>NC_138769.1:69823626-71298626 GCF_965119305.1 Pelophylax lessonae
AGGCAGTTGGATCCTTATCTTTACGATATTGTAGCCAGGTTCCAGGGGCTAATGCAGATTCCCTCTCAGGCTTGTGATGATCACCAATATTCTTGATAATCCCCACAGTGGTACCTGTGAAAGTAATTCATGTGTAAGACTGCTAATCAATGCATGGAAACAAAATAAAAAAAATAAAAATTACAAGTTTAATTAAATCGACAAGAATCTCCATATTTACCTGGACTACAACTTTCAGCGGGTTCCTGACAGGATGTACAGCTGCCTGAGCCCCCAGCTCCAATCCCCATTCATCCTTGTAGATGTAAAGGAAAAATAATTACATTTCATTCAAATTAAATGTCATTAGTCTGCTGGTGCAAATTCATGGTCTAGATCGCAAAAATAAGATTTTTTTTTATTAAATACTGCGGCAGGCTGGCCCTCTCCTGCGCGAACCGCTGTAGGTATACATCGGTCACGCGCCTGCAGCTAGGGGGCGAGCGCACACCACCGGGGGCATGCCCCCCCACTCGTCAGCAGGGACTCCGATGCACGGGGCAGACAGCTCCGATTGCCGCCTACCACCTGCGATCGCTCCCCACTGAGAGAAGAATGGTAAGCTGTTGTAAACACAGCTGACCGTTCTTCTCTCTGGAATGATCACAGAGCTCCTGTAATCTTTCTATATAGGATCACAGGTCTCTGTGATCATTTCAAAAGCCCATTCCCCATACAGTTAGAAACACACCCCTAGGTACACATTTAACCCTTTGATCGCCTCTGGGTTAACGCCTGCTGATGGCATTATTACAGTAACAGTGCAAATTTTTAGCACTGATTACTGTAGTAATGTCACTGGTCCCCCCAAAAATGTCAGGGTTCCGATCTGTCCGCCGCAATATCGCAGTCCCGCTAAAAATTGTAGATAGCCGCCATTACTAGTTTAAAAAAAACAACAAAAATGACATAAACCTTTGCCGTAGTTAGTAGACGCGATAACTTTTGCGCAAACCCATTAAAATATGCTTATTGTGATTTTTTTTTTTTTTTTCTACCAGAAATATGTAGCAGAAAACAAATTGGCCTAAAATGTTACATTTTGATTTTTATTTATTTTTTTTTGGAATGTTATATAGCAGAATGTGAAAAAATGTTTTTTTTTTTTTTCCAAATTGTTGCTCTATTTTTGTTTATAGCGCAAAAAATAAAAATTGCAGAGGTGATCAAATAACACCAAAAGAAAGCTCTATTTGTGGGAAAAAAAGGACACCAATTTTATTTAGGTACAGTATTGCACGACCGCGCAATTGTCTGTTAAATTGACGCAGTGCCGGATCGCAAAAAATGACCTGGTCATTAAGGGGGCAAATCCTTCCGGTCCAGAAGTGGTTAATTAACTTGAGCTAATTAACTAGTCATTTAAACCAGCCTAGGTGGAGTGCACACAATACTAGCAGACAGACACAATTAACCATGGAATCCACATCTAAGCAATGCTTTGATTATTCAGGAGTCACTGACTTAATGGCAACGGTCTACAACAGGCTATAAATCTCACAGTGTAAAGTGGGATTAAATCTTCAAATATTTCTTAAGGGATATTGTTGATAAATATAATTGTCCCATTTAAAGTAATCCAAACCACCTTCTCAGTGTCCATTAAGTAGTTGTCCTAATAGACACAGGGTGACTTACACATAAGAGGGACCTGGGGAGCTGAGACAGGGGTTTCCCAACCTCTCTAAGGTAGGTTGGGTTCCATGGGCCCGCCACCCAAAATGACGTCCGTCACAGGGGGCATTTTCAATTTACTGGTGCAATGGGGTATAGAAAGTGTTCCCATAGAGTTAAAAATATGCCCTATGCGGAACAGTCCTTTATCCAACCATCATTGTAAGGCTTTTATGTTCTTACCTGGGGGGGAATTTGGGATTGTGGAAAATGTCAAGGGTCTGAGTTCTGAGACAAGCAAAGTGTGTTTCTGGAGCTGATCATTAACCGGTTGCCGACTGCGCACAGTATATTTACTGCGGCAGTCAGCCCCGGCCAGGCAGAGTGACGTAGATCTACATCACTCGCCTGTCACTGCTATTAGAGCCAATAGCGGGCGAGCGCGCGCCCGCCTCGGCTCGTTCAGGGAGGAGTGCGGGCGTGTGACCGGTGGACCCGATGTCCACCGGTCACACTACGATCGCCGGTACAGCGGGAGAAAGACAGCGGCTTATGTAAACAAGCCGCCTGTCATTCTCCCTGTGTAAAAATGCAGATCAGACGGTTCTACTATGTAGAACCGTTGATCTTTGTTTTTACACCAATAGCATTGTCCCACTACAGTTAGAATCACGCCCCTAGGACACACTTAACCCCTCCCTGTCCAATACAGTTAACCCCTTCCCTGCCAGTGTAATTTTTGCAGTAACAGTGCATATATATACCACTGATTACTGCAGTAATGTCACTGGTACCCCCAAAAGTGTCAAAAATGTCAGTCAAGGGTCCGATCTGTCCGCCCCAATGTCGCAGTACCGAAAAAAAAATCGCAGATCACCGCCATTACTCGTTAAAAAAAAACACCAAAAATGACAAAAAATTTTCCCTTTGTTAGTAAACGCGATAACTTTTGCGCAAACCAATCAAAATACGCTTTTTGCGATTTTTTTTTTTTTACCAAACATATGTAGCATAAAACAATTTGGCCGAAAATGTTAAAAATTTTTGATTTTTACATTATTTTTTGGGGGAATTTCATATAAAAAAAGTGAAAAATATTGTTATTTTTGCAAAAATTACGCTCTTTTTTGTTTATAGCGCATTATCAAAAAATACCACCAAAAGAAAGCTCTGTTTGTGGGAAAAAAGGACGTGAAATTCGTTTAGGTACAGCGTCGCACGACCGCGCAATTGTCCGTTAAAGTCACGCAGTAAAAAATCGCAAAAAACCCCCTGGTCAGGAAGGGGGTAAAATCTTCCGGGGCTTAAGTGGTTTAGAGCAAAAGAGTGTGATGAGGAGGGCACAAGAATCGGGGGTCCATGTTTAGGGGGGCACCAGGCGAGAAAGTCTAGAGTGTATTTCTGGACAGCTAGTCGTTTCATAAGGATACAGTCAGGTCTTGAGCCACATGAATTGATCAAGGAGAATTGTGCTAGCTGAGCTTCTTGTTAATACCACCACAGGTTTGGAAGGACAAGCCCTCCCTGGGTTTGAAGACTAAAGAGTACAGTTTTAGGACAACAATGGCCTTTTCTTTTACGTCCTCTGACAGTCGCCGCCCATTCATACAGTCTTCACGATTGGGTATTGGCCTTCTCCGCAGGAGCAAGCTAGGCAGTAATTTTGTTAATACAACAAACATTAACATATAGACACACCCACAGGGGGCCTTCCCTCTGGCCAATATCCTCCAGCCAGTAACACTCTAATCCAGTTCTTTGCTGCCTAGCGTCAGGAGTAGGCTAGGTTTTCCCTGATGGGACCTAGTGTCTCAGTTTTTTTCTTTCTGAAAAGTGATTTTTCTTTTAAGATAGCTTTTTATTTTTCTCACCTACGCTTGTTAGTCAGAATTTGGAGGACTACAAGCATCAGCAGAACTGGGTTTCGCACTGGTTAATATAGAACCTTATGGAGTCCCAGTCTGCCATCGAGCGTTGCAGGCTTTTGGTACGTCCAGGCTTCGCAACGACAGTACCCCTGGAAGCGGGGACGAGCCTACAAAGTTTTCCTATCTTCGCTGGGATGTCTCAACTTCAGAACGCCCGGGTGTTGCTAGCATCCTTCCTGGCTGACTGCACCCCCACCCAGGGTGGGAGGTCTCCCGTGTCTGAGCGGTGCCCACGTTGGCTGGATGGTGAGTCCTATTACCCCTCTGTCCCTGGGAGCAGGTTTTGAGGGGGTATTGAGTGGGCCCACTCTGGGGATGGCGGTACATGTAAAGTTTGCAGTAATTTCCCCCTCATGGCCGTGGGATGGCCCCCTGTGTCTTATCTTTCCTGCCCCTGCGGGGGTGCTCCTGCGGTGCAGACCGCCATGCGGGGGGTGTGGGGGCTTCCTTCTCCCCAGGGTTGCTCTGTGCAGATCCCGGTGGGGGCCAGTGCGGGCGTTTGCTGCGGCATTTGGCGCTGTTCGTCCGGCCGCCATGTTTGGTGAGGGCTGGCTGTTTGGCCTCAGAGTGAGGGCAGTGGCCATTTTCCATCATTGTCAGCGCCGATCGGGCGCCATCTTTAGTGTGGGCGTATGTCCTGTTCTGGGCAGCGGCCATTTTCTAAGTGCTTTTCCTCCATTGACTTCTATCAGGCACCATTTTTTTTTGTGGCTCAGGGCTGGCTTTTGCCTCTAGGGGTGTGAGGTCACTTCCTCCTTTCACATCATCCTTCTCAGCAGCATGGCAAGTATAGGGACACTGTGGGGGGATTTTACTGTTTTTCTCTGGCTATATTCCTGCTAGCACTCTTTTTTCAGTGTGGCTTTAGTTAAGGGAAGGGTCTCCACCTGTAGTGCAGTTTGCGATAGGGGTCCACGGGAACCGCCGTTTTAACCACTTGCCTTCTGTGCACTTAAACACCCTTCCCATCCAGGCCAATTTTCAGCTTTCAGCGCTCTCACACTTTGAATGACAATTGCGCGGTCATGCTACACTGTACCCATATGAAATTTTTATCATTTTTTTCACACAAATAGAGCTTTCTTTTGGTGGTATTTAATCATCTCTGGGTTTTTTATTTTTTACAAAAAAAAAGAAAAAATACAGAAAATTTTGAAAAAAAAAAAAAAGTTTTTCTTATTTTCTGCGAGTAAATTTTGAAAATAAATTTTTCTCCCTCACTGATGTGCGCTGATGAGGCGGCACTGATGGGCACTGATAGGCTGCACTTATGGGCACTGATAGGCTGCACTTATGGGCACTGATGAGGTGGCACTTATGGGCACTGATGAGGTGGCACTTATGGGCACTGATGAGGAGGTACTAATATGCCGCACTGATGAGCACTGATAGGCGGCACTGATAGTTGGCACTGCTGGGCGGCACTGAGAGGTGGCACTGCTGGGCACTGAGAGGTGGCACTGCTGGGTACTGAGAGGTGGCACTGCTGGGCACTGAGAGGTGGCACTGACGGGTGGCACTGATGGGCACTGATAGGCGGCACTGATGGACACTAACGGGTGGCACTGATGGACACTGACGGGTGGCACTGGTGAGCACTGATGGGCGGCACTGATGAGCACTGATGGGCAGCACCATCAGTGCCCACACTCAGTGCCCATAGTGCTACCAGTCAGTGCTCATCAGTGCCTAGATGAGCAGGCACTGATGGGCACTGACTGGCAGCACTATGGGCACTGATTGTGGGCATTGATGGGGGCACTGTGGGCACTGATGGGAGGGCAATGTGTGTGTTTTTTTTACCTTCAGTAATCAGGGCACTGGTGATCAGTGCCCTGATTACATGTCTCTGTGTCCCCAGCGGCTGTCGGCTCCCCCTCCTTCCTCACACTGCAGTGTCTGTGTGAGGAAGGAGCGCCGGCGATGAGAGATGATCTCATATGTTTACATATGAGATCATCTCTCATTGGACGGCTTGATCACGTGGTGAATGGCCGCTGTGATTGGCCATTCACCACGATCTGTGATCGGCCGTGTCCCTTGGACACGGCCGACACAGATTCTCCCCGATGCTCGCTCGCAGGAGCGCGCGGGGGGGCGTGTCACTGGAGGCCGTTTAAAAACGGCCTCCCGAAAATTCGAGTCCGCGCTGCAGCCGTATATAGGCTGTAGCGCGGATGTGAGGAGGTTAAAGGCCCAGTGTCATTATTTTTGCACTTTGCTAATATGGAGTCCCAGGATAGCAAATTCCCCACAGACCTAGTTGGTGGTTCAGGTACTCCTGATTCCACTTCCTTAGCCTCTTTATCTGCTGCACTTGTGACTTTAGCGTCAAAAGTTGATCTGCTGATGTCTGACCGAGTTACAAAGAAACGGCCTATGCCCTCTCAGTCTTCCGACTCAGAGCCTGAATTGGTTGCCATGGACGACATCCCCCCTGAGAGGTCCCCGTCCTCTCAGTTGGATGTGGAGGAGGAGGATTCATCCTCTGGGATAGCACGTGACTGCGCTGCGGTAGACGCACTTATTAGCTCAGAGACTTTCAATCTTGATGATGAGCCCTCCATGGCAGGTAAGCGGGTTTCCTTCGGGACCCGCAAGGCCCTGAAGTCGGGTCAGGTTTTTCCTTGTCCCGAGGAGTTTCAGGAAATGGTAAATGACCAATGGCGTTGCATTAAGCATACGCTGGTGGTACCTAAGAGATTTGAGTACCATTATCCCTTTGTGGATTTGGTTAATTCTTGCTGAACTGTGGTTCCTAAAGTGGACCACACTTTTTCCAGACTGAGTAAATCCACCTTGATGCCCGTGGAAGACTCCCCGGTGTTTAAGGACCCGGCGGATAGACGGGTGGAAACGCTTTCCCGCCACATGTATAAGGTGGCGGATTCCCTGCTGAAACCGGTGTTCGCCTCAGTGATGGTCTCTCAGACTATCTCAGAATGGGCCAAGGTGCTTAGGCACACTGTGGTAACAGAGTCGGTTTCTGCTGCTGCGCTGGAAATGTTGGATCAAATGACACAGGCTGTGATGTACCTGTGTGACGCGGCTTTGGACGAGGCTCCTTTGGTCGCACGTCTATCTGTGGTCGGGTTTGCAATCCGCCACATTATTTGGCTGAAAAGCTGGTCGGCCGACCACGCTTCTAAGTAGACAGTGTCTGACATCCCTTATGTGGGGGATCCTCTTTTTGGTGACACTCTGGATGAGCTGATCAAGGGGCTTACTGGGGGTAAGAGTACTCTCTTGCCTCACGTTTCAAAGGTAAATCTCCCCGCGCTAGGCGGGGTCCCTCCTTTAAGACTAGCCAGGGGTCCTTTCGTGCCTTCGGGGCACAGGACACCCCTTCCTGAAGGGACGCCCTCACCCGTATCAGGGGTGGGGGACGTCTGCGTTGTTTTCCCGAGCCCTGGTTGTCAGAGATTCAGGACAGGTGGGTTCACAAACTTATTCGTTCAGGGTACAAGATCGAGTTCCGATCTCGCCCCGCAGACAGATTCTTTCCATCAAATCTCCATCTGAGTCCCGATCGTTTTTGGGATCTACAATGGGCGCTTCAAGATCTTCTCGCCCAAGGGGTCATCGTGCCGGTCCCTCCAGGGGGCAGGTTTCAGGGGTTTTACTCCAATCTGTTCTCAGTGCCCAGAAAAGAGGGCAAGGTGCGTCCGATTTTGGACCTAAAGTTACTGAACCGCTTTGTGCGGTTACAGTAGTTTTGAATCCATCCGGTCAGTGGTGGCATCTCTGAGTCCAGGGGAATTCATGGCCTCCATCGACCTGAAAGATGCGTATCTGCACATCCCTATTTACGAGGGTCATCAGCAGTATCTCCGCTTCGAAATCGCAGAGGAGCATTACCAGTTTGTGGCGTTGCCCTTCGGTCTCGCTTTGGCTCCAAGGATGTTCACCAAGGTTTTGGCTACTGTGTTGGCTCTGCTATGAGTGCAGAGGATTGCCATCCTCGGTTATCTGGACGATCTCCTGTTAAGGTTGAGCTCGAATGCCACTCTGTTGGGCAATCTGTCAGTCACGGTTCAGATGCTCCAGGCATTTGGGTGGACCATCAATTTTCAGAAGTCGGCTCTGTCCCCTTCGGTTCATCTCCCCTACCTGGGGATGATCGTGGACTCCGCTCAGGTGAAGGTCTTCCTTCCGGAAGACAAACTCCAGACTCTGCAGAACGAGATCAGGTCCCCCAGGGATAATGATCTCTCCTCGCTTCGGAACTGCATGCGGTCCCTGGGTCTGATGGTGTCGGCCTTCGAGGCGGTCCCTTTTGCGCCGTTTCATACGAGGCAACTGCAAGCAGAGATTCTTGCCAGGTGGGACAGGCATCCTCAGTCTTTGGACAGAAGGATTTCTCTAAGCCACTAGGTGAGATCGGATCTTTTGTGGTGGCTCCAGTCACCGATTCTGACCCAAGGCAAGTCCTTCCGGCCGTTATTGTGCACAGTGCTCACCATGGATGCCAGCAAGTCGGGCTGGGGTGGAGTTCTGGGCACGATTTGTACCCAGGGGACGTGGTCGGGGGAGGAGTCCTCCCTACCGATAAATGTCCTGGAGCTCTGGGCAATCAAGCTCTGTTTGTTCCGTTGGTCGGCTTCAGAGCTACCCTGTGCGAGTGCAGACGGACAACGCCACAGCGGTGGCGTATGTGGAATCTTCAGGGGGGCACCAGGAGTGCCCGGACGGCCCAAGAAGTGGCCAAGATTCTGTCTTGGGCCGAGTCGCATGTTTCCGGCGATTTCGGCCGTCCACATTACAGTTGTGGAAAACTGTCAGGTGGACCATCTGAGTCGTCAGGGGGAATGGTCCTTACACCCGGAGATGTTTCGCCTTCTGTGTGTCCGGTGGGGGACTCCGGACGTGGATCTGTTCGCAACCATGCGAGTTGCTAAATGTTGAACCTTCATTAAATGTAACCATATTGCTACACTTAGAGGCGCCTCTCATCTCTCTTATATTCTGTAGCTTTGCTAGATTTTGCTTCTAATCCCCTTGGGAAGGCTGCATATTGTGGATGGACATTTTATGGTTACACAACCTATCACATTGCTATAATCTTTGTATATAGACTATAAACTGAAGGACTTGTGGAACAAATCATTTGAGTTTCCATTATTTCTTATGGGGAAATTCGCTTTGATATAAGAGTGCTTTGGATTACAAGCATGTTTCCGGAACGAATTATGCTCGCAATCCAAGGTTTTACTGTATTTGGCTAAAATGCTGACAATCTGTTTGATAAAATTTTAGTCAGGATCTTTATATCATTATTAATTAGTGAGATAGGATGATAATTACTGATATCACTAGTGTCTTTCTTTGGTTTGGGGATGACCGTCACTAAGGCCAAGTTCAATTGGGGGTACCATTCCTAAGCGAGTTAAAGAACCTGACCAGATATAGAGTGAGCTCTGTTTGTTCCTTTGGTCGGCTTCAGGGCTACCCTGTGCGAGTGCAGACGGACAACGCCACAGCGGTGGCGTATGTGAAATCTTCAGGGGGGCACCAGGAGTGCCCGGACGGCCAGAGAAGTGGCTGAGATTCTGTCTTGGGCCGAGTCGCATGTTTCCGGCGATTTCGGCCGTCCACATTACAGTTGTGGAAAACTGTCAGGTGGACTATCTGAGTCGTCAGACCCTGGACCAGGGGGAATGGTCCTTACACCCGGAGATGTTTCGCCTTCTGTGTGTGGGGGTCTCCGGACGTGGATCTGTATGCATCCCGTCTCAACAAAAAGGTGGAAAGGTTCGTGGTTCGATCTCGCGATCCTCTGGCGGACGCCTCGGCCGCGTTAGTGGTGCCGTGGCATCGGTATCGGCTGATATATGCCTTCCCTTCGATTTAAATTTTGTCCAGGTTCCTCCGCAGGTTAGTCTCGGAACGGATGTTGGTGATTCTGGTAGCTCCAGACTGGCCGCATCTGTCTTGGTACGCGGACATCATGCCGATGGTTGTCGAGCCTCCCTTGCGGCTTCCACTAAGAAACGATCTTCTGTCTCAAGGACCGTTCTAATATCCTGCTTTACAGTCGCTGGCTTTGATGGCTTGGCTGTTGAAAGCCAAGTCTTGAGAGACAGGGGTACCCCGTCGGCTGCCATTCCTACCTTGCTAAAAGCTAGAAAAGCTTCCTCTGTGAAGTTTTATCATCGCACCTGGAATTTCAAGAGAATGTGAAATGGGTCTGTAGCCGTTCGGATAAGGCGGGTTCAACTAAAATATTCAGGGCGTTAGATTTGAACGTATTGACTTGTAGGCCAGATGCAGTCCTGTAGTAATTTAAAGATGTTGGGGATAGAAATCAGAGGAGAGGAGACAAACAGATCATCCGCTAACAAGGCACATTTATGTTCGGTCAAACAACAGAATTCTCCCCGAATATCAGGGTGGGTTCTGATGGCTATCGCTAAAGATTTGATTGCTACAGCGAATATTAAAGGAGAGAGAGGGCAGCCCTGACTGACGCATGCCATATAAATTTTAAAGGGTTTGGAGTAACAACCTTGTAGACATACCTGTGCACTAGGATTGGAGTAGAGAGCTCTCAGTATTCCTAAGAAGTGTGGACTAAAGCCCCATCTTTCCAAGACTTCAAATAAATATGGCCAGGCTACTGTATCAAAAGCCTTCTGTAGATCAACAGACAACAAAAGACCCTCCTTTTGGTGTTCTCCCGTCCCAACGAGAACCTAGGATTGAGATGATATCAATTGCTCTCCATATCTGGTCTGAACACTGCCTTCCTGGGATGAACTCCGCTTGGTCCTTGTGAACATACAGTATTTGGCTAAAATGCTGACAATCTGTTTGATAAAATTTTAGTCAGGATCTTTATATCATTATTAATTAGTGAGATAGGATGATAATTACTGATATCACTAGTGTCTTTCTTTGGTTTGGGGATGACCGTCACTAAGGCCAAGTTCAATTGGGGGTACCATTCCTAAGCGAGTTAAAGAACCTGACCAGATATGGAGTGAGAGTGGGAGAAAAAGCTTTGTAATAACAAATGAAAAAAACATTGGTACCTGTGGCTGAGCCTCTCTTGAAAGATTTGACCACCTCCAGGACCTCCTGTTCCGAAATTGGCTTCTCCGGGCTGGAACGATGTTGGGAGAAGAGTTTTGAAAGGGGGAGATTGTGGAGGAAGCCAGGGGAGCAAGAGGAGGAAACCAAATTGTCTGCTTTATATAATTTGGAGTAGAAGTCCTGGAAGATTGCGTGATGGTTGTCGGATTCTGGGTGAGGACTCCCGAGGTGGTACAAATTTTAGGGAATGAGAATGAACGCGGTTTATGTCCCAGTTTAGAGGCCAGTTTTGTCCTTCTCAGAATAGTAGCGGGCTCCTGACCATCTGTGGCTTTTTTCAGCCTCAGTGATGAGGGCCAAGTTTAGGAGGAGATGAGTTTTGTCCTGTTTAACTAGGGATGCTTTGGAGGGGTGCCTTTTGTGAGATTTGCGTAAATTAATATATTCCTTCTCCAGTTTGTCTATCTCAGCCCTCCGTTCCCGCTTGAGTCTGGAGTAAGTCTGGATAATTTTCCCTCGGATTACAGCCTTATAGGCTGCCCATAAGGTTGCTATGGAAGTGTCTCCAGTGTCATTTTGTGGAAATATTCCCTCATTTCTTCCTCTAAACTAGTACATTGTACTGGAATCACTGAGAAGCACCTCATTGAGTCGCCAACGGACGGGACCTATCCAATAAGATGGCCTTTTAAGTGTAAGGAGAACTAAAGCATGGTCTGAGAGGACAGTGTCTTTGATGAGAGCCTTAGTTGGGAGTGGAATGACTGAGGCGGGAACTAAAATGTGGTCTATTCTTGCATAGGTTTTATTTGGGGCTGAGAAATGGTTGTAATCTTTAGATTTGGGGTTAAGTTCCCTCCAGATCTCGACTAATCCAAAGGAGTGGAGGACTTTAGCAATTTGCAGGCTTTGTTTAAGGGGACGTTTGAGACATAATGTTTTCCTACCTGATTTGTAAAGGCTTTAGTCCAGAGCGACATTAGAGTTGCCTCCAAGAATCAAAATGCCTTCGGTGTTGGTAGAGATGATGGAGCTAGCATGGAAAAAAAAGCTGCCTGGCCTCTATTGGGGCATAATAAGAAAGGAAGGTTAAAAACGTTACCGTCAATAGAACCCATTAGGACAATGTATCTACCGTCATGGTCTTTCAACAACCGAGTCAGGGAGAAAATTAAATTAAAATCTTGTCCTCGGCGTTCGCAAGATAGAATATGGGATATTTCTGATGAATGAATGAAGGTCTGTAGTTGCCAGGGAAATGTGTTTCCTGTAACAGTAGAATGTCTATATTTTGAGAATGGTAAGATTGGAACAACTTACATCTTTTAACTGGGGAGTTCAATCCTTGGACGTCATGTGATGCTTTTCGGAGTGGAGGAGTATACGGATAAGAGAAGGTCATGGATCAAAAGGGGAGGCATATGCTCTAGATGGCAGAGGATCAAGTATAGGGAGTCCGAACCCGTGCTCTGGTGCAAAAACAGTTAAATTAGGAATCTGGGAACAGGAATCTTCCTTTGTGCGAGAGAATCTAGGTGACTTAAATGAGAGAGAAAGGAGAGAGCCAGGCATAGAACTTCCCTAGAGAGAGAGAAAGAGAGAAGAGTAAGTAGAAGGTACAACAATAACAAAAACTGTAACTCGCACCCAAACCCAGTTAGGTGGGAGGGCACCGGCCCTCTCCCATCTAACATTAAAATCGAAAAAATGTCCTCAGGGTTTGAGGACATCAGTTTACCATGACAGGAGAGAAACTTAATCCTGCAGAGGTAAAATGAGGAGCAGTAAACCTGCTCTGGCCTTGAACCTGTAAGAAGAATTGCAGAACAAATCGGGTATAAATCCCCAACTAAATAGCCGAAAACAAATAGTTTCTCCTTGGGGTCCTAATCGGCAAAGTAACCCTCAACCTAAGGGGGACAGCATTGCCAACCCGGAGTCCAAGGGTAGAAATACAGCTGGGTGTGGGATCCCAAGGGAGGAAGCTTGGCGTAAACCCCAACCACCCTTTGGTCTTAAGCACTAAAAAATCAAAATACATAATGCTTTAACAGTTGGACTATTTACACAAATTCTTCCTTTAAAGGAAAGCAACTGTCCCATCCTCGCTGTTAGAGCGAGGTGGGAGTCGTTTAAACAGACCAAACCTAAGAAGTAAAGACATGTCCATGCGGAGCATGGGCAACAGATGATTGGAGGAGGCCTTTCGGATGTGGAGTAAGACTGAGGCATTGACCTCACTGGGTCAGATCCCTCCTAATCAGCTTCTGCCACAGGGGAGTGAGCCGGCTTGGAGGTGGGGGCCTCTTAGATGAGCCAGAGTTCTGATGAGATGGAGTCGCTGCTGGATCCTGAGAGATCAGGCCCAGCTGAAGTAGAAGGCATTCGCCATCAGGAAAAAAGGAGAAACCATATGTTTTCTGCTGGTAGATAAAGCTGAGGCAAAAGCGGAAGGACCAACAGTATTTGATGGACTTCTTCATGAGCGCAATCAGAAGGAGCTTGAGGGTTCATCTCTTTTGAATTGTGGTGGGTGAGATGTCAACAAAAATTTGAACCCCTGACCTTGGATGGTGAGATGATCAATATTTCTGGAGAGCTTCATAACTTCCTCTTTGACACAGTAAAAGTGGGGTTTGACCACAATATCCCTCGGGAGGCAATCTGAGCGGGGTAGCTGGAGGGCTCTATGGGCTCTGTCCAGTTCCAGGCGGTGGCTAGGAATATCAGGCAGTAGGCCTTTGATGAACGAGCACACTGTAGAATGAACATCCTTGATTGTTTCAGGTAGGCCCCTGATCCTATAGTTGATAACGCCTAGACCTATTTTCCATCTATTTTAGAAAGAGCAGTATCCAGTTGATCCTGCATGTCCTGAAACCTAGCTGTATTCTGTTTTGTTCTAGATAGTGTGTGATCTGTTTTTTGTTCAGTAGCTTGAATCGCGCCCCCAAGTTTCGAAGGTCAGGTTTGATTGCTGAAGTGATTAGAGTGGCAGTCTGGAACAGGCCTCTGAATAGCATTTTAGAGAAAGTGTATAACAGTGTGTTGAGGCTGGTGGGGCTGTTCATGTGGGAGATCCCCAGCTAGGCATGGGCTGGCAGTCAGATCTCCCATAGGGGAATGTAATATTTCCTCCAGGGTCCTCTCTAGCAGGAATTCTGTAGAGGCTGGGGAGTACAGGGATGGGGCTTTTGTACTCACTGCAGGTCTGGCATATGGTGCTCCAGCCTTGCCATGAGGCCTGGGTCTGAAATGACCACTTCCTCCCTCACTGTGTCCCTGCCATGTGAAGCTGCAGCTGCCATCTTGGAAGCCGGCAGTTCAGTGGCTAATATACGGGAGAGATCCCTCCTCGCTGTTCCCCCGGACATTGGCGTGTTCCTTAGGGACTCAGGAGACTTTCCTGGTTTGTAGCCCGGGGGAATGCTCTGATCTGCTGCTTCTACGGGTGGTGACAGGCTGGAGCTGGACGGAGCTCTCTATCTAGGCGTCCATACGGAGAGCCTCCGCGCATGCGCCCTTAGGCGAGTTTTATTCTTAACTGTTCTGGCACAAAGGTCTTCACACAAAATAAAAGCTTGTAACTCAGTAAGTACCTATTTTTACTGTGGTCGGTCAAGGGCAATTTTTTCATTCCTGGTGTAGAGTAAATCCGGAATCACTCATGTACCTTATTACTAAATCAGAACAGCTATGAAAATTGTAAAGCAAATGTAAATTTGATTTTGTTTTGGTATCTATACAAAACTATCTATATATTTTTTGTAACATTCTACCTGCTACCTCTCTCTCCCTAAAATGCTAGGTGTTCTTTTGCAAATGGCAGTGCATATTGAGTCCCCTGTGCCATTCACCTTCTTATCTCTTTCATCTAATTCCACACTGGCAATTCAGATACAACACAGAAATTGCTTATAGATTTTTAGCATAGCCGCATAATGTCTTCAGTGATTGTTAATACATTTCAGAAAAAACCTAGTTGTGTTTTCTTATTAGTCCTCTGATTTACAACATATTAATATGTGATGACTTTATAGTGGATAGCCTACTGATCTATCATCTAAATTCTATGGCACTGAGATAATTTATAATGTGCTAAAATATTGATTGGGTCTTTCCCTTCCCTCCCCTTCATTCCGTTTCTGCTCATTGTAATTCCACAAGGCAGAAGATTTTCGCTACAGCAGATAGTTGATTTCCAACAGACTTTATTGTAATTCAGAGAAGTGGTATACATATAAAAATACCTCAGATAAAATGTGTACAATGCTTTATTAACCTTTTAGAATCCTGGATCTTACATTTGTGATAGTGTGATAATGGCACCATGTTTGATGTATTTTATCTTTTTTTTTTTTTTTTTTTTTTTTTTTTAGCATATTTGTCAAGGATATCTACTTCTTCGTGGCGTTTTTACTTTCAATAATTTTTATTGAAGTATTTAAAATACACATACAACAAAATAAAACACCTCAAAATAATGTGAATAAACAGGAGATAAGGAAAACAAGAATAGCCAGGATGTCAGGTAATCATTAAAGGCAATGACCATAATGGAGGTGGATCCTTGACCTATCTCAATAACATGGGAACATGAACTAAGCACAACGTGGACTATCTGCTAACTGAACTATCAGCAGGGAAAGCTAAACAAGTACGGAGTAAACATTGACATACTGAACTAAGTGTCCATAAAAGTGTCAACAGGACGGGATGAAATATCTGCTGTTTAACCAGATTGACCAGTCTCTGTGGAATTTAGAGCTTTTGAGGGTTGAAAAGGCGTAGGCCCTCTCTAGGGAGAATTGGATGTTAACTTGTCTCAATGCTTCCAGATGTGAAGGAGCAACAGGTTGTTTCCAGCATCTCGCTATGATGGTTCTGGCTGCAATCAAGATATGGGCCACTACAATACGCATAGGGGATGGAAATGTATCTATGCCCAGGAAGAGAAGTGCTAGGGCAGGATCAGGTGTACGCAGTATACCAGTGGTGTCTGAAATAATTTCGAATATCTTTCCCCAGAAGCTGGTCAACCCCTTACACCACCAGAAAACATGAGCAATCGTGCCCACCTGGTCACAATTGCGCCAACAGAGAGGGCTTTGGGTTACATAAATTTTAGACACGCGATAGGGTGCCAGGTACCAACGGGTAAGGAGTTTCTGCGCTTGCTCCCAATGAGAGACGCATTTGGATGCTTTATAAGTGGCACGAATGGCAATTAGCCATTGTGCGTCCGAAAAATCTTGTTTGAGTTCTTTTTCCCAAGTGATCATATGCCGTGACTTTTGGAATATAGCCTTATGCTTGATGGTGTTGTAAAACAAAGAGATGCCCTTTAGGGGGCAGGTGGGATTCATAAGAAATTGCCAAAATTGAGGTGGGAGGGAGATATCTGGTGGGGAATGTTTGCGTAGGAATCTAGACACGCTATTGTAGACAAAATTAGCTTGTGGGGGTAATGAAAATTCTTGCGCGAGCGTCGCAAATGATTTGAGATTGCTACCATGGTATAGGTTCGTAATAGAAGTAATACCCGCCGAGGTTAGTTTAGATTTTAGAGGTTGACGCAAGGGAGGAAGATACTAAGGACATCCATCGGGATCGGCAGCTTAACGGGTGTTCGGGGACCTGGGAGATGCTGAAGTAGTACTCTCCATGATGTCAGGGAAGCCTGTGTGGGCAGAGGGAGTGTGTGCAGGGGAAGTTTTTCCAACTATCCGCCAGCAACAGGGTGCTGAGAGATTCCACTTTAGTGAGCATCGTTTCTACAGGGACCCATGGGAGAGACGAGGCTGCAGAGAACCAATGTCGTATTGGTGCAAGATGGGTTGCATAGTAGTAATCCAAAAGGTCCGGCAGGCCAAGTCCACCAACTGATTTGTGGCGAATTATGTGAGCATACGAGCATCTCGCTCTCTACTTTTGCCATACAAAGGATCGTAAGAGTGAAATAAGAGGTTTGATGAGTTTCATGGGGATGGGAACCGGGAGGGTGCGAAACAGGTACAATATTTTGGGTAGACACACCATTTTGAAGGCAGCGATTCTGCCAGTCCACGATAACTCCACGTTTTTGAGTTTGGCGATATCTGCAGATATAGCGGAGACTAGCGGTGTTATATTCGAAGCAGCCAAGTTGGTGGACGGGAACGTAAGGTTAATGCCCAGGTAACGTAAAGGTGAAGTTGACCAAGTGTATGGGAGGGTAGATTGTAGATGGGAACGAGCAGTGGCGTGTACACCCGATTTACCAAAGTTAACCTTGTAGTAGGACGATTTTCTGAAGGATTGCAATATGTCGTGGGCTGCAGGAAGGGAGACTACAGGGTTGGTGAGGCTAAGAATCATGTCATCAGCAAATAACGTGATGGCATGATTTGAGCGGTTAATTTTAAAGCCTGAAATTAAGGGGCTCTGTCTGAATGACACTGCCAAAGGTTCTATGAGGAGGTTAAAGATAAGGGGCGATAGGGGGCATCCCTGCCTAGTACCATTAGTGATAGAAAAAGGTTTGGAGAGGACTCCAGCCGATAGTACTTTGGCCGATGGGGAAGTGTAAAGGGTGAGCATAGCCGACAAAATGGGGCCCGAGAAGCCAAACTTCTGCAGGACCAGTTTCATGTAACCCCAGTGGACACGGTCGAACGCCTTCTCTGCGTCTATAGAAAGGAGCAGAGAAGGCGTTCTGGTGCGTTCCACATGGTGGATCAAATTGACTACCCTCCTGGTAGCGTCCGGAGCTTGTCGACCCTTCACAAATCCCATCTGATCGGTACCTACTAATGTGGGGATTATCAGTGCAATTCTATTGGCTATGAGCTTGGCAAAATTTTTAACATCATTGTTTAGCAATGATATGGGCCTGAAATTGGCAGGGGTGGTAGGCGGTTTGGGAAGGGTTGTGATATTAGCTTGAAGCCTTTCAGGAGGAAGAACACCAGTCTCAACGGCTTCAGAAAAGAGGGGAAGCAAACGTGGGATTAAAATGTCTTGCAGGGAGTGATAGTATTCATTTGTCAGGCCATCGGGGCCTGGGGATTTGTGTAGGGGGAGATTTTTTAGGGTTGTAGCCATTTCTTGGGTCGAAAAGGGCCGATTTAACTGAGAGAGGGCTTCCCCAGAGAGAGAAGGTAAGGCGAGGCGGTCTAGGAAGGATTTAATGTCAGCGTCAGTAGGCTGGGGGGTATCTGTATCTGCATTGAGAGTGAGCTGTAATAATCCGCGAAGGCGTCCGCAATTTTGTGTGGGTGTTTCAGGATTTCACCCGTGTGGGGGTGGGTTATGGAGTCAATCTTCCCTTTGATACATCTAGCTTTCAATCTAGAAGCCAGGAATTTACCCGCTTTGTTGTGGGATGAGTAGTATTGTAAACGTAGACGGGCTAGTAGTTTTTCGTGTCGTTCGATGAGCAGCCGTCGAATGTCTTAGCGTAAGGATAAGAGTTTGGAGGCATGAGCAGGCGAGGGATTGGTCTTATTAATGGTGTCCAAGGAATTAATTTCGTCAGTAAGGATTTGTAGTTTAGCATTGTATTTCTTTTTTAATCGAGATCCCAACTGGATGAGGATCCCCCTAACAAATGCCTTGTGAGTGTTCCATACGGTAGTGGGGGTGACGTCAGGGGTATCGTTAGTGAGAAAGAAGTCGCGCAATTTGAACTGCAGGTGTTGAAGAGTGTTGGGGTCTGATAAGATGGAGTTATTACAACGCCAAATAAACGTAGATGGGTCCATGGGGCTAGCGGAAATTGTCATGTATATAGCCGCGTGGTCGGACCAGGTGATAGGGGACAGACGGGTGTCTGTAACCAGAGGCAATGTGGCAGAGTCTACCAGGAACAAGTCAATTCTCGTGTAGCTATTATGACAAGGAGAGAAATAGGTATAGTCCCTCTTTTCTGCGTGTTGGTATCGCCACACATCATGAAGCCCCTCGGCATGTACCAGGGCAGCCAGGGTAGGCAATTTCGATGTTCCTCTGTGTCCTGCACCACCCTAGAGTAGGTGAAGGACACAGAGGCGCGAAACGCTAACAATACACCCCTCTTCTTCTCGCCCGAGGAGGCTAAAAAACATTGGGGAATTCCGGGTGGGAGCATTTAGGGGTAGAGACCAGCTTGAAATGAGTCTCCTGGACCGCTATGACGTCTGCTTTGGATGACAGCGCCTCCTGCCACATAGAGTGGCGTTTCGCAGGGTGGTTGAGGCCCTTAGTGTTCAAAGATAGGAAATGCAGGGGTGTCATGGTAACACTAGGGGGGGGGGGGTCAGATGTGCCAACAACCATGAAGCCGAACAATCCCGCGAGGCCCGCAGGGGCCGCAAAAAAAGAAAAAAAAAACATGGCAGGGAGGCAAGGCTCAAAATGTGGCTTGATAGGTAGCAGTGCGTTGAAAAAGACAGTACCTGAGTATAAGATGGTAGCAGTAGGGCGGTTGTGAATGTCCGAAGAAGCAATAGCAGATGGTAGTGAAGAGCATGTCCAACATCGTAGCTGGGCTGCAGAAGGTGTCCAGGAGAATGAACATCTGGTGATTCCAAAATTGAATTCAAGGTCCGGAACTACAAAAAAAAGACGGGAAACAAAAACAAAAGGGACATACCTGACAAAAAACAAAGAAAAGGACACAATTCCCCATTGTCGAAGCATGCGAATCCCCTGGTCAATAGTGGTGATGTGGGACGTTGACCCCTGATGGGTTACGCAGAGTTTGGCCGGGTACTTCCACTTATCGATGATCTTGTACTTGTGGAGAGCTTTGGTGATAGAGTTCAAGTTGCGCCGTTGCTGGAGGGTATACTGGGAGTAATCCGGGAGGATTTGGAGAGATGCGGCTTGATCTGGCAAGCGATCTTTGCGTCGGAAGGTTTCCAATATTTTTTCCTTTGCTTGGAAAAAGTGAACCCTGAGCAGCACATCGTGCGGGACTTCTTGTGGTAAGAAGGAAGGTTTCGGGATGCGATGGATCCGATCGATCGTTAAGTCGTCGTTGGTAAGCTCAGGGACGGATTTGTGGAACAACTCCCGTACAAAGGAGGGCAGCTGGTTGGGGAGGATGGATTCTGGAATACCACGTATTTTAAGATTGTTTCGTCGTGAGCGATCTTCCAAGTCCGCCAATTTGGCTTGTATGCGGTGTATGTCGGTTTGCTGCGCTGTGTTGGAGTCGACCAAAGTAATGTAAGATGTGGTAAATTCCCCCAGTTTGTCCTCCACTGTGTGCACCCTATCACCTAGCCAATGCAGTTCTCTCTGACAGTAAGCAATGGATGCATTGACATTAGATTGCATGGAAGTATGCAGCATAGACAGCATTTCCTTTAAAGTTGTGTCGGATACAGGCTGACCCGTGGTGACTAGGGCCTCAAAGGGGTTTGGTAGCGGTGTGTAAGTTGCAGCACATGGGGTTTGTGCCAGAGTAGCGCTCACCTCCATGTCTGGATGTTCAAGTGCTGGCAATGCCTCTTCCCATCGGGGTCTTGATTTCACCGGACTTTGAGTGGAAGGCGTGGATGGGGATGAATCTGAGGACCGGGAGGAGCGCATCCGAGTCCGATGGTGGAAAGAGCCCGGGAGCCACAGGAGAGGTTGCGTCATCCGTTCGCGCCGCCACTAGAGGGCGGACACGCTGGGGAAGAGGAGGGGCTCCGGCGCCATGTTGTTTAGGAGCGGTGGCTGCCGGTTTAAAGAATTCAGAAAGTTTACGCACCGCCAGTGCCTCCAGCTTCTTCCTGGTCATATCCAGAGGGTGCGGGAGATCTTCAGACAGCCGGAACCGTAGACCAAGGATGGGGACCGTCACTGTGGCAGGCTGTGGATGGACCGTCGATCAGGTACACGCCGGAGGTCTAAAGCTAAGCGGCCATCTTCACTGGCGGTCGCCACGCCCCCCCTTCATGGCGTTTTTAGACAGAGTTCTGTTTTATATGTCTGTAGCCGATGCAACCCTATAAACCCAGAAAAACATTTGTATTTAGAAAAAGAAAGAAATAAGAATTCCTTTGTGTGATTTTGCTCTCTGTGTGGCAACATGGATGGGGTCACCCCACGCAGCATGACCCTTATTCTGCTGTTGCTTACACTGTTTGGCAGACTATTACTATTAAAGATTTATATAGGTCCGTCGCCTGCTATGGGTCTCTACTGAATAATACAAGCAATAGTAAGAGTAATACAGATAACAGAAACATTTTAGTTCTAAATACCTACAGTTAAAGGATAATTTTACCTTTTCAAAAGAAATAAATAAATGGAAAGTAAAAAAAAAAAAAAAGGGCATTTATTTTTTTCTTCTGAAGCCTGCAGAGCATTGCATCCATGAACAGCAGTTTGTAAGTGCAGTCTTCGGCTCCTGCAGACTCTGAGCATAGCTGTCTGCCCATACCTTGTACTGGCAGGCAGTTATTTGAGAATAAGAAAAAATCAATGGAATACTAGAGCATTCACCAGCTCCCTGGTAGCTCATTGAAACTACAAGCTGTCAGCTGCAATTGCTGACAGACTTTGTATGCATTAATTCACAGAAAACTGTGAATGAATAATGCGGATGTGTGGACAGATCCCCACACAGCTGCGGTCTTATAAAATTGTGACAGCGGGGAGGGAGAAGATCTCCCGCCCGCTATCACAGGAAGAGGACCCCTAAGAACAGGTGGAACATGTACCGTTCTAAAAGTGAACTTAACCTTTAACCACTTCAGCGCCTGAAGGATTTGCCCTCTTAATGACCAGGCCATTTTTTGCGATTCCGCACTGCGTTACTTTAGCGGAAAATTGCACGGTCGTGCAATGCTGAACCCAAAGAAAATTGATGTCCTTTTTTTTCCACAAATAGAGCTTTCTTTTGGCGGTTTTTAGATTTTTCGCTATAAACAAAAACAGAGCGACAATTTTGAAAAAAACGCCATATTTTTTACTTTCTGCTATAAAACATTCCCAATAAAATTTTTTAAAAAATTCAATTTTTTATCAGTTTAGGCCAATTTGTATTCTGCTACATATTGTTGGTAAAAAAAATCCCAAAAAGTGTTTTTTTAATTGGTTTGCTCAAAAGTTATAGCGTTTAGAAACTACGGAATAGATTTTTGGACTTTTTATATATTTTTTTGTTTTTATTAGTAATGGCGGCAATCAGCAATTTTTAGCGGGACTGCGACATTGCGGCGGACAGATCGGACCCCTAACTGGCATTTTTGACACTTTTTGGGGACCAGTGACACCAATACAGTAATCAGTGCTAAATAATATGCACTGTTACTGTATAAATGACACAGGCAGGGAAGGGGTTAATACTGGGGGTGATCAAAGGGGTTAAATGTATGCCTATGTGCTTACTCACTGTGTGTGTAGGGGGGGTGTTCTGTGACAGGCGCAGAGAGATCGCAGTTTCAGCTTAGCTGAAATTGCTGATCTGTCCCTGTCTGTCTGAGAAAAAAGATCCGCCTGCTTTGTTTACATAAGCAGGTGGGTCTTCTCTCCATTTCCCGGACGATCGCGGGAGGAAGGCAGCAATCGCCGCCTCTCCTCTCGCGGCCCGCCTCCCGCTGTGTCTAAACACACAAAACCACATGCACTCCAGTCACATAGTACTACGTGACTGGATGCAGCCGAGCCACCCTGCCGCAATAAAAAGCCGGTGGGCGGTCGGCAAGTGGTTAAGCAAAGACAAATACAGCAATAAAAGAATAGGTAGTCCTGTCCTTTGAGTTTATAGTCTAGAAGAAAAGGATTGGAGCAGGAAACCCAATGGCACTTAAAGTTCTTGGGCCTACAGCACATGCCCCCGAGTTGAGGCAGGCCCAAGCAGAGAAAGGCAGAAACTCAGAAAGTAAAGAACATTCTGGAAAGGTGTTCCAAATATTTATCTTCCCAAACCATACCCCTGAACAAAGACCTCAGGGATTAGTTGAGTCAGGCAATTATTTGGATTACTGGAATCTCTTCAAAGTAACAGGTAGAATCAATCAACACACTGAGCTTAGGAAAACCAACAGTATCCTAGCTGTAAAACACACTGAGGGGAATGTATCAAAACTGTAGCAGCCAGAATCTGGAGCAGCTGTATATGGAAATCAATAATCTTTTTTATTTCCAAAGCTTAACTGAACAATTAAAGATTAAATCTTATTGGCTGCCTTGCAGATCTGCTCTAGTCTGCTCCAGTTGTGATAAATCTAAATGCAGTTCTCATTGAAGTACTAGATTTCACCAGCAATGTAAACTGAGGTCAGCCTGCGCTAAGTGGACTTTTTGCTTACCATACAGAGGGTTGCGAAGGAAACAAGGATTGTCCAGTTTCCCTTTAAATCCCCCTTAACGAGAAATCCATTTTTCTTTTTCGTTCATTGATGGACACAACTTCTAGTATTCTTAACCATTGGGTTATACAGCACCCTACAGGGGTAGGACACTAGGCAGAAAAAAATTCTGGCTACACACATGGGCAGTCCCAGGGGGTATACGCCCTCTCTGTGCTATAGCCACTCTGTTTTTTTTTTTTTTTTTCTGCCTAGTCAGGAGTAAGGACCTAGTTACTTGCTGGGATCTGACAAAAAATGTTTTAGATGCAAATTTTTTTCCTCCTGGATTTTTCCTGTGAGATCTACAGTCAACTGCCAAACTAGGCGATGGGCTGGATAATCTAGATCCAGTGGTCACCCCAGTCTGGCAGCCTTTTTGGCAGTGGGAGCCCATCCTCATCCCCTAGTGCTGATTCCTGGATATTTTTCACTTCCTGATGGCATACATGCATGGCAGATATCCCTGGTCACTAGCAGTGCCCGGTTCTGCTGGTGGTGAGTCTGCTGGGGTCCTCTCCCAGTGGGGATGTCCCTTAGCAGTGTTTTTACACTTGTTATGTTGGTCCCCCTGGTGGCTAATGGAATCTTTGGAGCACATCTCCCTACCTGATCCCCTCTCTGAGGCTGCGGGGCCCCCAGGGTCCTGACCATCCATCCATGCACTGACAGCGGTCCTGGAGTCCCTTGTGTCCTGGTTGGAGGTGGTTTTCGGGCAACGGGCTAGCTCATCTGTCTCATCAGATCCTGAATCTGATTGGGCCACCACAGATGTGGGTCACCCTGATAGGTCTGCAACCTATGATGATTCCTCCACGTCTGCAACCGCACACGAGAAGGAGCTGGTGGGCGCACTGATTGTTTTAGTGCGTGAGCCTCTAAACATGAGGGACGCAGCTGTGACTGCGACTGTGACAGGGGCGTAGGTTCCCTTGGCACTCAAAAACCACCCAGAGTGGCAAATGGTGTATCCCTTCCCCTGCCTATTTTGCTATTTTGACAAAATTGTCAGGAAAGAGTGAGGATGACCAATGTGTCCCCTTGGTAAGCAGTACCCCTATGAAGAGTCCCTTTTCAAAAAGTGGTCTGTTCCATCGGCGGTGGACCCCCCGGTTTCCAGGTTAAACAAAGCAACCATGATTCCATGGTTGAGTCTCTGGCCTTTAAGGACCTGGCTGACAAAACAGGCGGAGGCTGTGACCCGCAATATGTTCACCCTGGCTGGCTCAGCATTGAGGCCGCTGTTCACCATTGCCCTGGTGTTGCAAACTCTGACTGAGTGGGCTAAGCTTTTGCGCCGTGACCTGGAGGGAGAACAGCTCCCACCTGCCTTTTCTGAGCTGGCGGACCAGCTGGTCCAGGGGCTGCAGTTTATCTGTGCTGCATCTTTGGATGTGGTTCCCCTAGCGGCTCAACTCTCTGTTTCGGCCTAACATGCTGGTCTGCAGACCAGACTTCTAAAAAAAAAAAAAAAAAAAGCCCTGGCTGTTCTTTCTTTTCAAGGAGATCGCCTTTTTTGAGCTACTTTGGATGACATCATTAAGGGTCTCACAGGGGGGAAGAGAACCTTACTTCCACAGGCTACTAAGGGCAAGAACCCTCGTCAGAGACGTGGGCGCTCCTTTTTTGGCTCATAAGAAGTTTTTTGTCCCTCGGGATCGACTGCCAAGGGATCGAAGCCTTTCAGGGCCTTCTCTGATGGATCCAAGTTAACTTGGTTTTGCAAGTTGAGAGCAGGCTTCTCCAGACCCGCAGACAAGGCTCCTTCAGCATGAAGGTGCGCCCTCTACCGTATCTAAAGTGGGGGGACGTCTTTGCTGGTTCCTGGACCCATGGACTTCCCTGGTACTTGACAAGTGGGTCCCCGAAGTCATACGATCCGGATACAAGATCAAGTTTCGTGCTCGCCCTCCAGAAGGGTTCTTTTCTTCCAACATGGAAAGGAATGTAGACAATCCATCCAATGTTCCAGGCACAGCCTGATCACACATACAGTGCCTTGCGAAAGTATTCGGCCCCCTTGAACTTTGCGACCTTTTGCCACATTTCAGGCTTCAAACATAAAGATATAAAACTGTAATTTTTTGTGAAGAATCAAAAACAAGTGGGACACAATCATGAAGTGGAACGAAATTTATTGGATATTTCAAACTTTTTTAACAAATAAAAAACTGAAAAATTGGACGTGCAAAATTATTCAACCCCCTTAAGTTAATACTTTGTAGTGCCACCTTTTGCTGCAATTACAGCTGTAAGTCGCTTGGGGTATGTCTCTATCAGTTTTGCACATCGAGAGACTGACATTTTTGCCCATTCCTCCTTGCAAAACAGCTCGAGCTCAGTGAGGTTGGATGGAGAGCGTTTGTGAACGGCAGTTTTCAGTTCTTTCCACAGATTCTCAATTGGACTCGGGTCTGGACTTTGACTTGGCCATTCTGGATATGTTTATTTGTGAACCATTCTATTGTAGATTTTGCTTTATATTTTGGATCATTGTCTTGTTGGAAGACAAATCTCCGTCCCAGTCTCAAGTCTTTTGCAAACTCCATCAGGTTTTCTTCCAGAATGGTCCTGTATTTGGCTCCATCCATTTTTCTCATCAATTTTAACCATCTTCCCTGTCCCTGCTGAAGAAAAGCAGGCCCAAACCATGATGATGCCACCACCATGTTTGACAGTGGGGATGGTGTGTTCAGGGTG
The DNA here is from genome assembly GCF_965119305.1 of Pelophylax lessonae. Taxonomy (NCBI): domain Eukaryota; kingdom Metazoa; phylum Chordata; class Amphibia; order Anura; family Ranidae; genus Pelophylax; species Pelophylax lessonae. Next base: position 69,849,245 of record NC_138769.1, read on the forward strand.
ATGAGCTGTGTTGCTTTTATGCCAAACATAACGTTTTGCATTGTTGCCAAAAAGTTTGATTTTGGTTTCATCTGACCATAGCACCTTCTTCCACAGGTTTGGTGTGTCTCCCAGGTGGCTTGTGGCAAACTTTAAATTACACTTTTTATGAATATCTTTAAGAAATGGCTTTCTTCTTGCCACTCTTCCATAAAGGCCAGATTTGTGCAGTATACGACTGATTGTTGTCCTATGGACAGAGTCTCCCACCTCAGCTGTAGATCTCTGCAGTTCATCCAGAGTGATCATGGGCCTCTTGGCTGCATCTCTGATCAGTCTTCTCCTTGTATGAGCTGAAAGTTTAGAGGGACGGCCAGGTCTTCGTAGATTTGCAGTGGTCTGATACTCCTTCCATTTCAATATTATCGCTTGCACTGTGCTCCTTGGGATGTTTAAAGTTTGGGAAATCTTTTTGTATCCAAATCCGGCTTTAAACTTCTCCAAAACAGTATCTCGGACCGGCCTGGTGTGTTCCTTGTTCTTCATGATGTTCTCTGCACTTTAAATGGACCTCTGAGACTATCACAGTGCAGATACGTTTATACGGAGACTTGATTACACACAGGTGGATTCTATTTATCATCATTAGTCATTTAGGTCAACATTGGATCATTCAGAGATCCTCACTGAACTTCTGGAGAGAGTTTGCTGCACTGAAAGTAAAGGGGCTGAATAATTTTGCACGCCCAATTTTTCAGTTTTTTATTTGTTAACAAAGTTTGAAATATCCAATAAATTTCCAATTGAAGCCTGAAATGTGGCAAAAGGTTGCAAAGTTCAAGGGGGCCGAATACTTTCGCAAGGCACTGTAACTCAGGACATTGAGCAGTAGTCTGGATTTTTTAAGGGTTCAGATCCCCTGAGCAGAACTTCTGCCGAGGACGTTTTCCTTCCCAGTCCACTTATAGGCCCTCTTTGGAGCGGTGCAAGATCTTTTGCTTCAAGGTGTGATTGTCCAGGATCTGATTGCAGAACGTTTTTTAGGGGTTTTTACTTAACCTGTTTACAGTTCCCAATAAGGAGGGCAAGGTGTGTCCAATCCTGAACCTCAAGGTGCTGAACTGCTTTATGCCGGTGCAGAAGTTCAGGATGGAGTCCATTTGCACGGTGGTGGCATCAGGGAAATTTTCTTGCCTCTATCGACATCAAGGATCACCAGTGATACCTCTGCTTTGTCATGGGGGAGGAGTATTATCAGATTGCCATTCGCACAGTGGTGGCTTCCCTGCATCAGGAGCATTTTCTTGCCTCCATAGACATCAAAGATGCCTACCTTCACATTCTAATCTGTGTCGGGCACCATTACTACCCCCGTTTTCCAGTGGAAGAGGAACATTATCAGTTTCTGGCGTTACCATTTGGTCTCGACTCCCGGATCTTAGATCCGGACTGCTTCCCGGATCTTCACTAGAGTGTTCGCCCCGATACTGGCGTTGTTACGCCAGTGGGGGATTGCATTACTTAGCTATTTATATGATCTCCTTCTGCGAGCAGAGTCTTCTGCTGCACTGGCGGAAAACCTGGAGATCACCATACGAACTCTGAAGAAGTTCGGTTAGATTCTGAATAGTTGTAAGTCAGCCTTGGTCCCTTCTAAGAAACTAGACTATCTGGGGCTGACTCTGGACTCAGCCTTAGCCAGAGTATTTCTTCCTCCGTACAAACTTCAGACACTGCAGGTTGCAGTTCGTCTCCTGCTGACCAGCAGATGGCCATTCATCCAGACTTGTATGCGGGTACTGGGCCTGATGGTGTCCATCTTTGAGGCGGTCCGGTTTGCACAGTTTCATGCGGGGTCCCTGCAACGGGAGATTCTCATCACATGGGTCGAGGGTCCGCAGTCTCTGGATTTTGGTGGCTTTGTCTCTGGTGCTCCAGCAGGGCAAAATCCTTCCTACCCTTGTCACCACCGATACCAGCCTGTCCGGGTGGGGGGGGCGTCCTTGGCAGAAGTTATGCTCAGGGGATCTAGACCCTGGAAGAATCCAGACTACCGCTCAATGTCCTGTTATGTTGTGTGATCAGGCTGTGCCTGGAACATTGGATGGATCCTCTACTAGGCTATCCAGTGCGCATTCAATCAGACAATGCCATGGTTATTGCTTATGTCAATCTCCAAGAGGGCACCAGAAGTGTCCTGGCGGCTCTGGATGTAGCCGGCATTCTCAGGTGGGCAGAACATTTTGTTCCAGCCCTCTCTGCTGTTCACTTTCCCAGAGCAAAACATTGGCAGGAGGATTACCTCAGTCGGCATGCGTAAGACAGGGAATGGTCTCTTCATCCGAAAGTGTTTCCTCAGTTGTGTTTCCAGTGGGGCATCCCCAAGGTGGGTCTGTTGGCATCTAGGCTCAACAGTAAGGTACATAGGTTTGTGGCTAGGTCATGGGATCCTCTGGTGGACGCCACAGAAACGCTGGTGGCCCCGTGGGGTCAGTATCATCTGATTTACACCTTCCACCCTCTCAAGCTTCTGCCAAGACTTCTACAGGCTCGAGGCAGAAGGGATTCTGGTCATGGGCCCAGTGCGGCTGGTTGCTGACGTTTCCTTGGAGGCTCTGCTGTCCCAAGGGCCAATCTTCCAGCCTGCTTAACAGTCGCTGGCTATGACAGCTTGGCTGTTGAAAGCCAGGTGCTGAAGGATAGGGGATGGTCTGAACCAGTGATACCTACACTGTTAAAAGCTAGGAAATCTACTTCTTGGAAGATCTACCATCGTACGTGGAAGACGTACATTGTGTTTTGTGAATCCCTTGGGGTTCCTCCTCCCTCTTTTCTGGTGGCTCGGATCTTGACCTTCCTTCAATGGGGTGTTGAACAGAAGTTGGCCTTGAGTATCAAGGCCCAGGTGTCGGCCTTGGCAGTTTTCTTCCAACAAACCTTGGCTACATCTCTGGTGCATACCTCTCTTCAGGGTATTCGGCACTTGGTCCCTCCAGTGTGGTCTCTGTTGCCGCCTTGAGACCTCGATTTGGTACTTTCGGTTCTCCAGAAGTCTCCTTTTGAGAATCTTCAGGAGTTTCCCCTGCTTATGCTGTCCCAGATGGTGGCCTTTATCGTGGCTATCACCTCTGCATGCAGGGTGTCAGACCTGGTAGCGTTATCCTGTCATTCACCTTATATGGTAAAAAACAGGGATAATGTGGGGCTTAGCTCCTGTCCGTCATTCCTTCCTAAGATGGTCTCTGATTTTCCTTGCCTTGCATGCCTTGGATGTGGTTCAGACAATAAGGGTGTTTCTGGCAGCTACAGAGTCTTTCAGGAAATCAAACTCTCTATTTTTGCTCACGGATGGCCTCGTAAAGGGTTGTCCATTTCCTCTGGGACCATTTTTAGATGGCTCAGAGAGACGGTGGTTCAGGCTTATAACACCAGGGGTCAGGTTCCTCTTTCCCTGTCAAGGCACACTCTACTATGGTGCTTAGTGCCTCCCAGGCCTTCCGTCACCAGGGGTCAGTGATGCACGTTTGCAAGACGGCCACCTGGTCGTCTGTGCACATTTTTACAAAGTTTTATAAAGTGGATGTGTTGGCATCTGCAGATGCTTCCCTTGGCCGCAAGGTTTTGCAGGCTGCTGTTTAGAACAATACACCCTCAAAGAGGATCGGGTGCTCTTATTCAGGTGGACTCCAGTTGTTTGGTTGAACCCCTGTTGCCTGGTTGGCTAATGTTTAGCCTTGGGAATTTTTTTGTTGTTTCCTACCCCTCATGTTTAACACTGCTTTGGGACGTCCCAATGGTTAAGAATACCAGAAGCTGTGTCTGTCAATGAACAAAAGAGAAAATGGGATTTTTAACTTACCGTAAAATCCATTTCCCTGATGTTCATTGACGGGCACAGCACCCACCCCTCTGTGGAGTTTTAATTCTCCTGACACTGCTTGCAACAAAACTTAGTAGCTATAGCAGAGAGAGGGAGTATACCCCCTGGGACAGCCCATGGGTGTAGCCAGAATTTTCTTCTGCCTAGTGTCCTACTCCTGTAGGGGACAGTATAACTCATTGGCTAAAAAAATTAGAAGCTGTGTCCATCAAATCAGAGAAATGGATTCTACGGTAAGTCAAAAATCCCATTATTTAGGGTAAGCATTGATTTTAAGCAGAAGTAGCACTTGTATACTTACAGCATTAACCCATCTAATCCAGGGCAGCTTATTTTTTCCTGGCGCCATGGTACAGATAGTCCTATCTAGAGTATATTTAATCAATACATTGCATCTTTCACTTACATTTACACAGCTGCAAGCCAGGCTGACAATAAGAGTTTACTTTTCACAAATGATAATCCTGTTGAATTTAAAAATAATCTACTCAACAGAGCCCCAGTGTTCTACATGCTGCTTTTCTATTTATGAGAATACCTGCAATCCACCCCATTGGTGATAGACTCATGCTATCTCATTTTAACAAATCCATAGGATCTTTATCAATTTAATTTGCCAATGTATTGTTGAAGTGACTGTGCCAAATATAATGTGGCCATAAAATTAGCTGCATGATGGAAAATATATATTTTTTGTGCGCTGTCACCACACACGCTCATTAAACCGTTACTATAACATATTTTTTACTCATACACACATTGTTAAAAATAATGATTGTCGTGTCTTGGTCTTGGCAGACAGAGTGGGTTTATCGTTTTAGATGTTCCATGGATAAATGTATCTGTTTCTGCATTTTAAATGTAATTTTCTTTGATTTTACATTTTCTTTACTGTTCAGTTTAGAGATTGTGGTTTTAAAACTCTTTGAATACAAATAAAGTAATATTTCCTGATACTGTTTTATTGTTTGGTATACGTTTGAACAATCTGTTTCATTAGGATACTATCTGTAGAAAGTGTGATTAGAAATTATTATTTAGATGTAATGTTTCTTCAAGCAAAATAAAAAATAAAAAAAAAACACAAATTAGAGGGAATGGGGAACACAAGTATTGGCACTTTGTAGAGTTTAAAGCAGTTGTAAATTTGTTTATTTTTTTCCAAAGTAACAAACAAGTTATACTTACCTGCTCTGTGAAATTGTTTTGCACAGAGCAGCCCCAAATCTCCTGTTTTGGGGTTCCCCACTAGCGCTCTGGGCAGAAGTTTGGCACCCCACCTCCTCCTTCCTGCCCGCAACTTCCTGGGACATGTCACAAGCCCCAGGAGGCTGCAGGTCCATTCACAAAGCATTGCCCGACTTGCACATGCACAGGCTGGAGCCGGCTGTGAAGCCGCAGGATGTCACAGCCGGCTTCCCGCATCCAAGGTTTGTGACATTGTGTACCCAAAGACTGACAAAGAACTGACAGTGAGCACAGCACTGAATCCCTGGATGGATACGTAGATACGTAACGTAGATACGTAACATAATACACAAGTCTTTTAGTTTACCCACTTATGGACCACCCTATGCAGATATACATTGGCAGGGCAGCCCTCCTTCACGAAATCAAGTACCTGTATGTGATTTCGTACACAGGAAACCGGTACCAGCCGCAATCGTTCACAGGAGAGGCAGAATGGCGGTCTACGTATGAAAACAAGGCAGACCGCCGTTCTGTGAGAGAGGTAGATGAAGATCTTGTGTTTCTGCTAAGCAGAAACACGGATCTCGGTCTTCCTACAGTTAAGCCACCCCCTCACAGTTAGAAAGCACTCTAGAAGCACACTTAACCCTTTGATCACCCCTGATGTTAACCGCTTCCCTGCCAGTGTCATTAGCACAGTGACAGTGCATTTCTTTTAGCACTGATCACTATATTAGTGTCACTGGTCCCCAAGAAAGTGTCAGGTGTCCAATTTGTCCTCTGCAGTGTCACTCCTGCTAAAAATCGCCTCCATTACTAGTAAAAAATAAAAATTCCATAAAAATATCCCATAGTTTGTAGACACTATAACTTTTGCGCAAACCAATCAATATAAACTTATTGAGATTTTTTTTTTAACTACACTGAACAAAATTAAAAAACACAATACTTTTGTTTTTGCCCCCATTTTTCATGAGCTGAACTCAAAGATCTAAGACTTTTTCTATGTACACAAAAGGCCTTTTTCTCTCAAATATTGTTCACAAATCTGTCTAACTCTGTGTTAGTAAGCACTTCTCCTTTGCCGAGATAATCCATCCCCCTAAAAGGTGTGGCATATCAAGATGCTAATTAGACAGCATGATTATTGCACAGGTGTGCCTTAGGCTGGCCACAATAAAGGCCACTCTAAAATGTGCAGTTTTACTGTATTTGGGGGGTCCGGGGATCTGAAAACCAGTCAGTATCTGGTGTGACCCCTATTTGCCTCACGCAGTGCAACACCACATCTCCTTCGCAAAGAGTTGATCAGGTTGTTGATTGTGGCCTGTGGAATGTTGGTCCACTCCTCTTCAATGGCTGTGCAAAGTTGCTGGATATTGGCAGGACCTGAAACACGCTGTTGTATACGCCGATCCAGAGCATCCCAAACATGCTCAATGGGTGACATGTCCGTTAAGTTTGCTGGCCATGCAAGAACTGTTCTTGATGTTGTTGATGTTTTCAGCTTCCTGGAATTGTGTACAGATCCTTGCAACATGGGGCCATGCATTATCATGCTGCAACATGAGGTGATGGTCATGAATAAATGGCACATCAATGGAGCTCAGGATCTCATCACGGTATCTCTGTGCATTCCAAAGGCCATCAATAAAATGCACCTGTGTAAGTTATCACCGCTACCATGAGCCACTCGATCCACAACATTGACATCAGAAAAGCGCTTACCCACACAAGGCCATACACGTTGTCTGCCATCTGCCCTGTACAGTGAAAACAGAAATTCATCGGTGAGAACACGTTTCCAAACTGCCAGACGCCATTGAATGTTAACATTTGCCCACCCAAGTCGGTTACAGCGACGAACTGCAGTCAGGTTGAGACCCCAATAAGGAAGACGAGCATGAAGATGAGCTTCCCTGAGATGGTTTCTGACAGTTTGTGCAGAAATTCTTTGGTTATGTAAACCGAATGTTGCAGCAGCTGTCTGGGTGGCTGGTCTCAGATGATCTTGGATGTGAAGATGCTGGATGTGGAGGTCCTGGGCTGGTGTGGTTACATGTGGTCTGCGGTTGTGAGGTCAGTTAGATGTACTGCCAAATTCTCTAAAACACCTTTGGAGAAGACTTATGGTAGAGAAATTAACATTCAATTCACAGGCAACAGCTCTGGGAACATTCCTACAGTCAGCATGTACGCTCAGTCAAAACTTGCGACATCTGTGGCATTGTGCTGTGTAATAAAATTGCACATTTTAGAGTGGCCTTTTATTGTGGCCAGCCTAAGGCACACCTGTGCAATAACCATGCTGTCTAATCAGCCTCTTGAAATGCCACACCTGTGAGGTGGATGAATTATCTTGGCAAAGGAGAAGTGCTCACTAACACAGATTAAGACAGATTTGTGAACAATATTTGAGAGAAATAGGCCTTTTGTTCTATAGAAAAAGTCTTAGATCATTGAGTTCAGCTCATAAAAAATGGGAGCAAAAACAAAAGTGTTGCGTTTATAATTTTGTTCAGTATAAAAATATGTAGCAGAATACATATTATCCTAAATTAATGAATAAGTTAGATTTTTTACATTTTTTTATTGAGTATGTATTATAGCATAAAGTAAAAAATATTGTTTATTTTTTTATTTTCAAAATTGACAGCCTTTTTTTGCTCACTACATGTGATATATGTAGCAGAATACATATTCGCCTAAATTAATGAATAAATTAAATTTTTTACATTTTTTATGGAGTATGTATTATAGCATAAAGTAAAAAATATTGTTTATTTATTTTTTTTCAAAATTTACGTCCTTTTTTTGTTTATAGCGCAAAAAAAAAAAAAAAAACTGCAAAGGTGATCAAATACCACCAAAAGAAAGCTATATTTGTGGGAAAAAAGTAAATACATTTTATTTGGGTGCAGTGTCACACATTCGCGCAATTGTCAGTTAAAGTAATGCAGTGATAAAAGAAAAGGAATTGGCAGCACTCCAGGTTGTGTCAAAATCCAGGTTTATTGACTGGACATCGAAATATGACAATCGTGACAAGGTAGACGCGTTTCACACACTGACTGTGTGCTTAATCATTAATTGGTAATGATTAAGCACACAGTCAGTGTGTGAAACGCGTCTACCTTGTCACGATTGTCATATTTGGATGTCCAGTCAATAAACCTGGATTTTGACTCAACCTGGAGTGCTGCCAATTCCTTTTCTTTTATCAAGTTTTCACGGAGGCGAGCCGGGGCATGCACCTGTGTGAGTCATCAGGCAATTACACCACCTTGAGCAGTGACTCCTTGTCTGTTCTAAAGTAATGCAGTGCCGTATCACAAAAAATGGCCTGGTCATGAAGGGGGGCAATCCTTCCAGGGCTGAAGTGGGTAAAAGTCCACTGTCCCTTTAAAATCCCAATCACCACAGTGACACATGTGGTATCTCCCTATGATACCTCCACCATGAGATCCATGCAATCCATTACGTTAATTATTAGCTGCTCACCTCCCTATTTGACCTCAAAAGCACTTGAGGTCAAATAGTGCTTTATGTTGCCTCTTTGCATTGGGCTATGACTGGAAACTGTGCTCTTCCTCCTTTACTTTGGGATCGCCAATTCAAAAGGACCCGATTGTATATGCAAAACAAAAGGGACTAAAAATGCTCTATATTTCTTTAATTATGCATGCAAAGGGTTAAAAACACTGATATAGATAAAGAAATGTGCGCATATAAAACCATGTCTCTCTATAGAATGGCAGTAACAACATACAGTTGTGTTCAAAATTATTCAACCCCCAATGTAAGGGTTTTAGGGAATTTAGTGTACATTTGTAATAGTATTCAGAATGAAATCCTACAAGGACTTCTTAAAGAACCATATGCAACTAAAATGACATCAATTGGTTTTGTAATACAGTAGTAAATGTTTCTTTTGTGAATTCTTCATTGACACAATTATTCAACCCCTTAAAGACTACCACTCTGAAGAACAGAGGTTCATTGAAGTGTTTTCAATCAGGTATTGAAAACACCTGTGGATGTCAGGGAGCAGCAATAAATCCTAATAAGCACCAATTAGGCAGCTTTAAAATGACTGTGATACTCAGCTCCTTCTAGACATTTACTGGTGTGGTTACAAACATGGTGAAGTCAAGAGAATGGTCAAGGAAGACAAGAGAAGAGGTGATTACTCTTCACAGGAAGGGCAATGGCTATAAGAAGATTGCAAAGATGTTAAACATACCAAGAGACACCATAGGAAGCATCATTCGCAAATTCAAGGCAAAGGGCACTGTTGAAACGCTACCTGGTCGTGGCAGAAAGAAGATGCTGACTTTGACTGCTGTGCGCTACCCGAAGTGTAGAGTGGAGAAAAGTCCCTGTGTGACTGCTGAGGAACTGAGAAAAGATTTGTCAGATGTGGGTACTGAAGTTTCTGCTCAGACAATACGGCGCACACTGCGTAATGAAGGCCTCCATGCCAGAACTCCCAGGCGCACCCCCTTGCTGTCTCCAAAGAATAAGAAGAGTCGACTGCAGTATGCCAAAAGTCATGTGGACAAACCACAGACGTTTTGGGATAGTGTTCTGTGGACTGATGAAACAAAATTAGAACTGTTTGGGCCCATGGATCAACACTATGTTTGGAGGAGGAAAAACAAGGCCTATGAAGAAAAGAACACCTTGCCTACTGTGAAGCATGGCGGGGGGTCAATCATGCTTTGGGGCTGTTTTGCTTCTGCAGGTACAGGGAAGCTTCAGCGTGTGTAGGGTACCATGAATTCTCTTCAGTACCAGGAGATATTGGATGACAATGTGATGCAGTCCGTCACAAACCTGAGGCTTGGGAGACGTTGGACCTTTCAACAGGACAATGATCCCAAGCATACCTCCAAGTCAACTAGAGCATGGTTGCAGATTAAAGGCTGGAACATTTTGGAGTGGCCATCACAGTCACCAGACTTAAATCCGAATGAGAACCTCTGGTGGGACTTAAAGAAAGCAGTTGCAGTGCACAAGCCTAAGAATGTGACTGAACTGGAGGCTTTTGCCCATGACGAATGGGCAAAGATACCCGTAGATCGCTGCAAGACACTTGTGTCAAGCTATGCTTCACGTTTAAAAGCTGTTATAACTGTAAAAGGATGTTGTACTAAGTACTAAGATTGAATGTCACTTGGGGGTTGAATAAAACTGATAATGATGTGAGCACAGAAAAGACATTTGTGGTTATTTCATTATAAATGTTATGTCATATTTGTCTGACCTACACGTGCCTCTTTGATTTAATTGTAAGCAGGATGACTGAATGATCAAAATCAATGTCAAACTGGTCAAAACAATCAATTTCAGTGGGGGTTGAATAATTTTGAACACAACTGTATATCAATGTCGCCATCTGACTACACGAAAGGGCCCTAGAAATGGCGTCATCAATGAGGCCCCCTATAGGCTTTACGTTCAGGGCCAGACTTCTTCAGTAGGACCTTTTGAGGTCATATAGGAAGGTGAGCAGCTAATAATTATTGTGGTGGATTGCATTCATCTCACAGGGGAGAGAAGAATAGAATGATATCACATGTGTCACTGTGGTGATTGGAATGTTAAAGGGACAGTGGACTTTGAGGTTTAGGGGGTATTGTGGAATCACCTCAGCAGTGTATAGCAGGCAACTTCATCTTTATTGGAATTTTTCATTTGTATTTGTTTTCACAGTTTTACATTCACATATCTTATTATCAATCCCTAAAAAACTTTAGCACCAGACATTGTGCATTGGTACCAAGTCTGTAAGACCTTTCTACCCTCCCTTTACATTCATCTGTCATGTGCTAAAATTTCAGTGGGCAGTAGAGTTTCTGGTATTTGATAGTTGGCGCTTAACCACTTAAGCCCCGGAAGATTTTACCCCCATTCCGACCAGGGGTTTTTTTTGTGATTTTTTACTGCGTGATTTTAACGGACAATTGCGCGGTCGTGCAACGCTGTACCTAAACTAATTTGACGTCCTTTTTTTCCCACAAACAGAGCTTTCTTTTGGTGGTATTTGATCACCTCTGCGATTTTTACTTTTTGCGCTATAAACAAAAAAAGTGTAAATTTTGCAAAAATAACAATATTTTTCACATTTTTTTTTATATGAAATTCCCCCCCAAAAAAATGTAAAAATCAAAATTTTTTTACATTTTTGGCCAATTTGTTTTCTGCTACATATGTTTGGTAAAAAAATCGCAAAAAGCATATTTTGATTGGTTTGCGCAAAAGTTATTGCGTTTACTAACTAAGGGAAAGATTTCTGTCATTTTTGGTGGGTTTTTTTTAACGCGTAATGGCAGCGATCTGCGATTTTTTTTTGTGGTACTGCGACATTGCGGCGGACAGATCGGACCCTTGACTGACATTTTTGACACTTTTGGGGTTACCAGTGACATTACTGCAGTAATCAGTGCTATACATATGCACTGTTACTGCAAAATGACACTGGCAGGGAAGGGGTTAGCTTTATTGGGAAGGGAGGGGTTAAGTGTGTCCCTAGGGGCGTGCTTTCTACTGTGATTGGCTGTGGCTACTAGTGTAGGAACAGTGATCAACGGTCCTACATAGTAGAACCGTCTGAACACTGTTTCTACACAGGGGAGAATGACAGGCGGCTTGTTTACATCAGCCGCCTGACTTTCTCCCTCTGTACCGACGATCGGCGAGTGACCGGCGGACATCGGGTCCGCCGGTCACACACACTAACTTCCCTGTGAACGAGCCGTGGCAGGTGCGCGCTCACCCGCTATTGGCTCACAAGGAAGTGACAGGCAAGTGACGTATCGGTACGTCACTCTGCCTGGCCGGGGCTGACCGCCGCAGTATATAGTCGTGCGGCGGTCGGCAACCGGTTAAAGCTCAACTCCACCTTTACCTTCCGCCTTGCATGGATTTTTAGGCTTCTCGCCTGTACTTAAATTTCTTACTCTGATTTCACTGCACACTGTAAGCTTCTCACATCATGCACTAGAAACTGCAGCAAGTCAGATGGAATCTGCCTCATTCTCTAAATGGAGGACATCCAGAATCATCTAGCTCTCTTCAGCCTTAAAATGGTTCTAAAGGCTCAAGTTTTTTTTTACCTTTTTCATCCTATGAATGAAGGTAAAAAACTGTCTCTTTTCAAGCTGCCCCCTCTAATACTTACCTGAGCCCCATCTCAATCCAGTAATGTGCAGAAGAGGCCCGGCTCTCTGTTGACTTTCACTACTCATTGGTTGAGGCAGCAGCGGGAGCCATTAGCAATCAGAGCCAATGAGGAGAGGGGGCAGGCCTGAGCCATGTCTCTGTGTGTGAAAGGACATGCGGAACAGCGGCTCGGGAGCGAGCCTTCTTGGGTGCCTCCACAGCATGCTGGTTTCTCAGCAGGAGGGAGGGGCTAGGAGCACCGGCAGGAGACCTGAGAAGGAAAGTCCAGGCAATTGCACAGAGCAGATATGTATGACATGTTTTTTTTTATTAAAGAAAAAAAAGCAAACCTTTATTATCACTTTAATATCTTTTGCCCATCCCTTTAATTATTTTGATTACAGTTCTTTCAATCATGGAGCCTAAACATCACATCACGGTCATTATCACTGCTTCCTGTTTTAGGAAACAAGTTATGCGAGGAAAATGTTGTGGTTGTATTTAATCATTTCTATTGGATTGGGGGGAGGGGGGGGGCATAGATGGCAAAATTTAAGCAGATTAAACATCAGATAAGGCTTCATGAATAGTTTGTGCCTAAAACTCAAAGGGGCTACACATAGATCTCTCTAACCCATGTTCTTGTTAAAGGAATCAAAAGGTGCCTGCAATTTAGCTTTGTTACCTTTAGAAACATTTTAGACAAGCTCAGATTCACTGAATGTCAATCTGAGATGATTGTTTAAATTTAAACCTAATAAGGAAAGTGTATAGAGTTGAAAGTAGCTTTCACATCAGAAAATTAAGAACAGCTGGTACCTAGGCACATAAAGAATTTTAACTTTATTGTAAGACCTTCAAAAGTATTGTATAGTTTGTGTTTCATAAAGATATTCAATATATCTATACTTTAAACATCCGAGAAGTAGTACTTATATATTATAGACTATGAATATAAGCCATATCATTGTCACATTTTGGCATAACACTGTTCTATTATATTCAATGTCACCTTGCATTTCAGCATTTTATTAATTAATATTCTAAAAAGGAGCAGCTAATCGCTGATGGGGAACAGATTTTGCAACCGGATTATTGCCGTATAAAACCTAATATTCTTTTCTCATTTTACAATGCACAACCCGTCCAAGACTTACCTTTTAACTTCTCCACTTTAAATGATTATCTCTAGTTTTAAGCCCATGGCAATATGGTGCTTGCTGCTGGTCGGCTACGCACTTAAATGGAAAGAAAAAAAAGAAATAATTGTTTTATAAGAAGTATCTTTCAAGTAACGGTATGCCCACATGTTTCACAGTACACCTCACAAAATACAATGACATTTGGGAAAAGAAAGCAAAAACTTCTGAGAATCTGTCAAGGTTGGAAATGCCAAAATGAACATTAATTTAACTCAGGTTAATAATAGGCGCAAAGTGGGGAAGTGAAGTTAGTTGCTTGAGGGAAGGCAGAAATTATAACTGAAGGAAAGGGAGGGTAACAAGCATAAACACATAGGCTAAAGCAAGCCTGTCAGTTGCTTAAAATATCAAGCTGAAAGCTGTCAGGGGCCATAAACCAGGTGGAGACAGAAAATGAAAATCAAATTTTTAATAAAATAACTGAAGTCAGGGTTAGAATGCCAGAGCAAGTAATCAGACGAGCCAGGGTCAGGAAGTTTGAAGTCAATGTAGTAGGCAGCAGAAACAGGAGCAGGTATCGGAAGAGAAATCAGCCAGGCCAAGTCATACACTAGAACATACTGGAGATTATAGACCATGCAAGGGCATGGTAGAAATGAGCAAAGCTGTTTAAATATCCACAAGGCTCTGGCGATTAAAAGTGAAGACATCTCACAGGCAGTTGGTGCACCGTGCAGCTAGGGAGGTTAAGAACTGTGTAACAGGCAGCCACACAATGCAATTAATTACCTGAATATTATTTATTTGCCCAGGTACTTTAGAAACTGTCTGTACGTTCATTTATATGTAATATGTTTGCCTTAAATGTTGTGGCTTGCAAAACATTTTAAGAAAAAAAAATTACCTTGGGGAGTAAATGATAATATGGGCTTGGTAACCAAGTTTCAGGACCTTCTGTAGTAATCAGTCAGTCTCTCTAGTAACTGAAGGAGTGATCTAACATGACCCTTATAAATCCTACTGATTTTCTTTGACTGCTGAGCTGGAGAGCCTTTATAGTCTGTTTCAATAGGTAGGATTATGCGTGCTAGTCTGTTTTAATATGTAGGATTTGCGTGCTATACTGTATTTATGCTACAAACTCATAAACTTAGATTGTGTGTGAATTATAAAGAAGACTTATTTTTTTTTTTTAAAACCCTAACAGCTGGGAAGTTCTGAGGTTCCTTCTGTCTAACCTGCGGTGGTGGATTGAAGAATATGGTTTTGATGGTTTCAGATTTGATGGTGTTACTTCTATGCTTTACCACCACCATGGGATTGGTAAGTATATTGTTTCAAAGGTAAATTGTTTCTTTTGATTACTGTTCTTTAGCAGTCATTTTTTCTACTGCTGTTAACAGTGGAATACCATTGACAGTTTAACATTGCATACTAGCACATTATGTGACACTTACCTGCAAACGAAGCCCTCGTTGTCCCCGCTGGAGGCCGCATCCATCTTTGCCCATCTTCCTTCCGGGTCTGCAGACTCAGGCTGTCACGGCACAGGGCTCTGAAGAAACAGCACAGGCGGCCATTTCTTCAGAGTGCATGTGCCAATGACATCACCCGCACAGTATACAGTAAATATCACCTAAACTGTGCAAGTTTAGGAGATATTTACAGTACCTATAAATAAGCCTTATTATAGGCTTACCTATAGGTACAAACATTAGAGGGGAGTTTACTTCCTCTTTAATATTTAGAGCAAACTCACCAATCCATCCATCCATGTCTCCATGCTTTATTTAGTTGAGAAATCACTTTGAAAACACCCCCTAAGGGCACACTTTAACTTGTATGGTGGACATGTCTGAAAGTAAAGCGTTATGGGACACATATCTATAATTTTATTCATTCCCTGACCCAAGCGAATCCCAACAAATCACAACAAGCTCTATTGGGCTTTCCTGTGCAAGAGGCTCAGAAACATGTGAAAAGGTTGATTTCCTTTATTTTTATAGCGGCACAAATTACCATCACACGTTCCCAGATGTCAACTATTATCCCACTTGATATAGCCAAAACTAAACTGTCATGGATCATGATAAATGACCGACTTTCTGCACTTCCAAATAATAAAGTGAATTTGTTACTTTTATTCGAGAACGGGATGGCTACTTGGCTCTATCCCCTTTATCATTTTTTCTTTTCTTCATCTTATGGAGGAGTTGCCTTACGCTTTGTCGTAGCATCCCATGTAATGCAGTGGGAGGCGATGGAGGGGATCACTCTCTGGGTATATTCTTCCTGTTTGTCCAACCAGGGCATGTTTGCTTTGTCCCAGATTGACACATTGGATTAGAAAGAACATTTCACACATATTGACAGGGGCCAGTAAGATCCCATTTCTCTTATCGTTCATCGACAGACCCAGCTCTGCTTAATCATTGACTACAGCGTTATGCTCCTTCCGCTTGGGATAGGCACTAGGCAGAAAAAAACGTGTCCATGCCTATAGGGGCTGTCCCAGCAGGTATAACCCCTCAGGCTCTGTTATACTCAAACAGTTTGTTCTGCCTAGTGACAGGGATAGGACCTAGTTCCCTGCTGGGACTTTGGTCTTAGCTGTAACAGGGAAAGTTTTATTTTTTTATTTTCTAGTTAGTTCCTGAGGACCAATTTCCAGAGGAACTTCAAGCAACAGCCGGCTGGTATTCACACTGGATAATCTAGATCCTTAAGGTCTCCCAGCCTGGCCTGCGAGCATGAGCAGGTTATAGTCCAGAACTAGACCTTGCTACGACAGTGCCACGATGGATGGGGATGAGCCTGCGAGTGGATAATCTCGCCGGGATGCAGACGACCTGGAACGCCCTGAGACGCAGCCTCCCCTTGGTTAACAGCACCCCCATCCCGGGTGGGAGGTGATCTGTTTCGGAGTGGCTCCCGCCTGGTACCGTGGTAAGGTCCGACCCTAGAATGGTCGGACCTTAGGGCCTCCCTCGGTTCCCTGGCACCCCGGAAGCCTAATCTGGCGTACCCCTTGCTTCTCCCCCCCCCCAGTGGGTTTTCACCTGGGGAGGCGGTAATAATGCGGATGGTTTTCAGCACTTATTTGAGTGGGGTTGGATCGTCCGGGGGGGGGGGGGTCCTTGAATGGGGGACCCTTAGTTGCCTTTTGTTCTGGAACCCCTTTTGGGGGTCCCGGAGACCGCATGGTGCGCGTGGGGGCCACCATTTTTCCGTGGTTCATAACCTCGGTGTTCCCATTAGTTTGTATGGGCAGCCATTTTCTTGTGGTCCGAGGGTGGGACTGGCATGCAGTATGTTTTTTTACTATGCTTGAGGCAGAGTTGCTTCCTCTTCCTTCTCTTCTGTGTTCCTTTTGTTTTGACACTGACCAGAACTGCACGTTTTATCTAGGCTCTGGTAACATATCTGGGGGTCCCCTGTAGGTTTTCCTCTCCTACTCTGCTATATTTATACATTGCTCAGGTTTTGGGAGACCGCAGTAATAACGGGGAGACCGCATTTTACGCGGTCCTAAAGGGACATTGTACAAAAAAAAAAATGTATTTGCATATGGAGTCCCAGGATAAACTATCAGCTGCAGACCCCATGGAAATGACTGTGGGACCCTCCGGCTCGCAGTTGCAGCCAGAGATTGCGGTTTTTCAAAGCCTGATGTCAAAAGTGCAGTTGGTTTGTTCTGGTGCTGCTAGCCGCAAACATTCCCCGTCCTCCCCTCCATCTGCAGGGTCTTCTGATTCTGACACAGATATGGTTGCCACAGACGCAGACCACCCTGAAGGGTTGGAGTCTTTACATTCTGACAGTGAAGAGGACCTGTCCTCCTCCGCTGTCGTGCGAGAACGCACCTTGGTGGAAAATATGAGTTTACGTTTCTGTGCGGGAAACTCTTAAAATGGCTGATGAACCCACAGCGTCAGGTACGCAGTTGTCTTTTGGCTCCCGCAAATATCGCAAATCGGGTAAAGTATTCCCTTGTCCTGACTTGTTTCACTCTATTGTGGATAAACAATGATGACACATTAGGCACATGCTGGTGGTGCCTAAGCGTTTTGCACACCGTTATCCCTTTGCGGTGAATACCAGGTGGGCTGTACCACTGAAAGTGAATTCCCCGGTGGCCAGGTTGAATAAAGCGACTCTGGTGCCGGTGGAAGAGTCGCCAACCTTTTCGTATCCCGTGGATAGATGGGTGGTATCCTTATCCCGCCATATACATGTGGCAATGGGATACATGTTAAAAGCTAACTTTGTGATCGTTCTTAAAGCACAGACTGCTAATGCCATTCCCATTGTAAAGTTGCTGAAGAGCAACTTGGAAACGACACAGCTTCCCCCTGCAGTCCTGGAACTGTTAGACCACTTGGTCCAAGCACTGGTGTTCATGTGTGATACGTCCCTGGACTTGGCCTTATTGGTGGCCAGGACGTCAGCAGTGGAGGTTGCTATTAGACGCCTGATCTGGCTAAAATGCTGGTCGGCTGACCAGGCTTCTAAGAAAGCTATTGCTGATCTCCCTTTTACAGGGGAGAAGCTATTTGGAGCCTCTATGGACGAGTTGATGAAAGGTATCACGGGGGGTAAGCGCACTAATCTGCCCCAATCCTCTAAAGGCAAGGCGCCACGCCCTAGGCGGGGGCCTTCCTTTACTGCTCATAAACATCTTTTTTGTGCCTTCGGGTCACAGGAAAAAGGTAAACTGTTTAGATCTTTGGGAGGGTCCAAGAAGCCGTAGTCTGGTAAGTCCAAGGGCGGCAAATCCAGTCCCGCAGACAAGCCTTCGTCTGCATGAAGAAGCGCCCTGACCCAAGTCTGGGGTGAGGGGACGTCTTTGATTCTTCCGGGAACCCTGGAATTCCTTGATTCAGGACAAATTGATCAGTTTCAGATACAAAACCGAATCCTGGTCTTGTTAATGAGACAGGTTCTTCCCGTCCAACCTCCTATTGTCCCCAGCCAGGTTAAGGGACTTGAGAGGGGCGGTACATGACTTGCTGTTGCAAAGGGTGATTGTGGCGGTTCCAGCTCTAGAACGCTTTCAGGGGTTTTATTCAAACCTGTTCACTGTGCCCAGAAAAGAAGGCAAGGTGCACCCCATCCTAGATCTCAAAGCCCTGAACCACTTTGTGTGGGTACAGAGGTTTTCAGATGGAGTCCATCCGTACAGTAGTGCCGTCTCTACATCAGGGAGATTTCTTGGCCTCCATAGATATCAAGGACGCATATCTACACATCCCTATCTGCGCTGGACTCCAGTGTTTTTTTTTTGCTTTGCGGTAGCGGAGCAGCATTATCAATTTGTAACGTTACCCTTTGGTCTCTCCTCCGCTCACAGGGTGTATACCAAGGTTCTGGCTCCGGTGTTAGCATGCTGTGCCGGAGGGGGATTGCGGTACTGGGATACCAGGACGATCTCCTGTTGAGTGGTCTCTCATTTGGTTTTGTTGGAGAAATCTGGAGGTCACTGTCCAAACTCTACAAGAGTTTGGTTGGAACATCAATTTCAAAAAATCTGCGTTGATTTCAGTCCTGAGACTGGAGTACCTAGGCCTGACTCTGGATTCAGCCTTGGCGAGGGTTTTCCTTCCCCTGGACAAGCTACAAAAGTTGCAGGGGGCAATTCAGTCGTTGTTGGAAACCAAGCTGTCTTCCCTCAGACTTTGCATGCGAGCTTTGGGTCTGATGGTGTCAACCTTCAAAGCCGTTCCGTTTGCTCAGTTCCATACAAGACCTTTGCAAAGGGAGACTTTGGTGAAGTGGAACCACGGATGCCAGCCTGACGGGCTGGGGCGGGGTGCTGGGGAAGCTCTGTGCTCAGGGTATCTGGACGGTGGAAGAGTCAAAACTTCCGGTCAATGTTTTGGAACTCAGAGCGATCAAACTTTGTCTGAGTCATTGGACGACTAGCCTATGCGATTGTCCAGTTTGGGTTCAATCAGTCAACACCACGGCTGTGGCTTACATCAATCACCAGGGGGGCACCAGGAGTGTCCTGGTGGCCAAGATTCTGACTTGGGCAGAAAGATTTGTTCCAGCCCTCTCTGCTGTACACATCCCAGGTGTGGAAAACTGGCAGGCGGATTACCTGAGTCAAAAGGAAAATGGACCGCACTCAGAAGTAAATGAAATTAGAAGTGTAATTTATTCATCATGAAAAATCAATACAGACAGTGCATCACAGGGACATGCGGCAGGTTGACGCATTTCACGGTACAGAAGATAGCTTACTCATAACCACACCTGAGTCCCCAGGTGTTGGATCAAGGGGAGTGGTCCCTACACTCGGAGGTGTTTCATCTACTGTGTGTTCAGTGGGGGACCCCCAAGGTCGATCTGTTTGCCTCCCGTCTCAACAAGAAGGTGTAGAGATTCGTGGCCAGGTCTCGAGATCCTCTGGCCAACGCCACAGATGCCCTGGTGGCTCCTTGGGATCAGTATCGGCTGATTTATGCATTTCCCCCGTTGAAACTTCTGCCGCATCTTCTGCGCAGGATTGAGGTGGAAAACATTCTGATCATTCTGGTGGCTCCAGACTGGCCTCGCCGGTCTTGGTACGCAGTTAAAGACTTGCCATGGGCTCACACCAATATCCACCACCCCTCAGTTTTACTGTTCTCTTCCTTGGCACCACAGATGTCACCAGTATAGAAAGTGATAAAGAGATCTGAGCTTCTTTTTTTTTTTTTTTTCGCTCTGTGATGTTTTGTTTGGTTCTTTTTACCAGTACAGAGCAATTTAACTATTGTTAGCTTGCTCTCAAGCACAGTTAGGTGTTCAGAATTATCACTCTACCAGTTGCTATCTTTTTGAAAACCTCTCCTGGCATGGACCCTCCTGATGGATCATTCTATTCTTCAGTAACCTTCTGCAACCACTTTTTGTTCCGCCTGTTCGCCTACCAACATGACGATTAAGATTCTGACTATTGCCGCCAAAGACACTAATCACCCTGCAAAATGATCTTCCCTGTGGAAATTAGCAGGGCAATCCAAATGCAATATCCTTTATGTACAGGAGACTTCCCATGCATCAAACCCGCCATCTTGCACTCACAAAAACATCACCAATGTCTTCACAGCTAATGTCCCAGCAAAAAAAAATAAAAGGGGGATCTTTGTTGCCATCAAAAACTCTCTTGCTTTCCGACTCCAGCAATACATTGCAGATCAAGAGGGGAGATATCTTACCCTACTTTGTTATATCAATTATGTCTTTTACACCATTGTAACGGTCAATGCCCCTAATACTCACCATCTGCGTTTTCTAGCCAAACTCCACAAAAAAGTCAGCACTGTGCAACAGGGGGTAACTATATAGTGAAGAGACTTTAACATTACTCCTGACCCTCATCTGGACTCCTTCTTGTTCTGCAAGACAGAAATCCCCCCTAGGACCTCTCCTTCAAGCTCTCTAACTATATGATGTTTGGCGATGTCAATATGAAGAAGAACGGGACTATACATTTTTCTGCCCATGCCACAACTCCTATTTGCACATAGACCTCTTCCTTACTGACCAATGGACCTTACAAAAAGTATCAGACTCTACTATTCTCCCTACCATCTGGTCTGGCCACTCTTCAGTGTGTCTCACTATAGAGGATAGCGCAGGTTTCTCTTCCACATACCTCTGGCAAATGAACACCTGGATCTTGCAATCTCCTAAGTACTTATCTATCCTATGTGAAAACCTTGAACATTTTTTTACCAGTGAATGAAAATTCAGTCACTGATGTTAATATGCTATGGGGTTCTCACAGAGCCTCAATGAAGGGCGTGTTTATTCAATTGGGAGCAAAGGATAGGAGACAGAGGAAGTAGCACATTGACAAACTTCTAGAAGGTATCCAATACACTGACTCTGCCAACAAACGGCTACTAAACCCCAAAGTAACAACCAAATTACTCAAGCTATGCCTGGAACTAAGATTCCCTCCTTTTAGATAATTATGCTAATTCGTAAAAGTGCCTAAAAATGCACTTCTAGAACTTAGGTAACAAAGCAGAGAAACTTCTCACCCAGCAAGCTAAAAGGGCAACATAATCTACTAGCCCAACACTTCTTCCAAAATGGTGATATCCTCACATTTGCCGACGTCTCGGCCATGTTTAGAAATCTTTCCCCTTCTGGCTATACCTACAGATTAGACACTTCTTGATTCTCTAATTCTCTACTCACCCTATTCTCTAATCTACTAGTAGATAAAATGCCTTTAGCAAAACCCCACCTTTGCTGAAGTGTGAGACGGATGTAGACCACTCTTTTAGTGACCTGCAATGGCTGCTTGCCCTAAAAGTTAGTTTCAGAGCGACCCATTCTGCTAACCTATGGAAATATATTAATAAAATTAACTTTCAGTGGTATATTACCCTGGCTATGATCCACACATTCAACTCTTCTGTTCAACCTCTATGTTGGAGGCAATGTGGTGAGGTAGGGAGCCTGTACCACCTTCTGTGGCAATGCAACAAAGTGACTAGTCTATGGTCTGAAGTGTTCCAACTCCTTACAGAAGTTACAGAACTATCTTTAGCCCTCTCTCCAGAGCTTTCCTTACTGGGCATTGGCATGGAGAACATCCCTCACTATCTTCACTCTATCACCATCCACATACTTCTAGCCACAAGACTAGCCATTGTTCGCCACTGGAAGACCCCTGACCTCATACCCATAGACTAAGTAGTTGTCTTGGTACATAACCATGGCTCTTACAAAAGCATGTTTTCTACATGCGAGGGTTGTTTATCAGTAATATCCTAGAAATGGTCACATGGCTGGAGTGGTACCAGAATGCCCATCATGACTACCTTTTATTCTTCTCTTCATTACACCTTGGTTCTGCCTTGTATTACTGTATAATAACCTCTTTTTGTACCTACAAATATTTTCTATTATGCATGCTTATGGCAACCTCATGTTGTTGTGTTATATCTCTACTCTGCTTATTGTAAAAATTCCAATAAAAATCTATTGATATAAAAATAGCATAAGGATAAAAAATAGTTAATGTTGTTTGAGAGAGTTTAGTTCTCCTTTAAAGGTACACTACAATCAAGTATGACAATTTAATTATGCATTAATACTGCCTCAGACAGCACAGTGGACTTTCTAGACTGAAGTGTTCATACTTCAAATCTTCTGTAGCTGGCTGCTCCACTTGCTGAAATCATGTAGTTGCCAATACACTGATATTTATAAAATTTGAAAGGGTTTGTAAACTCTAACAAGGAACGTATCTTGTTTGGTCCTTTTTTCAACTTTTAAATATAATATTGCAAGTTTTTCATTATATAATTTTGATAAGTAAAGAATTAGGAAATCTTATTGGCTGACAACCTTCAGAGCAGTCTGCCTGTGCTGCTAATAGAGAAGAAGGGAACTGGAGGTGTTCTGCAGTCCTAGGTTACAATGCTGCTCCTCCAAAGATATGGTACAGTGAGTGAGCGTTGTCACCCTAGGACAGGAAGAATGCTTCTATCAGGATTGCCAGGTGAAAAAAAGGCCTGCAATAAGAATGCTAATGCAGACACCACATCTAAGGTCTGCTAAGCTGTAATGTTTAACATTTTTTGTTCTTGGGTTTAGAAAAGCTTTAACTGAAATAAAGTGGACTTTCTTACTTTAGTGTAATTTCATAGTAACCTTGATCACATTAGCTCTTACTGAGTTTACTGGTTATCTGGAGTTAGGTTCTTTTCACACCTATGCTGCATCTTTGATGCACTTTCTTTAACCACTTAACGATCGCCCGCTGCCGTTTTACTGCGGCAGGTCAGCTCTGTCCCGCGAAACAACATATCTGTACGGCGCTTCACGGGACCGCTAGCTAGAGCCCATTCGCTTCCCAGAGGAAGCCGATCAGCAGGTCCGGCAGCCACGATTGCTGCTGGGCACCCGCGATCACTCCTCGTGGAGACAGAACGGCATTCTGTCGTTGTAAACACAGCAGACCGCTGTTCTGTGAGTTATGAACACCGGGATCTTGTGTACCTCCTAATTAGGAACGCAGGTCTCTGTGTTCATGCAGAAAGCCCATCCCCCCACAGTTAGCATCCCCTAGGGAAGCATTTTACCCTTTGATTGCCCCTGGTGTTAACCTCTTCCTTTCAACAGTATCTCTCCTGCGCTCAAGTGGTATGCGAGAAGGTGAATGGTCTGATTGGTCTTTTTAGCACAGATAAGGTGGTCTTGCTGCCCTCTCAGGACCAAGGGTATCCAAAAACACTGAAAGACAACAACAAGAGAAGGACGCACCAACCTTGTGCATTACCACTAAAAAGTTTATTAAAATCAGAAATGGGTAGCGTACATAATACTCATAAACATAGGATGTACACATGCATGCAGGAAATGGGAACCAATCGCCTCCAGAACACTTCTCTACTACTGGTTGGCGTGATGGTGTCCAAAATGACCTGGTTTGGCTTACGCGCTTCGAGAGAGAGAATCCTCTTCCTCAGAGCCAAAATCACCACTCTGAGGAAGAGGGTTCTCCCTTGAAACACGTAAGCGTTTCTTAACCTTTTGTCTTAACCTCTTCCCTGTCAGTACAGTAACAGTGCATATTTTTAGCACGGATTACTGTAGTAATGTCACTGGTCCCCCCAAAAGTGTCAAAAATGTCAGGTGTCCGATCTGTCCACCGCAATGTCGCAGTCCCGCTAAAAATCGCTGCCATTACTAGTAAAAAATACAAATTTAAAAATGACCTTAATCTTTCCCCTAGTTTGTAGACGCGATAACTTTTGCACAAACCAATCAATATACACTTCTTGGGATTTTTTTTTTAACAAAAATATGTGGCAGAAATCAAATTGGTCTAAATTGATGAAAAAATTTGATTTTTTTTTTTTTTTTTTTGGGAATGGTATATAGCAGAAAGTAAAAAATATTGTTTTTTTTTTTTTGTTTTTTTTCCAGAATTGTCACTCTTTTTTTGTTTATAGCGCAAAAAATAAAAATCGCACAAGTGATCAAATAGAAGTGGTTAAAACATACATTACATGATATAAAATTCAATTGTAATGCCCCTAAAATGCACCACAGAGATGTAAACTGGCCCTAAATATTTAACACTTGTACACCATGTTAATGTGTCTACCAGGGGGACAATACAAACTGTTTTTTTTAACTCCTTTACAACCGCCCAACACAAATGTGCAGCAAAAAGGGTGGACTTTAACTCCAACATGCTTCACATGTCGCTGTGCAGCAGATGTAGGTTTATGTGCTAAGAGCAGCTCTCGGACTAACGATCAATGGTCAATGGGACTGGCTTCTGATCATGTGAACACTGTGATCACATGATTGGGAAGCCCATGCATCACCCAGCAAACAGATGATAATGCTCAGGCATTCTGCTTCTTTTAAGGGGTGTGTGTGTGTGGGGGGGGGGGGGGGGTGCTGCTAGGAAGGGGTTAAGAAACAAGAACAATAAATTAAAAGAATATATAAATTATGTGATTGCTAAAAACTTTTTTTTTTAACATAATATAGCTCTTAAAGCTATATTTTAAAGTAGATTGCATAGATTCTCTGACTTGGAAAGCAATAATTTCTCATTATTAATTTTACCCTGTAGTTATCATTTATCTGAACTGACTCTATTATGTGTATATCACTATGGTTGGCTATAGACCTTAGACATATGCAGCCACTGTCTGACTGTCCTTGGGATGTAGTGCTGGATGTTGCTGTGTAGGGGATCAGCTATTGGGCATTCCCATCATATATATTAGATTCATTCAAAATGCCGACAAACAGGACAAGAGCATACACCATAAAGCCTCACTTAAAATATCCTAAATGTTATAACTGCACATAATGTTAAGGATGAATAATGATGATGATAATAATATTTGTATCCTAGGATCTGGATTCTCTGGTGATTATAATGAATATTTTGGTTTGCATGTGGATGAAGATTCACTTGTATATCTCATGCTAGCAAATTACATGGTTCATTCCCTTTTCCCACAATCCATCACAATCGCCGAGGTGAGTCATGGACTTTTTATGACAATATAATGCAGTTTAAACTGTTTGTTACCCCAACATTTCATATTCCTAATATGTGCCTGCTGTACCATGTACTTGTATAAAAAAGTATCCCGTTCTTTGTATTGTTTTCTTTTTGTGAAATCCCTGGTGTTCTTGCCAGACTGCTTTCCTACTGAAAACTGACTACAATAAGCAGGAGAACACACTATGGTCAGTTCTCTAGCTGTGCTGGGAAACCACCCTGCTCTCCTCCAATGATCAGACTTGTCCTGACGCATTTCTTAGAACCTGACACTGTTGCTTACACCCCCCCCCCCCCCAAGCTCTTGTGGCAGCTGAGAACAGAGTATCCATACTCAAATGTTTTGCCTTTCATTTTAATTTTAACCTGAATGGGTTGTTTTACAAGGTGATTGTTTACAATCACTTAAAGCCTACATGCACTCTACCAATTTAGGCCGGTGCAAACTGTAGCGGCAGGAATCTTAATGTGGCTCTGAGTGGCTAGGAGGGGCTGTCGGACCCATTCACTAGAATGACGGGTTGCCGGTGGCTGCAGCTATTCACTTTGTGTGCGTCCAGCAGCGATCACAACAGGTAATTGCTGGCTATTTAAAGAGCCCATGAATAGCTGCCGCTGCCACTGGCCTGTCATAATAAACATTGCCGGCGGCTGCACCTAGCTGCTCAGAGCTGCAGCAGGAATCAGACTATTCCTACCGCTACAATTCACACTAGCCTTAATCGCCAGTGTGAATGTAGCCTAATAGCTACATACAGTATCTCACAAAAGTGAGTACACCCCTCACATTTTTGTAAACATTTTATTATATCTTTTCATGTGACAACACTGAAGAAACGACACTTTGCTACAATGTAAAGTAGTGAGTTACAGCTTGTATAACAGTGTACATTTGCTGTCCTCTCAAAATAACTCAACACACAGCCATTAATGTTTAAACTGCTGACAACAAAAGTGAGTACACCTCTAAGTCAAAATGTCCAAATTGTGCCCAATTAGCCATTTTCCCTCCCCGGTGTCATGTGGCTGGTTAGTGTTACAAGGTCTCAGGTGTGAATGAGGAGCAGGTGTGTTAAATTTGGTGTTATTGCTCTCACTCTCTCATACTGGTCACTGGAAGTTCAACATGGCACCTCATGGCAAAGAACTCTCTGAGGATCTGAAAAAAGAATTGCTGCTCTACATAAAGATGGCCTAGGCTATAAGAAGATTACCAAGACCCTGAAACTGAGCTGCAGCACGATGATCAAGACCATACAGCGGTTTAACAGGACAGGATCCACTCAGAGTAGGCCTCGCCATGGTCGACCAAAGAAGTTGAGTGCACGTGCTCAGTGTCATATCCACAGGTTGTTTTTGGGAAATAGACGTATGAGTGCTGCCAGCATTGCTGCAGAGGTTGAAGGGGTGGGGGGTCAGCCTGTCAGTGCTCAGACCATACGCCACACATTGCATCAAATTGGTCTGCATGGCTGTCTTCCCAGAAGGAAGCCTCTTCTAAAGATGATGCACAAGAAAGCCCGCAAACAGTTTGCTGAAGACAAACAGACTAAGGACATGGATTACTGGAACCATGTCCTGTGGTCTGATGAGACCAAGATAAACTCATTTGGTTCAGATGGTGTCAAGCATGTGTGGCGGCAACCAGGTGAGGAGTACAAAGACAAGTGTGCATTGCGTACAGTCAGGCATGGTGGTGAGAGTGTCATGGTCTGGGGCTGCATGAGTGCTGCCGGCCCTGGGGAGCTACAGTCCATTGCGGGAACCGTGAACACCAACATGTACTGTGACACACTGAAGCAGAGCAAGATCCCCCTCCCTTCAGAGACTGGGCCGCAGGACAGTATTCCAACATAACCACCCCAAACACACCACCAAGATGACCACTGCCTGGCTAAAGAAGCTGAGGGTAAAGGTAATGGACTGGCCAAGCATGTCTCCAGACCCTATTGTGGGGCATCCTCAAATGGAAGTTGGAGGAGCACAAGATCTCTAACATCCACCAGCTCAGTGGTGTCGTCATGGAGTGGAAGAGGACTCCAGTGGCAATCTGTGAAGCTCTGATAAACTCTATGCCCAAGAGGGTTAAGGCAGTGCTGGAAAATAATGGTGGCCACACAAAATATTGACACTTTGGGCCCAATTTGGACATGTTCACTCAGGGGTGTACTCCCTTTTGTGTGTTGAGTTATTTTGAGGGGACAGTAAATTTACACTATTGTACAAGCTGTACACTCACTACTTTACATTGCAGCAAAGTGTCATTTATTCAATGTTGTTACATGAAAATATATAATAAAATATTTACAAAAATGTGAGGGGTGTACTCACTTTTGTGAGATACTGTATAACGCTAAAAACAAAAACGTAATGGCAGCTTGTAACCAGCAGAAAGATTTAAATTCTTCTTCAGAGATTGACATTTTTACCTTGTCTAACATGTAATTAAATTGAGCATGTAGGCCAAATGCAACATTCAAGCCCTTAATGTATTAAGCTTGGTGCGATCAGGACATTATATAGCTAATTACATTTTAATTAAAGCAGGACAACCTTCTGTAATGTCCTGAAATGGTAAGCTAATATAGAGATAGTCAAAAATCCCCTATTTTCTCTTTCATTCATTGACAGACACAGCTCCTGATATTCATAACCATTGGGTTAATCTGCCCCTACAGGAGTAGGACACTAGGCAGAAAAGAATTCTGGCTACACCCATGGGCAGTCCCAGGGGGCATACTCCCTCTCTCTGCTATAGCCACTCAGAGTAAGGAACTAGCCTCCTTGCTGAGATCTCTGGTCATGGCGTTTTTTTTCCTTTTAGATAGACATTTTTTTCTCCTGGATTTTTCCTGTGAAATCTACAATCCACTGCTGGGCTGGGCGATGAGCTGGATAATCTAGATCCAGTGGTCACCCCATTCTGGCCAGTGAGCGCGAGCAGACCTCAGCTCTGCACTAGGTTGACCGCGACATAGCCCTACTGGATGGGGGCTTGTCTGTGAGGTAAATGCCTTGTGCCCGAGTCGCAGCGTTCCTCCTGGCCGGTAGCCCCCCAAATCGATTGAGAGGGGTTCTGTCTGGAGCGGTGCCCACCCGGTTCCTGGTATGGTGAGTAGCTGTCTCCTCTCTCCCCCTGCAGGGTTTTTGGGTGGGCATGGGCCCCTCCTTGGGATGGTCAGACCCCTGGGTTCCCCTCCTTCCCACAGGCATCCTCCCTTGCCATGTCCCTTATCCTGCCCCCTCCTCCGCTGGGGCTGTTTGGGTGATCTGGCCACTTTCCTGGGATGGGGCAGGGCGCTATCTGGTGATGGGGGCAGGGGGGTGCGCCGCCGGCGACCGGACGATCAACCTGGTGGGGGCTCCTGCCACGGCCCCCTGTCCTGCCTTGATCTGTCTTTGAGGCCTGGTCTTCCTTCTGGGTCCCTGTAAGCCTTGTAGTGCTGCGCAGGGCTGCCATTTTGTTGTAGCCTGTGTATTTCTATACACCGCAGCCATGTTTGTGTAGTCTGGTGGCCATTTTGTTGTGGTTTGCTATTGGAAATAGTGGCGACCATGACAGTGGAGCACTGTGGGTAGCAATTTTGGCAGTGGGAGCCCCTCCTCATCCCCTGGTGCTGACTCTTGGATCATTTTTGTTCCTGATCGCTGCAGGTGTATTGCAGATTCTCCTGGTGGCTGTGGGTGGTGAGTCTGGTGGGATCCTCTCCCTCTCTGCTGAGGATCGCTTAGTTCTTTGGGCCTGGTGACCGGGTGGTGCTGCTAGCCCAGTGGGGGTTGTCCCTTAGAAGTGTTTTACACATTTTGTGGGGTCCCCCTGATGACTCATGGAGTCTTTGGAGCACAATTCCCCACCTGATCCCCTCTCTGATGCTGCCGGGCCCTCCGGGTCCCAGCTACCCATCCATGCACTGACGGCGGTCCTGGAGTCCCTTGTGTCCCGGGTGAAGTTGGCTTGCGGGCTATGGGCTAGCAAAAAGCACCCGCCTTCCCCTGCCTCATTTGTCTAACCAGATCCTGAATCTGATTTGGCTGCCGTGGACGTGGGTCACCCTGCTGGGTCTGCAACCACGCGCCTGGAATCCTCTGATAGTGAGGATGATTCCTCCACATCTGCGACCGCGCACGTGAAATGCGCTGGTAAATGCACTGATTGTATCTGTGCGTGAGACCCTGAAGATGGAGGATGCAGCTAAAGCGGCGATGGAGTCGCAGGTGCCCTTTGGCACTCACAAGCCATCCAAAGCGGTAAAGGTGTTTCCTTTCCCTGCCTATTTTGACAGAATTGTCGCTAAAGAGTGGGGACAATCAAAGCGTCCCCGTGGGGTTTCTAAGCGCTTTACTAGACATTACCTCTATGAGGAGTGCCTTCTTAAGAAGTGGTCTGTGCCATCGGTGGTGGACCCTCTGGTTTCCAGATTAAACAAGGCAACCATGATTCCGGTTGAAGAGTCCCGGGCCTTTAAGGATCCGGCTGACCGGAAGCGGAGGCTGTGGCCCACACTATGTACACTCTGGCTGGTTCGGCAATGAGGCCGATATTCACCATTTCCCTAGTGTCGCAAACTCTGACTGAATGGGCTAAGCTCCTACACTGTTACCAGGAGGGGGAACAAGCTCCCCCCTGCCTTTGCCGAGCTGGTAGACCCGCTTGTCCAGGGGCTGCAGTTTAGCTGTGATGCCTCTTTGGATGCGGCTCCCCTGATGGCTCGCCTCTCGGTTTTGGCACTGGTCCTTCGGGGTGTCTTTTGGCTCAAGTGCTGGTCTGTGGATCAGACTTTTCAAGGAGATCGCCTGTTTGGAGATATCCTGGATGACATCATTAAAGGTCTCACAGGAGGGAAGAGTACTTTTCTTCCACATGCTACTTAGGGTAAGGAACCTCATCGTAGACGTGGGCCTTTCTTGTTCTAGCCCTCTCCGCCGTACACATTCCCGGGGTGGAAAATTGGCAGGTGGATTATCTCAGTTGGTAGGCTTTGGACCACAGGGAGTGATCCCTTCATCCAGAGGTGTTTTATCAGCTGTGTCTCCCGTGGGGCACCCCCGAGATGGATCTGTTGGCTTCTCAGCTCATTAGAAAGGTGCAGAGCTTTGTGGCTCGGTCGAGGTATCCTCTGACGGATGCCACAGATTCACTGGTGGCCCCGTGTTGTCAATATCATTTGATCTACCTCCAAGAAGATCTATCATCCTACGTGGAAGACGTACATTGCGTGGTGTAAGTCTCCTGGGGTTCTTCCTCGCTTATTCTCGGTGGCTCAGATCTTGACCTTTGTTCAACGGAGGGTTGAACAGAAATTGGCCTTGAGTACCATCAAAGGCCAGGTGTCGGCTTTAGCAGTCTTCTCGAATGACCTTAGTCCACACACTCCCTGGTGTGTACCTTTCTTCAGGTTGTTGGACATTTGGTTCCTCCAATGCGGGCTCCGCTGCTGCCTTGGGATCTTAATTTGGTGCTTTCAAATCTACAGAAGCCTCCCTTTGAAAATATTCGGAAGATTTCCCTGCCTACGCTGTCCCAGAATGTGGCTTTTTTAGTGGCTATCACCTCTGCACGCAGGATGTCGGAACTGGCGACATTATCCTGTTGTTCACTTACCTGGTGAATTACAAGGATAAGGTGGTTCTTCTCTCCTGTCTGTCGTTCCTTCCAAAGGTTGTCTCTGATTTTCATTTGAATGAAGACATTGTGTTGCCTTCCCTTTGTCCCAGGCCAAAACATCCGAAGGAATGTTTTGCATTCCTTGGAGTTGGTCCAGGCACGGATGGACCACAAAAAGGGTTATCCACTACCTCTGTGACCATTTTCAGATTGATCAGACAGACGCCGGTTCAGGCCTATTCCATCAGGGGTCAGGTTCCTCCTTTCCCTGTCAAGGTGCACTCTACTAGGGTGCTTAGTGCCTCCTGGGCTTTCTGTCATCAGGTGTCAGTGACGCAGATTTGCAAGGCGGCCACCTGGTTGCCAGTGCACACTTTTACAAAGTTCTGGCATCTGCGGATCTTGCTTTTGGTCGCTTGTCACAGAACAGCGATCTGCCTTGTTTACATAGGCAGACCACCATTTAGCCTTTCTTGGGAACAATTGGCGGGTCCCGGCAGATATCAGGTCCACCAGAAACTCTGATTGGTCTCCGACTGTGTCCAAACACAGTGGGAGCTGGTCACCGGCGGCACGTGTGCACGCCACAAACCCGGAAGAGGCGATCACATACAGGTACACGATTTCGCCTGTAGGAGCCGCTGCTCCGATGTGTGTGTGTGTGTGTGTATGTATATATATATATATATATATATATATATATATATATATATATATATATATACACGTGGGGCTGTCGGCAAGTGGTTAATGTTGACTTCATGAATGTAAAAAATGCTTTCATTTGTGTGTTTTTTTTTGTCTGCCTGAATTTGTTTTTAATTTAACTTTTAGATAAAAAAAATTTCCACACAGCTGTCTAGCGTATAAATCTAAAGACTCTTCCTATAGTCCCTCTTTATACAATATATTGTACTGTGTTTAGCACCTTTTTAGTTATTGCTGTGGTAACAAGCCATATCACCTAAAGAATGTCCTTCTAGTGAGTCCATCTCAGCAGACGGATTGATTAGCCATAAGGCTCGGTTCACACTTGTGCGATGCGGGAACGCTGTGAATATGCAGCGTGTTCCCGCATCGCATTCGCACATCTGGCAGTTCACACTGCCATATGAGATACGCAGGGGGTGTCAATTAAAAGTTGACACCCCCAGTTGCGATCGCATATCGCAGTGCGATCTGCAAGTTCGCACAGAATTGGATTGCACAAGTGTGAACCACTGCGATCCGATTCTGAGGCGGCTCAAAAAATGCCTCATGTGCGAGTTTGCTGCGGATGCGCTGCGAATTCAGCCATGCAAAGTGTATGGCTGAACTCGCATCCGCACAGGAGATCACATGTAATGATGGAGCAGTGCGCTTCGAATTACATGCGATCAGCGCATCCGCACAAGTGTGAACCGGCTCTAAGAAAAGTAGAAAAAAACTGTGCAGCAAAACAAACCATGAAGTATATCCAGCCTAGGCAAACATGACTGCTTAATGTGGATTTATGATTAACTATGACTATTGAAGTATAAACAAAGATGCTTTTGAAACATTAGTACACATTTGTGAGATACAGTATATGCGCCAAGCTTATCACATTGAAAGAAAATTCAATGGCAATACATTTTCTTTAAATCTGTCCTAATGTGGGGGGCGTGGCGACCGCTGGCTAAGATGGCCGCTTAGACCTTGAGCTCCGGCGTGTACCCGGTCTATTCAATCTCCACAGCCTACCACAGAGACGATCGCAGCCCATCTGCACCATTTTCGGGCGTCCGAAGTCCCGCTGCATCCACCGATCATGGCAAGGAGGAAGCTGGAGCAGCCTGTCGTGCGCAAATTATCGGAGTTTTTCAAGCCGGCCACCGCCGGTCTTCAACAAAATGGCGCCGGCACCTCTCCTCTGCCTCAGCGCGTCCGCCCTCTTGCGGCGGCGCGCACCGATGACGCGGCTCCTCCTACGGCTCCAGGGCTCTCCACCCAGCCGAATCCAATGCGGCCATCTCGCTCCTCGGACTCCTCGCCCTCTACACCCTCCACACAAAGCCCGGCTAAGTCCCGACCGAGGTGGGAGGAAGCTCTGCCGACCCTGGAACACCCGGACATGGAGGTGAGTGCTGCTGCCAGCCACACTACCCACGCTGAGGCCTATACCCCCTCACCTGATCCCTTTGCATCCCTGGTGACCACAGGCAAACCTATTACGGACACAGCCTTAAAAGACATGATGTCTATGTTCCATGCTTCCCTGCAAGCCAATATCTCTGCCTCCATAGCATACTGCCAAAGAGAATTGCATGGGATGGGAGATAGAGTACATACCATTGAGGAGAAAATGGGAGAATTTACAGCGTCTTATAATACCCTTGTAGACTCCCACACAGCTCAACAAACTGACATTCGCCACATCCAAGCCAAACTAGCGGACCTTGAAGACCGTTCACGGCGAAATAACTTGAAGATTCGCGGTATTCCGGAATCTGTTCTCCCTAACCAATTGCCTACCTATGTGAGAGATCTTTTCCAGAAATCGGTACCTGAGCTTACTAATGCGG
The DNA here is from genome assembly GCF_965119305.1 of Pelophylax lessonae. Lineage (NCBI taxonomy): Eukaryota > Metazoa > Chordata > Amphibia > Anura > Ranidae > Pelophylax > Pelophylax lessonae. Next base: position 69,882,786 of record NC_138769.1, read on the forward strand.
ACTTGACAATTGACAGGATCCATCGCATCCCCAAGCCCTCCTTCCTCCCACAAGAAGTTCCCCGGGATGTTTTGCTTAGGATACACTTTTTTCAGGCAAAGGAAAAGATTCTTGAGACTTTCCGACGCAAGGACCGCCTGCCTGAACACGCCGCTACTCTCCAGGTACTCCCTGATTATTCCCAATATACGCTACAGCAACGACGTAACCTTAACTCTGTGACTAAAGCCCTCAGGAATCACAAAATCATATATAAATGGAAGTATCCAGCCAAACTTTGCATCACCTACCAAGGATCGACGACCCAAATAACTACGATTGACCAAGGGATACGCCTGCTACAGCAATGGGGTATAGTCCCTGAGCCTCCAGACCATTCTCCAAGCAGCAGCGCCCCACTTTTGCCTACTCACGTCCAACCGGATTGGCAGCTCGCATCCAGATCGTCCAGATCATCTAACCATTACAAGTGAATTCACCACATATCATCCTGACGGGTACGCCCGGCTCCGCTGTCTCTGATGGACACCCAACACCGTGTCCATGAACCCCGCAATCTCCGCAATACAGATTGCTCACCTGGTCCCCATGGGCCAAGTTCTTTTTACCTCCCCCTCCCTCCTTGTTTGTCGTGTCCTTTGTCCTATGTTGTGTCTATCCCCTTTTTTTTTCTCTCTCTCCACAACTCCAGGTAGAGACTCCGGTTTTGCATTCATCCGCTACACACGCAGCTGGACTTCGCTCACTATCTTGATTCAACTTTGTCCTTGTCACGGCTTTAATTCCTCTGCTGAGTTCTTCATCGCCTGCAATCGATCTTCAATGACCGTCTCCTACTCAGGTACTTTTTTCCACGGTGCTGCTCATAGTCCCTGTTGGACTATGGCCTTGCCCCTTGTCCCTCACTTTCTATCCACCACTGATGGACTTGCCTCTATGCCCCGAAGGACTGCCTCTCTTCACTGACCCCGGCACCTCTGTGTCCCCTTATCCACCCCCATGACGCCCTTGCACTTCCTCTCACTGAACATTAAGGGTCTCAACCACCCGGCTAAGCGCTACTCCTTGTGGCAAGAAGCACTTTCTTCCAAGGCGGACATTCTTGCAGTCCAAGAGACTCACTTCAAGCTGGGATCTACCCCCAAATGTTCCCATCAGGAATTCCCACACGTCTTTCTAGCATCATCCAACGAAAAGAAGAGGGGGGTGTTGATAGCTGTCCGTGCCTCGGTGTCCTTCGCTTACTCCAGGGTGGTGCAGGACACGGAGGGACGGTATCTCATTGTTAATTGTACTTTGGATGGCTGCCATTACACGTTAGTTAATGTATATGCGCCTAACACTCACCAATTGCGTTTTCTACGTAAATTATATGCTAAGGTAAAAAAATTAACGGTGGGCAAATTGATCATCTGTGGGGACTTCAATTTGGTGCCAGACCGCGTCATGGACTCCTCCTCCAATCCTAAATCGAAGTTGCCTTCACTGGCTGCTTTAACACATGCCGAAGGACTCCATGACGTGTGGAGGTACCAACACGCGGAAGAAAGAGGTTATACTTATTTCTCACCCTGTCACAACACTTACTCCAGGATCGACTTGTTCTTGGTAGATTCTGCCACTCTGCCCCTAGTAGTTGACACTGACCTTTCCCCTATCACGTGGTCCGACCATGCGGCAATACACATGACCATTTCCACCGGCCCTGCAAACCCATCCTCCTATATTTGGCGTTGTAACAACTCCATCTTATCTGACCCTGACTCCCTTAAACACTTGCAATCACAAATGAGAGAATTCTTTGAGACCAATGACACACCAGATGTCAGCCCAACCACCCTCTGGAACACCCACAAGGCGTTCGTCAGGGGAATCCTCATACAGCTGGGCTCTCGCCTTAAAAAGAGATATCAACAGAAGTTGAGGGACCTCACTGCAGAAATTCACTCACTAGACACTATCAATGCCACCGCACCCTCCCCCGCTAATGCATCCAAACTCACATCCTTGAGATTAGACCTCCGGCGTCTCCTTATTGACCGTCACGACAAAATGTTGGCCCGACTGCGTTTACAGTATTACTCGTCCCACAATAAGGCAGGCAAATTCCTGGCCTCTCGGCTACGTGCCAAACGAATAAAATCCAGGATAGACTCTATTACCCACCCACACACTGGTGAAAAATTAACCCACCCCCAAAAAATTGCTGATGCCTTCGCAGACTACTACGGATCCCTATATAACCTGCGTGATGACAAAGACACCCCCCAGCCCAGCGCCTGTGACATAAAAGCATTCCTTGACCGCCTTGATCTACCAACACTCTCTACAGACTCCCTTGCCTACCTGAACCGCCCTTTCTCAACCCAAGAATTAGCCAAAACTCTTAAAGCCCTTCCCCTCCGTAAATCCCCAGGTCCGGACGGCCTGACAAATGAGTATTATCACACCATGCAAGACACCCTAATTCCCCACATGCTCCCTTTATTTTCCACGGCCATCCAAACCGGTACTCTTCCGTCAGAAATGCTCCTAGCTAATATCACCACCCTCCCCAAACCCGGTAAACCACCATCCACACCCGCGAATTTCAGGCCCATTTCGCTATTAAACACTGATGTAAAAGTCTATGCCAAATTGATAGCCAATAGACTAGCAACAATTCTCCCCACACTAGTAGGCATGGATCAGATGGGTTTTGTAAAGGGAAGACAAGCTCCGGACGCTACCAGAAGAGTAGTCAACCTGATCCACCACGCAGAGCGCTCTAGAACGCCTTCTCTGCTCCTCTCTATAGACGCAGAGAAGGCGTTCGATCGAGTCCACTGGGGGTACATGGAATTGGTGCTGCGGAAGTTCGGCTTCTCGGGCCCGATCATGTCCGCTATACTCTCCCTTTACTCTTCACCTTCGGCTAAAGTCCTATCAGCAGGAGTCCTGTCTAAACCATTTTTTATAACAAATGGCACCCGTCAAGGATGCCCCTTATCTCCTCTTGTCTTCAACCTGATCATTGAACCACTAGCAGCCTCCTTTAGACAAAACTCCCTGGTCTCCGGCTTTAAAATCAACCGCTCGGAACATGTCATTACACTATTCGCTGATGATGTGATTCTTAGTCTCACAAACCCTGTAGTATCCCTCCCGGCGGCCCACGACATACTACAAAATTTCAGTCATCTCTCATATTACAAAGTCAACTTTAGTAAGTCCGTTATTCTCAATATGGGCGTACACAATACAACGCGTACTCATCTACAAACCACTCTCCCTTACACATGGTCTACGTCACCGCTCCGCTATTTAGGCATTAACCTCACGTTTCCCTCGGCCAACTTAGTCACCTCCAATATCAAACCTCTGATCTCGACTATCTCCGCAGACATAGCCAAACTTACGTCGGCAGATCTTTCGTGGACTGGCAGGATTGCTGCATTTAAAATGGTCTGCTTACCCAAAATTTTGTATCTCTTTCGTACTCTCCCAGTCTACATTCCCCAGAAGCTCATCAAACCCCTTTCGTCGCTCCTCCGCGCTTTTGTCTGGCAAAAAAAGAGGGCCAGATGCTCTTATGCCCATTCGACTCGCCACAAATCGGTTGGAGGCATTGGTATGCCAGACCTTCTGGATTACCATTCTGCGGCCCATCTCACCGCCCTTCGCCAATGGTTTTCCGAACGCTCTGACCTCCCGTGGGTTCCCATAGAAAAAGCGCTCTCTAATGTACATGCCCTTAGTGATCTGCTATTAGCAGATAGCTGGAAACAGGTACCCCTCCACACGCTCCCCCTACCGACTCAGGCTCCCCTATTGTCATGGAGAATGTTATCCCACCACCTTCCAGGTTCTGCGACACCTGTCAAACTACCAATCCCCATTGCCACTTTGAATGTCCTCCTCCCTTATGTTAACCTCTCCAAATTCCATGCAGCTGGCATCACCTTCGTATCACAGCTCTACCAGGGTGACACCCTTAAACCGTTCACAAAGCTTGCCAGTGAATTTTCCCTCCCAGTACAAGCTACCCTTGCATACAACAGCATCTCCAGTTTCCTGCGTAAATACCCTCCACCGGTGATCCTGGTATCCCCTCAATTGTGGCAATTCTTCACTAACCCCGTATGCTCTACAAAAGGTATATCCCTATTCTACAATACCATCAAGCATAAAAATACGTTCCGCAAGTCCCCACATATGATTTCCTGGGAAGGTGACCTCAAGCAAACCTTCTCAGATGCTCAATGGCAAACGGCCATCCGTGCTACTTATAGAGCCTCCAAATGTGTATCCCATTGGGAACAGGCGCAAAAAGTGTTGACTCGCTGGTATCTAACCCCGTACCGACTTTCCAAAATTTTCGATACCCAAAGCCCCCTCTGCTGGCGTAACTGTGACCAGGTGGGCACGATTCTTCACATCTTTTGGCAATGTAGAAGTCTGACCAGTTTTTGGGGAAAGATTTTCGAAATTATATCAGATGTCACTGGTATTTTAAGAAGCACAGACCCGGCCTTAGCACTCCTCTCCTTGGGCATAGACTCATTTCCACTCGCCATGCATACTGTTATTACCCATATACTAATTGCAGCAAGGACGATTATAGCCAGATGTTGGAGGCAGCCAATCGCTCCTTCACACCTTGAGGTCATTAAACAGATTAACCTCCAATTCTCTTTGGAGAAAGCTTATGCCTATGCTGTTCTTCAAAGCCCTAGGTTCCACAAACACTGGTCATTCTGGATGCAAAGCAAATACTTCACCAACCCTTGTTGACAGTTCGTACTTATATGACAGGAATTACCTAGTTCTGTTGTTCCATTTACCTCTACACCAGTTGTTATACTCTCGCATTGTTCGTATTGTATAATCTTTGTTAAACCTACTGATTGTACCAAGATTGATGCAAACCTATGTACTATGTAATGTACATCGCACCCTTCCCCTCCCCCCCTTTTTTTTTCTCTGTCCCCCCCCCCCCCCCCCCCCGTGTACTTTGTTATGTTTTTTCTTGTGTTTCTGAAATTTCAATAAAAACCATTGAAAGTGAAATCTGTCCTAATGTGATGGCGTAGTGCCATGTTAACTGGCCCATTTTTTGTGTTCTCTTTGCAGTTTCCAAGGCTTGATTAGTCGGTAAATAGGAACGTGAACTGATTTTATTTTACTATTATTTAGGCAGAGAAATGCACAAAAAATACATTTTCTAGATGTGTCAATTGATAAGTAATAGTCACGGAAAGACAAAAATCAAAAATCTGAACATGTTTGTTTTGTACACTCACAACCGTAACATTTTAACTTTATCATGCTGGGTAAGATATTATGTAATGTCTGAAATCAATAGTCATTGAAATAACCTTGTTGCTTACTGCTAAGGTTTTGCGGAAGAGCGAGAAAAAAAAAAAATTTGGAAAGCGTTTTGATGTTCTTGCTGTGCAAGCAGGCAATATTAATTTTCCTAAAAGTAGTCTTTTGGGGGAAATTATCTATCAGGATATGCTGGCTGTTGAATTCATATGCCAAGCTGCAAACAGGATGCAATCAAAGAATTGATGAGTAATGAGTGCATTATGGGATTAGTGCAAAGCACACAGAACTGAACAAGTTGCTTTGAATGTTCATGCTGAAGTATAGGAAACATGTCCCATGTAACAATAAAAATATAAGCACATTGTAGATGCCTTTGTGTTTTTTTTTTTTTTTTTTTTTTTTTTTTTAAGAGGGACACAGTTTTTCATGTAATGAAAATGTGTAAAATCTAAAGAAATATATGTTGCCAAAGATTCACTTTTTTGTATATTTATCTGTCTTTCAAGCCTAAACCACTGTTGCACCTTTTTGATCTCCTAGAACACCATCTCACCCTAAAAAAAATATGGAACCTTTTTAGATTAGCTAAGATCAGCCACAAGATCATAAATTATTTAGTAAGCAAAAAGTACACTGATATTTGCATATTTGCTCATACTTTATATACCTTATACTCAGCGAAAGTAGTCATAGCCAATACAGGCTGTTATATCCCAAAATGGGGCTTATGCGCCCCCCCCCCCCCCAAAAAAAAAACTATTTGGTGTTGTAAGCTGCAGGTTTGGCACTTTGGAAATGAACCCTGGATGGTGGTTACTTCTGAATCATTATACTATACAACACTGGTGTACATGTCCCTTTAAATCAATAGTAAAAAAAAAAGGTATCCTTCACATAAATATGCCTCAAAAATTTCAGTTCATATAGAAAATGTTCTAACTATAAAAAAATAAAAGTAGTCTACAATTCATATGCAATACATGGATAGTCCCAACTCTGGTGGCAAATTGTTGCCTCGTGAAATAAGGTACTCACAGTGCCAATATATTAAAAAGGTGCTCAGGTGCTGCCCCTCATGCAGAGCTTCTTCCCAGACACTGGGATCTCAACTGTGCTTTTTTTTTTGTTAAAGATGTAAAAAACAAATCTCCTGCGCTCCAAGGTGGGCCAAACAAAGTGCTTTTTATTTCTAGGCTCTTGTCATGGCAAATCTAGATAAACACCGCCGTGCTGCCATCAAAAGACTGGGCATGTCTAGATACCCTGAAATCATACTAAACAAAACAGAGGGCGTACAGGCCTAGTGCATTATCCTTAATAAAATATTTATTGGTTAAAAGACAAAGTAATATACTAATATTCCATCCATGGATCGACATATTGCATAACAGCTGGATCGTCCTGCAGTAAGACAAGCTTACGCGTTTCAAGAAATCGCCTCTTTATCAGAGTTTATGAAACTGATCAGAAACTCCACTGGCTGGCTCTAATGCTTGTATCACCACAACGATGTCCAGACAGAGCACACCACACTAGATCTCACAACCAGCTGCACATCACATAACCATCAGAGGGTACAACACAGGACATGGCAGACAGTATGACAAGCGGAATCAACTGTCCAAAGCACCACCGCGGAACCCACAGGCGGGCATGTTGACGTCCCAGAAATCGTTCTGCTGTTGAATTGTGGACATTTTATAGTTATCACATTTTCATTATAAACTACATTTTTTGAGGCGTATTTATTTGTAGGATACCCTATTTTGCACTATTAAATGAAAGTGAGATGCGCCGGTATTCAGAAACGGTCAGGTGCTGCAGTCTCTCTGACCCACTGAGTGCAAGTTATCTTATTATTTAAAATGCTTCCAAATCATGCAGCCTCATTTAAAAATGAACCGTGGATAGAGAATAACATTTCAAAAAGAATACATGGTATCTCCCAGTGTGATTTTTTTTTTTTTTTTAAATGTCCTTTTGCTCCACAGTACTTACTAAAGCTTTCAGAGTGCATGATGTTGCAATCTTTTCTAAAGTCAACTGAGATTTTCCTTTTGTGCATCTTCTCTTCCCTTTGAGTGTGTAATTGTAATTGTTGAAGACTGACATTGCCTAACATGATTTGTTGGAAGCCACTAAAGAGTGCCTGGTGTTAGCTAAAAATGTTCTTGTTGGCAAGAGTTTTTTTTTTTCAGCCTACATGGCATGTAGGATTTAATACCCATATTTTTAGTTATACAGTTCACACCAATGTGTTCTCATGCAATGTAATTAAATAGGGTTGATTTTATGGGGATCAACATTTGCATTTTACTGCATGTAGCGTCATGCAAGAAGCAGAAAGTCTTCTATCCCTTTCTATTGAAAAACATAAACATCCATATGTGTTAGACCCCGTTCACACTGGGGCGATCCGACTTGCCGGGGCGACCTCACAGGTCGCGGTGCGCAGCTCGCACAGCGACCTCGGATCGGCCGGTGTAACGTTAAAAAACCATACCCCGTGAAGAAACCATACCCCTCGTCACTTCCGGTCTGAAATAGCAGAGCAGCGCAGTAGTGCGCATGCTCAGAGCCCCGGATACGTAATTGAAGGAGAAAGAATTTGACAAGTGCGCATGCTCGGTGGGCATGAAAATATCACGGCACTGTTTCTAATGTTATACTTGCGGCGGGTACATTAAAACACTTCGGGTGCAACATAAATCATGTCCTCTCCTATCGCTGTAACTTCCCTCATCTCCGGTAATAAATATAAAAGCGGCGGCGGGAGTATGAGATGTAAATGTGACGGCGATCGCAGCTCCGTGATCCGCTTTTATATTTATCACCGGAGATGTGGGATGTTACAGCGATAGGAGAGGACATGATTTATGTTGCACCCGAAGTGTTTTAATGTACCCGCCGCAAGTTTAACTACCGTGAGAAATCCATACCCTCCGTAGCTGAACCGGAAGTGACGAGGGTATGGTTTTCTCACGGGTATGGTTTTTTCACGGAACACCGGCACGGACTTCATAACATTGAAGTCAATGCAAGTCACTCCAGGTCGCCCCTTTTTCTAAGTTGGAGCGACTTGTGTCGCTCCTATTAGAACGGGTCCACAGCTTCTCTATGGCAGACGACCTGTCAGGCGACCAGGTCGCCTGACAAGTCGCCCCAGTGTGAACGGGGTCTTAACACATGAAAAAATGTAGCACTTGATTTTGTTAAAATTCAGTGCATCACATTAAACAAACATTGAAAAACCATGTTTAAGCAAAAACACAAGTCTCGTTTACATGAATCTATACTCCTCTAAACCCCCTTTACATCCCTAGGAATTTTTTGGCGGTGTTTTTACATGTTTTCACATATTGCAGTTAGAAAATCTGAAAATATAAGTTGGTAACTTGTTGCTGATGCTTTTTTTTTTTTTTTTTTTTTTCCTAGCCTGCCTTTTTGTTATTTCCAATAAATAAAAATAAATGTTCTAATCCAGTTATTTGTGTGTGTTGTTCAGGATGTATCTGGGATGCCAGCACTTTGCTGCCCTTCGTTCCAGGGAGGCTGCGGGTTTGACTATCGACTAGCAATGGCAGTGCCTGATAAATGGATCCAGGTAAACTCTTTACGTTTCATTTTATGGACTTGTATATCAATGCTAAGCAATTTATTTTACTGTATTGGTTGTCACTATGCTTGCTTTTTTTTTTGCAGATTCTGAAAGAGCAGAAGGATGAGGATTGGGATATGGGAAATATAGTACATACACTCACTAACAGAAGATACAATGAAAAGTGCATAGCTTATGCCGAGAGTCATGACCAAGTAATGTATTTTCTTTTTTTTTTTTTTTAATATTTGACATTACATGTATGGGATTGACATACTTGTGCTGATGGGTAAATGTAATACTATTTATATATTTGGCATTACAGGTATGGGATTGACATGTGTTGTGGTAATGGATAAATGCATTATCTTTTTAAGTGCATTTTCCTGCATTTGAGCCAAGTTTAAGATGCCTCTGAGCTGCTTCACGGGTACATATGCATTTTACCTCCTCCTAAGCTGATTTAACTGGCTTTAGTCTGCTTTTGGATTCCCATTAACTAGTATAGAGACAGAAAAGCAGTTCTGAAGCTAGAAAAAGCTTGTGTAAACAGGTCCTTATGCAGATACATGCACCTGTTTCTGTGAGGAAACAGGTGCATGTATCTGCATATGCAGCTACCATAGATTTAAGATATCAGTTGTTCAATCCAGCTGTTTGGGCCACAGTCCATGACTTGGTTGCAGCATGTCTTTTAATCTTGTGTGCAACCATATTTACTTTTATTGACTTGTTGCCATTGTTTCCTCAGTCAGTTTAATAAAAACTGTGCCGAAAAAAGCTCAATATGTGCAAAAAGTGTAAACGTTTATTATTGAACCTTCAAATTTCAATAAAGTGACAATGTGGCCCAGAATCAATAAAATAAAATAAATGATTACCTTAAAATGTGTGCAAAAAATTATCCCAAAAAATACTGTATATATCTACTGCAATAACAAATGTTGAATGGTCCTTCAGTCATAAAAAAAGTGTAAAATACAAAGTTCAAATAATGTCCAAGGTTCAATAAGTGCAATACTCAGAAGTGCAAATGTGAAAGTAAATAAAAAAAAGTCCATTTCTCTCCACTTAAGTGGCCAACCCAGTCTGGCCATCGAGCGAGTGCAGGCCTTAGCTCCGCGCTGGGTCGGCCGCGACATAGTCCCACTGGACGGGGACTGGCCCCCTGAGTTAAACGTCTCGCCAGGACGCACACGACAGGGTCTAGGCTTATGTCACAGCGTTCCAATTTTGCTGACAGCCCCCCTACTCCGTGGGGGGGGGGGGGGCTGTCATGAGATGGCGCCCGCCTGTGTTCCCGGTATGGTGAGTAAACGCCCCCCCCCCTTCCCTGGTGGATTTTGAGGTGGATGCGGGCCCTCTTTCTCTGGGGTGGTCAGACCCTCACACTCCTGGGTTTTCCTCTGTCCTGTTGTGACCCCCCCCCCCCTCCTTACAGGCGCTGGTGGATGCACTGTTTTTTTTCGGTGCGTGGCACCCTGCAATTTGGAGGACGCAGCGGCGGCTGCACCTGGGGTGCCGGTAGCATCTGGCACTCACATGCCATCCGGAGCAGCTTGTTTTGCTAGCAGGCTCATGTAGGATGGGACTGTCTGAGACGTTCCCCTGGGGTGGCTAAGTGCCTGGTAGACGTTACCCTTTTGTGGAGTCTCGGGTACTGTGGACTGTTCCACCTATGGTGGACGTGCGATCTCTACATTGCATTGGCCTACCGTTGTTCCGGTGGAGGAATCTCCGTCCTTTAAGGACTTGGGGGGATAGCATGGTGCAGGCTGTGGCTCGCGATCTGAACTCCTTGGTGGGTCTGCACTGGGCACAGTGTTCACGATTGCCCCTGCCACGCAGACTCTGCCTGATGGGCGGAGATCCAATGCTGTGACCTGGTGCGGGGCAAGTCCCTCCTGCCCTGGGGGAGCTGTTGGACCAGCTGGTGCAGGGGCTGGGATTTGTTTGCAATGCCGCGCTGGACTCCCTTTTTGGGTGGTTATCCGGCGTATACTTGACTGAAGTGTTGGTCTGCGGATCAAACTTCTAGGAAGGCCTTAATGGATCTCCCTTCTTCAGGGGGATCACCTGTTTGGCGCTGCCCTGGGGGACATTATACAAGGGTCTCACGGGGGGAAAGAGTGCTTTCTTGCACAGGCTACCAAGGGTAGGGTCCTTCATCGCGGATGAGGTCCCTCCCTTTTGGCTCACCACAGTTTCTTCGTCCCTCTGGGACAGTCGATGTGGCAAAGTCCTTCAAGACTTCCTCTGGTGGTTCCATACAACCCTAGTCTCGACAAGAGATATTTTTTTTCCCAGACCTGTGGACGAGGTCTACTCGGCCTGAAGGTGCATCCTCACCCATCTATGGGGTGGGGGTCGTCCTTGCCGGTTCTCGGACCTACGGCTGGCCCGGATCCCAGGCAGCGGGGTTCAGGGGGTCATGCGGTCCAGTTGCAAGTTCAGGTTTTAATCCGTTTTTTTCCGGTGAGTTTTTCTCTTCCAATGTACAGCTGTCCCTGGATCGCTTGCAGGCACTCTGTGAGGCAGTTCAGGCTCTGGTTCAACAAGCTGAACCTTCTGGCCCTTTGATGGTTCCGTGCGGATCAGACATTCAGGGCGGTATCTGTTCGCACAATGGTGGCTTGCCTACATCAGGGGGATTCCTGGCGTCCATAGGCATTAAGATGCCTATCTTCACATCCCGTTGTGTTCAGGACACCAACGGGTTCTCTGTTTTTACTGTGGGGAAGGATCTCTATCGGTTTGTGGCATTACCCCTTGTTTTCGCTTCTGCTACTCGGGTCTTCACAATGGTGTTTGCTCTGGTCCTGGCACTGTTGCGGCAGCAGGGCCTATCAGTCCCGGGTTCCTGGCCGAACTGCTTCTCCGTGTGGAGTTCCCTACGCCCTACGGTGCTGACAAACTAATTTGGAAGTCACCATGAGAACTCTGGAAGAGTTCAGGTGGGTTCTGAACCTTCAGAAGTCATCCCTGGTCCCTTCCATGGGACTGGACTCTCTGGGCCTGACTTTGGACTCGCCCTCGGTCAGGGTGTTTTCTCCCTCCGGGGGAAAAACTCTTGCAACTTCAGAATGCGGTTCAACTGTTACTGTCCCGCGCACGGTCGTCCCTTCGGACCTGCATGCGAATTCTGGGACTGATGGTGCCGTCTTTCGGGACGGTCCCTTTTGCTTAATCCCTCTCGGGGATCCCCCAGAAGGCGATCCTTCTCGCATGGGACTAGAATATCTGGACTTTTGGATCAAGCTGAGCTGGCTGACCAGGGAGTCTTTATCTGGAATCCTTCCTCCCCTTTTTCCTGAACAATTATGACCGCGGAGGCAAGCCTGTCTGGGTGGGGAGGAGTCCTCGGCAGGTTCTCTGCTTCAAGAGTATGGTCCCTGGAGGATCCAGGTTACCGATCAATATCTTGGGGCTGATCCGGCTGTGCCTGGTTCACTGTATACCGATCAATGTCCTGGATCCTGGGGCAGATCCGGCTTGGCCTGGTTCACTGGATCGAGAACCTGCAGGTGCACATTTAATCGGCGTCGCCACGACCTATGACTTATGTTATTCACCAAGGGCGTCCTTTCAGCCTTGGAAGTGTCAATTCTTCGTTGGGCAGTGCGCCTTGTTCTGGCTCTTCCACTGTTCCCTTTCCTGGTGGGGAAACGTTGGCGGGCAGATTGCCTCAGTCGACAGGCCTTGAATGCAGGGGAATGGTCCCTTCATCCGGAGGTTATTTCAGTAGTTGTGCCTTCGTTGGGGGCACTCCAGACATGGACCTGTTGGCATTGCATCTACATGATAGTGCTGCGGTTTGTGGCCCGATCCCGGGACCCTCTTGCTGGTGCAATGGTGGCACCATGGGTTCTGTCATGGGCAAGAACATTCGCTAAGTTCAATTTGAATGATGCCGTGGAGTTTAGCATGGTCACCTGTGCACGGCTGCCGCCGGCATGGTCCTGTGTGCCTGCTCACGGATAGGTTAAGGTCAGTATCAGCTGAGGTCTGCCTTTCCTCCTCCCAAGTTGCTGCCAATAATTTTTCGCAGGATTAAGGCGGAAGGTTTCCGGACTGGCCTCGCCGAGCTTGGTATGCCAACCTGGTCAGGCTATCGGCAGACGCTCCTTGGAGAATTCCTCTCAGGGAGGAGTTATTGTCTCCAGGTTCCATCTCCCATCCGACTTTACGGTCGCTGACTTTGCCGACTTGGCTGTTGAAAGCCAGGTGCTGAAGGACAGGGTTTGGCTGCTTCAGTGAATACCACCCTGCTTGAAGCGTGGGAAGCGACTTCAAGGGTGATTTTTGTTCATCATACGAGACAGTCTTATATTGCGTGGGCTCCCCTTGCTCTTACTCGGTGGCCCGGATCTTGGCTTACTTTAACGGAGAGTTGATGAAAAGTTGGCCTTGAGTACTGTCAAGGGTCTGGTTTCGGCTTTGGCAAATTTCTTCCACAGGCCGTTGGCCGCCTGTGCCCTGGTGCGTGACTTCTTCCAGGGGATGCGACATTTGGTATTTCCGGTACGACCTCCGTCACCTACTGGGGACCTTGATTTGGTGCAGTCGGTTCGTCAAGAACCTCAGTTTGTAGTAATCCAGGGTATCCCCTGCCTACCTTGTTACAGAAGGTGGCCTTCTTGGTTGCTGTCACTCTGCGCGCAGGTGTCGGCACTGGCGACATTGTCCTGTCGCTCTCCCTATATGTTGATCATGGGGCCAAGTGCTACTTCATCCGGATCCGTCCTTCCCTCCGAAGGTGGTTTCTTGTGTTCACTTGCATGGGGACATTGTATTCCCATCTTGTGTCCTGAGCCCTCACATCCTAAGGAATGTGCATTGTTTGCTCTGTTTAGAGTGTGGGGGACTCAAGGTGTACTTGGCGACTACTGAGTCTTTTCATAAGTCAGGCTCGCTCTCTGTACTTACAGCTGGCCCGTGAACGGGACTTCCTGCATCTACTGCGTCTGTTCCTGGATGGATTGGACAGATGTTGGTGCAGGTTTATTCAATTAAGGGTCAGGTCCTACCTTTCCCTGTTTCGGCGCGTTCTACTCGGGCACCAAGTGCTTCCTGGGCTTTTCGCCTTGTAGGCATCTGTGCTCCAGGTTGCAAAACGGCTACCTGGTAGTCTGTTCACACCTTTGCCAAATTTTATAAGGTGGATGTGCTGGCATCTGCAGATGCTTCTTTTGGCCACAAAGTTTTTTTGCTGGCTGCTGTCTGGAGGGTTTTTGGCCTTCCTTGAGGGTGTTTACTGTTGTTTCAGGTGGGTCTCATCTTTTGTTCTGCTGAGTCCTATGTTGCCGGGTTGGCTATGTTTAGCCTTGGGGACTTGTTCTTTTATGCTGTTCCCACCCCTCATTTTATGGCACTGCTTTGGGATGTCCCTACTGATATGAATCAGAGAGAATTGCAATTCAATCGTCAATGAACTTAAGAGAAAAGGATTTTACGGTAAGTCAAAAATCCAGTTTTTTGGAGGTTTACAACCTCTTGAACTCATATCAGCCCATGGAGGCTCACAGTCTTTGTTTGCAGGTTGACCCAGGCGATGCTTGCTGTACTTTACCCATGCTGTTTCCCCCTTGTGTCAGGCATGACACAGAATAATGTAAGTGTATCCAAATATTTTTAATAAACAATTGTATTTTGGTTGTGAAAATGCCCTCTATATGGAACACAAGTTGACTTATACTGCTTCTGATAACGCCTATACATCGAAACATAGTGCACTATGTTGCACTTTGCTTGTGTTCCCTATATATACATCTGAATTATCTAAAACGGAGAAGACTATAGTAAATTTCTATCAATGCTAATTGGAGAGAAGAGGTGTGCATTTTTCAGCTGAAAGATTCCAGGGGGAGGAGATTCCACCAATCTTTTTCTCCACATGTTACATAGTTACATAGTTACATAGTAGGCGAGGTTGAATAAAGACAATAGTCCATCCAGTTCAACCTGTGTAGGTGTGTGTGACTGTAATCATCTAACATAGCCCTCAATCTCCTGATCCTTGAGATGTAAGTCTAAGAGTCTTTTGAAAGTCACCATACTACCCGCAGAAACCACCTCTTGTGGTAGACAATTCCACAATCTTGTAGCCCTAACAGTAAAGAACCCCCCACGTTGCCTGAGGTTAAAACGCTTCTCCTCTAATCGCATTGTATGTCCTCGAGTCCTCATGCAATTCCTTCGAATGAACAGCTTTTCTTCTAAGCTGAGATCCCCATTAAGATATTTATAAATTGCTATCATGTCCCCTCTCAGACGTCTTTTCTCCAGGGAAAATAAATCGAGCGATTGCAGCCGCTCTTCATAGGTAAGGTCCTCCAACCCCCTAATCAGTTTAGTTGCCCTTCTCTGGACTTTCTCCAGCTCCAACACATCCCTCCTGAGGACTGGCGACCAGAACTGGACAGAATACTCCAGATGCGGTCGGACCAGAGTTTTATAAAGTGGAAGGATTATAGTCTTATCTCTGGAATACATCCCTTTCTTTATGCATGCTAATATTCTGTTGGCTTTGGAAGCTGCCGCTTGGCATTGCATGCTGTTGCCTAATCTATCATCAACTAAGACTCCCAAATCTTTCTCCATTTTTGATTCCCCCAAGGGTTCCCCTCCTAACGTGTATTGTGTTTTTATGTTTTTGGTCCCCAAGTGCAAAACCTTACACTTCTCCACGTTAAACCTCATTTGCCATGTCGTTGCCCACTCCGTAATTTTGTCCAGGTCATTCTGTAGGATATCTGCTTCATGCTGTGCAGTTATTGCCCTGGCCAATTTTGTGTCATCTGCAAAAACTGATAACGAACTACTGATCCCTTCCTCAATGCTGTTTATGAATAAATTGAACAAGGTTGGTCCCAGGACTGAGCCCTGGGGCACCCCGCTTACTACCTCAGACCAGTCTGAGTATGCGCTGTTTATTACTACCCTTTGGACACGGCCTTTTAGCCAATTCCGTATCCAAGAGCAAACCCTGCTGTCGATACCTGCAGACCTTATTTTATAAATTAAGCGCTTGTGGGGAACTGTATCAAACGCCTTAGCGAAATCCAAGTACACCACATCCACTGGTCTCCCCCTATCTAGCTCACAGCTCACTTCCTCGTAGAATGCTAAGAGATTGGTTTGACAAGAACGCCCATTTGTAAACCCGTGCTGGTTACTACTGATGATGTATTGAGTCATTTCACAGTATGTTTTTTTTTTTTGTTTTTTTTTTACATTTTTTTGAATTACTTGCACATTTGAACCTTGTAAGGATTGCACTTATTGAAATTTGGGCATTATTTAAATCTTTGCATTTTACATTATGATTGAAGTTCCATTCAGTATTTGTTATTGCAGTAGATATATATATATATATTTTATTGATTCTGGGCTACATTGTCACATTGTCATTTTATATAACATTGTAGGCTCCATAATATTTTTTTGCACATATTGAGTTTTTTTCAGTGTGGTCTTTATTAAATTGACATTTATTTTCACATATATTTTGATATAGTACCTTTTGCTGATCCAAACTAATTAGATCCCATATCCGTGGTGCTGATTTATTATACATTCATTGAATTGTTTGTTTCCTCAGTGATGTCATGATAGGTGTCTGTCTGCCATTTTCCCTCTCTCCTCCAGAGATATTTAAATGCACACTCAGGAATGTGCACATTAATGTAACAGTCATTACTGCTTAGTACAGAGATTGCACAGTCTGTAAAGCAAGCCATGTATTATACAATTTTCTTTCCTTCAAACACAGATTGAAGAAAAGCAAATTGCCAGATTCCCCCATCAACACATTAAGTGTTGATATGAGAATCCCTCCTGCTGCACTATTGTGTTCTGACAGAGGGAGGTTTCCCAGCCCTCAGAATACAAAGATCACAGCCAGCAGCTATAGCTGCGGACAGTGATCTCGTGAAAAAAAACAGACAGGCTGGTTGTACTGAAGTCAATTGATGGATTGACTTCAGTACAACTAGCCTGGCCATAGACTAATTGAAATTAGGCAGGTTCCTGCTGATCCATCCAAATTTAATTCAGTCTATGGCCATTCTTAGGAAAAGTCTGTAGCTATCTTTGGTATTTCCAATTATGCTCTTGTTATGGCTAGCCTGAATTAAAGTGCAAGTACAAATTTGAACCAAAATCAGTACAACCCCCTCCCTAGTCCCCATGGTACATCCTGTTAGTGTACATCATGCCAACTCACAGTGTCATGCTATCACCTTGGTGTGCAGCCCAGCCAGTAGAAAAATCTAATACCCTGGCTGCCCACTCCTGTCCAATAACATCCTATAGACTTTAATAGGACATTGCTCCTACTCTATTCAAGTCTATGGGATGTCAGGTGCCAAAAGAGAAGGAGGCAGCGCTATCCAGATGTTGGTATTATAAGAGTACTGTAAAAGCAGCCAGCGGATATGAAATGCATTTATTGAGAAAAAGCAATAGTTTAAAATGTGTAAGACACAATCAATATAGAAGAATCAAACCAGTGTTGTTCCAGGCCGTTCCTCCAGGTGGTGGTGGGTGATGACCTGCGGGACCACTGGGTGAGGAAATGCAATCCCTGGGGTGAGCTGGGATAACCACAATCCAATGTTTTTTTGAGGAAAGCTGAATACAAGCTATAGAGCATGAGAGCTGAGCCGGACCAGCCGGCTCTCAGCGCGTGACGTGTTCAGCGGTGCAAAGCGGGGCGGAAGTCTCAAACCCGGAAGTAAAACAAGCCTGCAACGCATTGAGGAGAACGTTGCCGTGACTACATGTTTCGCACGCATGCACTTTGTCAAGTCACGGGGAGGATGCCAACGGAAACATTTTAAACAAGCATGGGGAGGTGGTGAAGCCACCGAGTGTTCTTAAAAATCATTAGCCCCTCACCACCTGCCAATATAAATATGTGTGATTATATAACTGGACTAAAGCGGACATAATATAGGCATATTGAAACATACTAAATATATTACAATTATTAAAACACATATTGGAAATATGATTACGACTATGTACTGTCCGTATGTTATGACACAGAAGGACTGGATATGGAATGCATGATTAGACAAATAAATAATGGAAACTAATAGACAAACCCAAGGGGGAGGGACGATAAAATTATATACTGGTATATTGTATGAAAAAAAAAAAATTAAAACAGAGACTCAAATTCCAAAAATAATCAATAAATAAACGAAATATACAAAATTAAATAAATAACCTTATGTAACAAAAATAAATATAAATATGAAGTGGTATATATGTTATTTCTCGAAACCATGATTGTAAAAACAAGATATATTTTTACAGTACTCTTATAATACTAACATCTGGATAGCGTTGCCCCCTTGGGCAACTTTTCGGCTGGCAACAGCAATCTACTGGTAGCAGCACCGATGGTTGGTTTGGAACCTTCTACAGTTTGTTTGCCACAGTGACAGCGCTGGAACTTTGTTGTTGCTATGGGATGTCAGTGCCAATATGCAGGCTGCAGTGTGGGAGGTCTCAGTGGTCATATAAAGTTAGTGTGGTTCTGTTGGTTAAAGGGGGGAGGTAGTGGATTGTAATAGGGTAGGGGTAGGCAACCTTTAAGTGGTGGAGATCTATCATGATAACATGGAAGAGATCAAAGATCACCCAGGGTTCCACGGCCCCAAAAGGTCAGTAGGGTGTAGGGCAGTGTACAGAGGTCAGTAGTATGTAGGGCAGTTTATAGAGGTAAGTAGGAAGTAGAGCAGTATATAGAGGTCAGTAGAATGTAGGGCAGTGTATAGATGTCAGTAGGATGTAGGGCAGTGTACAGAGGTCAGTAGGCTGTAGGGTAGTGTACAGAGATCAGTAATTGGTGGGCCAGTATACAGAGGTCAATAGTAGGCAGAGTAGTATACAGAGGTATACAGAATAGGCAGAGTAGTATACAGAGGTCAGTAGTAGGCAGGGCAGTGTACAGAGGTTAGTACGATGTAGGACAGTGCACAGATGTCAGTAAGATCTATTGCAGTCTACAGAGGTCAGTAGAATGTAGGGCAGTGTACTGAGATCAGTGGAGCAGATGGCAGGGGTGAGCAGGAGAGAGACTCTGAGACAGAGAACATGGCGTCTACAGGGCAAAGGACAATGGGTTAGCAGGGCAGTGTAAACGGGAGGGGGGTCAAGAAGGCACAGTACAGCGGGGTCAGGAGGGCATGGTAAAGGGGGGGGCCAGAAGGGCACGGTCGGCAGGGCAGGGCTTTGATGACAATTTACCTGTCACTTGCCTGCGCTTGACAGGTAGATCGCAATCAACAGGTTGCCAACCCCCGCACTTAGGGAACCAAAATGATTTTGTTAAAAACATTTGAAGTATGGTGGATGAGACCTGCTTGTGTAAGATTCTTTGAATGAAGAGACTGTTTGGTGCAGTTCTTAACCAATAAGCGTGTTACAGTATTTCACATTTACTATTAATTTTGTTTAAGGAAGTATGAATGATGCTGTTGCTGACCTTCCCATTGGAAATGCCAGTTACCTGACTCTCATGCCAGTGCCGTGACTTTAAAGGGTTACTCCAGGCAAAGCTTTTTTTTTTTTCTTTAAAAGGGTTAGAACCCTTTGTCTGGTTTTCACTGCTCTCCAGGTTTCAGTTAGGAAGATTTCCCATCACTTCCTTTCCCTTTGACAGTGATTTCACCCAATAGGAAATACGAGTATACCTCTAACAACACAACACAGCTCTTTTTTTTTTTTTCTAGGTGTCCCTTTTTTTAGATTTTTTTTCTCAAATTCTCTTTGATAAAATGTTGTCACAGGGACAGTAAGTGTAGAGAAATATCTTTAACAAAGCCCCAAACAGAATTGAGAATCCAGGAGGGGTTTCAAATCCTTTCCTAGTCTAACCATTTTTTTGATTGCTGCATACTTGCTCTGGATCCCTAATTTGAAACGTGCTGAATCTAGTCAGCCAGGCAACTAGCATTTTTAGTGGAAGGGCCGATATTTCATCCCAGGTTTCCTTTAAACTCTTTGTAACATAGGAGCAGCCAGTGCTTGAATCAAAAAATGGAAGATAGCTGCGCTCAGTACACAAACATATGTATAGGCTGCCGGTACAAAGGTATTATCAAACCGAAAGCAATGTATATTCAAGTACAGCTCCACATTTATAGATGGCAATGAAAAGACAATGAATGAACAGAGTCCATAAAGTTCGTGAAACCAGATGCTAAAGTGCAGAAATAATGCAAAAGAATTCCAACACCATGAGTGAAGACACAATCCTGACGATCACCACGTGCACAGATAAGGGGATTTTTTTACCAGAACTTTAGACCCCCTGTTGCGGAAGGTCCACCAAGCGTAGGGCATGGAAGCAACCACCAGGGCAGGGTCCACTCCAAAATTCAGCACCAGGTCCACCACGGAACTTTCATTCAAAGCAATACAACCTCATATGCTCAAAGGCCACAAGTGTTGAATGATGGTATCCCTCCAAAAAACAAGTGAGGCTCACCTAGTGAAGTACGTACATTTATTAAAGTAAAAACAAAGGTAGAACACTCACATGACATCTGTTTGATTCAAGCATGTAGTTGAGATGGCCGCGGCTAGAGGCGTGTCTGCATGGGGGCTGGCGTGTTTCACACGTTTCGTCTTACCGTCAGACGTTGTCAAAGGCGAAGCCCCCATGTTGCAGCACGCTCTTTATACTGTCCCCTTATTGGAAAATGTGACAATGCACTTCCGCTTCCGGTACGCAATGACGCACACCCGGTCGCGGCGTGCGTGATGACGCACTTCTGGTTATCGGCAAGGAGCGCGGTGAAGCACTTCCGCCCATACTAGAAGTCATTCAGGATGCTTGAATAAAGCACAGAAGCGGGCACTATCCACTGCATCACATACAAAGTAGAAAAACAGGCGACAATACCCCCCGCTGTATAATGTGCCTAAAAAATGAATATAAATCATCAAGCGTGCCGCCACTTCTTTCTCCATAAAAAAATTTAGAAACATCACTACAATAGGCTTAAATGGATCAATCAAACTAAATGAAAAATTTAAAAAATACATATATGATCCATACTTCCCACACTAAAGGCACAAAAACATATGTGAAGATAATAAAAAATGCCCCTAGTGTGACGTGTGGATCACAAGCCATTATGCAGCTAAAATACATATTAAATTGTGATAAATGAAGCAAGACCCCAAATGAATGACTTGAGGCATCAACAGTCACTAACATAAAAAGCAACTCTAATGTACACGTATGATAAAACCTTTTTCATTTAGTTTGATTGATCCATTTAAGCCTATTGTAGTGATGTTTCTAAATATTTTTATGGAGAAAGAAGTGGCTTGATGATTTATATTCATTTTTTAGGCACATTATACAGAGGGGGGTATTGTCCTCTGTTTCGCTTCTTTGTATGTGATGCAGTGGATAGTGCCCGCTTCTGTGCTCTATTCAAGCGTCCTGAATGACTTCTAGTATGGGCGGAAGTGCTTCACCGCGCTCCTTGCCGATAACCAGAAGTGCGTCATCAAGCATGCCGCGACCGGAAATGCGTCATTGCGTACCGGAAGCGGAAGTGCGTTATCGCATTTTCCAATAAGGGAACAGTATAAAGAGCGTGCTACAACATGGGGGCTTTGCCTTTGACAACGTCTGACGGTAAGACAAAACGCGTCAGTCACGCCAGCCCCCATGCAGGCGCGCCTCTAGCCACGGCCATCTCAACTACATGCTTGAATCAAACAGATGTCATGTGAGTGTTCTACCTTTTGTTTTTACTTCATTAAATGTACGTACTTCACTATGTGAGCCTCACTTGTTTTTTGGAGTGCTTGAAACAGTTGCTTTGCTTATGAAAACTGTCTATTTCTCCTTCGTTCATTGATGGACACAGCTCCTGATCTTCATAAACATTGGGTTATACTGGCCCATGCAAGAGTAGGACACTAGACATTAAAAGAATCTGGCTATGCCTATGGACAGTCCCAGGGCGTATATTCCATCTCCCTGCTATAGGTACTAGGTTTTTTTCTGCCTAGTCAGGAGAAGGGACATAGTTCCTTGCTGGGATCTCTGGTCCTGGCAAGTTTTTTTTTTTAAGATAATTTTTTTTTCCTGTTTTTTTCCTGTGAGATCTACAATTAACTGCCAGACTGAGTGACAGGCTGTATAATCTAGATCCAGTGGTCACCCCAGTCTGGCCAGTGCACGCGCGCAGACCTCCGCTCTGCACTAGTTAGGCCGTGACATAGCCCCACTTGACGGGGGCTGGCCTGCGAATTAAACGCCTCTCGAGTTTGCATACGACGTTGCAGCGTTTCTCCTGACAGCCCCCCTTTTAGATAGAGAGGGGTTCTGTCTAGAGTGGTGCCGGCCTGGTTCCTAGTATGGTGAGTAACTGTGCCCCCTCTCCCCCTGGACGGTTTTGGGGTGGACATGGGCCACTCCTTGGGACGGTCGAGCCCCCAAGTTCCCCTCCTTCCCATCAGGCCCCCCTCTCATCTGTCCCCCATCTTAACCCGCCCTCCACTTATGCTGGCACTGTGTGGGTGGTCTGATCCACCTCCTGCTGTGAGGGGAAGGGCGCTGTGGTGGCGATGAGGGCCGGCGGGTGCGCTGCCAGCGATGATTGGCTGTGCGGGGGGGTGTTTACCTGGTGGGGGCCCCCTGTCCTGCCTCGGTCTGTCCTTGAGGCCTAGGGATCCCTCCTGAGTCCCTGGGAGCCTCATGGTGCCACGCGGGGCCACCATTTTGCTGTAGCCTGCGTGTTTCTATGCACAGTGGCCATGTTTTGTAGTCTGATGGCCATTTTGCGGTTGTTTGCCATTGAAAATAGCGGCGGCCATGACAGTGGAGCCCTATGGGCAGCGATTTCAGCATGGGGAGCCACTCCTCATCCCCTGGTGCTGACTCCTGGATCTTTTCACTTCCTGATCGCCGCACGTGATGAGTAGACTATCCCGGTGGCTGCAGGTGCCTGTTTCTGCTGTGTTGTGAGTCTGGTGGGGTTTTCTCCCTCTCTGCTGAGAAACGCTTAGTGCTTGTGCCTGGTGACCCATTGGTGCTGCCAGTGCAGTGGGGGTTGTCCCTTTGCAGTGTTTTACACTTTTTGTGGGGTTCCCCTTGTGACTCATGGAGTCCTTGGAGCACATTTCCCCACCTAATCCTCTCTCTGAGGCTGCGGGGCCCTCCGGGTCCCAACTATCCATCCATGCACTGACGGTGGTCCTGGAGTCCCGGGTGGAGGTGGCTTGCGGGCAACGGGCTATCAAAAAGTGCCCCTGCCTCATCGGTCTCATCAGATCCTGAATCTGATTTAACCGCCACGAACGTTGGTCACCCTGCTGGGTCTGCAACCATGCGCCTGGAAACCTCTGATAGTGAGGATGATTCCTCCACGTCTGCGCACGAAAAGGTGCTGGTGGATGCACTGATTGTATCTGTGCGGGAGACCTTTAAGATGTAGGACACAGCTGAAGCTACTATGGAGGCGCAGATGCCCTTTGGCACTTACAAGCCATCCAAAGCGTCAAAGGTGTTTCCTTTCCCTGCCTATTTTGACAAAATTGTCGCTAGAGAGTGGGGATGACCGCACTCTACTGGGCGTTACCCCTATAAAGAGTCCCTTCCTAAGAAGTGGATTGTTCCACTGCAAAGGGGTTGTCCCTTTGCAGTGTTTAACACTTTTTGTGGGGTCCCCCTGGTGACTCATGGAGTCTATGGAGCACATCTCCCCACCTGACCCCCTCCCTGAGGCTGCAGGGCCCTCCGGGTCCCAACCATCCATTGATGCACTGACAGCAGTCCTGGAGTCCTTTGTGTTTCGTGTGGAGGTGTTTTTTGGCAGATGGGCTAGCAAAAAGCGCCCCCACCGCCAAGAATCCCCAGATAGTGAGGATGACTACTCCACCTCCGCAACCGCGCATGAAAAGGTGCTAGTGGAAGCATTGATTGTATCTGTGCGTGAGACCTTGAAGATGGAGGACGAAGCGGCTGTTACGATGAAGGCACAAGTTCCCTTTGGCACTCACAAGCCATCCAAAGCAGCAAAGGAGTTTACTTTCCCCACTTATTTTGACAGAATTGTCGCTAAAGAGTGGGGACAACCGGTGGTGAACCCTCCAGTTTTCAGATTGAACAAGGCAACCATGAGTCCCCGGCCTTTAAGGATTCGGCTGACAGGAAGGCGCAGTCTGGCCTTCAATATGTACACTCTGGCTGGTTCTGCACCAGGGCCGGTGTTCACCATTGCCCTGGTGTTGCAAACTCTGACCGAGTGGGCTAATTTTTTACGCCGTGACCTAGAGGGAGAATAGCTCCCCCCTGCCTTTGCTGAGTTGGCGGACCAGCTGGTCCAGGGGCTGCAGTTTATCTGTGATGCCTCTTGGGTGTGGCTCGGCACTCTGTTTCGGCAGTGGTCCTTTGGCGCGTCTTTACGCTTACATGCTGGTCTGCAGATCAGACTTCTAAAAAGGCCTTTACTGATCTCTCCTTTCAAGGGGAACATCATTAAAAGTCTCACAGGGGGAAAGAGTGCTTTCTTCCGCAGGCTACTATGGACAAGGAACCTCATCAAAGACATGGACTCCCCTCCTTGGCTCATAAGAAGTTTTTTAATCCCTCAGGTTTGACTGACAAGGGCTCAAAGCCTTTCAGGGCCTCTTCTGGAGGATCCAAACGAACCTGGTCTGGCAAGCCGAGAGCACGCTTCTCCAGACCTGTGGACAAGGCTCCTTCAGCATGAAGGTGCACCCTCACCTGTATCAGGAGTGGGGGGATGTCTTTGTTGGTCTCCGGACTCGTGCACTTCCCTGGTACAAGACAAGTGGGTCCACAAAGTCGTTCGGTCCAGCTACAAGATCGAGTTTCACTCTTGTCCCCTGGCAAGGTTCTTTCCTTTCAAATTACGCCTATCCCCAGACCATTTACAAGACCTGTTTCTTCAAGGAGTGATTGTCCCGGTTCCGACTTCGGAACCTTATCATGGTTTTTACTTAAATCTGTTTACAGTTCCAGGAAGGAAGGCAAGGTGCGTACAATCCTGAATCTCAAGGCGCCGAACTGCTTTGTGTGGGTGCAGAAGTTCAGGATGTTGTCCCTTTGCACGGTGGTGGCATCAGGGGGATTTTCTTTCCTCTATCAACATCAAGGATCACCAGTGATACCTCCGCTTTGTCATGTGGGAGGAGTATTATCAGATTAAGCGTTACCCTTTGGTCTCGCCTTTGCTCCTCGGGTCTTCACAAAACTAGCCCTGGTGCTAGCGTTGTTATGTCTTGGAACTCAGAGCGATCAGACTGTGCCTGCACCATTGGACATATTGTCTTCAGGGATGTCCAGTGTGCATTCAATTTGACAATGCCACGGCCGTGGCTTATGTCAATCACAAAAAGTGTCCTGGTGCCTCGGGAGGTAGTCGGCATTCTAAGGTGGGCAGAACGGTTCGTTCCAGCCCTCTCAGCCGTAAACATTCCCAGGATTGGAAAACTGGCAGACGGATTACCTCAGTCGGCAGGTGTTGGACCAAGGGAAGTGGTCTTTTCATTTGGAGATGTTTCATCAGTTGTGTATCCGGTGGGGCATTCGCAAGGTGGATCTGTTGACGTCTCGGCTCAACAGAATTGTGCAGAGGTTTTTAACTCGGTCATGGGATTCTCTGGCAGACGCCACAGAGGCGCTGGTGGCCCAGTGGGGTCAGTATCCTCATATTTATACCTTTCCTTCTCTCAAGCTTCTGCCAAGACCTCTACGAAGGATCGAGGCAGAAGGGTTTCCGGTCATCTTAGTGGCTCCGGACTGGCCTCGCCGGGCTTGGTACGCTTATCTGGTGAGGCTGGTCGCCGACTTTCCTTGGAAGCTTCCTCTCAGGGAGGATCTGCTGTCCAAAGAAC
Organism: Pelophylax lessonae; assembly: GCF_965119305.1. Taxonomy (NCBI): domain Eukaryota; kingdom Metazoa; phylum Chordata; class Amphibia; order Anura; family Ranidae; genus Pelophylax; species Pelophylax lessonae. The sequence goes on from NC_138769.1 coordinate 69,908,590, forward strand.
CAATCTTCCATTCTGCTTTACAGTCGCTGGCTTTGACGGCTTGGCTGTTGAATGCCATGTGCTTGTGGATAGGGGTTTATCTGAGTCAGTGATTCCAACATTGTTAAAAGCTAGGAAATCTTCTTCTAGGAAGATCTACCACCGTACGTGAAAGACATACATTGCGTGGTGTTAGTCTCTTGGTGTTCATCCTCACTCCTTCTCTCCTTGAACATAAATGTGTTTATGAGTACCTGAGTACCATCAAGTGGTAGGTGTCGGCTTTGGTGGTCTTCTTCCAACGACCCTTGGTCTCACATTCTCTGGTGCGTACCTTTCTTCAGGGTGTCCGACATTTGGTTCCTCCAGTGCAGTCCCGGTTGCCACTTTGGGGCATCAATTTGGTGCTTTCGGTCCTCCAGAAGCCTCCTTTTGAGAATCTTCAGGAGATTCCATTGCATACTCTGTCTCAGAAGATAGTCTTTTTTGGTGGCTATCACCTTTGTGCGCAGGGTGCCCGGAATTGGCGGCATTATCTTGTCGTTCACCTTACTTGGTGATTTACAGGGATAAGGTGGTTCTTCGCCCCTGCCGTGGTTCCTCCCAAAAGTTGTCTCTGATTTTTATTTGAATGAAGACATTGTTGTTGCCTTCCCTGTGTCCCAGGCCGAAACATCCAAAGGAAATTGCCTTGCATGCCTTGGATGTGGTGCGGGCAATTGGGGTGTACCTGGCAGCTAGGGAGTCTTTTAGGAAGTCAGACTCACTATTTGTGCTCATGGATGGGCCTCAGAAAGGGTTGTCTGCTTCCTCTGCGACCATTTCCAGATGGATCAGACAGACGGTGATTCAGGTCTATTCCATCAAGGGTCGGTTTCCTCCTTTCCCTGTCAAGGCGCACTCTACTCGGGGGCTGAGTGCCTCCTGGGCCTTCTGTCATCAGGCGTCAGTATAGAAGGTTTGCAAAGGGGCCATCTGGCCGTTGGTGCACACTTTCACAAAGTTCCATGAGGTGGATGTGTTGCTATCTGTGGATGTGTATTTTGGCCACAAGGTTTTGCAGGCTGCTGTTTAGAGGACTTGATCCTCTTTGAGGGTGCATTGTTTTTTTCAGGTGGGCTCCAGTTGTTTTGGTTATGCTCCTGTTGCCTGGTTGGTTACTGTTTAGCCTGGGGAATTTTTTTGCTGTTCCCACCCCTCATGTTTAACACTGCTTTGGTACCTCCCAATAGTTATGAAGATCAGAAGCTGTATCCATCAATGAACGAAAGAGAAAATGAGAATTTTGACTTAATGTAAAATCAATTTCTCTGATGTTCATTGACGGACACAGCACCCACCCCTCTGTGGAGTTGTAATTCTTCTGACATTGCTTGTAACATAACTGAGTACCTATAGCAGGGAGAGGGAGTATACCCCCTGGGACCTGCCCATAGGCGAGCCAGATTCTTTTTTTGCCTAGTGTTTTATTCCTGTAGGGGGCAGTATAACCCAATGGTTATGAAAATCAGGAGGTGTGTCCGTCAATGAACATCAGAGAAATGGATTTTACTGTAAGTCAAAAATCCCATTTTTTTTATAGTTGACTTGGAAGATGAATAGGCGGTTGAGAAGCAGAGTGACCATGTCCCTTTCATTTATCTTTGTCTAAAACAATCTAATTTCTTCCATGTCAATCAAATTTCCTAGTTGTACAAATTGCTTGTGTGGGACGGTCAATTCTAAAGTAGTTGTACATTTTCTGTTCCTAATCATATCCATATTTAACCTGTCATTGGCTACATTCCAGATACATAGCTCATTCATTATAGTATCTGTATTAAATGCATTTCCTCCCTGTCTGGAACTCACGGGCTACTGTCCAAGTATTAATATTGAACATTGTTCCTCTTCTGTCTCCTAGATTTTTTTTTTTGTGCCGCACTAATTACATGAGCCCGTGGCTTTGAGTCGATGACAGTGTGCATATTATGGAGCTAAAGCTTTTATAATTATAAAACTGCATAATGAACCATTTAAGCTTCATACATCCCACCCCTACTGAATACAAAATAACTGATAGTGTCTGATTTTCTATTAGATTTGTACATCACATTCATATTTAAAAAGGACATGAGATGTATACTTTAAGCAGTATTAAATCCAAAAGCAAATATTTATTATATTGCAGCTTACCAATTCTTAGATGTGGTGGCTGCATTCGTTTTTTTTTTTCTTTCTGTATTTTCAGGCTTTTTTTCCTTTATTTTCACCTGGTAAAAGCCTCCTGCATGCTGCTGCCTGAAAACGCTCAGTTTTCAGGCATACAGCATTTTTGTACTGATTTAAAATGCATCCCATTCTGAGACAAACCACTTACCACTAACAGGGGTGCTTACAATTGTCAGCTTTTATTTATGTAAAACCTTTATCACAAAATAATGAAGTATTAGTTGGAGTTTGATTTAATTGGTTAGTGTATTTAAATCTACTAGTACATCTAACACCCCCCCCCCCCTTCCCCAAGATTAACAATGCAGAGGTGCCCCCTGTGCCCTTTTGTCCAGAGTGGAAATACTCCAATACAGGAGTTACTGGCCAGATAGGTGAAAACAGAGGGAAAAAGAGTCTAAGAAAAGAAAACTGATGCAGCCACCACATCTAATGATTGTTAAGCTGCAATAGATTACATTTTTGAAATTGGCTAAAATACCGCTTTAATAGGAGAAATGCCTTCTAAATAAAATATCAGATATCGGAGGATTCTGTTTGCTGCAATGTTTTATGAAAGCGTTTGTGAAAAATGCTGTTACTAGCTTTTCAAAGATACAAATTGAAACATTGATATAGCACCATTAGATTTTCTTAAAACTTAAGATTAGATTCTAAGAACTTTAGACTAGGAAAGAATTAAAACCCCTGGCAGGTTTTTATTGATACCTGTGTCCCTACTTGAGGTGTGTCCCCTAATCTGTCCTGGTGACCATTGTCAACGAAACAGAAAGAAAGGGGAAATCCAAAATTATACAGTGATATATATAACTATTATATATCACAGGAGCAAGAAATAAGGTAAATCTTAACTGGGAAGCCATTTCTTTCAAAACTAAGGGGGTATTTGTCTAAAGCAGGCCATAGATGGATTGGATCTTGGTTGGTTCAGCAGGGACAGACAGAGATTCAATCCATCTCTAGGTCGGCTGATTGTACTCCAACCGATCCATCGATCAACTTCAGTATAACCAGCATGTCGGATTTTTAGCATGGGATTTTTGCAAGCAGCTATAGCTGCTAGCAGTAATCGTTGTGTTTACCCGACAGGGATGGCTTCCCCACACCCCCCCCCCCTCCCCACCAGGAGAGAATAAAATAACTCAGTTGGAGGGATTCCCTCATCAACACTGACTGTGTTGAGGCGCATGTGTGGCTTCCGGACATGGCGGACGTGTGAGTGCTGAGCTCTGGACCCTCTCCGTGACCCCCGCTCAGCTATAATCTGCTCCATCCACATCGGGGGTAAGCTGTATCTCACCCTGACTCCTCTGGGCACCCCATGGGCAAAATTGGCCAGCAGAGGCATGTGTACACCTTGTTCCAAGAGCCACGCACACAGGCCGCAATGGATCACTTCCTTACTAGGCCAAAATACCCGGCCTCGCTTACGGATCCGTTCGCCTCTACGGATCCCACGCTGGGGATTGAAAATGCTGGCGGTACCCCACCCCCCCCCCCCCAGGCCATGTCTTGTCTCCCGTGCAAGCACTGTTAACCCCTGCTGTCCTAGATGAGAAGCTGCAGGCTCTGCTCCATCCAATCACACGGAATATTGCAGCGGAGGTGGGCAAGATCTCTCAAGAACTTAGGGGGGAAATCACTCAAATTGGTGAACGCACGGATGCCTTGGAGACTAAATTTGATGATCTAGTACAGTATGTACAGGTGTTGGAAGAGGAGAATTCTGCTTTAAAACACTCGGTTTCACAACTTCAACTGCAACAGGAGAATTTGGAGAATCGTGAGAGGTGCCAAAATCTCAGTTTTCAGGGTATCCCAGAAAATGTGGGTGACAATAACCTTAGGACTTTCCTGCTGGGACTCTTTAATACTTTAGTCCCAAATATTGTGGATATTGACTGGCGTTTGGATCAGGCTCATAAATCCCTGGGACCCAAGCCACCCCCTAACTCTGGCCACACGCAACAAGTCATAGGTCGAATATAAAGGAGCTAAGATCCAAATATTTAATGATTTATCCCCGATCACCCTTAACAAACGGAGGAACCTGGGACCGGTGACCTCTCATCTACAAAGACCCCGCATTCCATACTACTGGGGGTTCCCATTTCGCCTAATAGTCACCTGAGATGGCACCCAACATAGCCTATGTGACCTACATGAAGGCAATGCCTTTATAAAAGGACTGGGGCTTCCCCCTCTCCCTGAAGATTATCTTCTTCAACAGCAACATTTGGGAAGGCCTGCTCCTAACACCCCAAGTCGCCTGTGGTCCCCTGCAAAAGGTCAACCTCGGAGGCCTACTACCACACCTCAACACTCCCGTCTCCCCAGACCTCCTACCTGAAGAATTCTGAATGTCTTCTGAGGACTTCCTGCCCTCTTTTTCTTCCTTCACCTGAACCTGGTGCCTCTATGGCCTGATCATAGGCTTTTTGCTGCCCTAGATGGAGCGGCTATTTCCCTACCAATGGTGTAGTGATGTTGGTACCTTATCACATTACTATGAAACTTTGGCTTTGCTTTTTTGATGATGTTAACAATATTTTTTCTCTTGACTGTTACGTTTTTTTATTTGCTGGGGAGTTTACGGGTCCCCTCTTTTTTGGAGTTCACATGTTAGAGGCACCGTGTCACCTTACCTAGCCCAAGGCCTCTGCCTTGGACTCCTGAGACGCTTTTGCCTCTCAGGCCTATTACTGATGTTTTTGACTGTTTTTTATTTTTTTTTTGTTTTTTTTATTCTCTCCTGTGTCCCTACTTGAGGTGTGTCCCCTAATCTGTCCTGGTGACCATTGTCAACGAAACAGAAAGAAAGGGGAAATCCAAAATTATACAGTGATATATATAACTATTATATATCACAGGAGCAAGAAATAAGGTAAATCTTAACTGGGAAGCCATTTCTTTCAAAACTAAGGGGGTATTTGTCTAAAGCAGGCCATAGATGGATTGGATCTTGGTTGGTTCAGCAGGGACAGACAGAGATTCAATCCATCTCTAGGTCGGCTGATTGTACTCCAACCGATCCATCGATCAACTTCAGTATAACCAGCATGTCGGATTTTTAGCATGGGATTTTCGCAAGCAGCTATAGCTGCTAGCAGTAATCGTTGTGTTTACCCGACAGGGATGGCTTCCCCACACCCCCCCCCCCCTCCCCACCAGGAGAGAATAAAATAACTCAGTTGGAGGGATTCCCTCATCAACACTGACTGTGTTGAGGCGCATGTGTGGCTTCCGGACATGGCGGACGTGTGAGTGCTGAGCTCTGGACCCTGTCGGCTCTCCGTGACCCCCGCTCAGCTATAATCTGCTCCATCCACATCGGGGGTAAGCTGTATCTCACCCTGACTCCTCTGGGCACCCCATGGGCAAAATTGGCCAGCAGAGGCATGTGTACACCTTGTTCCAAGAGCCACGCACACAGGCCGCAATGGATCACTTCCTTACTAGGCCAAAATACCCGGCCTTGCTTACGGATCCGTTCGCCTCTATGGATCCCACGCTGGGGATTGAAAATGCTGGCGATACCCCCCCCCCCCGGGCCATGTCTTGTCTCCCGTGCAAGCACTGTTAACTCCTGCCATCCTAGATGAGAAGCTGCAGGCTCTGCTCCATCCAATCACACGGAATATTGCAGCGGAGGTGGGCAAGATCTCTCAAGAACTTAGGGGGGAAATCACTCAAATTGGTGAACGCACGGATGCATTGGAGACTAAATTTGATGATCTAGTACAGTATGTACAGGTGTTGGAAGAGGAGAATTCTGCTTTAAAACACTCGGTTTCACAACTTCAACTGCAACAGGAGAATTTGGAGAATCGTGAGAGGTGCCAAAATCTCAGTTTTTAGGGTATCCCAGAAAATGTGGGTGACAATAACCTTAGGACTTTCCTGCTGGGACTCTTTAATACTTTAGTCCCAAATATTGTGGATATTGACTGGCGTTTGGATCAGGCTCATAAATCCCTAGGACCCAAGCCACCCCCTAACTCTGGCCACACGCAACAAGTCATAGGTCGAATATAAAGGAGCTAAGATCCAAATATTTAATGATTTATCCCCGATCACCCTTAACAAACGGAGGAACCTGGGACCGGTGACCTCTCATCTACAAAGACCCCGCATTCCATACTACTGGGGGTTCCCATTTCGCCTAATAGTCACCTGAGATGGCACCCAACATAGCCTATGTGACCTACATGAAGGCAATGCCTTTATAAAAGGACTGGGGCTTCCCCCTCTCCCTGAAGATTATCTTCTTCAACAGCAACATTTGGGAAGGCCTGCTCCTAACACCCCAAGTCGCCTGTGGTCCCCTGCAAAAGGTCAACCTTGGAGGCCTACTACCACACCTCAACACTCCCGTCTCCCCAGACCTCCTACCTGAAGAATTCTGAATGTCTTCTGAGGACTTCCTGCCCTCTTTTTCTTCCTTCACCTGAACCTGGTGCCTCTATGGCCTGATCATGGGCTTTTTGCTGCCCTAGATGGAGCGGCTATTTCCCTACCAATGGTGTAGTGATGTTGGTACCTTATCACATTACTATGAATTTTTGGCTTTGCTTTTTTGATGATGTTAACAATATTTTTTCTCTTGACTGTTACGTTTTTTTATTTGCTGGGGAGTTGACGGGTCCCCTCTTTTTTGGAGTTCACATGTTAGAGGCACCGTGTCACCTTACCTAGCCCAAGGCCTCTGCCTTGGACTCCTGAGACGCTTTTGCCTCTCAGGCCTATTACTGATGTTTTTGACTGTTTTTTATTTTTTTTTTTGTTTTTTTTATTCTCTCCTTTTTCTTCTTTTAATTTTCCTGAACCTTTTTTGTTTATGGTTGGGGCCTGTGTATCTGATGCTCTGTATTGGTGCCTCTGTGGCTTGTCTCTTGGCAGACAGCACTGGGGGAGGGTCACTTATATTGTTGTAGTGTTCCATTTGCCTACCTGGCTTCATTATTTAATGCTTCTGTCCTCTGCACATATTCCCTACAGATATGGCATTAAGGTTTCTCTCATATAATGTGAAGGGTTTGAACTCAATACAAAAGCGGTGGCTGGCACTTAAAGAGTTAGATCCTCCAGGGCGGATGTGGTCCTGGTTCAGGAGACACATTTCCGCTCTGGGGGCTCACTGAAGTTTGCCTCAAAATATTTTCCAACCTCATTCCTTGCTCCGGACCCTACTGGGAAGGCTATGGTGGCCATTCTGGTTAAGAAGTCTTGCCCTTTACGTGTTAGGGACACTTATCTTGATCCCCATGGGAGGTTTATTGTTCTAGTTTGTGACTACATGTCTTCCTCATCTACATTGGTTAATTTTTGCCCCAAACTCTGGTCAATTGGAATTTCTATATGAGGTCTTAGATTCTATTCAATGTTATTCCCAGCCATCTATGATAGTTGGTGGTGATCTATCCACAGAGATACACAGACCCCAAGTTCAACCTGTGAAGGTGTGAATCATTTCCCATTGCCCTCAATGTTTTGATCTTGAGATGTATGTCCAAGAGTCTTTTAAAAGTAGCCATACTCCCCGCAGTTACTACTATTTGTGGCAGAGAATTCCACAGTCTTGTAGCCCTTACTGTAAAGAACCCCCTGCGTAGCCTGAGGTTAAAACGCTTCTCCTCTAATCGCATTGTATGGCCTCGTGTTCTCATGCATTTCTTGCGACTGAATACAGGGAGAATAAATCAAGCACTTCTAAACGCTCTTCATAATTAAGGTCCTCTAATCCCCTAATAAGTTTTGTTGCCCTTCTCTGTACTCTCTCTAGCTCCAACACATCCCTTCTGAGGACCGGCAACCAGAACTGGACAGAATACTCCAGATGTAGTCGGACCAGTGATTTATAAAGTGGAAGGATTACCGCTTTGTCTCTGGACACTTATCTGGGTGTGAAATTGACCCCCTCCTATTCCACTCTCTACTCAACGAATTACGCCCCTTTGTTCCGAGAGATTTTTCACTCTTTGCATCAGTGGACAGGTTATCCCCTGTCTCTCTTGGGAAGGATCAATGTTTTAAAAATGTAAATTTTGCCTAAGCTACTCTACTACTTTGAGACTCTGCCGGTAGATATTTCTATGTCCCACCTTAAGGCTCTTCAGAGGGGCTTTCCTAAATTTATCTGGAATAATAGGGCACACCGCATTGCTAGCTCAGTGGTATTTTCTCCAAGGAGGCAGGGGGTTTGGATGCTCCTGATATTGTTAGATACTATTATGCTTCTCACCTCCATGCAGTGGCCTCCTGGTCCTCTTTGGTGGCCCCCAATCAGTGGACAGAAATAGAGAGGGGTTTGGTTTTTCCGGTTCATCCGTGTTCTATGGTATGGTCACAGACGCTACATGTGGATCAGGTTCTGAAACGTATGTGTCTTGCACCTATGCTTTTCACCCTAGACATATGGCGTAAGTGTTTTTCGGAAGTTCTCTCTCTCCTCACCATGCCCCCCACTGATTAACATATTGTTCAACCCCCTGCTGCCGGATAGTCTGCAGATCAGTCGTACGTGGACGTGGTCACAGGCCCCCTTGTTCCAGCTCCGTAACCTAGTCCACCCGGTGTCTCGAACCTTATATCCTTTTGAGACGCTACGGAAAAGTTTGCTATCCTGAAACACACATTTTATTTTTATTTGCAAGTTTGACACTTTTTCCATTCTGTGTCATTGTCCCTGACTTTGGAGAAGCCCACCTTGTTTGACTATTTATGTGCCCGTGGCCCCCACCAAGGGCACTTAGTGTCCTATATTTATTGCATTCTTCATGATGCTGCCCCACTCACTGAGGAGTCTCACTCCGATATGTGTAGGTGGTCATGTTTGCTGCTACAACCCATATCTCTACAGATGTCAGATAAGATATGGACCTCCTCTTTTAAATCCTCCGGATGTGTGGTGCAGAGAGAGACTACTTTAAAAATTTTACTATTTTGGTATAGGACCCCTGAATGCCTACATAAAATAGATCCGTCCCGCACTGACCTCTGTTGGAGGTGTGGCCTGGATCTGGGTTCGCTCTATCATATTTTTTGGCTTTGTCCTCATATGCAACCCATTTGGTCTGCAGTAATGTCGCTGATTCAATCAGCGACGGGTTTGTCCTTGCCACTTGATCCTATTCATTACCTATTGGGTCTTCCATTCTCTGGTGTCTCCAAGCCTGTTAATCGTTTGATTTCCTATCTTCTCTTGGCCGCCAGGAGAGCCATCCCACTCTGTTGGCTGTCAACGGAGGCCCCTGACAGGTCTCTTCTCATCCAACTAGTGGCGGAGATCCGGAGGGTGGAATTTTTAACAGCTACAGTTCATGATGATGTTCTTCGGTTTAATGTAATTTGGGAAAGTTGGAATCTTCTTGACATTATTCCTGCCTAATTTACTGTGGTTCCCTTCATTTTGCAGAAAATGGGGCCACACCTATGATTTCAGTCACGAGACCTTCTCCTGAGCCTGGCTTAGACCCAGGGCTATTGTATTGTTTTTGCTGGCATTACTGGTTAGATTGTTCTTCCCTCTTCATGGGTACGCTCCATGCACCTATCACAAGAAATGTTACACATCACTTGCTTTTCTGATGCTTTTCATTTCCCATTCTCTCTCTTTTTTTCTTTTTCTTTGATTCTACTGTTATTTGCACTATGTTTTGTTTTTCATTTGTCTTATATTATTTTGTAGTATATGTACTGTTTAATATACTTAGGGGCTTTTTGTCTCTTGTTTGCTAGTATGTTATTTTCGAAATTGAATAAAAAATATAATTAAAAAAAAAAAAAAAAAAAACACTGACTGTGTTGATGGGGAAATCTATTGAGTACAAAAAATAATTGACAGTTTGAATCACTCCTTACTGTAAAAAAAAAAAAAAATATATATATATATATATATATATATATATATATATATATAAATACACATTTTAACATCACTCTCTCCTACTGATACATTAACTACTGGCAGTTTTTGGTGGAGTCCAATTAGCCTGACATCCCAAAAGAGAGTCAAACTGGACATAGACGGATCGTAATTCAGCCAATAAAGTAGGGTCCGGTCAAATTTTGATCTGTTTGTATGTGTGCCTGCCTGTTCAACAGAAGTTGATCGTTGGATTGACTTCTGTCAAGCAAACAGGCTGGAAAACTATTGTCGATTAGAAGCTGCAGCTGTTAATGTTATGACATCCGCTGGAGCCGCTGTCAGAATACTATGTCCTGGCTGGGGAAGGGGATTTCTCCATCCACCTCACTTGTGTGGATGAAGGATTCTGTTTTTTTTTTTTTTTTCAGCCTGCCGTCTTTGCCCAGCCTAAGAGAGAACCTGCTGTATAAGCAGACCTGATAATTGTAAAAAGATAAAAAGATAATAGAATCCGCGCTAAGGAATCAAAGGATATAAATAAGTACTAATAAGCTGCAGCCTCACTTAAACTATAGCCAAAAGACTATATAAATAGATAAGAATGGAGGTGATGGCGCTGCTTATATTATAAGGTGTAATTAGGTGGATATTCCTATGTAAACATATATCATCGGATGAATTGTATATAAAAAAGGCTATGGAGAATAGCCACCAGGTGGCGAAGTGTAATGTGCAAAGAAGTGCGGAGATAAATAAATATGTGTATATATACAATATGCAATAGTGATAAAAATAAATAGTCAACAGAGTGAATCTATAAACAACATTAAATAAATCAATCAATAAATAATATAAAATGACTCAAAAATCACGATGATAAAAATTAGTAAAATAGTGCGGGAAAAGCTTGACCAAACAGAATAAATGTGCAAATATACAGGAGAGTATTATTCAAAGTGTACAAATAGGTGATAGTACTAAAAATATAAAAATTATTATAAAAATTAAAGTTCGTGATCAAAAAATTGTGCAAAAGCAATAAAGTGCGGGAAACTTCTTTCCAAAGTGTGCCAATACGTAATAATCAGTCAATTCATATACTAGAATACATCCATAAGTAGGTGAGTGTACCCAGTGAGATAGGTGGGCAGTGACTTACGGTGACCCCCAAGGTGGGTGACTGGTGAGCTGCAAAGTGGCTACTGATGAAAAACCTACTCACCAGATATACCCACCCCACACAGGGGTATAGAGTGGGTATTGTAGATATGCCTCGCTGGTCCTTACTCTGTGTAGTGGTTCCCTTCCTGGGGGAGAATGGTGTGGGGTCCGCGGGGTATCGCAGATATCCTAGCGTGGGGTCCAGTACTAGGGTCTTGTTCCAATATGTCCGATGCTCCGTGGAGGGATCTAGTATGGCCACTCACAAGTATATGGATGGGAGGGTCATAGGAAGTGGAAAGACTCGATAGTGTGATATCGTAGGGGATATTTTATTCAGCAGTATACAATAAATGAATACTCACATTCAATCATATGGAAAACAGCGTGGTATTGGCGTCCCGGAACGCAATGCGTTCCAACTGGAAACCGGAACCGGAAATGACGTGACGGCGCTGTACGCGTTTCGTCATGTGACGTCTTCTGCAGCGTCGCATCATTTCCAAGCCGGCCCTTTTATATACGGTGGTTACCAAGGCTACGGGACTCGTTATGAAGCATAACGAGTGCTGCATGTAAGCCCTGCTGCGGCTCATGCTTTCCTATGTAAGACAAAACCTATGCCTTACAGTCAGAAAACCGAATTGATTCATATTGATGGAAATATTAATAGAATAAATAAAATGATTAAAGACTGTATATATATATATCCCGTGCCAAAATTAAATCATGAACCACCATATATACATACAGGGAGTGAGTGCAGTATATTAAAAACATAGTATACATTATTTATTAAACATACGTTAAAAATAAAAAAAATGTAAAAATAAAGATAAAAAATAAAAAATAAATAATATAAAAGTAATAAGTGTTAAAAATATAATAGGAGGTAATCTTATGTAGTGCGCCATCTTGTGGCTAAAAATATGTATGGTAATAACAGATGGTGAATGTATATTATTACGAACCGAGGATGAGGATAATAATGTATATATATATAAATAGTGTGAGTATGAATAAAAGAATGTACATATAGGAATGTGTATAAAGAAAGAAAATTTAGTGGATATTATGTGTACTTACTTAATTGATAAATAGTAACTGTTAAATTTCATGTAAGTATAAAAAACGTGAAATAAATGAATGAGAACAAAAATACAAAAATACGTAAATAAATGAATGAGAACAAAAATACATTGTGTATACTCAAAAAATGTGTATGTATAAAAATGTATACATATAAAAAAGGCGACATCTAGTGGAGATTGTGTAGATTGCACAAACCATATGTATATAGATATTAACGATATGTGACCTATAGGCTCAGATACCGTTAGATCATGTTGGGTATTATGCAATATATGAATAGAAATGGTAAATTGGAGTTAGTATTATAAAAATTGGTATATATAGGATGGGATGAATAAAAGACAGATGTTGTGGCATATATAAAAAATAAAAATATAAATATAAAACATATATAGAGAAAGGAGGGAGGATTTAAAATTTAAAAATTGGAGATGAAGCAGTTAAGGTCTATGTCCAGGTTTAACCCCTTAGGCTGGAGAGTATTGAGTCGATAAATCCAACTCGTTTCATTTTTAGAGATTTTGATTTTCTTGTTATCACCTCTCCAGTGTCCAGCAATAGAGTCTATACCCACAAAGGTGAGTCCCCTTGGGTCCTTATTATGTACCTCTGCAAAATGTCTCGGGAGACTATGCTTTGGAGACCCCTTTCTTATATTCTTGATATGCTCCCTGATTCGTACGAACAGAGGTCTGGTGGTCCTGCCGACATACTGAAGTCGACAGGGGCACTCTATTAGGTAGGTTACATGGGTGGTCTGACACGTAATTAATTTATTAATCTTGAACTCTTCTCCACTCCATCTGGATTTAAAATGCAATGTCTTCCTAGGTTGTTTATTCGTAGTTTTACACGGTAAGCACCTATTACACCGAATAAACCCTTTTAAGTCAGGGAACATTTTCACTGGTTTGGGGGGATCAATTGCATTATGGACAAGTTGGTTTCGTAAATTAGGGGCTTTCCGATATATAAATTTCGGTTGTTTGGGTAACAATCTCGACAAAGTTTTATCGGACTTTAATATAGGCCAGTATTTTTTCACGATCTTTTCAGTCTGTCTGAAATTATGATGGAATCCTGTGATAAATGCTAATTCTTTGGGTTTTGCTGGCTTCTTACTCTTATATAAATATTCATCTCTGTCCGTATTTAGTATTTTGTTTCTGGACATAATCAATTTCTGTCTGTCATACCCTTTTTCCTCAAATCTCTTTATTAAAATATCTGTCTGTGATAAATAGTCCTCAGGGTTGTCACAATTTCTTCGGATCCTCACGAATTGACTTCTTGGAATTCCTTCTTTCCATATAGGATGGTGGCAACTACTAGTAGGTATATATCCATTCCTGTCTGTAGGTTTAAAATAAGTTTTGGTTTTAAGTATGTTATTTTCTTTAAAAATATTAAGATCCAAATAATTTATCTGATTAAAACTCCAATCTCCTGTAAACTTGATACCATATGTGTTCTCATTCAGTTTTGAAAAGAAATTGTTTAAAGATTCCTTTGTTCCCTCCCATAAAATGATGATGTCGTCGATATAACGTCGGTAGAATTTTAATTCCGGAATATTTTGGGTATAAATGGTCTTTTCTTCTAGGAGATCCATAAATAGATTTGCTACGCTAGGTGCGTAGCGGGCTCCCATTGCGACTCCTTTGGTTTGTAAATAATAGTCATTCTTATGCCAAAAGAAGTTGCTGCTCATAGTAAGTTTTAGACCGTCCAAAATGTATTTAATTTGTGTTTGTTTTAACTGGGTGCGTTCATGTAAAGCAACATCTACCGCTTGTAGTCCATCTGTTTGTCTTATGCTGGTGTAAAGGGAGTTGGCGTCTATTGTAGCCAAGATGCAGTCTTCTGGTAGCTGTACTTCCTTGAGTATTTTTATCAGCTCCGAGCTATCTTTCAGGTACGATTTGCCCATTTTTACTGCTGGTTGTAAATATCCATCCAGATATTCACCCAATCTGGAAAACAGTGAGTCCACACCGCTCACTATGGGTCGTCCAGGGGGCTTAACGGAGTCTTTATGTATTTTGGGCAAATAATACAGTACTGGAATCTTGCTTGTCTCAGGTAGTAAATATTGTGCTTCTTTCTCATTTAGTATTCCTAATTTTGTACCTTTATTAATGAAGTCTTTGAGTTTTTTCCTATATGTCTTAGTTGGATTATTTCTCAGTTTTTCATAGGTGCCTTCTACTCTTAGTAGATTATTCATTTCTTCTTCATAGTCAGTCTTATTTAAAATCACTAGTCCTCCTCCTTTGTCTGCGGGTCGAATTATAATTCCCTTCCTATCCTCTAATTGTTTAATTGCTGATTTTACCTTATCATATTTTTTGTGTGGTTTCTTAATTTTCCTCAGGTCCTCTTCTACCATTTTTTTAAAAGCGCTAATACACTCTCCGCCGGGTACTTGTGGATTAAAAACCGAGTGATTCCTGAGACCTGAGTGTACAAAATTGGGGTCAGGGGTGGAAGATGTGTACCCTTTTAATTTAAAGAACTTTTTAATGTTCAATTTTCTTAAAAATTTGTGAAGATCAATAAAAATTTCAATGTCCATAATGCAATTGATCCCCCCAAACCAGTGAAAATGTTCCCTGACTTAAAAGGGTTTATTCGGTGTAATAGGTGCTTACCGTGTAAAACTACGAATAAACAACCTAGGAAGACATTGCATTTTAAATCCAGATGGAGTGGAGAAGAGTTCAAGATTAATAAATTAATTACGTGTCAGACCACCCATGTAACCTACCTAATAGAGTGCCCCTGTCGACTTCAGTATGTCGGCAGGACCACCAGACCTCTGTTCGTACGAATCAGGGAGCATATCAAGAATATAAGAAAGGGGTCTCCAAAGCATAGTCTCCCGAGACATTTTGCAGAGGTACATAATAAGGACCCAAGGGGACTCACCTTTGTGGGTATAGACTCTATTGCTGGACACTGGAGAGGTGATAACAAGAAAATCAAAATCTCTAAAAATGAAACGAGTTGGATTTATCGACTCAATACTCTCCAGCCTAAGGGGTTAAACCTGGACATAGACCTTAACTGCTTCATCTCCAATTTTTAAATTTTAAATCCTCCCTCCTTTCTCTATATATGTTTTATATTTATATTTTTATTTTTTATATATGCCACAACATCTGTCTTTTATTCATCCCATCCTATATATACCAATTTTTATAATACTAACTCCAATTTACCATTTCTATTCATATATTGCATAATACCCAACATGATCTAACGGTATCTGAGCCTATAGGTCACATATCGTTAATATCTATATACATATGGTTTGTGCAATCTACACAATCTCCACTAGATGTCGCCTTTTTTATATGTATACATTTTTATACATACACATTTTTTGAGTATACACAATGTATTTTTGTTCTCATTCATTTATTTACGTATTTTTGTATTTTTGTTCTCATTCATTTATTTCACGTTTTTTATACTTACATGAAATTTAACAGTTACTATTTATCAATTAAGTAAGTACACATAATATCCACTAAATTTTCTTTCTTTATACACATTCCTATATGTACATTCTTTTATTCATACTCACACTATTTATATATATATACATTATTATCCTCATCCTCGGTTCGTAATAATATACATTCACCATCTGTTATTACCATACATATTTTTAGCCACAAGATGGCGCACTACATAAGATTACCTCCTATTATATTTTTAACACTTATTACTTTTATATTATTTATTTTTTATTTTTTATCTTTATTTTTACATTTTTTTTATTTTTAACGTATGTTTAATAAATAATGTATACTATGTTTTTAATATACTGCACTCACTCCCTGTATGTATATATGGTGGTTCATGATTTAATTTTGGCACGGGATATATATATATACAGTCTTTAATCATTTTATTTATTCTATTAATATTTCCATCAATATGAATCAATTCGGTTTTCTGACTGTAAGGCATAGGTTTTGTCTTACATAGGAAAGCATGAGCCGCAGCAGGGCTTACATGCAGCACTCGTTATGCTTCATAACGAGTCCCGTAGCCTTGGTAACCACCGTATATAAAAGGGCCGGCTTGGAAATGATGCGACGCTGCAGAAGACGTCACATGACGAAACGCGTACAGCGCCGTCACGTCATTTCCGGTTCCGGTTTCCAGTTGGAACGCATTGCGTTCCGGGACGCCAATACCACGCTGTTTTCCATATGATTGAATGTGAGTATTCATTTATTGTATACTGCTGAATAAAATATCCCCTACGATATCACACTATCGAGTCTTTCCACTTCCTATGACCCTCCCATCCATATACTTGTGAGTGGCCATACTAGATCCCTCCACGGAGCATCGGACATATTGGAACAAGACCCTAGTACTGGACCCCACGCTAGGATATCTGCGATACCCCGCGGACCCCACACCATTCTCCCCCAGGAAGGGAACCACTACACAGAGTAAGGACCAGCGAGGCATATCTACAATACCCACTCTATACCCCTGTGTGGGGTGGGTATATCTGGTGAGTAGGTTTTTCATCAGTAGCCACTTTGCAGCTCACCAGTCACCCACCTTGGGGGTCACCGTAAGTCACTGCCCACCTATCTCACTGGGTACACTCACCTACTTATGGATGTATTCTAGTATATGAATTGACTGATTATTACGTATTGGCACACTTTGGAAAGAAGTTTCCCGCACTTTATTGCTTTTGCACAATTTTTTGATCACGAACTTTAATTTTTATAATAATTTTTATATTTTTAGTACTATCACCTATTTGTACACTTTGAATAATACTCTCCTGTATATTTGCACATTTATTCTGTTTGGTCAAGCTTTTCCCGCACTATTTTACTAATTTTTATCATCGTGATTTTTGAGTCATTTTATATTATTTATTGATTGATTTATTTAATGTTGTTTATAGATTCACTCTGTTGACTATTTATTTTTATCACTATTGCATATTGTATATATACACATATTTATTTATCTCCGCACTTCTTTGCACATTACACTTCGCCACCTGGTGGCTATTCTCCATAGCCTTTTTTATATACAATTCATCCGATGATATATGTTTACATAGGAATATCCACCTAATTACACCTTATAATATAAGCAGCGCCATCACCTCCATTCTTATCTATTTATATAGTCTTTTGGCTATAGTTTAAGTGAGGCTGCAGCTTATTAGTACTTATTTATATCCTTTGATTCCTTAGCGCGGATTCTATTATCTTTTTACATACACATACCCTTTCTTGGGCATGGCCAATCCTGCAGCTTCGGATATCTTCGGATATATAAATAATAGGAAAATCAATATTGAAGATATTTTTAATCAGGAGAGAGTAACCAACAGACAGGATATGGACGGGCTTTTTAAACAACTTAAACACGCTTTGGAGAAGCAGCTCAGGGTCTGGTGGGACATTTCTACTTTAGAAATGTACATTAGAGATAAAATTACCCCCAGACGACTAAGGTGGGATATCAATCCCAATGATGGTCTTAATGACATCACCTTAACAGAGGAATGGTATATATTTTTTAACCGGTGCGAGACAGATCTCCTCACACTTATCATTAAAAGGAGACAGACTAAATTAAGGAATATAGAAACACAAATAACAGATCTGAAAACGGCACTTATTCCATTCCTACTACATAAAGAATATAAGGACAAAGAAAAAGAATTACAAACTTATATTGCCAAGTACGATTCGGCTATACAACAGAAAAAGCAAAAAAAGTACAGCAGAGATGTCACCGACTATAAAAACTCCAAAGTGTATAAGTGGCAAGCAGCAGAAGAGGAAATGGAGATTCCCAATACCCCTAATGCCTTCGAGTCTAGAGAAACATCAGTGGACGAAGAAGAATATGAGGAATCCATAGCCACGCCAGCTCCAAGAACCCCACAGGTATTTACTTTCAGACCTAACAGGGAAACAGAAGACAACAGACCATCTATACAAGAGAACAGATTCTTACCACCCAGGAATACCCCTAGAATTCAAGAGAGACCACGCACACCACCTAGGGACTATGATAGAGTTAACACACCCAACCAAAGGAATTATAATCTTCCAACGTACAATAGATTTTCTCCGTTAGCCATGATAGAAACACACACTCCTGTCAGAGATTATAGAGACAGACCTAATTACAATACACAGAGGGATTTTTTCCGCGGAGGCCACCAAAGAAGACCACCACCTCCATACAGACAACAAGGATGGTACAGACCACAAGGAAGAATGGGATGGAGAGGACCACAAGATCAGCAGAACAGATGGAACCACAATTACCCTCAAGACAGAAGACCCAACACATACAGAGGAGGAGAATACCAGAATCAATGGAGGGGACCCCCCCCAGGAGGATATATGAGACCCCAACAACAGAGCCAATACTGGGAAGAAGAAGACGTAAGAGGGGGAAGAGAGGTGGGAGGAAGAAAACGAAGGCGAGAATTTTAGGTCAAGGTATTTTTAATCTCACAGATATTGTTTTTAATGATGAAGAACTTCATCTTTTAGACCTTGGCCTCAAATTCGCTCCCACCAAAGATGCCGACCCCTTTGAAATTTTTATTGATCTTCACAAATTTTTAAGAAAATTGAACATTAAAAAGTTCTTTAAATTAAAAGGGTACACATCTTCCACCCCTGACCCCAATTTTGTACACTCAGGTCTCAGGAATCACTCGGTTTTTAATCCACAAGTACCCGGCGGAGAGTGCATTAGCGCTTTTAAAAAAAATGGTAGAAGAGGACCTGAGGAAAATTAAGAAACCACACAAAAAATATGATAAGGTAAAATCAGCAATTAAACAATTAGAGGATAGGAAGGGAATTATAATTCGACCCGCAGACAAAGGAGGAGGACTAGTGATTTTAAATAAGACTGACTATGAAGAAGAAATGAATAATCTACTAAGAGTAGAAGGCACCTATGAAAAACTGAGAAATAATCCAACTAAGACATATAGGAAAAAACTCAAAGACTTCATTAATAAAGGTACAAAATTAGGAATACTAAATGAGAAAGAAGCACAATATTTACTACCTGAGACAAGCAAGATTCCAGTACTGTATTATTTGCCCAAAATACATAAAGACTCCGTTAAGCCCCCTGGACGACCCATAGTGAGCGGTGTGGACTCACTGTTTTCCAGATTGGGTGAATATCTGGATGGATATTTACAACCAGCAGTAAAAATGGGCAAATCGTACCTGAAAGATAGCTCGGAGCTGATAAAAATACTCAAGGAAGTACAGCTACCAGAAGACTGCATCTTGGCTACAATAGACGCCAACTCCCTTTACACCAGCATAAGACAAACAGATGGACTACAAGCGGTAGATGTTGCTTTACATGAACGCACCCAGTTAAAACAAACACAAATTAAATACATTTTGGACGGTCTAAAACTTACTATGAGCAGCAACTTCTTTTGGCATAAGAATGACTATTATTTACAAACCAAAGGAGTCGCAATGGGAGCCCGCTACGCACCTAGCGTAGCAAATCTATTTATGGATCTCCTAGAAGAAAAGACCATTTATACCCAAAATATTCCGGAATTAAAATTCTACCGACGTTATATCGACGACATCATCATTTTATGGGAGGGAACAAAGGAATCTTTAAACAATTTCTTTTCAAAACTGAATGAGAACACATATGGTATCAAGTTTACAGGAGATTGGAGTTTTAATCAGATAAATTATTTGGATCTTAATATTTTTAAAGAAAATAACATACTTAAAACCAAAACTTATTTTAAACCTACAGACAGGAATGGATATATACCTACTAGTAGTTGCCACCATCCTATATGGAAAGAAGGAATTCCAAGAAGTCAATTCGTGAGGATCCGAAGAAATTGTGACAACCCTGAGGACTATTTATCACAGACAGATATTTTAATAAAGAGATTTGAGGAAAAAGGGTATGACAGACAGAAATTGATTATGTCCAGAAACAAAATACTAAATACGGACAGAGATGAATATTTATATAAGAGTAAGAAGCCAGCAAAACCCAAAGAATTAGCATTTATCACAGGATTCCATCATAATTTCAGACAGACTGAAAAGATCGTGAAAAAATACTGGCCTATATTAAAGTCCGATAAAACTTTGTCGAGATTGTTACCCAAACAACCGAAATTTATATATCGGAAAGCCCCTAATTTACGAAACCAACTTGTCCATAATGCAATTGATCCCCCCAAACCAGTGAAAATGTTCCCTGACTTAAAAGGGTTTATTCGGTGTAATAGGTGCTTACCGTGTAAAACTACGAATAAACAACCTAGGAAGACATTGCATTTTAAATCCAGATGGAGTGGAGAAGAGTTCAAGATTAATAAATTAATTACGTGTCAGACCACCCATGTAACCTACCTAATAGAGTGCCCCTGTCGACTTCAGTATGTCGGCAGGACCACCAGACCTCTGTTCGTACGAATCAGGGAGCATATCAAGAATATAAGAAAGGGGTCTCCAAAGCATAGTCTCCCGAGACATTTTGCAGAGGTACATAATAAGGACCCAAGGGGACTCACCTTTGTGGGTATAGACTCTATTGCTGGACACTGGAGAGGTGATAACAAGAAAATCAAAATCTCTAAAAATGAAACGAGTTGGATTTATCGACTCAATACTCTCCAGCCTAAGGGGTTAAACCTGGACATAGACCTTAACTGCTTCATCTCCAATTTTTAAATTTTAAATCCTCCCTCCTTTCTCTATATATGTTTTATATTTATATTTTTATTTTTTATATATGCCACAACATCTGTCTTTTATTCATCCCATCCTATATATACCAATTTTTATAATACTAACTCCAATTTACCATTTCTATTCATATATTGCATAATACCCAACATGATCTAACGGTATCTGAGCCTATAGGTCACATATCGTTAATATCTATATACATATGGTTTGTGCAATCTACACAATCTCCACTAGATGTCGCCTTTTTTATATGTATACATTTTTATACATACACATTTTTTGAGTATACACAATGTATTTTTGTTCTCATTCATTTATTTACGTATTTTTGTATTTTTGTTCTCATTCATTTATTTCACGTTTTTTATACTTACATGAAATTTAACAGTTACTATTTATCAATTAAGTAAGTACACATAATATCCACTAAATTTTCTTTCTTTATACACATTCCTATATGTACATTCTTTTATTCATACTCACACTATTTATATATATATACATTATTATCCTCATCCTCGGTTCGTAATAATATACATTCACCATCTGTTATTACCATACATATTTTTAGCCACAAGATGGCGCACTACATAAGATTACCTCCTATTATATTTTTAACACTTATTACTTTTATATTATTTATTTTTTATTTTTTATCTTTATTTTTACATTTTTTTATTTTTAACGTATGTTTAATAAATAATGTATACTATGTTTTTAATATACTGCACTCACTCCCTGTATGTATATATGGTGGTTCATGATTTAATTTTGGCACGGGATATATATATATACAGTCTTTAATCATTTTATTTATTCTATTAATATTTCCATCAATATGAATCAATTCGGTTTTCTGACTGTAAGGCATAGGTTTTGTCTTACATAGGAAAGCATGAGCCGCAGCAGGGCTTACATGCAGCACTCGTTATGCTTCATAACGAGTCCCGTAGCCTTGGTAACCACCGTATATAAAAGGGCCGGCTTGGAAATGATGCGACGCTGCAGAAGACGTCACATGACGAAACGCGTACAGCGCCGTCACGTCATTTCCGGTTCCGGTTTCCAGTTGGAACGCATTGCGTTCCGGGACGCCAATACCACGCTGTTTTCCATATGATTGAATGTGAGTATTCATTTATTGTATACTGCTGAATAAAATATCCCCTACGATATCACACTATCGAGTCTTTCCACTTCCTATGACCCTCCCATCCATATACTTGTGAGTGGCCATACTAGATCCCTCCACGGAGCATCGGACATATTGGAACAAGACCCTAGTACTGGACCCCACGCTAGGATATCTGCGATACCCCGCGGACCCCACACCATTCTCCCCCAGGAAGGGAACCACTACACAGAGTAAGGACCAGCGAGGCATATCTACAATACCCACTCTATACCCCTGTGTGGGGTGGGTATATCTGGTGAGTAGGTTTTTCATCAGTAGCCACTTTGCAGCTCACCAGTCACCCACCTTGGGGGTCACCGTAAGTCACTGCCCACCTATCTCACTGGGTACACTCACCTACTTATGGATGTATTCTAGTATATGAATTGACTGATTATTACGTATTGGCACACTTTGGAAAGAAGTTTCCCGCACTTTATTGCTTTTGCACAATTTTTTGATCACGAACTTTAATTTTTATAATAATTTTTATATTTTTAGTACTATCACCTATTTGTACACTTTGAATAATACTCTCCTGTATATTTGCACATTTATTCTGTTTGGTCAAGCTTTTCCCGCACTATTTTACTAATTTTTATCATCGTGATTTTTGAGTCATTTTATATTATTTATTGATTGATTTATTTAATGTTGTTTATAGATTCACTCTGTTGACTATTTATTTTTATCACTATTGCATATTGTATATATACACATATTTATTTATCTCCGCACTTCTTTGCACATTACACTTCGCCACCTGGTGGCTATTCTCCATAGCCTTTTTTATATACAATTCATCCGATGATATATGTTTACATAGGAATATCCACCTAATTACACCTTATAATATAAGCAGCGCCATCACCTCCATTCTTATTTATTTGCTGATAATTGAACCCAAAGTCCTAGTGGTGCAAGACCACAGTGCTAATCATAAACAGGTTTGTGCTTTTGTTTGATTTTGGGCCTCTTCACACTTGCTGCATGATAAAACAGAGCGCCCCATTGTCCGTTTTGCCAAGTGGCAGTGTGATGAGTTTTTTTTTTTACCGCAGAGCATGTTACATTTTGTTTTTACTTTATTGAGAATGTACAAAGTCTCAACACTGTAGCATGTTATGCTGACCTGTGGTGCCATCTGGTCTTCTGCAGAATAATGCAGCAAGTCTGCAATTTTTTGCACTGCACATCACACCGCACCAGTGTTGTGGAGTGAACAGAGAAAAAAAAAATATTATGTATATGTCTGGCATTGATCAGGTGTAGAAACACACCAATTACAATACATAGTGTGAACGACCTCAGATCACGCAAGAATTTGGGTAAGGTAAAGCCAATTGCAAAAAGACCTCTCCTTTGGTTCCACAACAATGTGCTGAGCACATTTTAAAGCTAATTATCCACTGCCCGCTGTCTGTCTTCTGAGGTGTAATAAATGGTATTATAGTTTGTCCAAGTAGTGAAGAATGTGTGGCATCAGCGGTTGTGGTGGGTCTGCTTGTAATATGATATAGTCCAGTGATGGCGAACCAACATAATTGTTTCTATATTTTTTTCTCAAATTCAGGAGCTATAGATGTATCTCTTTTGTTCTGTGCTCCTTGTAGTAAAGTCATATAGACTAGATCACTGATGGTGAACCTTGGAACCCCAGATGTTTTGAAACTACATTTCCCATGATGCTCATGCACTCTGCAGTGTAGTTGAACATCATGGGAACTGTAGTTCCAAAACATCTGGGGTGCCACGGTTCGCCATTACTGATCTAGTCTATATGACTTTACTAGAGCACAGAACAAGAGAGATACATTCATAGCTCCTGAATTTTAGAAAATAATATAGAAACAATAATGTATGCACTTCCTTGCGCAAGGAGTGGTAAAGCAAAAACAATTTATGAGACTTCATGGATATCATGGATCATGATATACTTTTTTTCCACAGTCCCTTAAAAATCCATATTTGAGTGCTTTGTAGTTTTTCTAATGCAGTAAATGTAAAATTGTATGGGCATATCCTCTGGGGCAGTTATACGCTAATTTGCCTGAAGCTGGTCATTTTGAGGGTCTGTATACACTGTAGAATTTTAACACCCGTATTGCAACAACCTAAAACAAATGTGTCCAACTTTCTCATAATAAAAGTAGCATCTGCTCCTATATCAGTGCTGCAGTGCAGTGCTTTTTTTAAAAATACATGTTCATTTTCTTTACTCCCAGTGATAAGACAATGGCACTGTGCCTTTTGATGCCTTGGATAAAGACTGGTAACTCTGTTTATTTCAAATCCTAACTTCAAAAAAACATTAGAAACTCACGTCTATATTGATGTCAAAGCACAAAGAAAATGCATCGGGACTCATGACAACACCCCTGTCTTTCGCTAAAAAAATGCAGATCTTTGCACACATATACATCTTAAATGGACCCTTAAAGTGTTTTTAAACGCACTGTGTAAAAAGGCTGCTTGATCCTGTATGCACAGATCCTCCCCTTTTGGCATTGCCCCCAAAACATGCCTGGATAAGACAGAGCCTATGGAGTCAGTCTGCACATGCTCAGTTTAGTGTTTATTGCTAATGACTTTTTTTTTTTTGGGAGAGTTCATGTGATCAGCACAGGGTAAATCAGTACTATCAGACAGTCAAGGGTCCTGCATCCTGATAGGGCAGCCATTGCAGTATGAAAACTCCTGCAAGCTTTAACCAAATCACAAGACTGCTATATACTGCTGATGATCCCTATGTGCTTTTGTACTGTGATAGTACCTAACTGCTCCAGATTTTTTTTTGAAGCCGTGACATTTTAGATTATATTACACACTTGTTAGTTGCATTCATTACCGCCTACAAATTGCAGTGGATTCCAGTGTTTCAGTGATGCAAACAACCATGAGCAAATTACAAAAACACTTTTACAAATTTCCCTTTTTATGCACAATAATGTTTTTTTTTTTTTTTTTTTTCCTATGAATTTTATAATTACGTTACTATATGCACCTTTTTTTCCCTCTCTCCACCTTTTTTGGGGATGAGGTTCCTTGGTGATGATCTCCCTATATAAAGTGCTTGTCTGAAGGTGTCCAGAGTATAGAGAAGGTATTCTGCATAGACTGTAGAATAATAGTAGGTTAAACTGTCAGCTGTGAATAAATAGGGGCACGTGTAATAGTGTAATCATAGATGTTTATTGAAAAAATGCTGTGTGTATCAATATACAACCGTGCAATGTTATAATAGTATTAACCAGTGGAGACAACATGAAACAAGACATACATAACATGTGAACAAATATTTACAACAAAACCGGCCGGTGCATAAATGGTAATGATATGAAGAGCAATGACATGTATATTCCACTATATATGATGGAGTGGAGATTCTTGATAGACTCCTGGGGCGGTGTTCCCGCCGGACTTTCTACTCCTCGCCAAGCTGCTTACTGCTCCGTGTGACCGGAAATCCCCCCCCGTGTCCAGAGTAGCCTAGCTCTGAGAAAGGGGCTGCGCCCCCAAAACGGGTCAGATTCACACCCCTTGATGTGAACAGCATATACGTGTCCACACTGCTTAGCATCGTGTGGTTTTATGGCTAATTGACTGTTGCTACTTTGTGAGTACCCATTTTTATCGATTCTAATATTTTACTAAATGTTTTTCGGTAATGCACTAAGTGCATGTGCGCCTCCCTTTTTGTTTGTTTTTGTAGTATCATTTCAGATTACCCCCTCTGAGGAGGGCTCGCATCTGCCCAGGTTTGGAATTGCCGTTGTCCTTGCTGCTGTCCACCACAGACATCATAGCGCTGGGAGTGACTGCTTGTCTTGGTATAACTATGACCAGACCTTCTGCCATTTTTTGTTCTGTATGAACATTCTGCCCATGTATCTATATAATAGAGTAGCGGTACATCAAACATTTGTATTTAACCATTGTTGTAGATAGTAATTTAAACTGTTCATTGTTTTTCTGACTAGGCACTGGTTGGTGATAAGACACTGGCGTTTTGGTTGATGGATGCAGAAATGTACACCAATATGAGTGTCATGTCTCCTTTAACATCTGTGATCGATCGAGGAATTCAGCTTCATAAGATGATCCGTCTGATCACCCATGCTCTCGGAGGAGAAGGATATCTTAATTTCATTGGTAGGTACAACAATTTTTAAAGACACAATCTGTTTTGATTACACCACTGCTTGCGTAGAAGCATGACAGAGACAGGTATGTCTGTATATGCCTTATCTATCCTATACCTTCTGTTCATGGTGGAAAAAAAAGGCTTTGCATCTTGTGGACCACCAGTGCTTTCTAACTGTGGGGGGAGTGGATGCACTGAAGGAAAAGAAGGATCTGTGTTTCAGCTTAGCATGCTCATGGAATGGAGACAAACTATGATAGTTAAAAATCTCCATAGGTGATGCTTTAAAAATGTTAACAGATTACCTGTTTAGAGTTACTGAGAAGGTCTAGCTCTAGAATCATTGCTCTTGCTCTAACGTTCACGGTGGTACCTCACATGTGTGGTGGGAACATCGTTTACATATGCGTGTGTGACTTGCGTATGCATTCGCTTCTGCGAGGGAGCAAAGGGATGGGGTTCGCTTACATTTTTTCTTTTCTTATTTATTTAACCACTTTACCACCGGAGGATTTTGCTGTCTTCCGTCCAGGCCACTTTTTGCGATTCGGCGCTGTGCGACTTCAACTGACAATTGCGCGGTCGTGCGACGCCGTACCCAAACGAAATTTACGTCCTTTTTTTCCCACAAACAGAGCTTTCTTTTGGTGGTATTTGATCACCTGTGCGATTTTTACTTTTTGCGCTATAAACAAAAAAAGAGCGTTTATTTTGAAAAAATAACAATATTTTTAACATTTTTTTTTTTTTTTTTGAAAGAGATGCAATGTTATACAAGCAAGCATTTCAAAGTACAATGTCAGTACAATACAAAAGATATAACAGGACCAAAAAAACTATTATACTATGCAGTCCGGGGTATTATTCTGTTTTGGGGAGAGGGGGCAGTGGAGATAAGGGGTTTTATGGTAATGTTTTGGTTAATAGTTCAGTTGATGACTGAGAGTATAGATCTTTTGAGTAGAGTGACATTATCAGAGTTATTGCGGTAGTCGAGTCAATAATAGGGTGAAGAAGTGAGATCCGGGTTGGAGTATGTTAGCCATGGGGCTCATTCTTTCTGAAGTTTTGGTAGAGCAAGGGTTGCTTTGGCGAACATGGAAGTTATGGTTGAGAATGTTCTGAATTAGTTGCGGGTAAGGGATCAAAGTGCTGTTCCAGCGTTTGGCTATGGCGAG
Source organism: Pelophylax lessonae (assembly GCF_965119305.1). Taxonomy (NCBI): domain Eukaryota; kingdom Metazoa; phylum Chordata; class Amphibia; order Anura; family Ranidae; genus Pelophylax; species Pelophylax lessonae. The sequence goes on from NC_138769.1 coordinate 69,936,170, forward strand.
TCTGGCCGCAGTTAAGACGTGTGAGAATGGGATGAGGTTGAGATTCCCAAGCTTCCAGCCCCAGTAATGCTAGCTGAGGGGTGAATTTTGTACGACTGCCAGTAAGGATCTTGAGAAGGGCTTGAATGGATTTCTAGAAGAGGGGTAGGACCCCCAGATGTGGCTTATGGTGCCAGGGTGGCCACATTTTCTCCAGCAGAAAGGGGGAGTTGGAGGGAACTTTGCTAATTTTGTGGGTGTGAGGTACCATTGATGAAGTATTTTCTGTGCTGTTTCCCAATGTGAGAGGCATCTAGATTTCTCTTACGTCCTCCGACAGTCGCCGCCCACTCATACAGTCTTCACCAATGGGGTATTGACTTCATCTCCACAGGAGTAACTAGGCACAAGACTTGTTAAAAAACAAAGCATTTACATAGACACACCTATGGGGGCTGTCCCACTGGTCCATACCCCCCTGCAATCAGCCATCCCAACTCAGTTTGTCTTCTGCCTAGTTAAAGTGGAGTTCCACCCATTTTTGGAACTTTAGATCTTTGTAATCCCCTTTAAAATGGCTTTTACCAATGGAAACTTTTTTTTTTTTTTTTTTTGCTAGTAAATACCTTAATTTTGGCTTTATTCCTCCTCTCCTCACTTCCTGGTCCGATCGGCGATGACGTCATTCGGCGATCCGCAGTGTCTGCTGGGATGTATTCTACTTGCAGTAGCTGTATCTGTACTGAGCCGTGCCTGCCCCGCCTCCGCCCCGCCTCCTCTCATTGAATTGCATTGTATGAATGTATTAAGGCTGTTCTCTGCCCAGCCTCCGCCCCGCCTCCTCTCATTGAGTTGTATTGAGAGGAGGCGGGGCGGAGGCTGGGCAGAGAACAGCCTTAATACATTCATACAATGCAATTCAATGAGAGGAGGCTGGGCGGAGGCGGGGCAGGCACGGCTCAGTACAGATACAGCTACTGCAAGTAGAATACATCCCAGCAGACACTGCGGATCGCCGAATGACGTCATCGCCGATCGGACCAGGAAGTGAGGAGAGGAGGAATAAAGCCAAAATTAAGGTATTTACTAGCAAAAAAAAAAAGTTTCCATTGGTAAAAGCCATTTTAAAGGGGATTACAAAGATCTATGTATTCCAACCTATTAAAAATGGGTGGAACTCCGCTTTAAGGAGTAAGATAGGCTTCCCTGTGCTGGGGCTACAGTCTCATCCTCCTTCTTCTATTTTATGATTTTATTTGCTGCAAATGTGTTTTTTCTTTGCACTACTAGCTGTTTATTTTGCCAGCGTTAGTTAGTCAGATCTTCGGATGAAGACGGTGTTTGCGGAGCTGGGAGTCGGACTGGTCGTCCTGGTTTTCCAGGACAGAGGGCCTGATGGAATCCCAGCCCGCCATCGAGCGTTTAGCTGGCTATGTGTTCGCCCTGGCCTCGCAAACGACCCATCCCTGTCCTCAGGGATGCAGCCTGCGAGGTGGCTACCCCGCCTGGACGTCTCATCCACGGTTCTCCATGCACTGTTAGCGTCCTGCGTTTTTGGCTGACGTCACCCCTGCCATCTGAGGGTGGGCGGTTTCCCGTCGATGAGAGGCACCCCACGCCATCGAGTACAGGTAAGTACATTCTGTGTGGGGTCTCTGTCTGGGGCTGGCAGTCCTGTGTGTCTGTGTTATCCCCTCATGTCTGTGCGATTTTGGGCTCCCTGATCATGGTCCCTGCGGGGGTTTTCTCTCACAGCCAGTGCGCTGTGTGGGTTTGTGGGGGTCCCTCTCCTGTGTCACTTTAGGGTGCTTTTTGGAGGTACAGACACGTGTGGCGACCGCTGCGGGGTTAAACACCGCTGGTCCGCCATATTTGGTGTGGACAGCATGTCTGGCTTCACTGTGGGCGCTTATACAGCATTGTATGTGGTGTGTTTTGGCACCTTGCAGCGCCATCTTGTGTGTGGCAAAACGTTCGTTCCGAGCACATGTCGGCGGCCATTTTCCCAAAGCCTCCCATTGCTTTCTATAGGCAACAATTTTTCCTTGGCCTGCAGTCTCAGTTCAGTCTACTTGAGAAGACATCACTTCCTCCCTCTGTTCAGAAGAGAACGGCTGCGGTGGTAACACTTGTGGGGGTCTGTCTGCTGTCCTTTTTTGTGTGCAAATACTTCTGGCTGTCCTTTTATCCTGCTCAGGGGTCTGTTTGTCACAGTCTGGTAGCGGTGTGCTGCGGTGGTCCACGGCGTGCTTAAAGGGCCAGTACTTTAAAAAAAAAAACGATTTTACTATGGAATCTCAGGACAGCAAATTTCCCACAGCCCTAGTGGGGGATTCAGGTTCCTCTGAATCTTCTGCTCTGTCTACTTTGTCTGCTGCAGTGGCGACTTTGGTGTCCAAAGTGGATATTCTGATGACTGAACGTGCTGACAGAAAAAGGCCTCGCTTTTCCTTGTCTTCTGATTCTGACTCGGATATGGTTGCCGTAGGTGGCGTGCCCCTGGAAGGGTCTCACTCTTCTCTGTCTGAGGGGGAGGTGGAGGTTGCAGGGGTGGATGATTCCCCCCCCCCCGGGAAGGCAGAAGATCGCGCAGCTATTGATGCGCTAATTCTTGCCATCAAGGAAACACTACATTTAGAGGATGAGCCCAATCCTCCGGGCATTGTGTCCTCTTTTGGTACACACAGGACCCGCAAGGCGGCGCAGGTCTTTCCTTTTCCCGCTAAGTTTCAAGCTACTGTGAATGATCAATGGCGTTATTTAAAACGCACCTTTGTGGTGCCAAAAAAGTTTTTATCCCTTTGCGTCTCCTACGGATTTGCGCTGGTGTGTGGCCCCTCAGGTGGATTACACTGTGGCCAGATTAAACAAGGCCACTCTGGTACCCACCGAAGATTCTCCGGTGTTTAGGGATCCTGCGGATAGGAGGATGGAATCCCTTGCCCACCATGCCTACATGGTGGCGGGTTCCCTGCTAAAGCCTATTTTCACCTCTGTCATGGCGTCTCAGGCTGTGGCGGATTGGACCAAGGTGCTAAGATGCACCCTCGTGACTGATTCTGCTCCCCCTACTACCGTGGCGATGGTGGACCAGATCTATCAAGGAGTCATGTATTTGTGCGATGCGGCCTTGAATGAGGGCCCATTAGCTGCGCGCCTGTCAAGTGTCGCAGTGATTAACCGTCGCCTGATATGGTTGAAAAGCTGGTCAGCTGACCAGACTTCGAGGAAAACGGTGGCTGACATCCCCTATGCGGGGTCTCGCCTGTTTGGGGAATCCCTGGATGAATTGGTTAAAGGGGTCACTGGGGGCAAGAGCACTCTGCTGCCCCAGAATCCTAAGGGCAAGTTTTTTCGCGGTAAGCGGGGCCCCTCCTTTAAACCAAACCAGGGGTCCTTTCGTGCCTTTAGGGCACAGAACAAGGGGAAACCCTTCAAGGGCCAGGGTGGCCAGAGAAAGCCCCGGGCGGGCAAACCTAAATCCGGCCAAGCTGGTGCAGCGGCCCAGTCCGCCTCTGCCTGATGGGGCGCCCTCACCCGTTTCAGGGGTGGGGGGAAGTTTGCGCGGTTTCCTCCAACCTTGGCTGCTCCGAATTCCGGACAGGTGGGTTCAGGAAATCATTCGATCAGGTTACAAGATCGAATTCCTTTTGCGGCCGGCGGACAGATTCTTTCCCTCAAATCTTCATTTGACCCCAGGGCGGTTACAGGACCTGCATCAGGCGGTGCAAGATCTCCTCGCCCAGGGGGTGATCGTCCCAGTGCCTCATTGGGACAGGTTTCGGGGGTTTTACTCGAATCTGTTCACTGTGCCCAGAAAGGAGGACAAGGTGCGTCCTATTCTGGACTTAAAAGCTCTGAACCACTTTGTACGCGTTCGGAAGTTCCGCATGGAATCGCTTCGCTCTGTGATAGCCTCCCTGAATCCAGGCGAGTTCCTGGCCTCTATCGACCTGAAGGATGCGTATCTACACATCCCCATTTTCGAGGGTCATCATAGGTACCTCCGATTCGCTATCGCGGAGGAACTTATCAGTTTGTGGCGTTACCTTTTGGTCTCGCTTCGGCTCCAAGGGTGTTTACCAAAGTGCTGGCTCCCGTTCTGGGCCTGTTATGGGCACAGGGCATTGCGGTCTTGGGATATCTGGACAATCTCCTGTTAAGATCGAGTGCCAGCCAGAGTCTGCTGCGCGATCTGTCCACTACGGTTCATTCGCTTCAGGAGTTCGCATGGACCATCAACGTACAGAAGTCGACCTTGTCTCCTTCGGTTTGTCTCCCATATTTGGGAATGGTTCTGGATTCTGCTCTAGCGAAGGTGTTTCTGCCGAAGGACGAGCTCCGGACCCTACAGAACGAGGTCAGGGCCCTCAGGGACAACGAATCCTCGTCACTCAGGATCTGTATGCGGTCCCTGGAGTTGATGGTGTCAGCCTTCGAGGCGATACCATTTGCACAGTTTCACACAAGGTCTCTCCAAGCGGAGATCCTGGCTAGATGGGACAGACTCCCTCAGTCCTTGGATCTGAGAGTGTCTCTTAAGTCACCAAACCAGAATGGATCTTCTGGGGTGGCTTCAGTCCCCGGCTGTGGCGGACGGAAAATCCTTCCGGCCGTTACTGTGGACAGTACTTACCATGGATGCCAGCCTGTCGGGCTGGGGTGGAGTCCTGGGCAACCTGTCTGCCCAGGGCACTTGGTCGGAGGAGGAATCCTCACTCCCCATAAACATATTGGAATTGAGAGCGATCAGGCTGTGCCTACTCCATTGGTCAGACCGTCTTCAGGGCCGCCCTGTACGGGTGCAGACGGACAATGCCACTGCGGTGGCTTACATCAATCACCAAGGGGGCACCAGGAGTGCCCGGGCGGCCCAGGAAGTGACCAGTATTCTGTCTTGGGCCGAGACTCATGTCCCGGCAATATCGGCAGTTCACATTCCAGGTGTACAGAATTGGCAGGCCTATTATCTGAGCCGCCAGACCCTGGACCAGGGGGAATGGTCCCTACACCCGGAGGTATTTCAAATGCTGTGTGCGAAATGGGGATCCCCGGATGTGGATCTGTTCACGTCTCGGCTGAACCACAAGGTGGAAAGGTTCGTGGCAAGAACGTGCAATCCTCTGGCAGACGCCTCGGATGCGCTGGTGGTGCCTTGGCATCAGTATCATCTAATGTATGCCTTTCCTCCGATTCAGTTGTTGTCCAGGTTCCTTCGCAGGTTGGCCTCGGAACCAACATTGGTGATTCTGGTGGCGCCGGACTGGCAACGCTGGTCCTGGTACGCGGACATCATTCACCTGGCCGTCGAGCCTCCTTGGCGGCTGCCAATGCGAGAAGATCTACTGTCTCAGGGACCGATCTTCCATCCTGCTTTACAGTCGCTGGCTTTAACGGCATGGCTGTTGAAAGCCAGGTCCTGAGAGACAGGGGTCTCTCCTCAGAGGTCATTCCTACCTTAATCAAGGCTAGAAAAGCCTCATCTGGTAAGATTTATTACCGTACATGGAAAGCTTATTTTGCCTGGTGTGAGTCCAGGGGCTTCTCTCCTCGTTCATACTCGGTGGCAAGAGTGTTGGCTTTCCTTCAGTCTGGTGTGGACCAGCGCCTTGCGTTGGCCACGATTAAGGGCCAGGTATCTGCACTGGCGGTCCTTTTCCAGCGCCCCGTGGCGTCTGATTCTTTGATTCGCACCTTCATTCAAGGTGTGCGTCACTTGGCCCCTCCTCAAAGGGAGCCCTTACCTCCATGGGACTTGAACTTGGTTCTGTCCGTATTACAACATTCCCCGTTTGAAAACATCAGGAAAATCTCGTTACCTCTGCTGTCTAAAAAGGTTGCCTTTCTTGTGGCGATCACTTCTGCTCGCAGAGTGTCGGAGTTGGCAGCCTTGTCTTGCCGCTCCCCTTACCTGGTGGTTCATAGGGATAAGGTGGTCTTGCGACCTAACCCGTCCTTTCTTCCAAAGGTGGTTTCTGATTTACACCTTAATGAGGACATTGTTTTGCCTTCGCTCTGTGTGAAGCCTAAGCATCCTAAGGAGGTTGCTTTGCATTCCTTGGATGTTGTCAGGCTGATCAGGGTTTACCTGTCGTCCACTGAATCCTTTCGTAAATCGCATTCTCTCTTTGTCCTTCCTGAGGGACCTCGGAAAGGGTATGGCTGCGTCTGCGGCGACCATTTCAAAATGGATCAGACAGACAATTGTACAGGCCTATTCGTTGAAGGAACGGGTACCGCCCTTCCCTGTTAAGGCGCACTCTATCAGAGCGGTGAGTGCGTCATGGGCCTTCCGGCATCAGGCTTCGGTGGCCCAGGTGTGTAAGGCTGCGACTTGGTCGTCAGTGCACACCTTTTCAAAATTTTACAAAATTGATGTTCTGGCATCGGCGGATGCCTCCTTTGGGCGCAAAGTTCTCTGTGCGGCAGTACCGTAAGGGAACCCTGGTTTTATTGTGGGTCCCTGGCTGTTGGGGTTGTTCATCCCCTTGGTTATTTGCTTTCCTGGGTTGTTGCTCCTGTTGAGCTTTTTTGTTACCCAGAGGGTTACCTTTTCTGTTCATGTAAGGTTCCTTTCTCTGTTGCGGGTACTGCGTTGCCTTTCTGACGGTTGCGTTTCCCACCCCTCATGTCTACACTGCTTTGGGACATCCCCATTGGTGAAGACTGTATGAGTGGGCGGCGACTGTCGGAGGACGTAAGAGAAAACTGATTTTTTTTTAAATCTTACCGTAAAATTCCTTTCTCTGAGTCCTCCGACAGTCGCCGCCCCCGCCCCTCTATTGGGGTTCTTATAGACTTAACTGCTTGCTACCAAACTGAGTTGGGATGGCTGATTGCAGGGGGCTATTGGACCAGTGGGACAGCCCCCATAGGTGTGTCTATGTAAATGCTTTGTTTTTTAACAAGTCTTGTGCCTAGTTACTCCTGTGGAGATGAAGTCAATACCCCATTGGTGAAGACTATGAGTGGGCGGCGACTGTCGGAGGACTCAGAGAAAGGAATTTTACCGTAAGATTTTACAAAAATTCCGTTATTTTCAAGATGTAACGTGATACTTGGTGCCATGTAAGTAAGTCAGCAGAGAAGTTTAGGGATTGTTTCCCATGTCTATATCGATTACATTTTCTTAGGGTTTTGTGGGGAGTTGAGCGTTTTATAGAAAAATGAAGATCCATTTGACGAAGGGGGGGGGGGGGGGGGGTTATCATAAAAATGGATGAAATCAGTGATGAGTGATTGATCTGACCAGGTGATTGATGCAATAATGTGGCGAACTCTGAGGTATTTGAAGAATTCTTTGTTGGGGATGTTGTACCTCTAATGTAAGTCTTGGATGGTGCATAAATGTCCTTTGTTTAAATGTGTCCAATTGTGATGGCACCAGCTGTTACCCAGGAGGGTAAGAATAAGTCGTTGCATAAGACTTATAGCGATGCCAGGTGAAGAACTGCTGCTGTGCTTTTTGAGATATCTTTGGAAGATGGAGGTCCATTCCTTTATTGTTGCATTTACAGTGCTTAAAGTGTTTGTTAACCTAAAAAAAAAAAATTGGATCCTGTTCCCTTCAGGGTGGAAGAGTGCTGATGTAACAAGTGCTTCTGTAACAAGTGCTTTCAACCACTGTATGTAGTGGTCCACTCTGGACGGTAAGAGTCAGTGTGTGTACATCTGTCAGGGGAGGATCTCTTACAAGATTTTCTATTTTGGACGCCATACCTTTTGGACTCTTTCTGTTTAATTTCCTGTCAAAAACGTTCTGTTTGTTTTTAGCGCTGCACCTTTGTATGTTTTCATGCCAGTATTCACCACTAGTGAACTGTCTCAGCTGATTTTCTATACATTTTTCTAATATTGTAAGTGCAGGTCTATTGTTTGCAGAAGACCACAAGCGGCGGGCTTGATTTAGAAAAATAGCCTTGTAGTAATTCCTGATATTTGGGGCACCCATTCCCACTTTGGACGTCGGAGTACACATGGGGGAGTGTTTAATTCTGAGGTGTTTGCCATTCCAAATAAAGGTATTGAAAGTTAGTTGAAGCGTATTTAGTTGGGACGTTAAGATCGGGACTGTAAGGGTACGGAATAGATCTAGTAAGTGAGGAAGAAGGAGCATTTTAGATAATGCTACCTTGCCAGCCCATGAGGTGCAGACTGAGAGGAGAGATGAGCATAGATCCTGTAGCTTCTTGAGGAGGTTTTCATAGTTCGTGTGTAGCATATTGCTTGAGGGAACAGTTAATTTTATACCTAAGTAGGTAAGCATTGAGGATGGAGCCCACGGGAATGGAGACGAGCGCGAGAGAAGTGTTTTTGTGTTTTGATCTAGGCAGATTCCCAGCAAGCTAGATTTGGAGCAGTTAACCTTATATAGGGAAAGTTGGCTAAACAAAGTCAGGAGGTAATGAAGCACTGAGAGGGACTAAAGGGGGTTAGTCATGAGTAATATGATGTCGTTGGCATACAGTCCTAATTTGTGAGTGGTGTCTCCTACCTGTAAGCCTGATATCAAAGGGTGGAATAGCTGCAGCAAGGGGTTCCATTACTAGAGCAAATATTAGAGGGGAGATAGGGCACCCCTGTCTTGTGCCATTGGTAAAGTCGAACGGTTGGAAATCATGCCAGAAGTCCAAACCTTAGCTGATGGGTGAGAATAAAGAGCTAACACTGCTGTGAGAATGTTGCTTGCAAAGCCAAACTTCTGAAGGACTAAGTTAAGGTAGGACCAGTGGACCCTGTCAAACGCCTTCTCAGCGTCCAAGGAAAGGTGCAGAGAAGGCGTTTTGTGGGATTTAGCCCACTGTATGAGATCTACAATCCTCCTTGTTCCGTCGGGTGTCTATCTGCTAGGAATAAAGCCAACTTGGTCTGGGTGGATTCGTTTGGGAATGTGTGCTAAGATGCGGGAGGCGAGTATCTTTGCATACATTTTAAGGTCCTTGTTTAGGAGCGAGATAGGTCGCTAGTTGGCGGAGTCATCGTGGGGCTTTCTGGGTTTTAGGATAGTGACAATGAGGGCTTCCAATTACTCATTTGGGAAGTCTCCTGTCTGTATTATATGATTAGATGAGTTGCAAACGTGTGGTGTTAGGGTGTCTGCAAAGATTTTAAAATACTTATTGCAATATCCACTAGGACCAGGGGCTTTGTGTAGAGAAAGTGAGCAAATCGCTTCTATCTCCGGAATTGGGGTGTTAAGGTCCACCAACTGGTCAGGGGTGAGGGACAAAAGTCGCAGTGGGTCAAGGAAGTGTGAGATTTGGGTGGGGTCAGGCGTATGGGTTGCTGTGAAAAAGGATATATTGTATAAGGATGCGTAGAAATCTCTAAAGCAGTTAGCAATGTCTGTGGGATTGGTGACCCTCTGACCCCGAGCTAAGTGCATATATGGGAATTTAGAAACATCAACCTTTGTGTTTCGCTTGTTTAGCTAGGAGGGCACCTGTTTTTTTTCTATGGGCATACCAATTTACATGAAGGTGTTTGATATGATGGTCAAAGGAGGCCTGTAGGAAAGTGTGAAATCATCTCTAATTTTCCGTAGGCGGGCAGTGACTAGGGGATGATTTATTTGATTTTTCTAGCTGTCGGATCTGCTCTAGAAAACTGTTAAACTTGTCTGCTTGCCTTTGATTCTCTCGGGCCCCAAGCTTAATGAAGATTCCTCTCACGTGGGCTTTATGCAAATTCCATAAAAGTACATTGCTTGATACAAAGTTTGCATTCTGAGCAAAAAAATACTCTAGCTCCTGTTTGATCTCTTCCTAGCATTTATACTGGGATAAAATAGAGTTGTTCATGTGCCAAATCTTGGAGCATTTGCTTTGTTGTTTTGTTGAGAGCGAGATCGTAACCGATCCATGGGCTGACGAAGTTATTAGGCCTATAATCACCTGAACAACAGATTGTAGAGTATTTTTGTGGAGCAGAAAGAGATCAATTCTGGAGTAGGATTTTTGTGCTGGAGAGTAGAAGGTGTAATCCCTTTCTGACCTATATGAGCATCGCTAGCTATTGCAGAAGTCCTCCAGCTGTGTAAATGAGAAAAGGGCTGTGGAGCCTTGTCTATGCTGGTTAGAGGGGTCAAGTGTATTTTTGTATAGTGTCTTTCAAATCCCTTTCAAATTTGGTGGGAGTTGGGGGCATAAATATTGGCTATGACGAGTGGTACATCATCGAAGAGGGAATCGTAAATAAAGTACCTTCCACAAGGGTCAGTGTCAAGATGGTTGAGTTGGAAGGATAAAGATCTGCACACTGCAACCATGATCCCTCTCACTTTTTTGGTGGCATGTGCGAAAAAGCTATGAGGGAAGAGGTGATGGTGACGGGGAGGTTTATTTTACATAAAGTGCTTTTCTTGAATAAATAGGATGTCAGTTTTTTGATTAGCAACTTCACGCCATAACTGGGATCTTTTAAAAGGGCTATTGAGTCCCTTTGCATTGATGGTGGTGATGCGAATGGGCATTGTACAAAAATAGGTGATGCTGGAAGGGTGCAGAACGTGGGTATCTACAGTGAGTATCTATAGCACAAGTGTAAAGTATGTATGAAAAGGAGGTGAACCGAACCCAGATATGAGCTAAAACAATAGTGAACAGAAAGATTTGGTTACACAACAATTGCAGTAATTACAAAGATGTATAAAAGGTAAGCAGGAATGGGGGCTGTGTGCTTAGCACACTTCAAGCCAGGGGATATCAACAAAGAAAATGGCTCAGACAATCTTCTAAAAGCTTAGCAGAATGAACCGTGCCCCGGGATTAAGCCTTTTGAGACTTCAGCATTCTAGACAACTAGCCAAGGGGGGGCGAAAAACTTGAAAACACTGTAATGATAGTGGAGGGCACTTTATGTGCTTCCAGATGCTGAAATAGTTAGGTTTTGCAATTTGAGTTGTTCCCTGGGAGGTGATTGAGGTGTCAGGCCACAGTTATGAAGCATCCTGTATCCATCCTTGGGGGAATGTAATGGTGAACTGCTGGTTCTCGTAGGTGACCAGTAATTTGGTGGGGAAACCCCAGCCGTAAACAATGCTGCGGTCCCGCAGTATTGCAGTGATGGGGGAGAACTCTTTCCTCAGCTTGGAGGTTGCAGCCAAGATGTCCTGATAAAGAGTTATTCCTGCATAGGGAGGTTTAAGTGTTTGGGTGGATCTGGCCACCCGTAGTAGTCATTCCTTAATATGATATAAGTGGATCCATGTTAGAATGTCCCCAGGGACCATGTCAGGAAGATACACTAGTTTGGGGATCCTGTGTGACCTTTCCATCAGTAAATACCTAGAAATAAGTGTCGGAATAAGTTTCAGGAATAGTTGTAAATACTGAATGAGATCTTGTAACTTAACAGCTTCGGGGACCCCTCTAATTTTTATATTATTATGCTGTGACCGACCTTCTAGGTCTGCAACTTTCAAGTGTAGCTTACGAATCATATCAGCTTGCATTTCGTGTACGTCAACCATTTCATCATGTGCTTTAATAACTGGTCCCAATTTGGATTCTAAGTGATCAGTGCGGGTCTCAGTGTCCTCAATTCTGTTAGTGAGCTAGCAAACTGAGAAGCATAGCTGTATCTGAAGGCTATTTTGAAGAGAGAGGAGCATTGCTCTTATGGTATGCTCAGAGGCAGGGGCATCGGATGCAGGGAAGGCAGCTAGTGCAGCTGTGTGGTCTTCAGGCATGTCTGTGTGAGGCTCAGGCAGATCTGCACAGTGAAGCTTCTTAGCAGAGGGCTGTTTCTGGGGAGAGTGTGCAGGGGTCTCTGCTGCTCTCTTATCTGCCGTAGAGCTGCCATGCTGCAGAGTCAGCTCTTCCATATCACAAAGGTTATCAGGGACTGAAGCTGTTTGCGCTGTTGCGTGGGGTGGAGAGTGCCATCTTGGATGTTCCTGCCCGCTGGCTTCAAAAAAATTCTGTAAGGCGGCGCAGTCCCGAAGCCTGCAGTTTCCTCCTAGTCATAGCCCAGGTATAGTGCATGTCGTCCAAGGGGGGGGGGGGCTGGCGATGGCTGTCTATGTAGCGCGGGCCCGCTTATGGGATGCAGTGGGATGAGGAGAGCTACAGCTGAGCGGCCATCTTTGTCAGCGGCCAGGACACGCTATGTTTTATTTTACTTTTTTTTTTTTTTTTTAAATTTCCCTTTATGATATATATATATATATATATATATATATATTATTTGTATCCCTTTTATTCCTATTACAAGAAATGTAAACCTCCCTTGTAAAAGAAATAAGGGATGCTAGGTCAACAAGACCCCAAATCTCTCCTCTACCTTTAAAAGCAAAAGATAAAAAAAAAAAAAATTTTGATCTTTTGCTTTAAAAAAAAAAAAAATGGTTTTCTTCTGTCCTAGACCAGAAGTGACATCATGACGTCACTCTGGTTCTCCAAGATTATAGAGAGGATCAGAGACAATCTGGTCTCTGATAACCTTTTTGGTCAGTCACCGGAACCGTCGATCGTTTCTCAGGCACGCTGGTAAAAATTATAAGCAAGAGAAACATCAGCGAGCTGGAGGAGGGGGCATCCCCTCCCGCTGCTTCTGAAAGCGATCCAGTGGCTATTTAGCAGCTTGGAGCTCTTTTGTGGAAAAAGCCATTTGGCAGCTAAAAAAAAAAATACCAGAATTATGGCTGATGGCTTCAGCCATAACCCCGGTAAACCACTTGCAAACTGCAACGTACATATACTGTACGTATTGTGGTCCGCAATTGGTTATTTTTATTATATTATTATTATACAGGATTTATATATACCGCCAACAGTTTGTGCAGCGCTTTACAAAATGAAGGCAGACATTACAGTTACAATACAATTTGCTACAAAAGGAATCAGAGGGCCCTGCTCGTTAGAGCTTACAATCGAAAAGGGGAGGGTCAATTGATACAAAAGGTAATAGCTGTGGGGGATGAGATGATGGGGAAAGTGAAACAGTGTATTAGTTAGTAGCCGGATAGGCTTCTTTAACCACTTAAGCCCCGGAGGATTTGGCTGCTAAACGACCAGAGGGTATTTTGCGATTCGGCACTGCGTGACTTTAACGGACAATTGCGCGGTCGTGCGATGCTGTACCTAAACGAATTTGGCGTCCTTTTTTTCCCACAAACAGAGCTTTCTTTTGGCGGTATTTGATCACCTGTGCGATTTTTTGATCACGCGCTATAAACAAAAAAAGAGCGTAAATTTTGCAAAAATAGCAATATTTTTCCCTTTTTTTTATATGAAATTCCCCCCCAAAAAAAATGTAAAAATCAAAATTTTTTAATATTTTCGGCCAATTTGTTTTATGCTACCTATGTTTGGTAAAAAAAAATCGCAAAAAGCGTATTTTGATTGGTTTGCGCAAAAGTTATTGCGTTTACTAACAAAGGGAAAGATTTTTGTCATTTTTGTTGGTTTTTTTTTAACGCGTAATGGCGGCGATCTGCGATTTTTTTTGCGGTACTGCGACATTGCGGCGGACAGATCGGACCCTTGACTGACATTTTTGACACTTTTGGGGTTACCAGTGACATTTCTACAGTAATCAGTGCTATATATATGCACTGTTACTGTAAAAATACACTGGTAGTGAAGGGGTTAACTTTATTTGAGAGGGAGGGGCTGTGTGTGTCCCTAGGGGCGTGATTCTAACTGTGATTGGCTGTGGCTTCAACTGTATGCAGAGTGATCAATGGATCTACATAGTAGATCCATGTGATCATCTCTCATACAGAGAGGAGAATGACAGGCAGCTTGTTTACACAAGCTGCCTGACTTTCTCCCTCTCCCCCGCCGATCGCAGAGTGGCCGGCGGCGATCGGGTCCGCCGGTCACACGCGCGGGGGGGTCCGTGACCACGCGGGAGCGGGAGCGCGCCTCCGGCGGCGCGCGCTCGCTCCCTAAACCCTCACAGGCGAGCGACGTAGACCTACGTCACTTTGCCTGTGAGGGGCTGACCGCCGCCGTAGATAGTCGTGCGGCGGTCGGCAAGTGGTTAAAGAGAAGGGTTTTCAGGGCTCGTCTAAAGATGGATAGATTAGGGGACAGCCAGACAGATTGTGGTAGAGAGTTCCAAAGAATGGGAGAAGCTCTGGAGAAATCCTGGAGGCCAGCATGGGAGGAGGTGACAAGGGAGCTAGAGAGCAGTAGGTCTTGGGAGGACCAAAGAGAGTGGCTTGGTTGATATTTTGAGATCAGGTTAATGATGTAGCTGGGGGCAGAGTTGTGGATGGCATTGTAAACTATTGTTAGTATTTTGAATTTTATTTGTTGGGGGAGTGGAAACCAGTGAAGGGATTGACAGAGAGGGATAGAGGACACTGAACGGTTGGTAGGGTGGATGAGTCTTGCAGCAGTATTCATTATGGACTGAAGAGGGGATAGTCTATGTAAAGGTAATCCAAGGAGGAGGGAGTTGCAGTAGTTGAGGCGATAGATAACCAGGGCATGAATTAGAAGATTGGTGGTGTCGTTGGTTAAAAAGGGCGTATTCTAGAGATGTTGTGGAGGTTAAGGCGACATGATTATACTACAGTATAACCATTATCAAATGGTTATACTGCATTTCCATTTTTATTAATTGAAAGATAGGAAAGTTTCTTTACATTTTAAAAATCTAAACTCTGGTCAAAAAACATTTCCTCAGCAGATACACAGGATATGCATCCTCTCAGTGTGCAGAAAATGTCTATTTAAACCCTATTATTAGTGGTGCCATCATCACTGCACATAGCCTGAGCACTGTGAGCAGAGCTGTCGGAATAGCCCAGCAGGCCCACCCACTACAGTAAGCCTGCAGAAAACTACAGGCGGACAGATACAAGATCAGTCATCCTGCACAGGTAGAGCAGCAGTGACTGGTCTTTATTACAGGAAACTACAAGGTTTCCCACTGGTTCACTGCATAGATCTGGAAGAAATACAAAAAGCAGGCTCCCTGCTTCAACTACAGCTTACTCCTTCACCATTACCAAAATATTCCTTACCACTTTCCTAAGATTTCATCCGCTCGAAAATTTTCTCACCTTTGATCTGTGTTTTGTCTGGGGCAGAGACCGGGTGGAGAGGGTCCCCCTCCCCCCCCCTCCCTTCCATACCTCTCCCCTCCTTTTCCCTTTTGCCTCCCCCTTCCTTTATATAACATTATTTTATGCAAGACAGACATATTATGAGTGGGTTGGAGAGGGGGCCGGACTGCCCCACGGCTGGGCAGTGCTCCTCCTTAACCCTACATTTGCCCATAGTAATAGCACTACTCTCTAAGATCCCCTAGTAAGAACCCAACACCATCCAGACTTCCCTGACAGACTCTCCTTGTTATCAGTCATTAATACACTCAAGGGAAAATTCAAAGAACATTACATCATTCATCACCCAACACAAATCTCTATATATGACTGGATTATTAATGATCCTACTAATTTTTACGATTGTATCAACTTGAATTCTCCTTTTGCTACATTGTAGCTATGTTTATTCCAGTTAGTTTTCTGACTCAAGTTGTACTTGTTCTCTATAGTTGAGTTCTGTATTAGAAAACTTTGTAATGACGTCTAGACTTTATTGCTCACGAATGTTCACATTTGTTTGTCTTTCCACGAATTTAACTCTTGTTTTTACCAAATAAAAATATTTTGGGAAAAAAAAGCACACCAAGATTCATGTAAGGATACATATGAGTACATTTGCCTATCCCAGATTTGAGCTATATGCAAGTTAATAGATATACTGATTAACTCAAAAATAGTGAGGCGCTCATAACTTCAAATAAAGTATATCACAAAGTGTAAGTGTTCAGATCAAAAGTCAAATCACAACAGCAAAAAAAAATGAAGGCGGCTAAGAGTATTTTTTTTTTGATTGAGAATACATACTTGAATATATATATATATATATATATATGTATTTTTGTTTTTATTATTTTTTTTTTAAACCAGTTACTGTACGTTTTATACAAACAAGTGTCTGTACTGTGTCATTACATAGACAACTGACATCCGCAGTTCTAATTGATATTACGGGTAGCGAAAAACAAGTTTCCCCTTTTAAACACTGTCAACGTTGGAGGCCCAGTAGTGTTTTTTTTTATGCAAATAGTAACCTTGAAATGTAAGACACATGTGCCCAACATTATTGAAGTTGTTTTATTGCTGTTACTGAGCCCATAGCCGAAGGCATTTTCATCTGTACTGACTGCTAATGTTCTCTGCTTTTTTTCAGCTAGATTTGCATTGAATTTCAGATTAAACAATAACAATGTTATTTTATTTCTTCTTCAATAACTGCGCATTTGGTGAAAAAATAAATGCAGCTAGTACAAGTACATTAATTGAAGCTAGTATCAGCCTTGTGTAATCACCTGCATAGCAGCACTCAAGAGAAATTGAGGAGTAGCACTACAATAGTATCCAATCTACAGTGCAGATGTGATGACAGGGAACATACTGATAGAGAGCAAAGTGAGCAAATGAGCAAGATGCTGCTGCTCTTTCACTGTCCATTTACAGGCTGGAGGGAGGGGGATGATCTATAAATAAAAGTCAACCTGTATATCCACTTCAGCTCCAGGCTATGAAATAATTTAGACCCCCCCCCCCCCCCCAACATTTTTTTTAAAGAAGAGGCCCTAGAGAATAATAAGATGATGGGTTTTACAATTTTTCATGTCGTGATATCTGCACAGTGGTTTTTGCTTATCCCCTATAATACCCGAAATCCCTCCTCAAACCTTGAAAGCATTCAAAACGCCAAGATCAGTGTTTTTAAATATTTCCGATTTTTTAAAAATGCCTCAGTTGACGTTATGTCATGTCTTCGCTTCCAGGTTACTATCTTGAACAGCTGATCAAAGCTGTATCCGGCTTTGCTTGGCTGTCCAGCCAGCCGGAAAACATGCCAGATGATCGCTCGTGTCTCCCAGTGGGATGGGAGAGCTGCGGGAGGGTGGGGGGACATCCCCTCCCGCTGCTTATAATAGCAGTCGAGTGGCTAGTTAGCCTCTAAGAATGCTATTACAAGAGAGCCGACCACCGTGTCTAAAGAAAAACCACATACCAGGAAGATGCCTGTGGCTGCAGGCATCATCCCGGTATATCCACCAAAAGTCTTGAAGGGCTGTGTACATCTTAGAACTGTATAAACAGAAATATACATTTATAACAGGTAAAACAACTCTTATATGTGTACTACATTTGTGCATCTAGCATTTTTCCGGAGTTCAGCTTTATAGTAGAGATGGTTGACATTTTTTGCAGAAATTACATTTATCATACACATTATTGTTCATGCTTTCTATGCTTATTAAATGCTCAAAACCGCTAACTGAGGAATGTTACCACTATGTTTTAAGAATAAGTTAAATAAGTAAATGCATATCTTTTTGCAGGTGAAAAAAATGTGCATTTATTTTTTTTTTTTACTCTGAGCCTGCAAAGCATTGCACCCTCAATCAGCAGATCGTGGGTGCAATGCAGAGCTCTTCCAGACACCGTGTAAGATGTCTGCTTGTACCTTTCTTGACAGGAAGACTCCATGACCTACCTAGAGCACTCGCAGCACCTTGGTAGTTTGCTGAGAACGACAAGCTGACAGCTGCAAACTGATACTTGTAGTTTTCACATTAACAGAACACTGTGAATGTATGATGCGGACAGGCGGGCAAAGTATTTTTTTTTCCAACTGTTACAGCAAGCGGGGGTAGAAGATCCCCCAACTCGTTGTCAGAATGGTTACAAAAGGCAAAATCATCCTTTAATAGAATCAAAACCATTGTTACTGTCTGAAAAATAAAAGCTGGGTGGGGGGAGTGTAATAATGGTGTGATGCAGATGAATACCCCATACCTCACAAGAAAAATGTATGGATTCTTAAAACTCCTTTGTCCTATAACATGAAATCAGACAAATATGATTGCTTACTGCAATCACTTTCTGCCCTGTAAGTTTTAAATCAAATATGCCCTAGTGGAGTTTTCCTTCAAGTTTCCTATAATGCAGCTGTGTTATATTCTGCTTGACAGAAGATAATTCTAGCTGGATTTTTCAACTAGTAAAAGGCATGTGTGCTACTTTACTGGCTTAATTTCTGCTTATGGGTAATAGTGTAAGCAATGTTTGCCCTCTTGGTAGAAGTCAATGTTGTTACAAGTAACAAAGATGAATCACCTATTTTAATCCAGTTTTCTGCTCAAGAGACTTTGATTTTAAGAAATATGATTCGATAGAACCAGACAGGGAGATCACTGGAGTGTAGTATTTAGGTCCCTAAAGGTAAATACATAAGCGGTTTTGTTAAAACATGAAAAAGCTTAAAAATATGATGTGAGAGCATTTTCTTGAATGTAAACATCATTAGATACCACATCTTTTTACGATACCGTTTAGAGTAGCCATATTTAAATTATATTATTAAAACTTTATATAGAAGGTTTAGGTCTAAATTGCATTGCTTATATAATACAAAGTCCAAAGTATTGTGTTCCCAGATGTAATTGTCTGGATATACCATGGTCTGATCAAGTTAACATCTAGTAATCCTTCTCAAGTGAGCAAGCAGTTTGGGTCAGCATCATGCTTCAAAATATACTGTAATGTACTTTATTGTAACTTCGTATTTCTTATTCCTACTAAAAGTATATTGTAGTCAAGAATTGGACATTTGGAAGATTTCAAAACCTCCTACTCCATTATCAATCGTATTTTCTGTGTTAGGCTACATTCACACCTTTGAAGTGTGTTAGCACAAATGTGTTTATGTGCATAACTTTGTCCATTAATGTATGTTGTGTTAGTGCAGACAATTTATTTGAATGGACTTCCTAGCACATTAATCAATTGCCGAACACCCCATAGCAGATTTTCTGCTACATGGTGGCCACGCTGTACAGAATCACGTATAAATATATGTACGCGATTCTGCACTTCCGGGTTTTGGGCATGAGTGTGCGCTGCTGATGGCTCACTCCTGCTGTGATTTTACACACTAGGAGCTGTTCAGCGGGTCCCACTGACCCAATGTTTGTCGGCACCCGCTGATCGTTTGGTACACTGACAGAATGCCAGTCTGCCTATGTAAACAAGGCAGAATGTCATTCTTGACTACATGGTTGTCAACATGACTATATGACTGCACAGCCTACTCCTTAAATACAGCAGGGAACATGTCTGTTTAATAAGGAAGGACTTAATGACTCACACCTAGCAGTGAAGTTCTCCCTCTGTCGCTTTCATCACACAAAACGGGTGGGATTATATCACAGTAGGCTGACGGGTGGATGGAATAGCTGACAAAGAAGAGGACATTTGAGGCTAACCTGTGTAAAACCACTGCACAAAGCCTGTAAGTATGATGTTTGTTAAAAAAATAATAATAATTTGTACCTTTACAACTACATCAACCACTTCAATACAGGGCACTTCCTCTCCCCCCACCCCCCCCCCCCCCTTCCTGCCCAGGCCAATTTTCAGCTTTTAGCGCTGTTGCATTTTGAATGACAATTGCGCGGTCATGCAACACTGTACCTAAACCAAATTTATGTCATTTTCCCCCCACAAATAGAGCTTTCTTTTGGTGGTATTTGATCACCGCAAGGTTTTTTCTTTTTTGCTAAACTAATAAAAAAAAGACCGAAAAGTTTGAAAAAAAAAAAAAGTTTTTTTGTTTATGTTATACAATTTTGTAAATAAATACGTTTTTTCCTGCACTGATGAGCACTGGTGAGACTGCACTGACAGGCACTGATGAGGAGGCACTGATGGGGTGGCACTGATGAGGAGGCACTGATGGGGTGGCAATGATAGGCACTGATAGGTAGCATTGATATGCAGCATTGGTGGGCACTAATAGGCTGCATTGATGGGCACTGATAGGTGGCACTGATAGGTGGCACTGATGGGCACTGATAGGCGGCACTGGTGGGCACTAATGGGCACTGATAGATGACACTGGTGGGCAATAATGGGCACTGGTGGGTGGCACTGATAGGGATGATGGGCACTGGTGGGCAGCACTGATGGGGGGCACTGGCGGGCAGCACTGATGGGGAGGGCAATTGGGGGCTCCCTGAGCCCTGATTGCCATCCCTGGTGGCCATAGTGGGAACCCTTGGGGTCATGGGTGGGCATCCCTGGTGGTTCTAGTGGCACCCCCCCCCCCCCGAGGGTCTGCACTGGTAATCAATGATTTGATTACCAGTAAAGACCCCCCCCCCCCCCGTCAGAGGAGCCGCCGATCGGCGCTCCTTTATTCGTGCCTGTCAGGCACGTACTGAGGAAAGCCGATCAATGGCTCTTCCTGTTTACTATGTGATTGGACACGGCTGGTCACATGGTAAAGAGCCTACGTCAGTTGGCTCTTTACCGAGATCGGAGATGCAGGGAGTCAGTGTGACACCTCGCATCACCGATCGTCGCTCTGCGCGCCCCCCCACCTTCATATGACGTCCGGTCAGGATAATGCAACCACATTCCCGCCGTCATTCTGCTATAGGGCAGGCGAGATGTGGTTAAGGCCAGGTTTACATATGTCCGACTGCGTTTGCAGTCTGGTCTCTGTTGTGTTTCAGTTCACTGGTTCAGGTCCAGGAAATGCACAGGACCCTTTTTGCCACCGCACTGTGTCCCCCCCCCCCACTCCCCCCGGACATGTGTGAACCAGCTCAATTGAGAGCCAGAGTTTAAAACACATCAAACTTGCATAAATGTGAACCCAGCCTAAAGATCAACTAAATTTTCAGTTTAAATTTGCTAAAAACATTCCAAGTGCAACAAATCAAATGGAGTGTTAAGTATTAAGATATATATTCATGTACTGAAATTTCCCTCCTCTGGGGTTTCAAACTCCTGGCTCCTCATTCATTCCAATATGATGCCCCCATAGTGATGCACAGTATGGCAGGCTAGAGGCACCTTCTCACAAGCTCCCTCCTTATGGTTTTTGATTTGAAACTGGTGGAGCAGGATAGATGAATGCTGTATATAAACTATGTTTAATTCCATTGCCTTGGTAGTCTGGTGCACAGCTTAAAAATTGGGATCCACGGATCTCTGCACTTAGGAACCTGTTCATATTTTTGAACATGAAAAAAAAGATCTTTGGATGTTCTTTTTGTCAGGAGCAATGACAGACATTGTACAAACTGCTACAAACAGCACAGCAAAATAGCAGGAAGGGTGCAACAGCATTGTGCATTACCTCAAGAACCATGTATGCCTTCCCCCTCAGAGTATCAGCTCTTGCACCTGCTGTTTAGTATTGTCTTTTTTCACTGGACATCCATATTCTTGACTTGAATTATGACTGTGTTTCAGGTTATACTAATCACTTATAACCACATGGCTTTTGTGAGTATGTGTATGCTTTTAATCAATAAATGGTTGTTGAGGTAAAACACAAGGCTGTTGTGCCCTTCTTGGTATTTTGCAGTATGAAAACAAAGATTCCTCCAATCGGAAGAGGGCAGCATAGCCTGAAGTATTGCCTGACACCAAACTGAAGATTCTTGTTATCAAGTTCTTTTGTTATGGCTGTCATTTCTTTCAAAGAATTTTAGCTCTAAAGTATTATTTTTGTCTGCTACAAACAGCAATATGGACACAACGCATAATGCTGCAGTTTTTACAGACCCATTGCTAACAGCAGGCGCCATTTCAACTGTCATTTTGTGATTGTTAAATGGTGAAGGAAGGTGTTAATGGACCTACACATTGAAGTGACTGCTCTAGACCTGGCTTTTGGTGGAGGTGGATAGGAGGTGTAAACACATGGGCTTGGGCTGAACTTGAACTTTCCAATGGCGCATTGGACTCATGTAGAGTATGTATGTATGTTTATATATATATATTGCCAAGGGTAACCATGGCACTTAATGTTTGCGGTAAATGCCCCCAGGTGCTCATCCACAAAGATATACATACAAATCCAAAGCTATTCTAGTTAGAATGTATTATATGTTTGTGTATATATATATATATATATATATATATATACACACACACACACAGTATCTCACAAAAATAAGTACATCCCTCACGTTTTGTAAATATTTTTTTATCTTTTCTTGTGACAACACTGAAGAAATGACACTTTGCTGCAATGTAAAGTAGTGAGTATGCAGCTTGTATAACAGTGTAAATTTGCTGTCCTCTCAAAATAGCTCAACCCACAGCCATTAATGTCTAAACCGCTGGCAACAAAAGTGAGTACACCTGTAAGTGAAAATGTCCAAATTGGGCCAAATTAGCCATTTTCCCTCCCCTGTGTCATGTGGCTAAGACTGGAATGCCATTAAATTTAATGTGCGTGTTAAGGCAGGTGTCCCAATACTTTTGACAATATAGTGTATATACAAACACAAATATAAGCCTCAAAAATGCATCACACCAAACTAGACAGTATAGAGGACACTGATTAATCAAGGACTGACTGCGCCGGAAAATAAACAGTTTGTAGACTGTTATATCCATTATCACTGCTTATTGTAGTGTTTATGCTTAAAGGAGTTGATATTTAAGGCATTGTGTTTTCATCAAGACAGGTGGATGTTATTTTTTTGTCACATTTGGTTCTCACTTGTTTATGTTCTCTCCAGCTCCTTATGCTTACAATTCCTCTTATGTATTTCCCTGGTCCACTCCACTTCTGTTGCATCTGCTACATTCTCCCACCCTGCAGACTTCTACAGAATTCAGAGTCCACAAGCATTAATCAATCACTAAAAGTTCACCCCTTATGCGGCTAGTGCTGCAATAGTAGGGGTATATCACCAGCTGAAGAATCTTCAAAAATGAACTTTTAGGAGTGTCAATTCCCATGACACAGTAGTGATGTAGGGGTCAGTGAGAAGAGTCAGCGCAGCCAAGGAACAGGACTCTGACATTCCTAGAATTGCCAGTTTCTGAAGATTCTTTTTTCTTTTCCTTGCTACTTAGATAGTTAGATATAGTTGCATAGCTTGTCTGACATTCATACAAGTTTCATACAATCCTATACCCACAGTTGATCCAGAGGAAGGCAAAAAAAAAAACCTCTAGCAAAACACAATCAAATTTGCTCCAGCAGGGAAAACAATTCCTTCCTGATCCTGAGGAGGCAATCAGATATTCCCTGGCTCAACTTTACCTATACATGTTAGTATCCAGTTATATTGTGTACGTTGAGGAAAGAATCCAGGCCTTTTTTAAAGTAATCTACTGAGCTGGACAGAACTAGTTCTTGAGGGAGTCTATTCCACATTTTCACAGCTCTTACTGTAAAGAAACTTTTCCATATGTGGAGATTAAATCTCTTTTCCTCCAGATGTAAAGAGTGCCCCCTTGTTCTCTGTGATGACCTGAAAGTGAAAAACTCAACACCAAGCTCAGTACATGGACCACTTATGAACTTATACATGATGAGCATTAAAGGGGACCTTCAGATATTTTTTTTATTTTTCCATCTGCTAAATATTCTGCCCTTGTTGTTTTACCTTTGGATATTAAAACATTTTTTCTCTTACGTCCTCCGACAGTCGCCGCCCCCTTCCAAGTCCTCACCAATGGGTATTGACCTTTGCTCCGTAGGAGTAGCTAGGCAACAAGAATTGTTAATACAAAAGCTTTTAGCATAGACACACCCCTAGGGGCTGTCCCCTCAGTCAATACCTCCCTGCACCAGCATTCCCAACTCAGTTTGATCTTGCCTAGCTTAGGAGTAGCTGGCTTTCCTGTGCTGGGGCTCAGTCTCAGCCTTCTACCCTTTATTTGATTTTATTTCAAGTATTTTTCTCTTTTCTTTACTAGCTGTTATTTTGTCAGCCTTAGTTTAGGGATCTTCAAATGAAGAATCGTCATGCGGAGCTGGGTCTCGGACTGGCCGCCCTGGATCCCAGGGCTGAGAGCCAGATGGATCCCCAGCCTGCCATCGGGGGTTCAGCTTAGGTTTGCCCTGGCACATTGAACGACCCATCCCTGTTCGCTGCAGGGATGCTGCCTGTGAGGTGGCTACCTCACTGGACGCCATGCTGCGGTCTATGGCTGCGGTCCACAAGCGTCCTGGCTGCGGCACTCCCTGTCTGACTTGATAGCGGTTTGCCGCTGGAGACGGCTCCCCACGCCATCCGGTACGGTAAGCACCTTCTGTGTGGGGACCTTCTGTGTGGGTGTCAGTCTGTAACTGTGTAGTACCCCCCATGTCTGTGTAACTGCGGGCTCCCTGTCGGATCCCTGTGTGGCTGCACTGCCTGTGGGCTGCGAGGGGGGGCCATCCTGCTCTGCTGTGAGTTATGCTCTGGGTGCAGTTTTGTGTGCAGACATGTGTGTGTGCGGCGGTCGCTGCGGCGATCCGCCATTTTTCTTTGCCTGAATGCTGTGACCGGCCCTGTCCCTGTGCAGCGCCGTGTTTTGGCGCCATTCGCCGCCATTTTGGCGGGCGGTGCTCGACAGAGCACATGTCGGCGCCATTTTACTGTAGCCTTCCCCCCCAGCCGAGCGGCCATTTTGCCGGAGCCTTCATAGGCTATATCAGTCAGCCAGCATTGCATCACTTCCTCTTTCTCTGGGAACAGCGATCGGCGGCAGCAGTCTGTTGTGCTCTCTCCAGGTTTTTTACCTTCTTGTCCTATCATTCCTTGCTCAGTGTTATCTACCCCTGCGGGGTCGGTGCATACAGTAGTGTGCGGTGGGCTGCGCTCGCTGTGGTATTAAAGGGCCAGTACCTTTATTGCTTTTCTGTGCTGGGGCATGGATTCTCAGGATAGCAAGTTTCCCCCCGCCCTGATGGGGGACCAGGGGGCTGCTGCACCCCCCGGGGGGCCGATCTGACCGCTGTAGTGGCTTCTTTAGTGTCTCAGGTGCAGATGCTGATGGCTGAACGATCCGCAAAAAGGGCCAGGGTGTCCATTTCCTGATTCAGAGGGCGATGTGGCTGCTGTGGCTGGCGTACCCTTCTCGGGGTCCCGCTCATCTTTGGACCTTCTGGGGTCCGAGGGGGAGGCAGAGGTGGAGGGGGTTGATGTTTCTCCCCCTGGCTGGCCTGAAGAGCTTGCACTCATGAATGAGCTGATTGCTTCCATAAAAGATACCTTGCACCTGGAGGATGAGCCTACTCCTCCTGCTAGGGTGTCCTCTTTTGGAACGCAGAGGACTCGTAAATCAGCGCAGGTTTTTCCCTGTCCTGCTGAATTTCACCATACGGTTAATGAACAGTGGCGCAATTTGAAGAAGCCCTTTACTGTGCCAAATAAGTTTAAACTACTTTATCCGTTTGCGCCCTCCACCGACGAGCGTTGGTGTGTGGCGCCTCAGGTGGATCACGCGGTGGCCATTTTGAACAAGGCTACTGCGGTGCCTTCTGAGGATACCCCGGTTTTCCGGGACCCTACGGACAGGAGAATTGAGTCTCTTGCCCGTCATGCCTATATGGTGGCTGGTTCTATGCTGAAGCCTATTTTTGCTTCCATTATGGCGGCACAGGCTGTTGCAGATTGGACGAAGATGCTTAGGCGCACCTTGGTGGCTGATTCAGCTTCACCTACCACGTTGGCTATGGTGGACCAGATCCATCAGGGTGTCATGTACTTGTGTGATGCGGACTTGAATTTAGCTCCCTTGGCTGCGCGCCTGTCCAGCGTGGCGATACTGAACCGTCGTCTGATTTGGCTGAAGAATTGGTCGGTCGACCAATCTTCTCGCAAGACACTGGCGGATTTTCCCTACGCGGGATCTCGCCTTTTTGGCGAGGCTTTGGATACTCTGATAAAAGGGGTTACGGGGGGCAAGAGTACTCTCCTGCCCCAGTCCCACAAGCATAAGTCCTTCCGTGGTAAACGGAATTCCTCGTCTAGGCCCTCTCAGGGGTCCTTTCGTGCCTTTTGGTCACAGCCCAAGGGCAAGCCCTTCAAAGGCCAAGGCTCTCAGAAGAAGCCGTGGGCGGGGAAGCAGAAGTCCGGCCAGTCCGGTTCAACTTCCCATACCACTTCCGCCTGAAGGGGCGTCCTCACCCGTTTCTGGGGTGGGGGGACGTCTGCGCGGTTTCCTACAACCTTGGCTGACCCGCATTTGGGACAGATGGGTTCAGAAAATCGTTCGGTCTGGTTACAAGATCGAATTTCTCTCTCGGCCGGCGGGCAGATTTTTTCCCTCAAATCTTCAGCTGTCTTCGGAGCGCTTGCAGGATCTGCACCTGGCGGTGCGGGACCTGCGGGCCCAGGGGGTGGTGGTTCCGGTGCCTCATCGGGACAGTTTTCGGGGGTTTTACTCCAATCTGTTCACTGTGCCCAGAAAGGAGGGCAAAGTGCGTCCGATTCTGGACCTGAAAGCTCTGAACCGTTTTGTGCGGGTGCGCAAGTTCCGCATGGAATCTCTGCGTTCAGTGGTGGCTGCCCTGAGGGGGAATTCATGGCCTCCATCGATCTGAAGGATGCGTACCTACACATCCCCATTTTCGAGGGTCACCAGAGGTACCTTCCATTCGCCATTGCGGAGGATCACTACCAATTTGTGGCGTTACCTTTCGGTCTCGCTTCGGCTCCGCGGGTTTTTACCAAGGTGCTGGCGCCAGTTCTGGCCCTGTTGAGAGCACAGGGCATTGCTGTCTTGGGGTATCTGGACGATATCCTGATACGGTCAAACGCCAGTCAGAGCCTGGTGACCGACCTGTCCACCACGATGCGGACTCTGCAGGAGTTCGGTTGGACCATAAACATTCCGAAGTCGACTCTGTGTCCTTCGGTTCGTCTTCCCTACCTGGGAATGATTCTGGACTCTGTCCAAGCGAAGGTTTTCCTACCGGAAGACAAGCTTCGGACTCTTCAGGACGAGGTCAGGTCCCTCAGGGACAACCGACAATCGTCTCTCCGGACATGCATGAGATGTCTAGGTTTGATGGTCTCGGCCTTCGAGGCGATCCCCTTTGCCCAGTTTCACACGCGGAGTCTCCAAGCGGAGATTCTTGCCGAGTGGGACGGGCGGCCGCAATCCCTGGATCTGCGGATCTCGTTGAGCCACAGCACCAGAAGGGATCTTCTGTGGTGGCTCCAGTCCCCGGCGGTGTCGGGGGGGAAGGTCTTTTCGTCCATTGTCGTGGACGGTGCTCACCACGGATGCCAGTTTGTCGGGCTGGGGTGGTGTTCTGGGCGTTCTGTCCGCCCAGGGAACTTGGTCGGGGGAGGAGTCCTCCCTTCCGATCAACATTCTGGAATTGAGGGCGATAAAGCTTTGCCTTCTGAGATGGACGGACCGGCTTCGGGGCCGTCCAGTTCGGGTTCAGACGGACAATGCCACCGCGGTGGCCTACATCAACCACCAAGGGGGCACCAGGAGTGCCCGAGCGGCTCGGGAAGTAGCCGACATTCTGTCTTGGGCCGAGACGCACGTCCCGGCGATAACGGCAGTTCACATTCCGGGGGTGGAGAACTGGCAGGCGGATTATCTGAGTCGCCAGACCCTGGACCAGGGAGAATGGTCCCTTCACCCGGATGTCTTCCAGATGTTGTGCGTGAAGTGGGGTTCCCCAGATGTGGACCTGTTCGCGTCTCGTCTGAACAACAAGGTGGAAAGGTTTGTGGCAAGGACGCGCGACCCTCGGGCAGACGCCTCGGATGCGTTAGTGGCGCCCTGGCATCAGTATCGTCTGATGTATGCCTTTCCACCGATTCAACTACTGTCCAGGCTTCTTCACAGGTTAGCCTCGGAACCGCACACAGTGATTCTGGTGGCACCGGACTGGCCTCGCCGGTCTTGGTACGCAGACCTTGTAAATCTGGCAGTCGATGCTCCGTGGCATCTACCGCTTCGAGAAGACCTCCTGTCTCAAGGGCCGATATTCCATCCTGCTTTACAGTCGCTGGCTTTAACGGCCTGGCTGTTGAAAGCCAGGTCCTGAAGGATAGGGGTCTCTCCCCTGAGGTCATTCCCACTTTGATCAAGGCTAGGAAAGCCTCTTCGGGGAAAATTTACTACCGTACTTGGAAAGCGTATTTTGCTTGGTGTGGGTCCAGGGGGTATTCCCCTCGCTCATACTCGGTGTTGAGAGTGTTGGCTTTCCTTCAAACGGGAGTGGACCAGCGTTTGGCGTTGGCCACGATTAAGGGTCAGATTTCTGCGCTGGCCGTTCTCTTTCAACGCCCTGTGGCGTCTAATTCATTGGTTAGCACCTTTGTTCAGGGGGTGCGACATTTGGCCCCTCCTAGGAGGGAACCTTTGCCTCCATGGGACTTGAACTTAGTTCTGTCCGTGTTACAACAGGCTCCCTTTGAAAAGATCAGGGAGATCTCGTTGTCTCTATTGTCCAAGAAGGTTGCCTTTTTGGTGGCGATCACTTCGGCTCGCAGGGTGTCGGAGCTGGCGGCTTTGTCCTGCAACTCTCCCTACCTGGTGATCCACAAGGATAAGGTGGTCCTGCGACCTAACCCATCTTTTCTTCCAAAAAGGATCTCGGAATTTCACCTGAATGAAGACATTGTCTTGCCTTCGCTCTGCGCGAAGCCTAAGCATCCGAAGGAGGTTGCCTTGCATTCCTTGGATGTTGTCCGGGCGATCAGGGTTTACTGTCGTCCACTAAATCTTTTCGCAAGTCGGATTCCCTCTTTGTCCTTCCTGAGGGACCTCGGAAGGGCATGGCGGCGTCGGCTGCGACCATCGCCAAATGGATCAGACAGATCATTGAGCAAGCCTATGCCTTGAAGGGGAAGGTTCCCCCCTTCCCTGTGAAGGCGCACTCTACCAGATCTTTGAGTACGTCTTGGGCTTACCGTCATCAGGCTTCTGTGGCCCAGGTGTGTAAGGCGGACTTGGTCGTCCGTTCACACCTTCTCAAAATTCTATAAGGTGGATGTTCAGGCATCGGCTGATGCCTCCTTTGGCCGTAAAGTTCTCAGTGCGGCAGTTTCTTAGGGACCCTTGTTTTGTGTGGGCCCTTGGTTGTTGGGGTGTTTTACCCCTGGGTTACTTGTTTTCCTGGGTTGTTGCTCCTGTTGAGCACGTTTTCCTGTTGCCCAGTTGGTTCTCTTACTGTGGTAAGGTTCCTTTCTCTGATGTGGGTACTGCGTTGCCTTTCTACGGTTGCGTCTCCCACCCCTCATGTCTACACTGCTTTGGGACGTCCCATTGGTGAGGACTTGGAAGGGGGCGGCGACTGTCGGAGGACGTAAGAGAAAACTGAATTTTTGTAAAATCTTACCGTAAAATTCCTTTCTCTGAGTCCTCCGACAGTCGTCGCCCCCCGCCCCTCTTTTAGGGTTTTTGTGTACTCTTACTGCTATGCTACCAAACTGAGTTGGGAATGCTGGTGCAGGGAGGTATTGACTGAGGGGACAGCCCCTAGGGGTGTGTCTATGCTAAAAGCTTTTGTATTAACAATTCTTGTTGCCTAGCTACTCCTACGGAGCAAAGGTCCATACCCATTGGTGAGAACTTGGAAGGGGTCGGCGACTGTCGGAGGACTCAGAGAAAGGAATTTTACGGTAAGATTTTACAAAAATTCAGTTTTTTCTGCCAGTAAATACCTTATACAGTCCACTTCCTCTTTCTTGTCTGGCAATTAGCCTAGGTTAATGATATCATGCAGATTTCTCTCTGTCTCTCGTGACAGTTTGCAATCAAGGGAGGAGTCATGGGAGAGCCAATAGAAGCTGCAGAGCTGGAGGGGGCTGGATGAGGGCTAAGGTAACAGGGGACTGCAGAGATCCATGAGTTTTCATCATGAGAGGAGAAATGTTCAGGCAATCAGTGGCGTGAGTGTGTCTGTCTCTATATATGTGTGTTTGTGTGTGTCTGTCTGTATACATGTGTGTGTGTGCCTCTGTGTCTGTATAAATCCAGGAAGTGAACAGGCAGCAGCTTCAGCTGTCCACTGTTAAAATGGCTGCAGCCAGACTTAGTGGAGAGAGATTTCTGCAGCATATTTGGCAAGTACAGAATCACAGTATATATAAAGTAATATGGAAATTTGTTGGAGGGAATCTTCAGAATGGCAAATACGTTTTATTTTTACAAAATATGTGCACAGACTGCAGTTCCTCTTTAATCTCCTTCTCAAGAGAGAATAAATTCAGATCCTCTAATCTTTCCTCATCCTTCTTATCAGTTTGGTTGCCCTTCTCTGCACTTTCTCCAGTTCCCCAATATCCTTTTTGTGAATTGGTGCCCAAAACTGAACTGCATATTCCAGATGAGGTCTTACTAATAATTTGTACAGGGGCAAAATTATATCTCTCTCTCAGGAGTCTATTCTTCTCTTAATACAAGAAAGGATTTTGCTCGCTTTGGAAACTGCAGCTTGGCATTGCATGCCATTGGATGCCATTATTAAGCTGATCCTTCTCCACCATTGATTCCCCTGGTTATAATCACCCTAGTTTGTATGATGCATGGTACTGCAGTGCTTGGTTTGTTATACTCTGACATTGAAATGTTTCTTAGATTTTTTGACTTTAAGGATTCTTCTGACACATCCTCTACCTGCCCTTCACCCAGTTTAATTCTTAGCCAGCCTAGGTAATTAACGTCACCAGTAAGCCAATCCCGAGGCTCTATGCATAAATTTCCATCACCATCTTTAGAAGTTCTGATGAAATATAGGTACTCACATAACCTTCGGCTTGGCCATAGCCTATCTACAGCCTGCCAATGGCTCCAAGGATCCTCTTCCACCCTTGCTTCTCAGTGCCCTGCACATTGTTTGCAAGGTCTTTTAAAGGTAATACTAATGGGTAAATATAACTAACATACAAAAATAGCTGCTTTTTCTAGATCAAGTAAAAATCATCTCCAATGGAACATTTAGAGTTTTGCTATTCATTAGCACCCCATTGTTTTAATTTCATTAACTGTTCTCCTTGTCTTTGACATTTTATAGTTTCATAAGAATCAACTTTAAATTAATTACAGCAAGCCAAATCTCAGTAGTATGTCCCTATACTTACCTTCATATTATCCATGCTTCACATGTTGCTGTTTACAGAGGGATCATGAGGATAAAAGCCTTCTGATTTTTTTCCCTGCGGAAGTTGTTAATTATCTTTTGCATTGTTTCCAATCTTTTGTTTCTTGACTCTGTACCTGGAGTATGATTAAACTTGAAGTTTTCAAATCCAGGGACATGCAGTGTTTATAAAAGATATTTATAAATTTCTATAAAGGCCTCTTATTGTGAACCAGGAGTGTACTGCTGGAAGGGGATTTCTTTGTAGTAGTATTTTATGCCCTTTCTTCATTCTGAATAATGGTACTCCCATTGGTTAAAAAGCTAAATATGTTCAAAAATATGTTTTTTTTAAAAACATGGCTAAAGTCAGTTAAAAGTTGTATATGTGTCAGTAGTAAACATAGTGAGCATCTCCAGCTGCTTGCATGTCTTTTTATTTTCCCCCACTGAAAGCTTCAGGAGCCCCCAAAATCAGGGGAGCTCTGGTATACAATTCTGACCAGCACCTGTGGTTGAGAGTCTAGCCTTATTACCTAACAATGAGTACAGTGCCTTGAAAAAGTATTCATACCCCTTGAATTTTACCACATTTTGTCACGTTACAACCAAAAACATAAATGTGGCACATAATTGTGAAGTGGAAGGAAAATAATAAATGGGTTTTAACATTTTTTTACAAATAAATATGTGTAAAGTGTGGCGTGCATTTGTAGTCAGCCCCCCTAAGTCAATACTTTGTGGAACCACCTTTCACTGCAATTACAGCTGCAAGTCTTTTTGGGGATGTCTCTATCAGCTTCACATATCTAGAGAGTGACATTTTTGCCCATTTTTCTTTGCAAAAAAGCTCCAGCTCTGTCAGGTTGAATAAAGAGAGCCTCTGTGAACAGCAATTTTCAAGTCTTGCCACAGATTCGCTATTGGATTTTCGGTCTGTACTTTGACTGAGTTATTCTAGCACATGAATATGTTTTTATGTAAACCATTCCATTGTAGCTCTGGCTGTAGGTTTATGGTCGTTGTCCTGCTGGAAGGTGAACCTCTGCCCCAGTCTCAAGTCATTTGAAGACTCTTAACAGGTTTTCGTCTAAGATTTCCCTTTATTTGGCTCCATCCATCTTCCCATCAACTCTGTCCAGCTTCCCTGTCCCTGCTGAAGAAAAGCATCCCCACAACAGGATGCTGCCACCACCATGTTTCACAGTGGGGATGGTGTGTTCAGGGTGATGTGCAGTGTTAGTTTTTCACCACACATAGCATTTTGCTTTTAGGCCAAAAAGTTAAATTTTGGTCTCATCTGATCAAAGCACCTTCTTCCACATGCAAACAGGACTTTTTATGGCTTTCTTTCAACAATGGCTTTCTACTTGCCACTCTTCCATGAAGGCCAGATTTGTGGCGTGCACCACTAATAGTTGTCCTGTGGACAGATTCTCTCGCCTGAGCTGTGGATCTCTGCAACTCCTCCAGAGTTACCATGGGCCTCTTTGCTGCTTTTCTGATGAATGCTCTCCTTGCCTAGCCTGTTTGTTTAGTTAGACAGCCATGTCTTGGTAGGTTTGCAGTTGTGCCATACTCTTTCCATTTTCAAAAGATGGATTAAACAGTGTTTTGTGAGATATTCAAAGCTTGGGATATTGTTTTGTAACCTAATCCTGCTTTAAACTTCTTCACAACTTTATCCCTGACCTGTCTGGTGTGTTTCTTGGTCTTCATGATGCTGTTTGTTCACTAAGGTTCTCTAAGAAACCTCTGAGGGCTTCACAGAACAGCTGTATTTACTGTATACGGATTTTAAATTACACACAGGTGGTCTTAATTAGGTGACTTCTGAAGGCAGTTGGTTCCACAAGATTTTAGGGAGGGGTATCCGAGTAAAGGGGGCTGAATACAAATGCACACCACACTTTTCACATATTTATTTGTAAACAAAATTTGAAAACCATTTATCATTTTACTTCCACTTTCCACAATTATGTGCCACTTTGTGTTGGTCTATCACATAAAATCCCAATAAAATACATTTACGTTTTTGGTTGTAACATGTCAAAATGTCAAGGGGTATGAATACTTTTTCATGGCACTGTATATACTGTATACCAGCGCTTCTATATCAGTGTCCATTAAATAGTTCCATAAAATCAAAAACCAAATGTTAGTGTGATACTATCTTCTTCCTTCTCATGAAAAATCAACTCTTACTGGATCTCTTAACCCTTAATGCAACCCCAATCCAAACAAGTTGGGACGCTGTGTAAAATCTACATTAAAACAGAATGCTATGTTTTGTAAATCTCATAAGCTCATATTTTACTCACAATAGAAAATAAAAAAACATATCAAATGTTTAAACTGAGAAAATGAACCATTAAAAAAATAAAAATAAATAAAAAAGGTCAGTTTGAAATTGATGGCAGCAACCAGTCTCAAAAAAGTTGTGACAGGCCCATGTTTACCATTGTGTAGCATCCCCTCTTATTTTAACAACACTCTGTAAGTGTGTGGGAACAGAGGAGACCAGTTGCGTGAATTTTGGGAGATAAATGTGGTTTCATTCTTGCCTGGGTTTCAAACTGCTCAACAGTCCTGGGTTTTTTTTGTCATGTTTCTTGTTTCAAGATGCACTAAATATTTTCAATTGGTGAAAATTCTGGATTGCAGGCAGACCAATTCAACCCCCAGACTCTTCTACTATGAAGCCAGGCTGTTGTCATAGATGCAGTATGCAGTTTATCATAGTCTTGCTGAAATATGCAACGCCATCTATGAAAAAGACGTCATCTGGATGGAAGCATATGCTGCTCTAAAATCTAGATATATCTTTTAGCATTCATGGTGCCTCTCCACCATTCCATACACACATTGATGCTGCCCATTCCATACGCACTAATGCACCCCATACCATCAGAAATCCAGGCATGTTAACTGACCGCTGATACCAAGCCAGAAGGTCCCTCACCTCTTTAGTCCATAGTACGCAACACCCATGGTTGCCAAAAAGAATGTCACATTTTGATTCATCCGACCACAGAGCAATTTTCTAGTTTGAAACAGACCAGTTTAAATGAGCTTTGACTCAGAGAAGACGGCAGTGTTTCTGGATCATGTTCAGATATGGCTTATTCTTTATTTGATAGAGCTTTAACTTGCATTTTTGGATGGCACGACAAACTGTGTTCACAGACAGTGATTTTTGGAAGTATTCCTGACCTTGTGCAGTGATATCTATAACAGAATCATGCCTGTTTTTTAAATCAATGCCGTCTGAGGGCCCGAAGATCATAGACGCAATATTACATTTTAGCCTTGTTCCTTGCGCGTAAAGATTTCTCCAAATTCTCAGAATCTTTTGATGATATTATGTACTGATATATTTAAAGTGGAGTACTGGAGTAACATTATTCTGAAATTTTGCGCCAATTTTTAGACGCAGCTTTTCACACATTGGTGAACCTCTGCCCATCTTTACTTCTGAGACACACTGGCTATCTCAGATGCTCCTTTTATACCCAATCAAGTTGCAGAACTGTTGACAAGTGACCTAATTAGTTGCAAAATGTTCTTCGTTCTTCCTTGTTACTACCACTTACCTTGCCAGCTTTTTCTTGCCCTTTCCCAACTTTTTTTTTATTTGTTTACAAGCGATTTTATTAAGAAGGTCAAAGTACAGTCGTACAGAAAAAAAACAAGTACAAAGTTGTTACATGGTACATATCAGAGACCAAAATGTTATTATTTTTAAGGAAAAGTAATATAAATTGTAGGCTCATATGAAATTTACAGATAAAACGCTTGAGGAATCTGAAAAGTGTGAAAGATATAAATTTGCATCTACACAAGGTAGTACAATCATATAATGAGTGCTTATAAAGTTACATTATATTATAAAGGGACATGAATGAGAATTTGTTAAAGTTCTTAAGACAAAGGTATAGCCCAATAAGACCATTTTTTCTTAAGTATATGCAAATGTGTCATAAATTATTTGGTTAATACTTTCAGATTTATTATTTCCATGTTTGCAAATACTTGTGCCCAAAGAACAGATGAGGAACGCCAATTATATGCTATCATCTATTGGATAGAAAAAAAAAAACATTTGTGGGGTAAAGAGATATTTTGGCCTGCTAATTGCAAAACGTTTGTGGCTGCCTGTAGCCGCAGCGGTTGTAAAAAAAATTACAGCTAAAAAAAATGTGCAATAAAGTGCCATGATCTGAGCAAACCCCTGAAACAGCAAGGAGAGACTGAAAGGTAGAAGGAATGTATCTTAGAAGGGGTCATATACCATCTTGTATGTAATTTTTAACAGCATTTTCTCTAATAGGTATTGAGTGTGCACATTTGAGTAAGTTATTAACCTCCCTGGCGGTATGATTATTTCAGATTTTAGGTGCATGTAATTCTTAAGGACGAACAGCCCAAACCAACTATTTACATATGATTTTTTTTTACTGTGCATTCTTCTTTATAACATCTCGGGTATGATAAAGTTTGAAACACAAAATCATAAATTATAATATAATAAATAAGTTAAAGTATATATATATATATATATATATATATATTTATATATATATATATATATATATATATATATATAAAGTGCAGTAAAACTGCAGGCAAGGGCACTGGGGGCAAACTAAGGTCAATTAATTTTTTTTAGTAATGTAATCCAATAGGATTACAATATATCAGTGTGTTTGTGTGTTTTACTTTTTGTATTTGCCGCCGGTTCCACCCCCCCCTGCGACGCGATGCTCGCAGCGAACGGAAGCCAGGGCACACAGCATCAGGTGGAAGATCCAGGCGCCGTACACTGCCGGAATACATCGCGGTATCCTGGGGACAAGGTAAGTAGCCCCTTACAGGATCCAGTGATTTCTCCCTGGCAGTACCCCGAGTGTGGCTCGGGGTTACCGCTAATGGCACTGAAATTCCACCCCGAGCCACGCTCGGGATTACCGCCAGGAAGGTTAATCATGGTGTCCCAATCCTTAGATGTAAAAGAATTGTCCAAGTCGGTCTCCCATTGAAGCATCGGTTTGGATTTTTCAGGGAGAGAGAATTCATTTAAATTACAATATGTATGAGAGATTAATCCCTTATAACTTGGAGATGAGATGCAAATATTTCTAAATTGAGTGTAAGAGGTCTGAAGATTTACAGAATAGTGTTTTGAAAATAGGCTCTGAAGTTGGACATAATGTGTAGATTCTGTTAGGGGTAAATTAAATTCTGATTGTAACTGGGCAAAAGAGCAAAAATGCTTGACTATAGAGAGGGATTTCAAATTGGTAAGCTTGTGTGATAACCATAGGACGAAAGGGATATTATCTCTAAAGGTGGGGGTGAAATGTGGATTGCCTAAAAATGATGCCATAGAGGGGTAGTAGAGGCCATGTTAAATCTATCTTCATAACTAATTTATAAATGATAACAATGCGCTACTACCATGTTTAATGAATCTATTTTATGAGGGGGAATCGAGGTCTGTGCAAGCCAAATAAATGTATTTATATCTCTTTGAATTGAATCCAAAGTAGATTCAGGGATTAGTAATGGCAGCGCTCTAAAATAGAATAACAGTTTGGGTAAAATAGCCATCTTAACTGCAATTACTCTACCAAGGAATTAAACGTGATAAGACCATCATTTTAATAGAGATTTGACATGCTTAAAAAGTGGTGGATAATTAGCCTGAAAAAAGTGATTAATATGAAGGCGTAAGATGGATACCTAGATAAAGAAAAGACTGGGCACACTAAGAATATGGAAATCTCTCCCGCAAAGGAGCATCTATTAAATGTGGGAGATTGGTTGGCATAGCTAAACACTTTGATAAATGGACCTGAGAGACTTGAGAGATCCTGGAAGGTCTCCAATTCAGTAATAAGGTTAGGCAAGTAAATAAAGGGATCAAATAACAAAAGTAGGACAACGTCTGCATGTAGACTTACTTTAAACTCTTTTGGATCTCTAGTATATCCTTTGATGATTACATTGTTTCTAAGCACACAAGTAAGGGGTTTGATCACCAAAGGAAATAAGGAAATAAGAGTGGGGAGAAAGGGCATCCTTGTCTTGTGCCTTTTCCTAATGGGACAAACTCTGAGTTACAGGAGAGTTTGATTCTAGTTTGTGGAGCTTGATGTAAGGCTCCAAAGCCATGTAGGAATTTGTCAGATAAGCCAAATTTGGGGAGTAGACGATTTAGATAAGACCAACTTACACTAACGAAAGCCTTATGTATGTCTAGGCTGATGATGTAGGTGTATCGACGATGTAGATTTGAGTCTTGAATTATGTTGGTGACCAAACGGAGATTATCTATAATTTGCCCACCTGGGATGAACCTTGTTTAATCCGGGTGAATCAGGAAAAGGGTGACTTAGCTAGTCTATCAGATAGCAAATGACCAAATATTTTAAGGTCATTGTTAATGACGAATGTTTTGTGGACGAGTGTGGTCCTTATGGGGTTTAGGTAAGAGCCATATTGGCTAAAAGCATTTCTTCTGCAAAGTGATTTCCTTATAAAATATGATTATATAATTTAGTCAATTGAGGGGCTAATGATGAAAATTTTTAGTAATGTGTAGTGAAGTACTGGCCAGGGCCCAGTGTGGGGGAAGTTTTAAGAGATTGGATAATACTGGTTATTTCAAGGACTAAGCAGAGATATTAAGGGCTTCAGTTTGCTGGTTAGACAGAGTAGGGAACAGAACCTCCTAGAACCACCCTAAGGAGGATGGGTAGTAGCAAGAGATACAATATGATGGTCAGACCATGGGGCATGAGTGTATATTAGCCGAAGAAGAGTTGGCTAAATGTATCCGAGTACTGAAAATGTAATCTAACCAGGCATAGTTGTCATGGGGTATGAGAGTAAAAAGTATATGCCTTTGCTCCTACATTATAAGCTCTCCAGGTATCTACCTGTTAATGATCTAAAGGCCCGTACACACGTACCGATCGTCGGCATACAAACGTCGGTGGACGAAGGATCTGCCGATTGTACGCGTGTTAGTATGGTGCCTCCGACAGATGTCTGTGCACAATCCGCGGACAAAAGTCTTTCGTGCAAACATGAAAATATTTGTATGCCGACACCAGAACGGACGATTGTTCGCCTGTCAGTACACAATTCGGCCGACAGACCGCAGATTTGTAAGACTGGGCATGCTCAGAAAATAGAAAACACAGGGAAAGTTAACCATTACATGACATCACTTCTGCAGTCGGCGGACAAAATTCTTGTGCTGTCCTTGTGCTGTCTTTGCACTTTTCAGCAGACACCGACATCCCGGGGAGAAAAGAGGAACATTTGTAAGCCGACCATCGGTACGTGTGTACGGGGCTTTAGAAATGCTTTAGTAGAAGGTACAACTCTGCTTCTATCAAGCGCAGGGTGGGCTGCCAAATCGAAGTCTCCACCTATAATTAAGTGAGGGGAGTGGTATCAATCTAAGATCTCAAAGAAGCGTTTAAAGAAAAATTACTGAGAGT
Organism: Pelophylax lessonae; assembly: GCF_965119305.1. NCBI lineage: Eukaryota > Metazoa > Chordata > Amphibia > Anura > Ranidae > Pelophylax > Pelophylax lessonae. The sequence goes on from NC_138769.1 coordinate 69,974,547, forward strand.
TACTGTCTCTTTAGGTTTTCCCCAGAAAACTAATAGAGGGGAAATCTTCCAATGGGGACTCTAGTTTTAGTGACCTGGGGGTCCCCAGGGAATTCCCGTAATTTGCAGGGATTTCCTCTCATTTCCTGTTTGGCTATGGGATAGAAAGTGAAAGGAAATCTATGCAATGGGACACAGATAGTGAAAAAAAAGTGAGGGGAAAAAAACATGATAGGGGTTATAACCCTTCCTTACGCTATCCAAACAGAAAAAAAAAAGTTTTGCCTTTAGTTCTACTTTAAATGACCCATTTATTTACCACACCTTATTTCAAAAAAAGTTAGGACGCTGTGTAAAATCTACATAAAAACTGAATGCAATGAGACCAAGATAAACTTATTTGGTTCAGATGGTGTAAAGCATGTGTGGCGGCAACCAGGTTTTGAGTACAAAGACAAGTGTGTCTTGCCTACAGTCAAGCATGGTGGTGGGAGTGTCATGGTCTGGGGCTGCATGAGTGCTGCTGGCACTGGGGAGCTACAGTTCATTGAGGGAACCATAAATGCTCATATGTACTGTGACATACTGAAGCAGAGCATGATCCCCTCTCTTCGGAGATTGGGCCGCAGGGCAGTATTCCAACATGATTTTTTTTTTCAAATTATATCTTTATTTCTTTAAGTTCAGTTACATATACAGTATATACATTACATTTTAGCTTTCAAGGTTATAATTACAAACCATTTATTCCCTTTAAGGAACCTTAGCCTTTCTTTGGCAATCTATTACCGAACCCAAAAACTCACATTTCGTTCCTTTTCCTTCTTTCCCCTTTTCCCCCCTGTCCCCCCAAAAAAAAAAAAAAAAAAAAAAAAAGCAAGGGAAAAGAATGGTGCACAGGTCTCTACACTCCTATATCATTATATATCTATCTTCTCCGCGCAGGTTCTTGTCCTGTACTTGGAAATTACCTTTCTTCTGAATTAACATAATCTTTCCACTGTTTCCATTTCTTCTCATATTTATCAGTTTGTTGATGAGCAGATAGGACCAATTTTTCTAGGTTATGTATTTCCTCAACTTTCCTTAACCACATGTTTATGTTAGGTGGTTCAGTCTCTTTCCATTTAAGAGGGATACATATCCTGGCAGCGTTCACCAGATGTGGTATAATGGATTTTTTGTAATTTTGTAACGGTATGCTGGGGGTATGGAGCAGAAAGAGGGCAGGTTCTTTGGGAATATGACATTTCATAATTTCCTGTATTGACCTCCGAATCTGCTCCCAAAACTCTTCTAGTTTAGGACATTCCCAGAATATATGGAGCATTGTCCCTCTCTCTGTCCCACATCTCCAGCACAAATCTGTATTTAATGTAGAAATTTTATTCATCCTAACCGGGGTGTAATACCATCTGGAAAAAATTTTGTAATTCAGTTCTTGAATTCTAACGCAAATTGAAGTTGAGAATACTGACTTAATTATTTGATTTTCCCGTTCTAGTGAGAAGACAATGCCCATTTCCCTCTCCCATTCCTTCAAAAAAGGAGGTTTACGCCGTTCTACTGATGTCATTAGCAGGGAGTAAATTTTAGATATAGCATGTTCCATAATTCCATTTTGAGTGCATAATTTTTCATAAGGTGTTACCTCTTTATCATCCTGGGAGGGGACTTGCAATGTTCCCAAAAAATGGCGTAGTTGGAAGGCACGCCATAGATCTAGGCCGAAATGGCCTGAGACGTCTGTTAATTCCTCCATCGTTACCCAGCCTGTCTCTGTTAGGAAGTCAGATATTTGTGTAATTCCTCTATCTGCTAAGGTCTTAAATTTCCTGTCTTGATATCCTGTCTCAAAGTGGGGGTTTCCTAGTATTGGATACAGTACGGAGTTCTCCCGTATTAATTTATCCTGTTTAAATATTTTTGCACAAGTTTTGATCGTGTTTCCTATAATAGGATGTTTCTTTATTGATACTGGTAGGATCTTATAACACCATGGGGCTCTTTTCAACGAGATCTCACATTGTGCCTGCTCTAAGTTTGGCCAGAGCTTATATTCTCTGTGTCGACACCAGTCAATCACTCTTCCCAGTTGAATGGCTTGGTAGTATTTCTTTATGTTCGGGACTGCCAGCCCCCCATCTGTTTTCGCTTTAAATAGATATTTTTTCCCTACTCTCGGACGTTTTGAATTCCAGATGAAATTCATTATCATAATTTCAATCTGCATCAAGTATCGAGGTGGGATGTGTATGGGAAGTGCCTGAAAAATGTACAGGAGTTTTGGTATAACACTCATTTTGATTATATTGCACCTTCCCATCCATGAATGCATTCCTCCTCTCCACCTTAGCAGTAGTAGTTTTATAGATTTTAGTAAGGGAATAAAGTTCAGGTTAAACAATTGCGATATATTTGGTGTGATCGATGTCCCCAAGTATTTAAGGGCTGTCTTAGTCCAGTTCAATTTAAAATTTGCCCTTAACTGTTGTTGGAGTGTCCCTGGAAGTTCTATTCCCATTGTTTCGGATTTAATGAAATTTATCTTCATATTAGATTGAGTTCCGTATCTCTCCAGCTCGTATAACAAGTTGGGGAGTGATATAATTGGATTCGTGATCGAGAATAGGACGTCGTCGGCATACGCTGATATTTTATACTGATCCTTTCCCACGCTGATGCCCGAAATATCCGAGTTAATTCGGATTCTGCACAGGAAGGGTTCCAGTGATACTACAAACAGGAGCGGGGACAGGGGGCACCCCTGTCTCGTTCCGTTTGTAATTAAAAACTCTGTAGATAAAATTCCGTTTACCCTCACTTTTGCAGAAGGGACTGAATAGCTCTGTGTTATCCATTTTAACATTTTCTCCCCTATCCCTATATAGCGAAGGACCGTGAACATATACTCCCACCTGACCCTATCGAACGCTTTCTCTGCGTCAGTATTAAGCAGGACTGTTGGTATTTTATTTTGGTGTGTTATATGTAGTAAGCTCAATAGCTTGGTCGTGTTGTCCCTTGCCTCTCGGTTGGGACAAATCCGACCTGGTCCAAATGGATCAACTTTGTCAGGTATTTCTGTAGTCTGACTGCCAAAATCTTTGTGAAAATTTTAAAGTCAGTGTTCAACAGGGAAATTGGTCTGTAACTTTTGCACGAGGTAGGGTCTTTCCCTTCCTTAGGGATTACCGATATATGTGCATGTATGGTTTCTTTAGGGATTCTATTCTCTGCCCCCCAGGCGTTGAACATATCCCTCATAAATTCCTTCAGGTGTGGCATTAACTTCTTGTAGTAATGAATAGTAAACCCGTCAGGTCCAGGTGCCTTCCCTACTCTAATATTTTTTATAGTTTCCATTATCTCCGCAGATGTTATAGGGGACTCGAGTATTTTACTCTCCTCTTCTGACAACTGAGGCATTTGTGAGGTATATACATATTCCTCCATCTGCGTTTGTGAGGCTGTTTGGGTTTTTAAGTTATATAATGTTTCATAATATTTTTTAAATTCTTGAGTTATCTGTTTGGGGTATACAAGTTTCTGTCCTGCGTCTGTTACTATATGTGGAACATATGTTGTCAGATTTTGATCTTTGAGTGATTTTGCTAATAGCTTCCCACATTTATCCCCTGCTTCATAGAAAATCCTTTTAGTTTTCTGGATTGCTGCTTTAGCTCTAAAGGATAAGAGTTCATTAATGTCTCTCCTTATTTTCAAGAGCTCATCCTTTCCCTCCGCTGATGGTGCATGTTTATGTTTTGCTTCTGTTTTATAAAGAGCTTGAAATAGATGATCTAATTGTTTAGTTCGCTGTTTTTTGATCCTGGCCCCATGTTTTATAAGAATTCCTCGTATAACTGCTTTGTGTGTTTCCCATATTATCCCTGGATCTGAGTCTGCAGTGGTGTTAGTTAAAAAAAAAAAGACTATCTCTGACTCGACCTCTGCCATAGTCTCCTTATCTTGTAAAAGACTTTCATTCAGTCTCCAGGTTGTTTCTCTCCTTTCTCTTTTGTTTGGTAACTCATAAACTAATGTAATTGGGGCATGGTCTGACCAAGTCACTGAGCCTATCGTTATGTCTTTTATAGCGTGTAATTGACTGTGTGGGATTAAGAAATAATCTATGCGGGAGTATTGTTGATGCAAAGAGGAATAGAATGAGTAGTCTCTTTCTCTGGGGTGCATCAGGCGCCATGCATCTATTAATCGTCCTTCCTGTAATATTTTAGCAAAGTGTTTCCGCACCATAGGCGGGATTGAGGATTGGCCCCGGGATGTATCTTCTGAAGGGATCAGGGGAATGTTCATATCTCCTCCTATTATTAAATGTCCCCCCCTAAACTCATTGAGCATGTCCATGCCCCTCCTCAAGAAACCATCCTGCTTTATGTTTGGAACATACATATTAGCTAGTGTGACTTCTGTCTCTCGTATCGTCCCTTTTACAAATAAATATCGGCCATTTGGGTCGCTCAAAACTTGTGTACATTTCCAGGGTAAGTTCCTTGATAGGAGGATGGATACGCCCTTCGACTTAGCCTCCCAATTAGTCGAATGATATACTATAGGAAAAAGATTATTGTTTAACTTAGGGCATTTATCCTCTCTAAAATGTGTCTCCTGTACCATCGCAATATCTATCCTTGATCTTTTCAGATCATCTAACAAAATCCTCCTTTTCTCTGGAGTGTTGAGACCTTTTGCATTAATGGATAAAATCCGTATATTCTCCATTATAAAAAAAAAAAAAAAAAAAAAAAAAAAAAAAAGGGGGAAGGGGGAAAACTTAGGGGGGGAAGGGGGGAGGAAGGAAAGTACCTTCTTGACCTCTCTACTATAGAGGGGTCACTATATAGCTTCACGCTGGGTTGCTCATCCAATCTATATTGGTTCTTTGAGCAATTTCCTAAATGGGGTTATGTTTGGGTTAGGTTAGAGAATAAAACTCTCCCCTCCCTCTCCCAACCCCCAACAGTGATCATTCACAGGGTATTCCGGCATATATATATAAATAAGATTCATTATTTTTGTATATCTACTTCTCCCGGCCTCATTTTCTCACATTCCTTGTATCTCATTTAGAGGCAAAGGAGAAAAAGAAAAAAATAAAAAAAAAAAAATAAAAATCCCCACCCCTAGATCTCATAATGTATTTGCCTTCTACCATCTGCCCCCCCTCTTCTCCTAGTTCCTCGGTAGATCAGGTATTACCCGATGCTTCCTCCGCCCCTCCCCCCCGCCCCTAGGGCACCCTGTGCTCTGTCACCTTCTTAGAGACCACTGAAATTGGTCGTATTGTGGAATGTATTTATATTCAAGAATAGAAGTTAAACAAAAACTGTGCTATTTAATAAATCAGATTATTACCATTATTACCCTTATTAGTGTTTTATAGGTTACAAAGTGTATATTATACCCAAAAAAAAAAAAAAAAAAAAAAAAAAATTTTCTAATGTTGTGTGCCCAAAACAGAAAAAGAAAAAAAAAAACAACATACTTTCCCATACTCATAAAAAAAAAAAAGAGAGGGAAAACACCTTCACTACCACTCTACACTCGTGTCTTATGTGTTTTAAAATTGTGCAAAAAAAAAAAAAAAAAATTATGACCTTATCTCTTATCCTCCTCCCGGGGGGGGGGGGGGGCGGGGTATATCCATGTATCCATATACCCTCAAAAAAAGAAATAAAAATGTGGGAGCTGATTGCTTCAGAAAGAAAAGGGGGAACAGCCGACAAAGGGGTGGGGGGGAAAAAAAAAAAAAAAAAAGTTATTGAAGAGAGAATTTTATAATAGCAGTATTTCTTCCTGTCATTTCTTCATTCTCTCGTTCCAATTGGATCCTCAATTTCACTTAGTTCTCTCAGACCTGTCCTTTCTTATTACCATGTCCATTCAACCTCCGTTCACGGGGTCCCCAGTTTGGGTACCCCATTGTTCTGGGGGAAATTGTAAGCCAGTCCTCCACCTGAACAGGTTCTGTGCCCAAGAACTCAAATAAGTTGGGTAAATCCGCTGGGGTACGAAGAACAAACATGTCTCGTTCTTTAAAAAAAGTCACTGCCAGCGGGTATCCCCATCTGTACCTAAAACCTTGTTGCTTTGCTCTCTCCAGCACTGGCCGTAGTAATGATCTGCGGTAAAGCGTGGTTTTAGACAGATCCGGGAGTATTTTTATTTTAGCCCCTGCGACTTCCACTGTGCCTATGTCCCAGGCTTTCCGGAGGATCTCCTCTTTCTGTGTGTAGTAATGCATTTTACATACTATATCACGGGGTCTGTTGGAGTCTGTATATCTGAACCCTGTCAGTCTGTGGACCCTATCAATTTCCATAGGGGCCGCAGGATGTGAGGTGGGGGCTAGCACTTTTAGAAAAATGTCTCTCACCTTTTCTTGTAAATTTTCCCCTTCCACCTCTGGTACTCCTCTCAGTTTTAAGTTCCCCCTGCGGCTCCTATCTTCTAAGTCTTCCATATGAAGTTGCATATTAATGGTGGCCTCTGATAGTGTCTCTGTGGTCTTCTTTATATCCGCTACTTGGTCCTTTACTTGTGTGATCTCGGTATCTTTTAAAGTAACTCTATCTGATAATTGGACCATATCTTTGCGGAGTTCCTGGATATCACGTTGGTGTGTTTCCTCAATCCGCATTATTAATGCCTCTATCTCTGCTTTAGTGGGCAGTGCTTTCAATAAGTCTTTGATATCTAGATTTACCTTTTCCTGCTGAATCCCGGGGTCGGCTTCGGGTTCTCTCGCTGCTGTCTCACCTGGGTTTGTCATGTTCCCCTCTGGCGGCTTCTCTCCTTTCTCCGCATGCTGTGTGCACTGCACTCCCTGCGCATTCTGTTTGGGCTGTGTCCCCACACGTGCCGCCGCCATCTTGGTTTCCGGCACTCCGGGCAGCTGCTGCTGGAAGTATTGCTGTATTCCACCACCTGATCTCCTCTGTAGTTGACGCCGGTCTACTACCGAGTGATCGCTAACCGAGCGGGTCACTGGACGATTCCTGACCGGGTTACTTGTTTGCATGCCGTGTAGCTATGCCGTGTCGGGGCAGTCCGGGAGAGGGATTAGCGGGAGCTCCTACTCACACGTCCTCACATCTCTTCCTCTCCAAGCCACTCCCCCCAAGTATTCCAACATGATAACGACCCCAAACACACCTCCAAGATGACCAGTTTCTTGCTAAAGAAGCTGAGGGAAAAGGTGATGGACTGGCCAGTGTCTCCAGATCTAAAGCCCATTGAGCATCTGTGGGGCATCTTCAAACAGAAGGTGGAGGAGTTCAAGGTCTCTAATATCCACCAGCTCCGTGATGTCGACATGGAGGAGTGGAAAAGGACTCCAGTGGCAACCTGTAAAGCTCTGGTATACTCCATGCCCAAGAGGTTAAGGCAGTGCTGGAAAATAATGGTGGCCACACAAAATATTGACACTTTGGGCCCAATTTGGACATTTTTACTTAGGAGTGTACTCACTTGTGTTGCCAGTTGGTTAGACATTAATGGCTGTGCGTTCAGTTATTTTGAGGTGACAGCAAATTTAGTTATACAGGCTGTACACTTACTACTTTACATTGTAGCAAAGTGCCATTTCTTCAGTGTTGTCACATGAAAAGATATAATAAAATATTTACAAAAATGTTTGTCTTTGTGAGATACTGCATCTCACAAAGCGAACCTCCACCCTCATTACTATCATTATCGGAGCCATGTTAACTCATGCCAATTTCACAAATCCTTATGGAATCGGATAAAGCTTTCAAATACAAAACGTTTCCGCCATACATGACAAGCACTGCACACAAGCACAACTCCCTTCACAAGCAGGAAAAATAAAAATGTGAAAACAAACACTCCACTGACAGTTTAAATTTAACCTTCTAACTATACGCTACATGCCCTATCTTGTGATATTTTTTAATATTTTAAATTATGTTTTTTTTTGTAGGGAATACAAATATGGGGAGTTGCAATTTAGCTTTTGAGCTGTTTTGGTATTTTTGTAGTTTTATCACTTGTTCTTCATTTTTTTACGATCACTGTAATGGATAGCCTTACTGGCCGAGAGTGATGTGTGGGACAAAGCAAAGCCAGATTCAGGAGTCAGGGAAGCAGACAAAAACAGGCACACTATGTTACTTGGGTAACTTGGTAGTAAAGTTAAACACGTATTTTCAGTCATGTGGATACATCTGTTATGCTATACCGCTAGTGCTTTACTAACTTGTTGACTTCAGATATGCAATAATAGCAAGTGAAACCAATATAAAATGCAAGGTTATAGAGCGTTGAAATTAGCCACTTTTTTTTTGTAAATATACAGTACCTGAAGAAGAGGACAGTGTTTTTGTCACTGTGTCCATAACAGAGCAACCTGGGTCCCTGGGATCTTAAACATTCAGAAGCAGCAGATCTCACACAGGAGGGCCTAAGCAGCTCAGATACCTAGAAGTGCAATGCTATTTTCAGGAGGAACTACAATATCTCACAAAAGATGCAGTATCTCACAAAGACAAACATTTTTGTAAATATTTTATTATATCTTTTCATGTGACAACACTGAAGAAATGGCACTTTGCTACAATGTAAAGTAGTAAGTGTACAGCCTGTATAACTGTAAATTTCCTGTCACCTCAAAATAACTCAACGCACAGCCATTAATGTCTAACCAACTGGCAACACAAGTGAGTACACTCCTAAGTAAAAATGTCCTAATTGGGCCCAAAGTGTCAATATTTTGTGTGGCCACCATTATTTTCCAGCACTGCCTTAACCTCTTGGGCATGGAGTATACCAGAGCTTTACAGGTTGCCACTGGAGTCCTTTTCCACTCCTCCATTTCGACATCACGGAGCTGATGGATGTTAGAGACCTTGCACTCCTCCACCTTCTGTTTGAGGATGCCCCACAGATGCTCAATGGGCTTTAGATCTGGAGACATTAGCCAGTCCATCACCTTTTCCCTCAGCTTCTTTAGCAAGAAACTGGTCATCTTGGAGGTGTGTTTGGGGTCGTTATCATGTTGGAATACTGCCCTGCGGCCCAATCTCCGAAGAGAGGGGATCATGCTCTGCTTCAGTATGTCACAGTACATATTAGCATTTATGGTTCCCTCAATGAACTGTAGCTCCCCAGTGCCAGCAGCACTCATGCAGCCCCAGACCATGACACTCCCACCACCATGCTTGACTGTAGGCAAGACACACTTGTCTTTGTACTCAAAACCTGGTTGCCGCCACACATGCTTTACACCATCTGAACCAAATACGTTTATCTTGGTCTCATCAGATGAGATATGGTAATACAATGTGTAACTGTTATTTTTTTTTTTTAATAAAAACACATGTTTTACTTTTAAATACAGGTAATGAATTTGGCCATCCTGAATGGCTGGATTTCCCAAGAAAAGGAAATAATGAAAGTTACCATTATGCCAGGAGACAATTTCATTTGGCGGATGATCCAATTTTGCGCTACAAATTTCTTTATGCTTTTGACCGAGATATGAATAAATTAGAAGAAAGATGTGGTTGGTTGTCTGCTCCACCGGTAAGAATTAAAAAAAAAATGTAATTTGTAAAATATAACTTGGTTGTCCATCTGCTTATATTGCAGTTTGCTTGTTTTTCTGTTTATTGATTCAATGTTGTATGAAAGAGATGAGGCGCTAGATTTTCTCCCTCCCATTCTTTAAGATCTTTGTATTCTAAAGGTATGAGGCATGGATCTTTGATGAATGTCAATGTAAATACTAGTTTAATTGAATTTGACTATAATAGACAAGTTCTTTAGAAAATTGACCTGTAGCTTTGAATAAGCTCCGATGGAGAGCAATTGGAATTTGCTTATGGATGCCAGAACAGAAGCCCAGAATAAAGTGATCAGACATTTGAAAACCGCTGTACACTCTGATTAAGCAATATTTATTTCAGCAGTGCAAAAGGTGTTCTGTGTATACAGTAATTGCAGGTATGTACTGTGTGTGTGTGTGTGTGTGTGTGTGTGTGTGTGTGTGTGTGTATGTATATATATATATATATATATATATATACACCTCCAAAAGATTTGTGAATGGGGCGCACCAAGGACATCTTCAGCATGTTGGTTTGTATAGCCTGTAGAGTATCTGGGGTTACCAGAAACCCAATTCATTTTGTTATGGAGATGGCAAACAGCTTCTTCTGTTTCTGTCCCTTTCCCACATACGCCCTCATTCCCCTATTGCCCCTTCATTGTGATCTGTGGCCTCACTAACCAGTAGAAAATTGCAACAGTAGGGGACATGAAACCCGGTCCCTTTTTCCATAATAGATTGTTCCACAAGGTCCTTGGGCACTATACAGCAGATTTAAACAGACATGCAGGCACCTAAAGATGTCTACAATATGGAGTGTCAACAAAACATTTAAAATATTTGGCAGGGCTCTTATGCTTAAACTAAAGCAACTCTTACGTCACTGCTGAGTCCTACATGGACATTGGGGTTAAAGGAAGGAACCTCAGCATGCAGTGTGGGGCGCAGGCATTTGACACTTCTGGAAGTGTCGAATGTTGAACTCTTTGCTAGGAGCTGCAGTGCTGTAAAACAGACTTGCCATCATAGCTTTTCTATTTCCAACATAACATATTATAAACCATTACAAACTGAGAAAAGTACTGGTACAGAAAAAGAATATGTATACACTTCTGTAAATCTTTTAATTTTCAAATGCATTAATAATAAAGTTGAACTCATTTTGCCACACCAGCCCTTTGGTGCAGTTTACATTGTGACTGCATGACATTTTTTTATATATGCAAAGTGCAAATTACACACCAAGTAAGTGTTGTGTTTTAAGTTCACATAGCTCATCAATCTCTGCAGCAAAATAAATGGGATGTTACATGAGAATTACCGACCCTGAAGTTGAGGACTCTACCTGTTTCTTCATGTGGCCCCTTCGCAGGTATTTCAGACACTAGGAGTATCACTCCACCACAGAAGCGCAATACCCCCATGTAGCCTTCTGTATTCAGCAGTCAGTTTCTGGTAAAAGAAAAAAGATCCAGTGATGAACAGGAGTTACAGTGCTTTGCAAAAGTAGTCACCCCCCCCCTTGACTTTTTACCTATTTTGTTACATTACAGCCTTAAGTTCAATGTTTTGTTAATCTGAATTGTATGTGATGGATCAGAACACAATAGTCTAAGTTGGTGAAGTGAAATGAGAAAAATATATACATAAAACTATTTTTAGAAGTAGAAAACCGAAAATTGGCATGTGCACCCCCTTTGTTATAAAGCCCATAAAAAGCTCTGGTGCAACCAATTACCTTCAGAAGTCAGATAATTTGTGAAATGATGTCCACCTGTGTACAATCTAAGTGTCACATGATCTGTCATTACATATACACACCTTTTTTGAAAGGTCCCAGAGTCTTCCGGGTTCCGGCGCCCATGTAGGAAGCAGCGCAGAACGGCTGCTCCGGACACAGCGGCATATAACTTCTGCATCCATCCTAGCCATCCGACGCTGCGGACTTCCCTGTTTGCCTCCGGGGACCTGATCGCCATGGACAGGTTCGTCCACCACGGTCCTTTACCGGCCAATCTGCCGCCCAAGGGCACTCAGTCAGACCAGGCCACAATGGAGCCTGTCATGGCCGACGCGGCCCTCCCGCCCGTCACCGCGGCTCAGGAATCCTCTCAACAGCCATTACCAGAGGCCCAGATCTCTTCCCTGGCCCAAGCTGTTGCCGCTCTCCTGTCCCCTACTATAAAAGAAGCAGTGGACACTGCTATTTCACAGGGCATACTTAAGCTGAGGAAGGAGATAGGGGAACACTCTCATATACTGACTGACTTGGAACATAAGGTGTCAGATCTGGAGGATGAGCTACAGAGCTCATTCTCCATGGACCAGCAGGCGAGACAGACACAGAGATATTTACTGGAAAAAATAGACGATTTGGAAAACCGCTCTAGGAGGAACAACCTCTGGATAATCGGGCTCCCTGAATCCTATGAGAACGATACCCTACATGATCTTGCAAACTCCCACCTTCCCATGGCCCTGAGGATCACCAGTACTTGCATAGTGGAGAGGGTGCATCGGCTGGGGCCCCATCAAATGAACGCCGCTCCCCCGCCCTGTCATAGTCCGGTACCTCAACTATATGGATAGACAGAATATCCTTAAATCATACCGCAAGGGCATAAAATTTACCCTTGCTTATCTGGCGACTTTACGTTTCGCTGATTCATCTGGAGAACACAAAAATCTTTCACTTACCCTGATGAGGCTGCCCACTACCTCCAGCCCCAACTGAATATCTCTCTGGACCCCCCTCTGTCTCCCTCGCCTCAACACCCCCAGGCTACTCTGGAGCAGAGAAGCCCCAGGAAGGATCCAGCTAAGAAGCAATGCCTAATAGGTCCTGCCAGCCGTTTTCGACCACGTTGACTCCCTACACATCCATAACTCCTATCAACCACGTCTGGTGTTCCTTCTGTCCCCCTGGTCACGCCCCATCTCCTGACTTTTATAACTTGATCTGCGCTGTTCTCTTTCAGCTCTTCCTCTGACCATAGCAGCTAAGGCACAGTTTTTTTTTTTTTTTTCCTTTTCTTTTTTTTTTTCTCTTACTGAGTGATAGGCTTTTACTCTAATTTTGCTATATTGAATGCCTAACTATGCCTTATTTTCCCACTCCCACTATTAAGGTGCACAGCTTTACCGTAATTGCTGGACCTTGGCGATCGCCCCGTCCATCACCACCCTCGGGTCTTTCTCCCACTGCACTGGATCTACATGATCCCTTGATTTTTGACAAGGACGCCATCTTCTGAGATCCGGTATCGCTGTTCGCTACGCATGTGTATCTTACATGAGGAAAACAGTGAAGTCTAGGCTTCATTTGGTTCTTACCTTCGTTGTTTTCCCCCTCACCCCTGTTGGGTTTATTCTCTCCTATGGTCTTCCATCCCAGTATGCAGATGTTGCTACATATACCTCTTTACACAAGCTTTTAGTCTGTATTTTGATGTGCTTCATTACTACCCCGCAGGCTCCTTATATGCTGGTATGTCGGCTCTTATGTCCTATTCAGATCCGTAACCCCCCATGAAAGTGGTCACATGGAACGTTAATGGCCTCAGGTCCCCACACAAATGTATGGCTGTCCTCAGACACCTTAAACGTCTGAGAACAGACATCGCCATATTGCAGGAAACCCATCTTGCGGCAAAATATTTTTTCCGTGTACAGAAACTGTGGGTGGACCAGGTCTATGGCTCTCCCACTGTCAATGGCAAATCTGGTGTGATCATCCTGATTCACAAACGGCTGTCCCGCACTCCCCTCTCGACAAGCTTAGATGAAGAGGGCCGCATAGCCCACTTACACCTCTCCACCCTTAATCGCGAATGGACGATTGCGGTGATCTATGCTCCTAACACTCCCTCCAAGCCCTTCATGCAACAACTCACTGCTTTTCTGGCACTGTTTCTCCACCTTCCCTTGTTGGTAGTGGGCGCCTTCAACCTGCTAATGCACCCCAGTGAGGACAAGTCCTCGGGCAGAGTCTCCCAGCCTTCCAACCACTTGTTACGCTCACACCTACTAACCACTTTTACTGAATCTCCACATCTAACTGATTTTTGGAGATTGACTAATCCCAATGCCAGAGAGTTCACCTTTTTCTCACACCCCCATAATACCCTTACCCGTATCGACTACATATTCCCCAATGATAAGATGCTCCCCTTCACAGTCCCCTGGAAATTCATGATATAGCAATATCAGATCATGCCCCGGTGTCTGTGTCCCTCACTCTCTCTGACAATCCAACCAAGACGGGGACATGACGCTTTCCCTCCTTTCTAGCTGAGGATCAAGGTCTCCGCACACTCATCAGGGACACCTGGGTCGATTTCCTCGCCCATAATGCCTCACCGGAATGCTCCCCCACACTGCTTTGGGAGACAGGCAAAGCTGTTCTCTGTGACCACATCATTTCATACAAGGTGGCCTTTAAAAGAAAGACGGCCTTGGCTTTTCAGGAAGCCAGTGTCTCCCTGAGAGAGGCTCTCTCCAACCTTAACTCTTCTAATACCCCTAGCAATAGGGAAAGATGGCGAACAGCTAAATCAAACTTTGATGGGTGGGCGGAGACCCGGGAAAACATACGCAGATCCAACCGGGAATGGCAGTTTCACAGCTTTGGGAACGAGCCTAGGAAATTGCTAGCTGCCCTTTGCAAAGGCCCCTATACTCCTACTCACATAACGGCCCTGAAAGACTCCGCAGGCACTCTGGTATCTGACCCAGAAAAAATTATTTCAATTTTTGAGGAGTTCTACAAAACTCTATTTGGCCAGACCCTATTGACACCTCCTCGGCATCCTCCCTACTATCCTCTACTGTTCACCCGACCATTCAGGACAATCACTTTTCTACTCTTAATGCCCCTATTACTTTGGAAGAACTCACTACCACAATCCAGTCTTTACCACCTGGTAAATCCCCCGGCCCAGACGGGTTTACTCCAGAATTTTATAAATTGGCAAAATACAGTGTAGCCCCCTCCTTGCTAGATATGTTCAACCACATTCTATTGGGTTACTTCTATCTACCCACCTGCTTTCAGGCACATATCAAATTGATCCCAAAGAAAGGCAAGGACACTACGGTACCAGGGTCCTATCGGCCGATTTCACTGTTAAACGTTGACTCCAAACTACTTTCCAAGATTATGTCTAATAGGCTGGCCCCTATATTACCCTCTCTTATTCATCCAGCCCGGGCAGGATTCACCCAGGGCAGATCAGCCACTTCCAACATTAGGAAAGTCCTCACTGCGCTGGAGGTGTCCAAAGCCGATCCCTCCACTGAAACCACAATCGTTTCTCTTGACGCCGAAAAGGCTTTTGACAATGTCAACTTTCAGTGGTTGGACCTGGTCTTACAGAAAATAGGCTTTAGTGGCCCTTTTCTCCACTTAATTCGAGCTATGTACGCCTCCCCCTCAGCCCAAATAGTGGCTATTGGTCGCCTCTCCACACCCTTCCGTCTCCACAAAGGCACATGGCAGGGATGCCCCCTTTCTCCCCTTCTTTTTAACCTTGCTATGGAACCACTATCTAGGTCCTTGCTGTCCCTCCCTGACTTTCATGACATAAGGGTGGGATCGCAGGAACTGAGGTTAGCCCTTTTTGTGGATGATGTCTTGCTATTTACATCTGACTCTTCACATGACCTTCCTAGTTTTAACTATTTCAGCCGATGTTCCGGACTCACATACATTTTTCTAAAAGTGAAATCCTCCCCCCTAATACTGTTTGCACACCTCGGTGGGCTCCCTCATCTACACTGTGTATTGCTGACCAATATATTTTTCAGCAGCAGGGACTGGGAAACTGGTCAGAGTTGAGGGAAAGAGGGACGGTGCTAAATACTGGAATATTCTTGAGCAAAACCTGTAGTGTGCGTGATTTGAGGCTAGGACGGAGGTTCACCTTCCAGCAGGACAATGACCCCAAAGACACTGCTAAAGCAACACTTGAGTGGTTTAAGGGAAAACATGTAAATGTGTTGAAATGGCCTAGTCAATTCCCAGATCTGAATCCACTATAAAATCCGTGGTCAGACTTAGATTGCTGTTCACAAGCGCAAACCATCCAACTTGAAGGAGCTGGAGCAGTTTTGCAAGGAGGAATGGGAAACAATCCCAGTGGTAAGATGTGGCAAGCTCACAGAGACTTATCCAAAGCAACTTGGAGCTGTGATTGCAGAAGGTGGCTCTACAAAGGTATGGACTTTAGGGGGTGAATAGTTATGCACATTGATTTTTTCTGTTATTTTGTCATACTTGTTGTTTGCTTCACAATTAAAAAAAAAAATCAAAGTTGCGGGCATGTTCTGTAAATTAAATGATGCAAATCCTCAAACAATCCATGTTAATTCCAGGTAGTGAGGCAACAAAACTTGAAAGATTCCAAGGGGGTGAATAAAGGCAATGTATATATCCTTGGAAATAGATTTTTATCAATCATTTGAATTTATTTGGAGAGTTTCTAGTAAGTTTACATATGGATTAACCTTTCCAGCACTGGGCTTTTTTTTTTAAACACTCACCTTGCTGTGAGTGGGATATCCCAAGATCTGGTGCCAGAAAGGTTTAAATTCCTACATGGGTAGGTTGCACTTTAGCTGTGAAGTTTTTTTGGCCAGAAAAACTTACGAAGAGGATAAAGTGGAGTACATGATTAGAATTGGATATAGAGTAGTGTTGGACCCTGCCTTCCCATACAGCTGCACAAATTGCTGACTTAAGTATACTTTCTGTGCATCATTTATTGGTTGCTGCGTTAACACTTCTGAGTCTTGGAAAGTCTCATTTTTCATTTCATATATTACAGTGTAGGGACACGTTTGGATACTGATACATTGTAGCAGACAACCTTGACTGGCTTATTTCGGAGAGAAGGGCATTTTGTCAGGTTATGATCACCCGAGATGAACTTCTCCCAAAATAAAACTGCTACTAAGCTTTATTCTAAGTGTTTAACTTAGTTTCTCATCCACTAAGTAGCAGAGGAATTCATAGACTATCAGGTTTCACTGCAATCTACAGGAGAAATGGGCACTGGAAACTAGTTTTTTGTTAGTATCCTCAGGAGAGAGACATGCCATCTTTTTAAAGAATTTCTGTCAACAGCTGTTGGTAGATTTATGCTGCATATGTTTAAGCCCAACTCTGTGGTTTACAAAAAAAAAAAAATGACTTCCTTGCAGTACCCCCGCACTGCAAGGGCTACATTTTTGCTAACTTTAGGAGTTGAGGAATAAGGTGTAATACCTTATTCCTCGCTCCAGCAGGCTTCCTCAATCTGTGTGACGGGTCACACAAAGTCTCTTCTAACATGTGTTCTGTGCCACTTTCGCTATAAAGGCATCAAGCACAATGTCAGGACAATAGCCCAGAACTGTATTTAAGGATGGCGAGGTGACTATCCACAGTCCAGAGTGGAGGAGAGCACTGAAGCCTGCTGGACGAAGAATAAGGCAAGTATTGCAACTCATCCCCTAGAGCAGGGGTCTTCAAACTATGGCCCTCCAATTGTTCAGGAACTACAATTCCCATCATGCCTAGTCATGGCTGTGAATGTCAGAGTTTTACAAGGCCTCGTGGGATGTGTAGTTCCGCATCAGTTGGAGTGCCGTAGTTTGAGGATCCCTGCCCTAGAGCATTAAACTCAGTTTGAGGAAGCACCATTGCAAGGGCATTATTTTGTAACTTCTTTTCAAGTTGAATATGAAAATCCTTGAATGTTCTCCAGTTAGCTGGTAACAGTGCAAATTCCTAGTGCATTATCTATGCCATTGTTGAGTCTGCGACAGTCCTTTGGTCGGCAGTGACTACTCGTCTGTGACCGGTGGCAGTTTTGCTGTCCCCATCTCTGCCACTTTCTGTTGTGAGTTCCTAGCAGGTTTATGCTAGGTTAAGGTTCCTGTTTAATATACCGAGGCTACCCATATGGTATTTTCTATAGTAGCATCTGTAGCTATTTGGCCATTTTGCGTGATAATGAATTTCTTCTTTAGTATAGACTTGCTTATGTACGTCACAAGTTGCCCACCTTCTGGGCAATTAAAGGGAAATGTTGCTGATTTTACTTTTCTGCACCCTTTTTTTCCCCTGGCTTTTGTTGATTCAGCTCTAATTCAGGAGTGCCCATATGGGGGCATTTAGGCACGCACAGAAGTGCACAAATGCTATTCGGTGCCTAATTGGTAATGCCCTGCCACCACATGTTCCATCACAGCTAGGCCCCATTTATATGCAGACAATATTTAAGTGTGCAATTTACTTTTTTAAACCTCCTCTGTAAAGCTGCTGTGGATTTTTATATGCAGTTCCCAACAGTATCACCTTCCCTGATGTAGATGTCAGAGTTCAGTGTACTATATAAAAATGCAGGTAGAGTAACAGATCATAATTGGATTGTACTTGGGGTGGGGGGTCAGTTTTAAGTTTACCCTGGTTAATTTATAACAGCAGTTGTAGATTATTGTGTGCTGCTGTTTTAATGCTTTTCCACCTGTCTTGGCACGGATGTTGCTTCCCCTCTAGCAGCCAGTGGATTTCCTTCCAGTTTTTTTTTCTGTAGCCACCATGTATTTTTTGATACTGGTTGAAGTCTGGTAGTGCCTTTGGTTTTCTAGTACATATGGGTAAATAGACGATTACTTTGGACCTTAACCTTTAGCTTGTTTTGTTTGGCCTTCATTTCTGTCTTTGGCGAACAGAAGTGGAATTGCTCTGTGTGTGTGCAAGCACACTGCAGGACTTAAGCCCCGTACACACGTACCGATGGTCGGCATACAAATGTTCCTCTTTTCTCCCCGGGATGTCGGTGTCTGTTGAAAAGTGCAAAGACAGCACAAGGACAGCACAAGAATTTTGTCTGCAGACTTCAGCTGACTGCAGAAGTGATGTCATGTAATGGTTAACTTTCCCTGTGTTTTTAATTTTCTGAGCATGCCCAGTCTTGCAAATCTGCGGTCTGTCGGCCGAATTCTGTACTGACAGGCGAACAATCGTCCGTTCTGGTGTCGGCATACAAAAATTTTCATGTTTGCACGAAAGACTTTTGTCCGCGGATTGTGCGCAGACATCTGTCGGAGGCACCATACTAACACGCATACAATCGGCAGATCTTTCGTCCGCCGACGTTTGTATGCAGACTATCGGTACGTGTGTACGGGCCTTTAGTCCTATTAGGCTCTTGTGTGAAGGGGGGCCCATTGTGATCTGGTTCAGCTGTTTGCTGGGGACAACTTCTAACCAGTGGGTCATTACCATCTGTTTTCCCTCCTCTTCTGCTAAACTCATCATAGACACTCTGGTCTTCTCTGGTTCTTGTCAGGTTCCTTCTGTGGATCTGTTATTAGATGTGGATTCTATGCCCTCTCTGAAGGAATCATCATTCAGACTGATTTTGGTTTGCAGAGATTATGTGCACATCTGAGAATTTGCTTTCTCCTTATTGCAGCCATCAGATGTATTTTTTTAGGTTAGTGGCTTTGACAGCATCTGCTTGTTGTTGTACCTTCTCAAACCATGCAGGTTGTGTGAACAAATGCCTGAAATTTTTATTTTCAATTGTACCATTCTGCTGAAAGCCTCCAAGGTTTGCCATCGCATCCTTCTCTTTTCAGTATGTATGTGTTGGAAACCTGGTTAAGGTGCTGGACTGCAACATTTTGGTATCAGAAGTATTTGTTCTGCATCTTCGAGGGACAACATCTCTGTGAATCGTTTCTGGATACAGTTTTTTTAAGACACTACAAAGAGCAAGAGCACCCATCTTTTTTAGTGAAAGAAGTAAGGAATGAGCTGCTCTGTCTTCCCCCTCTCCGACTTTCAAAACATTCCTTTGGTTTCACCACTTCCTTGTTGAGATGCTCCAAGTGAAGTTTCCAATCCACCCACAAGGTCTGGCACTCAATGTCCGCAAAGTCCTCAGATAAGCATTGCTGTGGTGGCACAATTTCACTAGTTTTCTTCAAACTTGTTCACTATTTCCATAAACTTTGTGGCATTTGCTCTATCTTGGATCTCAAGTTCTGAACATCTTTCTTTGAATCCAGAAATTTCACATGAAATCCATTATATCTGTCTCCCCTTACCTGAGAGTTTTTCTGACTTCTTTGGACATCAATTTCAGGTGTTCACAAAACCTTTAGCCTTGGCTTTAGCCTTGCTGCACTCTTGTGGCACCCCCCACTGTTGAAGGGAAAGTCAGAATAGGCTTCTGTCATACAATGTAGCCTTCAAAGTCTGAAAGTTGCAGCAGTCCTGGTGGATCCTGCAATTGTTGCTGGACCTAGTTCATTGTTTGGAGTATCTGGGTTAAAGTCCTGTACACTGCTCAGACCAGAGTGTTTCCAAAGCCCAAACGTCAAACATTTTGGTCTCAGACCTGAGCTTTCCAGTTGAGGAGTCTCCCAACTCTCTGGTCCTGCTTGAGAATCCTGGGCCTGATAGTAGCTTTGAGACTGTTTCATTGTCCAGTTTCACTCCAGACCTCTTTAACACAGTGTTCTGTGGTCAAGGGACAAGACAGGCAGGTTCCTGGACAGATTGATTCATTGGTACCAAGGAATAGATTGTAACTGGCGGCTCAGGAAACCAAATTTAGAATCAGGGAATTCCTTTACTCCAATATTCTGAAAGATATGAGCGATAAAATGCCAGCTTGTTTAGATGGGAAAGGAGTCTTGGGCACCCTGTCAGTGCAAGGAACCCCTGAAGTTTGGGTTATCTTGGCTGTCTCTGGACCTTCATGCTAGAAGGTCATCTATTCCAGATCCTGTCGCTTTTACCTGCCCAAGTGTAGACAGTTGGCAGGAAGACCTCTTCAGCCAGCAGCATCTGGACTCGGGAGAGTGGTCCCTACACTCTGAGGTGTTCTAGGACCTGTGTACCAGGTGGGGGACGCTGAATGTGGACCTTCTAGCATTCAGGGTAAAAAACAAACTAGAAAGGGTTGTCTCCAGATACAGGAGTCCTCTAGCAGAATGTGTGGATGCTTACGTGACTTACTGGGATCAATAGAACCTGATCTATTTTGGAAAAAAAAAAAAACCTGATCTATGGTTTACCTTTTTTTAAATCTTTTCCTTGTAGGGTTTGCAAGATCAAAATAGAGGAATTTATGTGGTTCTGATTGCTCTGGACTGACCCAGGGGGATCTAGAGTTCCAACCTATTAAGCCCCTTGTTAGACTGTCCGTGGGCTCTGTCAGGTCGCCAGGTCCTTCCTTCCCAAAAACCATTTGCCATCTTACCTCAGGATCTTTGGCTTTAGCAACATGGCTGTTAAAGGCCTTTTTTATCTGCCAGGGACATCTCTGAATTTGTTTCCTATCATGTGCTAACACCAAGGAAGGCTACTTCCCATATGGTCTATCATCAAACAATGAAAACATACTTCACTTGGCATCAGTATAGGGGCTTCTACCAGCTGATTTTTATTTGTTCAGTTTTGGAGAAGCAGACTTTGAAGTGTATGATTTGATTGTTTTTAAAGCCCAACTCTGGGCAAAAACAAGTGAAGTGCTCATTTTGTCCAGGGAAGAGGAGAAAGCTCTGATCCTCTGCTCCATGGGCAAACAGCGCTCCCCCATAATCTAGTGGTGGACTGTTCCTGACATTCTCAGGTCACCTTGATTAGGGCATTGATATAGAGAAAACATTACATTATGTATACATACAGTATAGTGGTATATGTAAAATTGTATTCAAATGACTCATATAAAGAAAGTATCAACTTCAAGGTAATATACTAAAAGAAACTCCCTTCTCCAACCTCTCCAAGACACTTAAATGGAATTATGCTACATGTTGGGAGATAAATATCTTCTTAGCTCTTAGATTAGTGGAGGGCTATCTATAAACACACTTTCTCTTACGTCCTCCCACAGTCGCCGCCCACTCATACAGTCTTCCCCAATGGGTATTGACTTCCTCTCCTTAGGAGTAGCTAGGCAAAAGACTTGATAAAACAAAAGCATTTCCATAGACACATCCATGGGGGCTGTCCCACTGGTCCAATACCCCTCCTGCAATAGCCATCTCAACTCAGTTTGTCTTCTGCCTAGTTCAGGAGTAGTCAGGCTTCCCTGTGCTTGGGCTACAGTCTCAGCCTTCTTCTTCTATTTTATGATTTTATTTTCTAAAAATGTCATTTTTTTCTTTGCATTGCTAGCTGTTTATTTTGTCAGCTTTTAGTTAGTCGGATCTTCGGATGAAGATGGAGTTTGCGGAGCTGGGAATTGGACTGGTCGTCCTGGTTATCCAGGACAGAGGATCAGATGGAATCCCAGCCTGCCATCGAGCGTTTCACAGGCTTTGTGTTCACCCTGGCTTCACAAACGACCCATCCCTGTCCCCAGGGATGCAGCCTTGTGAGGTAGCTACCTCACCGGACACATGCACGGTTCGTCCGTGCACTCCTGGTGTCCTGCATTTTTGGCTGGCGACACTCCCCTGCCATCTTAGGGTGGGCGGTTTTCCGTTTATTATGAGGCACCCCACGCCATCGGGTCCAGGTAAGTACACTCTGTCTGGGGTCGGCAGTCCTCTGTGTCTGTGGTGCCCCCTATGTCTGTGTGTTTTTGGGCTCCCTGATCCTGGTCCCTGCGGGGGGGGGTTTTCTCTCACAGCCTGCGCTGTGTGGGGTTTGGGGGATCCCTCTCCTGTGTCACTGAGGTGCTTGGAGGTAAAGACTAGTGTGGCGACCGCTGCGGGGTTAACCGCCGGTCCGCCATTTTAGGTGTGGGCAGCATGTCTGGCTTCACTGTGGGTGCTTGTATAGCATCGTGTGTAGCGTATTTTGGCGCCTTACAACGCCATCTTGTGTGTGGCAACGATCTTTCCGAGTCGGCGGCCATTTTGCCGAAGCCTCCCATTGCTTTGCATAGGCATCCATGTTTCCTTAGCCTGCAGCATCTGTTCAGTCTCTGCGGTGACATCACTTCCTTCCTTTACTCAGGAGCGACCGAAGGAGCTGGTAACACACTTCTGGGGCTCTGTCCTGCTGTCCTTTCTTTTCCTCCATTGTGCAATCTTCCTGGCTCAGTTTGTCCCTGCGGGGGGTCTGTGTTCCACAGCCGTTGTAGCGGTGTGCTGCGGGGGTCCGCGGCGCTCTTAAAGGGCCAGTACCTCAAAAAAAGAGTCTGAGGGGGAGGCGGAGGTTACAGAGGGGGGATGATTCCCCCCCTGGGACGCCGGAGGAACGCGCGGCTATGGATGCGCTGATTACTGCCATTAAAGAAACACTACATTTAGAGAATGAGACCAACCCTCCAGGCATTGTGTCATCTTTTGGTACACGCAGAACCCCGCAAGATGGCCCAGTTTTTTCCCTGCCCCGCTGAGTTTCATCACACTGTGAATGAACAATGACGCAATTTAAAACACACCTTCACGGTGCCTAAGAGGTTTCAACTTCTCTATCCTTTTACGTCTACTACGGTTACACGCTGGTGTGTGGCTCCTCAAGTGGATCACACTGTAGCCAGATTGAACAAGGCTACACTGGTTCCTACCGAAGATTCTCCGGTATTTAGGGATCCTACGGATGGGCGGCTGGAGTCTCTTGCCCGCCACACCTATGTGGTGGCGGGTTCCATGCTCAGGCCTATTTTCGCCTCTGTCATGGCGGCTCAGGCTGTGGCGGATTGGACCAAGGTGCTCAGACGCACACTCGTGGTTGATTCTGCCCCCCCACTACCGTGGAGATGGTGGACCGGATTTATCAAGGGGTCATGTATTTGTGCGATGCGGCCTTAAATGAGGCTCCTTTAGCTGCGCGCCTGTCCAGTGTCGCGGTGCTTAACCGTCGGCTGATATGGTTGAAGAGGTGGTCGGCTGACCAGAAATCTAGGAAGGCGGTGGCTGACATTCCCTATGCGGGGTCTCGCCTTTTTGGGGAATCCCTGGATGAATTGGTTAAGGGAGTCATTGGGGGCAAGAGCACTCTGCTGCCCCAGAATCCTAAGGGCAAGTTTTTCCGCCGCAAGCGGGGTCCCGCCTTTAAACCTAATCAGGGTTCCTTTCGCGCCTTCAAGTCACAGTACGAGGGGAAACCCTTCAAGGGCCAGGGTGGCCAGAGAAAGCCTTGGGCCGGCAAACAAAAATCCGGCCAAGCTGTTGCGGCGCCCTCACCCATTTCAGGGGTGGGGGGACGTTTGCGCGGTTTCCTCCAACCTTGGCTGCTCCGAGTTTAGGACAGGTGGGTTCAGGAAATCGTTCGATCAGGGTACAAGATCGAATTTCTTTCACGGCCGGCGGACAGATTCTTTCCCTCAAATCTTTCATTTGACCCCAGGGCGGTTACAAGACCATGCATCAAGTGGTGCAGGATCTCCTCGCTCAGGGGGTAATTGTCCCGGTGCCTCATCGGGACAGGTTTTGGGGGTCTTACTCAAATCTGTTCACTGTGCCCAGAAAGGAGGGCAAAGTGCGTCCGATTCTGGACTTGAAAGCTCTGAACTGCTTCATGCGCGTTCGAAAATTCCGCATGGAATCGCTCCGCTTGGTGGTGGCCTCTCTGAGCCCGGGAGAATTCCTGGCCTCTATCGACCTGAAGGATGCGTATCTACACATCCCCATATTCGAGGGTCATCAGAGGTACCTCCAGTTCGCTATCGCAGAGGATCACTATCAGTTTGTGGCGTTACCTTTCGGTCTCGCTTCGGCTCCAAGGGTCTTTACCAAAGTGTTGGCGCCTGTTCTGGGACTGCTGCGGGCGCAGGGAATTGCAGTCTTGGGTTATCTGGACGATCTCCTGTTAAGATCGAATGCCAGTCAGAGCCTGCTGCGCGATCTGTCCACTACGGTCCAGACGCTCCAGGAGTTCGGTTGGACGATCAACGTTCATAAGTCGACCTTGTCTCCTTCGGTTCGTCTCCCGTATTTGGGAATGGTTCTGGACTCTGCTCAAGCAAAGGTGTTCTTATCGGAGGACAAACTCCGGACCCTGCAGTCCGAGGTCAGGTCCCTCAGGGACAACGAATCCTCGTCACTCAGGACCTGTATGCGGTCTCTGGGGTTGATGGTATCGGCCTTCGAGGCGATACCATTTGCACAGTTTCACATGCGGTTTTTCCAAGCGGAGATCCTGGCCAGGTGGGACAGACTACCTCTCTGTGTCTGTGACCTCAGACTAGTGTCTCTGAGCCGCCAAACCAGAATGGATCTCTTGTGGTGGCTTCAGTCCCCGGCTGTGTCGGTAGGAAAATCCTTCCGATTTGCACAGAATTGCAAACCGGAAGCGACACACAGCGAGGAGAGCTGAGAGCTGTGCGTGTGTGTGTGGAGGAGGAGCGGAGGAGGAGCCGCACGTGCGGGGGAGAGCGGGGGAAGCCGTACTAGGAAGCCGGGGGCAGGAGGCAGGAGCTCGAAGCCTCGGACCAGGGAACCAGTGCGGGATACAGAGCAGCAGCAGCGGGGACAGAGCGGACCAGAGAGACAGTGCGGGGACAGAGCAGCAGCAGACCAGAGAGACAGTGCGGGGACAGAGCAGCAGCGGCGGCGGAGACAAGGACCGGGACCAGACTGAGACCGAGGGACGTAAGTTGGAAACAATCTGATCTGATCTGCTGGTAGGGTGGTGGGCTGGTGGGGGGGACTACAAGTACAAACTACATACAAGTACAAAAACTACAAGCAATACAGGTTACTAAGGGGCTACTATAGACTGAGAGGTGCTCTGCGACTGACCAACGGTGCTGAGTATCTTGCGACTGGTGAGTATCTTGCGACTGGTGAGTATCTTGCGACTGGTGAGTATCTTTGCGACTGGTGTGGATCTTTGTGACGGGTGAATATCTTTGCGGCTGGTAAGTATCTTGCGACTGGTGGGTGAGTATCTTTGCGACTGGTGAGCATCCTTGCGACTGGTAAGTATCTTTGCGACCGGTGAGCATCTTTGCGACTGGTAAGTATCTTTGCGACCAGTGAGCATCCTTGCGACTGGTAAGTATCTTTGCGACTGGTAAGTATCTTTGCGACTGGTGAGCATCTTTGCGACTGGTAAGTATCTTTGCGACTGGTGAGCATCCTTGCGTCTGGTAAGTATCTTTGCGACTGGTGAGCACCTTTGCTACTGGTAAGCACCTTTGCGACTGGTGAGTATCTTTGCGACTGGTGAGTATCTTTGCGACTGGTGAGTATCTTTGCGACTGGTGAGTATCTTTGCGACTGGGAGTATCTTGCGACTGGTGAGTATCTTTGCGTCTGTTGGATCTTTGCGACTGGTGAGTATCTTAGTGACTGGTTAGTATATTAGCGACTGGTGAGGACCCCAGGTTTAGTACCAGGGGAGACAGAGGTAGTGTAGGTAAGGAAGAGCAGGTCGTTAATATATCCCCATAGAGTAGTGGGTAATAATGTCCGACAGGATTGCGGATGCCACTCAGTGCACTTCTTGCTGCATGTATGCGTTCCTTGATGAACCAATCGAGGGCGAATACTGCTGTACAAGATGTGAGCGACTTGTTGCTCTGTTAGACCAGATCCTGGACCTACAGAACACAGTGGCAACACTGCGTGGCATCAACAACCTGGAAAGGAGCTTGGACATTACCTATCAGGCGCTGGCAGGGGCCAGCATAGAGGAGGGAGGAATACGAGGAGGACGCAAGCAGCAGAGGTACGCAGCTGGGTGACTGTTAGGAAGGGTAGAGGGATGAGTGCCAGGGAGGCCAATCCTGAGTTGGTACACCCTAACAAATTTGCAGAGTTGCAGGTTGAGGGGGATATCAACTCAGGGGTGGCAGAGCTGGAGCATGCATCCTCCCCCAGCTGCCAGGGGAGGGACGGCTCCAGGAAGAAGGGGGGCCGTAACTCAGGAAAGATTAGAAAGGTTGTGGTAGTGGGGGACTCAATTATCAAGAGGACAGAGAGGGCAATCTGTAAAAAAGATCTTGTGAACCGTTTGTTGTTTACCGGGCGCCCGCATTCGGCATATCGCAGATCTGGCAGACAGATTGTTGTGTGGGGCTGGGGATGACCCAGCGGTCATGGTGCATGTGGGCACTAATGACAAAGTTAAAGGTAGGTGGAGGATCCTAAAGAACGATTTCAGGGACTTAGGTAATAGGAAAAGGACCTCCAAGGTGGTTTTCTCTGAAATACTGCCTGTACCTCGAGCCACACAGGAGAGGCAGAAGGAGATTACGGAACTTAACAAGTGGCTGAGGAATTGGTGTAGGAAGGAGGGGTTTGGGTTCCTGGAGAACTGGGCTGACTTCTCAGTCGGCTACCGGCTCTTTAGTAAGGATGGGCTGCACCTTAATGGGGACGGTACAGCTCTTTTGGGCAGAAAGATGGCCACCAAGTTGGAGGGGCTTTTAAACTAGGAGACGGGGGGAGGGCTCAGAAGTAGAATCAGTCAGGAGGGAGCAGAGGACTGAAGGCAGATGTAGGGTCAGCTGCGACAGTAGGTCCACAATGTCAATTGGCAGGTCTGTGCGGGAAATTCTCAGACCAAACAGGAATAAACATAACCGCCAATTGCGCTTAACTTCCGTAAAACTAAGAGGGGTATATGCTAATGCCAGGAGCCTAGCTAATAAAATGGATGAGTTGGAAATGTTAGTACATGAGGAGGACATGGACCTAGTGGGAATAAAAGAGACTTGGTTCAACCCCTCACATGACTGGCTGGCCAATATCCAAGGGTATTCGGTGTACCGGAAGGACAGGGTAGGAAAAAGAGGGGGAGGGGTATGTGTCTACGTCAAGAACAATATAAAGGTGATAGAAAGGAGTGACATTACGGATGGGATGAGCATGGATTTAGAATCTGTGTGGGTTGAACTCCATAGGGAAGGAGAAAAGGGGAAAGTAATTGTGGGGGTTTGCTATAGGCCACCTAACCAAGGGGAGGAGGTAGAGCTGGAATTCTTAGCACTAATGGGTAAAGTGGCAAAATTGGGATCAGTCATCATATTGGGGGACTTCAATTATCCCGACATTGACTGGGATGAGGGGACTACACACTCACAGAAGGCCCACCTATTCACGGAAACCTTACTGGATAATTACATGTCACAGTTGGTGGATTCTCCTACTAGAGAAAACGTTCTGGATCTATTGATCACTAATGACCCAGACCTAATCTCGGAGGACAACCTGGGCTCTAGCGATCACAGGATGATCACATTTAGTATAAATAACAATATAACAAGGCAAGTGGGGAACATAAGAACCCTAAACTTCAGAAGGGCAAACTTTCTGAAATTGTACTCATTGATGGAAAGGGTAAACTGGGACCAAACCCTGGGATCACTGATCACAGAGGATAAATGGGAATGCTTTAGGAACATATTAAGCAAAGGCATCTTGCAGTGCATTCCTATGGGAAATAAATTTAGAAGAGACAAAGCCAAACCTGGCTGGCTAAACCGTAGCGTCAAAAAACTTATTAGGGGAAAAAAATTGGCCTTTAAGAAGTATAAATCAGAGGGCACAGTATCGGCTTTCGAGCAATACAAGGAGGCAAATAAGAAAAGTAAACAAGAAATCAAGATGGCTAAAATCAACTTTGAGACACAAATAGCGGAGGATAGTAAAAAAAAACCCAAAGAAATTCTTTAAATATATCAACAGCAAAAAAACTAAGGCAGAGCATATTGCACACATAATTAACAATGATGGGAGGATGGTTACAGAGGACACTGAAAAAGCAACCGTGCTGAATGCTTTTTTCTCGTCAGTCTTTACACAGGAAACGGAGGGGTGCACTGACCATGACTGTATGGTTAGTAGTAATACACAGGACTTGCCACTATGGCTAACAGAGGGTGAAATCAGGGAAAGGCTGGATAAACTGAACACAAACAAATCACCAGGCCCGGATGGCGTACATCCGAGAGTACTCAAGGAACTCAGTAAGGTTATATCGAGACCACTGTTCCTGATCTTTGCTGACAGTATTAGGACAGGAGATGTACCAGGGGATTGGAAGAAAGCTAACGTGATTCCGATATTCAAAAAGGGCCAGAGGCATATCCCGGGAAATTATAGGCCTGTCAGTTTGACATCAATAGTATGTAAACTTCTGGAGGGGATGATAAGGGACTATATCGTAGAGTTTGCTAAAGACAACAACATCATCAGCAGTAATCAGCACGGGTTTACAAATGGGCGTTCTTGTCAAACCAATCTCTTAACATTCTACGAGGGGGTGAGCTGTGAGCTAGATAGGGGGAGACCAGTGGATGTGGTGTACTTGGATTTCGCTAAGGCGTTTGATACAGTTCCCCAAAAGCGCTTAATTTATAAAATAAGGTCTGCAGGTATCGACAGCAGGGTTTGCTCTTGGATACGGAATTGGCTTAAAGGCCGTGTCCAAAGGGTGGTAATAAACAGCGCATACTCAGACTGGTCTGAGGTTGTAAGCGGGGTGCCCCAGGGCTCAGTCCTGGGACCAACCTTGTTCAGATATATCCCGGGTAACTATAGGCCGGTCAGCCTAACATCTGTAGTCTGCAAAATTTTGGAGGGGATGTTAAGGGACCACATACAAGACTTTAGTAATAAAAACGGTATTATAAGTAGTAATCAGCATGGATTCATGAAAAATCGTTCTTGCCAAACCAATCTATTAACCTTCTACGATGAAGTGAGCAGCCACCTAGATAAAGGTAAGCCTGTGGATGTGGTGTATCTGGACTTTGCAAAGGCCTTTGACACCGTTCCCCACAAACGATTACTGTACAAACTAAGGAAGGTAGGTATGGACCATAAGGTGAGTACCTGGATAGAGAACTGGCTCCAGGGGAGAGTACAGAGGGTGGTGATTAATGGGGAGTACTCGGATTGGGCGGGTGTGGAAAGTGGGGTCCCCCAGGGTTTTGTCCTGGGACCAATCCTGTTTAATTTGTTCATAAACAATCTAGAGGAGGGGATATCGAGTACAATCTCAGTATTTGCAGATGATACTAAACTAGGCATGCCAATATCTTCTATGCAGGATGTGGAAACCTTGCAAGCAGACCTGAACAAAATAACGGGGTGGGCAATTACATGGCAGATGAGGTTTAATGTTGAAAAATGTAAAGTAATGCACTTGGGGGCCAGAAACCAGAAAGCAAGCTACTCACTAGGGGGGGAACCTCTGGGTGAGTCTAGGATGGAAAAGGACTTGGGGGTACTGGTAGACAACAAGCTTGGCAGTGGCATGCAATGCCAAGCCGCCGCAAGCAAAGCCAACAGAATACTGGGATGTATAAAAAAGGGGATTCACTCCAGAAATAAAGAGATTATTCTCCCACTCTACAAGACTCTGGTCCGGCCACATCTGGAGTATGCTGTCCAGTTCTGGGCACCGGTCCTCAGGAAGGATGTGCTGGAATTGGAGAAAGTCCAGAGAAGGGCAACAAAAATAATTAGGGGAATGGAGGACATCAGCTATGAGGAAAGACTACAAGCACTGAACCTTTTCTCTCTGGAGAAAAGACGATTGAGGGGGGATATGATATCAATGTACAAATACTGTACTGGTGACCCGAGCATAAGGAACAAACTATTCAGAGAAAGGAGATACAATAAGACACGTGGCCACTCACTAAAACTAGAGGAAAGGCGGTTTAACCTTAAAGTGCGTAAGGGGTTCTTCACTGTAAGAGCAGTAAGGATGTGGAATTCTCTTCCACAAGCAGTCGTATCAGCAGGGAGCATCGATAGTTTCAAAAAACTAGTAGATGGACACCTTAAAGACCACAACATACAGGGGTATACAATGTACAGTTAAAAGCAAACACACACACGCATCATAGGTTGAACTGGATGGACTGATGTCTTTTTTCAACCTTACTAACTATGTAACTATGTAACTATAAACAACATTGAGGACGGGATCAGTAGTGCGTTATCAGTTTTTGCAGATGACACAAAATTGGCCAGGGCAATAACTGCACAGCATGAAGCAGATATCCTACAGAATGACCTGGACAAAATAACAGAGTGGGCAACGACATGGCAAATGAGGTTTAATGTGGAGAAGTGTAAGGTATTGCACTTGGGGACTAAAAACATAAAAGCACAATACACGTTAGGAGGGGAACCCTTGGGGGAATCAAAAATGGAGAAGGATCTGGGAGTCTTGGTTGATGATAGATTAGGCAACAGCATGCAATATCAAGCGGCAGCTGCCAAGGCCAGCAGAATATTAGCATGCATAAAGAAAGGGATGTATTCCAGAGATAAGACTATAATCCTTCCACTGTATAAAACTCTGGTCCGACCGCATCTGGAGTATTCTGTCCAGTTCTGGTCGCCAGTCCTCAGGAGGGATGTGTTGGAGCTGGAGAGAGTCCAGAGAAGGGCAACTAAACTAATTAGGGGATTGGAGGACCTTGACTATGAAGAGCGTCTGCAATTGCTCGATTTATTCTCCCTGGAGAAGAGACGACTGAGGGGGGACATGATAGCAATTTATAAATATCTTAATGGGGATCCCAGCTTAGAAAAAAAGCTGTTCATTCGAAGGGATTGCATGAGGACTCGAGGGCATACAATGCGATTAGAGGAGAAGCGGTTTAACCTCAGGCAACGCAGGGTGTTCTTTACTGTTAGGGCTACAGGATTGTGGAATTCTCTACCACAAGAGGTGGTTTCTGCGGGTAGTATGGTGGCTTTCAAAAGACTCTTAGACTTACATCTCAAGGATCAGAACATTCAGGGGTATGTGAGATGATTACAGCCACACACACCTACACAGGTTGAACTGGATGGACTATTGTCTTTATTCAACCTCACCTACTAAGTAACTATGTATGTAACTTAGTATGGACGGTGATTACCACGGATGCCAGCCTATCAGGCTGGGGTGGCGTCCTGGGCAACCTATCTGCCCAGGGCACTTGGTCGGAGGAGGAATCCTCCCTTCCGATCAACATTTTGGAATTTAGAGCGATCAGGCTGTGCCTGCTCCATTGGTCGGATCGTCTTCAGGGCCGTCCTGTGCGGGTGCAGACAGACAATGCCACTGCGGTGGCGTACATCAACCACCAAGGGGGCACCAGGAATGCCCGGGCGGCCCAGGAAGTGACCAGGATTTTGTCTTGGGCCGAGACTCATGTCCCGGCGATCTCGGCAGTTTACATTCCGGGTGTGGAGAATTGGCAGGCCGATTATCTGAGCCGCCAGACTCTGGAACAGGGGGAATGGTCCCTGCACCGGAGGTATTTCATATGCTGTGTGCAAAGTGGGGATCCCCGGATGTGGATCTGTTCGCGTCTCGGCTAAACCACAAGGTGGAAAGGTTCGTGGCAAGAACGCGCGATCCTCTGGCAGACGCCTCGGATGCGCTGGTGGTGCCTTGGCATCAGTATCGTCTGATCTATGCCTTTCCTCTGATTCAGTTGTTGTCCAGGTTCCTTCGCAGGTTGGCCTCGGAACAAACACTGGTGATTCTGGTGGCGCTGGACTGGCCACACCGGTCCTGGTACGTGGACATCGTTCACCTTGCCGACGAGCCTCCTTGGCGGTTGCCAATGCGGGAAGATCTGCTGTCTCAGGGTCCGATCTTCCATCCTGCTTTACAGTCGCTGGCTTTAACGGCATGGCTGTTGAAAGCCAGCTCCTGAGAGACAGGGGTCTCTCCTCTAAGGTAGGAATGACCTCCATCAAGGCTAGAAAAGCCTCGTCTGGTAAGATTTATTACCGAACTTGGAAAGCTTATTTTGCCTGGTGTGAGTCCAGGGGTTTCTCTCCTCGTTCATACTCGGTGGCGAGAGTGTTGGCTTTCCTCCAATCTGGTGTGGACCAGCGCCTTGCGTTGGCTACGATTCAGGACCAGGTTTCTGCACTGGCTGTTATTTTTCAGCGCCCTGTGGCGTCTAATTCTTTGATTCGCACCTTCATTCAAGGTGTGCATCACTTGGCCCCTCCTAGAAGGGAGCCTCTGCCTCCATGGGACTTGAACTTGGTTCTGTCCGTGTTACAACGTTGCCCGTTTGAAAACATCAGGGAAATCTCGTTGCCTCTGCTATCTAAAAAGGTTGCTTTTCTGGTGGCGATCACTTCTGCTCGCAGAGTGTCGGAGTTGGCGGCGTTGTTTTGCCGCTACCCTTACCTGGTGGTTCATAGGGATAAGGTGGTCTTGCGACCAAACCCGTCCTTTCTTCCAAAGGTGGTTTCAGATTTTCACCTCAATGAGGACATTGTCTTACCTTCACTCTGTGCGAATCCTAAGCATCCTAAGGAGATTGTGTTGCATTCTTTGGATGTTGTCAGGGCGATCAGGGTTTACCTGTCCTCGACTGAATCCTTTAGGAAATCGGATTCTCTTTGTCCTTCCTGAGGGACCTCGGAAGGGTATGGCTGCGTCTGCAGCGACCATTGCAAAATGGATCAGACAGACAATTGTTCAGGCCTATTAGTTGAGGGAAAGGGTACCACCCTTCCCTGTCAAGGCGCACTCTACCAGGTCGGTGAGTGCGTCCTGGGCTTTCCGGCATCAGGCCTCGTGGCCCAGGTGTGCAAGGCTGCGACTTGGTCGTCAGTGCACACCTTTTCCAAATTCTACAAAATTGATGTTCTGGCATCGGCTGATGCCTCCTTTGGCCGCAAAGTTCTCTGTGCGGCAGTCCAGTAGGGGACCCAGGTTTTACTGCGGGTCCCTGGCTGTTGGGGTTGTTTACCCCTTGGTTTTTTGCTTTCCTGGGTTGTTGCTCCTGTTGAGCCTTTTTTGTTACCCAGAGGGTTACCTTTCTGTTCATGTAAGGTTCCTTTCTCTGATATGGGTACTGCGTTGCCTTTTCTGATGGTTGCGTTTCCCACCCCTCATGTCTACACTGCTTTGGGACATCCCCATCGGTGAAGACTGTATGAGTGGGCGGCGACTGTCGGAGGACGTAAGAGAAAACTGAATTTTTGCAAAGAAACAAGGAGTTAAGTGAGAACCCTGGTGTGAGGGTCTAACATAAACACCGTGTTTAAAGTGGAAGAGATCCAGAAAGAGTAAAGAGAGTAAAAAAGAAGAAAACTGAGCATAGAAAGAGGAACTTAGAAGCCTAGGAGTGAGAGAATCACACGCCGGAGAAAAGAAAAAGGAAGGAATGCAGAAAGAGAAAAAGAAAATATAGAGTTAGCAGAAAGAGGGAAATAAAGAGAGATTAAAGGAAAAAGCAGGAGGGCTAAGAGAGAGGTAATGGGGAGGGAAGAAGGGAAGAAGGGGAGGAAGTAGAGGGGAAAAGAGGAATGAAAAGGAAGGGGAGAGGAAAAGGGGGGGGGGAGGGGGGGGAAAAAAGGGGGAAAGGAAAAGTTGGATTGAGAAAAGAAGAGATAGGAGAGAAAATTGGTTGAGGGCTAATGGGATTTTAACGGTACTTAGATCAACGATGGAAAAACCACCATGTATAAAAATATATAAATTTTATTGTTCCATTAAAAATTACATACAAAATAAAGAGAAGAGGTTATAAAATAAAGGGTTGTACAGAACAGATTACCATCATAGTCATATCAATTACATACAGTTCTGAACATTGCAGGTAGTATAGATGTTATGCAAGCTCCGGTGACCCCAAACCAGGGTACCGGGCATTAACCCAACATGTTTCGCGGGTTTCAACACTCCGCTTCTTCAGGGGTGTAAAATTATACATTGTATAATTTTACACCCCTGAAGAAGCGGAGTGTTGAAACCCGCGAAACATGTTGGGTTAATGCCCGGTACCCTGGTTTGGGGTCACCGGAGCTTGCATAACATCTATACTGCCTGCAATGTTCAGAACTGTATGTAATTGATATGACTATGATGGTAATCTGTTCTGTACAACCCTTTATTTTATAATCTCTTCTCTTTATTTTGTATGTAATTTTTAATGGAACAATAAAATTTATATATTTTTATACATGGTGGTTTTTCCATCGTTGATCTAAGAACCGTTAAAATCCCATTAGCCCTCAACCAATTTTCTCTCCTATCTCTTCTTTTCTCAATCCAACTTTTCCTTTCCTTTTCCTTTCCCCCTTTTTTTCCCCCCCTTCCCCCCCCCTTTTCCTCTCCCCTTCCTTTTCATTCCTCTTTTCCCCTCTACTTCCTCCCCTTCTTCCCTTCTTCCCTCCCCATTACCTCTCTCTTAGCCCTCCTGCTTTTTCCTTTAATCTCTCTTTATTTCCCTCTTTCTGCTAACTCTATATTTTCTTTTTCTCTTTCTGCATTCCTTCCTTTTTCTTTTCTCCGGCGTGTGATTCTCTCACTCCTAGGCTTCTAAGTTCCTCTTTCTATGCTCAGTTTTCTTCTTTTTTACTCTCTTTACTCTTTCTGGATCTCTTCCACTTTAAACACGGTGTTTGTGTTAGACCCTCACACCAGGGTTCTCACTTAACTCCTTGTTTCTTTGCATTATTACCAGGGATGTTGGTACCATACTACAATTATACAACAAACATTTGATTATAAAAACTGAATTTTTGTAAAATCTTACCGTAAAATTCTTTCTCTGAGTCCTCCCACAGTTGCCGGCCCCGCCCCTCTTTTGGGGTACTTGTACACTTAACTGCTTTGATACCAAACTGAGTTGAGATGGCTATTGCAGGAGGGGTATTGGACCAGTGGGACAGCCCCCATGGGTGTGTCTATGGAAATGCTTTTGTTTTAACAAGTCTTTTGCCTAGCTACTCTTAAGGAGATGAAGTCAATACCAATTGGTGAAGACTGTATGAGTGGGCGGCGACTGTCGGAGGACTCAGAGAAAGGAATTGTACGGTTAGATTTTACAAAAATTCTGGTTTTCCACACATTGCTGCATTCCAACTTGCTCGAACCAGCTGCTTCTTAAATACACGGGGCACATAGATGCACATTTTTAAAGTTAAAACGAGTTAAAACAGGCATCCCACAGCCGCACATCGAATGCATATGGAAAGCGATTGACCATGGATCGTTTTTTCATAGTAGTAGCAATGACAGTCACAGATGTAAATGAGCCCTTACAGTTTCTCTATCGAATAAATCCTCTTTCATTTAGCTGTTCTGGACAAGTGTTTGGCTCTTTGCATTTTCAAGGGCCAGGTTTCTGCCTGGTCTGCCTTGTTTGAGCAATTGTTGGTTTTTCACTCTTTTATATAAAGCTTTGTACAAGGGGTCTCCTCTTATTAATTCCCCTTTGATTCCATGGGGTCAATCTGGTTCTCTCTTGCTTTAAACATTACCACGTGAACCCATTGTAGGTATAACTTGACAGTCTAAGAATTGCTATGTCCTTCAATGGAATCCAAGAAAATAATTTATTTTGTGAGAACAAAAATCCTTTTTTGTAAGCCCTTAATTATAAGCATTTACCATTGCAGTCTTGTGTTTAAAGAGTAAATGTACTGACCAGCTACAAGTATGCATTCCTTCAAGTCATGCTATAACCAATATTTCTATCATTTATAGGTTTCATGCCAATGTATTGATGGAAAATTGTTGGATCATGTATGAATGTAACCTTATGTCACTGGTCAATGCTATTATTGCCAGCCATGTTCTGTTTGCTAAACAATTTTGCAATTTCTCCTTTGTAGGCCTTCATCAGCACAAAGCACGAGGGTGATAAAATTATTGCATTTGAGCGGGGAAATCTACTTTTTGTCTTCAATTTTCATCCTTACAAAAGCTTCACTGGATACAGATTGGCTGTGAATTCACTTGGAAAATATCCTTACATATGTGTTGTGTAGCATGGTAGATAATCCAAAAAATTGAGTTGTCCTTGGTATTATTGAGCTTAAAGCAGACCTTCATTCAGGAAAGGAACTTCTCCTCAGCAGCCCTACATTGTATGGGATGACACTGAAGGTTTGCCCACAGCCCAAAACCCTGAAGATGACATTACCAGAGATGGCCAGTTTGGGGTGTAATGTAAGAAAATCTGCGCTTTTATCTACCCTTAAACATTGTTTGGGCATTAAAGTGTAAGTTTTTCAATTTTTGCTCTGATAAGAGCAAAAAAATACCTTGGTTCTGCCAGAAATCCGCTGCTGTCCTGCCCTGCCCAATCTACCTTGTAAAAAAAGGTAAGATGTCCTGTAGTTTTAACACACTTCCTGTCCTGCTTGCTTCTTCAAAGGTACAGCACAATGAGTAAGTCTTTTCACCCTACGACAGGAAGTGTATTACTGGCAGTACTATCAGGTGAAAATAAATGTAAAAAAGCAAAGAAAACTAATTGAGCCACCACATCTAACCACTGATAAGTTGAAATATATTGCATTTCTGCTCTGGGGTTTAAATACACTTTAATTTAGGCATACGTTTTGTTATATAAAAATGTTAAATGTTATCATTTTGATTCTTCGTGATGTTTTAAAACGTTTCTTTCCATGCATTGCTTACTTCTGAAACTAAAAATAGCAATATATATATATATATATATATATACTGTATATTCCCAACTCCACAGAAGTTGGGACACTGTGCAAAATCTACATAAAACAGAATGCAATGCATATCAAATGTTTAAAGCACCAAAAATAAGGTCATTTTGAAATTGATGGCAGCAACAAGTTTAAAAAAAGTAGGAACAAGGCAACAAAAAGCTGGCAAAGTAAATGATACTTACAAAGAAGAGCTGGAAGAACATTTTGGAATTAATTTGGTTAACTGGCGACAGGTCAGTAACATGACTGGGTATAAAAGAGCATCTTAGAGAATCAGTGTCTCAGAAATAAAGAAGGGCAGATGTTCAACAATCAATAAAAGGTTGCTTCTAAAATT
Source organism: Pelophylax lessonae (assembly GCF_965119305.1). Taxonomy (NCBI): domain Eukaryota; kingdom Metazoa; phylum Chordata; class Amphibia; order Anura; family Ranidae; genus Pelophylax; species Pelophylax lessonae. The sequence goes on from NC_138769.1 coordinate 70,011,809, forward strand.
TGTTGAAAACTTTCAGAATCATGTTTTTCAATGTAAAATTACAAACATTTTAAATATATCATCATCTACAGTACACTGTATCATTTCATAATGGGAAATACACAAGACAAGATCAAAAAAAAATAATAAAAATAATACATGCACACAAAAAACACACTTCTAAATTTAGTGCACTATAACTGTGCACTAAGTGAAAATCACTTAGCATATGCTAGCAGCACTGTATCTCAATAAAGTCATGGCTCGGCCCACTACCAGTTCCCGTTTTTTGGTTTCCAACATGTGGATGTCACACCATAGACTCCACCCTACGCATAACGCCTTTACAACTCCCTCGGGGATGCAGAGTGAGTGATATCTGATTGGCCAGCATCGCTCTTATCCATCCCAGAAGTGCATTGAGAAGAGTGGGGATTTGAAATCCTCGAACCAGCTGTGTGGACCCTTACAACTCAGTATCCCCAGAGATAAGTACAATGGGGGAGTTGTAAGGTAGGTAAAAGAAAGTGTGACATAAGGAGCCAATAGATTTGGGATGAAACCAGCCCTGAGTAATGTAAAAAAATATAAAAACACCAATATTAACCCCAATCTCACCACCAGGAGAGAGGGGCAAGAAAGAGGTTTGGGCAAGAAATGGGCATTTAAATGATGACTCCCAAATAAATGCAAACTACAAAGTATATTAAAAAATATATACATAGTAATTTTTATAACTGTCAGGGATGGAGATAAGCAGCTTACTACTTGTTCAGAGAAGTTCCCCCATTAGTATGTATGGCTCATGGGTTCAATCAGAATTGAATATGGTTAGTCCCCACCTCCGATGCCTGGGTCTCCCGAGACCCTGCCAGCCACAAATGTGAGCCCCCAAAAATGGGCCCACCCCCCTTTAAAAAGCCCATGGAGGCGGGACCCAAGAGTGGGGGCTAGGCAGGGACTTCCAATCAATAAATCAGATGTTAGTACCTGTTTAGACTAATATCAATATTCAATCAGGTGCACGCAATTGCACTAAAAATGCTGCAGCGGGTCTCCACACAGAACTACACTGCAGATGCCCCTAGTAGCGGACAAGCACCACTATATAGTCGAAACAATTTGGTGCACGAACAGCTCCACCCACCATCAACAGGGACAGGGCCTAACAAGCAAACACAGCAAGCGGCACGTCCCAAGTGCAGGGCGGGGGCCACACGAATCTCGCGCGGTACCCTGCTCACTCCCAGAATAAACAGAGCAAGCATGCATCAGAAAATGGGGGGGGACTCGCCGTCTGCATCAGGCGGAAACAACCGCCGTACACAAAGCTGAACAACACAGTAGCCAACAAGACGGAAATTACATATCCAAACGGAAATGCCAGCAGGGGCACACACAGGTCCCAATATAAGCTGGCCATCCACAAAAGCAGGATGCCAGTCCCCTGCTAAAACTCCCCCACTGACCATAGGGCAGCACTGTACTATGTCACTACATCGCATATAGAAATACATTTGCAAACTTATGCACAGCAATAAACTCTCCCAAACCAGTGCAGCACATGATAAGAGAGGAACCACTGCTTAGAACCTCACCATCCAAAGGGTGTACATACACCCCGTGGGAGATATCCATCTGCTGCTAATGGGTATACAAATAAATGTATGTCTAAAATCTAGAGCGGTGGTGATAATGACAATAAATACAATAAAAAAACGCCATAGCGAGACCTTACTACAACGCATCCAAGACAGTTGAGAAAAAAAAAGGGGGTAAAGCAAGGGGTGGGGAGGGGTACAAAATAAAAAAACATTAAATTGGATCATAAAAATGGAACATAGCTGATAAAATCATTTAGACCGGGTGGCATATCAGTCCCTAAGGTCTATATCCATTTCGATTCAGAACGTAGAATTGTGTTTTCAAAATCTCCCCCCGGAGGGCAGGGATGTATCCTAACTAAAATCATGAAGTTTAAATTGTCCAGACAGCCCCCCCGTAGAAGGTAAACAATACCAATCGTCTCACAGTTGGCAAAATGTTTATGCTGAATAGTGGTAGAGCCAATTTGTAAGGTATCTCCACCCACTCATATGTATCAGCAATACTCGCAATGGCCACAGCGAAAGGTACCACGGGGACGAGTACCACAAGGGTCTAAGTCCTGGTCACGATCTAAGTGGCTTGATGTGAGAATGTCCTTAAAAGAGCGGCTTCTGCGAAAAGTAACTTGTGGATCTGAGTCCACAAATTGTTTGATATGGTTATCCTGGGTGAGGAGATGCCAATGTTCCTCCAAAATTTTCAGGATATCTGTATGCTGCTTATTATACTTGATGAACGGCCTAATCTTGGTTTGATCCACTTGTTTTTCACCCTGGAAGAGCAATAGCTCACAGGGGCATTCCAATGGCCTTTTATAGGCCCTTTTCAGGGATCTGTGACTATACCCTCTTTTAAGAAACCTTTGTTTGAGGGCCTGTGCCTGTATTTTGAAATCGGCATCACTAGTTTAATTCCAGCGTACTCGTAAGTATTGACCGGTAGGGATGCCGCAAATTAAATATCATGGGTGAGAACTATGAACGTGGAGTAGAGAATTCCCTGCTGTGGGTTTCCTGAATAAGCTAGTTCCCACCGACCCATTCTGGTGTTTAATTATAGTAAGGTCCAGGAAGGGAAGGGTATCTGGACAGATGTTAAGAGTAAACCGTACATTGAATTCATTGATATTAAGTTTATCGATAAATTCCAACAGTACCTCACTAGGGCCTGTCCAGAAGTTATCATCTGAAAAAATTGATCACTCCCACCCTGCCAGGTACAGGTGACATAGGATGGGGCACAAGTGGTCCCCATAGCCACGCCCTGTACCTGTAGGTAGTGAGAGCGGTTGTAAGGTATTAGTTCACCTTTACATTTTTTCTGTAAAGATGAACTAACACTTTACGTGTTACGGAAAGCACTCCTGTCTTGTATATTTGCTTTATGAGATGCAAAGATGATGATGGAGTTTTGAATGCAATCTGGACCATATGTTCTTATATTCCTAAGTGCTAGAGTGCTGTTTGGCCATAATATATGAGGTCCGCAATAGAGGGGGAGTCTGTCCAATAAAGCTAATAGCGATCACTAAAAGATGACTTTTGCGACACTGCTACACTTTGGTTGCTACTGGAAATATCCAAACTTTGAAAACAAAAATTATTTTGCACTGTGAAGAGACTTTATTTGTATATTTGTGTGAAGCACACAAAGCAAGTTTTATAAGCTTTGGGTTATAGCACTTTATAAAAGTTTGCTTGCACTTTAAAGATTTGAAAAAGTGTTTGTTATGTGAAATGATATCAATATTTGTGCTAATAGCTTATACGAATAACAACCTAGAGTTGGTTTATATCACATATAAATGATAATTTAATTTTGTTGGGTGGGACTATGTGGCATTATCTGTTATCTGTATTATTTTGCAAATACATTTGTAATATGTGCTGGCAGCTTATTGTTGCGTTATGGTGATAGAGCTGAATATTATCATTATTTTGATATTACTTCTGAAACTGCTGTGATCAGGACTGTGCATGAGTGTCAGGTACATGTTACAATTAGTTATTTTTCTAGTGATCATTTCTGGGACCTGTGAGTGCTGATCACAGGTGGCAACAAATAGAATCTGATATAAAAGGCATAAAGATTGAAAAACAAATGCTATGGCTAGAAACTTTTTGAAAGCAAGATTTCAGGAGACCCTTTAGTGATACTACAGTCCCTCAGGCATGGCATGCCTGTTAAAACATGCTACGTTCATACGTGTTCCCCTCTTCCGCTTCCTTATCACCAAACTCCTCTCTAATTTGGGGAAAATGTCACCCAAAATCTGGTTGGAAACCACTTACCGGAGTATTGATTTTCTGGTGCCCTGCAGTTTTAACAGGTTCTCCTTGCTGACATCCATAACATATCATTACAGGAGACAATGCTGAGTTGGAGGCCAGTGAGAGCTGTGGGGGACCAGGAGATTGACACTCCCTGGTGGCATTGGTGGCATGAAACGTTACAACGTTCTTTTTTCTTTTAGTGCAGTCCGTAGTAGCTGAGAGCCCAAAGGAGCTTGACTCGCTGTCCATAACTATGAAATCTATAAAACAATGGTGCAAACTTACGTTTTAGCATGGTTGCCTTGAACGAAAAAGAAAAATTGATCCTAGCTAATTACCTTATAAATCTAAACTAAATTGGCTGTTGGTACGGAATGTTAAATTGTGGTATCTTAGGCTGTTCACCTCAGTGAACATTTTTACACTCCTTTATTTTAAATTTAAAATGTCTGCCTAGTTTCAGAACTGGTCAGTTAGCCAGCATGCATGTTATATGGTATTATAATGCAAATTTGAAGTATCTGCATGCATTTTAAAAGAATCAAAATTAATGCATGAATGTAGCACTAAATAACTTTCTACGTTTAAAAAATTTTAAACATATCCGATATCACTGCCGCATGTACATTTAAAATGTAAATGCCAATTTCCTTGACATTTTTCAACTTGAGCCTCGATCTTTAATGAGCAAATAAGGTCATTTAAAATGAGTACTCATTTGTGATTCCTGAGCGTGTGCATGTTGCTTTGTTGGTTAACCACAGGTTTCATTTTAAGTATAATCATAGAGCTGGTGAAAGCCAATATGATCCATCTTTAACCATTTCAGCTGCTTTAACTGGTAATTGCGCTGTCATGCAATGCTGTACCCAAACTAAATGTGCGTCCTTTTTTCCCCACAAATAGAGCTTTCTTTTGGTAGTATTTTATCACCACTGGGATTTTTATTTTTTTGCAATATAAACAAAAAAAATCCAATGAACCCAATTTTTGTCATACATTTAGGCCAAAATGTATTCAGATCAAAAACGAAGGGATTTCCAGTCACTTCTTGCCAACCAGCCAGCAGCCAGCCAAATTAACCTGTCTAACTAACCTGTCAAATTAACAGTATGCGTTAAAAACAGGGGTTTAGTTGCACACATTTGCAAATACATGCGTAAGCTGCAGGCCGCGCCAAGGCACCCTGATATCTGCAGTCCCTAACTCTACCTTTAAAGAGTCTCCACAATGGGAGCACATGTATTCCGATGAGATAGATGGAGGACAGGTGACTGGAGGGGGCCCACCCCTCCTTAAAGGCGCAGGGTCACACTGAACACCCAGCACATAGCACAATGGCAGCGAAGGTGTGTATTCAGCCCCATGTCTTGGGTAAAAAAAAAAAAATTCTAAAAGTGTATATTTATTGGTTTGCGCAAAAGTTATAGCGTCTACAAACAATGTACATTTACTTTAATTTACGCAGATTTTAGTTTGACTGCCTATCTCATTTCTTGAGGCGCTAAAATGTCAGGGCAGTACAAACCCCCCAAATTACCCCTTTTCGGAAAGTAGACACCTCAAGGAATTTGCTGAGAGGCATGTTGAGCTCATTGAATATTTCATTTTTTTACACAAAGTTGTTACTGAAATTATGTATTTCTCGCACATGCCATGTATATGTGGAATTACACCCCAAAATACATGCTGCTGCTTCTCCTGAGTATGGAGATACCACATGTGTAATCTTTTTGGGAACCTAGCCATATACAGGACCCAAAATTCAATCACCGCCTTCAGAATTTCAAAGGGCGTAAATTGCTCATTTCACTTCCTCGCTACCTATCACGGTTTTCGGAGGCCATGAAATGTCAAGATAGCACAAAACCCCCAAATGACCCCATTTTGGAAAGTAGACACTCCAAGCTATTTGCGGAGAGGCATGTTGAGTCCATGGAATATTTAATATTTTGCCACAGGTTTTGTGAAAACGACAAAAAAAAATATTTTATATTTTTTTTTTTTACATAAAGTGGTCTCTTAAATGATATATTGCTCACACATGCCATGGGTATATGTGGAATTACACCCCAAAATACATTCTGCTGCTTCTCTTGGGTATGGGGATTTGATATGTGTGAGACTTTTTGGCAGTCTCGTCGCATACAAGACCTCGAAAACCAATCAGGCTTTCTAAGGGCGTAAATTGTTGATTTTACTTCACACTACCTATCACAGTACAGGAGGCCATGAAATACCAAGGTAGCACAAACTCCCCCCCAAATGACCCCTTTTCACAAAGTAGACACTCCAAGCTTTTTGCTGAGAGGCATGTTGAGTATTTTACAGATCTCGCTTTTTGTCTCAAAGTTTTGAAGATTGAAAAAAGAAAAAAAAAAAGATTTTCCTTTTACTTTCTTCATTTTCCAAAACAAATGAGAGCTGCAAAATACTCACCATGCCTCTTGGCAATTACCTTTCCGAAAAGGGGTAATTTGGGGGGCTTTTGTGCTATCTTGGCATTTTATGGCCTCCAAAACTGTGATAGGTAGTGTGGAGGGACATCACTAATTTACACCCTTAGAAAGCCTGAAGGCGGTGATTAGTTTTTGGGGTCCTGTACGTGGCTATACTGCCAAAAAGTCTCACACATGTGATATCCCTATACTCAGGAGAAGCAGCAGAGTGTATTTTGGGATGTCATTTCACATATACCCATGACATATGTAAGCAATATAGCATTTACCTGACAACTTTGTGTAAAAAGGACTTACCATGCCTCTCAGCTAATAGCTTGGAGTGTCTACTTTCCAAAATGGGGTCATTTGGGGGGGGGGGGTTGATGCTATTTTGACATTTTAGGGCCTCCAAAACTGTGATAAGCAGTGTGGAAGTAAAATGCGCAATTTACGCCCTTAGAAATCCTGAAGGCGGTGATTGGGTTTTAGGGTCCTGTATGCGGCTAGACTGCCAAAAAGTCTCACAAATGTGGTATCCCCATACTCAGGAGAAGCAGCAGAATGTATTTTGGGGTGTAATTTCTTATTTTTTCCAAAACCTTTATTGAAGAATAATGAAAGTAACAAACGTGAAATTACATGGTTCACATTATATGTAAAGTAACAATTGTATGGAAAGTAAAAGGCATATTTGATTCATTAAAATTACAAAAAAATAATAACAGCTGAAACTAGGCAAAATAAATGATCAAACATCAAGATAAACAGACAATGTATCACGGGCTAAAAAGGAAGGAAAAGACAAAAGTGTTTTGCCCTTATGGGGTATATAGTTATATACCAAACAGAACAACATATGTTATAGAACAAGGGATAGCATCTGTTTAAGCTTGATAAAGCTAAATTAGCAATATAGAAGGGGAATATCAGAAGAGAAAAAGGGAGCGGGGAATCGGACCCTATGACCAGCACAGGGCATGCTTGGATGGGGGGGGGAGGGAAGAGAGGTAGAGAGGGATAAGGGGAAAGGGAAGATTAGGAGAATGGGAGGAGGGTAGGAGGGGGGCAGAGTGAAGCATCTTGTGTGTCGAGGTCTTGCTAAAGTGCATTGTAATATCAATTGATATTGCAGAGATAGTAGATCAACTAGTTGACAGGCTTGTTAGTGAGCTGGTCATATTCTTGTGAATAGTGGAAAATTATCCAGTCTTTCCAAATTTTAATATATTTATTTGGAGAGTCATGAGCTGTGGATATGAGCTCTTCCATCTCGGAGATTTTGTTAATCTGGGTGAGCCAATTAAGGAGGGATGGGGCTTTTGTAGTGCCCCACAGTCTAGGAATGCAGAGTTTAGCTGCATTGATCATAATCATAGGGAGGGATTTTAAGTACCTCGGTGGGGAATTGGGGTGAAAATGTAGAAGAAATTGGGCTGGGTGTAATTGTAAGTCTTGGGAGGTTATTTTGTGTATACAGGATTTGACCGTATTCCAGAATGGTTGTATCAGGGGGCAGGACCACCATATATGCAGCATGTCAGCGTGAGGTTGTTTGCACCTCCAACATTCATCAGGTGCCTGTTTATTGAATTTATTGAGCAAAAAGGGAGTGTGGTACCATTTAGTAAGTATCTTATAGTTATTTTCCTGGATGGAAACATTCACTGATCCTTTTAAGATGTTGCGATATATTTTTTCCCAAAGTGGTTCCATTAAGGACAAGTCAGAATCAGTGCACCAATCGTCACACAATTTGCCCATCTGAATAGGGCATGATTCCCACAATATGGAGTGCATTGTGGAAAGCAGGTGTCGTTGCGGTTGTTGAAGCGCATAAATTTGTTCAAATTTGGAAAGTATTGTATCCTTGGAATTTTTTTTCAGGTGTGCGGAGATAAAATAATGAAGTTGTGTGTATTCCCAAATGGTCATTGAGGGATTAAGTGTTGCTGTTTTTAGATCTTCAAAGTTAGGGAATTTCCCATTCTGTAGGAGGTGAAGAATGCGTATCCCTATTTCATTGGGGACAGAGTGCAAAGAGTGGGGGGGATTGACCTGGTGGGAATTGTGGGTTGTTAAGCAATGGGGTGAGGAGGCTATGTTTTCGGATTAGTTGGTGTTTGGCGTTGGCTGTATGAAAACAGCGAATAGTGGGACCGATTAGAGGGTGTCTTTTAAGGGAGTTCTGTAAGGAAGAATAAGTTAACCAAGGGATGATTTGTATGGGGATCAGGGAGAAGGAATCCTCTAATTCGACCCAATCTTTTTTGTGTTTCTGGGAGTGCCAGTCTGCTATACGTAGTAGGTGGGAGGCTTGATAGTATAAGTATATATCCGGGATTCCCATACCGCCTTTGGATTTGGGTCTCGAGAGTATCGAGAATTTAATGCGCGGGGCTTTGTGATGCCAGATAAAGGACCTGAGGCCTTCTTTAAGGAGGAGAAGAAGTGCAGTGGCAGTTGAATGGGAACTGTTTTTAATAAGTAAAGGATACGCGGAAGAACGTTCATTTTAACAATTCCAGCTCGGCCGAACCAGGAGAAGTGTGCCTTATTCCACTTCTTAAGATCCTGGAAGATTGCCTGGGAGATGGGAAGATAATTTTTTTTGAAAACGTCACCTATGTCAGTGGGAATTTCAATACCCAAATATGTGATGGTGTCAGTTTTCCATTCGTAAGGTAAGGAATGTTTACGCTGATCAACGATCGGGCCAGGTAGGGATATATAATATTAAGTGCCTCCGATTTGGATCTGTTTATTTTAAAATTTGCAATGCTTTGAAATAATTTCAACTCTTTTTGTAAGTTGGGTAATGAAATTAGGGGGTTGGAGAGGAATAGCAAGATATCATCCACATAGGCAGCAATTTTATATTGATTGGAGGTCGAATTTACACCGGTGATGTTGGGGTTCGATCTAATACTATTAAGAAGGGGTTCAAGTGTCAGTATAAATAGTAGTGGAGACAGGGGGCAGCCCTGACGGGTTCCACTACCGATGGAGAAGGCATTCGATAGCGAACCGTTGACACGCACCCTGGCCGATGGGCTGTGGTATAGTGCAGTGGTCCTCAACTCCGGTCCTCAGGGCCCACTAACAGGCCAGATTTTAAGTATTACCTTGTGGAGATGCAGACTAGAGTACTGCAATCACTGAGCAGCAAATAAGATCACCTGGGATGTATTTCAGTTATCTTGAAAACCTGGCTTGTTAGTGGGCCCTGTAGGCCAGGGTTGAGGACCACTGGTATAGTGCAAGAATAAAGGCCATTAGTCTGGGGCCCAGACCAATTGAATGGAGGACCGCCCCCAAGTAGTCCCATGCCAGCCTATGGAATGCATCAAGAGACAGCAGGAGACCGGTCTGTGAAGTGGAGGAGAGGATGTGGTGTATATTAAGGGCTGTGTCTATGGGGTCCATGGGTGTGTCTATGCTAAATGCTTTTGTTCTTTTAACTAAGTCTTATGCCTAGCTACTCCTGCGGAGCAGAAGTCAATACCCAATAGTGATGACTTATGAGAGGCGGCGACTGTCGGAGGACTCAGAGAAAGGAATTTTACGGTAAGATTTTACAAAAATTCAGTTTTTCAGGTGAGGTATCACCCAGGGGACGTTCTGAGGTGTAGGGGCTGGAGCCGCGTCCACCGCTGGTAAAGCTGATTCAGCCGGCAAAGTCTGAGATGAGAAAGCAGCCAGGACCGAGGGGTGGACCGCACGATGGAACACAGCACTCACCTCTTACGTCACTAGTCTCTGACGCACTTTGGAGCATGCGCAGTAAAGAGGATACTACAATGCGCGCTCCTTTCTCAAGCGCGCATTGTAGTATCCTCTTTACTGTGCATGCTCCTAAACGCGTCGCGCACTAGTGACGTCAGAGGCGAATGCAGCTCCAGCCCCTACACCTCAGAACGTCCCCTGGGTGATACCTCACCTGAAAAGCACATACCCATGTGAATTTGATTCTTTTATCCTATAATAAATGACCTTACAGTTCATACTCTTCTCTCTCTGTTTTCCAATTGTAAGTTGTTCTAAAGGCTGAAGCTTTTATACCTTCATGCATTCTTGGCATGAAGATAAAAAACCTTTCTCTTTGTTGCAGCCCCCCAATACCTGGCCCCCTCTCGATCCAGTGATGTGCTTGCTAGCCTCGGCTTTTGGGGGACTCTCACTCTTTATTGGCTAAGGCAGCAATGGCAGCTCTTAGCTCCAGCTGTTGTCAATCACAGCCGATGAGGAGAGAGAGGGGGCATGGCTCAGTGTGTGAATGGAAATGCAGAGCAGTGACTTGGGAGCGAGCCTGCTTGGGTGCCCCCACAGCAAGTCTTTAATATCATTTTAACCCATGCAGTTGGAGCACTCATAGCATGGAGCTTCTAAGACAGGCACCATAACGCAATGAAAAGGGCAAGCAGCTCCTTTTCTTTCAATGCCATAAATCAATTATTTTGTTGAGGTCAGTGTAGAGTGAGCCTTGCTGTTTAGCATCATTCCTCCAGTGGAACATGTTTTTTTTTTAATATGCTAATACTCCAGCACGTGTACATAGTTACAGTACATAAGATTTTACTAGCTTGTTTTACACACTTGACACCTAACTGTTTTAAATGAGTCCATCAGAATGAGACAGAATTTGATTCAATTGGTCTGCCCAATTGGTAATGTAGAATTTTATTTTTGGCAGATGATTGGTTAAGAAATGCATCAGTGAGTAGGTATAAGGATTGGAAATGGAGTTAACCACTTCAGCCCCGGAAGATTTTACCCCCTTAATGACTAGGCCATTTTTTGAGATTCGGCACTGCGTTTATTTAACAGAAAATTGCGTGGTCGTGCGACGCTGTACCCAAATACATTTGATGTTCTTTTTTTTCCCACAAATAGAGCTTTCTTTTGGTGGTATCTGATCACCTCTGCGGTTTTTAGATTTTGCGCTATAAACAAAAAAAGAGCGACTATTTTGAAAAAAACGCCATATTTTTTTCTTTCTGCTGTAAAACATTCCCAATAAAAACATTTTTAAAAATGTAATCTTTTTATCAGTTTAGGCCAATTTGTATTCTGCTACATATTTTTGGTAAAAAAAAATCCCAAAAAGCATATTTAATTGGTTTGCGCAAATGTTATAGCGTTTACAAACTACGGGATAGATTTTTGGACTTTTTATTTATTTATTTTTATTAGTAATGCCGGTGATCTGCGATTTTTAGCAGGACTGCGACATTGCAGTGGACAGATCGGACCACTGACTGGTATTTTTTACACTTTTTGGGGACCAGTGACACTAATACAGTAATCAGTGCTAAATAATATGCACTGTTACGGTATAAATGACACAGGCAGGGTAGGGGTTAATACTGGGGGTGATCAAAGGGGTTAAATGTATGCCTGTATGCTTACTGAATGTGTGTGTGTGGGGGGGGGTCTGTGACATGCACAGACAGATCGCAGTCTCAGCTTAGCTGAAACTGCTGATCTGTCCCTGCCTGTCTGAGAGAAGATCCACCTGCTTTGTTTACCTAAGCAAACGGGTCTTCTCTCGATTTCCCGGACGATCACGGGAGGGCAGCAGCAATCGCCGACGCTCCTCCCACGGCCCGCCTCCCGCTGTGTCTAATCATATGCACTCCAGTCACGTAGTAGTACGTGACTGGACGCAGCCGAGCCGGCCTGCCGCAGTAATATTACGGCGGGCCGTCGGCAAGTGGTTAAAGTGTATATAGATAGCAAGAGAGACAACACTTTTTTTAATTTAGTTTTGAATTTAGTAAGGTTGCAGTACATGTCAGAATTTTTTTTTTTTTTGCCGTCTTTGTCCTTTTGGGGGGGATTTTTTTGGGTTAGGAAAGTGTCTCTGGGATCCTCCAGTGGGAGAAATCGAACTCTCACGCCAAAAACGGGTCCAAGAGGGGACTAATATATTCTGGGCCCAGCCAGCATCCCCTGAACATCAATCCACACTGAAAAGCATGCGCACCATCTCTGTTATGATAGTTACCTTGTATACTTTCTCACATCAAAATCCCGTACAGGAGTTATTTGCAATTAAATATTGGTTAGAGTTAGAGATCCCATATATTACATGGAGTAATTTGAAAAGGGGGCTGTATGCACGTGACCATCAGCCATCCGCTGCTCTGCACTAGAGCATCAGGATGGTTAACTGGGAACTAGTTATACATTATTACTAGAGACCTGACTTCAGAACTAGGCCTCACTAAACCTCTTTCTTATAAGAGTGCCCTTACTGACCATTGACAGAAAAATTTCATCAGAACACCATGGATCTCCAGTGTGGGGCCAAAGCTTTAATGAATAAAGCTTTGGATCCACAGTGTGCTGGTGACGTTCCCCCTTGACTATCTTTGGTTCCAGCTGATGGTTCGTACAGCACCTGTTTACATACACAGCCATTATCCAGGAACGCTTGCGTTGGGATTGTGCATTGGTATATGTTACTGTCCATTGAGGAACCCTTATTGGACAGGTGGAAGTAAGGTGCTGGGACACAAAGTTAGAAATGTTATTCTCATAATAACTAAATAATACTAGCCTCAGGGAGGCACATAGAAAAGGGGTTTCACACTCTCAATGGTATAAACAGGAATTTTGTTGCATCTACCCTTTGGTAGACTTTTTTATTGAACTTATCAGCCATTTTAAAGTCTAAGCACACAGGTAATCTATCCACCTCATTGCCTCTAAATCACAATTATTGCTGCCACAATGATCTGTCACACAGAGTATTGTAGAACTAACCCCTCCAGTAGTACTAACCAGCACCATGTAATATTCAAGCTCAACATAGCTGAGGTCTAGTTTTTGGGAGGTGGTTTCGTTTTTGTCCAGAAACACCCCCCAAACCTATATACCCCCCTTACCTGCTGTACATCACATGGCTGTGACCTCTTTGGTTTGATTGTGATTGAACAGCATACAAATAAAGGAAGGCGTGGAGTGGTTTAGACTTAGATAGGATATATATATATTTTTTTTATTAAAAGTTCAAGGATAAGTTCTACTTTGGGAACATGTGATCTTAGGGTGGAACATGTAAGATTTTTCCAGTGCTGCTGCCCCTCGACCCCCCCCCCATCCTATCTGTAGCAGCAATATATGTAGAAGTTCCCCATACTAGCTGCCACTGTTTTATATGCAAAAAAATAAGCATTTATAATTTTTTTTTTAAAAGTGAACTTATCATTTAAAATGTGCAGGACAATAACATGAGATTTTACTTTTTTTTTGCTGTGGGCATCGAGTTTAGCTTTCATCAATTTTATTTTACAGTGATTGATATGATTCTACATGATGTGTACATTTAAATACTTTTTCTACATGATAAGTGTCCCTTTTTTAGCTATTATTATCATTTCCCAAGCAAGGTCATGGGATTACAGCAGAAAAGAGCAATGATGCACCACTTTGCATAGCATTGCAGACTCTGTTAGTAAAGAGGTAAATTTTAACTATGCCAGTTAATAACCTACATAAACTTTAAACTATCCCTGATATTCTGAAGTTCTCATTTAATTGAGTTAAAAAGAAAATTGATCTGTTTAGTGTCATTTGCATTTTGTTATTGTGCAGCTTTATGTTTCATTATGCTTTCATGATGTACAATAGATCATTTTGTTTGGGCATTTACTTTCCTGATCTCTGTATAGGCAAAGTAGTTTAATAAGTAATTAACCTTAAAGATAACGCAATGCTCACTATTTCACTGTTGTTGCTGGAGACGAGTCATTTTATGCCTGCTTTACAGTACAATGGACAGAATAAAGTTAACCATAAACCTAATGAAACTGTAATGCTGCTCTGTAAAGGAAATATATTTGTTTTATTACAGACTAGGCAATTTCAAATCCTGCAGCAAATGCGTGTTGTCTAATTGCCAGTGATTTCCAGAAATTGCTGCAATGATTTGAGAGTATTATTTGAAACTAAACTCTATAAATGACCACTTGCAAAAACATTAGTAATGCAATTGGTTTGTTTTCTTTTTTACACAATTTTTTTGCCTTTATTTTTACCTGGTGATCCTGCCAGTAACATATTTCTGTGCTAGGATGACAATGCTAATTCCTTGTTCTTTATCTGTGAAGGAATAGCATTGTCACCCTGGGATAGGGCTTTAAACCTCTCCCCCTTTCTACTTCTACATAACATAGGGGGAGATATTCTGAGGTTTACAAAAAAAGCTGAGAACAATGCTAACTGATAAGAGCGCAGCTCAACTTAAGATTTCTGTTGGAATTACCTGGTATTTTCTTAGTCGTACACTACAGGACACAGAATGTTTAGTCTTTAAAGTGGTACTAAAGCCAAAAGGTTTTTTACCTTAACCACTTGCCGACCGCCGCACGCCGATCTACGTCGGCGGTCAGCCCCTCACAGGCAAAGTGACGTAGGGCTACGTCACTAGCTTGTGAGGGTCTAGGGAGCGAGCGTGCGCCGCCGGAGGCGCGCTCCCGCGTGATCACGGACCCCCTCGCGCGTGTGACCGGCGGATCCGATGTCCGCCGGCCACTCTGCGATCGGCGGGGGAGAGGGAGAAAGTCAGGCAGCTTGTGTAAACAAGCTGCCTGTCATTCTCCCCTCTGTATGAGAGCTGATCATATGGATCTACTATGTAGATCCGTTTATCACTCTGCATACAGCTGAAGCCACAGCCAATCACAGTTAGAATCACGCCCCTAGGGACACACACAGCCCCTCCCTCTCAAATAAAGTTAACCCCTTCACTACCAGTGTATTTTTACAGTAACAGTGCATATATATAGCACTGATTACTGTAGAAATGTCACTGGTAACCCCAAAAGTGTCAAAAATGTCAGTCAAGGGTCCGATCTGTCCGCCGCAATGTCGCAGTACCGCAAAAAAAATCGCAGATCGCCGCCATTACGCGTTAAAAAAAAAACAACAAAAATGACAAAAATCTTTCCCTTAGTCAGTAAACGCAATAACTTTTGCGCAAACCAATCAAAATACGCTTTTTGCGATTTTTTTTACCAAACATAGGTAGCATAAAACAAATTGGCCGAAAATGTTAAAAAATTTAGATTTTTACATTTTTTTTGGGGGGGAATTTCATATAAAAAAAAGGGAAAAATATTGCTATTTTTGCAAAATTGACGCTCTTTTTTTGTTTATAGCGCGTGATCAAAAAATCGCACAGGTGATCAAATACCGCCAAAAGAAAGCTCTGTTTGTGGGAAAAAAAGGACGCCAAATTCGTTTAGGTACAGCGTCGCACGACCGCGCAATTGTCCGTTAAAAACACGCAGTGCCGAATCGCAAAATAACCCCTGGTCGTTTAGCAGCCAAATCCTCCGGGGCTTAAGTGGTTAATGCATTCTAAAAGCATTCGACAAGAACAGATTTTTTACTTTTTCCTCCAAATGGTGTATCGAATGGGAAAAAAAAGAATAAATATAATATATATATATATATATATATATATATATATACAGCTGCAAGAAAAAGTATGTGAACCCTTTGAAATGATATGGATTTCTGCACATATTGGTCATAAAATGTGATCCGATCATCAGCTAAGTCACAACAATAGACAATCACAGTCTGCTTAAACTAATAACACACAAAGAATGAAATGTTGCCATGTTTTTATTGAACACACCATGTAAACATTCACAGTGCAGGTGGAAAAAGTATGTGAACCCTTGGATTTAATAACTGGTTGAACCTCCTTTGGCAGCATTAAATTCAACCAAACGTTTGCTGTAGTTGCAGATCAGACGTGCACAAAGGTCAGGAGTAATTCTTGACCATTCCTCTTTACAGAACTGTTTCAGTTCAGCAATAGTCTTGGGATGTGTGGTGTGAATCGCTTTCTTGAGGTCATGCCACAGCATCTCAATCGGGTTGAGGTTTTGATGTTGGTGTGCTGTGCCTCTTTTTTTCGCCACACATAGTTTTGTGTGTTTCTTCCAAACAACTCAACTTTGGTTTCATCTGTCCACAGAATATTTTGCCAGTACTTCTGTGGAACATCCAGGAGCTCTTGTGCAAACAGTAAACATGCAGCAATGTTTTGTTTGGACAGCAGTGGCTTCCTCTGTGGTGTCCTCCCATGAAATCCATTCTTGTTTAGTGATTTACGTATTGTAGATTCGCTAACAGGTATGTTAGCATTTGCCAGTGACTTTTGTAAGTCTTTAGCTGACACTCTAGGATTCTTCTTCACCTCATTGAGCAGTCTGCTCTGTGCTCTTGCAGTCATCTTTACATGATGGCCACTCCTAGGGAGAGTAGCAGCAGTGCTGAACTTTCTCCATTTATAGACAGTTTGTCTTACTGTGGACTGATGAACAGCAAGGCTTTTGGAGATACTTTTATAACCCTTTCCAGCTTCATGCAAGTCAACAATTCTTAATCGTAGGTCTTCTGAGAGCTCTTTTGTGCGAGGCATCATTCACATCAGGCAATGCTTCTTGTGAAAAGCAAACCCAGAACTGGTCTGTGTTTTTTATAGGGCAGGGCAGCTGTAACCAACATCTCCAATCTCATCTCATTGATTGGACTCCAGTTGGCTGACATCTCACTCCAATTAGCTCTTGGAGATGTCATTATTCTAGGGGTTCACATACTTTTTCCACCTGCACTGTGAATGTGTACATGGTGTGTTCAATAAAAACATGGCAACATTTCATTCTTTGTGTGTTATTATAGTGTAAGCAGACTGTGATTGTCTATTGTTGTGACTTAGATGATGATCAGATCACATTTTATGACCAATTTGTGCAGAAATCCATATTTTTTTTCACTATACATATTTGTCACTGCTTTCCCTGTTTCTACTTTAGTCTCTAATGTTAGAGCCAAGGTGGGGCTTAATCTACAGGTACTGGCTTGTGGAGAAGGCTGCAGATAAACATGTACAACTAATTTTGTAGGATTTGTTTCATTTCTGTGTATCACCTGAGGCTAGTCACTACAATGGGTATAGGTATGGGTTTAAAATCACTTTTAGCTGGGTGCACACTGTGAGTTTTTTTTTTTTTACTCAACCAGCAGGCTTAAAGAGAAAAAAAAAACTCTAAAATTTCTGCATCCACACAAGTGATGTGGATGCTGGAATCCCCTCTACTGTGCTATTGTACTCTGACTGTGGGGACTCCTCCCCTGTCACAATAGGCTGATCGGCTGTAGCGACTGATTGAATGCTGCTTTTCCAGCAGGACTCTTCAAAAAGAAGCCAGTATAACGATCAGGCTCTGCTCAACATGCCAAATTGTGATCCATGTGTACTTTTGTTGTGGAAATTGATATTTTTGTGGACATATTTCAGGAAGTGTTTTATTTAAATTGCCATTATGTCTCCCAGTGTCGGTTAACCGGTATCCGCTATGCACAGGGAATATGGTTTTAACTAGCAATGAGGAAAGACTGCTAGTTGTGAAAACCTTCCAATGGAGACTGCACACCACTCGCCTCATCTCCCGAATGGCGGGCGCTCTGAGCGGCAACCGCTGGAGAGAAAGTTGGTCAGCCCCAGTATTCACTGGCGAAGATATGTTTGTGATGTGGAATTATTATCGTTTTGATAGTTATATGCCCTTTAGCTGTAATAATGGCTGGTAGCTTTCTATTATCCTTGATCCGCATGATTGAAATACTGCTGCTATTTCTTTTGCAGATAGTCTTATTTACTGGAACATTAGCATAATCACTATCAAATATGATTTTTTTAACTATATTACATAGGATTCCCTCTAACAGATTATGACGGGAGTGCATGCTTATGAATAATGGCAACCATTTTTAGTAATAGCGCATTGTTTCGCTTTCACTTGACAGTTAGGAACTCATGCACACGGTCGGGTTTGTGCATAAACATACACTCCCCTTTCCTATTGTACTTTTGAAAGTATACATGTCTGTGATTGGTTGTGTTGACGCCACCTCCCCTGTAAACCCCTTTTGTTCTCTGATTATAAATAAACATGGTCCATTGTTCATCACAGGGCAACTTGGAACATTCAAACTGAACCAGCCTGTGTGTCTGTGTCTATGGGGATGGTCAGAGCGCTCCAATACAAAAGAGCTGAGAACTGTGCTTTTTAGCACAACGGAATTAATTGCGATTGGCGTATATTAATATCCAAAAGTGCACTTATTAGCGCAACAGAGTTATTTTTGCATCAAGCGTATAATAGTTTCCACCACACTTTACAGTGTGATATTACTTGAAGTAATAGATGGCAGGATTGAAATTGTGATTGACCTATATTTGAATGTTTGTCATCCTAGGCCCCTTTCACTTGGGCTTTCCGATCAGGTCCGCCTGTCAGTTTTTTCAGGCAGACCTGATCAGATGCTCCATGCACCTCTATGGGGCAGCGGATGTCAGCGGTGACATCTCCGCTGACACCTGCTGCTCTCTGATCCGATCCTGTCCGTGAAATCCAGACAGATGGAAACCCTATTTTCCATCCATCTCGAGGATCAGATTGGATAGGATCGGATGAAAGCGGACAGGCGGTCCGTTTTCATCTGATTCCCCCAGAGAGCACAGCGGAAATCTGACAGGTCTGTCTCAGCACACAGAGCGGAGACTGACCTGTCATCCACCTGCTCAGCTGGGATCGGCCGATTGATCCCTGCTGAGCAAAACGGAGTCCGCCGGGCACACCGCCCGTGTGAAAGGACCCTTAGAAAGTACTATTTTATTTATTTTATAGGGTAGGTAATGCTTGGAATAAACTTCCAGCAGAGGTAGTGAGTCTGTTAACAGTAAGTGGCTTCAAACATGCTTGGGACAAACATAGATCTTTACTCAACTTAAAAAAATGCAAAAACAAAGAAAATAAAGACAGACTTGATTGGACCACTTGGTCTTTTTTCTGCCATTACTCTTCTGTTTCTATTAACATTTTTATTACATTTTGTATGTGTTTTTTGGTGTATAGATTTTTGTTTTTGATTTTAATTACTTTGTTACAGTCTTTGTTGAATGTTCCTTAACAGTCTAGTTTAAATATATGATAGTACTGGATACTGATGCTTCAGATTATGGAGGTCATCAAAGAATTAATCACAGGACAGAGTTCTTCTCAGAAAATACCCCTTACAACAATCGTTCATATTCACTTTTGGTAAGTATTATGTTTCCATTAATTAGCATGCAAATAAATATTTAAATCAACACAGTTTTATTATTAAGAAAAGTCCCTTCCAAATTATGCAATAAAAAGATTGCATAAGCATGAGGTAGCAACCACCATGGTTATAAGGATTCATCTTTCTGCCTGAATAATATATATGACAGCAGAGAAACAGCCATGGCTTTATTTTCTCTCATGAAAAATATAAAATTAGAGAGGATCCTATATTACATACTTGACTTTCGTAAGAGGTTTTACCCCCTTTATGACCAGCCCATTTTTTTTCTATTCAGCCCTGTACTACTTTAACTTGAAATTGCACCTTCATGCAACACTTTAACGCAAATTAAATTAATACCATTTTTATCATTAATATTAATTTGATGATCAATTTCATCATTAATATCATCACTCACAGTTCCTCTATCCAGACAAAGGCAAACTCTCTGCTATAAGCAAAATACACATTTCTCTAGCGCTCATTGACAGACGTAGTCCTCGGTGATACACCACCTTCGGGTTATGTTGCCTCCACAGGAGCAGGACTAGACAGGAAATTAAAAAGCTCTGGCCACACCCTAGGGGCAGTCCCAGAGGGTATATCCTCTCTCTCTCTGCCTCAGCAAATCAGTTATTTTCTGTCTAGTTAGGAGTAAGGACCTAGATACCTTGCTGGGATCTTAGGTCCTGGCAAGATTTTTTTCTTAAAGGATTTTTTAGACAGCTTTTTTTCTCCAGTGTTCCTGTGAGATCTTCAAGCAAGAAAGCTGAACTGGGCGACGGGCTGGATGTTGAGATCCGGTGGTCACCCCAGTTCAGCCTACGAGCGCGTGCAGGCCATAGCTCCGCGCTGGGTCGGCCGCGACAAAGTCCCATTAAAGGACTGACCCCGCGAGTTAAACGTCTCGCTGAAATGCCAAAGACCATGAGTCACGGCGTCCATATCGGTCGACAGCCCTCCCGCCCCGGTGGAGAGGGGTACTGTCAGGAGTTGGTGCCCGCCTGGTTCCGGTATGGTGAGTAGTATGTTCCCCCTTTTCCCCTGACGGGTCTTGTGGTGAACGCGGGCCCCTCTCTGTATGGTAAGATAGAGTCCCTCTCTATCCTATAAATGACACAGATCCTCCTACTTTGAGTGTGATTTTATGTGCAAAAAGCCAGGAGGCTTGGTTTGGGAGCTAACAATCTAATTGTATACATGTTAAAAAGATTATAATCTGTGGCATTCTGGGAATCTTACGGTGATAAGAATAAGCTACCTACCAGTCAGAAGCCACGGACATGTAGACTGCCTTCCTAATCAGATCTCCAGCTATTAGCAGGCCTCCCGAATGGCCATGCGGTCCGCCAGGGCCGGTACCGCCAACCACGCCAAATCCCCATGCAGAGAGAGTGTTGTGTGCCCTGCAGCACACCGCTATTCAGTACAGGCCGCCGCCATTTTTTTTGCTGGATCGCACGAGCCGCCATTTTGGCGTAGCCTCGTGTCTCCAGCATGGGGGCGGCCATGTTTGAGGTGATCCAAACACCTCGTGGAGCTAGGGGAGGCGCCGGAAGGCGTGCAGAGGGGCGGAGCCGCCTCCTTTCTTCCTGGGCAGCCAGCCAAAAGACTTCCTGTTTGTCAAGACAGAGCTGTAACCTGTTGCAGTTAAACTCTGAGCATCAAGTGGTGAGCCTGGGGGTCTATCTCTCTCTCTCTCTCGATCGATAGGGATCCCTAGCAGGTAACACTAAGGGGCTTTTTGTGGCGCTGGGGGTCTGAAAAAAAAAAAAAAAAAGTTTTTTATTTTTGAATTATATTATCCAGGAAGTGACTGGAATTATCATGGACCCTGCCACACATATTCCCCCACCTGTTTCCCTCGAGGGGGCCACGGGACCCACCGGTGCACAGAGTGTAGAGTCATTTACAGCAATTTTGGAGTCTATGGTGGCTCGGGTGGAGGCGGCCTGTCAGGGACGGGGGTCAAGGAAGCGACCCCCGCCTACCCCTATACTATCTGACACCTCTGACTCTGATTCAGAGATGGTCACTGCAGTTGCAGGTTCCTCTGCAAAGGCTGTTATCCCAGGTAAAGCCCCCTCAGACAGTGAGGAGGACGCTTCTTCTCCTGCTATAATTCAGGAAGAAGCATTGGTGGACGCACTAGTTGTGGCAGTGCAGGAAACCTTAAAACTTGAGGCTTTACCAGCAGAGGCAACTGAAACAGAGATTCCTTTTGGTACTAATAAGCCCATCAAAACGGTGAAGGTTTTTCCTGTACCCAAATGTTTCGGTAATCAGATTAAAGGAGAATGGGAGCATTCTAAACGTACCTTTACTATTTCCAAGCGTATTGCTAGATGCTATCCGTTTGAGGAATCCATCATTAAGAAATGGACGGTACCACCAGTGGTGGATCCACCTATTTCCAGGCTGAATAAAGCCACGGTTATCCCAGTGGAGGACACTTCGTCCTTTAAGGATCCGGTGGATCGAAAGATGGAAGCAGAGTCCCGCACCATCTTCTCTCTGATAGGGTCAGCATTTAGACCAGTAATTGTTATTGGTCTAGTTTCCCAGACACTTACGGAATGGGCGAAAATGGTACGCCAAGACCTTAGGGGAAAAGATATTCCCCAGGAGACATCTGATTTGATGGAACAGATTATACAAGGGCTACAGTTTATCTGTGACGCAGCCTTGGACACTACTCCCTTATTAGGGCATGCATCTATGTCAGCGGTGATCCTCAGACGTGTGCTGTGGTTAAAATGCTGGTCAGCTGACCTAGGTTCCAAAAAGACCTTGACAAATCTCCCTTTTCAGGGGAATCGTCTATTTGGGGCCAACCTAGATGAAATCATCAAGGATGCCACTGGGGGCAAGAGCACTTTTTTGCCACAGGCTGCTAAAGCTAAGGGACCTCGCAACAAGCGAGGACCTTTCTTTACCGCCCATAAAGGGCGCCCGGCTGGTACTAGCGGGAAAGGCAAGACTCCTCCAGGAGGGTTCAAGAAGGGCTGGTCGGACAAGCAGAGGACCAACCCAGCCAAACCCGAAGCAAAGGAGTACACAGCCTGAAGGTGCGCCCCCACCCGGTTTCAGGGTGGGGGGGACGTTTTCACCGGTATTCAGGACATTAGATCGAGCTTCAACCACTACTACCGGTGCGATTCTTCCCTTCCAACATTTAAGTACCACAGGAAGCGGTAGTTACCGTTCCCTGAATAGATCTTTTCCTTTACCTTTTCCTAAGATTAGTCCCTATACCTCACAGGAATTGGATCTGGTTGACCAGATAGGCCAAGTAGCCTCTAGTCGGGTGACTTCGGTCCCTGAGGTTCAACCAGAAAAGATCACCCTTCCTGATAACAATCCGGTATCTGATAAATGTGTGGGAACAGAAAACGACCAGACTTTCTCGGATGGTCGGGGCCAGATACCTCTAGGGACGCCTGGTTCAGATTCTATCAGCGCCAGTGGTCCTAGAAATTCTAGGCTGGCCTCCTCAAGCCGGCCTGGCCGACTTGGACAGGCTAGTCGCAGACGTTCCGTGGGAACTTCGTCTCAGGGAGTGTCTGTGGTCTCAAGGACCAATTTACCATCATGCTTTACAGTCGCTGGGTTTAATGGCCTGGCCATTGAGACCCAAGTACTGAAGGACAGAGGTTTGTCTACTTCAGTCATTCCTACCCTTATTAAAGCAAGGAAAGCGACTTCCAGCAAGGTCTATTATCACACATGGAAGACTTATATTGCGTGGTGCGAATCTTTAGGATTTCCTCCACGTACCTATTCGGTGACTCGAATATTGGCCTTTTTGCAACAAGGGGTTGAGCAGAAGCTAGCCTTGAGCACCATCAAGGGTCAAGTTTCAGCATTAGCAATTTTCTTTCAGAAACCTTTAGCTACCAAGTCCTTGGTGCGGAATTTCATCCAGGGGGTGCGGCACCTGGCTCCTCCAGTCCGGCGCGCCCTTACCGCCCTGGGATCTTAATTTGGTTTTGTCGGTTCTACAGAAACCTCCCTTTGAAAACATCAGGGAGATTCCCTTGCTTACTTTATCCCAGAAGGTGGCCTTCTTGGTGGCTATTACTTCTGCTCGCAGGGTGTCAGAACTGGCTGCATTATCGTGCCAGTCCACATACCTAGTGATTCATAGGGATAAGGTAGTACTTCATCCTAAGCCATCTTTTCTTCCTAAGGTGGTTTCAGATTTTCATCTGAATGAAGATATTGTACTACCTTCCTTGTGTCCTCAGCCCAAGCATCATCGGGAACATGCGTTGCATTCCTTAGATGTGGTTCGGGCAATCAGGGTATACCTGAAAGCTACGGAATCATTCCGTAAGACGGATTCACTTTTTGTGATCACGGATGGCCCCAGAAAGGGTTTGCCTGCATCTGCCGCGACCATTGCCAAATGGATTAGACAAACGGTGGTACAGGCTTATTCTATTAAGGGTCAGAGTCCTCCGTTCCCTGTTAGGGCGCACTCCACTCGAGCGCTCAGTACTTCCTGGGCCTTTCGCCATCAGGCGTCAGTGGTCCAGGTATGTAAGGCGGCCACCTGGTCGTCGGTACATACCTTTACAAAATTCTATAAAATTGATGTGACGGCATCGGCGGATGCCTCATTTGGCCGCAAGGTTTTGCAGGCCGCAATTTGAGGAGACCGGTGGTCTACCTCGAGGGTTTTTTTCTGTTTGAAAAAAAAAAAAATTTTTCTCTTTTTTGTTGAGTCTCATCATTAAGGATGAGCATTGTAAACTTCTAGTTGGCACTGGTTGGGCCTTCTAGATTGGGATTTGATTTCCATTTTCCCACCCCTCATTTGTGATACTGCTCTGGGACGTCCCGAAGGTGGTGTATCACCGAGGACTACGTCTGTCAATGAGCGCTAGAGAAAAATGGATTTTTGTAAAATCTTACCGTAAAATCCTTTTCTCTTAGCTCATTGACAGACGTAGTCCCCGCCCCTCTGTTTTTGAGTTGGGTTGGGTTAAAATCTCTAAAGACTGCTTTTTCACATAACTGATTTGCTGAGGCAGAGAGAGAGAGGATATACCCTCTGGGACTGCCCCTAGGGTGTGGCCAGAGCTTTTTAATTTCCTGTCTAGTCCTGCTCCTGTGGAGGCAACATAACCCGAAGGTGGTGTATCACCGAGGACTACGTCTGTCAATGAGCTAAGAGAAAAGGATTTTACGGTAAGATTTTACAAAAATCCATTTTTTTCTTAGACCAGGGAAGGAGATCCAGGCTAAAAATACAGCAAATACCAAACATGAATACACAGGATAGATCCCAGAAGAAAACCTTTACCTGGCGCGTGGACACTCAGGATCAGGTGGAGGTGGAATCACCACTTTTCGGAGTAAAAACCTCTTTCTCAAGTGAGATTCATGTTTCATCTGAAGGTTTTTTTTCTGGTACCTATCCATGTGTATTGTTGTTTATTATTTACTTTATTTACTGTACTTTTAGCCTGGGTCTCCTCCCTGTTCTAATGAAAATATACACTCACTGGCCAATTTTTAAGGTAAACCTGTTCAATTGCTTAGTAACACAAATTGCTAATCAGCCAATCACATGACAGCAACTCAATGCATTTAGGCATCTAGACGTGGTGAAGACAACTTGCTGAAATTCAAATCAAGCATCAGAAGGGGGAAGAAAGGGGATTTAAGTGACTTTGGACGTGACATGTTTGTTGGTGCCAGATGGGTTGGTATGAGTATTTAGAAAACTGCTCTAGGGTTTACAGAGAAGAGTCCGAAAAAGAGAAAATATCCATTGAGTGGCAGTTATGTGGATGTAAATGCCTTAATGATGTCAGAGGAGAATGGGCAGAGATGATGGAAAGACAACAGTAACTCGAAAACTACTCGTTACAACAAAGATATGCAGAATACCATCTCTGAACGCACAACACATCAAACCTTGAAGAAGATGGGCTAAAGCAGCAGAAGACCACAACAGGTGCCACTCCTGTCAGCTAACAACAGGAAACTGAGGCTACGGGCTCACCAAAATTGGTAAATAGAAGATTGGAAAAATGTTGCCTGGTCTGATGAGTGTCGATTTCAGCTGCGACATTCAGATGGGTCAGAATTTAGCATAGACAACATAAAAGCATGGATCCCATCCTGCCTTGTATCAACAGTTCAGGCTTGTGGTGGTGTAATGGTGTGGGGGATATTTTATTGGCACACTTTAGGCCCCTTAGTACCAATTGAGCATTGTTTAAATGCCACAGCCTACCTGAGTATTGTTGCTGACCATGTCTATCCCTTTATGACTACAGTGTACCCATCTAATGGCTACTTCCAGCAGGATAATGCACCATGTCACAAAGCTCAAATTATCTCACCACTGGTTTCTTGGACATGACAATGAGGTCACTGTACTCCAAAGGGCTTCCACAGTCACCAGATCTCAATCCAATGAAGCACATTTAGGATGTGGTAGAATGCAAGATTTGTATCATGGATGTGCAGCAACTGCGTGATGCTATCATGTCAATATTGACCAGAATCTCTGAGGAATGTTTCCAACACCTTGAATCTATGCCACAAAGAATTAAGGCAAAAGGGGGGTCTAACCTTGTACTAGTAAGGTGTATCTAATCAAGAGGCCAGTGGGTGTATATGTTGCTTATAGGGTAGAATTTTCCTTTGTCTAGATAGAGAAACTTTGGGGAGATCTTGGACATGTACTTTGACTTACTGTAATGTCTTAATATGATGCTTCCTTTAATAAATTTATGAAAATGAAAAAGTTAGATGTTTGGAGTACTGTCTATTGCTTATTTAGAATGTATTATTCTTGGGTCTTTCTTGAAGAAACCTAGTCTATGGTTTCAGCACCCTTATTTATTTAATTAACCCTTTTTGAACTGATGATGTGATTTGGGTGTGCATTAGCTTACTTTTTGTTTCAATAATATACTATTTTTGTACCAGAAACTAAAGCCCATTATTTATTGACTTTCAATTGAAAGACTTGTTATGCTTCTGTTCTATAGTGTATAACAAAACATAGGTAATCCACCATGTCATTGTACCAAACTCATTTATTGCGCTGAACCATTTTTTTTTTTTTTTATCAGCTGCAAATTTTTAATTATAAGAGACGTGACGACAACACAGCTTTTCTAGATGACTTGCTGCACTCTAGTGGTTAACATTTACCACTTCACTTAACGCTCCACTTTTTTTTTTCTTACAACTCTCACACAACAGGGATTTTCTGATATTGTCATTATTTGTAAAGCTATGCCTTCTGCTAACATTTTCCCTTTCTTTCTGATTTATTTTCCCTTTCTAGGTTTACATTCCATGCAGAGTGGCTCTTGTTCTTCAAAATATGGACAATTACTGAGGAGCACAGTAGAATCTTTAAACAATGTAAGCTCAAGGTGTTTAGAAACAGAATCATTCACACAATGCCGAGTGTCATAGAATGTGCTTGGGGTTATTTACAGAACTTTAATGGATAGAGATTGCAGGCTGAATTATCCTACACTGAAAAAGATGGCAAACATTTGGAGAGAGAATAGTGTTTTTTGAAAATGTTTTACAAGACAGAATTCAGAAGTGTTATTTTGTGCTGTTTACATGCAGAATGTTAACTGAAGGTTCAAAGGGCTGTGCCACATGGGGATCAATTGCAGGCTGCACAACAGTGGAAGTCCGGGAACAAAACAATTCTGAAAATTGCTTTTAAAAGAACTCTGGTTTAATTGAAAAACCTGATTTGAAAATTTGATTTGTCATTATTTATAAATGGTTAAAGAATTCTAAGGACTTTTTAAAATGTAAACTGTCCATACAGAAAATCCTCAGAGCAATTTCAGGAAAACATTCTCTGTGATAAAACACTTTTGTGTCTGATTGCTTGAAGCCATTTATTTATACTTGAGAGAGTGCAAACATTTTGGACTTGTGCATGGCCATTTTTCATCCTCCAGGATGTCATATCTTAGCAGGTGTCAACCAGGATCTTTACCTTCTTTGCTGTATGCAAAGTGATATCCAAGTAAACCCATGATTTCCTGTTGCCATCCAGGGTTGCTCAAACCAAGCAGAATCCATCTACGTCTCAAAAACAACAACAAATTGAAAAGCTTTATTATTCATAGATTAAGTTCACACTTCCTAGCAGTTCTCTTTATGATGTTTTTCATCCTATTAGGGACTTATAGGGCCACGGCAGATGTTATTCTTTGTGAACAATAACGTTTTTTTAATCTGAAAAAAGAAGATTCAGTATTGCTACTTTGTATATTTAAAGCGGAGTTCCAGCCACAAAATCGACATCGATTTTGTGGCCATCCGCTTGCTTTTCTTCACCTGAAAAGGAATTGGATAGTTAGGATTTTTTAATTTTTTTTTACTTACCTTGTTATTGTAGAAAGAAATACTCACCTTTCTTCCACTTCCTCCCTCGGCGGCAGCGACCGCGCTGTCACTTCCGGTTTGCAATGATTCCTGGGAGCTGAACGTCATCGCTCCCAGAAATCAATGCGACGGCACCGCTCGTCACTTCCTGTGCGACCGCTCCCAGGAATCAATGAGCCTTCGTCCTCTTCCGTGTCCTCTTCTCCCAGAATGCGCCTGCACCGGCCCCGCTCATCACTTCCAGTGCGGCGCCTCATTCCCTGCTAAACAGCTTCTGGGCATGCTCAGAAGCTGTGGAGGAATGCGGCGCCGCACCGGAAGTGACGAGAGGGGCCAGTGCAGGCGCATTCTAGGAAAAGAAGACACGGAAGAGGACGCAGAAGAGGATCGCGCTGGCTTCAGCTGCCCACAACAAAGATGGCAACGCTGGAGAAGAAATTTTAAAAGTGAGTATTTCTTCTTGCAGGTAAGTGCGAACCGGGACAGATCAGAGGCTAGCCATTGTGGAATGTACTAGCCCTCACTGTCCCGGGGTATGTTCATTGGAATTTTTTTTTTTTTTGTGGCTGGAACTCCGCTTTAACCTCCCTGGCGGTATGATTCTTTCCGATTTTAGGTGCTGAAAGCGGTACCATTATTTTGCTAGGACGAGCAGCCCAAACCAACTATTTACATATGATTTTTTTTTACTGTGCGTTCTTCTTTATAACATCTCGGGTATGATAAAGTTTGAAACACAAAATCAGAAATTATAATATAATAAATAACTATAAATAAAAGTGTGTGTGTATATATATATATATATATATATATATATATATATATAGGTAATATATATAAAAAGTACAGTAAAACTGCAGGAAAGGGCACTGGTGGGCAAACTAATATCAATTTATTTTATTTTGTAATGAAATCAGTGTGTTTGTGTTTTTTACTTTTCAAATTTGCCGCCGGTTTCACCCCCCTGCGAGCGTCATGTCGCAGGAGACGGAAGTCGGGCTCACAAGCATCGGGCGGAAGATCCGGCCGCCGTATGCCGAAGGGACACATCGCTGGATCCCGGCGACAAGGTAAGTAACCCTCTACAAGGATCCAGCGATGCTCCCTGGTGGTACCCTGAGTGTGGCTCGGGGTTACCACTTATGGCAGTGAAATCCCACCCCAAGCCACACTCGGGAATACTGCCAGGGAGGTTAAGAAGCAAAATGTTTCCAGAAAAATCAGACTTTTAAGGTGCCAAAAAAAGTCATAAATTTCACAATGACACAGTATACTTTATTATACACAGAAACACATAGTGTGTAATATTAAAATAGTGAAAGATAGTCAATATTAGTACAGTTACCATTATAGAAATTCAAGGCATCGTCTTATGTTATCTACCGGTTACAATACCCAGAAACCGCTACTTACCATAACATCTGTATAAGGAAGATTTCATTACTTATAGTGATTATCTCTCACTATTTTTAAATGATGTCTTATGTGTTTCAGTGCTTAATAAAGTATACTATTTTATTGTGAAATTCATGTTCTTTTAGACATCTTAAAAGTTCTACATATCTAAAAAAAAAAAAAAAAAAAAATGTTTCTTGAATTTTTATTGGATGTGTGGTGCCTTTTGGCCTTCCCTCCATCTATCACATCCGTATACTTTGTATATCCAACAATTTTCAATAAATGGACAGGTCCTGCTCATCCTGAACAAATATGGCTGACAGCAGGAAGCCATAGATCTGCCTGAAGCGATGCCACTTTGGGTACATATGGTTGGCAGCACAGTTCAGCGGTGTACAGTTTCTTTATATATTGAAGTATGATTTCAACAAGGTTAATGCAGAGAAATGGGTCAGCATAAACACTATATTATTCAGGATGTCAGACACTGCATTAGCTGTACTTGCATTGTAAGGAAATTAAGAACAGTTAGTGCTCTGCAATGCCTACATCTAAGGTCTATATTTGTATTAACAAGTTTAGTTGCTGATATGCTTTTTTCCATGCACTTTGACATCATGCTGAGTAATAGCACAACTCAGCTCAAGGAAAGCTCCCATTAGATCAATGGGTCTTTTTTCTGGCTCCGCTATAAAAAGCTGGCAAGGGGATGGAGTGGCTATCCACAAGAACAAAAAAGATAATCTGCACATAGAATTGGCAATTGGAAGCATAGCAGCTACATTTCTGAAGGCAAATAGGTTGTGGTGGAGGTCAGCAGAGCTAACTAAGCTAAAGCGAAGCGAAAATTACCTGCAAATGCCTATTTGCCTTTAGTAAAGCAATACCGTAATGTTATCATAAAAAGCAACAATTATTTTACATGTTGGTTGTAGTTTTTCAAAAATTGCACGAGATTTGGTTTGGTTCTTTATGACTAATAAAATCCCATGTTGCTTAGCCCATAGATTTTCATTGAAATGTTTACATTTTTTATGTAAGCATGGGCTATTTCACAATTGTGTTGTGCATAGGTGATTTTTAATAACTTTTGTGGCAGGAACCTTAATCATTGTTGTGCAACCTATAGATTTTCCACAGTTTGCACATTACAGCAAGTATGCTGTGTACAGGGATCTTGTAATGGTTTGTACTTGCCATTACTACTCATTGTACTTTTCTTGGTTTTTACTAGCGCTTTTTGGCTTATTTGAACAAAACTGCCATTAAAACTACATAGTAATTTATCTTTATTTTCTGATATAAGTGAGTGTCTTCTCTGGTTTTTATTTCCCTTTAAGGGACCATAATATATAAACTAAGGAATTTTCCTACCCTGGTTTATAGAAGGTTCTATCAGCCTTTACTAAAAATAAGTAAAAGGCACAGGGGTGTCCCGTCAAACAATATTGAAAAACAAAATTTCTCACCATGCAGCTTTCTGGTAAATCTCATACGGGAAAAAAAACACCAAATGTCATTTTGTGCCTAGAATGGCAGCTTAAAGAGGAAGTAAACCCTCCTCTGACACTTTAACCTATAGGTAAGCCTATGATAAGGCTTACCTATAGGTACTGTAAATATCTCCTAAACATGTACTGTTTAGGAGATATTTACCTTACATGCAGCCAGTGACGTCACTGGCGCATGCGCTCTGAAGGAACGGCCGCTGGTGCAGTTTCTTCAGAGACCCGTGCCGTGACTGTCGATCCCGGAAGACGGGCGACTGGACATGTCGCCCGTCATACAGGTGAGCGGGCTGCACGGCGGGGGCTCGTTCTAAGGTAAGTATTGCATAATGAGCTAGTATGCGATGCATACTAGCTCATTGTGTGTTTCTCTTACAGGTTGCCAAAAAGAAAAAAAAGGTTGTACGGGTTTACAACCTCTTTAAGTGGCTTTATGTAGCCTGGTATATAAATGCCAGCTATTTCAACTTATGTGCAGGTGTGGGTACTTTTACACTGATTGTAAGTCATGGTGGCGTTTTTTTCACACAAAGCATGTAATATATAAAAGTGTTTCATGCTCCTCAAAATCGAAAATAACATCACATTGGAATCTTTAAACTTTCAATCATCTCTACTTTACTTCCCCCAAGCTCATGTATGCCCATACTCTATATTACCAAAAAGATTGGGAGGCCTGCCTTTACAAC
This sequence comes from Pelophylax lessonae, assembly GCF_965119305.1. Taxonomy (NCBI): domain Eukaryota; kingdom Metazoa; phylum Chordata; class Amphibia; order Anura; family Ranidae; genus Pelophylax; species Pelophylax lessonae. Next base: position 70,043,221 of record NC_138769.1, read on the forward strand.
CTCATGAACTTTAATGGCATCCCAGTCTTAGTCTGTAAGGGTCAATATTGGGTTGGCCCTCCCTTTGCAGCTATAACAGCTTTAACTCTTCTGGGAAGGCTGTCCAAAAGGTTTAGAAGTATGACTTAGGGAATGTTTGACTATCCTTTCAGAAGCGCATATGTGAGGTCAGGCACTAATGTTGGAGAGAAGGCCTGGCTCCTAGTCTGGGCTCTAATTCATCCCAAAGGTGTTTTATCGATTGAAGTCAGGACTCTGTGTAGGCCATTAAAGTTCCTCCACCCACAGCTTGCTCATCCATGTCTTTATGGACCTTGCTTTTTGCACTGGTTCAAATCATTTGGTGGAGGGGAGATTATGGTGTGGGGTTGTTTTTTAGAGGTAGGGCTTGGCCCCTTAGATTCAGTGAAGGGAACTCTTAAAGTGTCAGCATACCAGAACATTTTGGACAATTTATGCTCCCAACATTGTGGGAATAGTTTGGGGATGGACCCTTCCTGTTCCCACATGACTGCGCACCAGTGCACAAAGAAAGGTCCATAAAGACATGGATGAGCTAGTATGGAGTGGAGGAACTGGCCTGCACAGAGTCCTGACCTCAACCCAAAAGAACACCTTTGGGATTAATTAGAGCGCAGGCTGCGAGCAAGGCCTTCTCTCCAACATCAGTGCCTAACCTCACAAATGCACTTCTGGAAGAATAGTCATACATTCTCATAGACCCTCTTAAACCTTGTGGACAGCCTTCCCAGAAAAGTAAAGCTGTTATAGCTGCAAAGAGTGGGCCAACTCCACATTGAACCCTACGGACTAAGACTGGGATGCCGTTAAAGTTCATGTGCATGTAAAGGCGGGCATCCTAATACTTTTGGTAATATAGTGTATCTGCCATTTAATTGGCTTTCTGAGTCAGGAACCCCGTGCCAAATTGCCAACTTATGCACAAAAAAATAAAAAACATGGAGCACTGTTTAGACAATAGCCTGGCAACCAAATCTACTCTTTGAACTTTGAAAAAGCCCAGAAGAAGCGGTCGTGGCATAAAAACTGACAACAGCATGCTTAAATTCTTATGTTTTAGTTAAAAAAAAAAAAACAGCACAATAGAGACTACTTAAAATAATCACATCCCGTGTGCTGCTGTCTTATGGTTTAGTAGAAATTTTCCTCCTATGATCCTCCCCCCCCCCCCCCACCCCGCTGCTGTAATCTTCCAGTGTGATGGGGGATAAAAGAACTAAGAACTGGTCAAGAGTACCCAACTGTGCCCACCCCTCCATACATCGAACTGTACTATAGCATCAGTGAATTAAAAAAACTATCTATGTGAATTAAAAAAAAAAAATCTATGAATGGAGAACGTGCAAATTAATAAAAGGTCTGTCTACCCCATTCCTAGATCACATTTCAGTCATAGAAGCTATAGCGCAGCTTTTATAAATGGAGGAGTTGGACGGAAAGGGTGGGCATAGTCGGGCACTTTTGATGAGTGCCTGTCACAACTTTCTTAGCTCTGTTAACCCCACTGCACCGTAAGATGAGAAATATTTCTAGTAAACTAGGGACAGAAAGTAATGTACCTTGTGCTATTTTTATTTATTTTTAATTTTACTAAACTAAGGCTTTAAGAGTGAAGCAAAGTCTCTTTCTATGAGAAAATTAAGACAAATAGGTTTTTGATAGGCGATGTAGGTGGATAATTTCTTTCAACCTTCTCTAAACCTGGCCCCACATATTACTATATAAATGTACAATCTTCTTTAGATCTAAATATAATGGATTTTTAAGGTAGGCCCTTGCACTGCATTGTTGTAAAACTAAAGGAGTTTCTTCTGAAGTTGTACAAGTTGATTCAAAAATATATGGCCAGTTCTTCAGGTAATCTGTCTTGGAACTAATTTTTCTCTTCTTTTTTTGCCATTTTTTTTCTTTTCAACATTCTTTATTTATTACAATTGAACTGGAATCTGGTTGTTTTTTGCTCTGCTGTGCTGAAGTATTAATTTATATATATTCTGCCCTTTTTTGTCATTTTAGGTTCCGCCTCCTTTAGTGTTTGACAAATATAATAAGTTTAAGTTTTCTCTTAATTTTTTCCATCAACTTATGAAATTAATACCTCTACCTGAATGAACAGCAATAAGATGCATTGGGTACAGTGGTCCACGATGAAAGAACAGTTCTGACTTGTATGTAACATGCACTAAGTACTTTTCAAAGCCAGCGTATGCATAATCTTTAGTGGTGTCCGTGCTATGTTACTGTAGTATTAACCAATACACAAGCAGTTTAGTTGTTTATAATATAGTGAATGCACTTTGTACAAAATAAAGTATCTCTAACTTTATTTTGTGAAATAGAATTAGTAGGGTTTCTTGTAAATGTAACTTGTGAATTTCTCATGAATATCAATACATGGTTACCAGCTGTTTAACATATATATACATATATCTACGCTGTATTGTCAAAAGTATTGGGATGCCCGCATTTACACGCACATGAACTTCAGTGGCATCCAAGTCTTAGTCCGTAGTGTTCAATATTGAGTTGACCCACCCTTGTTAAAGGCTGTCCATAAGGTTTAGGAGTGTGTCTATGGGAATATTTGATCATTCTTTCAGAACCGCATTTGTGAGGTCAGGCACTGATGTTGAGCTAGAGGGCCTGGCTTGCAGTCTCCACTTTAATTCATCCCAAAGGTGTTCTATTGGGTTAAGGTCAGGACTTTGTGCAAGCCAGTCAACTTCCTCCACTCCAAACTCGCTCATCCATGTCTTTAGGGACCTTTCTTTGTGCACTGGTACGCAGTCATGTTGGAACAGGAAGGGGCCATCCCCAAAGTTGGGAGCATGAAATTTTCCAAAATGTTTTGGTATGCTGATGCCTTAAGAGTTCACTTCATTGGAACTAAGGGGCCAAGCCCAACCCCTGAAAAACAACCTGCACCATGATCCTCCTTCCACCAAATGATTTGGACCAGTGCACAAAGCAAGGTTCATAAAGACATGAATGAGCATCTAAGACTGGGATGCCATTAAAGTTCATATGTGGGTAAAGGCAGGTGTCCCAAAACTTTGGACAATAGAATGTATATGTCATAATTAACATTTTGACATCACATGCAATAGATATGAAATGGTAATTTAACCTCTCTTGCTATATGGGTACTGTCCTCTCTTATACTAGAGACATTATAACATAATTACCTCCAGTTCGCTGCGTATAATTATAATTCAGAAAGATTTAGATTGTGATCATTGTAGTGGAATTCCATCTAAAGATTATCAGGTCCAAACATATATTTTAAGATGCTGTAACTCTCTTTATAGGGGTTCTCAGATAGTTTTAGTGGACACAAGCCAGCTATTATACACAGCGACAGGAAACATGCATCCTACAACCACTGGTTCCTTTATAAAAGAAGAGCTGTCCGAGCCTGGCATACTCTGCAGCATCCATAGCCACTGATGGTCTTCTGAAGGCTTTGTGTAGGGCATATATTGGTAATAGGAAGGGCGATGGGGGATGGATACTGGGTCATTGTTATCGTAATGTCTACTTAAATGTAGCAAGGCATCTGTATGTGTAACAGAGAAAGATTGCCATCTCCCTCAAGCCCCTGTTCTCTTTCCATTTTCTTTAAAAATATTACTGCCTTTAATGTAAAGCTGTAATGGTCTGTGATATGTTAATAATAAAGGTCACAATCTAGTATAATTCTTTGTTAAATGTTTATTATAGATTAAGTTAAAGTAACATTTTCACACATTGTTACATTTTAGTGGTCAAAATAATATTTTTTCATTAATTTGTAATCATTTCGTTATGTGCATAAAATAAGTTTTAAAAAAAAAAACTACTCTCCAAGTGCGGATTCTTGTTTTCAAATAAATAGTGAAACCCTGTATGTCTATCTTGGTTTTGTGTATTTTTTGTATCTTTTATGAGATTTTGGAATTTAAATATCGTTTAAAGGACAAAAACAGTAAAAGTGATACCAAAACCATCAATAACATTAAATATACCAATTATTTAACAAAAACCCTCTGCACAGTAAAATAAGCATCTACAGTGACAAATTATATCTATGACAAATCTCTTAAATGAAACCGTGTCCATAAATCATCCTTCTATATGAAACTTGCCAAACTTCAACACCATGTGTGTCAACCACTTGAGTATAATTATCCACCCAGCAGACGTATGTGGCATTACTATTATTTCAGGTCTCATGCACTTTTAGTTTGATTCTTCCTCCGATTTGCCATCATAACATCCACATTACCTTATACCCAAACAGCAAAAAAAAAAAACATGCAGTGGCCTAAATAGCCTTATCATTAAAAATACCTTTTATTTAAAAATCACAAACACAACTAGTACATGCACTCACATATTATGGTGCAACAGTCTGCACGAATATGACAAGACATTTCGCCACAACAGGACTTTGTCTTAAAAGATGTAATGATATTTCAGTTTTAGGTCGACTCAGATGGGCAATCTCTCTAAGTTTTTCTGTTAAATTAGTGACTTTTGCAGAAAAAAATCTCTCCTACTCTTTCCCCATCTGGGACAAGTCATGATAAATATGTGACAGCCTAAAGTGTAAGTATACCCACCCATTTTTTTTTTGGGTTGGATTTGCATAGAGTAGGAAAAGGGTTAAATTCTCTGAGTTTCTTTTGTCCTGTCTGTTTCCTGTTTGGGAGATTTCTCTTCTCTTTCTGTCATGGAGATTCAACAGAAAGTGAGAGGGAATCTGCAAGTGGGGAAACTCCGCTCTTAGACAATTGTAGCCAGAACAAATGTTCCCTTTTAGATTTCCCATAATTTTCTGTTTCAGTGACAATGGACACAGGTTGAATATGCCCAGCCTGACACAGAATTAAAAGCTTCACAGGGGTCTTAACCCTTCCTCACTCCTGTAAGAATATTTAATAATAAATATTTTGCGCTCGTACTTCATTATGTCAGAATATTTATACTGCACTGAATATAGCAGTGTATTTATTTATGGTTAATAAGCAAAGATCTATAAGAAAGGAGAGTCTTCACCTATTGCCACAAATCAATGTCGTGAATTCTTTTTAATTGATTGATTTCTTTTTAAAAGCATATACCAATCTTAGTGAATACAGTCTACAGTATGGAATATATATAAAAATATTTATTCTCAAGACATGCAAACACGATATATGATCAAACAAGAAATGACACAAAAAGATAACTCTACAGAAAAAATACTAACTTCTAACAATCAATGCAATGTGATGTTTAGCTCAATAATGAAAGTGAAACTGAAACAAAGTGAAAGCAAAACAAAATGAAAGCAAGATTACCATTTCTTCCCAGGTATAGTATAAGCCATAAATTAATGTTCTATATAAACAGACTACAATGGTCTGCGCAATGCATAGCCGAAAGTCACTTCACTGCAGATGAGTGAGAATAAGCCATGCAAAACGGAAGACTTAAAATTGCAAATAATGCACTAAATCTGATATTAATAAAAATGTATAAAAACAAAATCGGCTTTTTAGAGAAAAATCTACTATGGCTTATACGGCTGGGATTGTAATCTCATTACCCTTAAATATGCAATATAAAACATATACGGAAAGAATAAACAATTGTTGAATAAAATCAAATAACATAGCAAGGCATATTTACCACACTTAAGATGGCCGCTAGCTTCAAATGGTGTTACCAGAGTCCTAAGATGGATTCCAGTGAGGGAGGAGTTTCCTCCAAGTTTCAGATGAATGATGGACAAAATGGAGTAGTCTGGTGAGTCTATTGATTGACGTAGTAGCGTGTGTGGTGTAAGTGTGAGGTGTGTTGTCAGTAGTGTAATGTGTCCTATCTCTCATCTGGGTTGGTCTTTTATATGGTAAGAACAAAGAGCTATAAAAATTACCATAAGTAAAACCCAGAGGGATGAAACATTATCCCAATTGGTCGGGATATACTATACCTAAACTGGTGAGGTCAGAGACACACCTCTTTTGATAATTAACCCAATACTTGGTATAATAAAATTAAAGGATGATTTCTCTATATGTAAGATTAATCATATAACACAACATAAAACTTTGTCATGTACATAAATAAATGTCCATCTGTATCTCCACCATTCACCTTGGCAAGTAATGCCATTTCAATAATTATATTTTTAATACAATATAATATTTCTTACATGAGAAATATCTAAAATATCCCAAGACTGCACCTGGTATTTCGTCTATAGAGGGCAGTATCGTACCGTTCATTAGATTTTGTATGTTAACATAATTATTAGAACAATTACCACTCTTCTTATCTGATGACCTCTGGCTAGTGAATAGCCATTACTTATTTGGATTCTGACATAACTGTCAGACATCTAGTCTAGGGCTGGAAGAATTTATGATACCTCTGAACACTTAGACACAAACTTCTCTGAAATGAGGTAATTAGTGACGAGATACACATGTCTTTACACTTATTAGAAAAAGAATTCTAAGTAAGATTACTACTGTAAGAATATAAACCCAAAATGTGATATAACATTCCTAAATATATATGTATATGCCTTACATAATATAATGACATAATTTTGGCTAATATCTTCACACACATAATGATAATGTATCTTTAACATTTATATTTCATCTTTAAATGTCGAGTATACTGGGGTATTGTCCATTGTTATATACTTATAGACAGACTGAGATATCCCCCCTTAACATAGCGTCAGATTGACTGAGTCTTATCTGATAGAGATGTCAAAAGGGATCTTATTTATGACAAAAGAAAATAGAAATGTCTGCTGAAAGTATAAGACTCTATTGTAAGCCTGTGAGAGACATTTTGTTTAACGAGTATATATATGAACCTTCTTTGACCTTAAAAACAAAATGGAAGCCATACTGTCCAGAATCTTATATGCATAATATGGCATATACATGGCTATTAAAATCATTTTTCTTTTACCTATTATTATTTTAATCAACCCCCAATAACCCCGACACTCTAACCTAAACAAAAAATATTTTGGCTGTATGTGTACACTTTTTTAATGCACAGAGAAAGATGTCTTTATTAAAACATTTATAAAAAAGTACAATGATCAAACAACAAACAGAGCATCATCATGGCATAGAACAGGAGAAGTACACCACAATACAAAATAAAGGGCTACATAAGCTAATGGGGCAGTCCGATATACAACAATATTATAAAGGAGTAGCAAGTAATGAACACTATACCCTAGAAGAAGAAAAAGTGTGGGGTGGGGGGGGTTGATAAAGAAGACTAAGAATGGTAAAGGCAGTCATAAAACAGTCATACTGAGCTGGAGCCAGCCAAGGATGCCACCTTGTCAGACTACTTTGGACAATGCCTATTTACATACGTCAACTTGTATAAAGGCAAAACAGGATTGACCGAAGATTTCAATGATTGCACAGTAAAAGGAATAGACGAGTTCCATTTACAGAGAATTTCTTTTCATAGCATAATACAAAAGATAAGGGATCAACAATTTGGTGTGATAAGCCTTCTGAGCATTACCATGTATACCCAATAACACCAACTCAGGGGACACTGGAAGGCTCAATTGCAAACACACAATAATGGGATCTAAATCTCCATCCAGAGTGGTGACAGCTTACGGCAGGCCCAAAATATATGGATAAAAGTACCAGGGGCTACTTAGTAGCGAGGGCAGAGAGGTGACCACTTAGGGTATGCTCTATGCAACTGTAAAGGAGTGTAGTACACTCTTGGAAGAAATTCCATCTGAATCAACTTCTCTCTAGTGGAATTCACAAGTCTAGAACAGTCCTCCCAGTCCTCCTGGTCTAGGATTGTAATGTCAGCTTGCCATTTTTAATAAAATACATACCTTTTATTGTACAATGTTTAAAGTGAAGACCACATTAAATAAAAAATCACATATTAGTCATCAGGCTCATCAATACACTTAAGGGGACATACAGGGCCCCTAATTTGTGAATGCTACCCAAATGCATTTCAACTTTATTTTTCTTCCTCAGCGGGTTGATAACATAGCTGATTTCTTCAAGAATAAGATAACAAAACTTGGAGGACAGGCATATGTGATAATTGGGACCAAGCTGCATGTCTTATTTGGAGGTAAAGGAACACCATCCAACCAGACAAGCAATACCTAGAGGATAGTTGATAGAAAGAACGCAAGGTACCAGCCAGCATAATTTCTTGTCTTGTCTTGTAGTAGTCTTCACCTAGCAACAGCCCACACTTGAAGGGTAGGCCCAGTGGAAACTGGGAGGTCTGCATAAGCCCCAGCATCTCTAAAAACCAAATTACTAAATTCCACAAAGGGCCCCCAAAAAAACAGCCTCAAGGCACACTACAGCATTAGCAAGAGCAAGAGAGTGGACAAACTACTACCTACCAGTAAATAAAAGCCACTTTGCCGTATGCAAAATGACGGCCGTGGGGTGGTACTGTTATCCTGACTGGGCATCATATGTCGCAGCGTGGTGATCGGTGGGGTGGTGTGTCAATTTTACACACCGCATCTCCGATCGAGGTGAAGAGCCTTTGACATAGGCTCTTTACCACGTGATTAGCTGTGTCCAATCACAGCTGATCACATGGTAACCAAGAAGTGCCATGTATCAGCTTTCCTCCATTCGAGCTGACAAGGCATGAGTAGAGGACAGCCAATCAGCGGCTCTCCTGACGGGGGGTCTGCGCTGATAATCAGTGCAGTGATTATCAGTGCAGACCCATCAGCGATGCACATCTGTACCCATAAAGGATGCCAATCAGTGCCCACATGTACCCATAAAGGATGCCAATCAGTACCCATCAGTAATGCCTGTCAGTACCACCTCATCAGTGCAGTCTATCAGTGCCCATTCTTGGCACCCATCAGTGCCATCTATCTGTGCTGCATATTAGTGCCTCCTACTCAGTGCCCATCAGTGAAGTAAAAAGCATACTTTTTTACAAAAATGTTTACCAAAAACAAAGAAAATCCTTTTTTTTTTCAAAATTTTTCTGTCTTTTTTTTATTTAACCACTTGCCGACTGCCGTCAGTAGATTTACTGCGGCAGTCAGCCCCTCACAGGCAAAGTGACATATATTTACGTCACTAGCCTGTGAGGCTCTGGGGAGCGCGCGCGCGCTGCCGCCGGAGCGCTCCCGCGCGGTCACGGACCCCCCGCGCGTGTGACCGGCGGACCCGATGTCCGCCGCTCACTCTGCGATCGTCGGGGGATGTGTAAACAAGCTGCCTGTCATTCTCGCCTGTGTAGAAACCCTGATCATACGGTAGGATCGTTGATCAGTGTAACTACAGCTCAAGCCACAGCCAATCACAGTTAGAATCACGCCCCTAGGGACACACACAGCCCCTCCCTCTCAAATAAAGTTAACCCCTTCACTGCCAGTGTATTTTTACAGTAACAGTGCATATATATAGCACTGATTACTGTAGAAATGTCACTGGTAACCCCAAAAGTGTCAAAAATGTCAGTCAAGGGTCCGATCTGTCCGCCCCAATGTCGCAGTACCGCAAAAAAAATCGCAGATCGCCGCCATTACGCGTTAAAAAAAAAAAACAACAAAAATGACAAAAATCTTTCCCTTTGTTAGTAAACGCAATAACTTTTGCGAAAACCAATCAAAATACGCTTTTTGCGATTTTTTTTTTTTTACCAAACATATGTAGCATAAAACAAATTGGCCGAAAATGTTAAAAAATTTTGATTTTTACATTTTTCATATAAAAAATGTGAAAAATATTGTTATTTTTGCAAAATTGACGCTCTTTTTTTGTTTATAGCGCGTGATCAAAAAATCGCACAGGTGATCAAATACCACCAAAAGAAAGCTCTGTTTGTGGGAAAAAAAGGACGTCAAATTAGTTTAGGTACAGCGTCGCATGACCGCGCAATTGTCCATTAAAGTCACGCAGTGCCGAATCGCAAAATACCCCTGGTCTTTTAGCAGCCAAATCCTCCGGGGCTTAAGTGGTTAAAGTGCAAAAAATAAGCCAGTGGTAATCAAATACCACCAAAAGAAAGCTCTATTTGTGGGGGGGAAAAAAAGATAAAACTTCCATTTGGGTACAGTGTTGCATGGCTGCGCAATTGTCATTCAAAGTGTGCCAGTGCCGAAAGCTGAAAATTGGCCTGGGCAGGAAGGGGATAAAAGTGCCCTGTATTTAAGTGGTTAAGAACCAGGTGCAACTCAGTAAATTAACCCGTATGTCACTGGATAGGAAGGGTGATATCTTGGTCATCGCTGCAGGTGCTACCAGCAATTCTGTCTAATTCTGGCTAAAGAGCCACTGAATTACTTTTACAGGTGGTGGAAAGGGTCCCACCAACCTCCAGCCATCCCAGATACCGTTACCAGGCTTCCCCAAGTGATCAGGCAGCCTGGTAAGGATGTGACTAGTGGTATCTGGCTCCAGGCACACAGTGAGAGGAACTGATGTTGTTCCTCCCACTGTGTCATGTCAGAAACTGGAAGCAACAAGGATTTTGTCACATCCGGTTTCAACTTTGTGTTTACTGGCAGATTTCCAGCCAGTGAAGCAGCCGATCAGACCAATCTGTGTTTGATCAGCTGCATTGAAGGCCAGAGGAGAGATCTGGGGTCTAATAGGGGATTTTTAAGTACCGAAGTTTGGGGCCATTCCGCAGGCGGACACTATTTTAAAGCCCGACATGTTTGGTATCTAAATCATTCAAATAAAGAAGGGCATCATCTGCCTAAAGGGAACATTTTTCCTTCTCTGCACCTATTTTAAGACCCTTTACTAAGGTTGATTTCCTAACCAGAACAGCCAGAGGTTTCAGGGCCTAGAAAACAGGAGGGGGGGGGGGGCACCCATGATGGTTCCTTCTCTGTAGGTGGAAGGACTCTGAGCCTCTATCATTAGTATAAATGCCAGCCTGGTGTGGATGATGTAATGACAATAAAAATTTAGGCCCAAGGTAACTCAGAACCTCTCCACCCGGTAAATGCCTTTTTTGGTGTCAAGGGAGGCAAGAACTCTGGTGCCCCCATGTTGCTAGATTCAGAAACAAACTTTTGAGGCTGATGTTAATTCCCTTACCAGGCATTACCCAGCTTGATCAACCTGCATCAGGTCAACTAAAACAAAATAGGTGACAGGGATTTTACCTAGAATTTTAGCATCAACGTTTAGTAAAGATTTTGGTCAATAGGACACCTAGTCCTCCAAATCCTTGCCCGGCTTGGGGGTCAAGACAGCCTCAGACACTCGGTGAGGAATCTCTGGCAAATTAAACAAACATGGCTGTAAGCCTAGGAGACAGTGACTTGACATACTGAGAGTAAAATTAAAAGGGTATCCCGTCCGCACCTGGTATTTTCCTAGCCAGCAAATTACTTTCTGCACTTCTTCAAGCCGGGTTCTCCAAGGAGGGGAAGGAATCCCTTCTAAATATGCACTATATAAAAAGCTTGGTTGCACTAGGGGAATGGAGGACATCGGCTATGAGGAAAGACTACAAGCACTGAACCTATTCTCTCTGGAGAAGAGACGATTGAGGGGGGATATGATATCAATGTACAAATACTGTACTGGCGACCCTAGCATAAGGAACAAACTATTCAGAGAAAGGGAATACAATAAGACACGTGGCCACTCACTAAAACTTGAGGAAAGGCGGTTTAACCTTAAAGTGCGTAAGGGGTTCTTCACTGTAAGAGCGGTAAGGATGTGGAATTCTCTTCCACAAGCAGTCGTATCAGCGGGGAGCATAGATAGTTTCAAAAAACTATTAGATGTACACCTTAAAGACCACAACATACAGGGGTACACAATGTACGGTTAAAAGCAAACACACACGCATCATGGGTTGAACTGGATGGACTTGTGTCTTTTTTCAACCTCACTAACTATGTAACTATGTAACTATGTAACTATAAGTAAGTTTAAAGGTATTCTATAAAATAAGTATTAATATGATTTGGGGAAGTGAGAAAATGAGCATAGGCATCATGAATACTTTTGATATGAGGAGTGGTAAACAGGCCCTTGCCCAGCCAAGCCAACAATTTACCATTCTTGTCCCCAAATTTAAACACTGATTGAGCAGATTGAAGGAGGAATTGCTTGTCTGCTCCGCTCCCAAAAGTGCCACCTCCCACAATGCATGCTGCCATGCTCAGTAGCGAGGCCAATACAGATTTTCCACATAGGCTGCCTCTTTTTGTCATAGCTCTCCCTAAATAGACACAAGGAAAATATTAGAATGTTGTTTATTCTAAACAACATATGTGAAATATATTCCCCTCTATTCTGTGATTTAAAGGCATCCCACAAGGAGTTAGATCCCTCATTAGCAAGCCAATAGTGACAAATGGTAATAGTGGTAGGATCTTAGAGTCTTTGGTCTATAACCCAGTATCTGGGCAGCCTCAACAACCTTTGCCCAGCCATACATAAAACATCACATAATAGTCATCAGGCTTATCAATAAACCTATGGGGACATACAGGGCCCCTAATTTGTGAATGCTACCCCAATGCAATTCAGCTTTCTTTGTCTTCTTCAGGGGGGGTTGATGACGAATAACAGTATAATAACAAAACAAACAAAAAATACAAAAAAGTTAAATAATAATAGAACAAATTTGGCCATGTTTAACTAAAAATAAAACAAAGCCACTCAAGGATCCAACATCGATCTCCACAGGGACAGAGATTAATGCAAAAACTGCCAGCAGATGCTGCAAGGGACTTTATGAAAAGTAAGTAAATGAAACTGCACATGATAAAACAAAATATTAAATCTAAACGACCATCAGCTTACATGTGCAAAGTAGCAATAACAGTTCTAGGACAGCAAACACATGTATATTTGCATAAAATAATACATTCACGGGATCTAAAAAACAGAAAAACCTTAAAATGACATATATCATACATAATTAAACCCCAAATCCCATTTGAAGGAGAAACGGGGGGTTTTAATATCCCAATAAATGAAAATCTATACTGTATATAGTTTTCCTTCTTCACGATGGAAGATCCAATATTTGTGAGTTCAATATGGCCTAATTTGTTTTATTATTATAATTTTTCCTTTTTGTATTTTTTTAGGTATTTGTTATATTGTTTTTCTTCATCTATTTTATCAACCCCCTAATGAAGATGAATAAAGCTGAAACACGCTGATGTAGCATTTACAAATGGGGGCCCTGAATGTACCTTTAAAGTGATTCTAAAGGCAGGAGGATTTTACTTTAATGCATTCAATGCATTAAGGTAAAAAAAAAACCTTCTGGGTGCAACTCCTTCCCCAGCCCCCCCTTATACTTACATGATCCCCATCTTGATCTAGGGATGCGCATAAGAGCAGCTGCTCTCCTGGGTCTCTCTCACCTCCTTGGCTCACACAGCAAGGGAAGCTATTGTCTCCTGCTGCTGTCAACCTCAGCCATTGAGCCAATGAGATAAGAGCAGGTGAAGGGGCGAACCCATGCTCTGTGAATGGACAATGTCCATTTACAGACGCGCAGCTCGGGAGCGAGCCTGCTCTAGTGCACCTATAGCAAAAGGCTTGCTATTGGGGACACACAGAATGGGGAGAGGAGTCAGGACCGCCGGTGGGGCCCCAAAAAGAAGAGGATTGGAGCTGCTCTGTGCAAAACTATTGCACAGAGCAGGTAAGTATAACATGTTTGTTATTTAAAAATAAAATAAAATCAGAAGCTTTACAATCACTTCAAGTGGATTGATGAGCCTGATGATTATTATGTGATGTTTCATCATGTATTGTTTGAGGAAATGTGAACTTTGGTCTTCACTTTTTATCATTATACAAATGTATGTATTTCATTTTATAACTTTTTTTGTGGTGCCTAAAAAATCCCACCCATCATTAAATTTTTCTTATTGGGGGAGATCTGACAGTGAATGTGTAGAGAATTGGAGTCTTCCCCACAAACAAAATATCAATCCCATAAAGGGGCACCATCTGAATCAGGATATACAGCCACCCGAGAATCGGCTGGAGGTGGTAGGTAGGTGTAAAACAATATACCTCTCTCTTTAAGAATAATAGGTTGGCTATACGTAAACACTTTAATACAACTATGTATTTTATAGAAAGTTATTGAAGTCTATAATCCCAATGTTTGATATTGTAATGGTCATGATATGCCAGAGAATAGGTTTTGTGTAAATACCCTTAACTTCAAAATGTGCAAACAGAATCTTCCACGTCAAATTTAGTATACCTCAGGCAAATCTAAGAAAACACATACTGTATAAAGATCAATTCTAGTCCAACCAACAATTTATATTTCCATCAGATATCAAGGCAAACCATCATAATGTATTATTCTCAAAAATAATTAATTAAATCAAAATACATTTACTGCATCTAATCTAGGAAACAAACTCACAACATCAAAATATATATTCTCTAGCAGAACTTTTCTAAAAGATATGCCTAGATAGTTTATAATGACAGTTTATATTTAAAGTGTTCATATTTGTATACAGGCAATGGGAAGAATATCTCCAACCATGGCCTGTAGCTCAGGACAGGGGGTTGAGAAACACTCATATAATTGTTTTTTTCTTCATTCTGTTATGTGTTTTAAAAAATAAAAACATTTATTTTATGTTTTCTGAGTTCTAGAAATAGAACGGGCCTTGTCATTATATTCCAGAAGGAATTAGTGTTTACATGAAATATATCATTTAACAAATTGGCCAAGCATACACTGTTTATATACATCAGTCTGAGTTTACAGTACAAATGCTAAATTTCAGGGTTCTTTGCTCCTTCTGAAAAATATATGTTTTGATTTACACAATTACAAGAGGAAATGCATGATGGCTTGCAACTGTTTTCCAGCTGTGATATCAAACGCTTAAACAGATATGTTAGCATATTAAACTATCATTAAAATGCATTTTTTTGTAAATAAATTAGGATTCCAGGCAGCATACTGCATGGAATTTTCATGTAAACTCTAAATGACAGAAAAGAATAATCTCCAATCTGTACAGCTTGCTTGCCAACAAATGACCTAAGTTGGCAGAAGTATACTGTAAAGTATTGAGTTTTTTTGCTCCCTCTCCATTTTTTTCTCTGTTTTATTACCAGTCCATCATCCCTCACAGCATCCATCGAAGAGATAATCGACTCTTCCTTCCACTGTAAGATGGACAGTTATGGGTAGCTTTTAAGGTGCACCTGTCTCCAGTCTATGTTCCCTAAAATATTTACATAGGCTTTTTTCACTCTTTTACTGCTTGTTAAGACTTTTATATAAATGGTGGACCCCAGCGATTTGAAGATGGATTAATACTCTGGGCCAAAGTCCCAATTACACTGGAAAAGGTTACTAACTTATGTACAGGAATACTATAAAGACCGTATGTGGGTCAACTATACCTAAAATTGTAGCAGCTTCAGGTGAAGTCCACACTTGCCTGCTGTTAGCCTGGGTGCGCATCCAGCTTGTCATTGAAGAATCACGTAAGCTTGAAAAATGGATGATGGCAAGCCAGAGAAATGCTCGAAGTAACTTTACTAATTCATAAAAAAAATTGGCAGAACAGCAGATCACAGGAATGGAAACTCTTTATGCATTTCATGCCCACAGATATTTACTCCCTTGAAAACTGAACTACCTTTTCTACTTAGATATACTAATCAAACACCTGTGCTCTATGTCAATAATTTATGAAAGGCAAGGTCTGCAGCACTCTAATATTCGAATACAGAATACACAGAAACATATACCAAGAATAGATGCGCTGTCCCTTTAAGTGCTCTCAAATTAGTCAAACGTATTATAGTAAAATTTACAAAAAGACCTTACGTGAATGAATACATGAACAAATAAATATATAAAAAACACAATTCATATCAAAATCGATGCTCATATACAGTATATAAAAACTTAGCGTGAATAAGGTACATTAGTGCATAAATAATGAATACGTGAATATGTAACAACAAAAAATAAATGTCCAATTTCATGCTCCAAATTTATACCAAAAATGGTGCAGCAAAATCACTGTTGACCATGCATTTCTTCACATGCTCCACCACCTCCAGGTGCACAAACTCCTATTTTATGGAGGTCAATACAGTATGTATAGTTGAACCAATGATCTCTGTCTAAGAAATTGGAGGGCCCTGCTTACAATCTAAAGGGAAGGTGTGGTGCTACAAAATCTGTATCTGATGAAGGTGGCCAAAGTATAATTTTTAGGTGGAGGTGTGGTAGGGTTCCCTGATTCAATGAGTTTTCAAACATTGCCTAAAAGCGGACAGGGTAGGAGCTAACCTGACATACTGGGGTAGGGAATTCCAGAGGATGGAAGATGTTCTGGAGAAGTCCTGAAGGCCAGCATGGGAAGAGGTGATTAGGGAGCTAGAGAGCAAGATGTCTTAGTAGGAGTGGAGCTGATAATTTGGGTGACATCGCGAGATGAGGTTGGTGATATAGCTGGAAGCATTTTATGGATGGCTTTGTATGTTGTCGTTGGTATTTTGAATGTTATATGCTGGGCTAGTGGAAAAAAGTGAAGGGATTGGCAGAGAGGAGCAACAGCATGGACCGGTTAGTAAGGTGTATAAGTCTAGCAGCAGTACAAGCTTAAGATAGAAGCAGATTGATTGCCATTCACAGTTGCTCTAGATTCTGTCTGCTCAAGTTTTGACAAATGCCCTTCACTGTGCAAATGTCACCAAGCACTACTAATCAAGTAAGGAGGTGCATGGCACTCACTGATAACAAGTCCATCCATGGTTCAACCCATGTGGGCTTCTAGTGCACATGGTGAAAATCTAGTATACCTCTTTCTTACCCTCAGCACCTGTCCTACTGTTATACTCATTCATCCTGTTAGGGTACCAAATGCTGATGCAAGTGCTGATATGTGTAGCTGTAAAAAAGAAGACTGGACCCAAAATTAAAGTTATAAAGCCAAAGGTTTTTGCCTTCATGCATTCTGTGCATAAAGGTAAATAACCTTCTCTGTGCAGCAGCCCCCCCCCCCCAGCCCTCCCTATTACTTACCTGAGCCCGATCCAGCGAATCCAGCGATGTGCATGAGAGCCCTCGGCTTTCCGGAGACTCTCCCTCCTCATTGGCTAAGACAGCAGCGGGAGACAGTTAGTCAATGATAAGAGAGACGCGGCAGGGCTGAGCCACAGCTCTGTGCATAAATGGACAAGCAGAGCAGAGGCTCAGGAATGTGCCTGCTTGGGCGCCCCTAATAGTGAGCTGCTTGTTCTCGGGGCATTCAGCAGGTGGGAGGGAACAGGAGCACTGGCGGGGCACCAGAGGAGAGGAGGAGTTGGGCTACTCTGTGCAAAACCACTGCACGGAGTAGGTAAGTATGACATGTTTGTTATGTAAGAAAAAAGAAAATGGCCTTTAATATCACTTTATGTGCAATTATAATTAATAAAGCTGGCCTTACATGGATCAAAATGTTTCCGGTTTAGTAGAAGTTGAGTTGAGAGAAGTTGACCTTTTTATTGACTCCTCCT
Source organism: Pelophylax lessonae (assembly GCF_965119305.1). NCBI lineage: Eukaryota > Metazoa > Chordata > Amphibia > Anura > Ranidae > Pelophylax > Pelophylax lessonae. Next base: position 70,060,758 of record NC_138769.1, read on the forward strand.
GAACGTGACTGTTTGTAAATTTTCGCTCAATCGGTGCTTGCAGCCAATTGGCTGCAATGCTGATAAGTGTATTCTGGTATTGGAGTCCTGCTGGCAGACTACAGTAGCACAGCAAGGGATTTACCCATCCTTCTCGAATGTTTAGATGGGGGAATTCCCTTTTTGATCAGATAGATAGCAATCAAAAAAAAAAAAAAACGTATTACTCAGAACCATCTAACATTACAAACAGTATACAAGCAATAGTAAAACATAGGTGACAAGTAAAACCTACTAAAAAACTTCCTATGAAACTATGATACACTATACAAGCAAGGGAGGAGAGCAGGTAAGACAGGGTGTGGCAGAAGGTGCATAGAACAACCGCTGAGACAGATCAGTAAGGGAGCCAGAGCAGGGATCAGGTACAAAGCAACAAGTATCAGAGTAACAGGTACAGAAGCAGGAACAGAATACAAGCAGACCTCACTGCACTGTTTAATTGGTCAACTAAGTGGCAAATGAGGTTTAATGTTGATAAATATAAAGTTATGCACTTGGGGGCTAAGAATATGCATGCATCATACATACTAGGGGGAGTACAACTGGGGGAATCCGATGGTGGAGAAGGATCTGGGTGTTCTGGTAAATCATAAGCTTAATAATAGCATGCAATGCCAAGTTGCGGTTTCCAGGCAAGCAAAGTCCTATTAACCACTTAAGCACCGGAAGATTTTACCCCCATTCCGACCAGGGGGTTTTTTGCAATTTTTTACTGTGTGACTTTAACGGACAATTGCGCGGTCGTGCGACGCTGTACCTAAACGAATTTCATGTCCTTTTTTTTCCCACAAACAGAGCTTTCTTTTGGTGGTATTTGATCACCTGTGCGATTTTTTGATCATGCGCTATAAACAAAAAAGTGTGTAAATTTTACAAAAATAACAATATTTTTCACATTTTTTTATATGAAATTCCCCAAAAAGAAAATGTAAAAATCAATATTTTTTAACATTTTTGGCCAATTTGTTTTATGCTACATATGTTTGGTAAAAAAAATCGCAAAAAGCGTATTTTGATTGGTTTGCGCAAAAGTTATCGCGTTTACTAACAAAGGGAAAGATTTTTGGTGGTTTTTTTTTAACAAGTAATGTCGGCGAACTGCGATTTTTTTTGCAGGACTGCGGCGCACAGATCGGACCCTTGACTGACATTTTTGACACTTTTGGGGTTACCAGTGACATTACTGCAGTAATCAGTGCTAAAAATATACACTGTTACTGTAAAAATGACACTGGCAGGGAAGGGGTTAACTGTATTGGAAAGGGAGGGGTTAAGTGTGTCCTAGGGGCGTGTTTCTAACTGTAGTGGGACAGGTCTCCTATTGTAAAAACAGAGATCAACGGTTCTACATAGTAGAACCGTCTGATCTCCATTTTTACACAGGGGAGAATGACAGGCGGCTTGTTTACATAAGCCGCCCGCCTTTCTCCCGCTCTACCGAAAATCGTAGTGTGCCCGGCGGACATCGGGTCCGCCGGTCACATGCGCGGACTCCTCCGTGAACGAGCCGCGGCGGGCGCGCGCTCGCCCGCTATTGGCTCACAAACCGGTCACAGGCTAGTGACGTATATATACGTCACTTTGCCTGGCCGGGGCTGACCGCCACAGTATATCTACTTGCGGCCGTCGGCAAGCGGTTAAGAAAGTCATGGACTCCAGAGAGAGAGAGAGATATAATTTTGCCCCTCTACAAATCATTAGTAAGACCTCATCTGGAATATACAGCTCAGTTTTGGGCACCAGTTCCCGAAAAGGATATCGGGGAACTGGAGAAAGTGCAGAGAAGGGCAAACAAACTGATAAGAGGCATGGAGGAGCTCAGCTATGAGGAAAGAGTGGAGAAACTGAATTTTTTCTCTCTTAAGAAGAAGAGATTATGGGGGAATATGATAAACATGTACAAATCAATAAGGGGTCCATTTAAGAAACTTGGTGTTGAGTTTTTCACTTTAAGGTCATCACAGAGGACAAGGAAGCCCTCTTTACGTCTAGAAAAAAAGAGATTTCATCTCCAAATACGAGCTGTGAAAATTTTGAATAGACTCCTTCCAGAGGTGGTTCTGGACAGCTCAGTAGATTGCTTTCAAAAAGGACTGGATTATTTCCTAAATGTTAATAATCTAACTAACATACTAACATTTATAGGAAGAGTGGATCCAGAGAATATTTGATTGCTAGAGAGAATTGGCTTTTTCCCTTTCTCTGGATCAACTGTGGGTATAAGATTGTGTACATGGGATTGTATGGTTGTGTTTTTTTTTTTTTTTTATTGGTTGAACTAGATGGACTTGTATCTTTTTTCAACCTGACTAACTATGTAAGAATGTTTGTACAACACGGCAAAATGTTGGGGCCCTGTGGAAAGCTAGAGGAGGGACTAAATACCCCCCAGCAGCCAGCATCAGGTGGGGGCTAGTTATTGGGATCTGCTTTGCTACTGGGAGACACCCCCTGGTGGACCCTGGGACTATACCCGTCAGATCCAGAAATCACAGTGCCACCAGCAGGGGATCCAGTTCCTGACACATCCCTGATCCAGCAAGATATCTTCCCTAGGGCTGCACACCAGCTTTTCTAAATCCTTTCAGATCACCCTCTACTCTGTTCATTCCTATGAAGAGTTAGTCCAAAGTATGTGTTCAGGTATGTCCACACTTTTCGCTTGCTAATAAACAAAATTTATAAAAATGTTAACAAGAAGCTATTTCACATATATCCATATACTGTACCTCTAAATAATGTGAACTGTATTACACTTAATAAGAAAATATATTGTTGCTGATATATAATGTAGCTGTTTAAAACTTTGGTTTGGTTTGGTTCGGTTTGGTTTATGCTTCCAAAATATTATTCATGTGCTTGAGTGTGTTGTCAGTTTTTTCCTACTTTATTTTACTTCTTGTGTACAAGAGGCAAGCAGCTGCTCTTGGCAAATACTGAAGGTGAAATAGATGAGAACATCTGATATTGGATTTTGGGAAGTTATATGTCACATGAAAGACAAACAAGAACAGATCATAGAGTTCAGTCCCTAGCCGTGGAATACACAAGGGATCTTTATTTCCCAGCTTCCTGTTTTATTAAATTATGTCTGACAAAACAAGATCTGCCTTTTAACACTATGAACACTGGTCTTATTATAGTTTTGATGGGGATGTAGAAAAATAATTTTTGCCTTGACCCTGAGAGCAGCAATAAATCCAAAAACAAAAATGTAATTTCTCTTTTGTTCATTGACGGACACAGCTCCTGATTCTTCTTAACCATTCAGTTATGCTTCCCACTACAGGAGAAGGACACTAGGCAGGAAAATAACATGACTATGTCTATAGGACAGTCCCAGGAGGTATACTCCCACTTCTTGCTATAGGTACTCAGTTTTTTTCTGCCTAGTCAGACAAGTGCCAGACAGGGCGACGAACCTGGTAATATAGATTCCTAGGGTACCCCCAGTCCGGCCAGCGAGCGCATGCAGACCGCAGCTCCGCACTAGGTCTTTTTCCCTTCCAATCTGCACTTGTCTCCAGATCGCTTACGGGGTCTCTTTGGGGCAGTGCAAGACTTGTTACTTTAAGGGACGATTATTCCGGTTCCGACTTCGGAACATTTTCAAGGTTTTTTTGCTCAAACCTCTTTACAGTCCCCAGGAAGGAAGGCAAGGTACGTCCAATTCTGGATCTCAAGGTGCTAAACTGCTATGTGCGAGTACAGAAGTTCAGCATGGTGTCCATTCACATGGTAGTGGTGTCCCTACATCAGGGGGATTTATTCTCACTTCTATTGAGTAAGAACCTAGTTCCTTGCTGGAATCTCTGGTCCTGGCATTTTTTCCATTTTAAATGGGAGTCAGCGGGGGATCGCGGTACTGGGGTACCTGGACGATCTTCTTCTGCGAGCGGAGACTCCGACTGCTCTGATGAACTACTGGAGATTGCTCTGCGAACTCTGAGGGAGTTCGGTTGGATCCTGAACATTCAGGAGTCTGCTTTGGTTCTGTATAAGGAGGAAAGGACAGCAGCGCTATAACAGTGCATAGTCTACAATATAATTCAGCCAAGCTTGTTAGAAAATGTTGAAGCGTTTATTAAAACATATAATGTGAATAAAACATATAAAGAATGTATTTCAAGCCAGATCTGCTGGCATTGCTGAGAGGTTACAGGATGACCGAGCCGCTGGGTGAGCCAGAACTATGTGGATGTTCAAATCAGGAAAATAGGCAGGCGGGGGAAAAGAGATCTACTGTGCCAAAGACAGACCGGACCAGCCGGTAAGGGTAGCTTGACTTCCTCCCACCCGATATTCTGGCTGCTCACAACGGAGCAGTATGCCCCGTGCCACGGAGCCGCCAACCGGAAGTGCCGACAGCAGAAACCGCTAACCGGAAATTATGTCAGCAATCATCGGGACCCGGCTGGAAAACACCAGGGTTGCCATGACGACATGTTTCACACTGATGTGCTTTGTCAAAGTCACGGGGAGAACAACAACCAGGACATTTAAAGGTTGAGGAGGGGGCGGACACCTAGTGTCTCGATATCATCATTAACCCCTCAACATCCACTCTAAAACTTTTACATGAATAGACCCAATTGCTACTGCATTGAACAGTTGGTAATAGTAATGGTGGACATACACATTAAATATTAATAAAAACCACAAAAAAATGACACTGAAAAATATGAAAAGAAACAATGCTTTGGTTCTGTCCACAAACACTGGACTATCTGGGTCTGACTCTGAACTCAGCCTCAGCCAGAGTGTTTCTTCCTCTGGAAACACTCCAGATACTGCAGGAGGCAATTCAGCTGCTGTTGTTCAGCAGACAGGCATACCTCCAGGCTTGCATGTGTGTGCTGGGTCTGATGGTGTCCACCCTTGAGGTGGTCTGTTTACACAGTTCCACAGAAGATCTCTGCTAAAGAGTTTCTGGTGAAATGGATCAAGGATCCACAGTCTCTAGATGTGACTTCACTCTCAAGCTCTTTGACAGGGAAAATCCTTCTCCCCCTGTACTGGACGGTTGTCTCCATGGAAGCCGGCCTGTCGGGGTGGGGAGGCGTCCTCAGCACAGATGTGCTCAGGGGGTCTGGACCCTGACACAGCCCAAACTGCTGATTAGTAATAGTGTACTTGAACTCCGAGCGATCAGACTTTGTCTGGCTCACTGGACAATCATCTTCAGGGGTGTCCGCTACATATTCATTCAGACAATGCCACTGCCGTGGTTTATGTCAATCCCTAAGGGGGCACAAGAAGTGTCCTGGCGGCTCGGTATGTAGCCAGCAATCTAAGGTGGGCTGACTGATTCGTTCCAGCTCTCTCAAACTTCTGCCACGACTCCTGTGGAGGATTCAGGCAGAAGGGATTCCGGTCATTCTAGTGGCTCCACACTGGCCTTGCTGGTCTTGGTATGCCGATCTGGTACGGCTGGTTGCCGATCTTTGGGGGACTTCCTCTCTGGGAGGATCTGCTGACCCAAGGACCAATCTTCTATCCTGCTGTACAGTCGCTAGCTTTAACAACTTGGCTCTTGAAGGCCAGGTGCTGAAGGATGGAGGTTTGTTTCAATAAGTGATTCCTACGCTGTTAAAAGCTAGGAAATCTGCTTCTAGGTAGATCTACCATCATATGTGGAAGACGTACATTGTGTGGTGGGAGTCTCTTGGGGTTCATCCTCGCTCCTTCTTGGTGGATCGGATCTTAACCTTCCTTCAATGGGGGGTTGAACAGAATTTGGCCTTGCGTACCATCGAGGGCCAGGTTTCGGGTTTTGGTGGTCTTTTTCTAACGACCTTTGGCCACACACTCCCTGGTGCATACCTTTTCTTCAGGGTGTCTGACATTTGGTTCCTTCAGTGCTGGCTCCGTTGCCACCCTGAAATCCTAATGTGTTGCTTTCCATCATCAAGCATCAGTGACGCAGGTTTGCAAGGCGGCCACCTGGTCGTCGGTGCACGCTTTTACAATGTTTTTGTAACGTGATTGTGTTGGCATCTGCGGATGCTTCTTTTGGCCACAAGGTGTTTGCTGGCTGCTGTTTGGAGGACCTGGTCCTATTTGAGGGTGTATTTTTTTCAGGTGAACTCCAATTGTTTATGGTTGAGCTCCATGTTACTTGGTTGGTTATGGTTTGCCTTGGGAATTTTTTTCTGCTGTTTCCCTCCCCCCATTTGACACAGCTTTGGTGTGTCCCAATGGTTAAAGCGGAGTTCCACCCATTTTTAATAGGTTGGAATACATAGATCTTTGTAATCCCCTTTAAAATGGCTTTTACCAATGGAAACTTTTTTTTTTTTTTTTTGCTTGTAAATACCTTAATTTTGGCTTTATTCCCCCTCTCCTCACTTCCTGGTCCGATCGGCGATGACGTCATTCGGCGATCCGCAGTGTCTGCTGGGATGTATTCTACTTGCAGTAGCTGTATCTGTACTGAGCCGTGCCTGCCCCGCCTCCACCCGCCTCCTCTCATTGAATTGCATTGTATGAATGTATTAAGGCTGTTCTCTGCCCAGCCTCCGCCCCGCCTCCTCTCAATACAACTCAATGAGAGGAGGCTGGGCAGAGAACAGCCTTAATACATTCATACAATGCAATTCAATGAGAGGAGGCGGGGCAGGCACGGCTCAGTACAGATACAGCTACTGCAAGTAGAATACATCCCAGCAGACACTGCGGATCGCCGAATGACGTCATCGCCGATCGGACCAGGAAGTGAGGAGAGGGGGAATAAAGCCAAAATTAAGGTATTTACTAGCAAAAAAAAAAAAAAAAGTTTCCATTGGTAAAAGCCATTTTAAAGGGGATTACAAAGATCTAAAGTTCCAAAAATGGGTGGAACTCCACTTTAAGAAGAATCAGGAGCTATGTTCCTCAATGAATGAAATAGAAAATAGGATTTTTGACTTACTGTAGAAATCTATTTCTCTGATGTTCATTGACGGACACAGCACCCATCCCTTTATGGAATTGTTTTTTTTTTCTTCTAACACTGCTTGTAACAAAACTGGGTACCTATAGCAGGAAGTGGGAGTATACCCCCTGGGACTGCCCCATTGGCGTAGTCAAGTTTTTTTCCTGCCTAGTGTCCTACTCCAGTAGGGGGCAGCATAACCCAAAGGTTAAGAAGAATCAGGAGCTGTGTTCGTCAATGAACATCAGAGAAATGGATTTTACGGTAAGTCAAAACTCCCATTATATTAAGTGTGGTGGCTCCATTGCTTTTCTTTTTTAGTTCCCTTTTCCTTTATTTTCACCTAATAATCCAGCTACAAACACATTTTTCTGTCTAATGCCTGGTACACACGATGAGATTATCAGACAAATGATCGTCCGGTTTTTTTTTTGCATGCTAGTCTCAAAAATAAAAAAGTTTACTAAAGTTATGAAAGTTCTTGTATGACAGAATCAAAGTTTATAAGTGATGTAATGTGTTGTAATGTATTTGTATTGTATTTTCAAATGACAACTGTACTTATTAAACGAAAACCATACAATCTGGTATCATACTAGAAAAAATGTTGTGCTTGTCCGACTGGATAATATTGGATGAACTGTCGTGATCGGCTCTCGAGAACTGTGTACTAACGATCAGATTTATATACGATCACTTCGCCCGATTTTCTAATTATGTGTACAGGCCATTAGAATGTCTCCAGACCAGATGGAGGAGCAACAGATCCACACTTGGTTAGCAGCATTGTTAGTTTGGGCAGAAGGCAGTGTTAGATATACTAGCAGATTTAACTTACAAATTAAAGTCAAACTCCAGCTAACACTTTTTTAAACAGTGAAATCAACAGTTTTTTATTTCATTTTGATTGAATTGATTTTGATTAAGACCGCTGCGCAAATATGGTGTGACATAAAGTATTGCAACCATCTCCATTTTATTCTCTAGTCTAGGGTCTCTGCTAAAAACATATATATATATATATAATATAATATTTGGGGTTCTAAGAAATTTTCTAGCAAAAAATACTGATTTTAACTTGTAAACAACAAGTGTCAGAAATAGGCCTGGTCCTTAAATAGTTAATCACCACGTTTTTTAAAATGTTTGTGCTTTAACCACTTTACCACCGGAGGATTTTCCTGCTTTACGTCCAGGCCACTTTTTGCAACTTGGCACTGTGCGACTTTAACTGACAATTGCGCAGTCATGCAACGCCATACCCAAACAAAATTTACGTTGTTTTTTTCCCACAAATAGAGCTTTCTTTTGGTGGTATTTTATCACCTCTGCACTTTTCACTTTTTGCGATATTAATAAAAAAAAGAGTGAAAATTTTGCGAACAAATTGACATTTTCTACTTTGACAGTTAAAAAATATCTAATATATTCAATTTTTGTCATATATTTAGGCCTAAATGTATTTAGCTACATGTCTTTGACAAAAAAGTTCTCAATGAGCGTATTTTTAACCGCTTTAAGACCGGAAGATTTTACCCCATTCCTGACCAGGCCATATTTTGCAATTTGGCACTGCATTACTTTGATGGACAATTGCGTGGTCATACAACAGTACACCCAAATTAAATGTATGTCCTTTTTTTCCCCACAAATAGAGCTTTCTTTTGGAGGTATTTGATCACCTGTGCGATTTTTACTTTTCGCGCTATAAACAAAAAAAGCGACAATTTAAAAAAAATAACAATATTTTTCACATTTTTTTTATATGAAATTACCCCCCCCCCCCCCCCCAAATGTAAAAATCAAAATTTTTAACATTTTAGGCCAATTTGTTTTCTGCTACATATTTTTGGTAAAAAAAAACGCAATAGGCGCATTTTGATTGGTTTACGCAAAAGTTATCGCAGCTACTAACTACAGGAAAGATTTATGTCATTTTTATTGTTTTTTTTTTTTAACTAGTAATGGTGGCGATCTGCGATTTTTTTTTGCGAGACTGCGATGTTGCGGCGGACAGATCGGACCCCTAACTGACATTTTTGACACTTTTGGGGGTACCAGTGACATTACTACAGTAATCAGTGCTATAAATATGCACTGTTACGTTAATAATGACACTGGCAGGGAAGGGGTTAACTTTATTGGTGATCAAGGGGTTAAATGTATGCCTGGTGCTTACTGACGTGTGTGGGGGAGGGGATTGTGTGACACAGGCACAGATCGCAGGTTCAGCTATGCTGAATCCTGTAATCTGTCCCTGCCTGTCACATAGGAGATCCGCCCGCTTTGTTTACACAAGCGGGCGGATTTCCTCACTCGATCCCCGGCGATCGGGGAAGAGCAGCGGTGATCACCGCCTCTCCTCCCCTGGCCCGACTCCTGCTGTGTCTAAATACAAGCGCCGCCGAGAAGGGGTGGAGTCCAGCGACGTAGGTCTACGTCGCTGGACGATAACGAGCCACTTTGCCGCAGTACCAGCTTAGCGAACGGTCGGCAAGTGGTTAAATAAAAAAAGACCGTCCATTTGGAAAGTTGTCCATTTATAAGATATTTCTAACACATACCATGTAGAGAGATGAACCGGGGATGATGCCAGTTTGTTGACAGAGTGATTGCTCCGTCATTAGACGGAGTGATTACGTGGTAAATGGCAGATGAGGCAAAATTGCGTCAATTTCTTGCGGAAAATTTGCTGCCAGAAAGTTGTTAATTGGAAGAAGGTTTACCTTCCAACATGACAATGAAAAAAAAGTAAATGTTCTTGCATGGCTAAAGCCTCGTACACACGCAACGATTGTTGGCCGTGAATTTTCGGCCAACGTCCGATCAGCCGATTGTCGGCTTGTTAGTATGATGCTTCCGACAACCGACTGTGATTTTTCGGCCGAACAAAATCTGGTGTGCATGCTATAAAATTTTTGTTGGCCGTCACCAGAACGGCCGATTGTTCTTCAGCCAGTACAGATTTCGGCAGACAAAAATGTGATGAGCAAGACTGGGCATGCTTAGAGAAGAAAAAACACACGGAAAGTAAACCAGCACATGACATCACTTCTGCAGTTGGTTGTTGTTGGCCGACAAAATTTGTGTGCAGTCTAGAGCACATTTCAACCAACACAACAACACTGGACAAAAGACGGCCGATCGGTCGGCCAACAATCGGTGCGTGTGTACGAGGCTTTAGTCAGACCCCACTGAAAATCTGTGGAATGACTTGAAGACTGCAGTCCACAAACGGTCACCATTAGGGTTGAGCGAACACCTAGATGTCCGTGTTCGACGGGTTCGGCCGAACTTTAAAAAAAAGTCCGGGTCCGTGTCCCGGACTTTTACCGAACTTTTCCCGGACGCCGAACCCCATTGAAGTCAATGGGGACCCGAACTTTAAGGCACTAAAATGGCTCTAAAACACCAAAGGAAAGGGCTAGAGTGCTGCAAATGGCAGCAAAACGTAATTAAGAGCATGGCAAGTGCTCTGCAAACAAATGTGGATAGGGAAATAACTTAAAACAACAAAAAAAAACAGAAAAATAAAACAATGTTCTTCTTCATCTCTGAAGGACGAGGCCCATATGGAGTAGGAGGGAGGTTAAGGTGGTGGTGGATGTGGCGGTGACATAGGCGTGCGCACAGGGTGTGCTGGGTGTGCCTGGGCACACCCTAATCACCTAGGGCACATAGCATTGCCAGTGAGGAGATGGGAAAGATCTCCCTGGGACCTGCTCTGCTCTATTTCTCCTTGCCTACAGGTACATGGCCCCGATACATTACTCTCCCTGCTGGCAAACACATGCATGTGTATTTCAACTTTGGGGTGCACACCTTAATGCAATAGGCTGCGCACACCTATGGGCGGTGTAGGTGGAAGCGGCGGTGGAGGAGGACCAGGGCCGGATTAACAGCATCATGGGCTTGGTGCTGAGGATTTTGAAGGGCCTTAGGGCCGTGCCTTGCCATGCACCCAGAGGAGGAAGGGTGCAGCCATGCATGCCTAATTCAACATGGGATGCTGTCTCTGAAGCCCATAAACACATCCATGCATCGCCAACTGTCCCTCCTTGTCCGGCCTTCACGCTGTGTGGGGAGGTTCTGAGGGTGCTGCCTGGGGAAGCGAGCATAGAAGCCAGACTTCTGTGTTTACAAGTGACAGAAGAGCGGTAACAGTGAATATGGCCAACCCGGGGCCTATATAAAAGGTAGGGGCCTGGAGCTGCAGCTCCAATAGCCCCTACATTAATCTGGCCCTGAGGAGGAGGACGAGGTAGCCAACACTGCTTCTTTTCACAAATTTTAAATGAGGGTACACCCCAAAAGAGTGAGAAAGAGCAAAAATGGAACAATGGGTGGGTAAGGTCGGTATCCATTGCTATTCTGCATAAGGTACGGAAAAGTCCCGTGGGATCCATGCCTGGTTCATTTTAATGAACGTGAGCTTGTCCACATTGTCTCTGGACAGGCGGCTGCGCTTGTCTGTTATAACGCCCCCAGCCGTGCTAAATACCCGTTCAGATAATACACTGGCTGCAGGGCACGCCAGCACCTCCAAGGCGTAAAGGGCAAGCTCAGGCCATGTGCCCAATTTGGAGACCCAGAAGTTGAAGGGGGCAGACCCGTCATTCACTACATGTAGGCGTGTGCACACATACTGCTCCACCATGTTGGTAAAATGCTGCCTCCTGCTAAGACGTTCCATCTGAGCTGCTGGTGCTGCTGTTTGTTGTGGCGTGCTGACAAAGCTTTTCCACATTTCGGCCATGCTAACCCTGCCTTCTGAGGTGCTGGCGGTGCCCTGGTTGCGTTGGCGACCTCCTCCTCCTCCTCCTCTGCCTTGTGCTTCCACTGTGGCCCCGCTGTCAGATGGGAATGCCAGCAGCATGGCGTCTACCAGCGTGCGCTTGTACTCGCGCATCTTGCGATCGCGCTCCAGTGAGTGAATTAAGGACGGTACGTTGTCCTTGTAACGGGGATCCAGCAGCGTGGCCACCCAGTAATCAGCACAAGTTAGAATGTGGGCAACTCGGCGGTCGTTGTGGAGACACTGCAGCATGTAATCGCTCATGTGTGCCAGGCTGCCCAGAGGCAACGAAAGGCTGTCCTCTGTGGGAGGTGTATGGTCCGTGTCCTCTGTATCCCCCCAGCCACGCACCAGTGATGGCCATGAGCTGGCCTGGGTGCCACCCTGCTGTGAACATGGTTCCATCTCCTCCTCCAGCTCCTCCTCCTCCTCATCCTCCTCATCCTCCAGAACTGTGCCCCTGCTGGACAATTGCGTCCCTGGCGTTTGCGTGTGCAGGAACCCACCCTCGGAGCCCCTTGCGAATGACTGCCCTGAAAGCCTTGGAAATGTTACCTCTTCATCCTCCTCCTCCTCCTCATCCTGTGCCACATCCTCTTCCATCATCGCCCGAATTGTTTTTTCAAGGAGGCATAGAAGTGGGATAGTTAAGCTGAGAACGGCGTCATTGCCACTGGCCATGTTGGTGGAGTACTCAAAACAGCGCAACAAGGCACACAGGTCTCGCATGGAGGCCCAGTTAAATTAAATAGCGGAATAGAAAATATGATCCAAAAAAAGTGTATGTATATCACACGTACACAACCACACTAGGCCCCAATTACTATTGTTTGTACCCCTAAAAGGCTAGATGAGGAGTAGGGGGAGTATGGAACAGGCAGCACCCTCAAACCTTCAGAAGTATGAGATGAACCCCAACAACTTGGAAAGGTGGATCTCTCTCACACGTACCGACACAGACTATCCCGCAATTCAATTGATCCTCAAAGGTTTTTATTGAATAGCGGAATAGGAAATATGATCAAAAAAAGTGTATGTATCTCGCACGTACACAACCACACTAGGCCCCAATTACTATTGTTTGTACCCCTAAAAGGCTAGATGAGGAGTAGGGGGGGTATGGAACAGGCAGCACCCTCAAACCTTCAGAAGTATGAGATGAACCCCAACAACTTGGAAAGGTGGATCTCTCTCACACGTACCGACACAGACTATCCCGCAATTCAATTGATCCTCAAAGGTTTTTATTGAATAGCGGAATAGGAAATATGATCAAAAAAAGTGTATGTATCTCGCACGTACACAACCACACTAGGCCCCAATTACTATTGTTTGTACCCCTAAAAGGCTAGATGAGGAGTAGGGGGGGTATGGAACAGGCAGCACCCTCAAACCTTCAGAAGTATGAGATGAACCCCAACAACTTGGAAAGGTGGATCTCTCTCACACGTACCGACACAGACTATCCCGCAATTCAATTGATCCTCAAAGGTTTTTATTGAATAGCGGAATAGGAAATATGATCAAAAAAAGTGTATGTATCTCGCACGTACACAACCACACTAGGCCCCAATTACTATTGTTTGTACCCCTAAAAGGCTAGATGAGGAGTAGGGGGGGTATGGAACAGGCAGCACCCTCAAACCTTCAGAAGTATGAGATGAACCCCAACAACTTGGAAAGGTGGATCTCTCTCACACGTACCGACACAGACTATCCCGCAATTCAATTGATCCTCAAAGGTTTTTATTGAATAGCGGAATAGGAAATATGATCAAAAAAAGTGTATGTATATCACACGTACACAACCACACTAGGCCCCAATTACTATTGTTTGTACCCCTAAAAGGCTAGGAGTAGGGGGAGTATGGAACAGGCAGCACCCTCAAACCTTCAGAAGTATGAGATGAACCCCAACAACTTGGAAAGGTGGATCTCTCTCACACGTACCAACACAGACTATCCCCCAATTTAACTGATCCCCAAAGGTTTTTGATTAAATAGCGGAATAGAAAATATGATCCCAAAAAAGTGTATGTATATCACACGTACACAACCACACTAGGCCCCAATTACTATTGTTTGTACCCCTAAAAGGCTAGGAGTAGGGGGAGTATGGAACAGGCAGCACCCTCAAACCTTCAGAAGTATGAGATGAACCTCAACAACTTGGAAAGGTGGATCTCTCTCACACGTACCAACACAGACTATCCCCCAATTTAACTGATCCCCAAAGGTTTTTGATTAAATAGCGGAATAGAAAATATGATCCCAAAAAAGTGTATGTATATCACACGTACACAACCACACTAGGCCCCAATTACTATTGTTTGTACCCCTAAAAGGCTAGGAGTAGGGGGAGTATGGAACAGGCAGCACCCTCAAACCTTCAGAAGTATGAGATGAACCCCAACAACTTGGAAAGGTGGATCTCTCTCACACGTACCAACACAGACTATCCCCCAATTTAACTGATCCCCAAAGGTTTTTGATTAAATAGCGGAATAGAAAATATGATCCCAAAAAAGTGTATGTATATCACACGTACACAACCACACTAGGCCCCAATTACTATTGTTTGTACCCCTAAAAGGCTAGGAGTAGGGGGAGTATGGAACAGGCAGCACCCTCAAACCTTCAGAAGTATGAGATGAACCCCAACAACTTGGAAAGGTGGATCTCTCTCACACGTACCAACACAGACTATCCCCCAATTTAACTGATCCCCAAAGGTTTTTGATTAAATAGCGGAATAGAAAATATGATCCCAAAAAAGTGTATGTATATCACACGTACACAACCACACTAGGCCCCAATTACTATTGTTTGTACCCCTAAAAGGCTAGGAGTAGGGGGAGTATGGAACAGGCAGCACCCTCAAACCTTCAGAAGTATGAGATGAACCTCAACAACTTGGAAAGGTGGATCTCTCTCACACGTACCAACACAGACTATCCCCCAATTTAACTGATCCCCAAAGGTTTTTGATTAAATAGCGGAATAGAAAATATGATCCCAAAAAAGTGTATGTATATCACACGTACACAACCACACTAGGCCCCAATTACTATTGTTTGTACCCCTAAAAGGCTAGGAGTAGGGGGAGTATGGAACAGGCAGCACCCTCAAACCTTCAGAAGTATGAGATGAACCTCAACAACTTGGAAAGGTGGATCTCTCTCACACGTACCAACACAGACTATCCCCCAATTTAACTGATCCCCAAAGGTTTTTGATTAAATAGCGGAATAGAAAATATGATCCCAAAAAAGTGTATGTATATCACACGTACACAACCACACTAGGCCCCAATTACTATTGTTTGTACCCCTAAAAGGCTAGGAGTAGGGGGAGTATGGAACAGGCAGCACCCTCAAACCTTCAGAAGTATGAGATGAACCCCAACAACTTGGAAAGGTGGATCTCTCTCACACGTACCAACACAGACTATCCCCCAATTTAACTGATCCCCAAAGGTTTTTGATTAAATAGCGGAATAGAAAATATGATCCCAAAAAAGTGTATGTATATCACACGTACACAACCACACTAGGCCCCAATTACTATTGTTTGTACCCCTAAAAGGCTAGGAGTAGGGGGAGTATGGAACAGGCAGCACCCTCAAACCTTCAGAAGTATGAGATGAACCCCAACAACTTGGAAAGGTGGATCTCTCTCACACGTACCAACACAGACTATCCCCCAATTTAACTGATCCCCAAAGGTTTTTGATTAAATAGCGGAATAGAAAATATGATCCCAAAAAAGTGTATGTATATCACACGTACACAACCACACTAGGCCCCAATTACTATTGTTTGTACCCCTAAAAGGCTAGGAGTAGGGGGAGTATGGAACAGGCAGCACCCTCAAACCTTCAGAAGTATGAGATGAACCTCAACAACTTGGAAAGGTGGATCTCTCTCACACGTACCAACACAGACTATCCCCCAATTTAACTGATCCCCAAAGGTTTTTGATTAAATAGCGGAATAGAAAATATGATCCCAAAAAAGTGTATGTATATCACACGTACACAACCACACTAGGCCCCAATTACTATTGTTTGTACCCCTAAAAGGCTAGGAGTAGGGGGAGTATGTAACAGGCAGCACCCTCAAACCTTCAGAAGTATGAGATGAACCCCAACAACTTGGAAAGGTGGATCTCTCTCACACGTACCAACACAGACTATCCCCCAATTTAACTGATCCCCAAAGGTTTTTGATTAAATAGCGGAATAGAAAATATGATCCCAAAAAAGTGTATGTATATCACACGTACACAACCACACTAGGCCCCAATTACTATTGTTTGTACCCCTAAAAGGCTAGGAGTAGGGGGAGTATGGAACAGGCAGCACCCTCAAACCTTCAGAAGTATGAGATGAACCTCAACAACTTGGAAAGGTGGATCTCTCTCACACGTACCAACACAGACTATCCCCCAATTTAACTGATCCCCAAAGGTTTTTGATTAAATAGCGGAATAGAAAATATGATCCCAAAAAAGTGTATGTATATCACACGTACACAACCACACTAGGCCCCAATTACTATTGTTTGTACCCCTAATAGGCTAGGAGTAGGGGGAGTATGGAACAGGCAGCACCCTCAAACCTTCAGAAGTATGAGATGAACCCCAACAACTTGGAAAGGTGGATCTCTCTCACACGTACCAACACAGACTATCCCCCAATTTAACTGATCCCCAAAGGTTTTTGATTAAATAGCGGAATAGAAAATATGATCCCAAAAAAGTGTATGTATATCACACGTACACAACCACACTAGGCCCCAATTACTATTGTTTGTACCCCTAAAAGGCTAGGAGTAGGGGGAGTATGGAACAGGCAGCACCCTCAAACCTTCAGAAGTATGAGATGAACCCCAACAACTTGGAAAGGTGGATCTCTCTCACACGTACCAACACAGACTATCCCCCAATTTAACTGATCCCCAGAGGTTTTTGATTAAATAGCGGAATAGAAAATATGATCCCAAAAAAGTGTATGTATATCACACGTACACAACCACACTAGGCCCCAATTACTATTGTTTGTACCCCTAAAAGGCTAGGAGTAGGGGGAGTATGGAACAGGCAGCACCCTCAAACCTTCAGAAGTATGAGATGAACCCCAACAACTTGGAAAGGTGGATCTCTCTCACACGTACCAACACAGACTATCCCCCAATTTAACTGATCCCCAAAGGTTTTTGATTAAATAGCGGAATAGAAAATATGATCCCAAAAAAGTGTATGTATATCACACGTACACAACCACACTAGGCCCCAATTACTATTGTTTGTACCCCTAAAAGGCTAGGAGTAGGGGGAGTATGAAACAGGCAGCACCCTCAAACCTTCAGAAGTATGAGATGAACCCCAACAACTTGGAAAGGTGGATCTCTCTCACACGTACCAACACAGACTATCCCCCAATTTAACTGATCCCCAAAGGTTTTTGATTAAATAGCGGAATAGAAAATATGATCCCAAAAAAGTGTATGTATATCACACGTACACAACCACACTAGGCCCCAATTACTATTGTTTGTACCCCTAAAAGGCTAGATGAGGAGTAGGGGGAGTATGGAACAGGCAGCACCCTCAAACCTTCAGTATGAGATTGTGTTCACTGTACCCCACAAAGATTGAGTTCACTGCACCCCACAATGATTGTGTTCACTGCACCCCACAAAGATTGTGTTCACTGCACCTCACAAAGATTGTGTTCACTGTACCCCCCAAAGATTGTGTTCACTGCACCCCACAAAGATTCTGTTCACTGTACCCCACAAAGATTGTGTTCACTGCACCCCAAAAAGATTGTGTTCACTGCACCCCAAAAAGGATGTTGTTCACTGCACCCCAAAAAGGATGTTGTTCACTCCACCCCAAAAAGATTGTGTTCACTGCACCCCACAAAGATTGTGTTCACTGCACCCCAAAAAGATTGTGTTCACTGCACCCCAAAAATGATTTTGTTCACTGCACCCCAAAAAGGATTTTGTTCACTGCACCCCAAAAAGGATGTTGTTCACTCCACCCCAAAAAGATTGTGTTCACTGCACCCCAAAAAGATTGTGTTCACTGCACCCCACAAAGGATTTTGTTCACTGCACCCCAAAAAGATTGTGTTCACTGCACCCCAAAAAGGATGTTGTTCACTGCACCCCAAAAAGGATTTTGTTCACTGCACCCCAAAAAGATTGTGTTCACTGCACCCCACAAAGGATTTTGTTCACTGCACCCCACAAAGATTGTGTTCACTGCACACCAAAAAGGATTGTGTTCACTGCACCCCAAAAAGATTTTGTTCACTGCACCCCAAAAAGATTGTGTTCACTGCAGCCCAAAAAGATTGTGTTCACTGCAGCCCAAAAAGATTGTGTTCACTGCAGCCCAAAAAGATTGTGTTCACTGCAGCCCAAAAAGATTGTGTTCACTGCAGCTCACACACAGAAAAATGGATGTGGATCACTGACACCTGCCTATCTCCAATCCCACACCACACAGCAATATCGATTGTAGTTTGTAGAACACAGTTTCCCTAAAATTCAGCAGACTCTGTCCCTAACAGGATTGAGAAGAGATCGTAGATCAGGATTGAGTGCAGACCCCACCCCCCACACAGCAATATCGATTGTAGTTTGTAGAAGACACTGACCCTATATAATTCAGCAGACTCTATCCCTAAAATGCCTACAACTCGCCCTGCCTAAACACTCCGACCTGTCCCTCAATTCTATCCGGACACAAATGGTTTTTTCCTGCCTATCTTTCCCTAATCAGCAGCCAGCACGTTGATGTGTGCTCTGTCCCTGAATCTAAGCAGCATAATGACGCCGCTGCGGCTGCCTCGAACTTATAAAGACTTGGTCACATGCTTCAGACGGCCAATCACAGCTACTGAGACATTTGCAGGCATGGCTGGGATGGCTTAAGGCACACCAGTTAAACGATTGTTGATTGGCTGTTGAAAGCCCGCCATGAAAAGAGCGCCAAAGCATGCAAAACCCGGAAATAAAACGACCGAACACGGATTTTTACCCGAACATACAGTAAAGTGTCCGTGTCTGTGTTCGGGTACAAAAAATCCAATTATTCGGTACGAACACGAATAATACAGTCCGTGTTCGCTCAACACTAGTCACCATCAAATTGAACTGAAATGAACAGTTCTGCAAAGAAGATTGGGCAAGTATTGTAAAGTCTAGACGTGCAAAGTTAGTAGAGACATATCCCAACAGACTAAAGACTGTAATTAAAACAAAAGGTGGTTCAACAAAATACTGACACAAGGGAGTGATCCTTTTTCCAACTCAGCAATTCTGTTTTTGATTTTTTTTTTTTTTTTCTGACATGTTGGTTTTATATCTTTCACTTGGATGGTATAAGTGACACTGAGTAAATACTCCAGAACCGGATGTTAGCTGAAATGCTGCAAAATTTGAAGATAAAGAGTAGTATCACCAGCACACCAATATGGCCAAAATTCGTTCTTTTTTGTCTCAGTGAGAAAACAGCATGTCCTATTGCCTGATGAAGGAGTCCTTTTATTGACTCTGGTAAGTTGCTTTCCTAATGTGAAAATAAAGAGCTCATTCTGATCAAGCTAATGCCACTACCCTTCTTCTGCTGGTTAGGATGCAGCCCCACTAACTGTTTTATCTCTTCAGTACCTTATTAGCAACTGTACCTGCCCCCCACTGTTGGGAGCCTACTTAAATAAAAGTGGTTGTAAAGCATAGCACCCAACTGTTACTGATTTGAAGCAATGTTCCTCTGTCCTTCTTTCCTCCTCATTTGTCCCTCATTTTGGTCTAATCTATAAATTTGTATATTAAATGCACTTTTTTATCTTTCAAAAAATGTTTCCCAGTGCTAAACCTTTTATCCAATATCAAAATTGCTGCATTTGTAAATTTCAAAAGCCAATAAAAGGAATAGTAGTGGTAAGAAAAAAATCTCTTCTGGGTTTAATCTATTTATTTATTTTGGTTAATTCTCTTTTAACCACTTTAAGACCTGAAGGATTTGCCCCCTTCCTGTACCCAAATAAAATTGATGTCCTTTTTTCCCCACAAATAGAGCTTTCTATTGGTGGTATTTGATCGCCTGTGCGATTTTTATTTTTTGCGCTTTTTGCTCTATAAACAAAAAAAGAACGACAAAAAAAAACAATATTTTTCACATTTTGCTATATGACATTCTCAAAATAAAAAATTAAAAATCAAATTTTTTTAACATTTTAGGCCAATTTGTTTTCTGCTACATATTTTTGGTAAAAAAAAATAGCAATAAGCGTATTTTGATTGGTTTGCGCAAAAGTTATCGTCTCCTAACTAAGGTAAAGATTTAAGTCATTTTTATTGTTTTTTTTTTTTTACTAGTAATCGCGGCGATCTGTGATTTTTTGCGGGACTGCGACATTGCGCGGGCAGATCGGACCCCTAACTGACATTTTTCACACTTTTGAGGGTACCAGTGATGCTAAAAATAAGCACTGTTACTGTAATAATGCCATTGGCAGGGAAGGGATTAACCCTGTGGGTGATCAAGCGGTTAAATGTGAGCCTAGGGGAGTGATTCTAACTGTGGCGGGGGGGGGGGTGGCTTCTGTAATGACCATAGAGACATGTGATCTTATATAGAAGAATCACATGGGCTCTGATCATTTCAGGGAGAAGAACGTTTACAACAGCTGACCGTTCTTTTCTCTCAGCGGGGAGCGATCGCTGGTGTCAGGCGGCAATCGTAGCAACCTGACCCATGCATCAGTTTCCCCGCTGCCAAGTGGGGGCGGAAGCATGGCGCCGGCGGGGCATGCTCGCCCCCTAGCTTCCCGCGCGTGACCAACATAGGTCTACATCGTGTTGCGCAGGAGAGCCACCCTGCCGCAGTAAAAAGGCAGCGGGTGGTCGGGAAGTGGTTAAGGGGGCAAGGCAGGGAGGGCATGTCCTATACCTACATACTTTTGCTAATAGGTGTCCCTCGTTCCCATCTCAAAAATTTGGGTGGTATGGTACAGGCTGAAGATTTTTTACCTTAATGTATTATATGCATGCAGGTAAAAAACCTTCTGGGTGCAGCAGCCCCCCCCCCCCCCAATACTCACCTGAGCAATCTCAATCAAGTAATGTGCACGAGAACCTCGGCTGTCCTGGGATTCCCACTCTTCATTGGCTGAGACAGCAGCGGAAACTATTCACTCCCACTGCTATCAATCAGAGCCAGTAAGCCAATGGGCATGTGTATTTTCTACATGAACGCAGGTTCTTGCTGGCAGAAGATCCTGCAGAAAATATGCATCTAAAATACTTATGTTTAGATGTAGACAATTCTTTATTTTCGTTCTTTCATTTCATTTATGCACTGTTATATCCATTTAGACATGTTTGTGTGTAAAATCTGCAGATCTGTGCAGCCCTGGATGCACAGGAGTCCCCTCCTTTTTTTCTGCACAGCACATTGACTGGGCTCATTGACTTCTATAGTGCTGAGTTTAGATGCACACAAAACTATGCGCAGTGCGCATTATAAAGTTCTAAACGCAGCATGTGAACAAGCCCTTACCTGTACCTTGCTACCCATCTCACAAACAACTAAATGAGTTGGGCTTCATGCAGACTGGATGTCTTGCTAACTTTCCTGGACACCTTTCCTCCTGGCAGCAGAGTTTTGGCAGAAAAAAATGCTTGACGCTTGTAAACCTATGGAAAGCATTTATGCACATTCAGGCATGTCAAGCACTTGGGCATTCATTTATTTCACTGGCCAGAATAAATTAATGCTCAAGCGCAATGCACACCTAGCACTTAGGCACACTTAGACGCTTTTAGTTGTTTTTCTGCCAAAAATCTGCTTCTTCTGGATGCACTGGCTGTGGGTTTTTTTCTGCCCCTAAATGCCCCTACCTATAAACTCCTCTAATTACCTATTTGTGCAGAAACACATAGGCTAACAGGAAGGGGCATTTAGAGGCAGAAGAAAAAAACTGCCCCCCCTAGGAGAAACAGAAAAAACACCAAGTGTGCAT
Organism: Pelophylax lessonae; assembly: GCF_965119305.1. Lineage (NCBI taxonomy): Eukaryota > Metazoa > Chordata > Amphibia > Anura > Ranidae > Pelophylax > Pelophylax lessonae. The sequence continues at coordinate 70,082,550 of NC_138769.1, forward strand.
GAGGCCATATGTCTGTGTTTAGGAGTGCAAAACATACTATGATCACACCTCCCAACTTTTTTAAATGGGAACCAGGGACACCTATTAGCAAAAGTATGTAGGCATAGGACACACCCCTGCCACCCCTCTTATAGGAAAATTAAAAAAAAAAGAAAAAACGATTTGTTAACAACTTGCTGACCCCCTAGCTGGGAATGTACGTCATGATTTTGACGTTAAATACCAAGGTTATGGCAGAAGCTAGCTGCCATAACCCCAGTATAGTTTTTTTCCCTTAGGCGGCCCGCTTTCAGATAAAAGTGAACCCAATAGCGGATTCGCCACAAGATCACTTCTATCTGCCGCGGGAGAGGAGACCCCCTCCCCCCTGCAGCTTTCTGGTCACTTCCGAACTTACCAGAGCCATCGGTAAGCACAGAACCGATCCAATGTGGCTGATGGATAGGCAGGAAGCTGAGGGAGGGCAAGATAACTCCCACTCAGCTCTATGCCCTTGGAGGACCAAAACGACCTCCAACGTCACTTCCGTTTCTCAGGCCTAAAGACATGATTTTATTGTTTTTAAAATTTTTTCTTTTGCTTTTAAGGACTAATTGAGAAATCTGGGGTCTTTTTGACCCCAGATCTCTCAATAAAAAGAACTTGTCATGCATATTTCTATTACCTTGGATATTTACATTCCTTTTAATAGTAATATAATTGATCAAAAAATAAAAAATAACAATAAAGGCACAGTGTAAAAATAAAAAATAGTGAAAAAAAAGTGAAATAAATAAGAAAATAAAAATTTAAAGCGCCCTGTCCTTTCGTGGTAATGCGCATGTAGCACTGCTCCCTAGGGAGCAGCTGAGAATTACACGTTCTTGGTTCTCCTAGGTTACCATTAGCAACTGATAGCAGATACACGGCATTAACAGTTCTTGGCTCAGACAATGAACAGTCCAGGGGATGTATTTTTTTTGTATTTTATTTTAGAACTTGGCTAGGAGAAGGGAATGAGTGGGATACTCCAACTTTGAACTATGCACAATTTGAGGAGAACTAGCTATAGTGTGTGCCGCAAGGCCGCTTCTTCCCCTTGCCACTGCAGTGAAGTGAAAGAATATGATCCTGTGGTGATTTATCTTCAGGGCCCTAGCTTGGCGCCCCCTTTCTCTCTTTTGGTGTGTGCTAGCTCCTATCCACTGACTCTCCACTGGAGTGGTCCCCTTCCTGGGCAGACCCCTGGTAAGCTTCCCTTTACACACAGACACTGTTTTTCCCTGTGTTAGTGAATATGGGTTATTGCGCTCAGCAGTATACTCACAATAAAGTGCTAATGCATAAATAACATAAACATATGAACCAATTATTTGCAAGTGAATATTCCAATGAATATAGCAATAATATAATTAATAAACTTAATAAACATAGTCCTTGAAAAGTGCTCGGTGCAAACTTTAAGTTCCAGCAGCAAATACAATTGGACTTGATGTGAAATGCCTTCACCAATCACCATACACCCAGTGCTCGGATAAAATACTTCTTACCAAAAGAAGTTGACCCCTTAGTTATAGGGGGTCATGATCGCAATGTATCTCCACAAGAGCTCCAAAATCTCCTATTACAGTCTTCACATCCAGTGTGTGATAAGCCAGAAGTAAACAGATGACTCCGAGACTCCGGACAACATGTCATAAGAAATAAGGAAACTCCAATAGCGTAATATTGCCATATAAAGAGATTTAATAAAAGTAATGCACTTACTCCATAGTGGTAAATAAACGCCACAGTAGTACAAATCGTTCAGCTTCTCCTGGTGGATGGGACGCCGCTTCCGCGTCTGCGTTCCACCTCACCGGAACTCTACGGTCTCACGTTCCCGACGCACGTTTCGTTAGGCGTGCTAACGTCATCAGGGGATCATGTGACCGTACATTTCCTCACATCTTATATAGAGGTTCACACAGCTCTCAACAGCCAATCACCAGTCGCCGGAGTAGGAACCGCCCATTCTTTAGTAGATTGTTAGGTTCTTCCCTTCAGTAAGGGTGCCTCACGGGGACATATAGAAATAGAATTATAGGAACGACTTTTCACTATGTTTGCCGTTGAATTTAACCCTTGATTTGCTAAAAACATTCAATGCCATACTAGTCGTAATTCCCTATTTTCTCAATATCAGTTCCAAATCGTAAATAATGTATTATGGGATGGGTTGCTGTGTGCTGAGATATTTAACCAATAAGCTAATCGATATCCCTAAAATTACTCAATTAAATAAATAAATACATTTTATTCCAACATCCTAAAATTAACTTAAAATTACATAAAAATCACAAAAATTTATCTAAAATATTTTAAAAGATGCATAAAAACAGGTTGAAAATGATGGAAAATTGATGTTGTGTATTAAACTTAAAATTTAAAAATTAGAGATAAAGCAATTCAAATCAATATCAATGTTCATTCCCAATGGTTCCAAAGTCTTCATTCTATATATCCATTGGGTCTCATTCATGGAGACTTTTTTAGTCATATTTCCTCCTCTCCAATGGTTATCCACTCTGTCTATGCCACAAAAAGACATAAGCGAGGGATCCTTGTTATGATATAGGCGGAAATGGTTGGAGAGGCTATGTTTGGGAAAGCCTCTCCTCACATTACCCACATGCTCATTAATCCTCACAGACAATTGGCGGGTAGTCCTGCCAATATACTGTAGCCCACAAGGGCAGCTGATTAGGTAGGTCACGTGGGTGGATCTACATGATATTAATTTGTTGATTTGGAATCTTTGGCCTGTAGCTCTGGAATGGAAGGTGGTGATCTTTCTGGGGTTTTTCTTTGACATCTGGCAAGCGTTGCATTTGCCACAGGGAAAGAAGCCTTTTACATCCAGAAAGGTCGATTTTCTTTTAGGAGGGTCTGGTATGTTTGGGGCCAACATATGCCTAAGGTTTGGCGCTTTCCTGTAAATAAATTGTGGTTTAGCCGGTAGTATTTGGTTCAAAGTTCGGTCCTTCATTAAGATGGGCCAATACTTCCGGACAATTGCTTCAATTTCTTTGTAATTCCTATTAAAGTCAGTCAGAAAGGCCAGTTCACCCTTATTCTCTAGGGTCCTATCCTTAGTTCTTAGTAATTCATTCCTAGGTATTTGGCGCACTAGATCTCTTGTTTTTTGCACTTCTTCCATTCTATAACCTTTTTCCACAAACCTGGCTGTTAAAAGGTCAGACTGGATGAGGTAATCCTCCTCATTTTTACAATTGTGTTTAATACGCATATATTGGCCTTTTGGTATCCCACCTAGCCATTTGGGATGGTGACAGCTTTTTGTGGGAATATAGCTGTTTCTGTCAGTTTCTTTAAAATAACTTTTAGTGGAAACAGACCCACCTTGTTTCACGAGGGTCAGATCCAAAAAGTTTACTGACACTTTGTCCCATGTGGCTGTGAATACTAGGCCATATTTGTTTCTATTGATATGTTCAAGGAATGTTTTGAGTGACTCCTCTGATCCACTCCATATGAGGAGTAGATCATCGATAAATCTCTTGTAAAGTACTAGAGAAGGGTTTGGGTTTGCGAAAATTTCGCTTTCTTCCCATTGGCCTAACAGAATATTGGCCACGCTTGGGGCATATTTGGCGCCCATAGCAACGCCTTTAATTTGATTGTAGTAGCTCCCCTCGTGCCAAAAATAATTGTTACCCATGGCTAGACTCAGGGCATCACAGATAAACTTTTTTTGACGTGGCTTTATATTCGTTTTTGAATTAAGGGCAGCAATAGTGGTGTTCAGTACATCATCTTGTTTCAGACTAGTGTACAAAGACTCAATGTCGATTGTCACTAGGAATGTATTGGGTTGTACTTCCACTTGTTCTAACAAATTAATCAGATGCTTGCTGTCCTTAAGATGAGATGGATACAGAGGCACTATCGGCTGCAAGAAATGATCCACATATTCTCCTATACGGGAGAATATGGAATCTATTCCACTAATTATAGGCCTTCCAGGAGGCTTGGTCTTATTTTTGTGGACTTTTGGCAGCTGGTAGATAGTCGGAAGCCGTGGTGCTTTAGGTACTAAATATTGTGCTTCCTTTTTTGTTAAGATCCTCTTCTCTTTGGCCTTTTTTACTAGTTTGCCCAATTTCAGTTTTAAGTCTCTCGTGGGGTTGGTCCTTAATTTTCTGTAAGTGTCCTGGTCACCCACCAATCTGTCAAGCTCTTGCTTGTAGTCACTTTTGTTAAGGACCACTATTCCCCCTCCTTTATCAGCCCCTCGTATCACAATATCTTTGCGTTTTTCTAATTCCATAAGGCCCTTTTCCAACTCTTTCCTTGTATATTGTTTCTTACATTTCATTTTCCGTACATCATCTTCAACCATATTTTTAAAAACTTCCAGGCAATGGTTGGAAGCCTTGGGGGGATTAAAAACAGACTTGTTTCTTAATCCGCTGTCCTCATATTCTGTAGTATTTGAGGTTTGGTTGGAAGGTTTTTCCATAAAGTGCTTCTTGATTTTTAATTTCCTGATATATTTCTCTATGTCAATGAAAGTGTTAAATTTGTCTACACCTCTGTCAGGAGCAAATTTTAATCCTAACTCCAATATTTTCAATTCATCAGGAGTGAACTGGACGTTGCTGAGGTTGAATATCCCAGCTCCTAGGACTGTCTTTTCCTTTTGCCTCTTTCGTCCACCTCTACATCCTCTCCTCTGTTTTCTACCCTTCCTCCTGGTGGGCCATTTCGTTGGGGTGTCATTTCTTGTGGATACTGGGGATAAGTATCCCCTCCCCATTGTTGCCATTGGTTCCCTCTCTGCCATTGGTTCTCCTGGTACCATTGCTGTTGAGGTCTCCAGTTCTGGGGTCCATGTCCTCGTTGCCAGGGTCTGCCTCTCCCCCCCCCTCTGTGGCCTCGTCCCCTTCCATTTGGGTGGTTTTGGGAGCCTCTTCCTCTCCCTCTCGGACCTGGGGCGCCACCTCGCCCCCTCCTCTGAAAACCCCTCTGGGATGGATTATCTGGGGTATAAGCCAATGGGGAGTAGCTGTTCGAGGTGGGTATATTATATTGGGAAGGGTTGTAATATTGTGGTCTATTGCTCCTATTTTCAGTGTATTCATAGGAGCTATCATTATCAAAATTGGGGGTTCCTCCAATGGGAGTGAAATTGGGGTCAGTGAACCTTTCAATCCCCATTTCTCTCACCAGTGGAGACTGTACAGGATTGTTGGTCGTGTTTATGGCATTTGGTCCCACAAGGGCATCCTGCCATTTATAAACTTTGGATTCTTTGTAATCCAATAAATCTCTCTGGTATTTACTTATTTTTTTATTTCGGGTATCCTTATCAATTTTATCCAGAAATTTTTTTTTTGAGTTGAGGTGATTTTCTCTTTAAAGTCAGCATTATCTTTGAAGGGTTCTAGGGTGGTTTTTAATTCACTGATCTTTTCTTCCAGCTTAGTCATCTTCGCTTTCCTGCGTGATATTATAAGACTAAGTAATCTGGCTTCACTGTGATTAAAAAAGTTAAACCACTCTTTGTTCAAATCAGGATCTACTAGCCCATCATTGGGTCCCAGATCCCAGCGTAACCTTCTTGGTGTTATTTTCATTTTAATGTACTGCTCCAAGGTGGCCAAATCCCACCATACACGGATTTTTTTCTCAAGAACATTTTTGAGTGTTTTCACACTCTGTTCCATGTCCTTGGATACAGTACTTTGTGCTGAAAAGATATCAGTAGTGGTTCGGTCTTTCATATAGTCAAATATATCCATTGCTGCACGAACAACACAATAGTGATAAATAGAAAAACAAAATTCAGTGTAACCGAAAAAAAGAACTGCGCAAATGGAGTGATATTTAACAATGAATAAATAAATGTGAAAAATTAGGGAATTTCTTCCTCTAGCGAGCAGCAATAAAAACGTGAAAACGCAATATGTGTTAGTGAATATGGGTTATTGCGCTCAGCAGTATACTCACAATAAAGTGCTAATGCATAAATAACATAAACATATGAACCAATTATTTGCAAGTGAATATTCCAATGAATATAGCAATAATATAATTAATAAACTTAATAAACATAGTCCTTGAAAAGTGCTCGGTGCAAACTTTAAGTTCCAGCAGCAAATACAATTGGACTTGACGTGAAATGCCTTCACCAATCACCATACACCCAGTGCTCGGATAAAATACTTCTTACCAAAAGAAGTTGACCCCTTAGTTATAGGGGGTCATGATCGCAATGTATCTCCACAAGAGCTCCAAAATCTCCTATTACAGTCTTCACATCCAGTGTGTGATAAGCCAGAAGTAAACAGATGACTCCGAGACTCCGGACAACATGTCATAAGAAATAAGGAAACTCCAATAGCGTAATATTGCCATATAAAGAGATTTAATAAAAGTAATGCACTTACTCCATAGTGGTAAATAAACGCCACAGTAGTACAAATCGTTCAGCTTCTCCTGGTGGATGGGACGCCGCTTCCGCGTCTGCGTTCCACCTCACCGGAACTCTACGGTCTCACGTTCCCGACGCACGTTTCGTTAGGCGTGCTAACGTCATCAGGGGATCATGTGACCGTACATTTCCTCACATCTTATATAGAGGTTCACACAGCTCTCAACAGCCAATCACCAGTCGCCGGAGTAGGAACCGCCCATTCTTTAGTAGATTGTTAGGTTCTTCCCTTCAGTAAGGGTGCCTCACGGGGACATATAGAAATAGAATTATAGGAACGACTTTTCACTATGTTTGCCGTTGAATTTAACCCTTGATTGGCTAAAAACATTCAATGCCATACTAGTCGTAATTCCCTATTTTCTCAATATCAGTTCCAAATCGTAAATAATGTATTATGGGATGGGTTGCTGTGTGCTGAGATATTTAACCAATAAGCTAATCGATATCCCTAAAATTACTCAATTAAATAAATAAATACATTTTATTCCAACATCCTAAAATTAACTTAAAATTACATAAAAATCACAAAAATTTATCTAAAATATTTTAAAAGATGCATAAAAACAGGTTGAAAATGATGGAAAATTGATGTTGTGTATTAAACTTAAAATTTAAAAATTAGAGATAAAGCAATTCAAATCAATATCAATGTTCATTCCCAATGGTTCCAAAGTCTTCATTCTATATATCCATTGGGTCTCATTCATGGAGACTTTTTTAGTCATATTTCCTCCTCTCCAATGGTTATCCACTCTGTCTATGCCACAAAAAGACATAAGCGAGGGATCCTTGTTATGATATAGGCGGAAATGGTTGGAGAGGCTATGTTTGGGAAAGCCTCTCCTCACATTACCCACATGCTCATTAATCCTCACAGACAATTGGCGGGTAGTCCTGCCAATATACTGTAGCCCACAAGGGCAGCTGATTAGGTAGGTCACGTGGGTGGATCTACATGATATTAATTTGTTGATTTGGAATCTTTGGCCTGTAGCTCTGGAATGGAAGGTGGTGATCTTTCTGGGGTTTTTCTTTGACATCTGGCAAGCGTTGCATTTGCCACAGGGAAAGAAGCCTTTTACATCCAGAAAGGTCGATTTTCTTTTAGGAGAGTCTGGTATGTTTGGGGCCAACATATGCCTAAGGTTTGGCGCTTTCCTGTAAATAAATTGTGGTTTAGCCGGTAGTATTTGGTTCAAAGTTCGGTCCTTCATTAAGATGGGCCAATACTTCCGGACAATTGCTTCAATTTCTTTGTAATTCCTATTAAAGTCAGTCAGAAAGGCCAGTTCACCCTTATTCTCTAGGGTCCTATCCTTAGTTCTTAGTAATTCATTCCTAGGTATTTGGCGCACTAGATCTCTTGTTTTTTGCACTTCTTCCATTCTATAACCTTTTTCCACAAACCTGGCTGTTAAAAGGTCAGACTGGATGAGGTAATCCTCCTCATTTTTACAATTGCGTTTAATACGCATATATTGGCCTTTTGGTATCCCACCTAGCCATTTGGGATGGTGACAGCTTTTTGTGGGAATATAGCTGTTTCTGTCAGTTTCTTTAAAATAACTTTTAGTGGAAACAGACCCACCTTGTTTCACGAGGGTCAGATCCAAAAAGTTTACTGACACTTTGTCCCATGTGGCTGTGAATACTAGGCCATATTTGTTTCTATTGATATGTTCAAGGAATGTTTTGAGTGACTCCTCTGATCCACTCCATATGAGGAGTAGATCATCGATAAATCTCTTGTAAAGTACTAGAGAAGGGTTTGGGTTTGCGAAAATTTCGCTTTCTTCCCATTGGCCTAACAGAATATTGGCCACGCTTGGGGCATATTTGGCGCCCATAGCAACGCCTTTAATTTGATTGTAGTAGCTCCCCTCGTGCCAAAAATAATTGTTACCCATGGCTATACTCAGACAATGAACAGTCCAGGGGATGTATTTTTTTTGTATTTTATTTTAGAACTTGGCTAGGAGAAGGGAATGAGTGGGATACTCCAACTTTGAACTATGCACAATTTGAGGAGAACTAGCTATAGTGTGTGCCGCAAGGCCGCTTCTTCCCCTTGCCACTGCAGTGAAGTGAAAGAATATGATCCTGTGGTGATTTATCTTCAGGGCCCTAGCTTGGCGCCCCCTTTCTCTCTTTTGGTGTGTGCTAGCTCCTATCCACTGACTCTCCACTGGAGTGGTCCCCTTCCTGGGCAGACCCCTGGTAAGCTTCCCTTTACACATAGACACTGTTTTTCCCTGGGTCGCTCTGCCTTCACCTCCATCCGCCAGCATACACTGGACCTTCCGGCTCAGCACCACACTTCTGGTCCACAAGGCCGACCGCCTGTGACCACCTTCCTCAGCAACAGGAGGAGAGACAGTCACCTTCCTCCTGGGACCTGGCTTCCTACCGAAAGACGCCCTGTCACATGTGCCTGTTGCTTTTATAATTTATCCCAGGATGCACCATGTTGTGCCTACCCACTGGGATAGTCATAAAAGCCTGTGTGTCACTGGCTGGGTTTCCTCCACTGCCCAACAGGCCCCCTATTGGATACAGTGGGAATACTCCCTTTAGGCCAGGTGAATCACAAATGGACACATGTAACAGGCAGAACTACCGATCAGGCTCCCCTGATAAGCAGATGGAGCAAACTATACTTTAACTAGCACCTACCTAGGAGGGTGCTACATCCACCCCCCACCAAAATTGAGCCATGTCCCCACTGGCTCTGGGGCAATCGCCCCATACAAAGATCCCTACTGCAAAAAACCCATGGAGTATCCCACAGACCTGGAGAGGGGGGAAAAGGGAAAAAAATGAATGTACATGAATAAATTATGTAGAAAAATATAAGCATTTTTTTTGTACAATATAATACAGATTCGGGTGCATCTAAGGCAATGCACCCCCCCCCCTCAGCAAAAAATCTGCCCCGGTGGGTGATCATAACAACCTAACTAACTGACACTGTACACTCTGAACAACCTGAAAGGAAGAAACAAAGTTAGACACTCCTGCAAAAATATGCTTTATGTATATACAAGCCTAGCTCGTGATGATGAGAAGACCCTCCCCGCGGGAGCGGCCTTCTCATCAAACATCCCTAGCTAGATGATCCAATTCCATTTGTCAGTCTTGACCCGGTGCTCAGCTTGCTCCTTCAAGGCAACCCTGCCACTGACTACCTATAACTGTTCAGCAACTGGCATCTGCAGTGTGCTTTTCTTCAGCAACACTCAGCACCAGTCTCTTTTTTTTTCTTCTTTCCCACAGGAACCTTGTTGCTGGAGCCTGGGTAACCCACCAGTCCTGTGAGAATTGGTACTCTCCTGGGCAGTCACTCTCAGATTTCCGTTTCTGCCCCGTTGGCTCAAAATAGTTCACCCAACACTCTGTGTAAATTTGTAATCCGCAATCCTGACCCGATGGCCCAAAGGATCTTCAGAACAGCAGTAACAGTACTTGATTTTTTCCTGGGAGTTTCGGCCCACCGGTACAAGTCCACTAGCCAGTGGTATCTTGTGCTTTTTTCCCAACCCCTTTCTGTAAGGATAGAAGGGGGAGGGGTAATAGGAAGCGGGCAAAAGTCCCAACAATGAATGAACTTGAATGTCCCTTTGTTGTATTTTCTTCTATTCTAATAAGCAACATAGGCTAGCCAGCCTCAACTAAATTTGGTAGGTCCTTTTCAGCAATAAAAATCTGAATGGGGAATGCGCACAGTCTTCCCTTCCTTGTTTTGAATTCTGATCGACCAGGCCTGACCTGATCCATCTGGGCAGCGAACCTCCACCCGTTACAAATTGATGGCCTTCACCGATTGGAAGGTCTTCCATAAGTCCAGTCTAGACTGATTACGGTATGGTTTGGGGATAAAGAGGAAGTCCCATATAGCTTCATCACAGCAGAACTCTCTTCTGGCCTCTATTTCCAGCATGACCTCCTGTGGAGCATAGGGATAGTTATACCCATACTCTAAGGCCACTTTCCTCTGTATCCACCTCTGCATTCTGGAAAATCTAGGGAGGGTCTTCCGATTACCTCTCCCAGCTGGGGAGTATGGGGTCTCCTCTCTTTTGATGAGGGAGGCGTAGGCCTCATTTTGATCCCGAGCCCGGGCATCGTTTCTAGGTGGGGATAGATCTGGGACCCTATTAGCGTAGGCCTCACAGAACCCCAGATTCCTGGCGCACTGTCCTCCCACCATGGAATCCCTAACCTCCTCATCAGGTTCAGGTGGGCCAAGACTGGCTGGACTGCTCTGATCCCCAGACCTCCAGTCCCATTCAGTTTCTTCCTCAGACTTCCAAACATCTAATCCTTCCTCCAAGGATCCAAACTAATTCTTGAATCTAGGAGACCCCGCATCAATGAGCCTGGCCTCTTCCTCACTGCTCACACTTGCAGCCCCGGTCACCACTGGCCATCTTCTCCCCTCTGCCTGTATGGGAGCAGACTTCGCTTCTGCCGCTGCAGCTTTTGATGCACCAGGTGGCACTACCTGCATGCACCCTGGCTCGGACATTCGGCCTCTTCCCATTTGCATCCTGGACCACTGACTGACTGCATGGACTCCAGCTGCATCAGGAACTTCAGCACCCCTCTTTCTCGGCCGAGGAAAGGCCCGACTCCGCAGCCGACAGGGTGTGAGTGACCCCAGTCTCCCAAGACACATTTAATCTTCTGGGCCGACCTCCACTCCCTTCCGCCCTGCAGCAGTACATTGCCGCAGTGCCTGCACTTGCCCCACACCTGCATGCGCATGGTCCCATTCAGACACTGAGGACATACCAGGCCCAAATGCTCCCTGCCTCCTCTGGTGCACAATGCCAGTCTTCCATCAGTCACCATCCGCATTCCCGTATCCCACAGGGTGGATTTCTTTGGCACTCTGGTCTGCTCCGCAGGTTCTCTTCCAACACATGGGATAGCCTCTACTGCACTCCGGCTCTCTCCAGTACTCGCCATCTTGCTCCTCCACACACGTGTCTTCCTCTCAGCCACACCCGCAGGCGGAAGTAATTTTTAGACTTTCCATCCTGTTCCAGATTGGCTGCGTGTGAGCGGCGTCTCCGCCCACATCTCCAGATTGGCGGTGGCTCCTCCTGATAGGCAGAACTTTCCCGTGCGGTACAGTAACCCTTCTGATGCCGCTCTATCTCAGCTTAGCCTGCATGGAAGTTACTGTAAAGCGGACCGTGCCTCTCAGCTTGCACGCATCTGCCATCCTTGCTTGTACCAGGGCTTCAACTGCGCCTCCATCACTCTGAGCCAGTTGACCCTCTTTGCTAGTCAGTAGAATTGTCCCGCTGTCAGATGCACGGCCAACATTTCTCTTCTTAGCATTTGTACAAGCAAGACTCGTCATACTGTGTTTGAAAATGTCCCACTGTCATTAAATGCATGGTCAACAGATTTCTGTACAACATTTACTTTCCCACTATTATGGAAGAATGTCCCACTGTCATTGGATGCATGGTCAACATTTTCCTGTATAGCTCTGGCACACACATGGCCCCCGGCACACCGATCCACGTGCCCTGGGCCACCATTTTCTCCATCCACACTTGCACCATTTACTGTTAAGCAGGCACAGTCCATTTTCACAGTAAGATGCATTTCGCCCGCTCTCCAGCACATCACTTGATCAGACAATTTGCAATTCTGACAGAAATTCTTCCATAGACGCGGGCAACCAACATTGTGCATTTGATTCTTCATCCCACTCTCCCTATCTCCTGTAGAGCAAGCCTCACACTTCTCTTGAGCATTAGAACATAGTTCTTGAGAGAAATATGACATTTTAACAAATTTCCTTCGGCCGTGCTCCTTAGCAACCCCTCCGGTAACCCAGGGCGACATTCCGGACGAGCCCCAAAATGTAGCACTGCCCCCAAGGGAGCCACTGAGAATTACACGTTCTTGGGTTCCCTGGATTACCATTAGCAACTGATAGCAGATACACGGCATTAACAGTTCTTGGCTCAGACAATGAAAAGTCTACGGGATGTGTTTTTTTTTGTATTTTATTTTAGTAAACAGCAAATGTCAGGAAAAGGCCTGGTCTTACCCACAAGTGCTATTATTTTTTACCACTATTATTACTTTATACTGACTTTTGACATTTACAAATGAAATTGGATGAAAGGTTTAGCACTGTAAAACACTTTTTGAAAGATAAATAGTGCACTTTATATATCTACCGGTATATAGTTTAGACCAAAATGAGGGACAAATGATGATGAAAGATAGACATTGTTCCAAATCACAGACAGTCCCTTAAAATCAGGGACAGCTGGGATCTATGTATGATCATAGCCTAATTGTTCACTTAAATTCATCAAAACAAGTATATGTGAACAGTTAGTTTTTAATACATATAGGTAAGAAGGGCCTGTGGCCCCAGGCTTTTGTTTCTTGCTAGAACTGCCTCTCTCTCAATACAAATATATGGAAACCAAAGCAGCTTGGAACAGTTTGCTGCAACTTACAAGGCCAAATGCACCTGTCAATGAACTAAGATATCTCCGAAGTGTCTCAAACTCATTTCTAATGCAATCAGAGTGAACCTGGAAGAAAGCTGCATTTGCCCAGCGACTAAAACCCAAAACCTATTGACACAGGCTCCAAATTTAAAATGATTGTAAACGATCGCCTTGTAAAACAACCCATTCAGTTTAAAAAAGAAATGAAAAGCAAAACATTTTTGTATAGATATAAAATATTATAAATACCTTTTTTCCCTCTGTTCTCAGCCGCATAAGAGCTGGGGGGAGGAGAAGCAGCAGCTCACTGATCTTCTCAGTGAACGGCTGTGCAGGGGAGGCGTGTCAGGAAATGTCTGATCATTGGCGGAGAGCAGTCTGAGTTTCCAGCATAGCTAGAGAACTGACCACGGTGTGTTTTCCTGCTTAGTGTGGTCAGTTTCTAATAGGAAAGCAAGGGGACTGGCAGGAACACCAGGAATTTCACAAAAAAAGAAGCAATAAAAGGAAAACTGGAGGCATTCTCATACAAATACATAGTACAGCAGGCACAGATCAGGTATATATAGTGTTGGGGTAACAAACACTTTAATAAAAACTGTAGTGAAATAGAATTTGGCACACAGATGGAAAACATTCCAAGAGGCTGATTTACTGGAAGCAAATATGCTGTCACTTAGCAAGGGAAGTCACACCTTGTAAAGCAAATTAGAGTTTAGAGAAAGTGGTGAAGTTCAGGGGGGGAATCATGTGCAAAGAAAAAAAATTGAAGAAAAAAAAAACAGCATTTTTGCTTGAATGCGATTGGATGATGGAAACCAGCAGAACTTTGCTTCATTTACTTATCTCTGAGGGAAATGTCCTTGCAAAGTAAACAGCTTATTTGTCTTTAGTAAATCAATCCTCCAGGTTGTATTTCTGGTAAACCACATAGGTAAATGGTAAATCACACTTTAAAATACTGTATTACCACGTCTAAACAATAACAGGCCAAGTACATATCCTTGAGAGCAATGTGAAAAATTCTCAAATGATTGTGGCAAAAAGAAAAACAAAATGAAAGCACGAGAAACAGTTTTATTAGAGGTCTGTTACTGTGCTTTTTTAAAACAGTATAAAACCCAAAACCAAAAATGTAATATATTGCAGCTTACTAACTAATCCTTAACCTGTTCCTGCCAGCGCTATATCCAAAAGACAGCTACAGCGCAGGCCTAAATTGCCAGGAGGGCGTCCATTTATGTCCTCCCATGCATGAGCTGCCTGCATGCTCCTTGCGGGGCGTGCGCAGCTCGCTCTGTGATCAACAAGTCCATGAGACTCGGCTGATCACAGATCGGAGTAAGGGGCTGGTTCGGCCCCGGCCCCTTACCACGTGATCAGGTGTCAGCCAATGACAGCTGATCATGGGATGTAAATATAGTTGGTTCTCTCTTTTTTCCCTCCTTCGCCGGCTGCTGTCAGAGGGACATCGTTCCCGAAGAGAAAAAGACTGCTGCATCATGTGTGCCCACCTGTGCCTCCAGTGTCACCTACCAGTGCAGGTCAATGTCATTTACCAGTGCAGGTTAGTGCCAAATACCAGTGCCCACCAGTAACACCTATCAGTGCAGCCTATCAGTGCCTATAAGGGCTCATCAGTGCTGCCTCATCAGAGCACATCAATGAAGGAGAAAAATTACCTGTTTGCCAAATCTTATAGTAAACTGTTAAAACTGTTTTTGTTTTTTTTTCAAAATTTTTGGTCTTTTTTTTTTTGTTCAGAAAAAAATAAAAACCCCAGTGGTGATTAAATACCACCAAAAGAAAGCTCTATTTGTTTGAAAAAAATGATAAAAATTATCGACCAATTATCGGCAACACCGATATATCGGGGGCCGAAACGCACTTTCCCCGATATATCTATATCGGCCTTTGGATTTACCGATATTGCCGATATTTTAGTGTCATTGCATATGTTGCGCACACACATTTTGCCTTCTAACACTGCCTCCCACGCCTGCACGGCCCATATGTGACGCCATTTCACCGCACGCTGCACACATTCTTTGCCTTCAGACTGCCTCCCAAGCCTCACACAGCCTCATGTTACAGCCAGCTGCAGTCTGGTCCGGTCATGGTGCCAGCCATCCATCCACCCACAGGCCCTGGTCTCAGCCACCCACCACAGGTTGCCAGCCGCCAGCTATCCAACCCACAACAGAACAGGGTGCCAGCAGGCTAGCATCCAGCCACCGACTCCACAACAGGGTTCCAGCGAGCAAAGCAGCCACCCAGATAACACCAAGCCTGCCACCGTGACCAGTGACCACACAGTGTTACAGCAAGCCAGCTACCCACAACAGGCCAGGGTGAGTGAGTGACACCAAGCCAGCCACCCACACAACACGGTGACCCCAAGCCAGCCACCCACCACAGTTTTCCAGCAAGCAAGCCACCCACAACAGGGTGACACCAAGCCAGCCAGCCACCACAGTGTTCCTGCAAGCCAGCCACCCATAACAGGGTGACACCAACCCAGCCAGCCACCCATAACAGGGTGACACCAAGCCAGCCAGCCAGCCACCCATAACAGGGAGACACCAAGGCAACCAGCCACCCCAGTGTTCCTGCAAGCCAGCCACCCATAACAGGGTGACACCAAACCAGCCAGCCAGCCACCACAGACTGTTCCTGCAAGCTAGCCACCCAGAACAGGGTAACACCAAGGCAGCCAGCAAGCCAGTGCCACCACAATGTTAATGCAAGCCAGCCACCCAGAACAGGGTGACACCAAGCCAGCCAGCCACCACAGTGTTCCAGCAAGCAAGCCACCCACAACAGGGTGACACCAAGCCACCCACACTGCCAGGCGTCAGCCACCAACCCACACTGCCAGGCGTCAGCCACCAACCCACAACAAAGTGCCATCAAGCAACCCACACTGCCAGGCATCAGCCACCAACCCACAACAGGGTGCCAGCAAGCAACCACCCACTATGCCAGGTGTCAGTCACCAACCCACCACAAGGTGCCAGCAAGCAACCCACACTGCCAGCCATCAGCCACCAACTCACAACAGGGTGCTAGCAAGCAACCCACACTGCCAGGCGTCAGCCACCAACCCACAACAGGGTGCCAGCAAGCAACCCACACTGCCAGGAATCAGCCACCAACCCACAACAGGGTGCCAGTGCCAGCAGCAGCAACAACTTCAGCAAGCCATTTTTTTTATCTTTTTTGTGTCTTTCAAATTGAAATGGAGATGGATGAGGAGAGAAAAAGTAAAAGTCTGGGGCTATTTCTCGTCTCAACCTTCTCCAGGAAAAGCAGCAGTGTGCAACACATATACAAACAACATAAGCATGGGATCAGTAACTGCAAAAAACAAAAATATGTCAAATCTTTGAGCCCATCTTAGAGTTCATCATATTGAATTGTGTCATGCAACACAGAAAAAACAAAATGAATATCAATGTGATTTTGATTTAATACATCCTCCACTATCCCAGGCAACAATAACAGGTTTGTTTGTGAAAAATAAACACATCACTGTCTAGATTCAGATGGAAGATCCCAACTGCTAGACAGAGTAATCACAGAGATGATTGTCACTGATAACCAGCCATTCACAATGGTGTCTGACTCAGGATTTCAGCCGTTGATGTCCATACTTGAGCCAAGCTACACACTGAAGAGTGAGAAGTATTATCAAACCAAAATGCTGGCAAAGCTTCCCCAAAAGGTTGTTGACAAAGTAAAGGCTATGCTGCAGCCAGAGAATGCTGGCAACTCACTCTCATTCATGACGGACTGCTGTTCACAAACAGAGTCAGAGTCACTAATCATTCTTACATACCACTTCATTGACACTGGATAGACAAAAAGGCAATTGGTGTTGAATACAAAAGTGATGCAAGGATCCCACACTAAGTACAGTAGAGAAATGTTTCTAGGCATGCTTGGAGAATGGGGAATCAACAAAGACCAAGTAATGCTTGCACAACTTTGAGACAGTAGAGCAAACATGCGGAAAGGAATGAGGCTTGCTGATATGTCAGCCCTCTTTGTCATGACACACAACACCCTCCAACTTTCAAATGATGTTCTGTCAAGCCAAAGAGCTTTGATTGATATATGTTTCGATAAGCATGAAGAGATTAAAAATGTTGTGCTTGAAAGTCTTTTGAATCCTCGATACAAGAACCATGCTTTCTCATCTGATGATGTATTGGCTAAGGCGAAACAATGGCTGACAGAAGATATTCAACAGGAGGTGCAGTAGGTTCCTCCCGAAAAGGCAAATCCAGAACACTATTTTTATGAAGAGCAGCATGCTGCAAAAACAGACACATGTCCAAAAATACGTTAACGAACATAAGAGAATCTTCTTCATCATGGTTGAATTTATCAGGACATTTTCAGTGTTTTATTGGGGCCTCATGCGGAGGATTCAATTTCTTCTGAATCTGCAACTATGAGCCTGGATGATGAACTTCATCTCTGTTTGAAAGAAGCAGGAATTGACAGAAGAAGTCATCCTCTTCAGTGGTGTAGAGAAAATGAGGCACGCTACAAAAGACTTGCTTCCCATGCTAGAAGATACCTCTCTCTCTCTCTCTCTCATGCTCAGGAGGAGTGGAGGACAGAGAAGCAGTTTATGAAGTGGCAGCATTGTATGAACAAAACAGAAGACCTTTAACAGTTGGCCATGGACATGCTGAAATGTTCTGCTTTCTGCATTATAATATTGTTCTACTTAACTGGGAGTATTGAAAAGAGTAGTGTCCACTCCACTCCAATCCACTGTGTAGCTGTTGCCTAGCTTTTTTTCTAGCAGTTTTGCACTGATTGCTGTAGTTGCAGTGAGTGCCCTACTGCAAAGAGTCCAATCCAATCCAATGTCTAGCTGTTGCCTAGCTTTTTTTCTAGCAGTTTTGCACTGACTGCTGTAGTTGCAGTGAGTGCCCTACTGCAGAAGTAGTCCACTGACTCCAGTCCAATCCACTGTAGTTTTGCACTGACTGCAGTAGTTGCAGTGAGTGCCATACTGCAGACAGAGGTGGTCCTCCACTGACTCCAGTCCAATCCACTGTGACGTGTAGCTGTTTCCTTGCTTTTTTCTAGCAGTTTTGCACTGACTGCAGTAGTTGCAGTGAATGCCTTACTGCAGAGGTAGTCCTCCACTGACTCCAGTCCAAAACACTGGATATGTGTAGCTGTTGCCTTGCTCTTTTTCTAGCAGTTTTGCACTGACTGCAATAGTTGCAGTTAGTGCCTTACTGCAGAGGTAGTCCTCCACTGACTCCAGTCCAATCCACTGTGACATGTGTAGCTGTTGCCTTGCTTTTTTTTTCTAGCAGTTTTGCACTGAATGCATTAGTTGCAGTTGCAGTGAGTGCCTTACTGCAGAGGTAGTCCTCCACTGACTCCAGTCCAATCCACTGTGTAGCTGTTGCCTAGCTTTTTTTCTAGCAGTTTTGCACTGACTGCACTGCAGTAGTGAATTAAAAATGTTTACATGTGTGAAAATATCGGCCAATATCGGCCGATACCGATATGCGATTGGCAAAATATCGTCGGCAAGCGAAAAACCGATATCGGTCGATCACTAATAAAAATTTAATTTGGTTACAGCTTTGCCTGACCACGCAATTGTTATTCAAAGTGCGACAGCGCTGAAAGCTGAAAATTGGCCTGGGCAGGAAGGGGGTAAAAGTGCCCAGTAGGCAAGTGGTTAAATTTAGTGGCTGCGTCAGTTTTCTTCTTTTTTTTTTCTAGGCTCTCTTCCCTCTGTTTTAACCTGGTGATCTGGCCAGTAACACACCTCCTGTATTAGAGTGCCTCCACTCTTGATGAAGGAGCACAGGGGTACCTTTGGACAGCAGATTTAGATTAGTAGATTTAGATACAATAACAATCGGAAGCCAAACTCCAAAACAGCTTTTTTTCTTTCTTTTGGGATAAAGGCAATACATTAATCAATAAAAGCTGATCATTGTAAAGCATCCCTGTCAATGGTAAATGGTTTTCTCATCCCTGTAACTGCAACATATACAGGGGAGCTTGTTCTGTTGAAAAATAACAGACTTCTGGCTGGATCACCAAGTGAAAATAAAGGAAAATAAAACAAATGCAGCCATCACATCTAAAAATTGTTAGGCTGCAATAGAATAAGGCTTGGTTCACACTATGTGGTGCAAATTTGCTGCAAATTCGCACCGTATCAAAATGGCAACCTGCTCATGCAAAGTGATTGGAAAGTGTATGTTAAGTTAAGGAGAACCCGCAATCAGTTTGCAAAACACAGCTTGATTTACAGAATCAGATCGCATGGGTGTGAACACCCATGCGATCCGATTCTGGTGCGGACAAAAAAGGGGTCCTGCACAAGTTTGGTCTGATACAAACTGTATGGCTAAATTTGCATCGCACAGACATCGCATGTGATCTGCACAGCAATGCGGTGCAAATCACATGCGAGGTGTGGCACCGCACCAGTGTGAACCGGCCCTAATTGTTTACTTTTTGGTTTTATACTACTTTAAATCAAATGTATGATAAATAGGTCAGAAAATCAGAAAATCAGAAATCAGAAAAAAAATAAAAATCCTGGGTAAAAATAACCTGCTTTAACCTTTTCGCTGCCAGAGCTGTTTTTGTGTTTTTTGCACACATGTTTAAAACATAATTTTCGACCTGAATATTACACAAAACCCCCAAACATTTAATATATTCTGAAAGCAGACAGCCTAGAGAATAAAGTAGTGGTAGATCCAGATCACTTTGCAAAATATATTTTTGGTTTTTGTAATAACAAACATGTTATATTTACCTGCTCTGTGCAGTGATTTTGCACAGAGCAGCTAAAATCCTCTTCCTTTTGGATCCCCCACTGGCACTCCTTGCTCTCTGGCTTCTTCCCTTCAAGCAGTGCCCCCGGAGAAAGCCATTTGCCCTGGGGGCACCATTAAGTGCTCGCTCCCAAGCCGCTGCTCTATGCATCCATTAGACATATAAAGCCGTAGCTCCTCCCACTCCCTCCTCTTTTGCTCACTGGCTGTGATTAAGGGGATTAGGTATGGATTGGGGGGTCTCGGGGGAGGGGGGGAATGCTGCACGCAGAAGCTTTTTTTACCTTGATGCATAGAATGCACTAGAAACAACAGAATATTTTTTGATGCTTTATTGAAATTTTAACTTGGATAGAGTGCAGGGAAGCTGTGCGATACTCCAGTAGCACAATGTAGTAACTCAACGACATTCTTTACTTTGTCAAAGCTTCTTGTTACGGTCCCTCTAGCCACAACTAAGGGGTTGAACATCACTGAGACACCATGAAATGTCCTAAATCAAGCAAGCTCGGGCACTGATGAACAAGGTATAGTAGCAGCACACAATCACTAGAATCCTACACACAGGTCTGTACTCACAATATCTCTGCCTCTTTCAAGTATCAGCCAGACATTTCTCCCATGAACTCTTCAGATCAGATCCTGAGTGAAATATCTTAATCAGTTCCAGGAAGTTTCAACAAAACAGGCCCCGAAGCTCTTAGCATAGCTAGGACCTCAATGAGCACATGTAAAAGTACAACTTTACTACCCAGAAGGGCAGCAGCCCTTCAGGCTAGGGACTCCTCCTGCTAGGCAAGAACAGGACTGTCTCAGCCCTCAAACTTTTTAAGCACTCCTCAGCCACCTACTGGGAATCTTCCCCAAGAATTGGCTGAGACCACATACATTTTCAGGCTGTGGGTCTGCCTCTTCCAGCCCACTACATTATAGAATCCTCCAGAAGGCAGGGGGAAGCAGTCAAACCTGCAGCCAGTGAAGCCTAGCACAGTCCAAAGCAATCGCAAGCTGCTCCTCTGTTTACAGGGGGGCCCAAAATTAAATTTACCCAGCCTATCTATCTCTAGGAGGGTTTTACAGTTGTAATGACATTTTGGTGGTTGTTTTAAATCTGCAGTTTTCATTAAAAAAAAAAAAAAAATACCTGGAGATCTTGCCACAAGGTTTTTTGTTCAGGCACTTACTGTTATGAGGGTACAACTGCCTATCAACCAGGGAGTGGATGAAAAGGTATCAGGACAATATCCCCCCCGAAAACATCCCCCTGGACATAATCCCCCCCGGGACAACATCCCCCCGGATAATATCCCCCCGGGACAACATCCCCCGGGCAATATCCCCCGGGACATAGGGTTAGGGTTAGAGGGATAGGGTTAGAGGGGGGATATTGTCTAGGGGGATATTGTCCAGGGAGGATATTGTCTGGGGGGATGTTGTCCCGGGGGGATATTGTCCGGGGGGTTGTTGTCCAGGGAGGATATTGTCCGGGGGGATGTTGTCCCGGGGGATATTGTCCGGGGGGTTGTTGTCCAGGGGGGATATTGTCCTGGGGGGATATTGTCCTAGAATCGGATGAAAGAGGCTCAGCAGCACTGAGGTGCCAAAAAAGATGACTAAAGTGAAAACAGAATTGTATGCAAAACAAACTGTACTGATCTTCTATGATATGTGCTTTAGCAATCTGAATGTAGTTCCATATGATTTACAACTACTTTAATACTTTTTGTTGGTGTCTATGCAGCAAATTAAGCCAGAACTGCTAATCTACTTACATATTCAAAGTTAATGACCTAAGCATCCCTGAATCCAAACAGTCAGCAAAAAAGTGATACAATGACCCCATATTTAAAAGGAGGTCGCCAATGGCAGCCTCTGCATTTATATTATGACAACTTTCCTTTAAAAAAGTGAGCACTAAAAAAATATTTCTTTCTGTTCATTGGGTTTGCTACACTTTTGCATTTTGTGGTCTTTTGTTGACAGGAATTATTTTTTATTTTATTTTTAGTATGTTATTCTCTTAACATTTGTGTTCAAAAACAGCCCTTACCCATCGAGGCATGAATTCTAATAGATCTCTGAAGGTATGCTGTGGTATCTGTCACCAAGCCATTAGTAGCAGATCTTTTAAGTTCTGTAAGTTGTGAGGTGGGATCCCTATGGATTGGACTTGTTTTTCCAGCTCACCCCACAGATGCTCGATTGGATTAAGATCTGGAGAATTTAGAGGCCAAGTGAAACCCTCAAACCTGTTCTTGTGTTACTCAAACCATTACATTTTCACAGTGTTGCAGAATGCATTACCCTGCTGAAAGAGGCTTCTGCCATCAGGAAATACCATTTCCATGAAAAGATGTACTTGGTCAGCAACAATGTTTAGGTAGGTGGTACATGTCAATGTAACATCCACTTGAATGGCAGTACCCAAGGTTTCTTAGCAGAACATTGCCTAAAGCATGGGTGTCCAACCTTTTGGCTTCTTTGGGCCACATTGAGTGTAGAGAAATTTTCTCGGGCCGCATATAAAATATAAACTATAGTTAAGGGATATAAGTAATAAAACGCCGCTGTGCCCTTCCCGCGCTGCTGCCCCCCCCCCCCCCAAGCACTAATTTAACACAACTAGAGGATGATCCCTTCCGAGGCAGCCTCTGCCTACAGTTAGTTGGAAGCCGCTGTGGCCGTGCCCCCGACCCGACTTCCTTCTTCCCCATCAAAAAAAAAAATTGTCAGGGGGCAGTGGGCCGCATTGCCTGGGGCTCTGGGCCACATGCGTCCCCCAGGCCGCAGGTTGGACATGCCTGGCCTAAAGCATCACACTGCCTCCTGCTTGCCTTCTTCCCAGGTAAGCAACACACATGCACCTAGCCATTCACATGATGTACAGTAAAAGAACATGTGATTCATCAGACCAGGTCACCTTCCGTCTTCGTCATTTCTCTGTGGTCCAGTTCTGATAATCGAATGCTCATTGCAGGCACTTTTGGCTGGGGACATAGGTCAGCATTTGCACCCTGACCAGTCTGCAGCTACAGTGCATCCGGAAAGTATTCACAGCGCTTCACTTTTTCCACATTTTGTTATTTTATAGCCTCAAAATTCTACAAACAATACCCTATAATGACAACATGAAAGAAGTTTGCCTAAAATCTTTGAAAATGTATTAAAAATAAAAAAACGAAAAATCACATGTTCATAAATATTCACTGCCTTTGCCATGGCACTCAAAATTAAGCTCAGGTGCATCCTGTTTTTACTGATCATCCTTGAGATGTTTCTACAACTTGATTGGAGTCCATCTGTGGTAAATTCAGTTGATTGGACATGATTTAGAAAGGCACACTCCTGTCTATACAAGGTAACACAGTTAACAGCGCCCGCCAGAGCACAAACCATGCAATGAAGTCCAAGAAATTGTCTGTAGACCTCTGAGACATGATTGTATCGAGGCACAGATCTAGGGAAGGGAACAGAAAAAATTCTGCAGCATTAAAGGTCCCATTGCGCACAGTGGCCTCCATTATCTTTAAATGTAAGCAGTTTGGAACCACCTGGACTCTTCCTAGAGTGGGCCCCCTGCCAAACTGAGCGATCGGGGGAGAAGGGCCTTAGTCGGGGAGGGGACCAAGAACCCGATGGTCACTCTGACTGAGCTCCAGTATTTCTTCCTTCCAGAAGAACAACCATTTCTGCAGCACTCCACCAATCGGGGCTGCATGGTAGAGTGGTCAGAAGTAAGCCACTCCTTAGTAAAAGGCCCATGACAGCCCGCCTGGAGTTTGTAAAAAGCACCTAAAGGACTCTCAGGCCATGAGAAACAAACTTCTCTGGTCTGATGAAACAAAGATTGAACTCTTTGGCCTGAATGGCAAGCGTCATGTCTGGTGGAAAGCAGGCACCGTTCATTACCTGGTCAATACCATCCCTACAATGAAGTAGGTTAGTGGCAGCATCATGCTGTGGGGATGTATTTCAGCGGCAGGAACTAGGAGAATAGTAAGGATCAAGGGAAAGATGAATACAGCAATGTACAGAGACATCCTTAAAGAAAACTGGTTCCAGAGCTCTCTGGACCTCAGACTGGGGCAAAGGTTCATCTTTCAACAGGACAATGACCCTAAGCACACAGCTAAGATAACAAGGGATCAAAAAACGAACAGAAGGGAAAGAAGTTGCAAAATATGGCTCCAAAAAGGGTGAGGTGTGTTAAATCACGAATAATTTTATTGAGGTGAAAAAATAATTGATTAAAAAAATCAACAACATCAAGACTATACAAAATATAAAGAAAGAAATTGCCCACTGACATGGAGATAAAAACAACTGCAAAGAGGTCCTGTCCCATGAAAGACCACTGCTACACTATCTCAGACTCCACCCACCACCCCATCCATACACTCAGGGTGAATATGCCACTGGAAAATCAACAGGGCCGCCTGACCGAAGGTCAACCGTTTATGCTCCCTAAACAGAGACTTAAGGGCATCATCTGAATTCCCCTCTGTGCTAGTCTCCCTATTGAATACTGACCGAATCTCTTCATCTAGGGAGTCCCCCAACACAAAAGCCATAATGGATAATCAAAAAGCAATAAAGCAATAACCGTCTGGGATGCTGACAAATTGCTCAAAGGAACAAATATAAGCCCATATAGGAGCCTCCCGAGGATACCACTACAGATTATCCATCCACATGTCAGAGGGACAAATTGAAAAATGTATATAAATATTGATGTTGTTGTTTGTTCAGTGAACAAAACCTCAATAAAACTATGTCACCCCGAGGTCCAACAAGGAAATGATTCATGAAGGAATCACAAAACTGTAAGTCAATTAAAACCAAGGGTAGGGGGAAGTGTGGAACCTCAGGAAAACCACTCAAAAACCCCTATGGGGTATGAGGGTGTGACATGTATACGTGGAATATTACACCTCTAACCCAACAGTGTACAACCTGTGAGCCAAGCAACTAAACAGACACTTTAAAAAACGAACAGAAGGGAAAGAAGTTGCAAAATATGGCTCCAACAAGGGTGAGGTGTGTTAAATCACGAATAATTTTATTGAGGTGAAAAAATAATTGATTACAAAAATCAACAACATCAAGACTATACAAAATATAAAGAAAGAAATTGCCCACTGACATGGAGATAAAAACAACTGCAAAGAGGTCCTGTCCCATGAAAGACCACTGCTACGCTATCTCAGACTCCACCCACCACCCCATCCATACACTCAGGGTGAATATGCCACTGGAAAATCAACAGGGCCGCCCGATTGTTTCGGCAGTGGGAGGACCCCTTGAGAAACTCGGTAGATACCTTGATTCATTCATTAAGGACTTGGTGATTGACTTGCCCTCATAAGTTAGGGACACCGGCGATGTCTTACAAAAGATCTGCGACATTGAGGTTCCTGATGGCGCTATCCTAGTAGGAATAGACGTCGAATCGTTGTACACCTCAATCCCCAATGAATGGGGTATTCTAGCCGTTCACCATTTCCTTGAGCAAAAACACTATCAATTCGGGGCCAAAAATGAGTTCCTAGTTGAAATTCTTGATTTTGCGTTAACTAACAACTTCTTCCAATTTCTTGGCAGCAACTTTCAGCAAATACTATGCTTGCCTCCACTTAGGCCTATGGGAGGAGGAAACTGTATATGCTTCCTTAATGTACCTCAGCCATGCCAAATCATGGCTGAGGTACATTGATGACGTACTGGTTTTATGGACTGGATCTAGGAGTGAGCTGGATGAGTTCATGGTTGAACTCAATTTCAACCCTAGGAACATTAGACTCACCTACACGGCAGATCCCCTCGAAATCTCATTTCTTGATCTTAAAATTAGGATAGACCAAGGCCATCTTTCAACCTCCACATTCCGAAAGGAGACTGCTGCAAATACTTTGCTGTGTGTAGACAGCCACCACCCTAAGTCTCTGATTCGCGGCATCCCGGTAGGGCAATTCATCAGGGTCAGACGCAATTGCTCTGATCCAGCTGAATACCACCGGGAGGCTGCCAAATTGTACTCTAGGTTTCGTGAGAGAGGTTATTCTCACAGAATCCTTAGACGTGCAAAAAAACTAGCTGGTAAACGCACACGCCAAGAAATCCTCAATTCCACACATAAACAAAAATCTAAACAGGCTAATCATCCTAGATTGATCACCAAATTTGGTGGTCAATGGAATGAGGTAAAAAACATTCTAGAAAACCATTGGCACATTTTGCGAAGGGCCGGAAAAATAGGAGACATAGTGGGACCTAGACCTCTGTTGGTGGCTAAACGAGCGAGTAACCTGGGTGATTACCTGATTCACTCGGAATTTCAAAAGAAAACGAAACACTCGTGGCTGACAGACCTTCCCCCACTCAAGGGGATGTTTCCCTGTGGCCACTGCGGCATTTGCGGGTTCGTGGAGAAGACCAACGTCTTTACGAACTCGGAAGGGACTAGAACTTTCCTCATCCAGAGGTTCATAAATTGTGGGACTAGTAGAGTCCTTTATTCTATTCAATGCCCTTGTAACAAATTTTATGTGGGCAAAACGAAGCGTCAGCTCCGTGTGAGAATCAATGAACATCTTAAAAGCATTAGACTCAAGGAAGACACCCCTCTCACGCTCCATTTTGAGGAGCAACACAACGGTGACCCCAAAGGCCTAAAAGTAAAAGGTTTTTTTGCTCTTGATCTCCCACCCAGGCGTGGTGATTATGACAAAATTCTCCTTCAAAGGGAAAAGGCCTGGATTTTTCGCCTCGGTACCCTTGCACCCAAAGGTCTTAACACGGAGTGTAGTCTTAAAGTGTTTTTGGATCAATAATAACCTCAGTTGAATATATAAACTAAGATGTATATCTTAATCCCCTTTGATGTACATCAGGTTATTACTGTGATATGTACTTCTATATATATCTCCTACCCGCTTTTCAGTTGTTTATTTAGGTGCTGATTATAATTATCAGGACCTTTCTAATATCCCTGGAATCTGATTGAGGGCTTTAATATTGCTATACATTGTTTTAGCCTACTATTTTTGCCCCATTCTTAGGTGTGTTCTTTACTCCTCTGTGTTTTCCCCTACATTTATGTCATGTTTATGCAATTGAAGTGCTAGTCAGGTGTTCCTGTCTCTTTTTTATGCCCAGGTCTTCACCCATCTGGGATGCTGATTCTCTAAGGCCATAAATTATATTCTAAAGCTATTTAGTATAACTATGTTTCTTTGTAATAATCAATTTGTTTTTTCTTAGTGCTGAGCTCTCCCGAGTCCACTAGGGGTCCTCGTTAACATGACAACACGTCAGCAGGGAGCCTGATTGCCTTTGTCCAATGGCCTCTGTGCTCCTGGTATTAAAGGACTGACGTGATTGACACCAGTTACGTCCTGAAGAAGCGTGCTTGCGTCACGCGAAACGCGTCGACGTCACACGCTGCTACGCCACGGACTCCACCCTGTTCGTTACACGGACCGCATCTTCGCTCGCTGGCTGCTTGGCGCCAAACCCTCCCTGGTGGACGGGAAGCTCCCACATCCTCTGGCGGACACCACGGCATGCCTCCATAGCAAACCAGCTACACGGGACACCACAGCCGGACCTTTGCTGAACTGACCCCGGTGTGCTTCACAAATTGTGCACAGTATACGGATCCACAGGACTCATATGGTCAGTAAATTGGCTATGTTATGTGACCAAACGCTTGCTTGCTTGTATGTCTTGCTGACGCACACACTACAAACATTGCTTCTTGAATGGCTGGCGGCTTCTGCCCTAAGGTCTGATGTACACTAATAGTGTCTATTGGTGAACATGGTCACCCACCCCGGACTGTTACATTCGCAGACACAGGTGATGATTCACCACCTGGGTGTACCGACTGTCTAGACACATGGACTTGGATTAATTGATCTTTACCAGACCATTCACACTTCACTGCTGCTCCTAGCTTCTTGTCTGTCTGCTTAGCCATATGTCCGTGCTGCTTTCAACGGTGCCTTTTGCTGTGTCCTTGCTGCTAACAATTGTTCCGACAGGACTTTATCCAGAATTCACTGCCATCATTCCAAGAACTTGTCCGCATGCCAGAGTGAATCTGTGGTGGAGCTGTCAACTGTATTATACACCAATACGGGTGTGAGGACCCTGCACCCAGCGGCCACTGGTGGGGATTCCCGTAATCAACGGACTGAGACATCAATAACATTGGATGAACACTGCCCCTAGCTGGGAATCTTCGCATACTTGGGAGTTTTCTCCCCTAATCCTCACTTCCAACTGGTCTCCTTCATGGTTCCCCTGTTGATTTTCCAGTGGCATATTCACCCTGAGTGTATGGATGGGGTGGTGGGTGGAGTCTGAGATAGCGTAGCAGTGGTCTTTCATGGGACAGGACCTCTTTGCAGTTGTTTTTATCTCCATGTCAGTGGGCAATTTCTTTCTTTATATTTTGTATAGTCTTGATGTTGTTGATTTTTTTAATCAATTATTTTTTCACCTCAATAAAATTATTCGTGATTTAACACACCTCAACCTTGTTGGAGCCATATTTTGCAACTTCTTTCCCTTCTGTTCGTTTTTTGATGTCTGTTTAGTTGCTTGGCTCACAGGTTGTACACTGTTGGGTTAGAGGTGTAATATTCCATGTATACATGTCACACCCTCATACCCCATAGGGGTTTTTGAGTGGTTTTCCTGAGGTTCCACACTTCCCCCTACCCTTGGTTTTAAATAAGATAACAAGGGAGTGGGTACGGGACAACTCTGTAAATGTCCTTGAGTGGCCCAGCCAGAGCCCAGACTTGAGTCTGATTGAACTTCTCTGGGTAGATCTAAAAATAGCTGTGCAGCGGCACTCCCCATCCAACCTAATGGAGCTTGAGAGGTCCTGCAAAGAAGAATGAGAGAAACTGCCCAAAAATAGGTGTGCCAAGCTTGTAGCATCATACTCAAAAATACTTGAGGCTGTAATTGGTGCTAAAGGTGCTTCAACAAAGTATTGAGCAAAGACTGTGAATACTTATGTACATGGGATTTTTTTGTTTTTTTATTTTTATAAATTTGCAAAGATTTCAATTGAACTTCTTTTACATTGTCATTATGGGGTATTATCTGTAGAATTTTGAATAAAATAATGATTTTTAATCAATTTTGGAATAAGGCTGTAACATAACAAAATGTAGAATAAGTGAAGCACTGTGAATACTTTTTGGATGCACTGTATGTAACTCCATACACAACAAACTGTGATGCCCATTTTTTCTGATTTCAACATATCAACTTTAGGGACAACCTGTTTACTTGCTGCTGATATATCCTGCAGATGTTCTGATACCATTGTAATGAGATTTACTTAACCTGACAGTGGGTATAAAGTTATGGCTGATCAATATACTGTGTATAAACTTAATAATCAAGAACAAGTAAATGCATAGCCTAACATATTCAGAGAAATATTCATCATGTGTTTATATTACTAATACAATTATCATGAAAATAGATTACTAAATACCATACCAAGCCAAGCAAAATTACAATAATTGTGTAGATTTCAAACATAAATGATTTTTTTTAATTAAAAGTGCATTTTAACTATACTTTCAATTCAGTATAGTCTTACTGGCTGCCAAAAATAAACCTTTACAATGACATACAACTTCTCTGAATTTATTGATTAAGACAAGGGCAGCATCCATCTAAATCCCAGACAAAATCATTAATTTCTCCTAAAGGTCAGTGAGCACTTCCATAGCCCGTATTAGCCTGATATCTGTTATCTCCAAACTGGTGCTTAAATATATGTGCTATCACAATATCACAGAAATATTGCTCAATGGTTGGCAGACAACAGATTTAAAAAAGAATAATCATTTTCCAAGTTAGATGCACGGCACCCTACTTTATGATTGACTTTGGCTTCATGCCTTTGCTAGAACAGTCACACACATCTTTCAATTCCATGTGAACTATTTTTCTTTGTACCTCAATGCATTGCTATCCAGCTGAACATTCCATGAAATCTCTAAATTCTGTTTATTTAAACTGAAACAAGCTAAAATACTGACATGAAATGAAACTCCTGTATGGTAAAAATGTACATTACAAGGGTTATAAATTTTATTTCAAGATCTTCCCTGCTTTTTCTGGAGATACTGAAAGAGGAATATAACTCTGGAAGCTGTGCCAATGCCAAAAAAAAATCACCATGATGGACTTACAGTGCCTTGTTCTTCACTGTGTCTTTGTGTGTAGGTAGTGTGACAGGAAGTCAGGTAAATCTGTGAATGCAGTCACAGACAGGAGATACATTTCCACCTGGTTTAGAAAATTCACCAATTACTATAGGGTGTCGGCTGCAAAGGCAGAAGGAAGGTGTAAAGAAGTTGAAAGGCCTTCAGCTGTTCGGAATGAGGAAGTTAAGGCCTCTATAATTTGTCCAAAGGAAGTCTATTGATTGCTGCCTCCTGACGCTGTGTGGGCATGGGGGGAGGACAGTCAGATGTGTGCCCCCTGAAAGCTGTGTGTGCATGGGGAAGACCTCCTGAAGCGATGTGCGCTGAGGAGGGTAACAAGTGGAAGACTACTCGAGGTGAGGTCTTGGATCGTTTCTATGTGAAAAGAAACCAATGGACATTTCCTGTGTGAAGGGGAAATTAATTAAGACTGAAGACTACTCAAGGTGAGGTCTTGGACTATTTCTATGTGGAAAGAAATAAATGCACTGTTTGCTATGTGAAGAGACAATCAAAGGAATGTGTTCTATGTGAAGAGAAAAGCAAAGGGACATGTTCAATGTGAAGAGGAAAAGGGACATGATCAATGGACATTTGTTGTGTGTAGAAAAAACATGCACTATTGAGTGTCTGCTGTAGGATCAGCAAAGTTTGCCCAACAGTAGGTTGGAGACAGACTCCGTAGGTAGGTTCCTGTATGTGAGAAGGTAGCCGTCCACAGTGGCAAGGATTTATTTTGTGTTTTATTTTTATTTTGATGTTTTTGAGGCTTGCACTTGTGTGAAGTATCTTTACAAAAAGTGCAGCGCTAAAGTAATTTGAATAATAACGTGGCAAGTGGAGAACCAAAAAAAAAAACATATACAATATAAGCAAAATAGTGTCCAAAATACTGAATAAAGTCCCAAAACAGAAATGCAAATGAAAATGAATCCGCATGCAAGGTGTTGAGGAGAACAATCCTTTTCAGTGACACCCAGGGAAAAGTGAAGGATGGGGACACCTCTGTGCACAAGTATCACAAGCAGCTTACCAGAACTCCTTGGCTACTCAATTTAATGAGACAGCCTCTCCCAGCAAGATGTTATACCAATGTCACCAGCGGTTGTCAAGCTCCAATGCTTCATAATCACTCCATCATATAAGCATGAGTATATAAAAAGAATAAAAGCCCATAGCGTAATTCCGTAACATATAAAATCCAATTTATTAAAAGAATACTACTCACAGTGAGAAGGTAAAAAACAGGTACATAGAACAGTGCGGCGTCCCGCAATTGTCCAAAACAGCATCAAGCAATGTAAAGCAGCCGGCTCCGTAAGGGGGCGTGTGGACTTTGCATCTGGAGTCGCCAACGTTTCGTCATCAAAAGACTTCGTCTGGGCGTGACGCGACGTCACGCCCAGACGAAGTCTTTTGATGACGAAACGTTGGCGACTCCAGATGCAAAGTCCACACGCCCCCTTACGGAGCCGGCTGCTTTACATTGCTTGATGCTGTTTTGGACAATTGCGGGACGCCGCACTGTTCTATGTACCTGTTTTTTACCTTCTCACTGTGAGTAGTATTCTTTTAATAAATTGGATTTTATATGTTACGGAATTACGCTATGGGCTTTTATTCTTTTTATATACTCATGCTTATATGATGGAGTGATTATGAAGCATTGGAGCTTGACAACCGCTGGTGACATTGGTATAACATCTTGCTGGGAGAGGCTGTCTCATTAAATTGAGTAGCCAAGGAGTTCTGGTAAGCTGCTTGTGATACTTGTGCACAGAGGTGTCCCCATCCTTCACTTTTACCTGGGTGTCACTGAAAAGGATTGTTCTCCTCAACACCTTGCATGCGGATTCATTTTCATTTGCATTTCTGTTTTGGGACTTTATTCAGTATTTTGGACACTATTTTGCTTATATTGTATATGTTTTTTTTGTGGTTCTCCACTTGCCACGTTATTATTCAAATTACTTTAGCGCTGCACTTTTTGTAAAGATTTTGGTTATTGATCACTGTTAGTTGATTTTGGTGCTAGCTGCTCACATAATTCATA
This sequence comes from Pelophylax lessonae, assembly GCF_965119305.1. NCBI lineage: Eukaryota > Metazoa > Chordata > Amphibia > Anura > Ranidae > Pelophylax > Pelophylax lessonae. Next base: position 70,114,637 of record NC_138769.1, read on the forward strand.
TCGAATACACTGTCATTTATTTAACTTAGCGCAGGAATTTTTTTCTCTCCCTTTATCCTTGTGTGAAGTAAATTGCAAGAATAAACCAAACTGTTGTTTGCAACCACTTCTCGGCTATCTCCCTGTGTAAACGCACCCCCCCCAAGGGGTCATCCATACCCACCACCGAGCTAATCTCCCACAGTAGCCAAGGGGCAGGACTTTGCTTCCCCATGTCAGAGCCTACAGCAAGGGCAGCAGGGAACAGTACAGTAGTGACACTACCAAATCTTACTCCAGATCTCATGGCAGTCTGAGGCAGAAATGCCTTAGATTTTACGATGCAGATATACAGCTACCAAAATGGAGGCAAAACCAAGGGTGCCAGGTAAGTAGGAGTGTAGATTCAATAGCACTTTATTTAAAAAAAACACTTACATCTGCTTAGGCACAACTAACATTTCTTAATTTTCTCCAGTAACATTTTCAATTTTAAAGATGAACCCCAGGCTCCTTCAGAAAAACATGTAGTCAGCAAACTAGTACAAATACCGTAGCTGCTGACTTTTAATATAAGGACACTTACCTGTCTGGGGATCCTGTGATGTCCTCATCCAAGCTACATCTTCAATCGGCTTTGGGTGCTGGTACATTTCTAGTAAGAAGTGAAGTCTTGCGGCTTCACAGCCTGTTTCCTACTGCACATGCACTTTGTGAATGGTCCCGTAGTCTTCTGGGACCTGTGATGTGTCCCAGAAGACCGCGGCAATCTGAGCCAAAAGTGGGAGCAGGTACCTGTCAAATCCAGATACCTGCTCCCCCTCCCCTCAAAAGTGCCAAATGTGGCATTGGAGAGGGGCAGGGTGCAAACAAGCTGAGCTTCCCCTTTTGGGTGGAGCTCCACTTTAGGTTAAATTCCAATTAGATTCTTGAGTCTTTGCCCTCAGCTGTATTTTACTCAGCATTGCAGTTCAGGTCTCTGCTGTGTACACCGACTGTAATCAACAAAGCCTAAATAGACTGGTGGACATTCAGCTTGTGCATGATCAACAGGCGGCCCAAACGGAAGTGGGAGTGGGTACCTGTCAAATCTAGGTACCAGCTCCCCCCCAAAAAAGTGTAGGTAAACCCAAAAATCTATTTTAAGATTGCTTTTTGGTATCATGTCTCACTATATTAATTTTTTATAAACAAATAATTTTGGTGAATGTGTTGCTAAGTTTGTTACCTGGAGATCCTGCAGGTAGCAGCACATGCGGTGGCAGGTTGACATTGCTATGTCACTGCCGCACAATTAACAGCAGCTTTTTCAGACTGCCATGCAAGTTCCTTCATTTCAATGTTGGGCCTAAAACTGGCCATACATTAATCCTTTTTTTTTTTTTGGGTTGAACCAAAAAAATTGACCATATTTCCCGATCCACACATTTGAGGTGGCTGGGGGAATCCTTCTGCTGTGTCATTTAATTCTGACTGTGGGGAGGCTTCCCTGCCATCAGGATACACTGATCAGCACTACAAGCTATAGCCTGTAGCGCCGATCGAGAGGACATTTTTCCATCTGGGTTGCTATAACCACAGCATGTACAACCACAGTGCACATACATGGATCGAAATTCAGCTGGTCCCTGCTATAGACAGCTTAACAGCCACCTGAAGAAATGGACACAGTGGACTGACAATGCTGCTGCAAATTCCAAGATACTGTAGTAGCTTTTTGTTCTCAGCATGCAACAAAAAGTGTTGTTACTGGCAGATACTTTTGGTAAGAAATGTTTTAATAGATCATGTTATGTTATGAACACTGTATATAGTGTGATATAATACCAAAAATTCAAGTTTTTGGGCCTACAAATACTTTAAGACCCCATTCAGACTGGGATGACACGACTTGGTGGGGCGACCTGTGAAGTCCTCGGCGCGACTTGCACGGACTTCATATAATTGAAGTCAATGCAAGTCGCCTCCAGGTCGCCCCAAAGTAGTACAGGACCCTTTTTCTAAGTCGGAGCGCCTTGTGTCGCTCCTATTAGAACGGGTCCTGTACTTTTCAATGGCGAGCGACCGACCGCGACTTGTCAGGCGACCAAGTCGCCTGACAAGTCACGCTAGTGTGAATGGACCCTAAGTGGGAAAGTTCTGTCTTTACTGTAATCAGTTAATCAATCTTAGGTCTCATTAAAACTGCCATTTTTAAAACATGAACCTAAGCAGATTCCTATTTACTTGAATGTTGTAGAGTGGTGGTTCTGAGGGAGAGTTTGAGCTGCTGTGCCTTGTATTACATTTCTTTGAATGCATCAAGTTCTATTGAGATTCCTATGAACTGCAGGCCAAACATTTTATTTATTTTTATTTCAGGTACTTTTATAGCACCATCAATTTATGCAGTGCTTTACATATACATTCACATCAGTCCCTACCCTCAAGGAGCTTACAATCTAAAGTCCCTAACTCACATTCATATACTAGGACCAGTATATCTTTGGAGTGTGGGAGAAAACCCACACAGGCACAAGGAGAACATGCAAACTCCAGGCAGGTAGTGTTGTGGTTGGGATTTGAACCAACAACAAACTTTTTGCTGCTAACCACTACACCACTGTGCCAACCAAATATAACCTTTTGCTGCATTTTGAGTTAAAATGCATGTGTCTGAGTAGTTTTGCATTTAAATACAGAAGGCAGCATTTCATTTACCTAGTTTTAAACTGCTCCACATTTTCAGTTGTACTGATTGAATGTTATATAATGCTAAAAAGAAGTTTGATGAAGCTATGAAATGAGCAAAACAAATAAAGCAGAAAAAAAAAAAAGTTTTCTCCTAATTGCCCATGCCCCACTTCCTAGTTAACTTTTCATAGATAAACTCCCAGATAGATATTAGGGTTTATTGTGGTTACATTTAAACATATTCCATACACAGCAAGGAAATATAGGCTGAATAAAATAAACACTTTTCCAATAAAAAGCCATTCTTTTAATTTTCCATATTTTAGAAGACCATATCACCAACTTAAATCATTTGCTGATAAAAGCACAGAAAATCATGTTTTTTTAAATGCTTGTTTGCAATGCTTTTCCTTTCAATTAATTATTTTTATTCCCTTTCAATGTGCCTTTGAATCTGGTATAAAATGTGACTACCCAAAGAAGAGTCAATTCCCAAACACAGCCCCCTCCCTCCTTGCATCTCATAGCCCTCTCCTCTATTGGGAGCGTGTAACTACTCTCTGTGCTGGCCCAGCTTCTCCACCCATTCCATTACTTCCCTACATAACTGTTAATTTAGCTGCCAAGGAAGGAGCAAAAGGGAATAGTATAGAGTGTCACTTAAATGACAGCCTTGAGTCATCTGCAGCTGCTGACATTGCATCCAAGATGGTGGCGCCCATCAACCACCACAAGGGAGAATTCATGTCATTATCACACTTCAAATATGTTAAATGAACATACACTATCAAAAGTATTGGGATGTCTGCCTTTACACGCACATTAACTTTAATGGTATCCCAGTCTTAGTCTGTAGGGTTCAAAATTGCGGTGGTCCACCCTTTGCAGCTATAACAGCTTCAACTCTTCTGGGAAGGCTGTCCACAAGATTTAGGAGTGTGTCTATGGAATGTTTGGCCATTCTTTCAGAAGCGCATTTGTGAGGTCAGGCACTGATGTTGGAGAGAATGCCTGGCTCACAGTCTCCTCTCTAATTCATTCCAAAGGTGTTCTATCAGGTTGAGGTCAGGACTCCATGCAGGCCAGCCAAGTTCCTCCACCCCAAACTAGCTTATCAATGTCTTTATGGACCTTGCTTTGTGCACTGGTCCAAATCATTTGGTAGAGGGGGGATTATGGTGGGGATTGTTTTTAGGGGTTGGGCTTGGCTCCTTTGTTCCAGTGAGGAGAACACTTAAGGTGTCAGCATACCAAGACATTTTGGACAACATAATGCTCACAACTTTGTGGGAACCGTTTGGGGATGGCCCCTGTTCCAACATGATTGCGCACCAGTGCACAAAGCAAGGTCCATAAAAACCTGGATGAGGGAATTTGGGGTGGAAGAACTTGACTGGCCTGCACAGAGTCCTGACCTCAACCTGACAGAACACCTTTGGGATGAGTTAGAGCACAGACTGTGAGCCAGGCCTTCTCGTCCACTTCAGTGCCTGAACTCACAAATGCACTTCTGGAAGAATGGTCAAACATTCCCATAGACACATTCCTAAACCTTGTGGACAGCCTTCCCATAATTGTTGAAGCTTTATAGCTGCAAAGGATGGGCCAACTCAATATTGAACCCTACAGACTAAGACTGGGATGCCATTAAAATTCATGTGCGTTTAAAGGCAGCCGTCCCAATACTTTTGGTAATTCATTGTATTTTGTTATGGGAAGATTTTTGTTAAAATAATGGCGACATGGTTTCTTTATACATTTCAAATTTATTGAACTCTGTTGGTATTATACACGTATTCTGCTTGTATGGAGATACCTGGGTAACATTGAAGCTTGTCATAGACATGTGTTACAATCTGACCACTAAACAATCTTTATATTTTGGATGATTGACAATATGAGCAAGCATGTTTATCTGCCTAAACATACATATTTATGCAAAGACCAGAGATTTTTGACACGTTCCTAATTATGGATCAACGGTAGACTTTGGCTACTAAAATTTCTCCCAAGAATAAATAGTGGTCATTTAGAAATAAGGAAAAAAATTACCTTAAATCATATAGTTTTGTAGAACTGGGCAAATATTGTCTAACACTTTAGTACCGTCTGATGAGTGAAAACAAACCATTGCACAATTCCATATATTTATGACCAACTCTTGTATTACATGGTCTTCTCCGCCAAAACAAATACATCATTTATTGATGAATTGTTACTGATGAGCTAACTCACATGCTGGTGTCTATTATATCCTGTTGACTCTAGTGGCAAAGTATCCTTATCATAATCCCAAATTTCATCCACCTGCCTATGGACATTGTAAAGCCAAACATTGGACTCTCACACCCCTGAATGTTGAATATACACATAGCTAGATATTCAAACTACAAAAGAGTGTTTCAGAGACGTAACTAGAACCTTCAGGGCTCCGGTGCAAGAAACCATGAAGGGCCCCCCAGACCCCTGGCCGGGCCCTTCTCTTCAAGCCTGGGGCTCTTCCCACTGATCCTGGGGCCCTTTACTCTCGTTGTGGGGCCCTTTATTATGGTCCCGCAGTGGGACCCTTTCACAAGTTCTGCAGTGGACCCCCCTCCCTAAGTTCTGCAGTGGGCCCCCTCCCTGCCATCTTGGGGACTCCCCGCGGTGGTGGAATGCCACCACCTTTGCGATCCTGGAAGTTCACCCACTGATGTAAGTAGTTTATATTTTTTGGTATTTTAATTGTATTATTTTTTATCATTTTATTTAATTTTTTTACAATGTCACTGACTATGACGCTGTCCATTCAGAAAAGGAAGGAGCTGATAAATTACATATTTACCGACCCCTTCCTGGTCTCTATTGTGACACATCCCCTGCTGCAGCTGGCAAGAGAGGGGAGGGATCACAGTGGGTGGGGGGGGAACCAGGGGAGCACACAGGGGCCCAGAGACAGCAGAACACAAGCGAACTGGATAGGAGGACTGGTGGGGGCAGCATACAGAGGAACCAATCTCCTCCATTTTCCTCCTGCAGCTATAGGAGGAAAAAGGAGGACAGTGATTTCTCTACACGCCGCCCCTCCTACCCAGGTGTACAGGGGAGCCGCACAGGCCCCCTGGAGCATGGGACCCGGTTGCAATTGCAACCCCTGTAGTTATGCCCCTGGAGTGTTTTTATCATTATAAGAAAGGGGTCCAACATACCCCAAAGAAATAATCCTTGAGAGGTTTAAAAAGGCAATGTATGATGAAACCCACAATAATCTACTTACATTTGAGTAAAAAAGTGTAATTTAACATTTTGGCCAAGAAAGGATATACACTGTTTTATTGATAACCAGTAATACATATTTTCCTCCTAGGCAGATGAGTCATTAGTGAGAAATATAGACATATGTCTTGGTTAATACACTGAGTGACAAGCTCTACAAAGCAAAGGGATCAGTGATTATGATGTACAGTCAGTTTTGTGTTGGTTTTCCTATGAAGTAGTTTGAGTGGCTTTGCAAAATATATTCCACTCTAACTTCAGACTTCAGACTATATAAACTTTATGTCAGTGTCAGTATCTACATGCTCAGATATATCTAAAAATGATAAAGTTCAGATGCTCAGTTTTTCAGATCTCCTTTTTTTATACAATGTATCGCATTTTTCAGTAGCTTCCTTGCCTTCCCAGAACAGAATATTGTATTTAGTAGTACCTATACGTCCCTTTGAAATTATAAACCTTTCTTTGGATTTTTTTTTTTTAAATCATTAAATCAAAGTTTTGCAGGTTCTTTTTTTTCTCTTCATCTTGTAAAATGATAATGCTCCATAACCTCTCTCTCTACAGATTCTCTCACAAGTTTATGTGGTTTCTTCGGTAATTGATTGCAGTCTTGGGAAATGCTTTAGAAGTGACCAGCAACTTCTTTCCTAATAAATTAAAAAAAAAAAAGATGTTTTTGAAGCTCAGCAGTTGTGCAGTCTCTGGTTATTTGCTGTGTGTCTTTAAAGAAAATACATTGTGTTTTGTGTAAAATGTCTATTATTATGGATAGGACCTAGAAAAAAATATTTAAAAAAAAATGTTGTTGGGAATACATATTGTAATGGCTATAAAACTTTATGCTGAGTTCTGCTTTTGGCTCCATTCACACCTGAGCATATGGTTGTCAGGCGGTTTTTTGGGCTTTTTTTAGGTGTTTTTTTGGGCTTTTTTCAGGAGTTTTTTGCAGGTGTTTGGAGGCAGGCATTAACATCTAACAAAAACCCCTGTAATCTGCCAAAAAAGAAGCTCATGTACTTTTTTGAGCTTCAGGTGTTTTGATTCAGGTGACAAAAAGCTCAAGAAAAATCCCATTCATTTCAATGCCCCCGGTTAAAGATGTGAACAGGGGGCATTGAAATGTATTGGATTTTTCTTGTTGGGCATTTTGAGACTTCAGTGATGAGCATTTTATGAGCTGAAATACGCTCGGGGGTGAACAGGGCCTTAAGCCGTATGCACTCTGGGCATGCAGCCAGTGGTGGGATTCAGCCGGTTCTCACCGGTTCCACCGAACCTGTTACTAACATTTTACAAGTTTGTGGAACCGGTGGAAGCCGAGAGCAGCGGCAGAGACGGCTCTTTAAATAGGCAGTTGCTAATTAAAGAGCCGTCTCTGGGGGTGGACAGCAAAGCTTCCTGCTCACCTCTGCGCTGGCTGCTCCTTGTCTTGAGTCGCCCCCCCCCTTCCTGCTCCACTAAGCAGCACAGTCTCCTCTCCTCCCCAGCCAGAGTCCCGACCTCACTCCCCCTCCCCCTCCCCCCCAGTCGGCTCCCGCGCAATTCAAGTGAATGAACCGAAGCACACAGCCAGGTGCACTAAGAGAGCCGGAGGACACAGCAGGGATGTCTGCAAGGCTAGCCCCCCTCCTCCCCCCTGTCATACACAGTAACACAGGTCACCCTCGGAGCTGATTGCCCATCCATGCTGCTGCTGGAAGAAGCCCAGGTCGGTGACTGTGGATGAGTGTCCTGCAGCTTTTTAAAGGTGAGTGAGATGACCCCATCCCCCACACACCATCCCATACCCCACACTATCTCCCCTGGGGACAGGGACCCCTTCTCCCCTGGAGACAGTGACCCCTTCTCCCCTAGAGTCAGGGACCCCTTCTCCCCTGGAGTCAGGGACCCCTTCTCCCCTGGAGACAGTGACCCCTTCTCCCCTAGAGTCAGGGACCCCTTCTCCCCTAGAGTCAGGGACCCCTTCTCCCCTGGAGTCAGTGACCCCTTCTCCCCTGGAGACAGTGACCCCTTCTCCCCTGGAGACAGTGACCCCTTCTCCCCTAGAGTCAGGGACCCCTTCTCCCCTGGAGTCAGGGACCCCTTCTCCCCTGGAGTCAGGGACCCCTTCTCCCCTAGAGTCAGGGACCCCTTCTCCCCTGGAGTCAGGGACCCATTCTCCCCTGGAGACAGTGACCCCTTCTCCCCTGGAGACAGTGACCCCTTCTCCCCTGGAGTCAGGGACCCCTGCTCCCCTGGAGTCAGGGACCCCTTCTCCCCTGGAGACAGTGACCCCTTCTCCCCTGGAGACAGTGACCCCTTCTCCCCTGGAGTCAGGGACCCCTTCTCCCCTAGAGTCAGGGACCCCTTCTCCCCTTGGAGGCAGGGACCCCTTCTCCCCTGGAGACAGGGACCCCTTCTCCCCTGGAGTCAGGGACCCCTTCTCCCCTTGGAGGCAGGGACCCCTTCTCCCCTGGAGACAGGGACCCCTTCTCCCCTGGAGTCAGGGACCCCTTCTCCCCTTGGAGTCAGGGACCCCTTCTCCCCTGGAGTCAGGGACCCCTTCTCCCCTTGGAGGCAGGGACCCCTTCTCCCCTGGAGACAGGGACCCCTTCTCCCCTTGGAGGCAGGGACCCCTTCTCCCCTGGAGACAGGGACCCCTTCTCCCCTGGAGTCAGGGACCCCTTCTCCCCTTGGAGTCAGGGACCCCTTCTCCCCTGGAGTCAGGGACCCCTTCTCCCCTTGGAGGCAGGGACCCCTTCTCCCCTGGAGACAGGGACCCCTTCTCCCCTTGGAGGCAGGGACCCCTTCTCCCCTGGAGTCAGGGACCCCTTCTCCCCTGGAGTCAGGGACCCCTTCTCCCCTTGGAGGCAGGGACCCCTTCTCCCCTGGAGTCAGGGACCCCTTCTCCCCTGGAGACAGGGACCCCTTCTCCCCTAGAGTCAGGGACCCTTTCTCCCCTGGAGACAGGGACCCCTTCTCCCCTGGAGTCAGGGACCCCTTCTCCCCTGGAGGCAGGGACCCCTTCTCCCCTTGGAGGCAGGGACCCCTTCTCCCCTGGAGTCAGGGACCCCTTCTCCCCTTGGAGTCAGGGACCCCTTCTCCCCTTGGAGTCAGGGACCCCTTCTCCCCCTGGAGACAGGGACCCCTTCTCTCCCTGGAGACCTGGAGACAGGGCGCTGGACAGGGACCCCTTCTCGCCTTAAGGCTTCTCCGTGGCCATCTCCCACCAGGAGCTCCTTCCCTACAGGGGGTTCTGGGGGACCTACTGCTGCCCAACGGGGATGATGAGACCCCTGAGGTGAAACTCACACAAATCAATTTTTTTTATCATTTTAGGCCAATTTGTTTTCTGTTAAATCTTTTTGGTTAAAAAAAAAATCGCAATAAGCGTATTTTGATTGGTTTGCACAAAATTATCATGTCTACTAACTACGGGAAAGATTTATGTCTTTTTTTTTTCTTTACTAGTAATGGCGGCGATCTGCGATTTTTTTTTTTTTTTTTTAGCGGGACTGCGACATTTTCGGCGAACAGATCGGACCCCTTTACTGAAAGTCGGAACTGGTTACTAAAATTTTTGAATCCCACCACTGCATGCAGCCCCGCTGCATGGGACTTTGGCACTTGACTGCAAGCATAGACCATCCAGACGGCTGCCAGCAACCTGTTAAACACTATGAAAAGGCTGACAGCTGGTGCAGTTGGACAGAGCTGGACAGTGTACCTAGTAGTACCCTGCTTGGAATCTGGACCTGAGGACTGGACATTTATTTTCTTTGCCCAAAAAGTGGTGATTTACCACAAATATCGTCACCTATAAGGCTCTCTAGCTAAAAGCCCAGCTATATCATATATATATTGTGGACTACATGTTCCAGACCTTTATTAAGGCCTGTGGTTGGCTTTCTAAGTCCTCAATGCTACCCGCTCCCTTCATATAGGGGGCATTCACTCTTCTTTTATGCCTCTGCAACATAATGATATTGCACACTATAATATGATAGGCAAGAATACAGATTCTATCAAACTTTGTTTTTAACTGAAACATGGCATGCCTACATACAAAACCACTTGATTGACTATATGATATCATACCCCTGATAAAGGAGACAAGAACTCTCTGAAACACGTCTGGTACAGGACCAGGGCCAAATGCCCAGAATGCTAGAAGTCTTGATTTGTCCCTTGGCGCATACTACCCTAATTGGACTGCTATATGCGCTGTCCATCCACAGAAACTGTCAGCCTTTCATAGAGTTTAACAAGCTCCCAGCAGCAGGGCAGGACAATGCACCTAAGCCCTCTGTCCACAGCTAAATGCCAAATGCTCATACATCAGGCCTATGCTTAGTATACATGAAGCCTTATCTCAATTGCTCACTGACGGAGAGTGTTTCTTTCCAGGATGTAGGGACCAGGAAAATCTGATCTTCCCCAGTAATGGCATGGATAGACTTGTATGGCAGTACAGATACTAGTAAAGCCCCGTACACACGTACTGATCGTCGGCCGAACGATCGGCCGTCTTTTGTCCAGGGCTGTCGTGTCTGTTGAAAACTGCAAAAGACTGCACACGAATTTTGTTGGCCAACAACAGCCGACTGCAGAAGTGATGTCATGTGATGGTTAACTTTCCTTGTCTTTTTTCTTTTCTGAGCATGCCCAGTCTTGCTAATCGGCTGTTTGTCGGCCAAAATCTGTACTGACTGGCGAACAATCGGCCGTTCTGGTGTTGGCCAACAAAAATTTGAATGCCTGCACACCCGATTCTGTTCGGCCGAAAATGCGCTGTCGGAAGCATCATACTAACAAGCCTACAATCGGCCGATCGGTCGTCGGCCGAATATTTACGGCCGACAATCGGTACGTGTGTACGGGGCTTTAGAGACTCAGAAAACGACATACCTGGATAATCCTGACAGCTAGAGCAAATGTGCACAGCAAAGAGACATGAACAGATGTAATTGTAACAAGGAGCAGCAGAATATACATACAAATAAAAGTTGAAAACCAGCTCTTGTGATAGTGTAAATAAAATATTCAACATGAAATAAAAATAAATAATAACTACAATAATCAAAGTGCAAACATAAACTCAATAAACATACTGTAAGCCCTGTGCAATATTGATTGTGCCAGTAATACTTTATCTTCAAAGCCAAAAAAACAGTCTGTGCTTAACTTTATAAAAATTCCAAGTGTGTCTACCTCAGTGCTTTGTGCTTTATGAACTGGTAAAAGGCTTACAAGATTATCATGACCCCTTATAAATATGTGAGTTGTAAAAAAACGTTCTCAAAAGAAATATGATTGACAGGACATTCAAGACTTTCCCTCTCCACCAAATCTTTCATATTTCATATAGGCGGGCAAATGGACAGGTGCCAAGTTCTCTCCTCCACTTCTCTTGCTGTGATCCAACACCACCCTCTATATTCCTCAGTTCAGGACTTGCATTAAAACATAAATATCTCCATAGTATAGTATATATTAAAGATATTAAACCTCCTACAGTATTCTACTCATGTGACAATAGACATAACAGTCCCTATACATATTGGAATCCCAGGGCTGTAGGTAGAAAAGTTTACAAGGATACACATACAGATAGACGGACAGACAAACAGGATCTGAAGCCAAAGCCAATGCAGACAAACCATATCAAAGGCTAACACAGACAGAAAGACAGCATCAGGAGCAGAAACCAATACAATAATTCAAACACTGGGTAATAAGGGAGGAATAAGCAAAAATCACTGAACAAGTGAGATACATTTGTAACAGGAGAGAAACACCGACTTATCCTGTCCGGCTGTCCACAAGTACCTAATGAAAAGCTGCAGACCAAGCATCTAATCTATAAACAGGGCCGGTGCTAGACTATTTTACGCCCTAGGCAAGACCAGCTACTTGTGCCCCCCCCCCCCCCAAAAAGAAATAAAAAGGGAAGGGGTTAAAAACTTCTCTATGTCGTACCCAGTTACCCTGATCTGATGGTTCCTCCATGTTATGCTGTCATACCCAGTAACCCCCATATTACTCCATGTCACACCTGGGGACCCTGATGTCCCTCTATGTCCCACCCAGGGACTCTGATGTTTTTCCATGTCACATTTTGGGACCCCAATATTCCTCCATGTCTTGCTGTCATACCCACTGAACCCGATGTTCCTCCATGTGGCACCCAGGGACCCCCGTGTTTCTCCATGTCATGCTGTCATACCCAGTGACCCCAATGTTCCTATATGTCACCCCAGGGGCCCCTGATGTTCCTCCATGTCATACCCGGAGAGACCCTGATATTTTTCCATGTCACACCTGGGGGCCCTGATGTTCCTCCATGTCAAACCTGGGGAGCTCAATCCCCCATGGCACACCCAGGGAACCCAATTCCTCATGGCACACCTGGTGACCCCGAACCCCTGTTACACCCGGTGACCCCTATCCCCCATGGCACACCTGGTGACCCCAATTCCCTTTCACACCAGGGATCCTCCATGTCACACCTAGGGACCCGGATCCCCTGTTCTGGGGACACTCACTGGGTGGTATGAAGAGAGTGGCCTGCACTCTCCCCTTCTTCACTGTGATTCCTTTTCCCAGGACACTCCTCTTCTGGACCACAGTGCTCACCACAGCTCCAACAGGCTCCTGGTGGAGGAAGAAGCAGCAGTCAGAGAGCTCTGCACATCCTTCATCACCAACCATCTCAGACCATTTCGGTGCCTCGTCGGCCGTCGCTTCTGCTCCGGTAAAGGTGTCGCCCTCCAGTGCCGAGCTCCGGCTCAGGTTCAGCTCTCCTCCGCTCCCTGCTTAATACCGACCCAGGGAAATGACGGCTGCCCACCAGCTCAGTGCAGAGAATCACTTCCTGCCCGGGGTTTAGGCCGCTCAGCTCCAGCCAAAGAGGATCATCATGCAGGCAGCACTCCAGTGGGCTCCCTTACTGCCTTCTGGGGCCCCCCCAAAGCCAAGGCTTGGTAGTTCCGCCACTGCCCCAGACACCTGGCATCTTCCTCTGTCCCTTCTTGCTCCCCCACTGCCGCCCCTCCTCTCAGCTCACAAGGATCATTAATAAAGGAGAAAGAGAGAGTGCCGACTCCTGGCTGCGCCCCTAGGTGACAATGCGCCCTAGGCGGCTGCCTAGTTTGCCTAGTGGAAGCACCGGCCCTGTCTATAAATACTAAATATTTTTGCAGAACATGCGATCTTTTTTCTTGTGCTGTTGGTCTACCTGCCGGTATTCCTTGTCCAATAAAAAAGTAAACTCTCACACATTGGCTGCTGGAGTTGCCATTGTAAACACTTTTCTATACAGTAACTGACATTAGTAAGACCTGGTTTGAAGGATTGCCATATTTCTGTTCTATCGATGCATTGATATATGGGATCCTGTTGTCCCAGGCTGTGTGCTTTATAAGTATAACCTTTGCACAATATTCAATAAAATCTGATACTTAAAAACTTACAAAAAAAAACAAAAAAAACTTTGCAATCATGGGGGATGATTTATTAAAGGCAAATAAACTGTTCACTTTGAAAGAGAATTTTTCTTTAGCTTAGTGATTGAGATGAAACTTAGCTGACTTCTATTATCCAATCACGTGCAAGCAAAAATATTGTTTTTTTTTTTATTTGTATTTTCCTTGTATGTGATTGGGTATTCTTTGCAAAGTGAATCGATGCATTTACTAAGCTAAGCCTTTTTTCCTTTAGTAAATAAACCTCCTGGACTCTGATGAGCATTTCACGGGAGTCTGTGCCCCAACTACACCGCCTATTTCAAAAGACTTAATTCACTAAGTATAGCATGTGTTATCATCATAACAATCATTATTTTCCATTATGTGACTATTATGTTCAGCTCTCATTGGCTTTTGTTGAAAATAATGGTTGCTAAGGCATATAAGCTATGATAATTCAGCCTAAAAATACATGTTGTGCCTTTAGATTTTGACCTTCATCTATCTCCTTGTTGTTTATCACTTATCTTGTCATTTGGATTTTTATATTCACCTTCTTTACTATTATTATTATTTTTTTTTAATGTTTGTTGATTCTCTCGTACCTCTTATCTGCAGGCTTTTGTGTGTATGCTCTGTGCCTAAATTGAAGCTTGTACAGCCTTGCTGATTAGTTTGCTCTCTTTAAGAGCTCCTTGCTATTGCCCTTGGTTACTGCACATTGCCTTGCTTTGGTTTCCCTTCACTGTCTCATTGTTCACTCTTGCCATGTCCACTGTGAACACCAGCACTGACTGCTGTTTATAACATCCTCTGCATGCAGATCAGTCTGCTAAGGAGTACTTTTGAGTCCATTTAACATTCTGCCATTTCACCCAGCCCTGATGATGGGGGATTCTGTGGACCCCAAAACTTATTGGCTGCCTTTTGCCCTGCTTGTTGTAACCAGCTAAATAATAAAGACCTTGGGCCCCTAACGATTTTTCATTTGACACTCTCTATGACCTATTACTCTTGCGGATTAATGTTGGCTCCTGGGGTGTCCCCATCTTTGTGGTGAGCTGCTGAATACAAGCCAAGGTGGCTCAAGTAATGACTTTGTCCGCATTCTGATAACCTTTTAAAATCCATATCCAGTGCCCCTCTACCACTACTTATCTGTTCACTCTGTCAGCTCCCTCCTTGGATGTGTCTGTGCCCTATCTGTATATCTTTTTTCCATGGGCCTCCAATCCCCTGGTTATATCCTATTTTGCATTAATTTATATCCTTCTTTATTGTTCTATTGTTGTTACTAGAGGAGCCATCCTGTGGTTTATTCCCTTGGGATTGTCCTGCCACAAAACTTCAACTCCATCTATACCATTAAGAGCTCTGGCGAAGACAAAGCACTTCCAATAAGGCCTCGTTCCCATGGGACGTATGCATCCACACCCTACATGAGGGCAATGTTTCCTCACATTCATGTCAATTGGGACATGACGGCTGCACGGACGCAACTGCTGCACCCTAGGTGCTGTCAGGGCCATGCACCTACACCTGCGCAGGATGCCACATTGGGAGCAGTGGCTTTGTTCATTTAGCCGTTGCGTCCCAATTGACTTGAATGAAAACATGGCCCTCACATGGGGCATGGATTAATAAGACCCCTGTATGAATGAGGCCCAAGACAACTGCAACATGACCAAATTCAATAAACTTTTGCAAAATTGTCATTATTAGTACTGGTGTGTTTGACAAATGAATGTAAATCAAATCCTGTTACTGTCTGTTGCTATTGTTGAAACAAAATCATGAATTACCTCCATATCATTGAAAAGGAAAATAGAGGTAAATAGGTCTTCTTTCATGTAGGAATAATTTTTTCAACTCAAACAAATTCTGTCTAGGATACAACTCCTCTGAGATAATTCTGTGACAGATTCATATACACCTTACCATCACGGTACAGGAATCTGCTGCAAGTTGAGCCATTTGTCACAGTACCGCAACACAGATTTCTTAATGAGCATCTACGACACTCTTTATGATTTTCACAGACTGTACCCTAGCTCTTAGTTCCTACTTGGTGTTTGTATGGATTTTTATTTAAAAGATAAAAGTTAATTTACAAGATGTCATTTGAAATAGCAATATTGCAAAGTTGTTTCTGTGTACCACATTTAGTGAAGTTTGCATTCTCACAACTTATCAACAGTAAAACCATGGCAATATATGTCTTGGCCTAATTTAGTTTTCCCGTAGGAAGTAATTATATGTTTGTGTTTTGCTACATTTTAATAAAGATATGCTTATTTGCTTCATATGTTATGTTTTGCATACTCATGAGATGTTTAATTAGAACTTTGTTTACAACAAAAAGCCATTCATACTCCATGTAGTCTCATATAACAAAAGCATTTGTGAGTCTTATCAACTATAATTTGGCAAAAGTAAATATTTAGGCACCTATCCTCTGAAATATGAATTATTATGCAATATTTTAGTATTGTGGCACTCTGCCTATTCAGCAAAAATCAATGTCTGTTGATAAACTTACAAAAACATAGTTAATAGAACTTATTTTGCAAGAATCTGGTACAGTCTTCTAGTACTCCTTTACATGCGTTTAAAGGTAGTGCATTTTACAGCATTTTCAATGTCTCTGTTAGATACAGGGGTGAAAGATCAGCTTCATGTTAATAGTGCTGTCAGTGTGTTATAAAGAGGAACTGCAATCCACTTACCAGGTGCCTCTGCCCCCCCCATCTTGGGTGCCACTATTATGGCTCATGCGCAGATGTGCCCACAGGCTACCTGGATTGTGGATCTCGGCAAACCCGCAGCACATCTGTGAATGTGCAGGTGATTTCTGTGCATTTGTAAAGACAGGAAAGATTTTGTACCTACCTAGTAGCAGACCATGTGATTGTGTGGGAAACTTGGTGCATGTTCAGATGTGCCGCAGGGCTCTCCTTGGAACCAAGCCCTGTGGCACTTCCATGCATACGCAAAGGGTGGGGAGAGCTTCTCATCTAGGCGAGAATGGTGGAAGTGTTGCTTTGCAACACAAATAAATTAATAATAAAAAAATAGTTTGCAAGACAGGGGGAAGGGAGAAGGGTAGCACAATAGGCTCTTTTCGGTAAAAGTCCACTTAAGTGTTTTAAAATCTTAGTTACTCTGTTTAGTTTAAATAATACAAGGTCTGTCTGGAATAAGTCCAGCTTTTGGTAATATAACAAGAAAAGTTTGACTGATATCGATGTAGCCTGGAAGCCAGGGAGAGTGGACTGAAATGTACATGTGTGAACAATGACAATTCACTGTACTAGAAAAACAAGAGAAGGGCGCACTGACCTAGTGCTATGTCAAAATACATTTATTGGAAAATTAAAAGGATTGCCATACATTATACCCACACTTAGCAATCCTTTTGATTTTCCAATAAATGTTTTATGATTTTGCATTAGGTCAGTGCGCCCTTCTCTTGTTTTTCTATGTTTTCAGTTCATAAGGATACCCATCGCCCTGAGAGGGCAGCAAGAGCCTAGATGGCAGCAATACAGCCGTCCCTTTAACGCAGCACTTGAGGGCAGGAGATTTTACTTGTTTTTGATTCACTGTACTAGCCAGTGGGGGGCGCTAGACACCATTGAGTGAGCATGTGTGTTGTGTGGCCCTCGCATTCAAAATGACTGATGAATCTGCATCAAATTTTGTGTTGAGCTTGAAAATTCTTCCACAATAACTATTTGGATGATTCCGAAGGCTTTCGGGACGATGCAATGAGTGAAGCACAAATTATAGTGTGGCACAAACACTTCCAATATGGTTGAGAATCCGTTGAAAGTGATCCATGTTCTGGAAGGCCTACAACAAGAAGAGCACCTAAGAAGGTTGAACATGTATGGGCTGCAATCAACAAAGATCGGCAACAGTGACACCAGTCACCGGTGACAGTGCAAGATCTATAAACTAACCTAGGGATTTCAAAATCTATTGTGTCCAAGATTTTGACACAGGATCTTGGCATGAAACATGTGGCAAAATTAATTTTGCGGCTTATGTTACCAAACAGATGGAACATTGAGCTGCATTTGCTAATGACTTGCTTCAAACTACTACAGATGAACCAGAATTCCCCAAGAAGGTCATAACCGGAGATGAATCTTGGGTCTACGGCTATGATCCGGAAACAAAGGCTCAGTTGTCCCAATGGAAGTTGTATCTTTGAACTGGACTGAGGCATCATTGCCCCTTTTTCCACTGCCTCCAATCAATCTCCGGATAGAACTGAGGCTAGGGGGCAAGCTGCACATGCTCAGTTTGGTGTATATTGCTAGAATTTCATTTCATTTTTTTTTTTTTTCATTTTCTTGGGAGGGTGCAGGTGATCAGCATAGGGCCAATCAGCACTATCCAGACAGAGGGTCAGGGGCCCTGCAGCTTTATACGACAGTCAGAGCAGAATGAAAACTCCTCCTACAAGCTTTAATCAGACCCTGATAGAAGTCACAAGACTGCTATATACTGCTGATGAAAAAAAAAAAGGTATTTAGCAGTTTATATTTATTAAAACTATTGCATTTCCATGTTCTGTATACTGTGTGAGACCAGATATAGTGAATGCAGGGTCCTGGGTTTAGAAATACTTTAAAAAACAAACAGAAACAGGTGTGCATAGCCTGACATTATGTACTGCTGGTTTTTATCTTGACTCCTCTAAGCACTGTCATCTGGTCATTAAAAACTATACCAGCTGCCATTAAATGTCCCTTTGAAAAGGGCAAGGTAATTAAATATCTTTTAACAGTTGTAGTTTTTAAGATAGAGTTACAGTAGATAACTTAAGAGTATGTCAAATCCTAGAAAACCTTAATGAGCTTTTAGTGTACAGTATGTTAATATACTGCATATAAACCTTTAATCACAAGTGAAAAAAAAAAAGATCAAGAAAGAGTCACAGAGGAAGA
This sequence comes from Pelophylax lessonae, assembly GCF_965119305.1. Classification (NCBI taxonomy): domain Eukaryota; kingdom Metazoa; phylum Chordata; class Amphibia; order Anura; family Ranidae; genus Pelophylax; species Pelophylax lessonae. The sequence continues at coordinate 70,132,947 of NC_138769.1, forward strand.
GGGCAGAAATCTAACATTTTGATTTGTTGAACACTTTTCTAAAGTTGCAATAAAGTAAATGGTAGACATAAAACACTTTAGCTTTGTTTAATACCCAAATGAAGTATCGTGCCTTACTCCCTCTCTGATCCTGGACTGACTTATGATTTTTAATTGAGATTTATTAGGTGCCTTGAATCTTTTTTCTTTTCATGGATATGTGCTTCCTACGCCAGCGTTCAGTCCTATCATAGATGAATACCAGCATCAAGCCTGATCACAAAATGTTCTCGTACAGACATTTTACCCCCCTTCATTACCAGGCAATTTTTTGCTATTCTGCACTGCGCTACTTTAACTACTTGCCGACCGCACGCCACAGATATACTGTGGCTGTTGTAAACACAGCAGACCATTGGTCTCTGTGCTGATTCCATAAGCCCATCCCCCCATACAGTTAAAAAACACCCTCCTAGGCTCACACCTAACCCTTTGATCACCCCTGAGTTAACCCCTTCCCTGCCAGTGTCAATATTACAGTAACAGTGCATATTTTTAGCACTGATTACTGTAGTAATGTCATTGGTCCCCCCCCCAAAAAAAAATGTCAAAAATTGCATTTAGGGGTCCAATCTGTCCGTCGCAATCCCGCTAAAAATCTCTGATCGCCGACATTACTAGTAAAAAAAAAAATAAATAAAAATGACATAAATCTTTACCCTAGTTTGTAGACTCTATAAAAAATATGTAGCAGAATACAATTGGCCTAAAATGATAAAAAAAAATTGATTTTTTTTTTTTTATTGGGAATGTTATATAGCAGAATGTGAAAAATATTGTTTTTTTCAGAACTGTCTTGCTTATTTGTTTATAGCACAAAAAATAAAATCGCACAGGTGATCAAACACAACTAAAAGAAAGCTCTATTTGTGGGAAAAAAGGAACCTAAACTTTATTTGGGTACAGCGTTGCACGATCACGCAATTGTCAGTTAAAATAATGCAGCGCCGAATCGCACAAAATGCCCTGTTTATTAAGGGGGTTAAATTTTCCAGGGCTGAAGTGGTTAACCACTTCAAGACCAAGCCTATTTCTTGACACTTGTTGTTTACAAGTTAAAATCTATTTTTTTGATTGCTATAAAATGATTAGAACCCCCAAACATTATATATACCGCATATATATATACACTGTATATATATATATATATATATATATATATATATATATATATATATATATACATATATATTATATATATATATATATATATATATATATATATATATATATATATATTATATATATATATAATATGGCAGTCGTTTCAATATTTTAGGTCACACGATATTTGGTGAGGTCTTGCAAACGCATTTTTTTTTTTTGGGGGGGGGGGGGGAAATACACTTCACTGAATTTTAAAAAAACTAGACAGTAAAGTTAGACCAATTTTTTTGTATAATGTAAAAGATGATTTTATGCCGAGTAAATATACACGTAACATGTCGCGCTTTAAAATTGTACGCACTCGTGGAATGGCGACAAACTACAGCACCTAAATATCTCCATAAGCGACACTTTAAAAAATTTTACAAGGCTACCAGTTTAGAGTTACAGAGGAGGTCCTTTTCTAGAAATATTGCTGTTGCTCTAACGATGGTGGCGATACCTCACATATTTGACTTAAACACTGTTTACATTATTATGTTCAATTATTTTTACATTGTTTGTTTAAAAAAAAAAAAATTCTGATCACTTTTATTGCTGTCACAAGAAATATAAGCAATTCCCTTCCAGAGGGGCTCAAACTCCTGAAAGAATGGAAAATTGTCCCAGTAGACGCACCTGATCATCCACAATACCGCCCTCTGGCTAGACCATCTTGGGACTGGAATAAGACATCACGCAAATGCAGTACATAGAGAAAAGTTGAAAAGCTAAAAGTTTGAAAGCCGATGTGTATTAATAATCACATTCAAAGCACAGAAGGGACTAGACCAGATCACCCTTTACTTCTATCCCCATGTCCCTTAAACGAATGTCCATCAATGCCCGTGGCCTCAACCACCCAGCCACATGCTTCTCACTATGGAAGGAAACCAGCAAGTCCAATGCAGACATAGTAATTGTGCAAGAAACTCATTTCAAGGCCTCAGCAGCCCCAAAATGTCAGTACAAAGACTTCCCATATGTTTTCTCTGCTTAAAACTACTCAAAAAAAAAAGGGGAGTGTTGATTTGCATCAAGAACTCGGTATCCTTTAAATACATTTCTTCTGTTATAGATACAAATGGGGGATATGTCCTGCTGGTATGTCATATTAATGATTTCTTGTATACTATAGTAGGGGTAAAATGTTCAAATGTATTGCTATACATAAGCAAGGCAACTTGATTATAGGTGGCAATCTAAATTTGGTTGTAGACCCTAAATTGGACGCTACCTCCTATAGGAGGCCCAAACTCATTCTCTCTAGCCAGCCTTTTATTGAAGGAGGAGGTTTATGATGTGTAGAGGTACCTACATGCACCTGAAAAAGATTACTCGTATTACTCCCCGAGGTTTAACTCTTACTCATTCCGACATAGCTGACATCGCATGGTCAGAACACGCTGCAGAATTTCGGAACAGCCCCCTGTCATCCAACCCTATTGTGGCGCTGTAACCACAAAGTGCTTGAGGATCCCACCACTAAAGGAGAGATCCGCCGCCATCTAAAGGAGTATTTTGATCCCAATGGTAAACTTGACGTGGATTTGTTTACAGTATGGAATACCCATAAGGCAAACATCAGGGGGGTGTTGATACAGCTAGGTGCGCGCTCTAAGCACCTCCATGCCAGTAAATTGCAATGGATACTATCCGAGCTTACTGACCTGGAGCGTCAAAATAAAGACAAACCGGATCCTACTAAAGTCTTTCAGTTAGCCAATTTACGCACGGACTTCTGCATCATGACCGCATGCTCAGACCGCTCAAACTGAAATATTACACCTCCCACAATAGAGCCGGGAAATGTCTTACTTCCAGACTAAAAGCAAGAAGACTTAATGCCAAAATCCCTTTTTTTTCCACCTGCATACCAAACAAAAAGTGTCCTACCCCAAGCAAATAGCAGACGCCTTTGCAGACTATTACCAATCCCTTTACAACCTGAAAGACTATCCATCCACCCTACAACCCACAGGTCATTTATTCTTATCGTTCCTGGACAAAGTTAATTCACCCTAAGTGACCCCCTCAGACCTGAGAACTTAGATTGTCCCTTTTCCAGACCTGAAATACTTGAAATTATCCAATCCATGCCAAATAGGAAATCTCTGGGACCAGATGGATTCTCAGAAGAGTGTTACCAGACATTTAGTTCTCAATTTGCTGTGGGCGAATATAATCACCCTCCCTAATCCTGGGAAAACCCTGTCTGTCCAGCCAACTTTAGGCCAATAACCCTACTGAATGTAGATGTTAAAATATATGCTAAGCTCTTGGCGCAAAGGTTGAAGGAGGTGTTACCCAGGTTGATGCAACCAGACCAGATGGTGTTCGTTCCTGGCAGGCAAACTACAGATGCTACCGGATGGATATATAAGCATTGGTCATTCCGCTGAGCAATGTCAAACGCCTTCTTTGCTGCTCTCTATTGATGCTGAGAAGGCGTTTGCCCGTGTAATTGGAAATATATGTCACAAGTCCTTCAGAGGTTTGCTCTCCAAGGCTCCATTTTGTCTGCAATATTAGCACTGTATTCCTCCCCTTTGGCCCAGGTGTACACAGAGAATATGTTATCCAAGCCCTTTATCCAATCAAATGGTATGAGGCAAGGATGTCTGCTATCACCTACAATATTCAACTCAGTGATTGAACCTTTTGGCAGAAGGAATCCACTCGGATCCACAAGTAACAAGGTTCCTTTTCCGAGACAGACCTCATATCATTAACTTGTTTGCGGACGACATCATCTTAAAGCTAACGAACCCTCACACCACTCTCCCTCTCCCTAAAACTCATGAAATTTTGGCGGAATTTAGTCAACTGTCAAATTATAAGGTCAATCATGCTAAATCTCTAATCTTGAATTTAGGCATCTCTAACCACAATGTTTCTAGCTTGAAGAACAGGCTGCCGTACATCTGGGCAGAGAGGGGCATCACCTATCTGGGTATCACTATCACACCCACTTGTGCTTCCCTTGCAGATGCTAATTATAAACCATTGCTAACCAAAATTGATGAAGAAATAAAAGACTTAGCTAAAGTTAAGTTGTCATGGGTAGGCAGATTTGCTGCATATAAAATGTTCACACTCCCTCAAATACTATATTTATTTAGAACTCTCAACATTCCATTGAAGTCAAGATACATAAAAGATCTAACATCATTAATGAAAAAATGTATCTGGCAGGGAAAGAGGGCACGTTGCTCCCACTTATACTTGATCAAACATAGAGCAGTTAGAGGCAAAGGCACGGTAGACCTACAGGACTATCACACAGCTGTACATGAGGATGCGCTTAAACACTGATTTAACCCAACAGCTAAACCACGGTGGCTGGACAATGAGCAAGGTCTTAACAAAAACTGGAATCATTGCTCTATATTATATACAGATATGTCAAAACCACTAAATCTAAACATGTTCCCTCCCACCACTAAGGCATCCATAACAGCTTGGAGAGCTACACAATCAGCTTAGCACTACAAACTAGACATCCTGCTTACTACCCTTCCACACCTTATTCCAGACCTGTCTATAAAGGGTTGTGAGGAGCGGGGACTACGGCGGGTAGATGATCTCTACTGGAATAGGGCCCCTCACACCATCACACCAGAGAATACCATACTCAAATCCAAACTATCCAACTCAACATTTTTTACACTGTGTCACATATACAGCTTTTTGTCATCTCCATCACCTTCACTAATCACAGTACACTCCAAAATATGGCAATACTATGGAAATACCCTTAAGTCAGTAAAAGGCACATCCCTCGTCTACAAATTACTACAGCACAAAACTACCTTCTATAAAATGAATTCAATGACAAAATGAGAAACAGATCTAAAAGCCTCTTTCACCAGCACTCTGGGGACGAGAGCTATTAGATACACATACTCTACAACTCACTGTGTGAACTACTGGAAGCTTGCACTCAACATAACACACCGATGGTACCTCACCCCCTACAGGTTAGCATTCATATTCAAAACAAGCTCACTATTATCCTGGCACTGTGGTGGTTTCTCGAGCACCCTTGTAAATATCCTGTGGGCATGTACTAGCATTTGTAGTTTCTGACGGAAAACATTCCAACTAATTTCGGAAGTTACTGGCAATATTACTCCCCTTAACCCAGCTCTAGCCATACTTAACATTGGCATAGACCCATTTCTGTCTACATTTTGTGGTATAGTAGCCAATAGCTTACTCTCATCTAAGTTAATTCTCACTCAGCATTGGAAACAAGACTTGGCCCCTATCCCATCAGAAGTTATGAATGTTACCCAACAACATTATCTGTACGAAAAATCCTTGATTCCACACCTAAGTTCCTCCCGTGCCTTTGAACACATATAGGGGTTGTGGGTTTCCAGGTATCTACCCTGAAATCTAGAGTACCCCCAAAACCAGTTAAGCTTTGGTAAAGTTATTATTAATGCTTGTAAATGTTAAATTGCCACACATTCTATGCTGCCTAGTTATCAACTGTTTAGATAACCATAACCCTGCTGATGTAGTTCTATTTCAATAAATCAAATAACTCAAATTATATAAAATATATTGTGTATATATACAGTATCTCAAAAAAAGTGAGTACACCCCTCACATTTTTGTAAATATTTTAATATATCTGTAGCGGCCCCTTTGGCATCGAGTGAATAACGAGAGGAGAGCTTCTGACGGGTGCAGTACTTTTATTCTTTTGCATCAAAAGGTGTGCCGGAGGGTTGAATGTTATTCTCTTTAACACCTTGAGCACCGTAAACCGTAAGCGTCATAAACACCATAGCACCATAAGCACCGTGAAAACTGTAAACGACATACAATACATTTGTTTACAGTGATCACCAAAAAGGGGGTTAAAAGGTTAATTACAAATGTGAAATTACAAGGTGGATTACAGTTGTCTGCACACATATCTAATGACATTAAAACATATAAGGAAACATGGCCACGTGCAGGATGCTTTGGATTATCCATAGCATATTTAAACTAACAGCATGGACACAATTTATGTTTAACAACATATATACTTCTATATACAGTGGGTACAGAAAGTATTCAGACCACCTTAAATTTTTCACTCTTTGTTATATTGCAGCCATTTGCTAAAATCATTTAAGTTCATTCTTCTTCCTCATGAATGTACACATAGCACCCCATACTGACAGAAAAACACAGAATTGTTGACATTGTTGCAGATTTATTAAAAAAGAAAAACTGAAATATCACATGGTCCTAAGTATTCAGACCCTTTGCTGTGACACTCATATATTTAACTCAGGTGCTTTCCATTTCTTCTGATCATCCTTGAGATGGTTCTACACCTTCATTTGAGTCCAGCTGTGTTTGATTATACTGATTGGACTTGATTAGGAAAGCCACACACCTGTCTATATAAGACCTTCCAGATCACAATGCATGTCAGAGCAAATGAGAATCATGAGGTCAAAGGAACTGCCTGAAGAGCTCAGAGACAGAATTGTGGTAAGGCACAGATCTGGCCAAGGTTACAAAAAGATTTCTGCTGCACTTAAGGTTCCTAAGAGCACAGTGGCCTCCATAATCCTCAAATGGAAGACGTTTGGGACGACCAGAACCCTTCCTAGAGCTGGACGTCCGGCCAAACTGAGCTATCGGGGGAGAAGAGCCTTGGTGAGAGAGGTAAAGAAGAACCCAAAGATCACTGTGGCTGAGCTCCAGAGATGCAGTCAGGAGATGGGAGAAAGTTGTAGAAAGTCAACCATCACTGCAGCCCTCCACCAGTCGGGGCTTTATGGCAGAGTGGCCCGACGGAAGCCTCTCCTCAGTGTAAGACACATGAAAGCCCGCATGGAGTTTGCTAAAAAACACCTGAAGGACTCCAAGATGGTGAGAAATAAGATTCTCTGGTCTGATGAGACCAAAATAGAACTTTTTGGCCTTAATTCTAAGCGGTATGTGTAGAGAAAACCAGGCACTGCTCATCACCTGTCCAATACAGTCCCAACAGTGAAGCATGGTGGTGGCAGCATCATGCTGTGGGAGTGTTTTTCAGCTGCAGGGACAGGACGACTGGTTGCAATCGAGGGAACGATGAATGTGGCCAAGTACAGGGATATCCTGGACAAAAACCTTCTCCAGAGTGCTCTGGACCTCAGACTGGGCCGAAGGTTTACCTTCCAACAAGACAATGACCCTAAGCACACAGCTAAAATAACGAAGGAGTGGCTTCACAACAACTCCGTTACTGTTCTTGAATGGCCCAGCCAGAGCCCTGACTTAAACCCAATTGAGCATCTCTGGAGAGACCTAAAAATGGCTGTCCACCAACGTTTACCATCCAACCTTACAGAACTGGAGAGGATCTGCAAGGAGGAATGGCAGAGGATCCCCAAATCCAGGTGTGAAAGACTTGTTGCATCTTTCCCAAAAAGACTCCTGGCTGTATTAGATCAAAAGAGGGCTTCTACTAAATACTGAGCAAAGGGTCTGAATACTTATAGGACCATGTGATATTTCAGTTTTTCTTTTTTAATAAATCTGCAACAATGTCAACAATTCTGTGTTTTTCTGTCAGTATGGGGTGCTATGTGTACATTCATGAGGAAGAAGAATGAACTTAAATGATTTTAGCAAATGGCTGCAATATAACAAAGAGTGAAAAATTTAAGGGGGTCTGAATACTTTCCGTACCCACTGTATATATATATGCACTTTTACTGCGTACCTCACTCTGCTTGCCAAGGGGTGCTAAAACTTTTAAGCCTTAGGAATTCTCTCAGCAGTCATCTTCCTGCTCTGTATGAAATCTGAGTGCAGAAGAAAGTTTACCTCAGAGCTGAGAAGGAGTAGTAGGAGGAGTGGTCTAGTGGTTCTGCTGATTAAACATTCCTCAGGGAACCAAAAGGAAGGCAGAAAGGTTCCACCTAGCAGTAAGTGCTGAACACAGATTTACAGTGATAAGTGGACAGTTAAAATATCTTTTCATGTGACAACACTGAAGAAATTACACTTTGCTACAATGTAAAGTAGTAAGTGCACAGCTTGTATAACAGTGCCAATTTGCTGTCCCCTCAAAATAACTCAACACACAGCCATTAATGTGTAAACCGCTGACAACAAAAGTGAGTACACCCCTAAGTTTAAATGTCTTAATTGAGCCCAAAGTGTCAATATTTTGTGTGGCCATCATTATTTTCCAGCACTGCCTTAACCCTCTTGGGCATGTAGTTCACCAGAGCTTCACAGGTTGCCACTGGAGTCCTCTTCCACTCCTCCATCACGGATCTCGTGGATGTTAGAGACCTGGCACTCATCCACCTTCCGTTTGAAGATGCCCCACAAATGCTCAATAGGTTTAGGTCTGGAGACATGCTTGGCCAGTCCATCATCTTTACGGTCAGCTTCTTTAGCAAGGCAGTGGTCGTCTTGGATGTGTGTTTGGGGACGTTATCATGTTGGAATACTGAATCCGAAGTGAGGGGATCATGCTCTGCTTCAGTATGTCACAGTACATGTTGGAATTCATGGTTCCCTCAATCAACTGTGGCTCCCCAGTGCCCGCAGCACTCATGCAGCCCCAGACCATGAAACTCCCACCACCATGCTTGACTGTAGGCAAGACACACTTGTCTTTGTACTCCTCACCTGGTTGCCGCCACACACCCATGACACCATCTGAACCAAATAAGTTTATCTTGGTCTCATCAGACCACAAGACATGGTTATATATACACACACACACACACACACACACACTAAACAAAATTATAAATGCAACACTTTGGTTTTTGCCCCCATTTTTCATGAGCTGAACGCAAAGATCTAAGACTTTTTCTATATAACAAAAGGCCTATTTCTTTCAAATATTGTTCACAAATCTGTCTAAATCTGTGTTACTGAGCACTTCTCCTTTGCCGAGATAATCCATCCACCTCACAGGTGTGGCATATCAAGATGCTGATTAGACAGCATGATTATTGCACAGGTGTGCCTTAGGTTGGCAACACCAAAAGGCCCCTCTAAAATGTGCAGTTTTATCACACAGCACAATTCCACAGATGTGGCAAGTTTTGAAGGAGCGTGCAATTGGCATGCTGACTGCAGGAATGTCCACAAGAGCTGTTGCTTGTGAATTGAATGTTTATGTCTCTACCATAAGCCATCCCCAAAGGCGTTTCAGAGAATTTGGCAGTACATCCAACCGGCCTCACAACCACAGACTACATGTAACCACACCAACCTAGGACCTCCACATCCAGCATCTTCACCTCCAAGATCGCCTGAGACCAGCCCCGGACAGCTGCAGCAAAAATCAGTTTGCAAACCAAAGAATTTCTGCACTAACTGTCAGAAACAATCTCAGGGAAGCTCATCTCCCTGCTTGTTGTGAAGTCATACAAACTGTTCTAGGCTGTTCCTCATACACTGTATAAACAAAGGTGGTGTGTATGTTTTATTATTTGTCTGCTATACCACCTTCTTACATTGGTATATTGAAAAAAGCTATCTACAAATGATTTATGCTATGTTCATGTTTTATTGAAACTATATTTTGCCTACAAGGACAACTTTCTCTAAAACGTTTTTGACTTGTCTAAAGTTTTGGGAGATAACTTGGTTGAGCATCTCTCATTTCCCCTTTTTTCTCTCCTTAAATTCCTTTCTTCATACAGTATATATATTTTTTAGCCCAAGCAGAATCAATAATGTCCTTCCCGCCAAGTACAGTAATTGTCATTCACAATACACAATAGGATGCCATGATTCACCGGTTTCAATATAACTTGCGGCTTTATTATATCTAAAACAAGCCATTGTATGCTTTGACAGCCGCTACAATAACAATATGGCATTAAGAGATCAAAAATTATGAGAACTAATATATTTCATGTTCCCAAAAGAAAGAGGAAAAAACAGTACAATAGCTACTCTTATCCCAAGAAATGAAGTTGCAGTGGAGGCTTTGAATGCTACAAGAAAATTAAAAAGCGGGTTTTCACATAAGAAATTATAGTATGCACTGTAGTGGTTTTAGCTTCCTGCCTCCTTTATTGTTCCTTTTAAAAGGTGTATGAAGTTCCAACTTTGAGTCAGGTCTATTAGTTCAGAGTCTATCACAAGGTACAGTGGTAGTTTACAAGGTAGCAGTAATTGCAGCTCTTTATGAAGAACATAGGTAATTGTAATTTTATACATAAGCTGCTCACATCCTCCTCCAAGATGAATACTAATGGATCAATACACCCCAAGCTGACATTTCAGTTTATGGATATTCAATCACACTTCCGCTTTATGTATTTACAGGGGATTTGGGTGGAAGAACTGCTGTGCCTCTTTTCTCAGCTTCCCCCTACCACACCAGCATTTACCATTATTCGTTATGTAGCATGACCCCTAGTTATTGGAAGTACATTTTGGAACTTCAGCAAAGGAATGACTGCTGCGGTAACTTACAAAATATACCAGATTCTTTAACTTAAAGCTCTTAAAGTGGACGTAAACCATATTTTTACCACTCAACCCCTTTCTCCTTGCCAGCTGAAACTAACATTGACACCCCTGGAATACTTTTCTTTAAAAAGAATTAGGCTTGCACTACTTACCTATACCCCTTTTCCCCCTGGTTTTAGATCCAGTGTGGGTGTGGCGCTAGCTCTGTTGACAGTGGCATAAACTGCCTGCCTCTGCATAAGCAGCCAATCACGGGTTCTGCATACCGGTCATACCGCATACCGATCACCCCACTAGTGGTTAAAATAAACAATTTGTGTAGGTAAAAAATATATATATATATATAATTCATATTTATAGTGTTTTTAAATGAGATATTTAAACTCAAGTCCTATCTCTTTGCTGCGTATTTATAAAAATAAAAATACAATAATAAGACATTTATCAAATATTCACTGTAGGTATGCAGTGAATAATTCACAATCAGTAAAGATTTTGAGAATGTTACATTTACTGCTTTAGAAATATACTCTATATGTGTACAAAAGCTTTATCTAACAAACATTTGCCTGCAAGCTCTCATTCTCACTGATTAAATATTTTCACAGACTGATTGTGCGTGTCCGATAAAATGTGTCACTGTGTGTGTAAATTGGAGATTGAGCCACTGACCACTGTAAACAACAGGTTAAACAACAGGCCTTCTTTTTCAGGCAAGCCAACAAGAATAGGCAAGTTGTCATATGTGTATTTCATACTTAAAGGTGTGACACTCATGGCTATCACCTGTGTTGTATATATATATATATATATATATATATATATATATATAAATATATATATATATATATATATATATATATATATACACACATACACACACACACATGTATATATATATATATATATATATATATACACATACATACATATATATATACACATACATACATATATATATACACATACATACATATATATATACACATACACACATACATACTGTATATACTGTACACATACATATATATATATATATATATATATATATATATATATATAAAGTACAGGAGAATATCAGACTGTGCAGGCCACAGAAGGATCAAAGCAATCAGTATTATAAAATATTACAATTTTTTTCAGTAACACATAATAAAAAAATAAAAAAAAAATTCCCACAATATGTATGCATCTGAATGATTAAACACAGTCATCATGCTGACAGAAATCACTGTATATGTTTATACACCAAAAAAGGAATACTGATGCATTAGGTCTTCATGTGCCAAAGCGTTTCACCAAGATTTGCTTCATTAGGGCTCATGAAAACCATACAGCACTCATCTAGTAAAGGACAACAGCATTTACATGATATTCATGTATTTACATAGTGTTCATATACATCCAACATCTACTGTAGTCGTGTATTTACCATGTGGGACCCACTTCAGTACAGAGTGGCACCAGCACAGTAGCTCCCTTGGTGGGCACTGGAATATCCAGAGAACCCCTACCACAAGGAGTCAACTACTAGGTAATGTATCACTAGATGTAAAAAAGGTTAGATATGACATACATCATATCTATGCATCTCTATATGGAATATCATATAAACTAGAGGTACCTAATTGAGACATATCTGTATAGAAGCACCTAATTATGGAAACACTTCATTCATCCTCCAAAGGTATACAGGAGTACACGGTATCTAGTATAAAACAAGGGGGGACAGTAGGGTAGTGTGCTAACCAAATAATCCCTCACAAATAGATAAACTCCCTTGACCAGCTTTCTTGACAACATTTTAAATATCATAGCAGCTCGGCACCGCTCCAAGACCCCAGTATCAGTCTCCCGGGTTTATACTCATGTGCTGGCAGAGACAGTGCACATCTCACTCTAAGATTCAATATAGCATAGGAGTAAAGTCACATTACTTACTCCATAACTTACTCCTGACCCCTGTGTTCTGTGCATTACTTACTCCATAACGTACTCCGGACCCTTGTGTTCTGTGCATTATGTAGCACCCCATGGACCTGCTATTCAGCTAAATTTAGTTTTTGGCCTCTCTGTAACCAGGGGGAGCAATATTTAAATAGTTAGGTCTGCTTTGGCCTCTGTAGTTATGGGCTCAATAACTTCCCCCTGTCTCCCAGGGGATCCTGGGGCATAGTGGGTGGGAGAATCATGATCCCAGTCTGCATAGTAATATCTCTCCAGCCAATCTCTGCTCAATGTGGCAGATGACCAGCAGTGTTAATTTCTTCATTAATTTTCGTCATAATTTTCGTTAGCCACATGTTTCCAATGACAAAAAAGAAATTAAAATTACCCCAAATTTTCAGCAATTGACAAAAACCATGACAAAAACTGTGAGAGAGGGAGTTTTACCCTTGTGAATGTCCAGTTTCCTCGGAGCTCCGCCTAGAAAGCCTGAGAGTGCTTCCCCTCCCAGCAAGCAAGGTAGCAATCATAGCATGCTTAGTGGTGTAGCAAGTTTAGCACTGTGCAGCATTACAGGCCCCCTTCAGATGACCATCCAGAGCACTGTGTGCATTACAGGCCTTCTCAGACCACCATCCAGAGCACTGTGTGCATTTTGGGTTGCCACCTCAACCCTTTAAAACCAAACAAATATTAATTACACAGGTTCTGATGCAAATAAGGCTTTAAGTGAGTGTAATTACTGCCTTAATCAGCCACAGAGCCTCTTCAGACCACCGTTCAGAGCACTGTGTGCATTACAGGCCTCCTTAGACCATTGTCCAGAGCACTGTGCAGCATTTACAGGTCTCCCACTGTCCAGAGCACTGGGTACATTACAGGCCTCCTCAGAACACCGTCCAGATCCCTGTGTGCTTTACAGGCCTCCTCAGACCACCGTTCAGAGCACTGCACACATTACAGGCCTTCTCAGACCATCCAGAGCACTGTGTGCTTTACCGGCCTCCTTAGACCACCATCCAGAGCACTGTGAAATGCATTGCAGGCCTCCTCAGACCACCTTCCAGAGCACTGTGCATTAGAGGCCTCCTCAAACCACTTTCCAGAGCACTGTGCAGCATTACAGGCTTCCTCAGACCACTGTCCAATTTTTTTTTTATAAGTATTAAAACAATTGAACACCAAATAACCAAAAAAAAAAAAAAGTTTCTTTAGGATATGAAAAAAAAAAAGATTTTTTATTTGCCAATATTCTGGCATTATCGATGAAATTGCCCTCCCCAAACAAGAAAGCCAACAAATTTGTGTATACATATAAAAAAAATTATACATTTTTTTTTTTCATAGTACCATACTCCTGCTGGTGACCCTATTTTTACAATAGGATACTTTGTCATGCAACTACATAGTACAGCAGAAACATATCAGGGACAGATGTGGGTTTACATATTTCCAAAAAAAATGTAATAAAAAAAAAATAATGTGACAGCTGATGCTTAGCTTTGGGGTCTGATTCCACATATGAGCTTGACACAGAGCTGGTGAAAGGCCTTGTGGATTGGGTTTCTTGGAGTTGGAATGGTACAGTATGTTGAATATGACTTGGATGATAAAACCTTTAACTGATTGGGGTCCCAAGTGTGGAGGGTAGTGGGGACAGAGTAAGATATGGCATGGGGGATGTGATGGCATTTCAGTAATCATTGGAGTATGGGCGGTACCTCGTGGAAAGCAAGGGTGTGTTCTTGGTGGTTGAGGGGTTGGATGGGGCTCGGATGGTGGTGGTGGCCCAAACACTTTAGGTGATGAGGTGGTTGCTGGCATATCTATAAAGGAGTTCCAAATGCCTGGTCCTCACTCTGGTGCTCCTCTAAGTTTTCCTGGAGTTTTCTGACCACCTCCACAAATGTATCTATAGTTTTGCCAACCCTCCTTCTTATAGGTCTGGATGGCCAACTTCTAACAACCTGGTTTGGCCTGACTTCCTCCTCTGGGGTTGCAGACAGAAGAGACATGCTGCCAGACAAGTCATGTGGATCTTCTTCGTCAGCAGTCTCCTGTGACTCCTGCTCATTGGGGCTCCCTTCCCAACTAGCTTTTGTTCTGAAATACAAATAGATTCTAGTTTAGGCACACCATTCTTACGCATTTCCATAGTACCTTGCCCCGGGCGCTGACTACCCACACAACGCCACTGCAGTGCACACAAATATGAAACTATTAAAAAATTGTTAAAAAAAATAAATTAAAAAAAATTTAAAAAAGTGTTTGAGTTCAACCCACATCTCTGCAGCAATCTGTGTCACGGGCTGGCAAGGTTTGCCTTTGGGTTTCTTCCCTGCCTGCAGTGTCCCTCTAGTGCCCCGAACACAGCATCCTGAGGTATCTCCCTGTGCGGTTGGCAGAGGAGGAGGTGGTGGGTGGGCCAGGGGTGTGGCCAAACTCTCTCTCCTACATACTCACAGGTGGCTGCTCTGGTTCATCAAGCAGCTGAAACTGGGAAGGAGACAGAGCATAGATGGCAGCCCCGCGAGTCTTCTACTTCCAGGCATGTGGCAAGTGGCTGATGTGGAGAGGCCTACTTTCCTCACTACAGGAGTTCCCTCCATGCTCCATCTGTTCTGCTTTAACCCCTTCACTTACCACGCACTGCTCACTGGCTGTCCTCACCGCACACTGCTCACTGACTGCCTGTCCTCACCGCACACTGTTCACTGACTGCCTGTCCTACTGTACACTGCTCAGTGACTGCCTGTCCTCTGGGGACACTAACTGGGCGGTATGAAGAGAGTGGCCCCCACTCTGCCCTCCTTCACAGTGATCCTGCTGATTTCTTCTCCCAGGACGCTCCTCTCCTGGACCACAGTGCTCACCACAGCTCCAACCGGCTCCTGGTGGAGGGAAAAGCAGCAGTCAGAGAGCTCTGCATGTCCTTCATCACCAACCTCCTCAGACCATTCCAGTGCATAGTCGCTTCTGCCCCAGTAAAGGTTCCGCCCTCCAGTGCCGAGCTCCGGCTCTGGTTCAGCTCTCCCCCGCTCCCTGCTTAATATCAACCCAGGGAAATGAACGGCTGCCCACCAGCTCAGTGCAGAGAGTCACTTCCTGCCTGGGGTTAAGGCCGTTCAGCTCCAGCTGAAGAGGATCATCATGCAGGGAGCACTCTGGTGGCCTCCATTCCTGCCTCTTGGGGCCCCTCCAACAGTGGTGGAAAGCCAGGGCCTGATAGTTCCGCCACTGCCAATGACACCTGGCATCTTTCTCTGTCCCTTCTTCCTCCCCTACCGCCACCTTTCCCCTCAGCTCACAATAATCATTCATGATGGAGAGAGAGTGCCGACTCCTGACTGCGCCCCTAGGTGGCAATGCGCCCTAGGCGGCTGCCTAGTTTTCCTAGTGGAAGCACCAGCCCTGTTGATGACCAACAGCGGTGCTCGCCCCGGCTCGCCTCCGTGGACAGTCAATAATGAAAAGAAATGGCTGCACTCAGATGTGGTCAAAATCCAGGTTTATTGGACATCCCGATGTGGCAAAAAAGTGGCAAGGTAGACGCGTTTCACACACTAATATGTGTGCTTAATCATTACAAGGAAAAACTGGTATAACATCTCAATATATACACACACATGTATTCAATAAACAATTGACAATTGATAACAGGTGGTAGAAGTGAAGAGGTAAACCATTATCCTGGATTGCAGGTGATACAAATGCACCCTTTAAAACATCCTGATTTTAGTGATGAACAATGTGAAAAATCGGATTGTATAAATAATATAATCACAAAGTGTATGAACATAAAAAATGTATATATAAAATCCTGAAAGGGAAGAGGAACAAGTGCATATGTAAATATGGATAAAACATGTGAATGAGAAAAATAACTTACATGATATATAATAATAACAAGAGTTGTTAAAAACAGCCTATGTAATACAATCAATAAAACATGAATAAGCACATAGGTGTAATTACATGAATGCATTATGACATAATGGATTCTCCGCTATATATATATATACACATATGACAACCAACCCTTCCCCCATAAAAACAAAATCATAGAGAAATGGGGTGGCCGGGAGTGTGTAACATCGGATGAACCACCGATTGTATGTATGTCTGAACATGTATGTGAGCGAAGACAGGAAAAAAGGGATATATATATAAGAAAATCGGATAAAACCAATAAATATATATATCTAAGAGCTTATGCAAGTAAAGGGCAAGACAAAAGAGATATATATGAATATAGAAATAGTCACACATAGCATATTAATGAATACTAGATAATGGGATTTTAGACCGTCTATAGCATATGTTAAACTATATTGATCTTATATATCATTTATTTTATTTTATTATGTTTTATTTTATTGATTTGATTTGATTTTAGTTTTATTCTATATGTTATAGGTATGTGTGGAACAAAAATAGCATTAGTACACAAATAGAGCACTGCCACAAAAAATTATTAAATAAAATAAAATAAAAATTTCACCGAGTGTTGCAGTGATCTATCGAGTGTAACAATGTGGAAGATTTCCTGGCTGGAAAAAAACAGACCAATCTTCCACTGTATGCAATGAAGGGGGGAGGGAGAGCCCTATAAGTGTTATTATCAACATAATTATAAATGCATATCTATATGGAAATAAGTCACATCATAAAAAAAAAAAAAAAAAAAAATTGTGTGTATATAATACGCAAGATGGTCTATTCATAAAAATAGATCACGTCCCATTCAAAATTCATACCTTGTGGTATACGGGTCTGTAAATGAAAAACCCAAGAGACCTCTCTTTTGCATAATAGCCGAAAAGTGTGTCCCCCCCCCCCCCCCTTAAGGGTGGTTTGATTTTTTCGATAATTTGTAATTTCATTGCTGTAGTATCCCCATGATGATACATGTTAAAACAGTGGTTCTTAACCTTGTTGGAGGTACTGAACCCCACCAGTTTCATATGCGCATTCACCGAACCCTTCTTAATTGGAAAAATAAAATATGATCTTTTCAAATTCAAAACATAGGTATATATCATTTTAGGTATATATTTATACATAGGTGCACAAAATGAACAAAACCATTAAGAACAAAGAACAAAACCATTAAAACATGATTTTCACACAAAAACAAAAACATAATAATGAATATTTACTGCAAATTAGTGTGACTTCTGCTGTTGTCTTTCAGAGACCAGTTCAGAAATGCGCGGCTTTATCTTGGCAAGTGCCACTCTCATGTCATTATCATGTCTCATGTCACCTCACCCTGGCCTGCTGTAAGGGGGGATCTATATGGGGGATGGTACCTCACCTCACCCTGGCCTGCTGTAAGGGGGGATCTATATGGGGGACCTGGCTCCGAGGATCATGTACTCCCAAAAGGAATTCATTTTCCATGATCCATAATACATTATAAAAATATATAAGCACCTAAATGTGCCGGATAGCTAAAAGACAAAAGACAAAGTTCTAAGAACTATAAAATTACTATAAAAATACTTTAAAATACATGCACACATGTATGCATGTGTGTACACACGCACACATATATACATGTATGTACCCATATGGTACCTACAAAAGGGAATGACTAGGAAGGGAAAAGGTGATAAGGAATGAGAAGGGAGGGAAGGGAAGAAAGGGGAGGGGGGGAAAAAAAGGGGAAAAAGAAGAAGGGAGGGAAGGAGAGTAAAGGGAAGGGGGGGGGGCGGAGGGAAAGGAAAAGAAAAAGAAAAAAGGGGAAAGGAGGGGGGGAGATGGAGGAAAAAGGAAAAATTAGAGTAATAACAATGCACTGACTCACAAAATAGTATTAATATCCAGCTCCTCGTTCAGTCCCCCGGGAGCTAGAACATTCAGAGCGTATATCCAGTAAGTTTCCCTACTGCACAGACGCCTGAACCTCTCGGCCTCAGAGGTGCCTTTTGGAATTGCCTCAATTACCCAGACATATAATCCTTCAGTGGATTTATTATGGTGTTGAAGGAAGTGCCTGGGGACGCTATGGTGGTCTTTACCCTCCTGAATATAGCGTCGGTGCTGGCCAAACCATGCTCTGAGAGTCCGTATGGTCCTGCCAACATAGTGCAGGCCACACGGACATACCAGGCAATATACCACGAATTCAGACGAACAGGTGTGGAATTCATTAATTCCATACCTGTTGCCTCCAATCACAAAGTCCTTCTGTCCATGCTTAACATATTCGCATGTTAAGCATTGTATTTTACGACACTGGTACATACCAGTGACGTTAAAAAAGGTCAGGGACGGAGAAACATATTTTTTAGATTTGAGTTTACTAGGTGCGATTTTTGTTTTTATGTTGGGGGCCTTTCTGTATGAGAAACGGGGTTTGTCCGGAAGTACTGCTTTTAGATGAGGATCTTGGAGCAGGAGTGGCCAGTGTTTCTTTACCACTCGCTCCATTTGTCGGTGGTGATTATGGAATTGAGTTGTGAATCTCATCTGTGTGCCATCAGACCCAGTCTTGACACGCTTAACGGTCTGTGGCGCTATATATTGGATGAACGCCTGTTCAACAATGGTATCTGGGTACCCTTTTTCCAGAAATTTTTGTTTAAGGGCCGTGCCTTGCACTTTGTAGTCCGAGGTCTTGGTGCAATTATGTCTGAGTCTACAGAATTGGCTTTTCGGGATATTATCTAACCAACGGGGATGATGACAACTATGGTAATGCAGCAGGGAATTGCCTGCAGTTGGTTTTATGTAGTTCTTGGCCAATATTAGCTGGTTGTCATGGTGTAGATCCAGATCAAGGAAAGCCAAATGGTCAGGATCAATCACAGAGGTGAACTTCAGTCCCATGTCGTTGTTGTTACAATGGGAAACGAAGTTCACAACCTCTGCGGCCTCTCCATCCCAGATGATGACGATATCATCGATATATCGTCCGAAAAACACTATATGTGGAGTGTAGGGATTATTATTCAACACATATCGAGTTTCCCAATGTCCCATGGTGAGATTGGCATACGATGGAGCGAAATTGGCTCCCATCGCCGTGCCCGTGATCTGTCGCAGTATATTGACATATTCTTACAGCCGATAGTTCAAGAGCTCCCCTCCTACATCAGGGATGGTATACATTTGCTAGAGCTCCTTACTCCGTATACATGGGAGCCGACATACTTGTGGGTCTCGTTAGATGTACAGTCTCTGTACACATCTATCCCACATGCAGTTGGCATGAGGGCCCTAGAGTTTTATCTCAGTCAGGATGATACCATTCACCCCAAACAGGCTGACTTCATATTGCAAGCCACTCTGTTTTGTCTTTCACACAATTACTTTTTATTTAACGACGACTACTACCTACAGATCACGGGCACGGCGATGGGAGCCAATTTCGCTCCATCGTATGCCAATCTCACCATGGGACATTGGGAAACTCGATATGTGTTGAATAATAATCCCTACACTCCACATATAGTGTTTTTCGGACGATATATCGATGATATCGTCATCATCTGGGATGGAGAGGCCGCAGAGGTTGTGAACTTCGTTTCCCATTGTAACAACAACGACATGGGACTGAAGTTCACCTCTGTGATTGATCCTGACCATTTGGCTTTCCTTGATCTGGATCTACACCATGACAACCAGCTAATATTGGCCAAGAACTACATAAAACCAACTGCAGGCAATTCCCTGCTGCATTACCATAGTTGTCATCATCCCCGTTGGTTAGATAATATCCCGAAAAGCCAATTCTGTAGACTCAGACATAATTGCACCAAGACCTCGGACTACAAAGTGCAAGGCACGGCCCTTAAACAAAAATTTCTGGAAAAAGGGTACCCAGATACCATTGTTGAACAGGCGTTCATCCAATATATAGCGCCACAGACCGTTAAGCGTGTCAAGACTGGGTCTGATGGCACACAGATGAGATTCACAACTCAATTCCATAATCACCACCGACAAATGGAGCGAGTGGTAAAGAAACACTGGCCACTCCTGCTCCAAGATCCTCATCTAAAAGCAGTACTTCCGGACAAACCCCGTTTCTCATACAGAAAGGCCCCCAACATAAAAACAAAAATCGCACCTAGTAAACTCAAATCTAAAAAATATGCTTCTCCGTCCCTGACCTTTTTTAACGTCACTGGTATG
Organism: Pelophylax lessonae; assembly: GCF_965119305.1. Taxonomy (NCBI): domain Eukaryota; kingdom Metazoa; phylum Chordata; class Amphibia; order Anura; family Ranidae; genus Pelophylax; species Pelophylax lessonae. The sequence goes on from NC_138769.1 coordinate 70,153,668, forward strand.
TACCAGTGTCGTAAAATACAATGCTTAACATGCGAATATGTTAAGCATGGACAGAAGGACTTTGTGATTGGAGGCAACAGGTATGGAATTAATGAATTCCACACCTGTTCGTCTGAATTCGTGGTATATTGCCTGGTATGTCCGTGTGGCCTGCACTATGTTGGCAGGACCATACGGACTCTCAGAGCATGGTTTGGCCAGCACCGACGCTATATTCAGGAGGGTAAAGACCACCATAGCGTCCCCAGGCACTTCCTTCAACACCATAATAAATCCACTGAAGGATTATATGTCTGGGTAATTGAGGCAATTCCAAAAGGCACCTCTGAGGCCGAGAGGTTCAGGCGTCTGTGCAGTAGGGAAACTTACTGGATATACGCTCTGAATGTTCTAGCTCCCGGGGGACTGAACGAGGAGCTGGATATTAATACTATTTTGTGAGTCAGTGCATTGTTATTACTCTAATTTTTCCTTTTTCCTCCATCTCCCCCCCTCCTTTCCCCTTTTTTCTTTTTCTTTTCCTTTCCCTCCGCCCCCCCCCCCCTTCCCTTTACTCTCCTTCCCTCCCTTCTTCTTTTTCCCCTTTTTTTCCCCCCCTCCCCTTTCTTCCCTTCCCTCCCTTCTCATTCCTTATCACCTTTTCCCTTCCTAGTCATTCCCTTTTGTAGGTACCATATGGGTACATACATGTATATATGTGTGCGTGTGTACACACATGCATACATGTGTGCATGTATTTTAAAGTATTTTTATAGTAATTTTATAGTTCTTAGAACTTTGTCTTTTGTCTTTTAGCTATCCGGCACATTTAGGTGCTTATATATTTTTATAATGTATTATGGATCATGGAAAATGAATTCCTTTTGGGAGTACATGATCCTCGGAGCCTACGGTTTTCCTTATTATAAGGTAAGCCGTTTTTCCTCTGTACCTGGGTACAGAGAGATATATGTGTATATATTATTATTTTATTTTCCCTCCTAGTTTTGTGGCATGTAAGTCATGTTTCAATATATCTATCGTTGAGGACTTTTCAATAGTTTTAATATTTTTAGTGTATATTGTTTGTCTAAAGCTGTTGTACATGAATAAGCCCCAGTACGAAATCCATTGTATTATTCATAAAGTATTGTGCGTACTCTCCAGAAGTGCTGGCGGTGTAGCTGGTCCTGCAGAGTATTGCGCCGCCCCTTGTATTGATTTCCATGTTAATTGATTGTAGACTGCTGTATTTAAACCTGGCACCAGGTGGCAGTCAGTTACGCTTGAGGAAGGAGCCGAGTGCGCATGCTCCGAAACGCGTTGCGTCATTTCCGGGAGCCTGCGTTCCACTTGCGGCTTCCGGTGTAACCAAGTTCTTTGACCAGCTTCCTGTGACGTCACCTCCGGGCCGGTGGACGGCCGGATCGTGCGCTGGAGACGCTGCCATACGGACTGGAGCTTACCTATGTGTAAGTTATTATGTATATTGTGCAATAAACCTTTCTGGCTAACTACATTGGCGCCTGTCCTTTTTCTTCACTTCTGCCAGCGGATTCTTCGGAGTTTTCCTGTCAGTGCTGCCTTGTATCCAGCCATTTGGGACAGTCCCGAAATAAGAATCTGGAGCATCCCCCGCGCCCCTCCTACAGTGGTGGACTCCTTTCTTTCTTGCCTGGTAAGAAGCGCCCAACAAACTTTTTTTCTGAACATCACCACACATTGACTGGCCGCCCTCACCTCACACTGCTCACTGACTATCTATCCTGGAAGGCTTGCGGTTCACCGCTGCCTCTGCTTGACCTAGCTCCCCATTGGCCTTTCCTGGTATCGTCATCTCCCGGCTGCTGGTCGGCCTGAGGGCAGAAGTACTGTGCGCAGGAAGAGATCCAGGAGCCACGGAACAAAGTATCCATCCCCATGTGAGTCTACATTTATGTCATGCCAATAAATTTTTATGCTACACTCAGCGGCGCCTGTTTTTTCTTTCTGCTTCTGCCTGCCAGAGCTGCCCTGCGTGTTAGCAAAGTAACATCACACTTTTCAGAAGTCCCTGACCATCCCAGACCCAGACCATTGTTTTCCATCATATTGGGGACCTTTTCCTTGGCACAAGCACCCAGCATATTTCTTTGTCTACTGCTCACTGACTGGCTGTCCTCACCGCATACTGCTCACTGATTGGCTGTTCTCACTACACACTGCTCACTGACTGGCTGTCCTCACCTCACACTGCTCACTGACTGGCCATCTTCACCTCACACTGCTCACTGACTTGGTCATCCTCACCTCACATTGCTCACTGACTGGCTATCCTCACCTCACACTGACTGGCCGCCCTCACCTTACACTGCTCACTGACTGGCTGTCCTTACCGCATACTGCTCACTGACTGGCTTTTCTCACTACACACCGCTCACTGACTGGCTGCCCTCACTACACATTACTAACTGACTGACTGGCTGTCCTCACTATTACTTAGAATTCCAAAACATCATATATATTTTTTTTAGCAGAGACCCTAGAGAATAAAATGGCAATCATTGCAATATTTTATGTCACACTGTATTTGCGCAGCAGTTTTTCAACTGCAGTTTTTTTGGAAAATAAACGCTTCTGTTAATTAAATACCACCAAAAGAAAGCTCTATTTGTGGGGGGAAAAAGGCATAAATTTAATTTGGGTACAGCGTTGCATGACCGCGCAATTGTCTGTTAAAGTAACGCAGAGCCGAATCGCAAAATATGGCCTGGTCAGGAATGGGGTAAAACCTTCCGGTCATAAAGCGGTTAAAAATACGCTCATTGAGAATTTTTTTTTATCAAAGACATGTAGCTAAATACATTTTGGCCTAAATATATGACAAAAATTGAATATATTGGATATTTTTTAACTGTCAAAGTAGAAAAATATTGTTATTTTTTCAAAATTGTCGCTTTTTTTAATTAATATCGCAAAAAAATGAAAATCGCACAGGTGATCAAATACCACCAAAAGAAAGCTCTGTTTGTGGGAAAAAAAGGACGTAAATTTTGTTTGGGTACGGCGTTGCATGACCGCGCAATTGTCAGTTAAAGTTGCACAGTACCGAATCGCAAAAAGTGGCCTGGACGTAAGACAGCAAAATCCTCCGGTGGTAAAGTGGTTAAAAAAGGTTTTTCTTATTTATTTTATTTTATTTCATTTTATTTATTTATTTTTATATTGCCGCTGTATTTATTTCTTTTTTATCACTTTTTTTGCTGTCACAAGGAATGTAAACATCCCTTGTAACAGTAATAGGCAGTGACAGTTACTCTTTATGGTGGGATCTGGGGTCTGTAAGACACCAAACACCTCCTCTGTGTTTTTGAATACTTTAACCACTTTAGGACCGGAGGATTTTCCTGCTTAATGACCAGACCACTTTTTGCAACTTGGCACTGCGGGACTTTAACTGGCAATTGCGTGGTCATGCAATGCCGTACCAAAACAAAATTTACTTCCTTTTTTTCCCCCACAAACAGAGCTTTCTTTTGGTGGTATTTGATCACCTCTGCGCTTTTCATTTTTTGCGATATTAATAAAAAAAGAGCGAAAAATTTTGCGAAAAAATTTACATTTTCTACTTTGACAGTTAAAAAATATTCAATTTTTGTCATATATTTAGGCCAAAATGTATTTAGCTACATGTCTTTGACAAAAAAATTCTCAATGAGCGTATTTTTAACCACTTTAAGACCGGAAGATTTTACCCCATTCCTGACCAGGGTATATTTTGCGATTCGGCACTGCGTTACTTTAACGGACAATTGCACAGTCGTGAGATGCTGTACCCAAATTAAATTTATGTCCTTTTTTACCCACAAATAGAGCTTTCTTTTGGTGGTATTTGATCACCTGTGTGATTTTTAGTTTTTGAAAGAAAGAGCGAAAAAAAACAATATTTTTGACATTGTGATACTGTATATAACATTCCCCCCCAAAAAAATTATAAATTAAAATATTTTAACATTTTAGACCAATTTGTTTTCTGCTACATATTTTTGGTAAAAAAAAAATCACTATAAGTGTATTTTGATTGGTTTGCGCAAAAGTTATTGCGTTTACTAACTACGGGAAAGATTTGTCATTTTTATTGTTTATATTTTTTTTACTAGTAATGGCGGCGATCTGCAAATTCTTTTTACCGGGACTGCGACATTGCGGTGGACAGATCGGACCCCTAACTTACATTTTTGACACTTTTGGGGGGACCAGTGACATTACTACTGTAATCAGTGCTATAAATATGCACTGTTACTGTAATAATGACACCGGCAGGGAAGGGGTTAACACTGTTGGTGATCAAGGGGTTAATGTATGCCTCATGCTTACTGACGTGTATGGGGGGAGGGGATTGTGTGACACAGACACAGATCGCAGGTTCAGCTATGCTGAATCCTGTGATCTGTCCCTGCCTGTCACAGAGGAGATCCGCCTGCTTTGTTTACACAAACGGGTGGATTTCCTCACTCTGTCCCCGACGATTGGGGAAGAGCGGCGGTGATCACTGCCTCTCCTCCCCTGGCCCGACTCCCGCTGTGTCCGAATTCAGCGGAGCGAGCCTCCGGCGGTGCTGGCGCGCCGCCAAGAGGGGGCGGGATCCAGCAACGTAGGTCTACGTCGCTGGACCCAGGAGAGCCACTCTGCCACAGTAGGCTCAATGTAAGCGGTCGGCAAGTGGTTAAATTGTTGAAAACTGGTGCTGTTGGCTGCCGAGCAAACCGGAAGTGACGTTGGGACGATGCTTCTGGGTTACTACCTCCGAGACCCAATCAAAGGCAAAAGTGGCTTGGTTCGGGTCTCTGGCCAGCCAGCGGACATGTGGGCTGGTCGCTCGGGTCTCCCGGTGGGACGGGAAAGCCCGGCCAAGCGGAGGGGGGGGGGGACATCCCCTGCCGTTGTTTGTAATAACAGCTGAGCCGCCGTTTAGCCGCATCGTCTGTCATTACTAGAGACCTGACCGTCAGCTCTAAAAAAGGTTACTGGAGGCAGCTGTAGGCATTACTCCATTACAACCACTTGAAGCCAATGATGTACAGGTAGGTAATTTGGCGGCAAATGGCTTAAAGCGGAGTTCCAGCCACAAAATCGATTTTGGGCCATCCGCTTGCTCTTGGTCACCTGAAAAAGAAATGGATAGTTACGATTTTTTTATGTTTACTTACCTTGTTATTGAAGAAAAATATACTCACCTTTCTTCCACTTCCTCCCTAATGCGGCCGCGCTGTCACTTCCTCTTTGCATTGATTCCTGTAAACTGAACGTCACCGCTCCCAGGAATCAATGAGCCTGCATCCTCTTCCGTGTCCTCTTCTCCCAGAATGCGCCTGCACCGGCCCCGCTCATCACTTCCAGTGCGGCGCCTCATTCCCTGCTAAACAGCTTCTGGGCATGCCCAGAAGCTGTGGAGGGATGACGCGCCTGCACCGGAAGTGAAGAGCAGGGCCGGTGCAGGCGCATTCTGGGAGAAGAGGACACGGAAGAGGACGCAGAAGAGGAAGCGCTGGCTTCAGCTGCTCACATCCGAGATGGCAGCGCTGGAGAAGAAATTTTCAAGGTAAGTATTTCTTCTAAAAGGTAAGTGCGACCTGGGACAGTACCGAGGCTATCCATTGTGGAATGTACTAGCCCTGACTGTCCCGGGGGTATTTTTAGCTAAATTTCACCACCCTGGCCGGAACTGCGCTTTAAGCACTCCTGGTCCCTGCAATCTGTGTGTTACATACTCCAGACCCGTGTGCTCTGTGTGTTACATACTCTTGACTCCAGCACATTGGGACTCTACATACTCCTGACCCCTGCACTTCTGACCCCTATTCTATGCAAAATCAACAGAATTCTTTAAACATAAATCACAAAAGACTTCTATTGGTAAACAGTATATAGCAGAACAAAAGGCTGTAAATAGGACTTCATTGTGAAAGCAGAGTTCTAGCCTGGGAGGAGAGGGGAGGGGGGATTAAAAGTCAGCAGGTACGAATACTGTAGCTGCTGACAATTAATATAAGGACACTTACCTCTCCAGGGACTGACAATGTCTGCACCCCAAGCCAATCATTCCATTGGCTTTGGGTGCAGGCGCCAACATTGTTAGTAAGGGAAACCGGCAGTAAAGCTTCACAGCCGGTTTTCTACTGTGCATGCACTTTCTGAATGGTCATTTTGTCTTCTAGGACAGTGGTCCTCAACTCCGGTCCTTGGGGCCCACTAACAGGCCAGGTTTGCAAGATAACTAAATTACATCACAGGTGATCTCATTTGCTTCTCAGTGATTGGAGTATTCTAGTCTGCATCTCCCCAAGGTAATACTTAAAATCTGGCCTGTTAGTGGGCCCCGAGGACCGGAGCTGAGGACCACTATTCTAGGACACATACAGGTGGGAGGAGGAGGGCATGATCTGATTGCGGAAATGAGGTACCTTACTGCAGGGGTGCTAAACAGGAAGAAAACAGATTACCCCATGGAAACAAGGTAAATCAAGCCAAAAAAAAAAAAAACATTCAATGTGGTTTTAACTTGCTGCTATGATGTGGATGGTGCAAACATGGAAATGTGGATGGAACTCTGATTTAAGGTTTACATATACTTTAATGGTCATTCTGTATGTGTGTATGAAACTCATCTATCATGCTGCTGTCCAATGGCCTGTTTTGAAAAGGTCTTCATGTTAAGATGATGCATGTTGTACTGTGTAAACTATCACTATTCATGATTTTGTTATATATACAGTGTTTCAAAGATCACTTTACATATAATTTGTCAAGAAGGCTTAAAACATTAATCATATATAAGAACCTATAAAGGTTTTGTGTGTGTAACCTAACCTCTGTGTAATCTGCATACAGTATATTCATAGTACAGTTCATTTTTTATGAATACTAGTTTACAAATGTTTTACCCAATCAAACATTACTTTTTCCTAGTTGTTCTCTTGGTTTGTATGAAAAACAGCACACATACAAATGAAATAAAAAATCAACATAGATGATAATGCCAAATTTTAAAATATTTGATATATAATTGTATTCAAAGTAGGCTAAATTTTGAACTATACAATAAAATTCCTACTGTGATAATCCTGTTGAAGGACACAGTAGGCATTCTCTACCCATTCCGAAAATGGCTGGCAAACCTGCATAAATGTTTCAATAATTTTGCTAAGCATTATTTGTAAATTACAACTTAACACTGTACCACTGTAACTGTAAAAAAACATGTTTTCATTGAAAAAAAAAAAAAAAAGATTGAGGCACACACAACAGTCAAATGCTATAGGAATTTTGTTTCAAACAAAAAAAATATGTTCTGAGCATTAATAACTCACAAATAATAGGGACTTGCCCATATCAAGAGTGGTTGCAAAACCAGAACATAATAACAAAGACAAAAACAATTTCCAGCACCTTTAACTGATATAGGATTAGGATTGGGATATAGGATATAGGATATAGGATTCTAAATGCTCAGCAGTCCTGGGTCTTCTAGATCATATTTTTAATTCCAAGATGTGCCAAATATTTTAAATGATGAAAGATCTGGACTGCAGGAAGACCAGTTAAGCACCTGGACTCTTCTACTATGAGGCCATGCTGTTGTCCTAGATGCAGCATGTGGTGAAGCATTGTCCTGTAGAAATATGCAAGGTCTTCCCTGAAAAAGAAAGTGTCTGGATGGGAGCATATGCCATTGATGGTGCCTTTCCAGAGATGCAAGCTTCCCATCCCATATACAATAATGCATCCCCATACTATCAGAGATGCAGGCTTTTGAACTGAGCACTGATAACAAGCTGAAAGGTCTCTTTCCTCCTAAGTCCATAGGATGCAGTGGCCATGATTGTCAAAAAGAATGCCCAATTTCCATTCTTCTGACCACAGAACAGTTTTCCACTTTGCAACAGACCATTTTAAAAGAGTTGTAAAGGCAGAGTTTTTTTTTATCCTAATGCAATCTATGCATTAAAAAAATTACTTAAAAAATGTTACTAAAAAAAATTACTAAATGCATTACTGAAAAAAAGATCAAAAGTGTTCTGTGTAAATCAGCCTTCCCAGTACCATCTAATACTTACCTGGCCCCCATCTCTATCCAGCGATGTCTACGAGTCCCTCAGCCATCCAGGACCCCCCCTCCTCATTGTCGGAGACACAACCGCGGTGTCATTGGCTCATGTGGCTGTCAATCAAAGTTAAAAGCATAAATACATTTGGTAAGTAAATGTCATGAATAGTGGTATAAAACTCATAAGGAATATATGTAAAATATATATATAAAATTAAAATTAAAAGTGCTGAATGTGCTGTTTTTAATAAGGTATAACTTATAAAGTGCACAAGTGACTCATGGTTTTGCAAAAACCAGTTTTAGTGAGAGTACATACTCTGTGCCTCTAAAAATGCAAATAACAAAGTGCAGAGTGCTGATGTAGAAAAAAGACACAAAACTAAAGACATGACGATGATTTTTTATCTTTCATTAAAGGAGTGGCCTGTTTAAAAAACAGGTTTAAAGTGATTGTGCACAATAAAGAAATCTAAAACCTCTGTGCTTTGGTGAACAAAAGTGAAAAGATAGATTTAAAAGCCATTCAATGCAAGCAATTTGCGGGTAAAACAGAAGAAATCTGGGTTGCAGATACCTGCGTGGCCGCTAGGTGTCGCACCCTATATACAACCTGGTGAGTCTTTTCTATAGTGGATAACGTCCAGGGGCTCCTTCACTCCCTCTGATTTCCTGAAGTGTGGTCCTCAAAGAAAAATACAGAGAGGGGAACCCCCTGGTACCATATCGCAAACGTGTATAGAAAAACCGTATAGTAACTCACAGGGAAGAATCAGGCTGTCCTCGATCAGTGATGGTGTACGCCGGGAAGCTTCCGCGTTCCATGGCTCTGGCTCCGGCCGCTCCAAGTAGACGTCTATCGACGAAACCGGTAGGGCGGAGTCTTCAACGTCATTACGTCATTTCCGGAGCCAGAGCCGTGGAACGCGGAAGCTTCCCGGCGTACACCACCACTGATCGAGGACAGCCTGATTCTTCCCTGTGAGTTACTATACGGTTTTTCTATACACGTTTGCGATATGGTACCAGGGGGTTCCCCTCTCTGTATTTTTCTTTGAGGACCACACTTCAGGAAATCAGAGGGAGTGAAGGAGCCCCTGGACGTTATCCACTATAGAAAAGACTCACCAGGTTGTATATAGGGTGTGACACCTAGCGGCCACGCAGGTATCTGCAACCCAGATTTCTTCTGTTTTACCCGCAAATTGCTTGCATTGAATGGCTTTTAAATCTATCTTTTCACTTTTGTTCACCAAAGCACAGAGGTTTTAGATTTCTTTATTGTGCACAATCACTTTAAACCTGTTTTTTAAACAGGCCACTCCTTTAATGAAAAATAAAAAATCACCGTCTTGTCTTTAGTTTTGTGTCTTTTTTCTACATCAGCACTCTGCACTTTGTTATTTGCATTTTTAGAGGCACAGAGTATGTACTCTCACTAAAACTGGTTTTTGCAAAACCATGAGTCACTTGTGCACTTTATAAGTTATACCTTATTAAAAACAGCACATTCAGCACTTTTAATTTTAATTTTATATATATATTTTACATATATTCCTTATGAGTTTTATACCATTATTCATGACATTTACTCACCAAATGTATTTATGCTTTTAACACGGTAGCGCCGTTTACAACCCCGCTTGCACACATTTCATTCTTTAACCCTTTTGGGTTTGGTTGTTGGCAGCTCACACCGTGATCTTTCAACGTACACTCACTGCATATTCCATAGCGCTGGTCACCTTAGTTTTTATTATTGTCAATCAAAGTTAGTTAGCCAATCAGGAGAGAGAGAGAGGGGGCGAGGTGGAACCGCAGCTCAGTGTCTGAATGGACACAGGGAGCTACAGCGAGGGACCCGAGAAGAAAAGGATCCGGGCTGCCCTGTGCAAAACCACCACAGAGGGCAGGTAAGTATAACATGTTTGTTATTTAAAAAAAAAAAAAAATAGACTTTACAATCACCTTAAATAAGCTGTGGCCCAGAGAAGATGATGGTATTTCTGGATCATATTCAGATATTGCTTCTTTTTTGCATGAAAGAGCCCTTAACTTGCATTTTTGGATGGCATAGCGAACTGTTCAAAGACAGTGATTTTTGGAAGTATTCCTAAGCCCACACAATGATATCTATCACATAATTAAGCCCATTTTTAATTCTGTGCCTTCTGAGGGCCCCCAAGATTGTGTTTTTATCCTTGCCCTCAGAGATTTCACCAGATTCTCTAAATCTTTTGATAATATTATGTACTGTAGAAAATGATATGGTTAGAGTATTTGCAATTTTATGTTAGAGAGGAACTGCAGTTACATAATTTGTAATAAAAACATCTTTGCCATTATGAAGCTTCCCTCCAACCATTTTGCATATTATTTTATATACCGTATACTATGATTCTATACTTGCCAAATATTCTGCAGAAATTTCCCTCCACTAAGTCTGGCTGCAGCCATTTTAACTGTGGGCAGCTGAAGCAGCTGCCTGCTCACTTCTTGGATTTACACAGACACAGACAAACACTTAAAAATATATACATTACTGTTCAAAAGTTTGGGGTCACCCAAACAATTTCATGTTTTCCAAAGAACATCCCCATTTTTATTCATCAAATGAGTTGCAAAATGATTAGAAAATATAGCCAAGACATTGTCGAGGTTCGAAATAATTATTTTCATTTGAAATAATTATTTTGTCTTTAAAACTTTGCTTTCATCAAAGAATTCTCCATTTGCAGCAATTACAGCCCTGCAGACCTTTGGCATTCTAGCTGTCAATTTGTTGAGGTAATCAGAAGAAATTTCACCCTACGCTTCCTGAAGCACCTCCCACAAGTTGGATTGGCTTGATGGGCACTTCTTACGTACCATGCGGTCAAGCTGCTCCCACAACAGCTCAATAGGGTTGAGATCTGGTGACTGCGCTGGCCACTCCATTACAGACAGAATACCAGCTGACTGCTTCTTCTCTAAATAGTTCTTGCATAGTTTGGAGGTGTGCTTGGGTCATTGTCCTGTTGTAAGAGGAAATTGGCTCCAATCAAGCGCTGTCCACTGGGTATGGCATGACGTTGCAAAATGGAGTGATAGTTACATAGTAGGTGAGGTTGAATAAAGACAATAGTCCATCTAGTTCAACCTGTGTAGGTGTGTGTGGCTGTAATCATCTCACATAGCCCTGAATGTCCTGATCCTTGAAATGTACGTCTAAGAGTCTTTTGAAAGCCACCGTACTTCCCGCAGAAACCACCTCTTGTGGTAGAGAATTCCACAATCTTGTAGCCCTAACAGTAAAGAACCCCCCACATTGCCTGAGGTTAAAATGCTTCTCCTCTAATCGCATTGTATGCCCTCTTGTCCTCATGCAATCCCTTTCGACTGAACAGCTTTTTTTCTAAGCTGAGATCCCCATTGAGATATTTATAAATTGCTATCATGTCCACCCTCAGGCGTCTCTTCTCCAGGTTAAATAAATAGAGCGATTGCAGACGCTCTTCATAATTAAGGTCCTCCAATCCCCTAATCAGTTTAGTTGCCCTTCTCTGGACTCTCTCCAGCTCCAACACATCCCTCCTGAGGACTGGCGACCAGAACTGGACAGAATACTCCAGATGCGGTCGGACCAGAGTTTTATAAAGTGGAAGGATTATAGTCTTATCTCTGGAATACATCCCTTTCTTTATGTATGCTAATATTCTGCTGGCTTTGGCAGCTGCCGCTTGACATTGCATGCTGTTGCTTAATCTATCATCAACCAAGACTCCCAGATCCCTCTCCATTTTTGATTCCCCCAAGGGTTTCCCTCCTAACGTGTATTGTGTTTTTATGTTTTTAGTCCCCAAGTGCAAAACCTTACACTTCTCCACATTAAACCTCATTTGCCATGTCTTGCCCACTCCGTTATTTTGTCTATGTCATTCTGTAGGATATCTGCTTCATGCTGTGCAGTTATTGCCCTGGCCAATTTTGTGTCATCTGCAAAAACTGATAACGAACTACTGATCCCGACCTCAATGTTGTTTATGAATAAATTGAACAAGGTTGGTCCCAGGACTGAGCCCTGGGGCAACCCCGCTTACTACCTCAGACCAGTCTGAGTATATGCTGTTTATTACCGCCCTTTTAGCCAGTTCCGTATCCAAGAGCAAACCCTGCGGTCGATACCTGCAGACCTTATTATATAAAGTAAGCACTTGTGGGGAACTGTATCAAACGCCTTAGCGAAATCCAAGTACACCACATCTACTGGTCTGCCCCTATCTAGCTCACAGCTCACCTCCTCGTAGAATGTTAGGAGATTGGTTTGACAAGAACACCCATTTGTAAACCCGTGCTGATTACTGCTGATGATGTTGTTGTCTTTAGCGAACTCTACGATATAGTCCCTTATCATCCCCTCCAGAAGTTTACATACTATTGATGTCAAACTGACAGGCCTATAATTTCCCGGGATATGCCTCTGCCCCTTTTTGATAGCCTTCCTCATTTAAAATCCCTTTTACCGTGTACAAATCTCCCACTTTACCAACACCAAAGCAGCCCCAGACCATCCACCATGCTTCACAGATGGTTTCAGGCACTCCTCCAGGATCTGTTCACTTGTTCTGCCTCTCACAAATGTTCTTCAGTGTGATCCAAACAACTTAAACTTAGATTGTCCATACCACTTTTTTCCAATCTTCCTCTGTCAAATGTCTGTGTTCTTTAGCCCATCTTAATCTTTTCCTTTTATTGGCCAGTCTCAGATATGGCTTTTTCTTTGCCACTCTGCCTAAAAGGCCAGCATCCCGGAGTTGCTTCTTCACTGTGAAAGTTAAGACTGGCGTTTTGTGGGTACCATTTACTGAAGCTGCCAGTTGAGGACCTGTGAGGCGTCTATTTCTCAAACTAGAGACTCTAATGTACTTTTCCTCTTGCTTGGCTGTGCACCGGGGCCACCCACTTCTCTTTCTATTCTGGTTAGAGCCCGTTTGTGCTGTTCTATGAAGGGAGTAGTACACACCGTTGTAGGAAATCTTCAGTGTCTTGACAATTTCTCACATGGAATAGCCTTAATTTCTCAGAACAAGAATAGACTGTCGAGTTTCAGAAGAAAGTTCTCTTTTTCTGGCCATTTTGAGAATATAATCAAACCAACAAATGCTGATGCTCCAGATACTCAACTAGCTCAAAGGAAGACAAGTTTTATAGTTTCTCTAATCATCACAACAGTTTTCAGCTGTGCTAACATAATTGCACAAGGGTTTTGTAATCATCAATTAGCATTTTAACACGATTAGCTAACACAATGTACCATTAGAAGACAGGAGTGATGGTTGCTGGAAATGGGCCTCTGTACACCTATGTAGATATTTAATTAAAAATCAGCTGTTTCCAGCTAGAATAGTAATTAACCACATTAACAATGTCTAGACGGTATTTCTGATTAACTTAATGTTATCTTAACCACTTAAGCCCCGGAAGATTTTACCCCCTTCCTGACCAGGGCCTATTTTGCGATTCGGGACTGTGTGAATTTAACGGACAATTGCGCAGTCATGCAAGGCTGTACCCAAATGAAATTGACGGCTTTTTTTTCCCCACAAACAGAGCTTTCTTTTGGTGGTATTTGATCACCTGTGTGATTTTTTGATCATGCGCTATAAACAAAAAAAGAGCGACAATTTTGCAAAAATAACAATATTTTTCACATTTTTTTATATGAAATTCCCCCCAAAAAATGTAAAAATCTAAATTTTTTTAACATTTTAGGCCAATTTGTTTTCTGCTACATATGTTTGGTTAAAAAAAAAATCGCAAAAAGCCTATTTTGATTGGTTTGCGCAAAAGTTATTGCGTTTACTAAGGGAAAGATTTTTGTCATTTTTATTGTTTTTTTTTTTAACGTGTAATGGCGGCGATCTGCGATTTTTTTTTGCGGGACTGTGACATTGCGGCGGACAGATCGGACCCTTGACTGACATTTTTGACACTTTTGGGGGTACCAGTGACATTACTACAGTAATCAGTGCTATACATATGCACTGTTACTGTAAACATTACACTGGGAGGGAAGGGATTAACTTTATTGGCGAGGGAGGGGTTAAGTGTGTCCCTAGGGGCATGATTCTTACTGTGATTGGATGTGGCTGTGTGTGTAACAGCACAGATCAATGGTCCTACATAGCAGGACCGAGTGATCAACGCTATGATCTGTGCTTTTACACAGGGGAGAATGACAGGCGGCTTTGTTTACATAGACAATGTGGGCTATGTGGGACTTTAAATGAGACACCGGCAGGTATGCCCAGCGTCTCCATCCCTGTATCGGAAAAAACAAATTGAAAAGGATTAAAAGAGGTGCATGGAAGCCAGCCAGCCCCCAGTCTGATGTACTCACCCTCCAGTCTGCCACCAACCAAGTAGACCTGTCTCAATATACATAAGGAACAGGGGTTTGTTTACATTAGGCGCCTGCCTTTCTCCCTCTCCACCCGACAATCGCGAGTGACCTACGGACATTGGGTCCGCCGGTCATACGCGCGGGCTTCTTAGGGAACGAGCAGGGGCGGGAACGCACCTCCGGCGGTGCACGCTCGCCCCCTATTGGCTCCCAGGCTAGTGACTTACCGGTACGTCACTTTGCCTGGGAGGGGCTGACCGCCACCATATATAGTCGGGCAGCGGTCGGCAAATGGTTAAATGAAAAAAACAGTGCTTTTCTTTAAAAAATAAGGACGCTTCTAAGTGACCTTAAACTTTTGAATGGTAGTATATTATGCATACACACACGCATATATTTAGACAGACAGACACATTCACACCACTGCTTGCCTGCACATTTCTCCTCTCTGGATGAACACACATTGATCTCTGCAGTCTCCTGTTATCTCCACCCTCATCCAGCCACCTCCAGCTCTGCAGCCCTCCTTGACTTTTCTATGACTCATCCCTCCCTCCATTGCTGACAAACTCCCACAAGAGTGAGAGAAAGAGAACTGTGCATGATGTCATTAGCCTAGGCAAATTACCAGACAAGAAAGAGGAAGTGAGCTGTATAAGGTATTTACTGGCAGTAAAACATGTTTTACTATCCAAAGTTAAAACAACAAGGGCAGATGATTTAATAAATGGAAAGATGAAACAATGACTGAAGAGCCACTTTAAGAAACATTATTCTGAAATGTTGCAACAATTTTTAGACAAAGCTTTTTACAGATTAGTGAACCTCTGCCCATCTTTACTTCGGAGCCACTCTGGTACACTCTTTATATCCAGTTATGGTTCTGACCTGTTGCCAATTAGCCTAATTCGTTTCAAAATATTCTTCAAGACCTTATTTGTTAGTGGCACTTACTTTGCCAGCATTCTGTTGCCCTGTCCCAAATGTTTTCAGATATGTTGCTGCCATAAATTTTCAAAATTACCTAATTTTTTTTTTTTGTTAAAATGGTACATTTATTCAGTTGAAACATTTGAAAAAATAAATAAATAATATATATATACACTGCTCAAAAAAATTAAAGGAACACTTTTTAATCAGAGTATAGCATTAAGTCAATCAAACTCCTGGGATATTGATCTGGTCAGTTAAGTAGCAGAGGGGGTTGTTAATCGATTTCAGCTGCTTTGGTGTTAATGAAATTAACAACAGGTGCACTAGATGGGCAACAATGAGACAACCTCCAAAACAGGTATGATTTTACAGGTGGAGGCCACTGACATTTTTTTCCCTACTCATCTTTTCTGACTGTTTTTCTAGTTTTGCTAGGGCCAGTGTCACTAATGGTAGCTTGAGGCAATGCCTAAACCCTATAGAGGTTGCACAGGCAGTCCAACTCCTCCAGGATGGCAAATCATTACATGCCATTGCCAGGAGGTTTGCTGTGCCTCCCAGCACAGTCTCAAGAGCATGGAGGAAATTCCAGGAGACAGGCAGTTACTCTAGGTGAGCAGGACAGGGCCGTAGAAGGTCTTTAACCCATCAGCAGGACCAGTATCTGCTCCTTTGTGCAAAGAGGAACAGGATGAGTACTGTCAGAGCCCTACAAAATGACCTTCAGCAGGCCACTGGTGTGAATATCTCTGACCAAACAATCAGAAACAGAATTCATGAGGGTAGCCTGAGGGCCTGACATCTTCTACTGGGCCCTGTGCTCACTGCCCAGCACAGTGGAGCTCAATTGACATTTGCCATTGAACACCATTGAGCACACTGTACTTTTCACAGATGAGAGCAGGTTCACCCTCAGCACATGTGACAGATGTGAAAGGATCTGGAGAAGCTGTGGAGAAGGCTATGCTGTCTGTAACATTGTTCAGCATTACCAGTTTGGTGGTGGGTCAGTGATGGTCTGGGGAGGCATATACATGGAGGGAGGCACAGACCTCTACAGGCTAGACCATGGCACTCACCTATACAGGCTAGACCATGTCACCCTGACTGCCATTAGGTAAGGGGATAAAATCCTTGGACCCATTGTCAGACTCTACACTGATGCAGTAGGTCCTGGGTTCCTCCTGGTGCACGACAAAGCCTGGCCCCATGTAGTGAGAGTATGCAGACAGTTTCTGGAGGATGAAGGAATTGATACCATTGAATGGCCCCCCGCGCTCGCCTGACCTAAATCCAATAACACACCTCTGGGACATTATGTTTCAGTCCATCCAATGCCTCCAGGTTGCACCTTAGTCTGTTAAGAAACTCAGTAATGCCCTGGTCCAGGTCAGGGAGGACATACCCCAGGACACCATCCTTCGTCTAATTAGGAGCTTTCCCTGATATTGTCAGGCATGCATTCAAGCAGGTGAGGGTTATACAAACTATTGAGTACCATTTCTAGTGGCTGCATTGAAATTTCAGCAAATTGGACTAGCCTGCTGCATCATTTTTTCACTTTGATTTTCAGGGTGTCTTTGAATTCAGCCCTCTGTATGCTGATAATTTTCATTTCCAACGATGTGGCATTCTTTAGTTCCTAACACATTACCAAGTCCATATCAGTATAGATATCCAGCATGATATATTTCCCTATTGAGATCTGATGGGGTTTCAAAGTGTTCCTTTAATTGTATATATTTAATATAATATATACTGTATATATATATATATATACAGTATATACATATAAACGTGTGTGTGTATATATTGTATATATTAAGCTTATCACTCCGCTGCCTTTCCTTTCATTTTCCAGTCTTAGCCTGGGACAGGTCCATTACAGCCTGGGCTAAGAGGAATTGAGTTAAATGATGCTAAATGTAAGACCAAGGACATCCAGTGGCAGAAAAAAGTACTGCAAGGGACAGCTATGGATTGAAGTAAAATATTGCAGTAAGAGTTGCTTTGTTATCTTTAAACCTTGCTATTTTTGGCAGGAGTTCTGCTTTAAAGTGTTTGTAAAGCCAAAACCTTATTTGGCTTTGATTGGAGTAGGGAATAAGCTCTCATAGGTTCCTCCTTTTTACTTCCCAATGACTGCAGCACAAGCTAGTTTGGCCAGAGAACCAGCGAGCTCTGTGGGGGAATACACTGTCTTTTGGAAATAACTTGTCAGCTGTTTTTTTTTTAGGGAAGTTTTATTAAATTGACTTGGATTTGATCAGCCAGTTACTAAGACTAAACTAGAAAGGCTTTTTGTGAAAACAGACATCATTATGTGTTACAAGAAAATGCAGGTTTCAGTACACTACACTATATTGTCAAAAGTTTTGGGACACCTGCCTTTACACGCACATGAACTTAGTGGCATCCTAGTCTTAGCCCATAGGGTTCAACATTGAGTTTGCCCACTCTTTGCAGCTATAACAGCTTCAACTCTTCTGGGAAGGCACATCTTTAACCACGCGGGATGTACAGTCTGTCTGCATTCTGATCCATGAAAGTATGTACAGTCAGAGATGCGCTTGGAGATCCATGTAGGTCAGTGCAGTCACCTACATGTCATTGATTTGAACAGGCTGCCTGCACGCGGCTGTGTGGAATATCTGTGCATCCTATATGGGTGAAGATGATCCTTTGCACAGGTGTACAGATCTGTATGCCCATGTGAGTGAGACCTTAGTAGACTGAGTCTGGGAAAAAAATCGTTAGCTCCTGGTCCTAAAACAGCAATGTATTCTGGCAAATCTATCACTTAAATTCATGTTTGCACAGGGCGCAACTGAACCTATTCAAAAAAGTATATCTTACTTCTGTTGTGAAACTCAAGACAACTCTGTCACCAAACATAATCTGCTATTAAAACGTGAAAGCTTTGCCTGTAAATAGGAAAATTAATACTTATCTCCTCCATGTGACTATGGAAGGAAGAATCTTCCACTCAGCACTCAGGTAGTATGATCTGCCAGCAGATATTAGAAAGTGATGGACTTCCAATACAAATCAGGGGAGTATTTTTTTTCTCAGCAAACATGGAGTTACAATTTAAAAGGTCCAAACAAATCTAAAATTCAATTTGCGGTACATGACAGCCCTTGCTTTCTATTTCTCCTGAAGATACGGGACCAGAATGCCTGCTTATTACATCAATCATTAGAAGGGATCTCATTGCCCCTGTTGGATTTTTCAATTATTTTTTCAGTTATTTAACATCACGGAAAATGTAATAGGAGTGATGGCAGGGGACAGAGCTAGGAACATCGTGCTGCCGGCTGAAATATCAACTTTCGGTGGACTAATCCTTTAACGATGGAACAGGTATTTTTGTTACCCAATGGACCTGTTGTGTTCATCTGCCTTAAAATCTGTTAACTTTCAATTACCAGATACTCACTGGCAAGGAAACTTAATGTGCAATATTTAGAAAAATAAACGTATTTATAGCACTACTCAAAATGGTAATATAAGCGTACTTATTAATAAACTTTAATGATGATCCCCGGCTTATATACAAATGTAAAATTGATCTCCAACATTTTTTTAATTCAGATCATATTTAGCTGTATAACAGCATGCAGAGGATCAGCAGTCATATGAGGCAAGAAGGTTTAGCTGCACTAGCTACAGTCATATATTTATTGTTTCCATTTGCCTTGGGAAATATTGTAGAAATTTGTATTTTTGTGCAATTATCTGGAGGCGGTAAACATGATTCACTTGTATAATTTTCAGATATGTGCTTAATAAAACAAGAGGCATTACAAGGCAGTTCTGAAAATGCTCTGTTCTGTTATTAGTGAAGCTCCTGCTACACAAACTATTAGTGATTCTGGGAGCAGTAATGAATAATGTAATCTATATCCAAGGGCTTTTTGCATGCTTCTGCTTAATTATGCAAACTTTCTTTCTATCTTGGCAACTGTTTCCTTTTGTCTTTTCTTGGTAAAGTTTTTGACTGTCTAGAGTTTTAAATAGGCTGAAGTATTTGCTTACAACACAAATGCAATGAAGGGTTGGACTAAAACAATAAAGGGGTGGATGCCCTAGAAAGGGATTTTGCAATGGATTTCCTAGGATGGTCCACATACTGCCCAGGTTGTGAGATATCAAAGAAAGCTACTGACATTGCTTTTGCCACTTACATTTTTCTATTTGTTAGAAATTGATGATTTTTATATTTACTGAGTAGGTATAAACAAATTGGATTACACAAACCATGTTTAGAAAAAATGTTGGAACGCACATCATAGACTAAGAAACACATCGACTTGGTGAATCGTAAAGGTGTCCAAAGGCCCCTTATCTGTTTGCTTCTGCATTTTAAAATTCTGATGATTCTAGCTTATCTTCAGCAGTGATCCCACTTTTGTTCGATTTGCAAAGGCCACATGGGATTATGGGGCAAGTGATAATGCCCTGTGTGATGTTATAGCCTCAAATAATTAATTAGCATGTTTCCTCCTTAGGTGCTGTCCTGTAGAAAAGTGGGTCCCCTTTGTATTCTCATTTATACTCCACTATGCCATTGATAAATGAGTAATTAGCCTTTTTATTTTTACTTTATGATGTGCGGAGTCAATTTTGATAATTTGCTCTGTAGGCTAAATCTCAGCCTCACTATATGCTCATACCTAATCATACACAACCAAACCACCGCCAGATGCTAATGCTATAATGCAAAGAAAGTAAACTGTCCATGGGCTATATGTGTGGGGCTAATGATAGTGATATAACTAATAGTCCAGAGCCCAGTAACATAAGTAGCCGGAAGTCAGATAAAACAGTTTTTTCCAACACGGAAGCAGCAATAAAAACAGCAAGAAGCCAGAGCTGAATGTGGAACAGCATTACGAGAGGTGGATCCAATCCCGACCTCCAGCAGCAGAGGTTTGCCAGGGGGCCCTTTTGATGTGGGGAAACCTGCGTATACTGGGAGATCTGGATGGAGGGCAGATCCTGTGTGAGATAGCCACCCACTGCGGCTGAACAGTGGGGAAGCACAGGTCACCGGAAACAGTGTGGCTGGAACAAAGGGATCAGCTGATCCACCAACATCATCATCCCTGTGTCCTTCTGTTCACCAGTTGCTGTTGGTGCTGTACTTTTTGTCCTACTGTGGTTTTGTTGTCCACCAATTGCTCTTGTTAGTATAACTTCTATCCTCCCTGGGTCCTGTTGTATGCTCTTCTGGTTGCTCAGTCTACTGCAGTCCTTTCTGGTATTTTCTGCACTCAAAGCTTCCTTCCATTCATTAACACGATCATACCTGTTCTTGTTATCCATCAGGTGATCTGTGCACATGAAGGGGTGTGGCCAGCTGCACACCTCCTGACTGGTTCATAATCCGTTAAAAGAAAACTAAGATAAATACATATAATGTATAAATACATAAGTGGTCCATATAGTGAACTTGGTGTTGAGCTGTTCACTTTAATTTCATCACAGGAGTCATTACAGGGGACCAGGGGGCACTCTTTATGTCAGGAGGAAAATAGATTTCATCTCCAAATACAGAGAGGTTTCTTCAAAGCAAGAGATGTGAAAATGTGGAATAGACTCCCTCAAGAGCTGGTTCTGTCCAGCTCAGTAGATTGCTTTAAAAAGGGCCTGGATTGTTTCCTTAATTACATATGTAGCACCCTCCTAGGTAGGTGCTAGGTAAAACATATCTGTGATCCTGTTCTGCTTTTTAGGAGGGTCTGATCTACTAGTTTAGCCTGTCACATGGTTCTAAGTGTGATTCACTGGGTCTGAGGGAGTGCCCCCACTGCAGCCAATAAGGGACCTTGCTGGACAGTGGAGGAAACCTAGCCAGTGGCACACTCTGTTTTATGTCAGTTCCAGTGGGAGGGCATTCCAGCAATGCACCCTGGGATTGGACATAAATAGGAGGGGAGCATGTGACAGGGTGTCTTTGGGTGGGAAGCCAGGTCCCAGGAGGAGGGTGATGGCTGTCTCTCCTCCTGTTGCTAAGGAAGGTGGTCCAGGCAGTCAGCCTAGGGACCAAGGGTTGAGCTGTGCTGCAGAAGATCCAATGTGTGCTGTCCAAGTGGAGCTGCTGGGCAGGATTCTTCTGGAAAAACAGTATTGTGAGTACTCAAACATCTCCCCAGGGGTCTGCTTAAGAGAGGGGACCACTCCAGAGAGGTCAAGGGGATCAAGGAGCCAGCTAACCCAAAGTGTTACAGTAAAGGGGGTGCCAAGCTGTAAAGCCCTGAAGATTAGGGGTTAAAGGGGGCGCCAGGAAGGGCCCTTAAGTTGCTCAGCAGTGCAGTCTACTTTTAAAGTCAGCTACCTCAGGAAAGGAGTGCCTTAGGAAGCTAATAGGACTCTTTCACAGTCAAAGGTGAAATACAGTAAGCGGCCTAGCCATGACTAGCTCAAACAGCATTAACCAGCATCAGTCAGCGTTAACCAGCGCCATTTTTTATACAGTCCCTGCCTATTTGTGCATAGTTCAGTTATTGGAATATCCCACACATCCCTTCTCCTATCCAAGTTACAAATAACATTACAAAAACCAAAGAAACTGGACTGGTCCTTGTCTGAGGTAAAAACACTTGGAAACATGTCAGAATGGTCTACTGTTTCTAATGGTAACCCAGGGGAACCCACACACGGCAGCTCCCATGGGAGTAGTGCTACACATAATTTAATTTAAAGGTAAAGATGATCCAGGGAATATCCGATTGCCTCTTAGGGGATCAGGAAGGAATTATTTGCTGAAGCAAATTGGATCATACTTTGTCGGGGTTTTTTGCTTTCTCTGGATCAACTGTGGGTATAGGATTAAGTATATAAGATTGTATTTTTTTTACTTTTTGTTGGTTGATTTGCATGGAATTGTGTCTTTTTTCAACCTGACTAACTATGTTACTATGTATAATCTATACATTGGTTTC
The DNA here is from genome assembly GCF_965119305.1 of Pelophylax lessonae. Classification (NCBI taxonomy): domain Eukaryota; kingdom Metazoa; phylum Chordata; class Amphibia; order Anura; family Ranidae; genus Pelophylax; species Pelophylax lessonae. The sequence continues at coordinate 70,175,995 of NC_138769.1, forward strand.
AAGTTGTAAAATTTAGATTGCTGTCAATAGGGTGTGATTCTGTAGGAGCTTTATTTGTTTGTTGTTCTTGCTCATGAGTTCTGTCCCCAGTGTTCTTTGTGTTAACCCTGTCACTTTCTTCTACGCTACATTCTGCCTTCTAGTTTTCTGTCTGCTTAGACCTTGCTACTTTTCTACTCCTGAACTGCTTTTTACTGATCACTGACCCATTGGGTTCCCTGGCCTGACCTTTGCTGTGTTACACACTACTTCTTTGGTCCATGCCATGCTTTTTTCTTGACTATGCTCTCTCTTTTTGCGCCAATTTTGCTTGCCTGAATAAAATCCTACTTATTCTGTCTACTCCATGTTTTCGAGCTTACCTTCTCTGTGGAAATGCCTTCTTGGTAATACCAGACAACCTTGCTTTTAAAATATGTTTAAAGCCAAACACATTATTTTAGTTTTGGATAGAATAGGAAAGGGTTAAAACCCATAAGAATGTTATGCCATCTATGTCTCATTGGGTAGATTTCTCTTTATTTCCTGTCCTGTTGATAAAACAATAAGGTAGAGGAAATTTTCCAAAGTAAGCAAAGTACTCCAATAGGTACCCTTGTTTTTGTGTTCACCAAAACAAGCGTACCTATGTAACGTTCATGCGTTTTTGTTAGTGGATGGATTTACAGGTGCAGAATTATTACACTCAGTAGCCTTGTAGAGATTCTGTTGAACAACATATCCAACTCTCAGGACTTCATCACAGTGCACAGCCTGTTAGGCAATATACATATACTCAATCAGATGTTTAATGGAGGGATAGAATATATGAGAATGTATAGATGAGAGACAGGCTATTGTATGGTGAGCACTAAGAGTAGTATTAGGAGAGTTGCAGGTGATGGTAAAGCAGATAGGTTCTGATGTCAAGTATAGTGCAGATGGTAAGAGGACACAGATGGAGTATACTTAGACAGAGTAACCTAGTGCAAGGATAGTTGAAGGTAGTCCCAAGAGCTAACTGTCTATGCAGATGATAGTGAATAGATAGATACAGATAGTCCTGGTAATTGCAGTAGATGACAGTAGGAGATTGGTTAGTAAGGAATCCCCTGTGGGGTACTTATCACTTAGATAGGTTAGTAGTAACAGTGTCCTTAGAGAGAGGTGATCCCGTAGCGAGATACGGATCAGCAGCGAGGTTCCGTCTTCAGTTCAGCAAAGGGAAATGTCAGCAGCTCCGACTTCACAGGAGAAGGTGCGGTGAACATGTGGTTTGAAGGAGCAATGAGTGAGAGAAAGCCGGCGATTGAAATAGCCGCTCATAGCGGCACTCAGCAATGATGTCATCCGGTCTTAAAGGTGTATGCGTCTCTTGGATAACAAGATGGGACGCAATTTAGTAAGAGAGAAATATGGAACAAGGGTACCAGAGGTACCAGAACATTACAGTACCCCCCCCCTTAAGGCCGGCTCCGGAAGGCCTCTAGAACTGGTTTTTCTGGATATTTCGAGTGGAAATTGCGAATCAGTCTAGGGGCATGTATATCGGAGGTATCCAGCCAGGTGTCATCTTGGGGCCCATAGTTCTTCCATCGTACAAGATACTGGAGTCTTCTTCTATGGAAACGGGAATCCAAAATCTCTTTTATCTCAAATTCTTCTCCACCTTCCACTTGTACAGGAGGTGGGGGTGAGATAGTAGGCCTTATTCCTTGGTTAGGAACATGGGGCTTCAGTAGCGACACATGGAAGATGGGATGTATCTTGAGGTCCGTTGGTAATGTGAGTTGTACTGCAGCTTTTCCAATAAGCTTCTCTATTGGGAAAGGTCCCAGAAATAGAGGTCCAAGTTTTTTACTAGGGATTTTTAATCTCAGATTTTTTGTAGAAAGCCAAACAAGATCCCCAATGGCATATTGGGGAGAGGGTTTCCTACGGAGGTCGTAGTACTTCTTTTGTTGGCTATGAGCATGGGATATGGTATTGTTGAGTAATCCCAGAGAATCCTTTATCTGGGCAAGATAATCAGATGCCACTGGATTACTTGATGGCAAGATACGTGGAGGAAGGAGTGTGGGATGAAACCCATAATTTAGGTAAAATGGACTTTGTTTAGTAGTGCTATGAGTCGCGTTGTTATAGGCGAATTCCGCTAGCGGGAGGAGATCTGCCCAATCGTCCTGTAGATACGAAGTATAGCAACGCAGATACTGTTCAATGCACTGGTTAACTCTCTCTGTCTGTCCGTTGGTCTGAGGGTGGTAGGGAGAAGTAAGTTTACGCTCTATTCGTAGTATCTGACATAGAGCTAGCCAAAACTTTGAGATGAATTGTGAACCACGGTCAGACAGCAGTGTTTTTGGAATACCATGTAACTTAAAGACATGTTTCACAAGCAATTCCGCTGTTTGTTTGGATGAAGGTAGTTTTCGGATAGGAGTGAAATGTGCCATCTTGGTCAGATGGTCCACTGACACCAAGATGGTGTTGAATCCTTTGGAAGGTGGTAGTTCCACTATGAAGTCTAAGGATACCACTTCCCACGGAACCTGGGGTATCGGTAAACTACAAAGTAACCCCGATGGTTTCGTGTTGTCAATTTTAGACCTTGCACAGATATCACAAGATGAAACAAACTTTTTTACGGTTGTCTTCATGTCTGGCCACCAAAACTGCCTAGTAAGTAGATTGAAAGTTTTAGTCATACCCATATGTCCTCCCATAGGTACATCATGCGACAATTCCAAGATCTTGGTTCGCATAGTAGGGGGTATGTATAATTTATCGTTGTAGTAGAGGAAGCCTTCTGCGTCAGTAGTTAGTTGTGGTGGAGGTGAGTCCAGTCCTATGCTGTGCAAAATCTCTTCCTTCAGGGAACGAACGACACCGATAATACGTTCAAGTGGTATTATAGGAACTGAGGGAACCTCGGTACAATCTTTCTCGGCTAGTCGTGAAAGTGCATCCGCTTTTTTATTTTTGTCTGCGGGCGTGTAAGTCACTAAAAAATTAAATCTCAGATAGAATAACGACCACCGTACCTGCCGGTGGGAAAGAGTTCTATTAGTCTGAAGGTATTGAAGGTTTTTGTGATCAGTATATATCAGGATTGGCAATTGAGTGCCCTCAAGTAGATGTCGCCAATTCTCTAACGCCAGTTTTATGGCTAGTAACTCCTCACCTACTGGGTAGTTCACCTCGGGGCTGCTTAATGACTTTGAGAAGAAAGCAACTGGGTGAAGAGGTGAGGTGTTTGTTGGTCGTTGTGAGAGAACTGCTCCTACTGCCATATTTGACGCATCTACCTCCAAGATGTATTGAAGGGATGGGTCTGGATGGCATAGTATGGGGGCAGTAGTAAAGCTTGATTTCAGCAGACAGAATGCTCCATTTGCTTCTGTTGACCAATTAAATGGTTTCTTCGTGCTTGTGAGTTGTGTGAGAGGTTTCACAATCGCAGAGAAATTCTTAATGAATTTCCTATAGTAGTTAGAGAATCCTAGGAACCTTTGTAATGCCTTGCGAGTGGTTGGCACAGGCCAATCCAGAATGCAGGATATTTTGCTCATGTCCATTTTGATTCCATTTTTAGATATAATATATCCTAGGAATAGTACTTCCTCTTTATGAAACAAACATTTTTTTGATTTAACATATAAGTTATGTGCAAGTAGCCTTGACAACACAAGTCTCACATGTTTTATGTGCTCAGGTAAGGAATGAGAATAGATAAGTATATCGTCCAAATATACTACAACACAAACATCAAGCAAGTCTCTGAATATCTCATTTATAAACCGTTGGAAGGCTGCGGGAGCATTACATAGCCCAAATGGCATTACAAGGTACTCAAACAGTCCGTATCTGGTTCTGAATGCCGTCTTCCATTCATCCCCTTTACAGATTCGAATTAAATTGTATGCCCCTTTTAGGTCCAATTTTGAAAAGAAAGAAGCTCCACGCACCTGTTCGATAAGTTCAGGAATAAGAGGTAAAGGATAACGATCCTTTATTGTAATGGCATTTAATTGTCTGAAATCAATGATAGGCCTAAGGCTAGAATCCTTATTGCGGACAAAGAAGAGTCCAGTAGCAGTGGAGGAAGTAGAAGGTCGGATGAATCCTTTTGCCAAGTTCTCATCCAGATACTCCTTAAGATGAGAGAGTTCATCCTGCGAGAGAGGATAAACATGTCCGAAAGGCAACTTGCTATTAGGGAGTAGATCGATACAACAATCATAGTCCCTATGGGGAGGTAGCATTTGAGCGTTTTTCTCAAGGAAAACCTCCGATAAATCCTGATAACACTTGGGTATAATGTCATCCGACACTACAGACAGGATCCTATCATATGTGGGGAGATTACACGTCGTTTCACAATAGTGAGAAGAGAAGGCTAGCGTTCTTGTTTTCCAATCGATGATTGGTTGATGTATGTGTAACCAGGGAAGTCCCAAAATAATTGGAAAATGTGGTGAAGTTAATACATCAAAGGTGGTGGTCTCCACATGAGACTCGTCAGCAGTTACAAGGAGTGCCTGTGTCTGACTGGTGATAGGACCAGAGGATAAAGGGGTACCGTTAATAAAACTAACGGAGACAGGTTTGGGTTTTGAAACAATAGGTATTTTATTAAGGGAGACAAAACAAATGTCAATGTAGTTTCCACAAGATCCTGTGTCGATCATAGCCTTGGTGGTGATCCTAGTTTGGTCCCACTGCAATGTTAAATGAACAAAAAGATAAGGATTAGAAAAGGAAGTTGTGAGTCCCCCTAGCAAGACATTTGAACACTCACCCTCTTTTCTGCGGACAAGGGGACAGCCGCTTATCAAATGATTCGGGGATGCGCAGTACATGCAAAGATGTTCGGTTTTCCTCCTGGCACGTTCAGAAAGGGTCAGAGGTGGGCGTATCATTCCTACTTCCATAGGAGTAGGGTCAGCAGGCAACATCTGAGAAGGACTGGAAAATGGTGAGCCCATCTTCTCAGCCTTTCTTTCTCGTAGTCGTCTGTCAATATTGATACTGGTCTGTATCAGTCCCTCTAGAGTGCCAGGTAAATCCGCTCGGGCGAGCTCGTCTTTAACGGCCTCAGATAGGCCGAATCTAAACTGCGTTCGCAAAGATGTGTCGTTCCACCCTGAATCAGGGGACCATCTTTTAAAATTTGCCACGAAATCTTCAACAGGTCTCCTTCCTTGTTTTAAGGCCCGTAATTGGGTATCAGCGGTACTCTGCTTTTTGGGGTCTTCATATAAACTAGCGAGTTGTGCTAGAAATAAAGGGTAAGAATTAAGGAGTGGATCATCCTTTTCAAAGAGAGCGTCTGCCCAGGCCCGGGGTTCACCCGTTAAATAGGAGATGACGGTACAAACCTTAATTTGGTCAGTGGTGTAGGTTAGAGGTTTTAACAAAAAAAGCAATCGACATGCGTTTTTAAATTCACAAAATTTGCTCCGATCACCAGAAAACACTAGAGGAGGGTTTATCTTAGGCTCACGGGGCTGAGCAGCAGAAAGCTGTGTGAGACGGCCAACCTGCTGTCTCAAGGTCTGATTTTCGTTTTGTACCTCTGTAAGCGCAAGGATCAATGCATCTACTTGCTGTTTTAATTGTAGTACATGAGTGGGTAATTCTGCTGAATCCATATTTTTTTTAAAGGCTCGTTCAATCTGTAACGTTCATGCGTTTTTGTTAGTGGATGGATTTACAGCTGCAGAATTATTACACTCAGTAGCCTTGTAGAGATTCTGTTGAACAACATATCCAACTCTCAGGACTTCATCACAGTGCACAGCCTGTTATGCAATATACATATACTCAATCAGATGTTTAATGGAGGGATAGAATATATGAGAATGTATAGATACGAGACAGGCTATTGTATGGTGAGCACTAAGAGTAGTATTAGGAGAGTTGCAGGTGATGGTAAAGCAGATAGGTTCTGATGTCAAGTATAGTGCAGATGGTAAGAGGACACAGATGGAGTATACTTAGACAGAGTAACCTAGTGCAAGGATAGTTGAAGGTAGTCCCAAGAGCTAACTGTCTATGCAGATGATAGTGAATAGATAGATACAGATAGTCCTGGTAATTGCAGTAGATGACAGTAGGAGATTGGTTAGTAAGGAATCCCCTGTGGGGTACTTATCACTTAGATAGGTTAGTAGTAACAGTGTCCTCAGAGAGAGGTGATCCCGTAGCGAGATACGGATCAGCAGCGAGGTTCCGGCTTCAGTTCAGCAAAGGGAAATGTCAGCAGCTCCGACTTCACAGGAGAAGGTGCGGTGAACATGTGGTTTGAAGGAGCAATGAGTGAGAGAAAGCCGGCGATTGAAATAGCCGCTCATAGCGGCGCTCAGCAATGATGTCATCCGGTCTTAAAGGTGTATGCGTCTCTTGGATAACAAGATGGGACGCAATTTAGTAAGAGAGAAATATGGAACAAGGGTACCAGAGGTACCAGAACATTACAACCTATTGGAAAATTATACTGTACCTCTGTTGTTCAGGTGACAACTCAACATTTTATATTTTCCCCTCACTTTAAGTCCCGATGTCAGCAGTCATTAGGAGAAATGAAGTGTCAGGGTGCCAGGAAACCAGACCACATGAAGATGCAAGTAAAATAAAGCGATTTATTTATGCAACAATAATAATCGCACAGAAAGAGAGAGGAGCCAAATCAAGAACAGCCGGGGTCAAGTTCGGAAGCGGGTAGTCATCCAAGCCGAGATCGAGTCCAGGAACAGGTAGTCATCAAAGCCGAGATAGAGTCCAGAAGCGGGTAGTCTGCCAAAGCCAGGTCGTTGTCTGATGGGGGGTCATCTGCCGATGCGGAATCCAGAGCAGGAAGGTCGTCAGCCAAGCCAAGTCATGCACAGAGAAACCACAGAGACCAGAGGACTGCTAACAGTGATGCACCTTGGAGCACAAATGCAAGGGCAAGTTCTGGAGGCCATCAGGTGATATATATAGTAAGGTGTGCAACATCATCACTGAGCTATGCCCAGACAGAAGACAAGTGATGATGCAAACAGAGTTTATAAGAGACAGCAGTCTGCACATGTCCAAGATGGCTGCCAACAGGAAGGCAAGGTAAGACCTTGACGTGAAGGGAGTGGATCTCCCCAGTGGAACACAGACAGCAACAACAACAATGATAGGGTTGCTAACCCCAATTCTCCATAAAAAAAGTTTTGGATTTAAGATACATTTTAGAGCTAACCCATCAGTGTTTACAAATTTCATACCATTCCCCCACCCTGTCCTAGGCACTTTTAAGAGCATATACTTACCTTTTCACCTGCTTTTGTAAACACGTTCTGCCAAGGACATCTTTGGTGTCCTATTTGCTTCCTTACTGTCATCTCTTTCTGCCATGTTTTAGCTATTTCTGCCAAGTTATCTGCTATGCCTTACATTTTTTTTACATAATAAAGTTCCCTTTAATCACAAATACATTTGCATAACCAAATAAAAATATAATGTCAAGCTAAATTTATTTTATTCATCACTTCATGATTGTTTTATTAAATAAAGCCTGAAATGGCAATGACAACACAAGCATTTCAAGATTCTTAGAAAATGTGAAATTATTGGAAGAAAATTATTTTCCTGGCTGCGTAGGCTGCTGTGATTAAGATGTCTGATGCAGATGACCCTCACATAAGTCATGATGTAGGAGATGTGCAATGGGTCATACCCCTTCTGCGTATCAACGTATGAAGTTATCATAAAGACAATCACTTTTTAACACTTGAATTATTCATCATGTCTGTCAACATGTTAGGGCTATGGAACAACAATCGAAATACAGTCCAAATAATCTGCTGAGTTATTATCATTGAACTATAAGTTCTAACAAACATTGATCCAGCAGGATATGGAGATAAATGTATTAATGATGAGGTTCATTGCCTCTGACTTAAGAAAATGAAGCAATTTTGCAAAACTGAATTCAGACATGGCTGTAATTTATCAAGTGCTAGATGTAATTTCTGAAAAACAATGAAGGCAAGACTGTATATGTGACTGTAGAAATGTTATTTATAAATGAACCATGCTTCAAAATGTATATCTTGTGTTTTATTTGCTTTTCTCCCTTTGTATGTTAAAACATTTTGGCACGAAATTACATAGCATTACTGTAAAGTAAATATATATATATATATATATATATATATATATATATATATATATGTTTTCTTTGTACATAATTATGAAATTTGATGGTACTTAAAATCATCATTACAATTTGAACTGCAGCTGCTATATATTTAATATGGAAGGAAGACTGGGTGCATTCTGTACACTGTCCATGGCATGCCCTCAGATATATTATTTAATGCTTGAGTGAGAACACTAAATTCTCTCATAGATGGAAGTCAAATAAAGTCATATGCTGAAATAGGAGCTTAGTTCATTGATCATAGACATTTTAAGAGCTAAAAGTATGTAAGTGGTACTCAGAGTCATTACAACTCTCATTACAACACCAAGAGATGAGCAAGAAGGCAGACATGGCCCGTAAGTCTGCAAAAGGCCATATTGAGGCAACCATCATTTTCTAAACAGAGAAAGATTTGAGCTTGCAACAAAATTTGCTGAAATTTCTGCAGCGTATACAGCATGTTTTCCTAAACAATGCTGACGTTTCACTTTAGGCTCCTTTCACATGATCAGACTGATTAGGTCCGCCTGTCTGTTTTTGAGGCGGACCTGATCGGGCCACCCATTTTCCTCTATGAGGAGGCTGATGTCAGTGGAAATGTGTCCGCTGACACCCGTCTGGCATCTGATCCGACAAAAATACGCTGAAAATAGAGGGATGGCGATACATTTGTCATCCGTCCAGTGGGTTTGATCAGATGGGATCGGATTAAAAAAGACATGCTTTCCGTTTTCATTCCAATCTCCCCATAGGGCAGAGCAGGATTCTGATAGGTCCGTCTCTGCACAGTGAGCAGAGATGGACCTGTCATCCATCTGTTCAGTGGGGAGTGGAGATCAATGAATCGACCACCGCTGTGCTAGCGGAGTCCATGAGAAAGGGGCCTAAACGTATAACTGAAGGCAAAAGTGGAGAGGGTTTATAAATACCTGTCAGTCTTTATCGCTGTCTGTGCCCCGTTAAGGAGATTCACCCTCTTTATATGTTCTGTTTATCATTATCATTAAAGGGGGACGTAAAAGAAAATCCTACATTTTGGATTGACATCAGAACACTAGTAGAGAAGAAATCTTCCAATCAGGACACTAGTTCTGTTGACCCTAGTGACACATCGGGATTCCCCTCAGTTTGGAGGGCTTTCATCTCACTTCCTCTTTTGGCAATGGGACAGGAAGTGAAGGGAAATCTTCCCAATAGGACACAGATGGAAAAACAAAACAGTGATGAAAATTATAACCCTACCTTGCTCTGTCAAAAACAAAAAAAGTTTTGCTGTTAGGTATACTTTAACTTCTGCCTTTCTTTTTGTCTGATGTAAAATGACATATACACTGCAGTCTGTTACAAGGTTTTGGGTTCTTCTCCTTACTGGCTTCTGTTTAGTTTTGAAATGAATGCAGCTTTGTGTGACTCAGCTTTCACAGTAGTATCACCATTCTTAAGCAGTGGGACTCATAGATGTCAGTGGAGCACGAGGGAGGTGACATCGCTGCACTTGTAGTCCATTGTTTATTTCCTTCAGCCTCAGAGCTGAAGGTTTGTACCTCGGAATGGACCTGGAGCTGTGGGAAGAGTCTACAGGAGCCTGTGCATTGCACCTATGATCCACTGGCAACAGCAATGCTCTGTTGGCTTCAATGTAAATATTTTACAAATGCACTATGAATTTTTGAAAAAAGGTGGAATTTGCCTTTAACATAGAAGCCTTTGTTTTTCTGAGTACTCTCTGCCCACATAGTTTTATTACCTGTTAATCGCACTTTGGGACTATTATTTTTTTCACATTCTTTAAGAGGGGATAAAGCCATTCATTCTACATTGAAATTGCGGAGCAGGGTTGTTTTAGATAGAAATGAGGTTTTAAATGGACTTTAAGTGAACAACAAATAATTGAAGCCTAACACAAGGCAAACGTTTTAAGCACTTATAATAGAAGTTTATTTTTTCTTTTGGGAAAAAGATTTCAACGGTATGAATAAAAGTGTTGGTAGAGTGGAATATGGTTTATCCCAATCATAACTAATTTTTTGGTGGATAGTTTGGTCTGCATATACTGTAAATGTAAAAAATATACACAAGAAAAAAAAAATATGTAAAAGAAAGCATGTAGAATAAAAAAGGAATTTTTATACTAAATACTACAATTACAGCTATTTACAACGTACAGTTACTAGAATACAATATTGTTCACTGTAGTGGGCCTTTAATATTTAAAGCACAATATTTGGCTTGTAAATCTTTTGCCATATATATATATATATATATGTTTTTTTTTTGTAGATGATTAAAGCTCCAGATTCGTCTTGTCAAAGTGACTTCAACACTTGCTCTCTCCACAAGGCCTGATGTGATTTTCATATTGCTACTGTGTTGATTGCTTCTTCAGTTTTATCACCTTCCACAACTTTGGAAATAATAACTTTCTAATACATTTCTAACGCAAATCTTTATTTTTTCACAACCCTTTGGAAGCTCAAAAGCTGCAAATTATTATGTCAGTCTTGTTCTTTTTTGGTGGGTAATATACAAATGATGTTCGCATCAGATGCCACTGTCTTAAAGTATTTTATTCATTAACTATGCATGTTCTCTATTACAAAAAAAATCACTCTTTACTGTAATATTTACTGTAATAAGGAATTTGTATTGAAGATACACAGCATATGACTAAACAACGTGGATTTACTGTGTGTTACCATTGTTTATTTCTTACTGTAGAGATCCATTCTTCCCCATTTGACAGTCTAAATTTGAGATGTCCAAAGAGGGTTTGCAGTTCAAATAAACATACAGTGGGTAAATAAAAGAATTACCCCCCTTTAAAATAATCACATTTTGTTTCTTTTCAGCCTGAATTCAAGACAGACACAGTTTTTGTTTTACCCAGCGGTATTTACAAGTGAAAGATATAACACATGTCAGAAAAAATGAAAACAATTCAAAAAACAGAATCACTGAGTTAGAAAAAGGATCAATCCCCTCCAAAAAATGGTTTGTAAACTCAATCAGGTGTAACTTATCACCTTCTCAATGGCACACAAAACAATTTGACTTTCAACTGCGATTAGCTGTGGTCATTGCAATTAGCTCAGCATGAGAGCTTTCCTGGAGCATTTCAATCCCCGGTAGTGCAAATGAAAAAAACAATCAACTTTGGGTGGCAAGGCACTGTCACCAAGATCTCCGGGAATAAAGTTATGGACAGGCACAAGTCAGGAGATGGATATGAAAATAATTCAAAGGCTTTATCAATGCCTAGAAGAACAGTGAAGACTATTATTAAGAAGTGGAAGGTACATGGTATAACACAGACCCTCCCTGGATCAGGACTGTAATGGATCAAGGACACCCCTGACTGGGTACCTCCGTTGACAGATGCTCCTAGTGCTTCCCGAGGGCTCCAAGCACTCCACCAGACACCGTAACCACTTAAGACCACACGAACTGCCGCAGCTTGGTTAGGGTCTCGCCGTCTCCTACCCACCCTGGACCTACGGCAAGGCTCCAGGTTCCCGTGGGTGAACCTCTCTTTACCCAGAGAGAGCAGCAGAACAAGCTCTTACACAAGCTCTTACAAGAGCTTAGTGATTATCTAAGGGAGTATGGAAGACCATAGCAATATCTTGTAGCATATTCCCCCAATAAGAGACAGGACTCTAGATTGATGGTGAAGTAACTCTTGAACAACTTTATTGAACAAGAAACAGACTTATTTACAGTTTTCACCCACAAGGTTACCGCCCAGGTGGACCTTGTTGAAGACTGGACGTGACATTCACAATACAAAAGGAACAGAGTTTTACACCCTCATACAGTGTACACAATCCCTCCCCTCTGGCTGATTACAGTAGCATATGCAGATGAAAGTGTATACAGGAACTAAATGAATTATCTAGCCATCTGGACAGAACAATGTGCGGTCATTAACATTTAACAATGGAACAGACAGGTAAACTTTAACACAATACGCATTCCCTCCCAATACGCAAACAATAGGGAAGTCTGCGAATGACAGTCTTTGTGTCTCTCTCACAGCCAAGCATAGAATACACTGTGTAAGGTGGTATTAAATATTCATATTTCTATATGAAGATTTTGCTGACAAATATTGAAGCAATCCAAACCATTACTTATCTGTCTTTCACTCATAGTGATGGTTAGTACCATCACAAGGACGTCGCTCCAAACTAGATGAAAGACTCAGCAGGAAACTGGTCAGAAAGGCTACCAAGAGGCCAATAGCAAATTTGAAGCAGTTGCAGAAATTTATGACAAAGGGTCGGTCATTGTGGGCATGTGACAACAATATCACAAATTCTCCACAAAAGTGGCTTGTAAGGGAGGGTTGCAAGAAAAAAGCCACTCCTCAAGAAAGGCCACATGCAGTCATGACTGAGCTATGCCAAATGCACTTTGAAGATTCTGAGGCCACATGGAAAAAAGGTGTTCTGGTCAGATGAGACTAAAACTGAATTATTTAGTCTCAAAACCAAATGATATATCTGGCGGAAATCCAATAAAGTCCACCATACAAATTACACCATTCCCACAGTAAAGCATAGAGGTGGTAATATCCTGTTATGGGGGTGTTTCTCTGCAGCAGGGACTGAAGCACTTGTTAGGATAGAAGGGAAAATGGACGGGGCAAAATGCTGTCAAATTCTTGAGGAAAATCTGCTGCCCTCTGCCAGAAAGTTGTCAATGGGAAGAAGGTTTACCATCCAACATGACAATGACCCAAAACACACAGAAAAAAGGACCACACAGTTGTTGAAGGAGAAAAAGGTGAATGTCTTTGCATGGCCTAGTCAGAGCCCAGACTTAAACCCCATTGAAAATCTGTGGAATGACTTGAAGACTGCAGTCCACAAACGGTCACCATCAAATTTAACTTAACTTGAGCAGTTCTGCAAAGAAGAGTGGGCAAATATTGCAAAGTCTAGATGTACAACGTTAGTAGAGATATATCCCAACAGACTAAAGGCTGTCGTTAAAGCAAAAGGTGGTTTAACAAAATACCGACACAACTATTTTTCCAGCTCAGTCATTCTGCTTTTACATTTTTTAAATAAATGTTTTGTGACATATTGATGTTATATCTTTCACTGGGATGTTATAAGCTGGATAAAACAAAAACCGTGTCTGTCTTCATTTCAGGCTGCAAAACAACAAAGTGTGATTATTTTAAAAGGGGTGACATTTTTTCTATACCCACTGTATGCTATCTATTTGTGACCTATTGAAGCTTATGTGCATAACCAGGACTGAGAGCTGTGATCCCAGATTTAAAGCGGAAGTAAAGACACACTGCTAATTGGACAGCTGAATTGTGCAAATGCAATCTGTCTTGTCAATAAAATTTGTAATTTTGTTCAGCCAGGTTTATAATCCTAAAATCCATGTGAGACAGCACTGCTGAGATTTGACCTCACTTTTCCCAATGTCAAGGGCTTAGTCAAGGGCTGCCCCAGGCTTGGGAATGGACAGTGATGGAAAAACAACACAGTTATGAGGTTGCACACAGGTCACAGGACAGCAGACAAAACACAGTTTTTTACGGAATGAGTGGTGTCAGCACTGCCAAGTTGTCTTTTGCTAAGCTATTCAGCTACTCCCACTTTCATATTAAAGTTTCATCATTCTGTAGTCAAGGATTAGCACTAGAAGGCTTTTTGAAATAACACAGAAAATGCACACAGGTCACAGGTTGGTTTCCAAAACACAGCATTTTTATGGATTGTGGGGTGTAAGCCCTGCCCCGTTGTCTTTTGCTAAACTTCTCAGATATTCCCACTGTCATAATAAAGGCTTATTATTCTGTAGTCCATGGGTTCCAAACTGCTTATCCTTATCTGGCCCTTGGAGCACTATTCCACCAACTGACACCAATGATTCCATTCCCTCTATTGACACCATAAATGGGGCACTCTTCATATGATTGATATCAACAATGGGGCACTATTCATATCATTGACATAAAATAAAAAGGGAGGACTATTCCTCCCATTGAAACCAATGATAGGGCACTGATTCTGTGGCATTTTTTACTCTCATTGGCCACAATCCGGCTCCACTAATGCTTGAAGGACAATAAACTGGCCCTTTGCTTGGAATGTTTGGAGACCCCTGCTGTATTCCATGATATAAACTAGGAGGGCTCTTTGAAATAACACAGAAAGTGCATACAGGTCACACAATGGCTTACAAAACATAGCATTTTTATTAATTGAGTGGTATCAGTGCTACACAATTGTATTTTGCAAATATTCTCAGTTACTCTTTATCTCAATGAGCCAATAAAGGCGCATCGTTCTGAATTCCAAGATTAAAACTGGGAGGGCAGTTTAAAATAACACAAAAGATATTCCGATGATTACCCACTCCTATATTGCAATGCCTTTATAACCTTGGCATGCAGTGCTATCCTATCCTCTCCCAGGACAATGTTTATACCACAACTGGACAAACAAGCTCATTTTGCAAATCACCAACCATTTGGGGTTCCAAAGTGTTGGCCTATCCTGCCAAAATAAACTGAAATTCTTCCACAATCACTGTGGAACCGTTGGCAAACTGTTTAATGCCAAGATCTGTTAAAACAGTTACCAGATGTTGGTTCACATCTTATCTTAAAGCGGAGTTCCAGCCTAAACACACTCACCTGTCCAACGGTCCAGCGATGTGGCCGCCCGAAGCCTCGCTCTTCTCCCTCTCTCCTCTTCGGTGCCGGCATAATTGGTGTTGGCATCCGGCTGTGACAGTTTGCGGATTCACAGCCGGGTACGCACTGCGCATGCGCGAGTTGCACTACGTGTCGTGATTGGCCGGCAATCTTCTGATACCTCTGACATGTCCCAGAAGATTGCAGGGAGGGAGGGGGAGAGGAGAACCTCCGCTCAGGGTGCCGCGAGCGGAAGTAGGAGCGGGTACTGCTCAAAACTAGGTACCCGCTCCCCCCCCCCCCAAAAAAAATGACATGCCAAATGTGGCATGTCAGGGGGTTAGAACTACCTAAAGCGGAAGTTCCCACTTTTGGGTGGAACTCCGCTTTAAGTACTTCTACCTTCTGCACCTCTGATTTGTTTTATGATAGATGGTAATCTCTGGCAAGCAGAACCTCCCTCTTCCCACTTTTCTTTAATATCATTCAAACCCTATGTAGGAGGATTCCCATCTGTTTTGCTTGATATGAGTCCGCCAGGGTTACCGCTAGCAACAGCAGCATAATTAGGCATATTCTCCAAGTGTTAGCACTGAGACAAGAATCAGTCCAGTATCTTTGGGTTTTTAGGTTTATTGAGAACTTGGATGGGAGAAGGGATGAGTGGGATACTCTTCTGGCTCAACTATGCACAATATTAGGGGGGCAACTAAAAAAATGCCTGCTGACGCTGACTTGACGCTGGCTGAATGGCGGTCAACGACGGTTGGCGCTAATGAACGCTGACTTGCGGTCTGTTAGCCAGTGCTGTATTTTGGCCTAGGCCAACAAGGCCCAGGCCTAGGGCAGCACTTTGCAAGGGGGCAGCAAAAAAGCTGCCCCCCTCCACCTGAGACTCTATTGGCCACTGGTTGCTAGAGCCGCCTCTCTCACCCCCTCTCTCTCACCCCTCCTCTCTCTCATCCCCCTCCCTCGCTCTCTCATCCCCCCTCTCTCTCTCTCATCCCCCCTCTCTCTCTCACCCCCCTCTCTCTCTCTCTCACCCCCCTCTCTCTCTCTCATCCCCCTCTCTCAACCCACTCTCTCTCACCCCCCTCTCTCTCATCCCCCTCTCTCTCTCACCCCCTCTCTCTCTATTATCTCCCTCTCTCTCTCACTCTTTGATTCTCCCTCTCTCTCTCTCTCACCCCCTCTCTTTCATCCCTGCCTCTCTCTCCCCCTCTCTCTCTCATCCCCCCTCTCTCTCTCCCACCCCCTCTCACCACCCCTCACCCCCCCCCCCCTCGGGAGATCTCAGGGGTTCATGCTGGGACTTGTAGTCCTTCAATTTTGGAGAGGGTGTCACATCCGTTAAAAAAGGAGTGGGACAAATTTACATAGGAGGGGGGGCGCCCAATTTTAGTCTTGCCTAGGGCAGCACAAAACCAAAATACACCACTGCTGTTAGCAATGAACTAACTCCTGTCACTTTCTTGTGGCACAAATTCCTTGTAGAAGCTCCCTTAACACTTTCCTTTGAGTTAGCTACTTGTACATCTGCTGCAACGCTTAACACTTCAGGACCCACACCGGCGCCCTCTTTACACACACACTTCTCTTCAGGGCTTAGACTCAGGCACCCCCTTTCTAAGCTTCCTCCTGGTTAGCTGGCTCCCTCTGACCTTATGGAGTGGTCCCCCATCCTAGATAGACTCCTGGGCAGTTTACAGTACTCACGACACTGCTTTCCTGGAAACTTCTGCCCCAGCAGCTCCACTCGGTCCTCAGCACACTGGATCCCTCTCTGCAGCTCAGCTCAACCTTCTGTCCTCCAGGCTGACCGCCAAGGACACCTTTCCTGACGCTGACAGGAGGAGAGATAGCCGTCACCTGGGACTCTGCTTCCTGCCAAAGATGCTCTGTCATGTGCTCCCCTCAGACTTATATCCCCTCCCTGGATGCACTGCAGCAGATTCTGCCCTCTGGGGTAGATACAAGCCCTGGTGTGCTATTGGCCAGGTTTCCTCCACCGTCCAATGAGAGCCCTCATTGGACACAGCGGGGAGACTCCCTAAGCTCAACAGGCACACCTGAGAATACATGACAGCCTAGCTGAACAATCAAGGCCCCCCCCCTGATAAGCAGACAGGCCACCCATATACTTTTCCTAGCACCTACCTGGGAGGGTGCTACACCTATATTGGTTGCAGTCATGTATTTATTATTGAAATGCACTGTATAATTTGAAAGGTAACAGCGTGAATATTTTCAGGGCTGTATTATATCTTAGAGATATAACATATATTACCCTACTGGCTAGCTCTAGCACCTTTGTATTCCCACTGAACAAGGCAATGGCAGCAATACATTTGCAGTAATTATTATAATAATATACTGTATGACAATTTACCTAGAAATCAAAGGCAAAAAATTTGTGTATACATGTAAAAAATATTTTAAATACCTTTGTTTTTCCTTTTTATAAGTGATCACATACCCTCTGTTTTCAGCTGCATAAGGAGCTCAGAGAGGTGGAGGAGGATAAACAGCAGCACATTGAACTTCTCTATGAATGGCTGTGCAGGGGGCGTGTCAGCACAAGTCTGATCATTGTAGGAGAGCAGGCTGAGCCCTTAGCACATCTAGAAAACTGTCCATGTTGTGCCGTTATGCCTAGTGTGGTCAGTTTTAATAGGAAAGCAGGGGGACTGACAGGAACTCTGACAAAGGAATCAATACAATGCAAAAAGGATACTTTTCATACAAGTGCATGGTACAGCAGGCACATATCCGTAATGTTGGGTTAGCACCCTACAAAGTAGAAGCTAGGTAAAGTATAGTGGGCCCTGGCTGCTTTACAGCAGGGCCATGATTTTCAGCTGGGCTGTCATATCTCCCAGGTGTAGCTGTTGAGACTGGGGAGTCTTAACACTGTGCTCCATGAGAGGGTTCTCATTGGGCAGTGGAGGAAACCCAGCCAATGGTGCACTCAGGCCTGTATCTACCCCAGAAAGGCAATTCTGCTGCACAGCATTCTGGGAGTGGGTATAAGTTTGAGGGGAATGCATGACGCTGTGTCTTTGGTGGGAAGCAGAATCCCAGGAGGGAGAGCACGGCTGTCTCTCCTCCTGTCAGCAGGATCGGGTGTCCCAGGCGGCTTGCCTGAGGTGACAGAGGGCTGAGCTGCAGAGAGGATCCAGTGTGCCGAGGAACAGCGGAGTTGAGAAGGGTCCAGATTCAGGAAAGCTTTCCCAGGGGGTATGCCTAGAGAAAGAGGGGACCACTACTGTGAAGGTTGTGGGGATCCAAGAACTAGCTAGTGCAGGAGTAAAAGTAAAAGGGGTGCCAGTGTTGACCCTGAAGAAGTGCAGAGAGGGTGCCTAGTGAGAGGACCCTGAAGTGTAGAGGGGTGCCTAGTGAGAGGACCCTGAAGTGTAGAAGGAGTGCCTAGTGAGAGGACACTGAAGGTAGAGGGGGTGCCTAGTAAGAGGACCCTGAAGGTAGAGGGGGTGCCTAGTGAGAGGACCCTGAAGTGTAGAAGGAGTGCCTAGTAAGAGGACACTGAAGGTAGAGGGGGTGCCTAGTAAGAGGACCCTAAAGGTAGAGGGGGTGCCTAGTGAGAGGACCCTGAAGTGCAAAAGAGGCACCAGCAGTTGGGCCCTGAAGTGTTAAAGTGTACAGCGTGCAGTGTACAGTGTTGAGAGTTGCAGCAGCACAAGAAGTTACAGGAGCTACCTTTGTCAGTAAAGGACTGGAGGGAGCTGGATGCAGGACTTTTAAGCTAACCAGAGCATCAGGAGTCAAGTTCAAGTACAGTTCAACAAGTCAGTGTTTTTGAAGCACCAGCAAGCATTGGTCGGCTCCCAGTCGGCGTCAAAACAGCGCTGTCCCATTTGTACCTAGTTGAGCCAGAGGAGTATCCCACTCATTCCCTTCTCCCATCCCCAATATCAAATAAACAAAACAAACCAAAGATGCAGGAATGGTCATTGTCTCCAATCTCACACTTGGGTATTCAGCTTAAATGGGCTGAAGGTGTCACCGGTAACCATGGCGGACCCACATCAGGCCCAATGCCTGAAAAACCTGCTACAATGGGGAACCCGACACACGCAGATAAAAAAAAAAACAATAAAAACTGCAGTTGTAATTTTTCTGATTGGAAACATAGACCTTTCTTTCTTTCTTTCTTTCTTTCTTTCTTTCTTTCTTTCTTTCTTTCTTTCTTTCTTTCTTTCTTTCTTTCTTTCTTTCTTTCTTTCTTTCTTTCTTTCTTTCTTTCTTTCTTTCTTTCTTTCTTTCTTTCTTTCTTTCTTTCTTTCTTTCTTTCCTCTTCCCTGTCACTGCCTCTTCCTTTCCTTTCCTTTCCTTTCTTTTCCTCTCCTTTCTTTTCCTCTCCTCTCCTCTTTTTTTTCAACTTCCACAATACTTCGCTTTCTTTCACTCTGTTATTTTCTGTCTCTGTCTCTGTCTCTTTTTCTTCCTCTTCCCCCTTTTTATCATTCTCACTCCTCCCTGTCTTTTTCCTTAAATTCCACTTTCTCTACCCTCCTCTCTTTTTTTCAGCTCTCCTCTCCCTCTCTCAGGCTCTATCTGTTTTGCATTATAAGTAGCTAAAATATGTGGATCTCGAGTCAGTCAGACCAGCCACCCTGCATTAATAACCTTGTATGAATACCATGAGCAGGGAAATAGTGCCACCTCTCAGACAAAAGTGCACTTATTCAAGAGAAGCAGTTCCATACAAAAGCAGATTGTCAGAAAATGCATCAGGCATAATTTATTTCTAAGCTAAATCCATACTGAAAATTTACATTCCTTAAATGGTGATCCTAATAAAAAAAAAAAAATCAAGAAAAACTTATATGGAATTAAATGATAAGGAAAGGGCTTTTGGTTAATTATATTTTGACGTAGCAGACCTGCAAGTAAATGCAGTCACTGGATGTTTAAACTGTACCTATGATTAATATCTAAAGTTTGTCTAACTAACTGGGATTTTTTGGTAGTTTATTGTGACCTAGCAATAAATGGAAAACAATATTAGAAGCCATAGTAGCATTTCTGCACATGCAAGATTTAATTTAACCACTTGACCTCAGGAAAGTTTCACCCCCTTCCTGACCAGAGCATTTTTTTGCAATTTGCACTGCGCTACTTTACTGGTAATTGTGCCCAAACAAAATGTATGTCCTTTTTTCACACAAATAAAGCTTTCTTTTGGTGGTATTTAATCACCACTGCGATTTTTTTTTTTTTTTTTTTGCGCTATAAATGGAAAAAAAGGCAGAACATTTTGAAAAAAATAAAAAAATATTTTATACTTTATACTATAAAAAAAACATTCAATAAACTAAATTTGTGTGATACATTTAGGCCAAGAATTATTCAGCTACATGTCTTTGTTAAAAAAAAAATCCCAGTAAGGGCTCTTTCACACGGTCCGCCTCCGCAGGCGGATCCGTGTTGCTCAGCGGGGATCGATCCGCGATCCCCGCTGAGCCGGGCGGATGACAGCTCCGTCTCCGCTTGCAGAGTGGAGAGGGAAGTGTCTCAGCACCGCTGCCCTCTATGGGGGATCGGAGGAGAGCGGACCGCTTGTCCGCTCTCATCAGATCCACTCCGCTCCGATTACTGAACGGATGGAAAAATAGGGTTTCCATCCGTCCAGATTTCAGCACAGGATCGGATGCGGATGGCAGCGGGTGTCAGCGGAGGTGACCTCCGCTGACACCCGCTGCCCCATGGAGCTGCATGGAGGATCCGATCAGATCCGCCTAAAAAACTGACAGGCGGATCTGATCGGACCGCCCGTGTGAAAGAGCCCTAAGTGTTTATTTATTGGTTTTCGCAAAAGTTATAGCGTCTACAAACTATGGTATACTGTATATACTGGCATTTACGTAGCTTTTAATTTCTGACTGCCTATCTCATTCCTTGAAGTGCTAAAATGGCAGGGCAGTACACCCTGCATTTCTAAATAAGGGTGACACCAATTCCCTAACAATTTTGCCACTGCTCCCTATGTAGTCTGTCATTTGTCAGAACTGATCAGCAGGTCATGAGCCATAAATTATTGGCCTGTACCTGAAGAATGATCTGTTCTGAATGGAATCATAACAGCGCCAGCCCGGTGGAAGTGCGCCCCCTGCCCTCGAGCACAGATCATGTACAGGTACATGATTTTGCGCAGAAAGGCCGCTGCTCCGCAGTATATATACATGGGGTTGTCGACAACCGGTTGAATCTTCCTTTTTTTTTTGCCTCATCAGCCAATCAGAATTTTGGTAGACAAAGTTAAACATTCAATTGAAACTAACAAAAAATAGAAGATAGCTGCGCTCAATACACAAACATATGCAAAGGCTGCCAGTAAAAAAGGTATTATCAAACCAAAAAGTAATTGTATTCAAGTACAGCGCCACATTAAAAAATGACACTAAAAAGACAATGAGTGAACAGAGTCCATGAAGTCCGTCAGAATAGATGCTGAGATGCAGAAATAAATACAAATAAACTCCAACACCGTGAGTGAAGACACAATCCTGACAATCACCACGTGCATAAATAAGGTAATTCCCTTACCAGAGCTTTAGACCTCCTGTTACGGAAGGTCCACCAAGTGTAGGGCGTGAAAGCAATCACCAGGGAAGGGTCCACTCCAGGATCAGCACCAAGTCCACCACGGAGCATTCATATGGAACAGTACAACCTCATAAACTTCAAAGACCCCAAATGTTGGATAATGATGTTCCTCCAAAAAACAAGTGAGGCTCACATGGTGAAGTATGTACATTTATTGAGATAAAAGCAAAGGTAAAACACTCACATGTCAACTGTATGATTCAGGCATGTAGTAAGAAATTGCCATGGCTAGAAGCGTATCTACATGGGGGCTGGCGTGCCATGGGGGCATTTTTTAGGCATCTTTGGAGGCAGTCTTAACATCTGAACTTCTGTATAGGGGTATATATACACACACACACATATATGTATTTATACACATCCACACATATAGGTGTGATAGAGCTGAGTTCTATGCCTGCAAATAATTTCATTAGTGCAGGCATAGGGTTCCGCTACTTTCACACCTATATGTGTGTATGTGTATATATACATATATGTGTGTGTGTATATATACCCCTACACAGAAGTTCAGATGTCATGCCTGCCTCCAAAGACATCCACAAAAAAGCCCAATAAACGCCTGCAACAAAAACGGCCGGGTGTGAAAATAGCGGAGCCCTATGCATGCTCTACTGCAATTCTAATACAAACAATCTTTTTTTTTTTCTGGTTCTGGACATGCTACAGAGCTGAAACTTCACAGGTACACTTTTTAGACCCACCAGACACTAAATCCAAAGAAATCTCATTTTTTTTTTCAATAATTTTTTCAATAATTGGCTCTCTATCAAAAACGACAATTTTTAAGAACTTTTTTTGTGTGATTAATTGTCACTGGGGCATGACCCAGAACCCTAGGCACTTTTTAGGGGCTTTAGGGCTTCAAAATGGTGTTTTTTGATTACCGAAGTTCGGGTCCCATTGATTTCAATGGGGTTCTGGAATCCGGACCCGAACTTTCGGGAAGTTCGGGTGTTCTGGTCGAACCAAACTTTTCAAAAGTTCGATCATCCCTAATTGTGACACCCCTTTTTCCCATCTTCCAGCATAAGCTTCCTTTTAAGCTCTTGACATTCAGTCATTTGACACCTGATAACTGCAAATGAAGTTGGTTCTGGAGCACTTTCCTCTGCCAGACACTTTGATCGGAGTTCTAAACATGGGACAAGAAGCTATATAATGTCTAGCAGGTGTCACTGAATGTGAGGCCTAAATTGTGAAGCCCAGCATACAGTATCTTGTAACTACTGGCCCGGGGGGGGAAATAAAGGGGGACAAATGCTGCCTGCTCCCAGCCCAGTCCTTCCTTGCATAGAACACAAAGCTATGTTGGCATTTAATGCAGATGTCAGTTGTAGTAGAAAGACTGTTCTATTCAGTAAAAGTGCCTGTTTGATACCAGGAATTGCCTCATACAGAAATACATTTTCACTTCCATTTAGCTTCTTATTGTATGTAAGGATTTATAACTGTGATCCCAAAATGTTAAAACATTGCCATGCTCGTGTTTTGTGTAAAGTGAAATATACCTGGCTGATCCTGCCTTCAACTGTCCTTCCCATCTTCTGTTTGTCCCCACTGCAGGGATTGTGTAGACCAGTTGGTGTCTTCTACTGAGCATGCTCGAATGTCAGTTCCCTTCTAAGCCTTCATTTCCTCCTTTTTCTTATCTGTACAGCCCATGTGACTAAAGAGTCACACATGTGGGCATATACACAGTGGTAATTAATACCCCCCTCCCTCGCTTCTCTTCCATGTCCTCCTATTGCTAAACACTATGAAGGCAGGATATTGTATGCTAAATGATTACAATTACTAAGAAATGCACAAAATAGCTTAGTTTTAATATAAATCAGTATTAAATATATCTAATGTAATTGCTAATATAAGATATGACAGCTTAAATGCCCACCGAAGACCAAATAAAGATAAAAGCTATCCCAAGCGCTCAAAATGAGGACCACTCACCAATAAATATAATGGCTATGCAGCTACTTGACTGAGAAAATATAAAAAAGATATATAGTAGATAGACACTCCACAGTATCTCTATGTATATATAGTAGCGCAAACTTATCAAAAAGAAAAGTGCCAAAAATAATGTGCCGACTGCACAATATCTGCTAATATCTGTAAATTTAAAAAAAAGGGTCTATGGATGCAGATGCCGCCTGAACAAAATGAAAGCCCGTGTCAATCATCTCTGACTCCACCTATACCATATAATGCACAAAAAAAAAAACATTTGATGTTCTATCTAGATTTAGATATCTAGTTCTAAAGATTTATTGGGAGCTGAAAAACAGTTATTTGATACTTTTAGTCTAATTTGAATTGCTTTTCTGAAAAAAAATGTTTTTATTAGTCAAATGATCAATCAGGGCTGTGCATATTCACACTGTAGAGAGCATACATTACGCAGATGCCAAAGAACAGGAAAATATCATATGACCATATAACAATGCTGAAGAAATAATGTACTTAGAGGATTAAACAAAATACAGTGGCATGATGTATATGATTCAAATGAATGAATTATGGTAATTAACACTAATCTGTTTAGTATCAGTTTAAGGTTAAAGCTTATATCGCCAGCACACCGCAGATCTTTAAAAAAAGCATCCAAAAGTGTATTCAAGCAATCACATCATAGCGTACTATTGTGATGTTTAAGGGCTGCACAGGACCCCATCATCAGACATGTAATCAAGCATGTAATCAGGCATGAAGGGGTCCTGCACAACCCCGAAACGTTGCAATTCTATGGTGTGATGTGATTGCTTGAATAAACTTTTGGACTCTATTTTAAAGATCCACAGTGTGCTGGCAATATATATGCTTTAACCTTGTCTTATTACCGGTTCCCAGTCAGTGGTTGCTGCAGCACCCACCTATTACAAAGCCATTTCCTGGAACATGGAAATATATTACTGTATTTGTGTCAAGGTATGTAATTCTAAGAGAGATAATTTCAGACAACTTTTCTGCAGCAGAAATTCGACTAGTTCACTGTATTCCAGGATGCTCTTAATCCAATCAAGCTAAAAAGGATGGCTGAGATCATTGGACAAATGATGTACAAAAATCCATTCAGTGGAGGTGTTCACACACATTTAGCACTGAATCCCCATCTATAGAATACTCCTCAGCCACCTTCCCCTTCTGTAGTAAGAACATATACAATCCACATTCTCAATTTCCTATTGTTCTTATTAGCTAGTAACCACTTACTATGCAGGTCCTGCAGTCAGTAGTGTGATGCTTTTAACAGTGTTTATAAAAAGCCCAGACAGAACATTAGGCCTATGTGTAAAACTTGAAAAAAAGAAAGGTCCTCTATCTACAGCTACCAATCATATGCTACCATATCTAATACCTTTGAGACATCAATTCTTATTTCTCTACTTTTTAATCCTAAACATCTTTCTTGCTGAACAACAACTGTGTGATTGTACTATTGAAAAATGAAAAATGAGTACATATATATATATATATATATATATATATATATATATATATATATATATATATATATACACTGCCTGGCCAAAAAAAAAAAAAATCGCCACCTGGAATTAACTAAGCAACTGACTAAACTAAGCATGCAGTAACTATCCTATTGAAAGGTTATTGCATGTGCCCAAAGAATGAGGTAAGCTGACTACCTGAATATACTGAATGACCAGGTTATTCCATCAATGGATCTTTTCTTCAGTGATGACATGGGTATATTCCAAGATGACAATGCCAGGATTCATCGGGCTAAAATTGTGAAAGAGTGGTTAAGGGAGCATGAGACATTATTTTCACACATGGACTTGCCACCACAGAGTCCAAACCTTAACCCCATTGAGAATCTTTGGGATGTGCTGGAGAAGGCTTTGCGCAGTGGTCTGACTCTCCCATCATCAATACAAGATCTTGGTGAAAAATGAATGCAGAAGCTTATCGATACAATGCCACAGCGAATGTGTGCCGTAACCAAAGCCAACAAAATATTGTGTGTGTCCTTTTTTTTTTAGTGGCAACATTTTTTTTGGCCAGGCAGTATATATATATATATATATATATATATGGCCTT
Organism: Pelophylax lessonae; assembly: GCF_965119305.1. NCBI lineage: Eukaryota > Metazoa > Chordata > Amphibia > Anura > Ranidae > Pelophylax > Pelophylax lessonae. The sequence continues at coordinate 70,201,501 of NC_138769.1, forward strand.
TTTTCAGCAGGATTGTGGGGGAACGTGCAGTTCTGGCACCTCCAGCACTGAATGTATGTAATGTATATAATGGCAAGGGGTGCTGGGGTGTGCTGGGGAGTCTACTGATGCTGGCTGCTGGGGGATTTATTTCTACTGGTGAGGTTCTATTATTGTTTCTGTGGGGGTTTATTGTTACTGGTGGAGGATCTATTGTAGCTGGGGGTGGTCCTATGATGCTGGGGGGGTCAATTGTTGTTGGGAGGAATCTACTGTTGAGAGAGGGATCTGTTGTTGCTGGCCACTGGAGGGTCTACTGAAGGTGGTAGGGGTCTATAAAAAAAGAATATCATTGGGTTCTTCTGTTTAATTCAGTATATGTTCACATATCAATCAACTGCTAAAGGTTAATCTCCCCCTCTCTCATATATTGTGTTACACTGCCTCACGTTTTTCTTTTTAAAGGATATAACATTTACTATATTTTTAACTGTATTTTTTATTTTTTTTTCACATATATTTTATATTTTTACAATTTGAAATGTAATATTGGATGAAGATGCATTATATATATTTTTTTCTTTAAATGATTTGAGATTAAGTACCCACAATGGATTAGAGTAGAGATAGGAGGGTTAAAGTAGTGGCATAACGCAGTGCACAGCCGAGGAGACGTTACCATTACAACATGTACAGAAGCCGGCTAGTATTTCTTTCTGGCATCTGTCACTAACCTTCTACCCTGATGAAGTCTTGTGTTATGTGACGTAACGCGTAGGAGGAGCCAGTGAGGTCAGACTCAGCTGTCCCACGACGATCAGAGCCGGGAAGCAGGGGAGTGAGTAAGCAGGTCTCTATTGCGATGGGTGCTAATAAGATAACACAGATTGTTTATAGATTGCATTTAACGCCGCCTGTCCCTACATCCCAAATGTAAGTGTATCTATTTATGTTTATGATGATTTAACGTTTTAAAGGATAATGAACATCCTCTTTTATTTACATAAACTGTCAAATTCGTCCATTGAGATAAGAGCAGTGGAAACTGATGAGACATGCAGGTGGAGAAATGTAGTTATTGCACAAACACTTTGTGCTGCAGGTGAGCCCGCACTGCACACAGAAGAGTTCCAGCAGGTGGAGGGATTAAGCAACAAGTATTTTATACCAGTTTTGTTCTAAGACGTTTTTTAATCACAACATCAATATATATTGTGACAGGAAGTTAGGTAAATCTGTGGATGTAGTCACAGACAGGAGATACATTTCCACCTGGTTTAGAAAATTCACCAATTACTATAGGGTGTCGGCTGCAGAGGTAGCCAGAGTCTTTCTAAGGACGTTGAACAGACTTCAGCTGTTCAGAATGAGGAAGTTAAGGCCTCTATAATTTGTACAAAGGAAGTCTATGGATATCTGCCTCCTGACGCTGTGTGAGCTGGGGAGAGGAGGACAGTCAGATGTGTGCCTCCCGACGCTGTGTGGGCATGGGAGAAGGAATGCCCCCTGAAGCTGTGTGAGCATGGGGAAGACCTCCTGAAGCGATGTGCGCTGAGGAGGGTAACAAATGTGAAGACTACTCAAGGTGAGGTCTTGGACTATTTCTATGTGAAAAGAAATAAATGAACTGTTTGCTATGTGAAGAGACAAGCACAGGAATGTCTTCTATGTGAAGAGAAAAGGGACATGTTCAATGGACATTTGTTGTGTGAAGAAAAAACATGGACTATTGAGTGTCTGCTGTAGGATGAGCAAAGTTTGCCCAACAGTAGGTTGGAGACAGACTCCGTAGGTAGGTTCCTGTATGTGAGAAGGTAGCCGCCCACAGTGGCAAGGATTTATTTTGTGTTTTATTTTTATTTTGATGTTTTTGAGGCTTGCACTTGTGTGAAGTAAATTGCAAGAATAAACCAAACTGTTGTTTGCAACCACTTCCCGGCTATCTCCCTGTGTAAACGAACCCCCCCAAGGGGTCATCCACACCCGCCACAGAGCAAATCCCCACAATGTGTACCTGGATTGAAAAGCACTGCATGCATTGATAATAATCATGGACTTTACTATAGATCATCACTGTTTTTTAATCATGGATTGTTAACAAACATTTATCACATTTTTATTGGTTTTATGTCATCCACTTTTATGTATATTATGAATAGGCACTGTTGATTAATTTCAATACACAGCTCAGATGTATGAATAGCGCACCACCATCATCCTTATAGGCAGGGGTCTATTGCTGCTGTAGAGGGAGGGGGGGTATATTGATGCTGGTTGGCGGGGATCTATTTTACTACACTTTCTGTTATCATTAACATATTCCATACAAATTGCTTAGCACTACAAAATGATACTTGGTTCTGTATTCTCTAAAAAGGGCAGGACAGGAAGGTGGGTAGGGGGTAGAACCAAGGGACAGTGCTCAGACATGGGTAGGGGGCAGAGTCAAGGGGTGATTTGGAAAGGGGCGTACCTGCACCTATTCTCAGAGAAAAAAAATCCTATTTTAGTGCAAACTGCAAAGCAATCAGGCCATGCCACGGGCCATTTATAGAAGAAAATTCAAAGGGATTGCTGCACATAAAATGTTTTATTTAAAGTATCAATATAAGACAAACATGTCAGAAATATCAGAGGTATAGCAAGTAAAAGTTTCAGGCTCTCATGGTTGCGTCTTTCTTCAGACAGAAACACATCTTAAGCCCCGTACACACGTACCGATCGACGGCCGAACGATCAGCCGTCTTTTGTCCAGGGCTGTCCTGTCCGCTGAAAAGTGCAAAAGACTGCACACGAATTTTGTCGGCCAACAACAGCCGACTGCAGAAGTGATGTCATGTGATGGTTAACTTTCCCTGTGTTTTTTCTTTTCTGAGCATGCCCAGTCTTGCAAATCTGCTGTCTGTCGGCCGAAATCTGTACTGACTGGCGAACAATCGGCCATTCTGGTGTCGGCATACAAAAAATTTAATGCCTGCAGGACAGATTCTGTTTGGCCGAAAATGCGCTGTCGGCTGTCGGAAGCATCATACTAACAAGCCTACAATCGGCCGATCGGTCGGCGGCCGAATATTTGCGGCCGACAATCGGTACGTGTGTACGGGGCTTTAGATTAACTACAAGTATACACAGTTAAATACCTGTTATCAACATCTGGAATCAATTATTCAATCAATCTATAATCAGACATTCACATGTTGAATTCATTGTTCAAGACAAGAAAGTGGTTAAGCATGATAGATCTGTCTCCCCACACATTATCAGGAGCATCCAAGAATAATCATATTATTAAAAATACAAAAATTACAAAGATTACACACACTGACACAAAGAGAGGTTTTTTAGAAACATAAATACCGTATATAAAATATACAACAATTTACAAAATTCTGAGATGATATCTAAAATTAAATAAAAAGGCAAAGATCCAATTCTGAGTTTAACCCCTTAGGGTGCAGTGTATACAGCAAATCAATCCAGTGCACCTTCCGCACCATCACCACCTCTCCTATTTCTCTGTATTCCATTATTAATCATAAATTTGAGTTGAGACACTGAATGTCTTTTCTCTACAAAGTGTCTAGCAGGGGGTAGTTGTACTACTTTATCTCTGATGGAGTACTTGTGTTGTGCGATTCTGTGTTTAGCCTTTTGGGTCGTCTCCCCCACATGAAGCGAGCCACAAGGGCACTTGATGATATAAATAAAATGTGTAGACTGACATGTATAGTGATTTATAATGGTAATATTGTACCCCCTATGTGGATGTGAGAAACAGTTCCCCTTTATCATAGAGTTACATTGTGTACCACTCAGAAACGGGTATCATTCCGTGTTACGTGGTCCTAAAAACGTGATAGTGGGGGAGGGTGTAGTAAAAGATCTGCTTTTACTAATCTATCACAAATAGTTTTACCTCTTCTATAGGATGGTAGAGGGGGTGCAAAAAACTCAAGAATAGTTGCATAGCTTTCTCTAAGAACAGACCAATTTCTCCGTATTTGTATATCAGATGAAAATGGCTGAAATTGAGACACACATGGTATACATTTATTGGCAAAAGTTGGATTCTTTATATTAAACAAGTTATTTTGTTCTTTTTTAACCAGAACTGCTGGGTTTTAATATGTAACGTGAAACTGTAAACCAGGTATTAAATAATTGAAATAATCATTAAACAATAATAGGGTTTCAATGTTGCCACCCCACACTGCAAACACATCATCAATGAACCTATATCATCCTCAACAATTTTCCAGAAATAAGCAATTGTTACAAATGCAAGATGTTTCTATCATATCCATAAATGGGTTAGCTAACACCATGGTGCACACCAGCACCTCTCACGGCTCCCTCCACACACTGACTTCTTCTAGGGGGTATGGCTCTGATCTCTAACTCTGGCTCTTATATAAAGCCAGCACACACCTGTGCCATTAGTGTACTTGTTTCCTACAAAATCTGTCATAAAACACCATTTTACCCAGTGGCACGGGGTCTACCTGCTACAACCCCCCCCCCTACTTGGTCCAAACTGAAGGGGAAACACATAAACCCACCACTGTGATTGGGACACCTCTGTGCCAGCTGCTAGCTGCATAGGCCCAAGTCTTTTTCCAGGTATGTTTCCACAAGCACTTCCTCCTGGCACCTCTTTGCCAATTATCAGCAACAGAGACCCAAACTGTCTGACCTTTTTTCTAAACGGGAACTCTACCCACATTTTTTTTCTGGGTGTGCTTCCACAACAACTTCTTTTGTAACTGTGGGGCCCCACTGATCTCTCGTCAACCCCTTCTACCTTCAGGCTTTGGGTTCCTATACTTCTTTTTACCTTCCCCAGACCTACTCTTTCAGGACTGTAGGGGACCCATGTCTATGACACCTCTTAGGGACCAACCTTTCTCACTACCTGAATCAGTCCTAATCAGCATCATCTGTTTTTCAATTTTACTAACCTCTGTGTGGTTACCCTTGGCAACCAGCTTCTAAGAAATCCAAACTCATTACCCGCTTTATCCTCTACATCAATATCCAACCAGGAATTACACACATCAACACTTTCAATGTCATCAGGAACTCTTGTCCCATTGTTTGCTAGGACAGTAACTGAGGAGGGACCACATACAGGCAAGCAGTGACTTTCTATGAGGCCTTCTCACAGTTTCCCATCACCCCTTGTTGTCCAACACTCTATAAGCAAATTTTCTTTTTGAACACATTTATTTATTTATTTTTTACACAAACCTCTTTAGCCATTTCTGTGCCCACTGGTACTTCAACTAATACCTCTGACCTGTCCAACAGTGCTCCAGAGTGCTTCTCATACACAAGTTCAGTAGGAAACAACCCAGTACACTGTGGGATAACTTTCAACATGGGTTTACACACTTCCCCATTACAATTACCAACACTGGGTATGTTTTCCTGTCATTGCTGATTTCTCTATCAGTTCCCCTGAGCACCTTCCGCACAAAACAGCAGCTGGAAAAATTCAGTGCTAGTTTTGGATAGAGTATGGGAGGGTAGGATAGCCTGTCAGGTTTTATAGCTATGTACACAAGAATTCAGCATACCAGGATCACATCCAAAAAGTTTACCAGAGGTTAAAAGACAGCATTCAAGATATATAAATATATATATATATATATATATATATATATATATATATAGTTACATAAAGGGTCCATATTGCTAAAAGGATGTAGCAGTGTTGTCCTACTTGTTAAAAACGCTGGATTCTGGATGGAGAGCAGAGACTCAGCATTGGCTTAATATGGGGGAATCTAAGGGCTCTTTCAGGCGGCCGCTCCGCTGTTTTTGTCCGTTGCGGGACTTTTTTTTTTTTTTTTTCACGGAGCGGATGACATTTGTGTCATCCGCTCCGTATGCCCGCATATCATCCCATCCGTTTGCGGATGATATGCGGACATAATGTAAGTCTATGGGCATTACGGATGTCAGCGGATAACACCGCTGACATCCGATTTTCCTTCCTTTCCGTTTTTTGAACGGAGGAAAAATAGGGTTCTGTTCCGTTCCAAAAAATGGAACAGAACTGAAAGGAAGAAAATCGGATGTCAGCGGATGGTATTCCGCTGACATCCGCAATGCCATTGACTTACATTATGTCTGCAAATCATCCGCAAAAAAATAGGATGATTTGCGCACATACGGAGCGGCCATGTGAAAGAGCCCTTACTCAGTGGTAGTGTTTTCCAGTGAGTCCATGATAGAACTGTGTTTCAGGAATTGTTGTTCCACTTTTATTTAAAAATAAAGTTCCTTACATCATGCTTCCCACACAAGAGCTTCATACAAAAATTCTAAACAAAAACAGGAAAACAGGAAAATGTCAAAATAATATCAAGTCTCCAGGCTCCTTCTCTTCACAGCACCACTGCTTTTAGGCCTGTTGCCTTGGTCCTCCAGACTGAATAACAGCACTCCAAGCACACTTACAACAGTTACTTTCTTGAGTTGCAGCTCCCTTAACATCCGAAAAAAAAGCCTTCCTGTCTCCCAGCCTGAGCCTCCTGGCTTTTGGGAGGAGCACACCTGCCTCCTAGCTGGAGCCCTGAGTGATGGCCAAGCCTGTGATTATGAAGACTGTGTGCACTGGTACACACACCCTGCTGATCTCTGGCAAGACCTGGAATGCTTCTTCCCTCCCAAAGCTCTTTGTAGTCTCTAAACTTTGGAACCCAATCCTGGAGTTACAAAGCCAAAAAAAAATTAAAAACGAGTTTTCTCTGCCCAAGATTAATATTCCTGAGCATTCGTGCGAAACCTATGACTACTTTTACACAGTGCCAGGGCCTAGCACTGTCACACAGTGTACACTCCAAAAACCAGAAGTATCACTGTGGTTTGCATTCCTGCCAGACCGGAAGAGTGTTCCAGTCCAGCTGGCTTACTAAACACTCCGGTAAAAGTGGCACTTGTGGGTTTTTTTGGCTGTACTCTGATTTTATTCAACTTTTTTAAAAGATGTCTTTGCATTACGGTTTATTTTTTTGCATGTTTTTATTGCTGTCTGGGGAAATGAATCCTTGTGGTCATTTTTGAAGATTGATGGGAAATTACATTTTTACAGTTTTTACCCACAAGAAATGAGAGAAAAACCTTCAACGGTACACCTGTTCTGGTGACAAATGTTTAAAAAGAGAAGGATTCCCATTACTTAGTCTTAGACATAAAAAAAGAGGAGTAGGGAGGAAAATTCCTCCGGTGGCAACAAAACATAAACTGGCAGGGATTTAAAGCGGAGTTCCAGCAACAAAAAAAAAAATTTCAATGAACATACCCCTGGGACAGTCAGGGCTAGTACATTCCACAATGGCTAGCCTCTGATCTGTCCCGGTTTGCACTTACCTGCAAGAAGAAATACTCACTTTTAAAATTTCTTCTCCAGCGTTGCCATCTCTGTTGTGGGCAGCTGAAGCCAGCGCGATCCTCTTCTGCGTCTTCTTCCATGTCTTCTTCTCCCAGAATGTGCCTGCACCGCCCCTCTCGTCACTTCTGGTGCGGCGCCGCATTCCTCCACAGCTGTTTAGCATGCCCAGAAGCTGTTTAGCAGGGAATGCGGCGTTGCACCGGAAGTGACGAGCAGGGCCGGTGCCGTCGCATTGATTCCTGGGAGCGATGACGTTCAGCTCGGAGGAATCATTGCAAACCGGAAGTGACGGCGCGGGCCGCGGCCGCCGAGGGAGGAAGTGGAAGATAGGTGAGTATTTCTTTCTACAATAACAAGATAAGTAAAAAAAAATAAAAATCCTAACTATCCAATTCCTTTTCAAGTGAAGAAAAGCAAGCGGATGGCCACAAAATCGATTATGTTGATTTTGTTACTGGAACTCCGCTTTAACTATTCCCTTCTCTAAAACTTAAAAAAGTTTTGCCTATACATATACTTTAGTAGCATCCATCTGTTCATCCATACATACATACATACATTTTTATTCTGTTTTTTTTGAAGGCTTATATGCAAGTAATTTGGCACACAATGGGTATGGGGTCCGGGTACATTTACTGCGGCAGTCAGCCCTCCTGGGCAAAGCGACGTAATACTACGATGCTCGCCCAGGAGCCTGTAGGGGGTCATTCACGGCCATCTCCACACGAGTGATCGGTGGCTCCGATGTCCGCCGGCCACTCGCGATCTCCCGCTGGAGAGGGAGAAAGGCAGGCGGCTAATATAAACAAAGCCGCCTGTCATTCTCCCTGGTGTAACAGCAGAGACTATACAATCCTACTATGTAGGATTGTATGTCTCTGTGGTTACATCAAAAGCCACGCCCCTTGACAGTTAGAAGCACGCCCCTAGGGACACACTTAACCCCTGGATCTCTAATAAAGTTAACCCCTTCCCTGCCAGTGTAAGTTTGTACAGTAACAATGCATATGTATAGCACTGATTACTGTAGTAATGTCACTGGTACCCCCAAAAGTGTCAAAAATGTTAGTCAGGGGTCCGATCTGTCCGCTGCAATGTCGCAGTCGCAGTCCCCCCAAAAAAATTGCAGATCGCCGCCATTACTAGTTAAAAAAAACTATGAAAATGACATAAATCTTTCCCTTAGTTCTCTAATCTTGCTCCCAGTGCACTGCATTTTTACCACTCTGTATGATGAGGTAAAAATGTAGTGCACTGGGAGCAAGGTTAGAGATTTTTCGGATAAATTCTGGTGTCTCTTTCGCAGACTATAGATAGAAGTAACAAGTGTGGAAAAGTTGGGCTTTGGGTATTGGTTGTTCCCTTACATCATACCCCTATAGGGGTACTCTTGATGAAAGCAATAATTGGCCTTGCTGTAAAAAATGTAATAAATGAAATAATATGCACATGTCAAACAGGTGTGGCAAAAATTGGTCTTTGGGTGTTAATTGTGCCCATGAAATCTACACCAAAACATTTCTTACAGATTAAATCAACACCCACAAAGCTAGGCAGCCTAGAAATCTTGCAGAGACTCCACATCCCAAAAACACTTAATCAGTGACATTGGTGTAAGGGGCTTGATAGATGCTGCTATTCCAGGACTGATTGAATTTGATAAATGTCAGCTGGTCCACGGAGTCTGTAGATAGACGCGCTCTCTCAGCACCTCAGCAACCTCAGCACTGAATGCCGGATCAGAAAGCATGCTAGATGCAGGGCAGTCCAGCAGCTCAATTGCATACTGGGCAAGTTCTGGCCAGTGGTCTATTCTGATGACCTAGTAACCCAGTGGATCGTCAACTGGAAAGCCAGTTTTTGCTCCTAGATAATTGTCCACCATATGACACAGATGCTGCCGAGGATGTGGAAGCTGACAGTCCGGGGTGCAGAGGACTAAAGAAATGTTGAAAAGCTTCACTAAGGGCGGCCCCCTTCTCCACCGCTCCTCTCTTGACCAACAGAAGCCTCAAAACTAAGTTTTCCACAAGACTGTAATCTCCCAGAGTCAGAAAAGGTGTTACATAAACTTATCTTTAAGGTGTCCTCAAGAGATTTCATCTTCTGCTCCCCCTTGGGGACAGGATGAGTTCCGAGACTTTCCCCTTGTAACGGTGGTCAAGGAGGGTTGCCAACCAGTAGTGATCCTTCTCCTTGATGCCACGTATTCTTGGGTCCTTTCACAGGCATTGAGGAATTAGGAATGCCATGCAACGCAAGTTTGCAGAGGCCTGAGAAGCAGACTCCTTGGGGTCATTGAGGATTGCTACCTCCTCTTAGCCACATTCTACTACAATGGATTCTTGGGACGGAAAACCATCTGTTAAGGGATGATGTATGTCTTGCTCTGCTTCAATGCCTCCAAAACTGCCAGAATCCTCCTCCTCCTCCCTCTCCTCTTATGTTTTCTGTGGTGTGGCAAGAATGGTGTCTGCATAAAGCCCATTGCTCTGCCTCGAGTGCTCTGTCTATAATGCCACGCAAAGTCTGCTCCAGCAGGAACACAACAGGGATTGCGTCACTGATGCATGCGTTGTTACGGCTCATCATCCTTGTTGCCTCCTCATATGGTGACAGTACAGTGCATGCATCCTTTATCAGCAGCCATTGGCGTGGGGAAAAAAGTGGAGCCGTCTGAGCCAGTCGTTCTGCCATACTCACACAGGTACTCATTGATGGCCCTCTGGTGCATGTGCAGCCATCAAAGTCCACCTGGTGGGCATATCACAAATCAGGCAGTCTACAGGCAGGTGCAATCCCCGCTGAATTTCATCCAACCAAGCACTGGCTGTGTATGACCACCTGAAATGGCTACACACTCGGCCTGCTTTAGCAGATCTTCCAACCCTTGGTACCTATTTAGGAAACGCTGCACTACCAAATTGAGGACATGTGCCAGACATGACACATGTGTCCACTTTCCTTGCCTAAGGGCAGACAGGAGGTTTGTGCCATTATCGCACACCATCATTCCTGGCTCCAGCTGGCATAGCATGAAAAACCTCTGAGCCTGCCCCTGCAGAGCTGCAAGAATCTCTGCTCCAGTGTGGCTCCTTTCACCTTGACACATCAGCTGAAGCACTGTATGGCGCCTTTTAGCCTGACTTATTAAATAGCCCTTTGAAGGCTTAGGGGGTATTTGTGGTTCATAGGACAATAGAGGGCATAGAGGAGGAGGAGCAAATCTCACATCATCACCATTAGCTGTATGGAAATGTGGTGGCACAACAAGCTGAGCCCTGTCTTGCATCCTTCCGAGTTGCAAGTAGAGTTAAGTGTGCTGTAAACAACATATATCTTCCCTGAACATGCTTGCTGGACCACGTGTCAACCGTAATGTGGACCTTGCGGCTGACTGCCTTGCCCAACGATGCCTCGACATTTCCTTCAGTGTGATGGTACAAAGCTGGAATGGCCTTACATGAAAATAAATAGCGACTGGGAACCTGTAATTGTGGTACAGCACATTCTGAAAATTCACGGAAGGGGGTAGAATCCACCAGATGGAAAGGCAGGAGTTGTAAAGCCAGCAGCATTGACAAGCTTGAATTTAGATGCTGGCCATGTGGGTGGCAGCGACTTTTTTTTCCCTTCAGCAGATGGGGCAGAGAAATTTGCCTGCTAGAGTCTACAGCTGGTGGTGTGCTACTGGCAGATGTGCTGCAAGGATCTGGGACACCCTTCGCTATACCATCATCCCTGTCAGTGGAAGTATCAGGGACATTCCGGTAATGGGCAAGTGTGCATGCACGTGCACAGAGATGCACACATGTGTAAAAATATTCACCAAATGTGACTGCCAATGCGCATGCGTGCACATTAGCCGTTTTAGTTGGCGCCCAAATGGCATATATAAGGGCAGCAGCTGTACTTGTTCAGTGCTGTCTGATCTGCAGCTTTACCTGAGTTCTGTTCCTGTGCCTGTATGTGATTCTTGTATTGACTCATCTTGTCTGACTATGTTTGTTTGTTTATCTCAAGTCCTGACCCCGGCGTCCCTAGACTCTGTAAATCGACTATTCTCTGCCGGCAGCTTATACCATATCTGATTATCTGTGACCGATCCGGCTTGTCTGACCCTGCTCCAGTCTTTTGCCTATCTTGCTCTGTCCAGTGCCTGGTGACGCTGTCCTGCATCTGCACCACTATATCTGTTTCTACCTGCTGCTCAGCAATCCAGTCCTGTCCAGTGACCCATCAGCCACTCATCTCAGCTGCCAATGGAAGACCAGCACAGTTACTATTACCCCACTGCGCTCTCTCATCCACTGTTGCAACTCAAGTGGTGCCTTAGCCAGGGCTGTATCAAATCTCTCCCTCTGCATGTCAGGCTCTGCTACAAGGTACATCACAGGAGGCTGTTGAGAGGTCATGAGGTATAGCGGGGTTAGACTGAGATGAGGAGTGAGGAGGAGCAGATTTGCATCTCTTTTGTGTGGCTTTCAGGTGCTCTTGCCAATGGGCTAAATGTCGGGAGGTTAAATGCCTGGTCAAGCATGTGGTACCCACATTGCTGATGTTTTTACCAAGCTTGATGTGCTTGAGGCAAAACTTGCAAACTGCTACAGTGCGATCAGCTGAACAAGCGCTAAAAAAAGGCCAAGACAGCTGAGCTGTGGGAAGTGGGTCAGAAGATAACAGCTCCACAATACGGCTGATTAGGGTGACTGCTCTCTACTTTTTATTGATGGCTACCTCATTGGGTTTGTGCCTCAACCTCACTTTACTCCTTTGCTCTAACCGGCACCAAAGTCACGTCAGTGACCTCATCATCATAATTCCCTGCATCCTCATTATCACTGAAGACAACATGGCAATACGCTGAGGCTGGGGGAACATAAGTACCAATTTGCTGTTTATCAATGTTCTCCCCTCTCTATAGGTTCATGTTCCTACCTTCCTCAACCTCAGAACCAAGATCTGAATCAAGTAATGGGTGTACATCGTGGAGGAGCAAGTGGCTGACACTATGCTCAAAACACTCTCCTCCATGCCTGATGCTGGGGCTATGGCAGGAGTAGCTGTAGACAAGTAGGCAAAATAAGCCACTCTGGAAGCTGCAGTGGACTGCGCACTAGTCTCTGCTTGGGTGATGAAGTATTAAGAGGATGAGGATGGTTTAGTAAGCCAGTCCACTACCTTCTCTGCATGCTGTAGCTGGATTGCACAGGTAACATCACTAAACAGGGGAAATGATGCCCTGCCTGAGGACGGACCATGTCCACCTTTGCCTGTGGACACATACGCTGCTGGCCCCTTCACAGTGCCATGGGAATGTCTGCCTCTCCTTGTTGGCCTCCCAGACATAATGGGGGAGGGCGCCTAATAACAAAATGTGATAAAGATGTGGAAATGTGTACGTGGATGCACTTAAATCAATGGAAAGTGGTGTTTGGTGAACTTTAACTTGAGTACTCACTATACAGACACACTCCACTGACACACTACAATATACTGCAGTAAAACTGCCCTGATGCGCTGCAATATACTGTGGTAAATGTGCACTAATGCACTGAAACATACTGCACTGAAACATACTGCATTAAACGTGCAGTAACGCACTGAAATATACTGCGTTAAACATGCAGTAATGCACTGAAATATACTGTGTTAAACATGCATTAAAGCACTGAAATATACTGTGTTAAATGTGCAGTATTCCACTGAAATATACTGTGTTAAACCTGCAGTAACACAGCAAAATATACTTCGTTAAACATGCACTAATGCACTGAAATATACTGCCTTAAATGTGCACTAACGCACTGAAAAATACTACAGGAAACCTGCCCTGATAAGATAAACTGACGCTAAAGTAAAAATGAATGGTCGCACTATACTCACACTGACTGAACTATCACTAGATTCACACTAAACTGATATTCTACACTGACAAAAGAATCAGAATAGCACACTATAGCACACTAACTCGCTAGCAGCATTGAACAGGACCCTGTTCTCTCCCTCTCCATGCCAATATTACACTGCAAATGGCTGTTATTGAAAAATAGTTTTATAGTGTGGGTTGGGTCTAACAGCAATGAGCCATGATTGGATAGAATTAGCATTACAGTATCCAATTATGGCTTTGCCAGTGCTATGTGCCCTGATTGGGCAAAGCTTTCATTGCTTAAGCCAATCAGGGCTTCAAATGCCCACTGCGGTGGTGCAGTGCATTGCGGTCAATCGGCAGGCCGAACAAATGGTAGTACGTCTCGGCAAGTTGGGTGTTCGTCAAATGGGCGATCAGCCAATGATCCGCCGAACTCATGCTCAGGGCTGAACCGTTCGCCTAACTCTAATTCTGACTAGAAATACTTTTTTAAATAAACTGTCTTTGGCTGGCTTGGTACCTCCTCAGAATAACCTTAGTAGCAGACACATGCCCACCCAGGTCCACACTGATTTAGCAGGACAAATTAGGGGGCCACCCCATGTTTTTTTCTATATTGTTTCTCCAAACCCATATACAGATTCTTTTGGTTGTACCACTTACTCTATAGATGCTATGCTCACCTTCCATACACAAAATGTATACCTCACTGTGAATTATTACACATTTTTGTCATTTGAGATCTAATTGCGAGAATTCAGAATTCTTCTTTAACCAGCTTTTTACTGCGTCAATTTGGCTCTGTTCCACGAAACAACGTACATGTACGTCACTTAGTGTAGCAGTTAGTGTGGGCGCACACGCGCCGATTGGCTAGAGAGGGGGCCCATCAGCAGGTCCGGTGGCTACGTAGTCTGCCGGGCACCCGTGATTGCTCCCCGTGGAGACAGAATGGTGGTCTGCCGACGTAAGCACGGCTGACCGCTGTTCTGTGACTGATGAACACAGGGATCCTGTGTTCCTTCTATTTAGGAACACAGGTTTCTGTGTTCATCCAGTGAGCCCATCCTCCACACAGTTGGAAAGCACCCCCTAGGCACACATTTAACCCTTTGATCGCCCCTGGTGTTAACCCCTACCTTGCCAGTGTCATTAGTACAGTAATAATGCATATTTTTAGCACTGATTACTGTAGTAATGTCACTGGTCCCCCCAAAACTGTAAAAAATGTCAGTTAGGTGTCCGATCTGTCCGCCTCAATGTGGCAGCCCCACCAAAAATCGCAGAGTGCTGCCATTACTAGTAAAATAAATAATAAAAATAACATAAATCTTTCCCCTAGTTTGTAGAAGCGATACATTTTGTGCAAACCAATCAATATACACTTACTGAGATTTTGTTTTACCAAAAAAATGCAGCAGAATACATATTGACCTGAAATGATGAAGAAATTTAATTTTGAATTTTTTTTTTTTTTTTATTGGGAATGTTTTAAAGCAGAAAGTAAAAAATATTGTTTTTTCAGAATTGTCGCTCTTTATTTGTTTATAGAGCAAAAAATAAAATACCACCAAAAGAAAGCTGTATTTGTGGGAAAAATTGTATTTGGGTAGAGCGTTGCAAGGCCATGCAATTATTAGGTAAAATAATGCAGTGCCGTATTGCAATAAAATGGCCTGGTCATTAAGGGGGTAAAACCTTACGGTTCTTAAGTGGTTAATATATATACAAGTGTAGAAAAACAAATCTTAAATAAACAAAATAAAAACTATTATTCTACATGTTTCCTTTTAAGCCAACATAAAATAAATTTTTCTAAAATGCATTGTACCTACTATTTCAAAAAAAGCCTTCTGTTTCCATGCTCACGTTATGACAGATGGTACTATTTCCCCATTAATGTAGCGTATTACTGAAAGCTTTTAAACTTAGGCAAGTGACAATGACTTAAAAACATGCCTCAATATCCACAGGGAAATCTAGTCACCGGATCTTACTGTGAAGGCAATATAGAGAAAGAGTGAGAGCGAGAAATAGAGAACTTTTCTCAACATTATTCACCAGTAGATAGACATTTCCCACTTCCCCAGTAAAGTGCATGTGACATTATAGGCTATAAAATATACCATAAAATAAATTGAATATGAGAAAAATCTTAGCAAAATCCTATCCTGATCTCTAAGAGAGATTGCTATATACCACAAATATAGTGATATATGCCAGAGAAAGTATTAAAACCACCCCACAGTAAAAACTTCATAAGGCTTCACAGCTTCTGTCTTCAGAATAAGCTTTCACAGCAGAACAATTGATATTTAAATGAAAAGTGCTTGGGTCTAAAGCTAGGTACATTTTTGTACTCGTATAAAACTTAAGGTGTCATCACCTTCTATCTGAAAGAGTTCTAAACATTTTGCGATGTAGATCTAGCACTCTGTAACTTTCTTTTAAAATCTGCAGTTCAGTTAACATACTCCAGATGGCACACAAGGTTGATTGGATTATGCATATGCCTCTTTGAGGGATTATCTCGAAAATGGAAATAATTTCATCTGAAAACGAGATTTTGAGCTTTGCCCCTGGGGATATTTCTTAAATGTGCTGTAGAATAAATGCAACACTTTTAGCTTATTAGGAAACTATTGTTTTTATTTCATTGCTTGATTTTGCATGAAATAAGCAGGCCGATTTAATAAAGTAAAAAGTTATGTTCATTGTGCATTAACCCATCACTAACACTAACTCATCTTTCTTTTGTGTGCTCTGATAAACGAAGAGCTCCAGCTGCTGTAGTTTGCACTGCTGTACTAAAATGTATCAAAGCCCAAAAACAAATGTATTATAGTTTACCAGTCTTTTGAGGTGTTGTACGTGTTGAAAATGAATAAGAAAATGGATTCAGCCACCTCATCCAAGGAAATAAATAGCAGTGTGGCAAGTAATGGCACCCGAGATGTGACATCAGAAAGGGAATAGCTGCCCCTTCAAATAAGTGATAAAAAACACTTCAAGAATAGAAAAAAAGTGAAGAAAGGTAATGGCGCTTCACCATGTGCACTCATAAGTGAACATACATATCTCCAAAGGCCATCTGAGACTGCATATACAATATTAGTGAAAAAAATTACATGGGGAGAAATTATTAATACATAAAAAATAGGGGTCTACAGCATGTGCGGATGCGGCCTGTCAGTTTAGGCTAAACCGCATCTGCACATGCTGTAGACCCCTAGTGCCAGGCTCAGGCACTGATACATGTGAGTGCAATATATCTTTTTTATGCCTTCTTTTAAATATCAATAAACATACTACACTATAAGTGTCCATTCACATTGATCCGACTTGTCAGGCGACTTGTCAGCCTGACAAGTCGTGGTCCTCCCGCTCCCACTGTGTAGTACAGGAGCCGTTCTAATAGGAGCGACACAAGTCGCTCCGACTTAGAAAAAGGGTCCTGTACTACTTTGGGGCAACCTGGAGGCGACTTGCATTGACTTCCATTATGTGAAGTCCGTGCAAGTCGCGCCGAAGTCGCGCTGCATGCGACTTCACAGGTCGCCCCCTAAGTCAGAGCGACCTAATGTGAACGGACACTAAAGTCTTTATTTGTGTCCCTGATGGAGTACATTCTCACTTCCTAGCTATTAGCCGAGGAATCTTTGAAGTGGAATGGTGTGAGCTTAGGAACTAATCTGGTTTTCTAAAAAGCGCATTTTGACCTTCTGTAAAAGGATGTCAAACACCTCTGGTGAGTTACCATCCACCCTCTGAGCACCCTTGGTGAAGCAATTAGAAGATATATGCATTGAGAAGCACTTTATACAATTGCTGTTGGGCACAGTCACACTGGATTTCATTTTGTGTTTATTGACTTTTTTTTAGCATTTTTAATAATTAAAAAATAATCTATATATCATTTTTCCCATGTAATTTGTTTTTCACTCATATTGTATATGCAGTCTCAGATGGCCTTAAGTGATATGCATGTTCACTTAGGCTGGCCATACACTATACAATTTTCTTATTCAATTTCCTTTAGATTTACCTTAAACTATGTAGTGCAAGGGCCTGCCTGATTGCATACAAATTGAAAGTGTTTAGGTTTGACCCTATATTACATGGTTTTGGTAAATCTAAAGGAAAGTTGAAGAAGAAAATTGTATAGTGTATGGCCAGCCTTATGAGTACACACAGTGAAGTGCTATTACCAATACTCACTTTTTGTTCACCTCATCCAAGGACTGGTCAGCTGCAATTAATTACATTTTTGTTTTTGGCTTTAGACACCCTTAAAGTGTAACTCCACTTTTGTTGAGAAAAACACATTCCCCTTTGGGTGATCTCTGTACATTGCAGGGATTTTATCAATCTTTGTTGCAGATTCCTATCTTTTTTATTCTGAAGAAATCATTGTTTGTTCCTCTGTGCTGAGTGGGTCAAATAGGAGTGGTTGCATAATTATTTATCAGCTGTGGCAGCTGCAGGGCTCTAACGAGGAAAGCTGCTGGCCCTGCATCCCTTTAGACGTATTCTTATTGGGAGTATTGACATTTTTGTTGCAGGGGATGCCAGAAATCTGACTTGTATCTTAGGCAGACTTCTGGGAAAATTGGTCAGCCAATCACACATGCAGAAAATTATGTTTCTGGGGTGTGGTCAGTACACATGCTGTGTACAATACAGCTCCAGGTAGCCATATTGTATTGCATTTTCAGAAAATTACAACAGCTGCAGATTGAAAAGGAAAGGTCATTTTCAATAACATTCAATTACAATATAATTTGTGTCCCAATTGTATACGCTATATTGTTTTTTCTTTATTTGCTGATTTTTTCCCCCACTAAAGTGGAGTAAGCAGTAATAAAGTAAGGGGATAATTTAGTGTTTTCCTTTACTGAGACAGCAAAATTACCTTTGGTCAGGTAGGTATAGAGATCATCAGCCAACAGAAATCAACCCTAGCCGGTTTTTGCTGGGTGCACAGTAAAAACAGAGATCTGGTGGTGATTGGTGAGGTTGATGCAAGCATTGTGTTGGTGTGGAACACTGTGAGATGCCAAGTTTAGAGAATGGACACAATAGGTAACTGCATCAGCCAAAGGACAGTGAAGGGTTGGCTACAACAACAATGAGAAAAGCCAGGAGCAGTTTGCATTACAAGTAACAGTATGGTTCTCTGCATATATGGTGCTGGTTACATGGAGTTACATGTAATGTCATCTTAAAGACTGTGTGTGTAAAGCAACTAAAGCCTGACTGCTGCATAAACATTGCTTCTAAAAGAGACCTTTGGAGTTACATAGAAGCACAGAAATATTAAAGACTGATGGCAGAAATAGATGAAGGGACCAACCCAGACACACAAGTCCCTGCAGTCTCTCCCGTCATGCTTTATCCCTCCCAACTTACACCATTTTTGTTGCATATCTCATTTTATTGAATCAGTATCTTTTTGTAAGTGAAGTTTCCAGATCTGGGCACAGTATTCTAAATGAGACCACTCTACCGTGCAGACTTCCATTTGCTTTGCCTGCTGCCTGGCCAAACTGTTTGCACCAATTGCAATCACCTAAAATTAGAACCTCTAACGTTAGCTCACCCAATGACCTGTGTTCATGTGTGGTGACATCAGTGTTGTCATCATCTGAAAAAATGGAACTGAAAAACATGTATGCATGAGAATATAATAGGCCATTGTCCCAGTCCACATTTCAAGCACATTAAAAGTCAACTATTCAGTTCATGTGGTGTCTCACATTGTTAGATCATCTGACAGCTTGTGAAAGGCCTGCAGTAACTGGGATGAAAGATCTCCTTCCATCTCTTCATGTGATGTAGCCTTTCACAGATCTTACTCTGCTTTTATGTTATTTGTATTACTTAAACTTTCACCCCCTTGTAGAGTTCTCCGCAGGAATATAACAACAATAGTCGTCGTCATCGTCAGCTTTGGTGAGTAAAAGCCAATCGCAGCATTTACCTAATTCATCAGCAGAAAAGAGGTGAAAAAACAGTCTGTTTATCTATTGCGTGTTTAATTTTTTAGAGAACACATCTAATATTCAAACCAGTTTAGTGTTTTCTTTATTATGTAGTTTGCATAATATTCTACAGCAGGGATATTCCTACTGTGGCCCTCCAGCTGTTGTAGAACTACAAGTCCCATGAGGCATAGCAAGACTCTGACAGCCACAAGCATGATGCCCTGAGGCAGGGGCATGATGGGACTTGTAGTTTTTGCATATTTTTTGCATATCCCAGGATTAGGAACCCCTATAACACTCCAAAACTATTGGGGAAATATTCTGCAATCAATAGGTGCACTTAATGGGGTTGATATACTAGTGCACTTTGCAAGTCACATTTCCCCAAAGCTTAATGAATTTGGCGGAACCTTTTTGACTTTCATCATCCAATCATGGGCAAAAACCTGGCTCTCAATCAACATTCTAATTTATCCCAAAGGTGTTCAAGAGTTCCATGTAGGCCACTTGAGTTTCTGCACACAAAACATGTCTTTATGTACCTGGTTTTGTGCACAGCAGTGCAGATATGATGGAACAGATAAGTGCCTTTCCCAAACTGTTGCCACTAAGTTTAAAGTGTGCAATTCAGTGTTAATTTTGGCAGCAAATTTCAATTTAGTTTTAGTCTTAGTCTTAGGACTAAAATGGCATTTTAGTTTTAGTCCCATATTCGTCTTCTGCAAGTGTTTTAGTTTTAGTCGTATTTAGTCGACTAAAACTCCAATATATTTTAGTCGACTAAATGTCTTACATTTTAGTCGACTAAAGCTCATTTTAGTCATCTATAATCGAATGGGTGTAGTTCAATTGTAATTTGTAATGCATTATTTAAGCATTTCTCTACAATTTCCAAACTTATTATATACTACTGCTGGTCCTGGAGTGAAAAATCTAATATTCAAAATCTAAATTTTCATTTAGTTTTAGTTAAGTCTTTTGACTAAAATGCCCTTTTAGTTTTAGTCGTATTTTAGTCTTAAGACTAAAATGCCATTTTAGTTTTAGTCGTATTTTAGTCATCTGAATTATGGTAGTCGACGAAAACGTTTTAGTCGGTTTTAGTCGACGAAATTAACACTGGTACAATTGTCCAATGTGTTGTTGTATACTAATATTTGTCAATGGAGATTATATGTGCATGTTTTTATGAACCTGGTTTTGGACTGGATTGACCAACCAGAGCATGGGTTCTGAACCTGTGGCCCTCCAGTTGTTGCGGAACTACAAATCCCATGAGGCATTGTAGGGTCAACAGTTGCAAGCATGATTCCCAAAGGCATGATGAGATTTTTAGTTCCACAACAGCTGGAGGGCCATAGGTTGAGCAGTCATGAACTAGATGTTCTGTTTTTTTTTTTTTTTGGTCAAGAGTCTACAAATGTTTGACCACAGTATACTGTACATGAGAAGCAGAACCACTATTGCCTCGTTTCCACTGAGCGGATCGGATCGGATCGGGTCAGTTCGGTACGGTACGCTAATTTGAGTGTTTCCATTATGAAAGTGGCCCATACAACTGAACCAAACCGCACCATTCCTGGTCCTGCTTCAGATGTAGGGCCATAGGAAATGGTACGATACGGTTAGGGCGGAGCTACTGGCGTCACACGATAGATTCCACTGATTGGCAGACAGGAAAAATTCAATGCTCACGTCAAATGAAAGAGCAAAACAAACACCTCATTTGGTGTAAACCCCGCATGGTCCCTGGTGGCCCGACTTGCAGTGGAAACGCTCACCTGAATAGACCGGACCATTCTAACCCTTCCAAACTGTACCAACCCGAACCGTTCCGCTCAGTGGAAACGAGGCATAAGATGCCCAAAGAAAATTATAAATACTTAAACCTTATTTGCACAGCTGTTACTTTGTAGTTTAGATTGTTTAGTTTTTAGATAGTTACAGATTTTATAATTAGGTAAATTTTGTATATCAAGTACTTGCTTTTACTGATTTTTGTGTAATTAGAATCAGTATATTATAATATTATTATTTGAATGTTGTGTGTAGGTTTTTAAGTGTGTGAGATTTGAATGTATACATTTCTGAGGGTGGTAGCATATGTGTACTTATGTATAAAAACTTTGGGAGTTATCTTCTGAACTGGAAACATATTCCTTGTATGTTTGTATATTCCTGGCCAAATAAAGCTGGTTCTGATTCAGACAAATTTTTTAACATCCGTTATGAAATTTGTAAGGTGCTATGCTTTATGACATCAAGAATTACTGCAGCTGTAGTCTCTAATGGTTTTGACACTCTTCATCTTCCTTTCTTCAATGCTCTCCTGAGTTAGATCTTTCCTAGAAGACAGAAAAGCCTAATACTAGAGCTCCAATGTCTTGTGCAGGGCCGCTGATAGGGGGGACCACCAGCCCTCTTGTAGGGGGCCCAAACACGGGGGGGGGGCCCTCACAGAGAGGGGGGTTTGTTATGGACAACAAATACAGAAATCTTCCTCCAGCACCTGAATCTAATCTGTCCCTCTCCCTGCTATCAGCTTTTATCTGCTGAGAAAGAGACAGTCATCCCTCACTAATCCCCCTCCCTGTGTGGGCCCCCCTCCCAGCACTGGCTCTAATGTTATCTCTGCTCAGGAGTTTATTTGTAACTTTGTTTCTCCCCCTCTGTCTCTCTGATCACTGAGCTCCAACTGCCCAGCCTGTATATTTTTCATAGTTTTTTTTTTAGTTTCATAGTTTTTTTTTTTGATTTAGCAGGAAATATGTGAGTTATGTTATGTTTGTGTCTGCTAATAGTGATTTTGTTGTAATTTTAGCTAAATATATCTTTAATATTTTCTTGGAGGGGGGGCCTGCCAGGTAGTCTGTACGGGGCCCTGCGATTCCTAACAGCAGCCCTGGTCTTGTGCACCTACATTGGTCATGTACAAGTCCTTCACTACTAGTAAAACATTAGGACTCATGTTTCAGAGTTGTTTTAGCTGTTAAATTATTTACATGTCTTAGAATGTACATTTTGAGACAAATTAAATTGTCTGAAACAATTTGAAACACTCCTTACGCTTTACACATATGACTGCTATAGCAATCACTGCTACTCAACATTTCAATTTAGTTCCTGTTAGAGAAAAAAAAAATGAAAAAATAAAAAGTTAGGCTTCTTATGCACATCATCTGAAATTAGGAACTACATAATTATGTCTCTTTTAAAATAAACGTCCAAAACGGTTGCAGTTCTTTTAAAGCGGTAGCAAATTCCGCTTTTTATCTTGTGCCTACAGGTGAGTTTATTATAATGCTTACCTGTAGGTACAGTGAATATCTCCTAAATATGCACTGTTTAGGAGATTACTACATGTGCAGCAGCCGGTGACGTCACTGACGCATGTGCACTGTGCTCTCAATGGACGGCACACATGAGTATGCTGTCAATTGTGAGAGCTGTGCCAAGACTGTGACATCATTGTGGCTTGGTTATTCAAATGGCCAGAGCCCAGGAAACCCAGGAGATAGACCGGCTGAAGATGACAGCGCGCTGCTGGAAGGATCTGCTTTAACAACTGTTTGAAATTATTTACAAATTTTTCACGACTACCTATTCTATTCAATTTCACATTTTTTTTTTTTCAACTGGGATAGATGAGTTTGTGTGCTGGTCACCCAACTACTCTTTTAACTGATCCTGACATTTGGATTCTTGAATCCTCAGTATTAAAGTGGCTGACAAAATGACCTAGGTCCTATACAGCTTTTCATACTTCTGTAACTGCTAGACCACATTTGTCATCATTTAAAATTCCATCTATAGCATGGGTATCCAACCTTTTGGCTTCTCTGGGCCACATTGAGTGTAGAGAAATTTTCTCGGGCCGCAAATAAAATATATACTATAGTTATGGTATATAAGTAATAAAACGATCCCTTACAAGGCTGCCTACAGTTAGTTGGAAGCCGCTGTGGCCATGCCCCCGACGCAACTTCCTTCCTCCCCAGCAAAAAAAAAAACTATTTTCAGGAAGCAGTGGGCCGCATTGCCTGCAGTTCCGGGCCGCATGAGGCCCCCGGGCCGCAGGTTGGACGTGCCTGATCTATAGCCACCCTGTCCACAGGGGGACAACAGTGATATGCGATGTCACTGCAGAACAATCAGGTATCAGCGTTATCACCCAATTACAAAATAAAAATGGAAAAATAATGGATCTTCTGCCAGGATCAACTGGTAATAGAACGATATGTTATGCATCATATTTGATTTTGCTCATAGCTCTACTTTTAGACTCAGTTCACACTACTGCAAAGCGATTTTCAGTGAGATTATGTCGTGTGACTTTGGATATGGTTAGCATATTCTATGGAGCCAAAAAGCACTGAAATTGCACTAAATTAGCACAGGAACATTTTCCAAAAATCACACTGCACAGAGTCACATTGATATGAATGGGAATGTGATTTCCCTTGGTTTGTGATTCTGTGCGACCCAAGTTGCATCAGAAATCACATCAGTGTGAACCAGCACTAAGTTGTGAATTATTATAGCTGCTCCTGCTAAACATTTTCTCTGTGTCAGCATGAGATTCAATAATGAATTGCAGAGTCAAATTTGAATCATTATACCTGCAAACAGGTCTCTTCCAATTTAAGAGGTATGCAGGGCTCATTAAAATGTGTAAACCCTGAAAATTAAAGTAGTAATAAACCCCAAATAAAAATGTAACAGTCAGTTAATAACACACTTCCAGTGACATCAGTATGTGGGAGTTTATCAGGACTGGCAGCCGACAGCAGATGCCCCATAGTAACTCTACGAGTGAAGTCACTTCCCGGGCATTTCAAAGCTGTTGGCAGCATTCTCTCTGTACACAGCAGCTGCCACTGGAGACCGGATTGGCTTTAGAAAAGGTAAGTAGTATAGCGATTTTTTCTTTATGGGGCTAGATAGATTAGCTTTAGAATGTGGCTGAGAGTAAGTTTGGCATTAGTAGGCTTTGGCTGAACTTCAACTTTAACACTTTATAAGCAGTTACAGCAAACAGTTGTATTTTCCACTTGAGATAAAGGTTTTCCATAAGTTAAAAAATGCCGACCACTGTAAGCACCCCTGTCAGTGTTAAAAAATAAATGGAAGTTGAATAATAACAGACTTGCTGGCTGGATCACCAGATGAAAATAAACATTAAAAAAGCCTAAAAAAGAAAACTAATATAACCACCACATTTAAGAACTGGTAAACTGCAATTTCATGAATTTTTGTTTTTAGGTTTAATACTTCTTTACTTTCTCCAGCTTGCTCCCTTTAGTTCTGTTGCTGACTTGCCGACCACCTACAGTACTTTAACTGCGAGTGGGCAGAGGCAGGCTGGATCATGTACATGTACGTCATCTAGCCTGCTCTGGGAGAGAGGCGCGTAGCACTCCACTCCCACGACCACTGTGTCATCCTGGATGTGTGGATCCCGGTACCCACGGCCTGGTGATCATGTGATTGCCATGCAATCACATGATCACAAAAGTCAACAAAGTTATTATGAATAACGAAAAATTGCTATCAAACACATAATTTTCCTTTCCTGGCCTACCCTCACGTCAACACACAACGTATTAACATCTCCTCTGGAGCCCACAGGACCACCTCTTCCAAGCTGAATCATAGACTAAAGATGACAAATTGAAACGTCCCCATGTGCCACCTGGCCCAAGGTACCGCCACTGCCAATAAGATCTTTAAAAGATTCCTGGGGCTGTGCCAATTCTGTAAAAGGCAGACACCTGAACTGAAAGTGACATCTGGTCACCGCAAATCTCACATGCCTCTGGTGCTCAGCATTGATTGGTACATGGAAGTATGAGTCGGCAGGTCGATTGACACTAACTGGTCCACCAGCTGAACTATCCCTGTTACTGTCTGCATGGACTAAATCTTGAACCTCTTAGTGTATATGTACACATTTGGTTCCTTCATACTGAAACAGGCCAAAAGGCTTTTGTCTTAGGTACTAGAAAAACTGGGGAGAAAAGCCCCCAGATGATTCTATGTTTCTAGCATCACTGGCATGATAGCCTTGTAGCAGTATAAAAATTCTTAAACGTAATCTTGCAAACATTTACCCTTCTGAGATCTGTTGGTCATGAATAAAATTAATTTAGTGGTCAACCTTGGAATTCTCCATTGTACTCCCACCTAACCGTTTTCTGGACCCACTGGTCTTTGATGATTGTCGTCCAAACCCTCCAGAAGGAGGCTACAATCATCAACTTCACTCAGTCCTCCTGGCCCCAACTGGAAGAGACTATTTGGGCGCACCTTCAAAAGACTTTCCAGCTATCTTAGCAATGTGCTCTTGACTTTATTGCATGTAAAAAGTAACCTTAAGGCACCTCCACTGTGATCGTTAAATCAGCAGTGTGTCCTATAAGATTTGTCATTCGCTTAACTGCGTTGTTCAGCATTTGACCAAATAATATCCTCCCATTATAGGAAATGTTAAAGGCTTGTGTGTAAGTTCCATCTGCCCTCCAGTGGTGTAACTACAACACTCTCATGGCTGTTACTGAGTTTGCCAGCGCTTGTACTAGGTCCATCAAAGCATCCACCAAAAAGTCAGCTGCCAGTTTCAACACCTCCAAGAAACTGTGCCAAATCTTGCAGTTTCTAGTCTTGAATTGAATGCCATTTCCAAACAGTTTAGATATCGAAGTTAACTCTGTTGCTGGTTGACAGGCAAAACCTGTCAGGGTATATATTTTCTACAAGCCTGATAGCCAAATCACCACAATTTCTGCCTTCCAGATGTGTTTCTGCATTAGTGTTTTTCATGCATACCAATGCATTTTGCCACTTTCCAGATGTGTTCCATACAGAAGCAATGTAAAATATTCTACTTTGTTGACTGCACTAGCATGTGCTGCACTGGTGAGAACTAGGTCATTAAAATCCAAATTAAACACTGTCCATGTGTTCTTGGTGCAGAAAAAAAAAACGTACTGGACTACATCTGGTGTGAACAAGTTCACTTTCCCATCCATAGAATCTTCAACAATTTCCCCATTTTTCTTTGGGATTATTAAAGTATTCCGTATTTTGTAAAGGCAACTGAGTTGAAAAAAGGCAAAGATACTTGATGCACCAGACGCGCTAGAGGGCAGCATCCACCCCTGGAAGTACAGTGCATAAACAGGCATCAGCCATCCTATTGGTATAAAGCTTAGAGAACCTGTTACTGTAAATTGGTCTTTTGATGAGGTCTCTGCCATCCTTCATCAACAACACTTTATGCTCTGTCATTATGGGAAAAGAAGGCCCTTGGAAATTTCTGCATGCTTTTTGCAGTGTGAGGGCATCTGGCCCCCGGTACTAAAGGAGAAAATTAGATTAAAATCAAAAGTATGTGCACCTGACCTTTCTTCATCCATCCTTCAACACTTACGTGCTTTTTTTTTTTTTTTTTTGTGTTGCTTGTGGCGTGAATATTTGCAGCATACTTTCTGCTATAGACGCCTCAATAGGGCTTAGAATTTTGCACATCCACATCCTTGTGAGGCAATACGTGCCTCTGCAGACTGCATACAGGCCCAAAATTCCCCCTATTTCCTATCATGCTGACATAAACACTTGTGAGTCAGTGCCACATGGGGTGCTTGGGGAGCATGAAAGCCACCCTGTGGAGGACTCCATGGGATGCGGATTGTCCTGGGCAGGCAAAGTTGATAGTTTGGCAGGTCTTATGTTTTTTGGAGCATTTACCTTCAGGGTTTCTGCTCCCAAAATAATGCAAAACATCATAATTTGCAGTCCTTAAGCACTCTTTAAAAATCATGTCTTACGTTGCCCCCTCCTGCCTTTGCTAGTCTTCCGTGCCACTAACAGGTGTGGTAAGCTCATATTTGCACAAAATATATAGTAAAAATCATATTACCTCTCACCAAAAACCAGGCACACTGTCTCTTTAAGACTCATCTGCCTTCATCCACTTACTTTAGAAGCAGTAGCAGCAAGTGAGCCCAGGCAACACTTCCAGAGGCAGATAGGAGACAGTCGGAGTCTGAGACAAAACCAGTCAGACTGTCAAACCCACAGGAGTACACAGTATAGCAGGGGAGCCAGTACAGCACATCTAGAGGCAGACAGTAGACACAGTCAGAGTCTGAGACAAAACCAATCAGACGGTCCAATCTCCAGGAACACACTGCACAGCAGGGAGCAACAGCAACAAGTCTTTACCTGGCAGGACTGCAGAGAGAGAGGAAGAGAAGCCCTTTCCTCTGCAGACCTCTAAGATTGTTTACCCCCCTGCTTGGCACCTGGCGGATACCATCCTGTGCTGCCCCATCTCCCTGCCCCCTGTGACATCAATACAGCCACTCTGACTGAAAATAAAGTCAGGAGCGCAGTGCGGTGCACTGCAAATACAAGACAGGAAAAAACCCAAGGGAGAGGCAATAACGACATTGCAGAGCTTTTTATAATACCACACCTGTACAATATCAATGCTGTTTAAGCATCATTTGCCCGCGGCCCGGCACATAGGGCACCCAGTTTTTAGGAAGGTTTACTTCCAACATTTTGGGCCTTACAACTCCATGAGAGGCTGAACATGGAGGGGTAGGTTCATCAGTGGGGGATATATTTGCAGCAAAGTACTTACCAACTGCAATCCACATGTGACCTGGAGCATGACCATAAAAGAAGAACACTTTAGTTGGGGGAGGGGCTGTCTTTTTTTAGCTAGGAAGGGGTGGTTCTGTGGGCAGAGGAGATGTTAACCCATTGTGTGCTGACGGGAGGTAGGCCAGGAAAAATGAATTCATAACAGCTGTGTTTCCTCTGCTGTGATTGGCTCACAGCTATCACATGGTATCTGAGCCAACCACAGAACTCTGAACTATGGGATTGGCTGTAGTCAATCACAGATCACTAGTAGTCACATCTGTCATGAATGTAACCGATTTTTATCTTATCCCTAAAAAACGCTCACAACTTCTATTTGTTATGTGTAAACACAAGGCGCATATTATTTTCATCCAAGAAACTCACTTTAGTTTAAATTCTATACCTAAGCATATCATCAGACCTACCTTAAATCAAAATCTAAGGGGGTTTCCATACTCATCTTTCAACATTGTCCCTTACAGGTAAATGGCACTTTAACAGACAAGGATGGACTATATCTTTTTCTCAATGGCGAGCTTTTAGGTAAACCTATCACATTGGCAAACATGTAACATGTATTCATAATTTACAAAAAGTCTCCTTCTTTGGCAATGTATTAAAACTTCTCATCAGAATTTAATGTTCCGCTTAAGCCCCTATTAGGTGGGCTTCATTCCAGGCAGAGAGGCCAGGGATAATACTCTGATTGCAATCAATCTTTACCACTCCTTGAGTCAATTAGGTTTCTTTCTCTCCCTGGATGCGGAGAAGGCATTTGACATGGTGGCCTGGGACTATATGACCGCCGCATTTCAAACAGTTGGGACCCGTTATCATAGGCTTCAGTTTACTTTATCCTTATACTCAACCCCAATGGCAAGAGTCCAGGTCAATAGCCACCCGTCAAATGCCTTCTCCATATCAAGTGGGACCCAGCAGGGCTCCCCCTTGTCCCCTCTCATTTTCATGTGGACCCTGGAAACCATACTTTTCCGCTTAATGCGTAACTCCAGTTTTGTTCAGAAAAAACATTCCCCTCTGGGTGATCTATGTACAATACAAGGGTTATAACAACTTTTGTTGCAGCTTCTTACCTTTTGTTATTCTAAAGAAATTGATGTTTGTTACTCTGTGCTGAGTGGATCTAATGGGAGTGGTTTCATAATTATTAGTCAGCTTTGCAGCTGCAGAGCACTAATGAAGAAATCTGCACAGCTTGCATCCGTTTAGATGTGTTCCTATTGGGAGTATCTCACCAAAAATTACATTTTTGTTCCAGGTTGTGCCTGACATTTGACTTGGATCTTAAGCAGACTTCTGGGAAAATTGGCGAGCCAATCACACAAGCAGGACATTATGTTTCTGGGGGGTGGTCAGTACACATTCTGTGTACAGAACAACTCCAGGTAGCCATATTGCATTGCATTTTCTGAAAACAACAGATTGCAAATTGAAAAGGAAAGGTGATTTTTAATAACATTCAATTACAATATGACTTACAATATGACTTGTGTCACAATTGTATACGCTATATTATATTTTTTCCTTATTTGCTATTTGTTTTCCCCACAATAGTGGAGTTACCCTTTAAGGGCAAATGCAGATATAAAGGGTATTCAGATCTTGGGTACCAGGTATAAATTGGCAGCCTTTGCAGATAACATCCTCCTCTTCCAATCTGAGCCGCATATCACGATCCCTAACCTGCTTTTAAACTTCTCCCTGTTCAAATCCCTGTAAAATTTACAGATTATTTTTACAAAATCTTTTGCCCTTAGTGCCGGGTCACACTTGTGT
This sequence comes from Pelophylax lessonae, assembly GCF_965119305.1. NCBI lineage: Eukaryota > Metazoa > Chordata > Amphibia > Anura > Ranidae > Pelophylax > Pelophylax lessonae. The sequence continues at coordinate 70,231,184 of NC_138769.1, forward strand.
GATGCGGGAAGGCTGCGAATTCGCAGCTTGTTCCTGCATCGCAAACGCACATCTGGCAGTTCACACTGCCATATGCGATACGCAGGGGGTGTCAATGAAATGTTAACGACACCCCCAGTTTGATCGCATATTGCAGTGCGATCTGACAGTTCGCACAGGATCGGATCGCACAAGTGTGAACCACTGTGTGATCCGATCCTGATGCGGCTGAAAAAAAGGGTCATGTGCGACTTTTGTGCGGGTGCAGTGCGAATTTAGCCATACAAAGTGTATGGCTGAATTCACACTGCACATCCGATCGCATGTAATGAAGGAGCAGTGCGCTCCGATATTACATGTGATCGCCGCACACGCTATAGTGTGAACCGGCACTTAATGTTACCCTGTCGCAGGACACACTCAAACAATGTCAATCCAACTTTCCTTTCATCTTGAAGCCAGATGCAATTCCCTATCTTGGTATACACATGCCAGCGTGTCTTTCGAAACTGTATACTAGAAATTACTTAACCCTCCTCTGGAAAATACAAAGAGAACTTACTAGAGAACTTCTATTTTCCTGGTTTGGCAGGGCAGCCAACATCAAAATAGACATCCTGCCCAGATTGTTATGTCTCCTGTAAACAATCCCAATAAATCTACCCAAAGCCTGCTTTGCGTCATACAGGTTGGCGTGCACCACTTTCCTCTGGGGTTTCAAACTTCCCCGACTTAGTTATGACACACTTATTGTTCAAAATTACAGGCACTTATAGGTTTACCAGACAATCTTAGGTATTACTGGATGTGCCACCTGTCTAGTGTTTTAGATTAAAATGTACATTTCCAAGTGAAGGCATGGGTTCCATTAGGAGACACCTATGCGCAACTGTCCCTAAATATTATCCCTTGGGTTCTTCAGCAACATTCAGTATACCACCTCTTTAGAAATGTAGCACCCTCTAGCTTAGTGTGTAGTGTAAATAGGTTTTTGGTAGTGTAGGTAAATTGTTTGGCTTATCTGGCAGCTAAGGCTGTGTGTTTTGAATCTGGGTCAGGACAAATATTTCAGGGGAGCTGGAATGACTCATCAGGCAGCATCTCTGATACCTCCACCCACTTGCTGGAACTTTGCAGAAACTTTCAGAAGAATGGGAGGTAGATTAGGAGGAGCTGCCTGGAGTATTGATGTGGGCTCCAACCAATCCTCGGCCAAATGGGCTGGCAGGGGGAGGGGCGTTCAGGTAGAAGCTGGAGATAGAGTGCTGAGTAGGCTGTCAGAGACCCTTTAGGGTAACCCCTTAGTCTAGGGGAGGTGACCTTGGGCCTGGGGCTTGGGTGCAGGAGGGATTCTCTGACAATGCAAGGAGGAGTCCTTTCCAGTGGCACGGGAGCAGATGTAAGGACAGCAGGCACTTCCAGGAAATCTCCAGGGAGAAGAAAGCCTGCTGGCTGGTGAGTGAGATAGTCAGGGATGACTGAGCCAGGTGGGCTGGCAGTGCCTGAAGTGGTGGTGTTGGGATCAGTAGCAACAGGAAGGTAGCTGGACACTGGGATTTTTTCTGCACACCCAAAGGGGCCCGCAGTCCCTGTCTGTAAAGGGCATTTACTGGATCTGGCTGAGTGCCTTGTTAGATCCCCCAGTGTTCCAGCTGGGCCTGAGTGTTCTGCATCAAAGTGATGTGCAGTTAGCAGAAGGAGAGTGTATACATGGACTGTATATAGTTGTGTCCCTGAAGAGTTTCTTTGCTGAAAAGTCAAGTGGGAGATAAGAACAGCGCCACTCTAAGTGCAGTAAACTCAATACTTTATTTAGCATCTAATAATGCTGGGTACTCACAAGATAAAACGATTAAAAAGCATGATGAATGTGTGTAAAAAGATCCATTATTCCAGTGCCTGGGCGAGGAGGGGCTGATGTGCTCCAAACAAGTCCGTCCGACTGCGGGAGTAAGCAGTATCCGGACCCCGAGGACACCTGCAACGCCTCCGGCGGCGGACTTCCGGGTTGGGTGTAGAACGTGGGCGTGATGACGTAGGCGACGCGTTGTCGGAGCATGCGCTCCTTCCTCAGGCCTATGAACCCGCCATCTTGGAAAAGGGCATTATATAGGGGAGGAATGTTCGACTGCCGCAGGGTCCTAAGAGGAGTCCTATGCGGCAAATACCCTCACTGAGGACACCTGGACAGCAGTTTGAGCCTAAGAGCTAAGTGGGTATGGTTGAATATATACACACAGAGTATACATAAATAAATAAAAGTGGTCATATACTGCAAACTACAGGATTACTAAAAAAAAAGAAAATGACAGACATGATAAATAGAAACCTAATAGTAGGAAGTATTGTATCTGGAACCGATCCTAAAGGCAGCAAAGAATAATAAAAAATAATAATAATAAAAAATAATTAAAAAATAAATAAATAAATAAAAAATAAAATAAAAATAAAATTGAAAATAGATGATGGAAAACTGGATGCGACTGATAAGAATTACTGTGGGAAGGATCAGGAATAAAAAATCAGGAATAAAAAATAAATAAATAAATAATAATAAAAAATAAAAAAATGTATAAATAAAAATAAAAATAATAATAATAAAAATAAAAATGAAAAATAAAAATGAAATAATAAAAATGAAAAAAGAAAAAATAATAATTAAATGAAAATTAAATTAAAAAATACTAATTAATAAAAATGAAAAAAATGAAAAAAATGAAACAAACTAAATGAAACCTGATGGAATAAATTTGAATGGATGGAGCTAGTGACAATTTAAATAAAAAAAAAAAAAAAAGGGGAGTAGTAGGCATATAGCATACACTCTCGCAACCTTCTTTTAAATGTGAAGAAGGGGAACTGTGTGCACATGCAAACAGTGTCGCAACCTTCATTCACTATCAAGTTTAAAATACCAACTAGACTTGTATAAAAACTATCATATACCGCCTGAAAAAATACACACACATATATGTATACATATATATATATATATACAGTGGGTACGGAAAGTATTCAGACCCCCTTAAATTTTTCACTCTTTGTTATATTGCAGCCATTTGCTAAAATCATTTAGGTTCATTCTTCTTCCTCATGAATGTACACATAGCACCCCATACTGACAGAAAAACACAGAATTGTTGACATTGTTGCAGATTTATTAAAAAAGAAAAACTGAAATATCACATGGTCCTAAGTATTCAGACCCTTTGCTCAGTATTTAGTAGAAGCCCCCTTTTGATCTAATACAGCCAGGAGTCTTTTTGGGAAAGATGCAACAAGTCTTTCACACCTGGATTTGGGGATCCTCTGCCATTCCTCCTTGCAGATCCTCTCCAGTTCTGTCAGGTTGGATGGTAAACGTTGGTGGACAGCCATTTTTAGGTCTCTCCAGAGATGCTCAATTGGGTTTAAGTCAGGGCTCTGGCTGGGCCATTCAAGAACAGTCACTGAGTTGTTGTGAAGCCACTCCTTCGTTATTTTAGCTGTGTGCTTAGGGTCATTGTCTTGTTGGAAGGTAAACCTTCGGCCCAGTCTGAGGTCCAGAGCACTCTGGAGAAGGTTTTTGTCCAGGATATCCCTGTACTTGGCCGCATTCATCATTCTCTTGATTGCAACCAGTCGTCCTGTCCCTGCAGCTGAAAAACACCCCCACAGCATGATGCTGCCACCACCATGCTTCACTGTTGGGACTGTATTGGACAGGTGATGAGCAGTGCCTGGTTTTCTCCACACATACCGCTTAGAATTAAGGCCAAAAAGTTCTATTTTGGTCTCATCAGACCAGAGAATCTTATTTCTCACCATCTTGGAGTCCTTCAGGTGTTTTTTAGCAAACTCCATGCGGGCTTTCATGTGTCTTACACTGAGGAGAGGCTTCCGTCGGGCCACTCTGCCATAAAGCCCCGACTGGTGGAGGGCTGCAGTGATGGTTGACTTTCTACAACTTTCTCCCATCTCCTGACTGCATCTCTGGAGCTCAGCCACAGTGATCTTTGGGTTCTTCTTTACCTCTCTCACCAAGGCTCTTCTCCCCCGATAGCTCAGTTTGGCCGGACGGCCAGCTCTAGGAAGGGTTCTGGTCATCCCAAACGTCTTCCATTTGAGGATTATGGAGGCCACTGTGCTCTTAGGAACCTTAAGTGCAGAAGAAATCTTTTTGTAACCTTGGCCAGATCTGTGCCTTGCCACAATTCTGTCTCTGAGCTCTTCAGGCAGTTCCTTTGACCTCACGATTCTCATTTGCTCTGACATGCATTGTGATCTGGAAGGTCTTATATAGACAGGTGTGTGGCTTTCCTAATCAAGTCCAATCAGTATAATCAAACACAGCTGGACTCAAATGAAGGTGTAGAACCATCTCAAGGATGATCAGAAGAAATGGAAAGCACCTGAGTTAAATATATGAGTGTCACATCAAAGGGTCTGAATACTTAGGACCATGTGATATTTCAGTTTTTCTTTTTTAATAAATCTGCAACAATGTCAACAATTCTGTGTTTTTCTGTCAGTATGGGGTGCTATGTGTACATTCATGAGGAAGAAGAATGAACCTAAATGATTTTAGCAAATGGCTGCAATATAACAAAGAGTGAAAAATTTAAGGGGGTCTGAATACTTTCCGTACCCACTGTATATACATACATATATGCACATACATATGTATATATATAAAGGCATGATAGTAAAATGGTAAAACATATAGGTTGTGAATTATAAATTGAAGTTAAAATAAAAATAAATAAGATGGTAATATTAAAAAATTCTAATATTAAAAAAGGAGTGATAGGTGGTGTCCAATTCAAGAGAAACTAAATGTAACATAGCACATGTGACAGAGGATCATCCATCTCCCACTCTCCTTGTTGGAGTGACCCTATTCTTCCACATGGCTGGTCAGACCCCAATAGGTCAGGAGCCTCATACCAGGGAGTTGGTCTCTACTTCCTCGTTAAGGCCCCCAGGTGTTAGAGTGTCTAATGTATATATCCAAAAAGCTTCTCTTTGGCACAGCTGTTTGAAGCGTTGGGCTGCTGAAGGCATGGCGGGTATGGATTCTAAAACCCAGACTCGTAACCCTAGAGAGGAATGATCATGGTGAGTCAAAAATGGCAGGGAACACTGTGCTTGTCATTACCTGCCAACATAAAACAAGCCACAAGGGCATGTTAAACAATACACCACAAACTCTGTGGAGCAGTTAAAGAATTTTTTGACGGGATAGGTTTGCCCTTTGATGTTGTACTCTTTTTGCCCATGGGTCACATGTTTACATGTCAGACATAGTTTTTTCCGACACTGAAACATGCCCACTAATGGAATCATGTTTAGATGGGATTTTAGGGGGATACTTTTAAGTTTGCTCGGGGCCACCAAACTCTTAATGTTTCTGGCTCTTCTGTACGTGATTTGGGGCCTAGGGGGCAAGCTACTCCTCAGATGTGGGTCTTCCAAGAGAATAGGCCAATGTTTCATAAACAATTTCTCCATCTTCCTAAACTGGTTGTGAAACTGTGTAACAAAACGTGGACCTTGGGATTGTGTGCCCAATTAATTTGTTTTCTTAGCCAAGGGGCCTTTTAGATATAAATATTGTGCGGTGTCCACCAAGGTTTCGGGAAAGGATTTTTCAATAAATTTAGTTTTCAGATGTCCACTCTGTTCCAAATAATCTTCTTTAAGGCCCATACACACGTACCGATCGTCGGCATACAAACGTCGGTGGACGAAGGATCTGCCGATTGTACGCGTGTTAGTATGGTGCCTCCGACAGATGTCTGCGCACAATCCGCGGACAAAAGTCTTTCGTGCAAACATGAAAATATTTGTATGCCGACACCAGAACGGACGATTGTTCGCCTGTCAGTACACAATTCGGCCGACAGACCGCAGATTTGCAAGACTGGGCATGCTCAGAAAATAGAAAACACAGGGAAAGTTAACCATTACATGACATCACTTCTGCAGTCGGCGGACAAAATTCTTGTGCTGTCCTTGTGCTGTCTTTGCACTTTTCAGCAGACACCGACATCCCGGGGAGAAAAGAGGAACATTTGTAAGCCGACCATCGGTACGTGTGTACGGGGCTTTATTCGTACAATTTCTCCTCAACCTGCAGTACTGGCTCTTCGGAATGTTTTGAATCCACCTGGGGTGGTGACAGCTGTTAAAATGGAGGAACGAGTTCCCCGCTGTCGGCTTAGTATAATTTTTGGCTTAAATTTTTCCTTCTCTGTGGTACAACAACAGGTCAAGGAAGGCCAATTCCGATGGGCCAGAGACCGAGGTGAAGGACAGATTGTACGAATTAGCATTGCAATGTTGGACAAAATCCAAGAAAGTTGACTGTGGGCCATCCCAAATCACTACAATGTCATCAATGTACCTCCCATAAAATATCAAATGGGAGGCAAAGGGGTTATTTCTGAAGACATAGTGGGATTACCACATACCCATTGTCAAGTTGGCGTAGCTGGGGGCAAAATTTGCCCCCATCGCCGTGCCATTGGTCTGGAGGTAAAAAGACCCTTCAAATTCGAAATAATTATGTTTGAGACAAAAACATGTGGCATCCAAAATAAACTGGGCCTGTCCTGGATTGATATTGGAACTATTGTGCAGAGAGAGGGAGACTGCTTGGAGGCCAACCGAATGGGGGATACTAGTGTACAAGGAATTAACATCCAAAGATGCCCACATGTAAGTGGGTTCCCAATGGTAGGGTGCCAAGAGTTCTAGAAGATGTACTCCATCCCGTATGTATGAGGGCAAGTCCTGTGCCAAAGGCTTAAGAAACTGGTCCACATACAGGGAGAAGGAATTGGTAACACTTTCCATTGATGCCACAATAGGCCTCCCAGGTGGATTGGTTGGGTCTTTATGGACCTTGGGAATATGATAGAAATAGGGCAATGCATAAAAATCTCTAAGAAAAAATACATATTCTGTTTTGTTAATAATTCCATCTTCTTTAGCCTTATCCAATAATGATTTGGCCTCCAAGGTGTAGCCTGGCAGAGGGTCACAGCTCAGTTTACAATAAGTAGAGGGCGTGGCTTGGCACGAGCGGGAGATGGCTGCTTAGACAGGGAGCTCCGTGAACAACCCGATCTCCACTGCTTTCTCGGGCACCTAAACTCTCAAATATGGGCAGACCCAACAAACCTGGACACAGTACCAAGTCTTCCAGGTCCGGAACCGGCAGCGCTGTTAAACAAATCCCAGATTTCTTCTCCTCACAGCGATCTAGCAGAAGAGGCTCTCAGGGGCACAAGATGGCGCAGGCTGCATTCCAAGATGAGGAGAGAGAATATGACACGGACTCCGTTGCTGACACCGAGGACACGGTAGGAGACCCTGAAATCTCTGATCCCCCCCTGAACTTTAAAAGCATGACTGCAATAGCTGCAGATATAAAAAACTCTTTTGCTGCTGCAATCATCGATCTAAAGGCAGACATCACCAGGCTCTCTGATCAGATGTCTGCTGTAGAGAAGGCAGGAAGACATAGGGACAGAGCCATTAAGAAGCTTGAAGAGGTCTCATTCTCTCACTCCTCTCACCTCATTGCCATGAATAGGCAGATTGAGGATTTGGACAATCGGGGGCGCAGGAATAATGTGCGTATTAGGGGGGTCCCCGAATCGGTTGATAGGGACCAGATAAAACCAGCCCTAAGATCCATTTTCAATAGCCTGCTTGAAAGACCAGAGCAATCCCCCATTGATTTTGAGAGGGCACATAGGGCACTGCGTCCCAAACCCCCTGATGAGGCTCCTCCAAGGGATATAATATGCTGCCTCTCAAGCCATCCTTTAAAGGAAGAAATCCTAATGAACATAATATTCTGTTATTCCAAGATCTTTCCCCAATTACATTAAAGAACAGGAGAGCACTGAGACCATTATTGGAAGTTCTCAGACAGAAAGAACTGCAATATAAATGGAAATTCCCCTTCGCCCTACAAGTTACGCACGGTGGGAGACAACATCTGCTCCGTACTCCCGCAGACTTACCGGATTTTTGCGCTAATCTGAGACTTGGCGATGTGGAATTACCTGACTGGTACTCTGAATTCTTGACGCCCCACTCACAGGGTCAACCACATGAGGGAAGCGAGTCCCCGCCACCTCGTTCTCCTCATAAGAAACGGGGGAAATTTCAGAGGAGACGTGAATTGGATTCGCTATTTGGGGCATCTCCCAAAACGCCCAAAACGCCAAAAAATCCTAAAAACAGAGATCGTCCTTGAAAAACTTCTACATTTCTCTTTATATTCATCACCTTGAAATAAGCTTGAGGGATACTTGAAGTTCTATAAAATGACCTTTCTTTCTGACACCATCAGATGCCTTTTATTTTTCATTAATACAGACTGCCCATGTCTGCAACCTTTTTCTTTTGGAATTTTTTCATTATGAACACCCGAGAAATCCTAAACTCAAACAGTTATTTTATTACTTGGATTAGCCACATGGGGGCAGCAGAGTTCTGCAAGCTCATGCTCTGACTAGTTTTTCAGACACTAAAATTGATACAGTTTTTCTTCCCTGCTCACGAAGCTGACCCTTTTTTTTTTTTTTTTTTTTTTTTTCCTTTTATCCTTATACAGGATCTTCCCTACTATGCTGATACCAAACGGGTAATACAGTAGTATGTTTGATATTACCCATATACCACCAACATACGAACACCACCGCACTTACAACCTGAAACAGGATATCATATTCTTTATACTGAACTATTGGTTGTTGCTTGGTTAAAGAACGATAGTAATCTAGGGCTAATCTACTTATATTTTATTAGATTGGCGTCCCCTAGCTCGGACCCTTGACTCAAGACTTTCTGCTAGAGAAGTTAGACAAGGGGACTGCCATAAACTGTTGCTGCAATTCGTTGAGATCCTAAGATTGATCCGCCCTGGTTTCAATAGCATAGTTGTACGGAAACGATCTGTATATGTGTATACTGAATGTCACATGTTATATTACCCCATTTGTTGAGCTCGAGGAGTATAACTCAATGAGCCATGACAAACTGGGTCTGTGAAAAACTATTCACATTTAAGTGTTATAAGTTTATCTGGTCATACTAGTTTTAAGCAGTGACTGGTCTACACCAGATATATCTGCTGTCCTATAGTTATAGTTATGCTGTAATAACTGTAGTTTGTCTACGCTATTTTATTCGGAGATACGGATTGTTCTCAGTTCGTTTACTGAGTTTGTTCCTAAATATACAGTTTTTCACTTTTTTCTTTAGATTACTGATTAATCTCCTGAACTGCCTTCCACGGCCTCACCAGGATATATAAAGCGATTACTCATTATTACACTGTTGTATTTTTTCCTACATAATAGTGATCTCAGTGGGACTCTTGTTAGCCCCGCTTGACATCGCACCACCTAGAGTCTTTTTCTCTCTCCTTTCTTCCCCCCCTCCTCTCTCTACCTTGTGTGTCACTCCCCTCCCTGGAATTCCATATCCCCTAACCATTGTTGTTTTAATCATATTTTCAATCAACCTTTGATACTAGACCTCATTGAGTCCAGATTCCTGCTTCAGGGGACCTCCAGACTGATCACCATGGTATATTCTCATTTAGGTAAGAACCCTTTTCTAATTTCTCACAATGTGAATGGCCTGAACACTCCAGAGAAAAGGAGACGGCTACTATGTGAACTTAAGAAATGTAAACCGCAAATAGTGTTTCTTCAGGAAACGCATTTCAAAGGTACGGATCACCCACAGATGACAAATAGGTATTTTCCCACAGCATATTATGCCTCCAACGATCTTGTTAAAACAAAGGGGGTGGCTGTCCTCCTACACAAGGACACACCTTTTGTATATGAGAAACATCTTGCAGATCCAAACGGGAGATACATTTTTATCTCCGGTACGCTGAACAGTAAACCGATAACCTTGGTGAATGTGTATTTCCCAAACAAAGCACATTTGACTTTTTGTACCCAACTAATTACAGAGCTTAAAAGTTTTGCCCGTGGCTGTGTGATCATGGGGGGAGATTTTAATATACCCTTGAACCCCCTGGTTGATACCTCCTCAGGTAAATCCAGTATCTCATATAATCTCCTCAAAAAAATAAAACTCCTGCTACAATCCGTCACCCTCATAGATATATGGAGAACACTGCATCCTTCTACGAAGGACTATACATTCTATTCTGCACCGCACAAACGGTACACGAGGATTGACATGATTTTTGTCACACAAAGAGACCTTGCTGAGGTGGTGAGATCTGAGATAGGAGTTATCTCTGTCACGGATCATGCACCTGTCTCTCTACACTTGCAGATTCCCTGTGCGCGGAGATCTGAACGCTCCTGGAGATTGAATCCATCTCTGCTATTGGATACTGCTACCCAAAGTCAGGTCCAATCATTGTTGGAAAACTATTTTGCAGAGAATACATCAGATGAAACTTCTCCCTTAAATGTTTGGGAGGCTCATAAAGCAGTATGCAGAGGGGAGCTGATCCGTATCGGCGCACAGAGAAAAAAAGAAAAGGAGGACTTGAAGACCAAATTGATAACTAAGATTAAAAACCTTGAGACCAAACATAAACAGTCACTGGCAAGGCAAACGGAAGAAGAACTTCTTCTTGCGAGAAATGAACTAAAGGAGCTAATGGATACCAACGCAAAGCGTATCCTATACTTCAAGAAGTCTCTTTACTACGAGCATGGTGACAAATCAGGGAAAACCCTAGCTAAGGCTCTTAAAGAGACACAATATGCTAATAATATATTTGGAATCAAAAACACCCAGGGTCACATTGTACAAGATCCCAAGGCCATAGCAAACACCTTTGGAGAATTTTACACCAAATTATACAATATCCCTGCCCAAAACAAACCTGCGAACATTACTTCCCATAGGACACAAACCATCAAAGACTACTTAATCGACAGTGGTATGCCAACATTAGACCAAGAAAACCTAAATAACCTAGAAAGGGAGATCACGGTAGATGAAGTTAAATTGGCCATTAAATCTCTGAAACCTGGAAAGAGTCCAGGCCCGGATGGTTTTACCTCTCAATATTATAAGATATATGTTGACGTATTGGCCCCCTCTCTAGCTACAGCCCTTAATTCTTTAAAGAATAATCCTGTGCCCCCCAATGAATTTTTATTGGCTCACATAACGGTGATCCCTAAGCCTGATAAAGATGATACCGTTTGCGCTAATTACAGGCCTATCTCACTACTTAACATAGACCTAAAAATTCTGGCCAAAATTCTAGCGGACAGACTGAGACCTCTTTTAGAAAAAATTATCGGGCCTGACCAGGTGGGCTTCATGCCTGGAAGAGAGGCAAGAGACAATGTCATAAAGGCGATCAACCTGATACACGGAGCTCGCAGAGCGGGTTTTGAGGGCCTTCTCCTATCCACGGATGCGGAGAAGGCCTTTGATCGCGTTGCTTGGGACTATCTTTTCGCCACATGCGAACACCTGGGTCTCAAAACTAATGCGATGGCCTGGATTCGGGCCCTTTATTCGTCACCTAAAGCCAAGGTGAAGGTAAATGGGGTCTTCTCTGATCCGATAGAATTGAAGAACGGCACTAGACAGGGATGTCCTCTGTCCCCTCTCCTTTTCATCTTAACCCTTGAACCCTTAATCCGCTCCATAAACATGGATGCCTCCATTCAAGGAATTAAATTAGCCCAAAAAGAATTTAAAATAGCTGCATACGCAGATGATCTGCTCCTTTTCATAGCGCAGCCACATATTTCCATACCCAATCTTAACCTTCAATTCAATCTTTTTAGATACATATCTAATTTTAAAGTCAATAATTCAAAGTCCGAAGCAATGAACCTGACTCTACCATCCCACATGATTGACCTCACTAGAGCAAATTGTCCATATAAATGGGAGCGGCACTCACTGAAGTACCTAGGGATAAAACTTACACCTGACCCTAAGGACCTGTTTGACGCTAATTTTTCCCCACTCCTCAAAAAGCTGACTGATGACCTCAGGAGATGGGATAGAGGCAAATTCTCATGGTTCGGGAGAGCTGCCATTATCAAGATGGCGGTTCTTCCCAGATTATTATATCTGTTCCACGCTCTCCCGATCCACTTGCCTAACTCCTTTTTCCGGAAATTAGCTACTATTCAAAGGAAATTTATCTGGGCAAATAAACACCCAAGGATCAATTTTAGTTACCTGCAGCGAAGCAAAGAGGAAGGAGGGATGGGTATTCCTAATTTCTACCAGTACTATGTGGCCACTCATCTAACCAGGGTTATCGACTGGCATTGCCATGATGAGACGAAGGACTGGGTTGGTATTGAAAGACACTGGACATGTTTTCATACCCAATATTTATTATGGACCAGCCATTTGTCTCACCCGAAGGAAATTAAAGCACATCCCCTGATACAACCGACCCTCGACCTTTTCCGCAAATGCATGACAAAACATAATTTATCATCCTCCCCCAGCCCACTTACGTGCTTATTTAACAACCCGGACTTTCCTCCGGGGACACAGAATAAATCTCTGATAAGGATCACCAATGGGAAGTTGACGCCACTATATGCTGCAGATTGCTTTCAAAATGGTAAAATACTGAGCTTTGAACGGCTAAAACGGAAATGTTCTCCAGACCACCCTCTGACATTTTGGAACTATGTGCAGATCCATGACTTCCTCCAAAGTAGCAAATCCAGATCTCTCTTTCTCAGAGAACTCACAGTGTTTGAAAGGCACTGCTTGCTTCGGACTCCTCAAAGAGGGATCACCTCCCTAGCATACAAATGGCTGAACGCCACAAATAGAAGCTCCTCTGATCTATACAAATATAATTGGGAAAGGGCACTTGGCAAAAAAATCTCTGAGGCTCAATGGAGGAAGTCATGTGTTTTCTCGTACAAATGCTCCATTAGTACGAAGCTACAAGAAAACGCATTCAAGGTCAGGACTCAGTGGTACAGAACCCCGGCTATCCTTAAAAAGTGGTACCCCAGCGTGTCGGACAGATGCTGGAGGTGCAATAGTGACAGAGGAGACTTTCTGCATATATGGTGGTCCTGCCCTAAGATCAAGCCTTTTTGGAGGTCAATTTCTCATTGGATTAAGCATATATCAGGGATTGAACTAGATAATGATGCTTCGACATTTTTGCTTCATATAAACACTTTCTCATATAAGAAATACAAATCCTCACTGGTTAGACATATGCTGAATAGTGCCAAAAGCTTAATTCCTTTACACTGGAATTCTTCTAATATACCCACACTCAGGGATTGGATCATACACCTTGACCAACTCTTTGAGATGGAAAGGGCGGTTGCTATGAAATATGAAAGAAATGATCTTTTCCACAAACTTTGGGCCAACTGGAAACTGTTCACAACCTCACAAGAATACCAGACTTTAAAATCTCCCACGTAGAGTGGAGTATTCCCATTGGAAGGCTCTTCTCCCTTGATTCGTATTAGATGGCATTTTTTTTTCCTTTTTTTTTGATCGGTACAATAAAGCTTTTTAGTCATGCAGTATGAGTTTACAGATTATAACCTCCCCACAATGGAGGCTGTACACCTCCCCTTATTCCCCCCCCCCCCCCTACCTGGACCCTTCCTCCTCAGTGTTTGTCAATCTGTTCTTTTTTCCTCTCCTCTTTCCCTCTTCTTTCACTCCTCTCATTAGACGGGACTCCCTTTCTCTTCCTGTCGGTGAGCTGGAGCCTTATTGTTGCTCGACTACTTCTATCCACAATACCCAATAACTTGGATTAATTCTTGATACACCAACACCTATGAATGCTTTTGCCTAATTACCACTGTTTGAAGATAAGATTTAAGTTATATGTTTGTATTGGGTTAATAGGTGGCTGGGTTACTAAGTATGCTATACTTTTGTATCTTATTCTTTATACCTTCCCGGTATTACTTAAAATATTCTATATCTTAATGTACAAGTTTACAAATGTATGCTGAAATATTTTTATTTGTTGTATTTTCATTACTTCAATAAAGCACCTTTTTGTGTTAAAAAAAAAAAAAAAAACAATAAGTAGAACTGTCTGATAATAGACGCTGGGCTTCCCTAAGGTAATCATCTTTGTCTTGGATGAAGATGCCTCCCCCTTTGTCGGCTGTTCTGATGACCAAATTATAGTCCTTGGACAAATCTGTGAGGGCTTTCCTTTCACTGGGAGTCAAATTGAAATTATTGAACCCAGAAAACTTTTGATGTTTATGATTGTTGGCATGACACATGTTTTTCATCTCGGTGAATACAACCTGGTAAAAAGTCTGCACATAGGGCCCCTTGGATTTAACTGGATTGAAATTAGATTTGGGACAGAGGCCCGTATGTTTAACAGGCGGGGATGTGGATGGGTGCTGGGTGAACAACGCCAAATCCTCATCCTCATCACTGATGTAGAGTTCTTCCAGCAGCTGTTGACCAATGGCATCCAATTGGGGACAAGGTTGGATATCCTCCAAGGGAGGGTCTAGCCGGATGCCTGCCTGTTCTTTGGTAGCCTGTATACTAAAATGACGTTTGAGGGTCAATAGACGTATAAAACTATTGAGATCCTTGAAGAGTGTAAACGGATTGGGAGAAGAAGATGGGGCAAAATTCAGGCCTCTATGCAGCAGAGATGTTTCTGCCTCTGACAATATATGTGAGGAGAGATTGAATATTTTCATTGTCTCACTAGTCGTAGCCTTTCTCTGATGAGAGTGTCTTCCCCCCCGCTTGCCTCTACGTCTAGCTTTCGCTTGACGTGGGCAAGCAGAGGGGTGTGGCCTAAAAAATCCTGATCTAATGGATAAGGGTCCGAACGACAGGTGGACGGATCACTGGTGTTGAGTCCATGCAGGCCAACATGATCCGGACCACTGGGGGCATCCGAACAGGGCGACGAACTAGAAGCAAGCACTGATAGGGCAACCTCTCCCAAAGTGGCCTGATCAATCTCTTTTTACCTCAAAGGGGAGGAAGGAGATGGATCAACAATATCTCTAGTACATGAAACATCCGAACCTGGATTGTTGGAAAGAACGGTCTCAACAGTCCCACTGTCAATCTGGGAAGCACTAGCAATGGGAACTCTAGGTCTCGATCTTCGTATACGCTGTGATTTGGGCCTGATAGAGTTGGATACAAAGGTGGGATGAGCAGCATTCCTAAATGTTGGAGTTCGCGGATGGGGATGGGTGTATGGTCTATTGTATTTAGGTTTGGGCCCATTGGGAGGTATTATAGGAGGAACATGACCATGAGTTTGTTGAGGGGCAGATACCTTCCTTGAACCAGAGATCGCTGGGATATCTAGTTCCATAAGGGATGGTATATGTGGGGGAGGGCCTTTCTTATTCTTCCAATTAAATACCCGGTCCAGGTTGTAATCCTCCAGATCCCGACGTATTTTACCTAATTTGGTTTTAACTTCCTCATCCTCTTTTTTCTTTGTGTGCACCTTCAAGGTGCGCAACCAAGAACTAGGCAGATGTGGTGTTATGGTGACTAAAGTGGATATTAAATCCTTTAGTGAGCGGATGTCCTCAATATATTGGGTGTCCCTCTGTTGGATTATGAGTTGCATCCACTTGCGGGTGCAAAATTCGGACACCTGACCCCATTTCTTGCTCAAAGCTGCAGAGAGGAAAGGGCATGTTTTCAGGACTCTAAGTCCTCTAGGGGAAATCATGTGGGCAATATATTGATCCAAAAAAAACCTATCCCACCATTGGTGGTTGGCTGATGTGATAAGATGTTCAATTTTCCTGAACTGGGCACTACACTCCTTTTGAAGATGGGATGGAATTGAAAAGTTGGATAAAAATAGATCTGATGGAAAGAGATGGCGGGTTCATAGGCCTGAGGAAGGAGCGCATGCTCTGACAACGCGTCGCCTACATCATCACGCCCACGTTCTACGCCCAACCCGGAAGTCCGCCGCCGGAGGCGTTGCAGGTGTCCTCGGGGTCCGGATACTGCTTACTCCCGCAGTCGGACGGACTTGTTTGGAGCACATCAGCCCCTCCTCGCCCAGGCACTGGAATAATGCTAAATAAAGTATTGAGTTTACTGCACTTAGAGTGGCGCTGTTCTTATCTTCCAGTATATTGCAAGTTACTTCTCCACTTGAGAGTCAGCAGCCTTCTGGAGTGCACAGACCGGTGCTTTTTATGGACCTTTTGGACTTTGCCACACAACATCCAGGTCCGTGCATCTTCCCATTATAATTTTCCTAGGAGGCTATTGAGGTTCATTTTGAGTCCTGTTGCGCCAGTTTTTTTATGTTTGAAAAGTCAAGTGGGCATCCCATAATACCAATATCCCCATCCAAGTTTAATACCCCTAATAAACAAAACAAACAACGTTGCTGGACTGTTTCCTGACTCAAGTGTGCTGTGGAAATTTGGTGTGCCTGGCTGTGAAGGGTGGAGGGTCCCTATTCATCAGCGGCTCCTACGGGGGTAGCGATACACAAGAACACCTGCTGATAGGCCAACCATTCAAATTTTCCAAATGACCTGCAAAACAATTGGTCTTACTTCTTCTCCCAGACCCTTGACTTCACTCCATCATAACCCAGGTTTTACTCCGGGAGAGTCTGACAAATTTCTTTGTGGGATTTGGCCTAACTCTCAGGTTTGCGCGGTGCACTTTTTTGATAAGGGATCCTTGTTGTCATACACCTCATTATCCTCCTGTATGCTCAGAAAAACATTTCCAATTAAGGATTTATGTTCAGCTTCACAACTTTTTTGGTGAACAAAACAGTGCAGCTGTATGGTCCCGCCCTCATACACCATTTGAAGCGTTGTGTTCCAGAAATCCCCCCCCCCCCCCAATGTCATTTAATCTCAGACATATACACCATTTTAAACAAAACAATAAAATTGCTGCGCTAAAGAAAAAATATAATAACTGTAAAAACAGCAAATGTAGTTGGGTCCAGCAGCCACACTAATCCGAATTGTAGCAGATTAAAAAGAAATAAAAACAAAACTGTAGCGCTAAAAACCCTTGGTCATGACAGTCCCACTTAAAGATGTGAATAAAGCAATATGATGACAGTCCATATGAATCCGACTCTTCATTCAAAAGGTGATTTCTAGGATAGAAAACCGCCACCAGACAGCACTCCAACACCAGTAATTCTAACTTCTTACCAGAAGCTGTTGATCCCCATGACAGAGATCAAAAATTGCGCATAACCAGTGATAGATGAAGGCTCCTCCAGTGTGTTCCTGATATGCTCACAGTAGAATGTAATATGCAGAGAGAGAAGGAACATCTCATAGCGTAGACTGTTTAAAAAATGCTTTATTCTAAAAAAGAGGTATGGTACTCACAAACATCAAGGTGTAACTCGCATGTAGTAAGCATAGAGACCTCCGGGTGTCTTAAGGGCGTCCTGTCCGTGGACCACCAAACCTATGGCCGTCCTGTCTCCTCCAGGGATTCCGGAACGCGCTACCCAGCACGCCACCCGACGTACGTTTCGTCCGATTGGACGTCGTCATGGGGTGTGGCTACAGGGTGCACCAATGCCTTCTATAATTACCAATACAAAACGAATAAAGCTTGCTGAATGTGGGAGAGTGACTTGGACCTAGAGTGGGAGCATATTTTTCTTTACCCGCACAAGGGCACAATAAATGTATCCACCCAGGAAAATGGGTACAAAGTGGTTTCAAGACAGTATAGACCCCCCCCCCCATTCTATTTCACAAAATGTCTCCATCAATTCCATCCCACTGCTGGCGCTCAACGACTACTCCAGGGTCCCTACTTCACATATGGTGTTCCTGTCCCTCTATACAACCCTTCTGGCAGGAGGTACACAAACTAATATCCCAAATCACCACATATACCTTGGACTTTACCCCAGCCCAGTTCCTTTGACATCATTCTTCTGTTCCCAAAGAAACATATTTCAAATCCCTATGGAGGCACCTAGTGAATACAGCCAAATTGTGCATTCCTGCCTCTTGCCGTTCTACATGCCCCCCAAGATTTTGGAGTGGCTCTATCGAGTAAACAAAGTAGCAGAAATGGAAGAGCTCATTAGTATCCCACACAAGATGCCCTCTAAATACATGAAAACCTGGGCTTGCTGGCACCATTTTGCTAACTCCACACAATTTACTCAATTGATGGCTTCATCGTCTTGATGGCCAGCTTTGAATTTCCGCTTGAGAAAGGTGGGTTATGAGTCCCCATTGTCTGAGGGAGAGGCACTAGGATAGGGTTGGTTCCCCATCCTCTCCTTCCTTCCCCTGTCTTTCACCCAACCCTTCTCTCTTCCCCCCAAGCCTACACCCTCCCATCCTTCCTATTATCTCCACCTACCTTATCTGTTTTTGTTCTCTATTAACAAAAAACTGACATGGCCCTCCAGAGATAGAAAAGAATGGTCTACTAATATTAATTCTTCTGATTTAGATGTTTTGTGAATGGTTTATGGTAGCCTGACCTAGACGACACCAGTACTTACTATGTTTGATGGAATGTACATTTTTCTAGGACACATTTTTTGTTTTTCCCTTCTGTGATTTTCATATTGAGTTCCTAATACATATATATATACCTTGGTCTAGCATCATTCCTTAATCCCTATTCGTTAGACCTCAGTTGTGATGGTATCCTCATAGAGTACTGTGCTTTGCAGTATTAAACAAAAACTCCTGTCTGTCTATATTAATTTCTGTCATGTTATATGACGAAAAAAAAAACACATAATTAACATTTCTCACCCTATTATATTACTGTTTGCCAGCAAGGCCTGCATTTCATGTATTAACATCCCTATTTGTATTGTACTGTTTTACAACAGAACATTTAAAAAAGAAAAATATATATATATTAACCACTTAAGCCCCAGAAGATTTTACCCCCTTCCTGACCAGGGGGTATTTTGCGATTCGGCACTGCGTGAGTTTAACGGACAATTGCGCAGTCATGCGACGCTGTACCTAAACAAATTTGATGTCCTTTTTTTTCCCACAAACAGAGCTTTCTTTTGGTGGTATTTGATCACCTGTGTGATTTTTTGATCATGCGCTATAAACAAAAAAAGAGCGTCAATTTTGCAAAAATAACAATATTTTTCACATTTTTTTATATGAAATTCCCCCAAAAAAATGTAAAAATACAATTTTTTTAACATTTTTGGCCAATTTGTTTTATGCTACATATGTTTGGTAAAAAAAAATAGCAAAAAGCGTATTTTGATTGGTTTGCGCAAAAGTTATCGCGTTTACTAACAAAGGGAAAGATTTTTGTCATTTTTGTTGTTGTTTTTTTTAACGCATAATGATGGCGATCTGCCATTTTTTTTGAGGGACTGCGACATTGGGGCGGACAGATCGGACCCTTGACTGACATTTTTGACACTTTTGGGGTTACCAGTGACATTACTACAGTAATCAGTGCTATACATATGCACTGTTACTGTAAAATGACACTGGTAGTGAAGGAGTTAACTTTTTTTGAGAGGGAGGGGTGGTGTGTGTCCCTAGGGGCGTGATTCTAACTGTGATTGGCTGTGGCTTCAGGTGTAGGAACAATGATCAACGGTCCTACATCAGCCGCCTGCCTTTCTCCCGCTGTCACGGACGATCGTGAGTGAGCGGCGGACATTGGGTCCGCCGCTCACACGCGGGGGGGGGTCCGTGACCGCACGGGAGCAGAAGCGCGCCTCTGGCGGTGCGCGCTCGCTCCCCAGAGCCTCACAGGCTAGTGACGTACCGGTACGTCACTTTGCCTGTGAGGGGCTGACCGCCGCAATATATGTACTCGGCAAGTGGTTAAAAGAAGAAAGCTCCATTTGTGTGAAAAACATGATAAAAATGTAATTTGCGTACAGTATTGCATGACCGCGCAATTGCAGTTGAAGTAGTGCAATGCTAAATAGAAAAAATGCTCAGGGCATTAAGGGGGTAAAACCTTCGAGAGCTGAGGTGGCTAACTACACCATTTACACCAGTATTTTTAGTCCTGCGTGATTTTTCCTCTGTGAACTGCTGAACATCCCTTATGTTATGGAGATGAAGAGAAGGGGAGGTATTCTGATGTCCTAACACATATTCTGTCCTATTGTAACAATGCTGCACCTTCATAGGTAGAGTCCAGTGAGAGAGCGTTTTCACTCCAGGACAACAGGCGTGTGTTACTGGAAAGATCATCAAGTGAAAAGAAAGTAAAATACTAGTCAAAAATCACATCTGAAGACGGTCAATCTATTTTTTTGTTCTTGGATTTAGATACACTTTACTTTTCAATATTTTTATTGACAATATTAACCACTTGCCGACCGCCGCAAGTACATATAATGCGGCGGTCAGCCCCTCACAGGCAAAGTGACGTACCGGTACGTCACTAGCCTGTGAGGCTCTGGGGAGCGAGCGAGCGCTGCCGGAGGCGCGCTCCCGCTCCCGCACGGACACGGACCCCCCCGCGTGTGTGAGCGGCGGACCCGATGTCTGCCGCTCACTCACGATCGTCCGTGACAGCGGGAGAAAGGCGGGCGTCATTCTCCCCTGTGTAGGAACAGTGATCATATGGTTCTACTATGTAGGACCATTGATCATTGTTCCTACACCTCAAGCCACAGCCAATCGCAGTTAGAATCACGCCCCTAGGGACACACACAGCCCCTCCCTCTCAAAAAAAATTAACCCCTTCACTACCAGTGTCATTTTACAGTAACAGTGCGTATGTATAGCACTGATTACTGTAGTAATGTCACTGGTAACCCCAAAAGTGTCAAAAATGTCAGTCAAGGGTCCGATCTGTCTGCCCCAATGTCGCAGTCCCGCAAAAAAAATCCCAGATCGCCGCCATTACGCGTTAAAAAAAAAAACACCAAAAATGACAAAAATCTTTCCCTTTGTTAGTAAACGCGATAACTTTTGCGCAAATCAATCAAAATACGCTTTTTGCGATTTTTTTTTACCAAACATATGTAGCATAAAACAAATTGGCCAAAAATGTTAAAAAATTTAGATTTTTACATTTTTTTGGGGGAATTTCATATAAAAAAAATGTGAAAAATATTGTTATTTTTGCAAAATTGTCGCTCTTTTTTTGTTTATAGCGCATGATTAAAAAATTGCACAGGTGATCAAATACCACCAAAAGAAAGCTGTGTTTGTGGGAAAAAAAGGATGTCAAATTCGTTTAGGTACAGTGTCGCACGACCGCGCAATTGTCCGTTAAAGTCACGCAGTGCCTAATCGCAAAATACCCCCTGGTCAGGAAGGGGGTAAAATCTTCCAGGGCTTAAGTGGTTAAGTACAGAAAATAGAAATATTAGCGACACCAAACAGAGTCTTAGGTTATTACCAGCATAATATAGGAACATTTTAGATAATATTTATCTAGGTACGTACAGGTTGTTCAAACAATGATATATATCATAAACAACAACTTAGAAAGGCAAGATAGATACACTTTAATTAGGCCTATTGCCATGCATGCTTCAATCTTTCCCAAGCACCACCCAAATTGCATACACCGAATACAAGGTATGCCTTCCAAAACTGTGTGCCATAGAAAAGTACAGGCATGTCCCAATATTCAGGCTACCTCTGCCTAGTAAGTGACTTGCTGGATTGAGAACATTGCGTACAATGAATTTTGGCAGATTACAGTGAGGTTGTAAACTCCATCCCTACTTGTAATGCCCTAATATTATTATAATTTATTATTACAGTACATTTCTCATTTCTTGTTTGTGGTTTGTTTTTTTCAATGTAATTTGAAGGTTATTCTACATAAGCAAGCATCCATAAACAATTTCATGCCTTCATGGAAAAACTATTTATTTTCATTATTCTCAGGAACGAAAGTGGCCACATTTACATAGATAATTTGCATTTTAATCCTTGAATTTCTTCTTGCTCTCCAATATGTTATGAGCTCTTTGATAACCTGTTAAAAATGTTATCACTTTCATTTAAGTGGGTTATTCTAAAGGTTCATGTGAACATTCAGTATACGGTGTTAGAAGATAATATTTCCCTGTTGTAATTGGAGGGGAATAATAAAAATAAATACATCTCAAATTGCTGAAATTAAGGAATGCCTTTTAGCATTTACATTGGATACTAAATTCTATACACAAATAGAATATATATATATATATAAATATATATTACTGTACATATACAGTATCTCACAAAAGTTAGTACACCCCTCACATTTTTGTAAATAATTTATTTATTATATCTTTTCATGTGACAAGTGTTCCTTTAATTTTCTTGAGCAGTATATATATATATATATATATATATATATACAGTATCTAACAAACATAAGTACACCCCTCACATTTTTGTAAATATTTTATTATATCTTTTCATGTGACAACACTAAAAAAAGACACTTTGCTAAAATGTATAGTGAGTGTACAGCTTGTATAACAGTGTATATTTACTGTCCCCTCAAAATAACTCAACACTCAACCATTAATGTCTAAACCGCTGGCATCAAAAATTAGTACATCCCTAAGTGAAATTGTCCAAATTGGGCCCAATTAGACATTTTCCCTCCCCGTTTTCATGTGACTCATTAGTGTTACAAGGTTGCAGGTGTGAATGAGGAGCGGATGTGTTAAATTTGGTGTTATCGCTCTCACTCTCTCATACTAGTCACTGGAAGTTCAACATGGCACCTCATGGCAAAGAACTCTCTGAGGATCTGAAAAAAAAAATTATTGCTCTACATAAAGATGGCCTAGGCTATAAGAAGGTTGCAGAGACCCTGAAACTGAGCTGCAGCACGGTGACAAAGACCATACTGTGGTTTAACAGGACAGGTTCCACTCAGAACAGGCCTCGCCATTGTCGAAAATAGATGTACGAAAATAGATGTACGAGTGCTGCCAGAATTGCTGCAGAGGTTGAAGGGGTCAGCCTGTCAGTGCTCAGACCATATGCCACACACTGCATCAAATTGGTCTGTAAGGCTGTTTTTTCAAAAGGAAGCCTCTTCTAAAGATGATGCACAAGAAAGCCTGCAAACAGTTTGCTGAAGACAAGCAGACTTAGGACATGGATTTCTGCAACCATGTTCTGTGGTCTGATGGGACCAAGATAAACTTATTTGGTTCAGATGGTGTAAAGCGTGTGTGGCGGCAACCAGGTGAGGAGTACAAAGACAAGTGTGTCTTGCCTACAGTCAAGCATGGTGGTGGGACAGGGATAGGCACGGACCAAGGCTGTGGCGGACATTTTCCGAAGTACAGACCTTAGTGAAGGACACCGAGGTACATTTCAAATTAAAACCATCAAAAAACATTCTGTCTACTCTCTAGGCCTAGTTCTACAAGTACAAATACATTTAAAATAACATTTCTATAAACACTACTTGTGGTATACTGTTATAAACGGTTTAAAAGATTTTCAAAATTCTTACTTTATATTTTTTGGCCAGGGCAGGTCCCCCATAGATCCCCCTTTAGCGCAGGCAGATCCCCCATAAATACCTCTTTTGAGCAGGCCAAGCCAGGGTGAGGGTTCCCCATATAGATCCCCCTTTAAAGCAGGCAGGTCCCCCATAGATCCCCCTTTAATGCAGGCAGGTCCCTCATAGATCCCTCTTTAGAGCAAGCAAAGCCAGGGTGAGGGTTCCCCATATAGATTCCCCTTTAGAGCCAGTCAAGGGCAGGCAGGTCCCCCATAGATCCCCCATCCCCATATATCCCCTTTAGAGCAGGCCAGGCCATGGTGAGGGTCCCCCATATAGATCCCCCTTTATAGCAAGAAAGGGCAGATAGGTCCCCCATAGATCCCCTTTAGCACAGGCAGGTCCCCCATAGATCCCCTTTAGAGCAGGCCAGACCAGGGTGAGGGTCCCCCATATGTATACATCCACTTTAGAGCAGGCAGGTCCACCGTCCCCCATAGATCCCCCTTTAGCGCAGGCAAGGGCAGGCAGGTCCCTCATAGATCATCCTTAGGAGTAGGCCAGGGTGACAGTCCCCATATAGATCCCCCTTAGAGCAGGCCAGGGTCCCCCTCCTATTATAGATCCCACATAGAGCAGGCCAGGGTTCCCATTCCATTATAGATCCCCCTAGAGTTTGCCATACACACACACACACACACACACAGTATACATATAACATACAATGTATATACACACACACACACACAGTATACATACAACATACACTGTATATACACACGCACACATACACAGTATATACACACACAATATACATACATACACATGCACACAGTATAAACACACATACACACACACACAATATACATACATACAAACACACACACAAAGTATATACACACACACACACACACACACACAATATACATACATACATACATACATACACACACACACAAAGTATATACACACACACACACACACACTATACATACATACACACACAGTATATATATATATATATACACACACACACACACACACACACACACACACAATATACATACATACACACACAGTATACACACACACACACACACACAATATACATACATACACACACAGTATACACACACACACACACACAATATACATATATACACACACAGTATACACACACAATATACATATATACACACACAGTATATATACACACACAATATACATACACACACACACACACACACACTATACATACATACACACACAGTATATATATATATACACACACACACACACACACAATATACATACATACACACACAGTATACACACAGTATACACACACACACACACACACACACACACACACACACACACACACACACACATACATACATACACACAGTATATACACACACACACACACACACACATACATACATACACACAGTATACACACACACACACACACCAGCACTTTCCATCTAAATATCAGCCTGATTTAACACACTGCTGCTGCCCCAATTTCCTGGCATGCTGGTACTTGTGGTGCTCCAGCAGCTCACAGACATTGGATCTGGTAATACAGGAGAGGAGGAGGTGGGCAGGTAATGAATAGGGAGGTGTAGCAGAGATTGGGGGAGAAGTTTAGAGGATATCTTCCATCTAGAAGCAGTGCACTGCTCCTCACACAGGAAATGCATCTAACCACCTCAGAGACAGGAAGAGTCCTGCTAGAAAACACAGCCTCTCCCCTTCCCCCTCCTCAGCAGGAATACATATCGTTTATCTGCCCCAGCTCACCTTCTTCTATGAGGCTGCAGGCTGTGTACTCCTCTCCTCTCCTCCTCTGATGTTAAACAAGGCGCGCTGGGGAAGGGGGCGTGTACACTGTGTTCCCATTGGCTGAGGAGGCAGTGGAGAGGCGGAGCAGCTATAGACTGTTTTTTTTTCAGTGAAAGAATGTCGTAACTGACATTTCAGGGAGTCGCAGAGCCTGCAGAGAGACTCCAGTGAAAAAGTCAGTGGCGGACCCGGCAAGGACTGCTCACGGACACCAGTGTCCGTGTGCGGACACCTTGCCGACCCCTGTGGTGGGAGTGTCATGGTCAGGGGCTGCATGAGTCCTGCCAGCACTGGGGAGATAGAGTTCAGTGAAGGAAGCATGAATGCCAACATGTAGTGTGTTGTATTGAAGCAGAGCATGATCCCCCTCTGTTCAGACACTGGGCAGCAGGACAGTATTCTAACATGATAATGGCCCCAAACACACCTCCAAGATGACGACTTTCTTGGGTAAAGGTGATGGACTGGCCAAGCATGTCTCCAGACCTAAACCCTAGTGAGCATCTGTGGGGCATCCTCAAATGGAAGGTGGAGGAGTGCAAGGTCTCTAACATCCACCAGCTCCGTGATGTCATAATGGAGGAGTGGAAGAGGACTCCAGTGGCAACCTGTGAAGCTCTGGTGAACTCCATGCCTAAGAGAGTTAAGGCAGTGCTGGAAAATAATGGTGGCCACACAAAATATTGCCACTTTGGGCCCAATTTGGACATTTTAGGGGTGTACTAACTTTTGTTGCCAGTGATTTAGACATTACTGGCTGTGTGTTGGGTTGTTTTGAGGGGTCAGCAACTTTACACTGTTATACAAGCTGTACACTCACTCACTACTTTACATTGTAGCAAAGTGTAATTTCTTCAGTATTGCCACATGAAAAGATATAATAAAATATTTACAAAAATGTGAGGGGGTGTACTTACTTGTGTGAGATACTGTGTGTATATATATATATGAATATATATATATGTATATATATATATATACAGTGGGTACGGAAAGTATTCAGACCCCCTTAAATTTTTCACTCTTTGTTACATTGCAGCCATTTGCTAAAATCATTTAAGTTCATTCTTCTTCCTCATGAATGTACACATAGCACCACATACTGACAGAAAAACACAGAATTGTTGACATTGTTGCAGATTTATTAAAAAAGAAAAAGTGAAATATCACATGGTCCTAAGTATTCAGACCCTTTGCTCAGTATTTAGTAGAAGCCCCCTTTTGATCTAATACAGCCAGGAGTCTTTTTGGGAAAGATGCAACAAGTCTTTCACACCTGGATTTGGGGATCCTCTGCCATTCCTCCTTGCAGATCCTCTCCAGTTCTGTCAGGTTGGATGGTAAACGTTGGTGGACAGCCATTTTTAGGTCTCTCCAGAGATGCTCAATTGGGTTTAAGTCAGGGCTCTGGCCAGGCCATTCAAGAACAGTCACTGAGTTGTTGTGAAGCCACTCCTTCGTTATTTTAGCTGTGTGCTTAGGGTCATTGTCTTGTTGGAAGGTAAACCTTCGGCCCAGTCTGAGGTCCAGAGCACTCTGGAGAAGTTTTTTGTCCAGGATATCCCTGTACTTGGCTGCATTCATCTTTCCCTCGATTGCAACCAGTCGTCCTGTCCCTGCAGCTGAAAAACACCCCCGCAGCATGATGCTGCCACCACCATGCTTCACTGTTGGGACTGTATTGGACAGGTGATGAGCAGTGCCTGGTTTTCTCCACACATACCGCTTAGAATTAAGGCCAAAAAGTTCTATTTTGGTCTCATCAGACCAGAGAATCTTATTTCTCACCATCTTGGAGTCCTTCAGGTGTTTTTTAGCAAACTCCATGCGGGCTTTCATGTGTCTTACACTGAGGAGAGGCTTCCGTCGGGCCACTCTGCCATAAAGCCCCGACTGGTGGAGGGCTGCAGTGATGGTTGACTTTCTACAACTTTCTCCCATCTCCTGACTGCATCTCTGGAGCTCAGCCACAGTGATCTTTGGGTTCTTCTTTACCTCTCTCACCAAGGCTCTTCTCCCCCGATAGCTCAGTTTGGCCGGACGGCCAGCTCTAGGAAGGGTTCTGGTCATCCCAAACGTCTTCCATTTGAGGATTATGGAGGCCACTGTGCTCTTAGGAACCTTAAGTGCAGCAGAAATCTTTTTGTAACCTTGGCCAGATCTGTGCCTTGCCACAATTCTGTCTCTGAGCTCTTCAGGCAGTTCCTTTGACCTCATGATTCTCATTTGCTCTGACATGCATTGTGATCTGGAAGGTCTTATATAGACAGGTGTGTGGCTTTCCTAATCAAGTCCAATCAGTATAATCAAACAGAGCTGGACAATGAAGGTGTAGAACCATCTCAAGGATGATCAGAAGAAATGGAAAGCACCTGAGTTAAATATATGAGTGTCACAGCAAAGGGTCTGAATACTTAGGACCATGTGATATTTCAGTTTTTCTTTTTTAATAAATCTGCAACAATGTCAACAATTCTGTGTTTTTCTGTCAGTATGGGGTGCTATGTGTACATTCATGAGGAAGAAGAATGAACTTAAATGATTTTAGCAAATGGCTGCAATATAACAAAGAGTGAAAAATTTAAGGGGGTCTGAATACTTTCCGTACCCACTGTATATATACAGTTCCTTGCTAAAGTATTCGGCCCCCTTGAACTTTGTGATATGTGTGGCATCCATACAGTGGGTCGGATTGAATGGAAAAGGACGAAAATGGACAAGCTGTCCATTTTCATCTGATCTCCACAACTCTGACAGGTCCGTCTCTGCACAGTGAGCGGAGGTAGATCTGTCATCCGCCTGCTCAGCGGGGATTAATGGAGTGATCCCTGCTGAGTTAGCGCAATCTGTCCAAATGGATTCATGATACTTAACTGACCAGATCAATATCAATATCCCAGGAGTTTAATCGACTTAAAGGTATACTCTGATTAAAAAGTGTTCCTTTAAATTTTTTGAGCAGTATATATATATATATATACAGTGCCTTGCGAAAGTATTCGGGCCCCTTGAACTTTGTGACCTTTTGCCACATTTTTAGGCTTCAAACATAAAGATATAAAACTGTAATTTTTTGTGAAGAATCAACAACAAGTGGGACACAATCATAAAGTGGAACCAAATTTATTGGATATTTCAAACTTTGTTAACAAATAAAAAACTGAAAAATTGGGCGTGCAAAATTATTCTGCCCCTTTACTTTCAGTGCAGCAAACTCTCTCCAGAAGTTCAGTGAGGATCTCGGAATGATCAATGTTGATCTAAATGACTAATGATGATAAATAGAATCCACCTGTGTGTAATCAAGTCTCTGTATAAATGCACCTGCACTGTGATAGTCTCAGAGGTCCGTTTGAAGCGCAGAGAGCATCATGAAGAACAAGGAACACACCAGGCAGGTCCGAGATACTGTTGTGGAGAAGTTTAAAGCCGGATTTGGATACAAAAAGATTTCCCAAGCTTTAAACATCCCAAGGAGCACTGTGCAAGCGATAATATTGAAATGGAAGGAGTATCAGACCACTGCAAATCTATGAAGACCTGGCCGTCCCTCTAAACTTTCAGCTCACACAAGGAGAAGACTGATCAGAGATGCAGCCAAGAGGCCCATGATCACTCTGAATGAACTGCAGAGATCTACAGCTGAGGTGGGAGACTCTGTCCATAGGACAACAATCAGTCGTATACTGCACAAATCTGGCCATTATGGAAGAGTGGCAAGAAGAAAGCCATTTCTTAAAGATATCCATAAAAAGAAGGTGCTCTGGTCAGATGAAACCGCAATCGAACTTTTTGGCAACAATGCAAAACGTTATGTTTGGCGTAAAAGCAACACAGCTCATCACCCTGAACACACCACCCCCACTGTCAAACATGGTGGTGGCAGCATCATGGTTTGGGCCTGCTTTTCTTCAGCAGGGACAGGGAAGATGGTTAAAATTGATGGGAAGATGGATGGAGCCAAATACAGGACCATTCAGGAAGAAAACCTGATGGAGTCTGCAAAATACCTGAGACTGGGACGGAGATTTGTCTTCCAACAAGACAATGATCCAAAACATAAAGCAAAATCTACAATGGAATGGTTTACAAATACACATATCCAGGTGTTAGAATGGCCAAGTCAAAGTCCAGACCTGAATCCAATCGAGAATCTGTGTAAAGAACTGAAAACTGCTGTTCACAAACGCTCTTCATCCAACCTCACTGAGCTCGAGGTGTTTTGCAAGGAGGAATGGGCAAAAATTTCAGTCTCTCGATGTGCAAAAATGATAGAGACATACCCCAAGCGACTAACAGCTGTAATCGCAGCAAAAGGTGGCTCTACAAAGTATTAACTTAAGGGGGCTGAATAATTTTGCATGCCCAATTTTTCAGTTTTTTATTTGTTAAAAAAGTTTGAAATATCCAATAAATTTCGTTCCACTTCATGATTGTGTCCCACTTGTTGATTCTTCACAAAAAATTACAGTTTTATATCTTTATGTTTGAAGCCTAAAAATGTGGCAAAAGGTCGCAAAGTTCAAGGGACCCGAATACTTTCGCAAGGCACTGTATATATATATATATATATATATATATATATATATATATATATATATATATACTGTACATATATATACTGTATATATATACTGTATATATATATATATATATATATATATACTGCTCAAAAAATTTAAAGGAACACTTTTTAATCAGAGTATACCTTTAAGTCGATTAAACTCCTGGGATATTGATATTGATCTGGTCAGTTAAGTATCATGAATCCATTTGGACAGATTGCACTAACTCAGCAGGGATCACTCCATTAATCCCCGCTGAGCAGGCGGATGACAGATCTACCTCCGCTCACTGTGCAGAGACGGACCTGTCAGAGTTGTGGAGATCGGATGAAAATGGACAGCTTGTCCATTTTCGTCCTTTTCCATTCAATCTGACCCACTGTATGGATGCCACATGTATCACCATACATCTGTTTTCAGCGGATCTTGCCAGATTGGATGCCAGGCGGGTGTCAACAGACAAATGTCCACTGACATCTGCCTCCCCATAGAGGAGAATAGGTGGCCTGATCACGTCCGACTGAAAAACCTGATCAGTCCAATCGCGTGAAAGAGGCCTAAATCAGTTTCAGCTGCTTTGGTGTTACTGAAAACAACAACAGGTGCACTAGATGGGAAACAATGAGACGACCACCAAAACAGGAATGGTTTTGCAGGTGGAGGCCACAGACTTTTTTTTTTCCCTACTCATCTTTTCTGACTTTTTTTTCACTTGCTTTAGCTAGGGTCAGTGTCACTACTGGTAGCATGAGACGATCCTGGGACCCTATAGAGGTAGCACAGGCAGTCAAACTCCTCCAGGATGGCACATCAATACGGGCCATTGCCAAAAAGTTTTCTATGTCTCCCAGCACAGTCTCAAGAGCATGGAGGAGATTCCTGGAGACAGGCATTTACTCTTGGAGAGCAGGACAGGGCCGTAGAAGGTCCTTAGCCCATCAGCAGGACTAGTATCTGCTCCTTTATGCAAGGAGGAACAGGATGAGCACTGCAATAGCCCTACAAAATTACCTCTAGCAGGCCACTGGTGTGAATATCTCTGACCAAACTATCAGAAACAGACTTCATGAGGGTGGCCTGGGTGCCCCACAACCTATAGTGGGCCCTGGGCTCACTGCCCTGCACCATGGAGCTCGATTTGCCTTCGAACATCAGAAATGGCAGGTCCACCACTGGCGCCCTGTGTATATCATAGATGAGAGCAGGTTCACCTTGAGCACATGTGACAGACATGTAACATTGTGTGAGTCAGTGATGGTCTGGAGAGGCATATTCATGGAGGGACGCATAGACCTCTGCAGGCTAGACAATGGCACCCTGACTGCCATTAGGTAATGGCCCCCCCACTCGCCTGACCTAAATCCAATAGAACACCTCTGGGACATTATGTTTCGGTCCATCCGATGCTGCTAGGTTGTACCTCAGTATGTTTAGGAGCTCAGTGATGTCCTGGTCCAGACCTGGGAGGAAATATCCCAGGACACCATCTGTCTTCTCATTAGGAGCATTCCCCGACGTTGCCAAGTATGCATACAAACACGTGGGGGCCATACAAACTACTGAGTACCATTTTGAGATGCTGTAATGAAATTTCAGCAAATTTGATTAGCCTGTTGCATTATTTTTTCACTTTGATTTTTGGGGTGTCTTTGAATTCAGCCCTCTCTTGGTTGATAATTCTCATTTCCTTTTAACGATGTGGCATCTTTTCATTACCAACACATAACCCAGTCCATATCAGTATTGATATCCAGCATGATGTATTTCTGTTTGATATCTGATGTGTTATCAAAGTGTTCCTTTTCAGTGATGTCAGACAAGCTTTTTCCTGACTAGCAGTGTGCTTGGGACTGATTCATAAGAGCATTAAATGAAGTATTTTCATGTGTACATACTTGTTGTTTTACGGTAGCTTATTCACTTTGAATGGGTCTTCAATGAGCCTCAATGCAGAAACTTCACCTACACTAATTCTGTGTAATGCAGCACATCATATCATACAGAATATTCACATCACTGAGAGTATGCTGTAGAACAAGTTAATTTTTTCTGTAATAGTTAGTGCATGAGGTGCGATTTACAAAGAACGTATTGCCCTGCCAATGTGCGTTGCAGTACCATGCTTTCAAAAGTGTACCCGGTGCATTAATAGATAGAATCCAGTCTAAAAGGCATACCCCCTATAGCAAGCAGATATGTGATACACAAATCCCCTCAATCCACCTTCTGCTGCATCTCCTGGAGAATCAGCACCAGAGAAATATCCACATGTTTTATAGCCCTCTTGCTAAAGAGACGGCAGCCCTTATGCCTGGTGTATGAAGGTGTCATCTTTTAGGAGAGGGACAGCATAGATAAAATAAGACAGGATAAGATAAAATAAAACAAATGCCATATAATATAACAGGATCAATACTGTTCTGTCTTTCCAATCTAAGCACGGAAAGTATTTAAATAAATAATCTATAAATGATCCAGTTGGGGCAAGATAACTGTCAGGGCCTGGACTTGAACATGGGACCTCCACTGTGTCTGGCAAAGACTCTGCTTACTTACAAATCCTTAAATGATCCTGCATTGAATCTTAATTGCCTTGAACCTTGAACTCTTTGCTCCTCTCATAAACGTCTTGATTTAAGCCATATCTCTGCCAGAATATTGTGCCTTCACCAGCCAATATCTCGCTTGTCTCTCCTGCTGCCATCTGTATCTTCACTACCATTCGTTATCAACATTTGGCTTGTTCCTCGACTACGTTTCTGCTTAATCCCAACATGCAGCTACTTGTTACCGACCTTTGGCTACTCCTAACTACGCTTCTGCTTGATTCCTACCTGCTATATCTACTACCGGACCCTGGCTTACTCACCTCCTGGTGGGGCGATCCTGAGGACTGTGACCTGGTACTAACACGTAGCAAAATCCATCTCCACCATCAGGAGCACTGGTGAACACCGGTTAGTACCTAGATTCCGCACCTCAAGTGAGCCTGCATCATCTGCCAGAGTGACCTGCCTGTGTTCCTATCCTGCTGGTTCCTGTGTGAGCTGCCACTGCTATAGCTACTGGTCTTCAAGCCTTACCCCTGATCGCGACAATAGCTATAACTTACAGTCTTAGTAAAACTGGCAGACTGTCGACTCCACTCGACCCAAATGACATCTTGCAGATTGTAGAAAGCTTTAACCAAAATTTGTACAGATCATAACAGATGAACATCAAATTTGCCAAAAAATCATAGTATGTCTAGCTCCAGCTGTATACAGTACATGTGGTGAATGGAATCTAAAGCATTAAGAAGAAGGGTGGGACTAACTATACAGAGCATCCCCCGAATTAGCTTGTGATCTGGTACTCAAAGTGTTACATTTCTTACCAATTTGCATCAGTTTAAAAATGACTGACTGAAAAAATTGATTGCTACCTCCCAGAAAATTAGGCTGAGGAGTACTGAGGGCTGCAAATGATCTAACCACCATTGGGTATTTCCCATATATTATGCCACATGAATAGTTAAATAAAAACAGACACAAGAGTCAAAAAAGTAATAAAAAAACACACATCCCTGACATATACTAATTAAAAATGTTTAAAATGTTTTA
This sequence comes from Pelophylax lessonae, assembly GCF_965119305.1. Lineage (NCBI taxonomy): Eukaryota > Metazoa > Chordata > Amphibia > Anura > Ranidae > Pelophylax > Pelophylax lessonae. The sequence continues at coordinate 70,264,596 of NC_138769.1, forward strand.
AATCCAAGGGTATTCTTGTTTTGATATGCCATGCAAAATCTCTATCTAGTTGAAAACATTCTGTCAAGTTGTTAGTTCACTCTTTCAGTGTTTAAAGCAGATTACTGTTCAATTTAGAATCGCCATAGTAGTAATTGGGCTGCCAGATCAAGGTCATTAAAAATTGCTTTTTTAATGATGCAGTTATTAGGCTGGAAGCTGCCCAACTCTTGCTGGAAAAAATAAATAAATTGTATATAAATATATATATATATATATATATATATATATATATATATATATATATACAGTATATATATTTACACATACATACACACTGCCAGGCCAAAAAAAAAGTCACCACCAAAAAAAAAAAAAAGGTCTCACACTCTAATATTTATTTGGCTTTGATTACAGCATGCATTCGCTGTGGCATTGTTTCGATAAGCTCCTGCAATGTCACAAGATTTATTTCCATCCAGTGTTGCAATAATTTTTCACCAAGAAAGATCTTGTATTGATGATGGGAGAGTTGGACCACGGCACAAAGCCTTCTCAGGCTCATCCCAAAGATTCTCAATGGGATTAAGTTCTGGACTCTGTGGTGGCCAATCCATGTGGGAAAATGATGTCTCATGCTCCCTATTTCACAATTTGAGCCCGATGAATCCTGGCATTGTCATCTTGGAATATGCCAGTGACATAAGGGAAGAAAAAAATCCATTGATGAAATAAGCTGGTCATTCAGTATATTCAGGTAGTCAGCTGACCTGATTTTTTGGGTGCATGCAGTAACTATCCAATAGGATAGTTATTGCATGCTTCGTTTCGTTTAGTTAGTTACTTAGTTAATTCCAGGTGGCTACTTTTTTTTTTGGCCAGGCAGTGGATATACTGTGTGTGTATATATATATATATATATATATACCGTATTTTTCGCTGTATAAGACACACTTTTTCTTCCCCAAAACTGGGGGGGGGGGGAAGTTGGTGCGTCTTATACGACAAATACACATTTTGCCTGCATTAAAACTGCCCCTAACTTTGTGTGGTGCTTGCTCGCATGTACTGTGGGCTGTGGAGACTTCTCTGACCCTCCCTGCACAGCCAGGCTGTGTGTGTTCGGGCTTCCCTCTCCCTCCTGTAGCGTGCCTTGTCCCCCCCTCCCGACAGTCTAACCACGTGCTGCCCGGGCACCATGTCAACGCTCTGCTGAGCTTACCGGTACCTTTCCCTCCATCAGCGCGGGCTGTGCCTCCTCATGTCTCCCCGGGCAGTCTCACTCCTTGCTGGGCAGTGTGGGCACAATCGCGCCACTTCTGTGCATATCTCCCGGGCACTGTATCAATCTATGCTGACCTGAAATGTCAGCACGTCTGCCCCTCCTGCTCCATACGTTCCGCCTCCTCCTGCCAATGTTTCTTGTGTGCTGTCTGTGCTCTGCTCCGCCCGCTCCTACTTGATTTGATGCCCGTGTTACTTTCACTGTTTACTGACTTTACTGACTGTTAATGAGATTAAAGATAGTTCTTAATACTACAGTTTTTGGTTCAGAATCTTTTTTTTCTAGATTTTCCTCCTTTAAAATTGGGTGCGTCTTATATTCCGGAGCATCTTATACGGCAAAAAATACGATATATATATATATATATATATATATATATATATATATATATATATATATATATATATTACTTTCTTCTTTTAAAATACTGCAGCAAAAAAAAAAAAAAGAAAAATCATATTTATTAATTTTAAGCTTAGGAATAAGTTATCATCAATCACTGATTTATTATTTATTAAATGTTGTTATACCTAGTTAAATATATTTTAAGAACAGCCCTCTCAAAGTGTCATTTGAAAATCATCATAAGGTGATAGAAAACAGATAATGGATAAAATAACTCTTCAATTATTTATGTTGGACATTTCATGTTGAAATAAACATATATACTGCAAATGTTAGCAGTGCTTCAATATTTTTATTTTGGATAATTATCTTTGATAGAATCAATAACATTTTGAAAACTAAAATTAAAACTTCTAATTAGCTGTATAATTAACCTAGATAAAGATGTGGTCCTTCTTAGCAAAAGAAACTCTTCAACCTTTTTGATGACTACTATAAAACTTTTGATTCCAAGAACATTGAAGCAATTTGCCATGCTTAGCAATAAAGAATAACTTTGTATGACAGAGAGCATGTGTGGAGACTATTTTTGAAATGTTTTATATTATATAGCATAGGTCTCTCTCTACCCTGTCTTGACCTATAAAGCTGCAAAGTGGACTTATGTGTTAAATGTATGCCAGCCACATTGGCACCCTCATAGAGCATAATTGCTCAAAACTTGCAGGAATGATGTGTTTTTCATGACTAATGAAAGCAGTGTTTATCCACATACGTAAATGGATCATTTAGAGTTCAGGACACAAGTCAATGTACAAAAATGCATAGTTCTTTCTCCAGTGTTGCATGGTATATCATGAAGTGAAAAAAGCAGCACATTATAGGGTCTCTAGGATGTTGGTATGAGAAGGATAGGAATGTGTATGTCTAAAGGGATTGAATTCAGTAGTGAATTGGAGCCAAAGATAGAATGAGTACTAGGCACCACCTGGCAGCAGAGCAAGCATGTCCCTTAAGAATGCTCATTCACATGGTACAGAAGACTTCAAACTCCCTTCTCTTTCCGTTGCGGGGATTTGTTTCCCTAAGGCCTTTTTAGGTGGAGGATCACCTGAGAATTACTCTATAAAGCCTAAGTAAACATATAACTAATGTACCTTTATAAATAAACAGCACTATGTTTGACTTTTGTCTGTGGTCTGGTTGTCCAGCAGTCAGCACTGGAAACTGCTGACCATTTATCAGCGACACCATGCAACTCACAATGTTTCTAAGTTCCCCCATGCTTCCTACATCTTGTAATTGCAAAGAGTAAAATGCTTCCTGTGTGTCCTGATACTGAAAATGACATACTGTATATACTCGAGTATAAGCCGAGTTTTTCAGCACAGTTTTTTTAAAACGTCCCCCTCGGCTTATACTTGAGTCAAAAAAATGTCCCCGGCCAGCCCGACGTGCTCCTGAGGCGCCTTAGATTTAAAAATGGCGCTGCCTGACACCAACATGTCACCGCGCATGCGCCGCCGCTGGGGAAAGGCCAAATGTATACGAAATTTCCAGAGCGGCGGTGGTGCATGCGCAGTGACGTGTTGGTGCCGGGCAGCGCCATTTTTAAATCTAACGCGCCTCAGGAACAGGTAAGTGAGACTCCTCCACAGCCGCACTACCTGCCATTATGCAGGGCTGCAGGCATACTACAAGAGATGCAGGGCTGCAGGCATACTACAAGAGATGCAGGGCTGCAGGCATGGTAAACTTGTACCATGCCCGCAGCACTGCATCTCCTGTAGTATGCCCGCAGCCCTGCATTCTCTTGTACTATGCCCGCAGCCCTGCATTTTCCTGTACCATTACCATGCCAACAGCCCTGCATTCTCCCGTACAATGCCCACAGCTCTGCATTCTCCTGAACAATGCCCACAGCCCTGCATTCCCCTGTACCATGCCCGCAGCCCTGCATTCTCCTGTACCATGCCCGCAGCACTGCATTCTCCTGTACCATGCCCGCAGCCCCTGTTTTGGGTCTCATGGTGGTCCAGTTGGGTCCATTTTTTTGTGGTAAAATTAGGGGCCTCGGCTTATATTCGGGTTGGCTATACTCGAGTATATACGGTACTGTGGATAGCACCAGGGGAGCTGAGCAAAACCATAGATATACTGTATATAATACTTGTTGGATAATGTATGTTTGGAAGTCATGCACATGGTGTTTTTACACCAAAATGAGCCAAACTGCCCGTGTGTAAACCTTTATGAAATTTGACTTCCTTATTTTGGGGTAATCAACTAAACATTAACGTTTATGTCACTAAAGGGTTTTTTTTTTTTCTGCAAAGTTCTGTGAAGCAAAAAGAAAAATTAATAACAAGGATAATTAAAAAGGGATTTTGTTTCTCCAAGATTCTAGCTTTTTCATTTATATATTGCATGACTTCCCATTATGTGCAAAAATGTCATATTGTTTTCCTCCTACTGATCTGGTAAATAGTTCTTTGCACCCATTACTAGTTAATGTTGAACCCCTCCACTAAAAAAATAGGCTAATTAATGGAAAATTAGTTAAAGCAAAAAGTGATCAGGTGCGCTTCTCACTTACTAATCAGTCTTCATCATGAAGCATATACTACATAGTCAAAACATGAATTTGTTTAAACAAAACAACTTAAAATAATAATAACATTAAATCACAAATAAACAAATAGTCCATATAAGCAATAAGGCCCCGTTCACATACAAGCGACGCTACTTCGCACCGCGACCTCCGAAGGTCGTAGTGCGAGCAGCACGCCGCGACCTCGGAGCGGCCGCCACGGACTTCATAACATTGAGAAGCTCCGGACCCTTTTTCTAAGTCGGAACGACTTGTGTAGCTCCTATTAGAACGGGTCCACAGCTTCCCTATGGGAGGCGACCTGTGAGGCGACCAGGTCGCCTCACAGGTCGCCTTAGTGTGAACGGGGACTAATTCTCCCAATGAATAGAAATGAAAAACAGGGTGCTTTGACAGATCCACAGATAATAATCGCCTCTTACCAGAGACTATGGGTCTCAAATAATAGAGACCAAAATTGCTTTGTTCTCCATACTCCTTCGTATTATTCATCAGCCAAGATGGTTCAGCATACAGCATGCGATACCCGATCATCACCAAGGTAATTCAATGTGTGACCAGCAGACAATTTTCCATATAAAACTTTCCAACAGTAGTAAAACCGTTCCTCAGCCTGCCATATCTGTCATACTAGAGGGCCATGCTACATCACTCTGCTCGCTCACCCCCCCCCCCTTTCCTGACCTGGCAGGCTGCATGCCCAGATAAGGGTCTGGTATGGATTTTTGGGGGAGACCCCGCTCTATTTTTTAAAAACATTTTGGCGTGGGGTTCACCATCAAACCTATACCAGACCTGAAGTGCCCTGTACGGAATAAGGAATGGGGGGGACGTACTTTCTCTATATTCAGGTGCCAAGAGATCCTCCCTATCTCGCTGCTTGGCCCGGACAATAGCACTGTTGATAGCATCAATGTCATACCCCTTTTGCAGAAATCTCTCTTTCAAGACAGAAGCCTCCAACATAAAATCATCTCTGTTGGAGCAATTCCTTCTTAACCTGAGGAACTGACTGACAGGAAAGGACCGCAGCCAGGTCGGATGGTGACAACTATTGGTGTGGATGTATCTGTTCCTGTCAGTAGCCTTAAAAAGTATATTCGTTATTGCACTAGTGGAGGCTGTTTATTTATCTTCCACATGTATTGGAGTCCTGCTTGCCTTGTGCTGGAAGTGAAGGGTGATGCGTTTTGGATCCTTGAGCTATAGATGTGTGAGACTTTTACACAGCCTGGCCACATACAAAGGCACAACATGCAAGGAGCACAGTCAGGTGTTCTAGGAGCATAAATTACACATATAATTTCCTAGCGACCTATCACACTTTTGAAGGCCCTGGAGCACCAGGACAATGGAATTACCCACAAAATAACCCAATTTTGGAAAGAAAACACCCCAATGTTTATTCTATGAGGCATAATGAGTCTTTTGAAAATGTCATTTTTTTCCACAAGTTTTTGCAAAATGTGGAAAGAAAATGAAAACATATTTTTTTTACACAAAGTTGTCAATTTATAAGATATCTCTAACACATAGCATGTACATAGCAAACATGACACCCTAAAATACATTCTGCTACTTCTCCTAAGTATAGCGATACCACATATGTGACACTTTGTCACAATATAGCCACATACAGAGGCCCAACATGCAAGGAGCACTGTCAGATGTTCTAGGGGCATAAATTACACATATAATTTCATTACAACCAATGACACTTTTGAAGGCCCTGGAACACCAGGACAATGGAAACCCCCACAAAATGACCCCATTTTGGAAAGCAAACACCCCAACACATAATCTAGGAGGCAGGGGCTGCAGATAGGTACGCTGGTACTCTGATGAGCTGCAGATAGGTACTCAGGTACTCTTATGGGCTGCAGACAGGTACTCAGGTACACTGATCGGCTTCAGAAAGGTACTCGGGTACTCTGATGGGCTTCAGAGAGGTACTCGGGTATTCTGATGAGCTAGAGACAGGTATTCTGGTAATCTGATGGGCTGGAGACAGGTAGTAAGGTACTCTGGGCTGGAGACAGGTACTTGGGTACTCTGGGCTGGAGACAGGTACTCGGGTACTATGACAGGCTGCAGAGTGGTATTCGGGTACTCTGATGGGCTGGAGACAGGTACCCGGATACTTTGATGGGCAGGAGACAAGTACTCAGGTACTCTATTGGGCTGCAGATAGGTACTCAGGTACCCTGATGGGCTGGAGACAGGTACTCAGGTATTCTGATGGGCTGCAGATAGGTACTCTGAAGGGTTAGAGACAGGTACTCGGGTACTCTGATGGGCTGGTAACAGGAACTCGGGTACTCTGATAACAGGTGCTTGGGTACTCAAATGTGCTGGTGACAGGTACTTTGGTACGCTGATGACATGTTCTTGGGTACTCTGATGGGCTGCAGAGAGGTACTTGGGTACTCTGATGGGCTTCAGAGAGGTAATTGGGTTCTCTGATGGGGTGGAGACAGGTACTCGGGTACTCTGGGCTGGAGACAGGTATTCGGGTACTCTGATGGGATACAGAGAGGTATGTGGGTAATCTGATGAGCTGGTGACAGGTACTCCAATGACAGGTACTCAGGTACTCCGATGACAGGTACTCGGGTACTCCGATGACAGGTACTTGGGTGGTCTAATGACAGGTACTCAGAGCACCCGAGTACCTGTCATCAGAGTACCCGAATACATGTCATCAGAGTACCCGAGTACCTGTCACCAGCCTATCAGAGTACCCGAGTACCTGTCATCAGAGTATCTGATGGGCTGATGACAGGTACTCGGGTACTCTGATGGGCTGGTGAGAGGTACTTTGATGGGTTAGTGACAGGTACTCTTTATTGGGGGGGGGCAACCAATGTGTTTTAGGGTGCACTGTGAATGGTAACTAGCTGTTACTGCAATCTCCTCCTCACACAGGATCAGTGTGTGAGGAGGAGAACACGGTAACAGCTAGTTACCGTGTTCTCTGTTGACATTCTGTGCCTGGCTGTGATTGGACACAGCCGGTCACGTGGTAAAGAGTCAATTTCATTGTCTCTTTACCCTGATCAGGGATGAACTGTGTCAGAGTGACACTCTCCATCCCTGAGCGCCTGGGGGCGCGCATGAGCGGCGTGCATGAGGAAAGTGCATGTGACACAGCTGGTCACATGGTAAAGAGCCATTTCGTTAATGGCTCTTTACACCGATCGGGGATGGGCTGTGTCCCGACGGATGTGCCGAATCCCCGATCGCTATGCTGCGTGCCACCGGGGGGGGGGGGGCGCAGGAGAGCAGCTGAAATGAGCATATGACGGCCGCCCGGATCGAGGAGATGTTCCTGCCGGAGTCATATTACTATGGCCCGGTATGGAACTGGTAAAGCAAATTTAAAATTACTGCTCCTGAAAAAAGATTGTTTTAAAAAAAAACATTTTTATTGATACATGTCCCCCAGGGCAGTACCCAGACTCCCATGCCCCTTTTATGGCCAAATACTTGCATATACACCTTCAAAATGGGCACTTTTCGATTTTTCCTGTTTTGCTCCCATAGACTTTAATAGGGATTGCTGTTCAGGTTATAAATGTTCCCCTGTTTGGGAGTTTCGCAGCAAACCAAACAGGGGGATGTTCGGCCCATATCTACTGATCATGAAGTTGAACCACAAGAAGGCCTAGGATTTAGGTAACAGTCAGTTTGTAAGTAATGGAGTTTTTATTGTTCATATAAATGGTGATTAAATGAGGGGATTCTTTCCTTTAACATCACCACTCCTCAAAGGGCCAGTTGTATAGCAAGCAGTTTACCATCCCTGATGGAAAAATTCTTCTCTGCTATGGAAAATGGGGACACAGGGGCACCTAGCCCCACTGGGGAATTGAAAAATGATGGCACTGACTCCCACAAATAAGACATCAACCTCGATGGAGAAGGGTTTAGTAATGTCTGGTCTCATTAGTGCAGAAAAGGTGACTCAGTGCTGGAAAAGGAAGAGGAGAGTGTGATAACTGACACAAGAAACAGAGAAACAAGAACTTACCTACAGTATGATTAATGGGGGCAGAGTTTTTTTTTTTCCCGGCTGCTGTAAGAAATGTTAAGGGAAGGTATGAAAAACTCTACTGCTACTTTATTTTGGGGAAAAAATTACACCACCTTAGTTATTAAAGTGGACCTGTACTCAAAACGCATAGATGAGCTATCTCATAAAAAAACATCTAGGAATGTTGATTGTACATTGAAAAATATATAAATTTCTCCTAATAAATAACTGTGCACTTCCTCCTTTATCCTCAGCTTCAAAATTGTATATTCACAGCGTGAGAACATATAGGGTACTGCTAGCTTTGACTGCTAGTCAGACTTGGAGAGAGAATTGATTATCATCAACTTGGAGAGAGATTTGACTATCAATCCCTACTGTTCTCCTTACTGGAAATAAATTTGTAGAATGTCTCTGGATCTGTTTCATCTATTCTATGGATCTGTGCTTCTTCTATCTCTTCTGCTGATTTTTTGAATATTGTCCCAACAGTCTTCAGATGCACCAGACATTAGGGGAGCATGTATGATATGATATATGATATGATATAAAACACAGGAGTACAGTCATAGGTGTGCGCAACCTATTGCATTATGTTGTGCACCCCAAAACTCAAACACATGACATCTCTGCAGCCTCAGCTGTGCTGGACAGTGAACAAATGAGAAGTGCTCTGAGCTGACCAGCTTCCTGTTCATTCAAAAACTTAGGCATAGTAAACACAGTTTACTATGATTCAGTTATGTTTGAACACTGTGAGTGCGTTTACTATGTTCATTTAAAAAAGGAAGGGGCCAGTAAATGACACATTGATTAGCCCCCTCTCCATCCTGAAACATCCCCTGCAACAGCTGAGGGGGGAGGAGGGAAGCCAGCAGCACTGCATTGGGATGGGGGGGGCGCAACATGGGGGGAAGCCTAGGTAGTAGCAGGAAACGGCACCGCACAGAGTGATTAGGGTGTGCCCACACCATGCACACCTCCTGTGCACGCCTATGAGTACAGTACAGAGCAAGGAATGGTGAGTCTGTAAAGGAGAATGTGAATAGAAGGGTGGGGAGTATGAAATTGAAAGAGACATATTTACCTGGAGATGGTCATTAAAGTAAAGCTTTCTTTAGAGAAATACAGGCTGCCATGTTTAATCTTCTTCTGAAATTGCTAGTTTCCTGGATATTATGCTAACCCACTGATTTCAATACTTTGTGACTCACTGCCCTACAACAAGTATGCGAACCAGAAAAAAAGACCAAAAGTAAAGACAAAAAGCCTTTATTAAAAGTACTAAAAGTATAGGAACAGAACGATAGCCAGATAACGATGCCAGTTGCCTTTAATCCTGTTTTTCAGTACAGGTGATGCTGTTTCTTTTACTTACTTACAAACGGGTAACTGCTAACTTGCGCTTTGCCGATCCACTGTCTGCAAGTTAATAACTAGAATCAAAGCCTTTCTTTCTTGTCTAGACACTAATCTTCATTTTCTTTATTTAACGGTGCATGATTAATGCTGCTGATGGCAAGTTTACTTCTGCAGTCATAACTTAAACCTACCTGGGGGATCACATTGACTGCAGACTGCTAAACATGGGCATGTCATGCATACAGAGGAGGCTCAGAATTAGGATGGATGCTTCTGGAGCAGAAAAGATAAAACCATATAAAAATGTACCACCCTGGAAAAGCACAAATAGATGTAATGAAGCTGAATCCTATAGGGATTGTGGATCTCTCCTTGCCATGTCTTCCCTAATGAACTCATTTAGATTAGAAAATGGATTTAATATTTTATTGAAATTAACCTAAGCCAGTAAAGAGGATTACAATGTCTATCCATAAAAATGGCCACGTTACAGAATACGGGAACATGTAACACGAATATTAAGCAATAGAGGAACCTTGTCTCTGAGCCAAGACGAGCAACGTAATTATACTTTAATTCAGAGCTTCTGTTTTTTTTTTTTTTTTCCTTTTGTATAATTAAATTCCAGCCTGACAGAATTAAATCAATGATTTAGAACTTTCAAAGTTAAACTATAAAAGTATTTCATCATGTATTACATACTTTATACTTATTAAAATGTCAGTGAACCCAAAACTGAGTACAGGCGGTCCCCAGGTTACAAACAAGATAGGGTCTGTAGGTTTGTTCCTAAGTTGAATTTGTTTGTAAATTGGAATAGGTACATTTTTTAAGTGTAGCTCCAGCCAAAAAAAATATTTTTACGTTTTTTTGATAGCATAGGGTAGGGGTATAATCCCAAAAAAAGAACCTAATGAATATAGGATGATTCCTATATTAATTTTTGTTTTGCTGTCTGTTCAAAAGATTTCACCTCAATTTCTGTCCCCATGGCAATTGGATTTTGACAATTTTGGGTTGTTGCGGAAATAAGGATTGGTGATAAAGCTTCAGTGGAGAGACTTTTTTCCCATGATAACTCTTACAGGAGTGAATTTCCCTTCCTAGTAGTAGATTTTCTCTCACTTCCTGTTGTCTCCCTCTGTTTGTAATTAGGAGTCATTTTTAAGTCGGATGTTTGTAACCCGGGGACCGCCTTTATAGCACGCCTTCTACTTGGGCAGTGTGGGATGACCTTTAAAGCAGTAAGGCAGGCACACTTTAACATCTTAGGGTGGGACCCTGGCTTATTGTGGGGTAAAACAAACAGTTTTTTGCTGATTCTTTTACCATTTCAATCTGATATTTACTCAATAAACTTGTGAATAGGGGGTTAAGGGCATGTGATACACTCTCTACCCCCCAAAAAAAAGAACATTTGTTGAATTTGCCAGTCCTTCTACTTACAGCAATGTTGATAAGGGCCCTTAAGAACAGAGAGATAGGATAGAGTAACATTATGAGAGAGAGAAGTCAGTGTCTGTAGCAACAGTAGGGTTGGTGTTTGTAATCCTTTTAGCAGCAGGCTTCCATTTATATTTGGCCCTTGTGAGCAGAAGCAGCCAATTAAAGTTGCAGTGATCCAATGTACAAGAGCAGTCACTGTACCTTAAAGTGTTTAATATTGAAGTCTCCATGCAATACCCATCTGTAAGCATACTTCTCCCAAGGTCTCTTGAAGACTTTTCAGCAAAGTAGACCCCTCTGAAGATACTCGCTTAGGGCAACCACCTACCTGTCTCGTCTCTGTTCCTTTAGAGTAGTGGTCTCCAAACTATGGCCCGGGAGCCATATGTGGCCCTTTGCTTGCCTTAATTCTGGTGCTTGGGGCACTATTCCTCTCACTGATACAAGCAACTTTTCTGCCAAATGACATCAACAGTGGAGCACCATTTCTCCCACTGACACCAACAATGGGGCACTATTTCTCCCAATAATACAAACAATGGGGCAAAATTCATCCCCCTAATACTACACGTGAGGATGTTTATGCCCACTGATGCCAGGAAAATTTCCACTCCCACGGCAACAGTTTGGTTCCCCTAAAGTCTAAAATCCAAAAAACTGTCTCTTTATTTAGAAAGTTTCAAGATCCCTGCTTTAGACCCTGCGATAGGCCAGGTTAGATTATTTGAGCCTGCCACAGGCCCTTAGCTGGGGCCAGGCCCCAAAAGTAAGAGACTTCATGGATGGACACGGACCCTTCTAGAATGTTGCTCCAAATATTTATCCTCTCCCCTCGGCTCACATCAATGGAATAAAACTCTCAGTGATTGGCCAAGGCAGACAAAAAAAACATAACCCAATACATTGTTAGTTCTTACTCCAAGTACTGAAGTAGCAACAAAACTGCCTGAAATAATCAAAGAGCTTAGGAGAAATCTAGCAAACGCAAAAAATAAAAACAAAGCTCAGGCTGGTTACAGACTAGTAGTGATGGACAGAACACCCCCCCCCTGTTCTGTTCACACCAGAACATCTTGAACAGGGAAAAAGTTCTAGAGAACATGCAAACTCTATTAAAGTCTATAGAACACGAACAAGAAAAATCAAAAGTCCTCATTTTAAAGGCTTATATGCAAGTTATTGCCATAAAAAGTGTATGGGGACCTGGGTACTGCTCTGGGGGACATGAATCAATGCAAAACCTTTTTTTTTTAGACAGTAATTTTTACAGGAGCAGTGATTTTAATAAGGCTTAAAGTGAAACAATAAAAATAAAACATTCCTTTAAATATTGTGCCTGGGGGGGGTCCCCTTAATGTGCCTGTAAAGTGGTGCATTTTTACGATGTATGAAGCCTGCTGCAGCAATACTGACATTTCTAAAGGAAAAAAATGTCATTAAAAACTTGCTCACGGCTGTAATGTTTTGTCGGCTCCCTGCAATACAGATAAAAAAAATGAAAAAATTGCATGGGGTCCTCCTCCCAGTCCATACCATGCCCTTCGGGTCTGGTACAGATTTTAAGGGGAACCCCACGCCAAAATTGAAAAAAAAAAAAAAAAACATGCGTGGGGTCCCCTCCAAAATCTATACCAGACCCTTATTGTAAATCTCAGTCAGCTTGGCATGGCACTTTTCACGAACTATAAGTTACAGGGACACAAAACTTGGGGAGCACTGAGAGGGGACCCAGGACTACAACATATCTATACATTTTAAAAGTGGGGTATGCCTGTTCATTACACTGTCTGCACTAAACTAACTCAACACACTATCCACTAACAACCTGCCTAAACTCTATTATCATACATACACTATACACGGCCATGTAAGCAGCAGCCTTATATAGTGTGGGGCGTGGACTTAACCCCTAAGCCATGATTGGCTAAAGGCAGCCTGCCTTTGGCCAATCAGGGCTCTGACAGGACACTGTGCTGTGATTGGCCAAAGCATACAGGTCATGTGCATGCTTTGGCCAATCATCAGTAATTTATTCACTGCACCAGTGCAGTGCATTATGGGGCGCTGATCGGCGGACAAAAATCCCGCTGAGCGCCCCATTTGTTTGTGTGTTCAGCGAACATATGAACAGCCGATGTTCGACTCGAACATCAAGCCCATCCCTACAGGCTAGCACCAAACAACATAAATTTAGACTGGGGTACTCCAACTTAAGACACAGTTCCTACATGATATTTAATTTTGAATAGATGCTGGTAGACTGAATCATTTAGGGTGAAAATTGTATAGTGAAATTGTAGTTTTAAGTGAATAAATCTATAGAGAACTAAACCAAAATTGCTAGCAGGTAGGTTTTTATGGAAGCCTGCATTCTGTTGGGTATATTTTCCCCTTTCTCCATTGCCTTTTGCCTTCCTTCTTTGTTTAGCATTGTGTATGGGCTAATCAGATAGCCACTTTTCTTTCTTGCATTTCTTTTTCTTTGGGATGGTTTTCATTGCTGCGTCTTGTACGATGTTACAAACTTCCTTCCATAGTTCTTCAGGCACTCTGTCTATCAGATCTAATCTCTTAAATCTGTTTGTCACCTCCACTGAGTATTCAAAAGGGATCCTATTTAGATCATATCTGTAATGTCTAGTGTTGTTTCCCATTGTCTTCAATTTAAGCCTGCATTTTGCCATAAGAAGCTCATGGTCTGAGCCACAGTCAGCTCCAAGTCTTGTTTTGACTGACTGTAAAGAGCTTCTCGATCTTTGGCTGCAGGCAATAAAATCGATCTGATTTCTGTATTGACCATCCGGTGATGTCCATGTGTAGAATCGCCTTTTTGGTTGTTGGAAAAGAGTGTTTGTTATTACAAGTGTGTTCTCTTGACAAAACTCTATTAGCCTTTGTCCTGCTTCATTTTGTGCTCCAAGGCCATATATACCTGTTATTCCGAATATGTTTTGACTTCCTAAGTTAGCATTCCAATCTCCCATTATGAGAAGGATATTTTTTTTTTTACTTAGTTCTAAAAGGTGTTGCATATCTTTATAAAAGTAGTCAACGTCAGCTTCTTCAACGACAGAGGTTGGTGCATAAACTTGTATTATTGTGACTTTAAATGATTTGCTTTGGATACAGACTGAGATCACCCTGTAGTTTTTGAGATTGTACCCCAGTACTGCTTTACTCCCACTTTTTGTTGACTATTAGGCCTACACCATTTCTTTTCAAGATAGTGAGCTTTTCAAGAAAATTGGAGATATCAAGGGAAAGATTTGTGCAAAGACGGGCACGATAATAGACAAAAATGGCAAGGACCTGACAGAAACAGAAGAGATAAAGAAGAGATGCAAGAATACACAGAGGAACTATACAAAAAAGATCTGAATGTCCCATATAACCATGATGATGCAGTCACTGACCTTGAACCGGATATCCTGGAGAGTGAAGTCAAGTGCTAATAACAAAGCTAGTGGAAGTGATGATATCCCAGCTGAGTTATTTAAAATCCTAAAAGATGATGCTGTTAAAGTGCTGCACCCAATATGCTATTACATTTGGAAAACTCAACAATGCCCACAGGACTGGAAGAGGTCAGTTTACTTTCCGATACCAAAGAAAAATAGCACTAAAGAATGTTCAAACTACTGTACGATCACACTCATCTCACACACTAGCAAGGTTATGCTGAAAATTCTACAAGCTAGGCTTCAGCAGCATGTGAACTGAGAGCTACCACAAGTACAAGCTGAATTTTGAAAGGGCAGAGGAACCAGAGATCAAGTTGCCAACATGCCCTGGATCATGGAGAAAGCAAGGGAGTTTCAGAAGAATGTCTACTTCTGCTTTATTGACTTCAGTAAAGCCTTCGATTGTGTGGATCACAACAAGATGTGGCAAATACAGAAAGAAATGGGAATACCAGGCCACCTCACCTGTCTTCTGAACAACCTGTATGCAAGTCAAGAAGCAACAGTCAGAACAGGAAATGGAACAACTGACTGGTTCAAAATTGAGAAATGAGTGTGACAAGGATGTATATTGTCACTCTATTTATTTAACTTATATGCAGAGTACATTATGCGAAATGCCAAGATCGATTAATCATAAGCCGGAAGTAAGATCGTAAGGAGAAATATCAACAACCTGAGATATGCAGACCATACAATACTAATGGCAGAAAGTGATGAAGAACTAAAGAGTCTCAGTGAAGGTGAAAGAGGAGAGTGCAAAAGCTGGCCTGAAATTGAACATTAAGAAAATTAAGGTCATGGCAACCGATCCCATCACTCCTTGACAAAAAGAAGGAGAAGAAATGGAAACAGTGACAGATTTTCTCTTCCTAGGCTCCAACATCACAGAAGACAGTGACTGTAGCCATTAAGTTAAGAGAAGCTTGCTTCTTGGGAGGAAAGCAATGGCAAACTTAGACAACACTATAAAAAGCAGAGACATCTATCTACCGACAAAATGCCATACAGTCAAAGCTATGGTATTTCTAGTAGTAACCTATGGCTGTGAAAGTTGGACCATTAAGAAGGCTGAACACAGAGGAATTGATGCTTTTTAACTATGGTGTTGGAGAAGACGTTTGAAAGTCTCTTGTACTGCAAGAAGATCAAACCAATCAATTCTGAAGGAAATCAACCCTGAGTATTCAATATAAGGACAGATCCTGAAGTTTAAACTAAAATACTTTGGCCACCTAATGCGAAGAGAGGACTCTTTGGAAAACATGGAAGGAAATAGGAGAAGAGGATCACAGAAAACAAGATGGATAGATAGCATCATCGAAACAATGAACATGAAGTTAAGCAAGCTCCGGGAGGCAGTGGAGGACAGAAAAGCCTGGCGCGCTATGGCCCATGAGGTCAAGAAGAGTCAGACATGACTAAACAACTGAACAACAAGGTTTTTGTGGCAGAAAAAATGTATGGGTGGATTTACGAAAGGCAAATAGACTGTGCACTCTGCAAGTGCAGTTGCTCCAGAGCTTAGTAAATGAGGGAAAGCTCTGCTGCCTTCATCATTTTTTTTTTTTTTGCCCTGCATGTGATTGAGTATTCTTTGCTAAGTGACGCTTCATCTCATTTACTAAGCTCTGGAGCAACTGCACTTGCAAAGTGCAACTGTATTTTACTTGTCTATTTGCCTTTAGTAAATCCAACCCTGTAAGTCTCTTTTTTTTTTATTTATATAGATATGTTTATTTATTTAAAGGAGCTTTATGGTCACAGCATACAATTTCATTCTATTACATCAGCATTATATTCGAAACACACAACATCATTTTTTTGCCAATCCAGTATGTTTGCTTGAAAAATCTCCATGGGTATTGTAGGAGGCAGGCTACTTAATTAATAAATAAACCACACTACTACTTATTTGGATAAATCGTGGCTGTGGCTTTATTATTGGTTTTAACCAAAATTAAAATTAAACCATTTAAACATGCTACTGAATACTTTATTAATTGCACCTCAAAATACCGAATACTTCAAACACGGCCCAGCCACTACGGCTCGAGCCTAAAATCCTTTACTTTAAACAAAGGTTATCAATTACCCCCCCCCTTTTCTTATTCTTATGGAACGGGGGGTCCCACCACATAACAAGCTGCGTCGAGGGATGGGGGAGCAGGGTGTTGACCAGGAAATTCTTTCTTCTGACTGGCACACACCTGATCCCAGAATCCATTTTTATAGGCAATTCCAGGGGTCAGGTGACCCAATAGACCAATCCTGGGTCACCTTTCCCAGATTCTGGAATATTTCTAGGGTCACCTGACTCTGCTGACCTATCAGGGAACAGGTACCTAATAAACCTTTAGGGAAACTTGAAACTGCCGCCTCCACAATCCCATGAGGAAAAGGGGGCCTTGAAACTGATTTTCCCCCCTTTTTCCTTACATGGGTATTATAGGAGGCAGGCTACTTAATTAATAAATAAACGACACTACTACTTATTTGGATAAATCATGGCCGCGGCTTTATTTTTGGTTTTAACCAAAAATACAATCAGACCATTTAAACTTGCTACTGAATACTTTATTCATTTCACCTCAAAATACCAAATACATCAAACACGGCCCAGCCACTATGGCTCGAGCCTAAAATCCTTTACATTAAACAAAGGTTATCAATTATTCCCAAATGGCAGGCGAAATTAAACCGCAAACACCAGCCTGCAGCCTTTTCTATACAGAACTGAAAATTAAGGTTGAGGATATCCAGACCTATATCTGACAGTTGTATCCCATCATCCCGGTAAAGCCCTGGTAATCCTCCCTCCAATTGTAAATGTCTAAACGAAAAACCTACCGGATATAATAGTAGTTTTTGAATATTCCTATTACACGTTTCTGTATTATTTAAAAAGGTTGTAATACTACTGAATCAAGCCAGCGGAGTCTTTGTATGATCTCCCAAAATACAATGACTGTATTAGGAGAGATCATATGAGTTTGTCTCAGGGTTCTCTGAATGTTAAATATCAAATCTAAAGACTACCCAATTCAAATTGCAAATCACTCCAAACCATTCCTCTCTGGCCACTCCAAAAAACGTGAAATAAAGCTGGATCCAAACTTAGGTTTGTTGAATAACTCCTCACTGATGCTCTCTTCTTAGCCCAAAATATGAATGAGTTACTCGAGAATCCATGCTACAAAAGGAGGATTTGGAATATCAAATAAATTGGTTAGGATGAATATACAGTTTGTATGCATTTCAACTCTATCTACCAATCTCTTTAACCACTTCAGCTCGGGCAGGTTTTACCCCCTCAACCTCCCTGGCGGTATGATTATGTCAGGAATTCTGTACCAAAAGCGGTACAATTTTTTTCATGGAAATTTGGCGTTATGTATTATAGGCCTACAATTCTTAGTAATTACTGACTTAAACCTGAACAAAACAAGACTCTAGTAGACATCCCAGATGTGATAAATTTGAAACACAAACGCATGAATTATAATCTAATCAATAATATAATTTTATTATATAATATAATATATATATATATATATATTATTATATAATAAAATTATATTATTGATTAGATTATAATTCATGCATTATATTATATATATATATATATATATATATATATATATATATATATATATATATGCGTGTGTATATATATATATATGTATATAATAAAATTATATTATTGATTAGATTATAATTCATGCGTTATATTATTTATATATATATATATATATATATATATATATATATATATATATATGTGTGTATATATATATATATATATATATATATATATACACACACATATATATATATATATATATATATATATATATATATATATATATATATATATATATATATATATATGTGTGTGTATATATATATATATATATATATATATATCTATAGACATAGGTGTAACACTTCTGGATTTTTGATATTTCAACTCACTCAGCCGCTGATGACTGCAATCTACACGGCTCCGCTGGCCCCACTAAGGGGCTGCCGGGGGCTTTTTCAATTGCCTCTCGCGGCTGCTTCCTTTACTGTTATGGCGTACAGCTTCCAGGCACGGAATATTCCAACCTTCATGGACATTGAGAGGACTACTTTATTAGTCTCCTGGCACAGTTAGTCCCCAATAGGGGTGCCTGGATTGTTAGAGGGTTTGTTACTTACGTTGTATGTCTTCCTCAATCTCTTAGGTTTGCGGGACTTCACAGTCCAAATTCCTTTTGTTATGCTGTACACGCCATGTTTATACCATGTTATACCTTATTGTTATTCTCAACCTGCTGTGCATTTTGATGCTTTGCTGTTCATTTCTATCTGAAACTAATAAAAATCTTTGACAACTAAAGAAAAAAAAAAAAAAAAGAACACAATACTTTTTACTTTCTGCTATAAAACATTCCCAACAAAAACATTTAAAAGATCCAATTTTTTTATCAGTTTAGGCCAATTTGTATTCTGCTACATATTTTTGTTAAAAAAAATCCCAAAAAGCGTATTTAATTGGTTTGCGCAAAAGTTATAGCGTTTACAAACTACGGGATAGATTTTTGGACTTTTTATATATTTTTTTTGTTTTTTTTAGTAATGGCGGCAATCAGCAATTTTTAGCGGGACTGCGACATTGCGGCAGACAGATCGGGTCCCTAACTGACATTTTTGACACTTTTTGGGGACCAGTGACATTAATACAATAATCAGTGCTAAATATGCACTGTTACTGTATAAATGACACTGGCAGGGAAGGGGTTAACACTGGGGGTGATCAGAGAGGTTAGTGTATGCCTAACAAATGCTTACTGACTGTGGGGGGGAAGGGCTCTGTGACAGGCACAGAGAGATTGGGGTTTCAGCTTGCTTGTGTGACAGAACACTCGCCTGCTTTGTTTACATAAGCAGGAGGGTTTTCTGTCAGTTTCTCTGACGATCGCGGGGGGCCGGCGGCAATCGCTCCCACGTTTCCTACGGCCCGCCCGTCTAAACATAGCGGGAGCGCGGCACTGGCCGCACGCACGCCGCCGAGATCGTGTGCACGAAATCACATAGATATATGTGATTTTGCAGTGGGCAGTCAGCTACTGGTTAATATTACTCTCTCTTATACCCATCCTAGCGGCTTCTGTCGCTGCCCCTATTCTGAAAGAATGTGATGATATTTTAGCTTGCCCTAAATTTAATGCTACCATGCATTTCTTCAAGACACAGTTAAACTGATATTTCGTTACCGAGAACCCCTGTTCGTGAATGAACAAAAGCTCTTGAGCAGGAGGTCTTATACTGAAGTATTGCCTCAACAGAAAAACTAGACAAATAGCAGGGTTATTGCAAGAATTTAACACAATCCATTGTCCTTTACCTAAGCGGTCCATCTTACTTTTAGGAAGAAAAATTCTCAGACAACTATCCTTTATAATTAACAGGCAAAAAATTTGGGGGAGCATACCCATGTATTTCCAAAGCTGCTGCAGCTATGAACCAAAAGACATGTATATTAAAAAAGAATAGCGCGCAAATGCAAAAGAAATTACTACCAAATCTGAAGAGAGTCCATAAATAAAAATGGGGGTTTGGTCCCACCATATGGCCATATCGTGCTCAAGCCCACTACTGCGTCAAAGTACCCCATTATCAGTGGGTCCTACACTATCCATGAAAAAGAGATGAATCCAGCCTTTCTAACCCTTGGAGATAATACTCCTTGCTGGGAGAGATGTGCAAATGCACTACAGGGGACTCCTCCTATATCCACTTGATGGTGGACACTGATTGAGTACAGGTGTGTGTGGGGGGTGGGGAGGGCTGCTCAACCTCGATAGTCTGGTCAGACCGAATACATAATAAACAGGCAAAAAATTCATAAGCATGCCTTCCCTATTGTTCTTTGATATGGCAACTACTTCTGATAAACGAAAAGCCACAAAGAATAATAAGGAAAAAATTGCTCTAAACATAGTAGCTTCAAAAGCAGAAAAAAACTGCTTTTGTTATCATACATAACTTTGCCAGGATCTTTGGAGTAATCGGAACTCTGTTGTCAACAAAAAAATTAGCTTTTTTGAAGCCTTTCAGGGCCTGTTTTACTGAGGAAAATACTTGAACATGCCGGTAACGAGTATAACCTAAAGAAAAAGATATCCCTGCCAAAATGTTATTAATATGTGACCAAGAGTATTGCTTGGCCATACATTATTTAGAAATAGCAGGACTAACTGTTCCGAAAAGAAAGACAAATCCATCTTGTTCAATCTTAGAAATGACAGCCAAAGCATCCAAGAGGACACATATCTCAACCAGGTTGATTTAGCTATGGATTGTTGATTGTTATCCTAGACTAAATCAGCTCCCACAAATGCTGAGGGCATGGTACTCCACATAATTCTGCTTCTGTCATCAGGGTAAATAAGCGTTCCATCTGAAAGCGAGAAAGGGAGTCTGCTAACTGATTCTCTTTTTCCTGGAACATAATGAGCTTTAATCCAAATATTTAACGATAAGCTGTTAAAAACACCAAGTATCTTATCAACTTAATTACTGGTTGTGACTTTGATGATAGATAGTTTATTGCAAATAAAACTCCTTTGTTATTCGTACTTACCAATAATCTTTTATTTCTGAACAGATCACCCCAAATTTCTATGGCTACTACTATTGTAAAAGTTATAAAATTTTACAGAGGCCCCTGTAAATCCATGCTTTAGGCTAATTGTCTGCACACCAATGTTTTTCCCATATAGCTGCAAAACCAATTGAACCTGCTGCATCTGCGAAAAGGCAGAGTGCTGCATTTGTTATGAATTCATCCTGCCATATTGCTCTGCCGTTAAAGTGTTCTAAAAAATTCAGCCATACTAGCATATTTTCCTTTACCTCATTTGTTAATCTGACGTACAAGGAAGGATTCTTTAAACCTGAAATATTGGCATACATTCTCCTTGAAAATATTCTGCCTATTGGTAAAATTCTGGTTGCAAAGGCTAACAGACCTAGAAGCTTCTGTATTTCTTTAAGAGTAACCTTTTTCTTTCTGATAAATGAGCATAGCAACTGTGTAATTTTAATTATTTTTTCCCCAGGTTGTCTGAACTCCATGTTTTCGATATCTATAGCTATTCCCAGAAAATCAAGGCAAATCACTGGTTCTACTGTTTTCTCTTGCGCCATGGGTATACCAAAATAATCGCATATATTTGAAAAGGTATAAAGTAAATTGTGACATTCTTCTGAACCTGCTCTGCCCATAAATAAGAAGTCATCTAAGTAATGCAAAATAAAATTGGAATTGGCTTCTTTTGAAACCACCCATTCTATAAATGTTGAAAGCTTTTCGAAATAATAACAAGCTAAAGAACATACCATTGGTAAAAATGTATCCACATAATATTTATAATTAAAATAAATGCCCAATGAGGAAAACCTTCTGGATGGATTGAAAGGAGTCTAAAAGCTGACTTTATGTCGGCCTTTGCTCACAAAGCTCCTCTTCCTAACCTCTTTAGCTTAACTATTGCCTCTTCAAAGGACGTATACTCTAATGATGTTAATTCTGGGTTTATTTGTTCATTCAATGAACTGCCATATGGAAAAGACAGATGACGAATCATCCTATATTCATTAGGTTCTTTTTTTGGGATTATACCAATTGGGGAAATTCTTAAGTTATCAAATGGTGGGTTTTTAAAAGGACCAGCTTTTCTACCTAACAAAACCTCATTATTTAATTTATTTTCAGCTATTGAAAACAGATTCTTTACCGATGGGACATTATCTATTATTACGCAACCTGAACCATTAAAAGGTGGCAACAAAAACCCTTTATTAAATCCTTCAATTAATAATGCTGCTGTCTGTTTGTCTGGGTAGTCCTTGAGCCATGGGAACATGTTTTCCAGGATCACCAGAGAATTGGCTTTTGTGTACAGGGTCTCTATTCTGCTGTGATTTTGTCGCTGACAATTTGCAAAAACATTTTACTGCACAGAAAGCACATTCATGTTTATATCTGCAAGAGTGCATCCATTTACATTATCATTATAGGCAAAACATACACCTTTTCTATAACTTGCGTTACTCGTTACACTAGGCAGAGAACTATTTTGTCTGATTAACGGCTGTTTGGAGGGTAAAAATAAATTAAGCCAAAGCCCTACATCTTTTATTCCCCATTTATGCGAAGGATAAATGCTTAATTTTTGACGAAATGACTCATCGTATAAAAACCAAGCAAGCGCTCCAAAGTTCTTATATGCTTCTAGTATGATGTCCACATGCTGGAAAAGCCCCATGGTTTTCTCTGGAAATTTCTCGCATAGAATGCTAGCATATATACAAAATGCTTCTAACAATTATTGAATGATTTTGTTATTTGCCTATGGATTCTATCCTCTTTTTTCTCAGATTTGAAAATGAAGTCTTTTGAATAAGGCAACAGTGATAACAAATTATTATACTCGCTTTTCCATATTTTTTCTTTAACACTAGCAGGTAAATTAAACCCTAACGGGGACATAACACACGGCATTACTTCTTTACCACAAATTGCTGGGATACCAACCATTGACTCATTCAAACTAACATGACCCAAAACTTTACCTGAATCCGCTACTGCCAGAACAATATTTGACACCGTGCCAGGATTGGCTAAAAAGGAAGCTGTAGAATTACTCAAATTATCATTATATACTGGTGCCCATACCGCTGCCTCCTCACTAGGAGGCGCCCTAACCACAGGATGTGAGGGCACAGACATGTCAGAAATTGTTTTGTTCAAAGAAGGTGATAAAGCAGAAAGTAATTTTAAATGGTTAGACTCACCCTGCCCAGCATCTGCAGAAGCTGCTTGTCAGATTGCTGGGCTGTCCATATAACCGTAATTGGCTGCTTTAGTGATCTATTTATTTCTTCTGCATTTTCTGAATTGTTAACTGAATTGTCTTCTACATTTCCTGGATCTATTAATTGAGCATCCACAGGTCCTTCTTTTTCATTAATTAATAGCTGTCTCCTCGATATTCTTCCTATTTTGCCTCTTGCTCTTTTTGGCCCCGCCCATTGCCCCGCCCACCAGCCGACTCACTTCAGTCAAAGCGGCTGGCTGCATTGGCGGGCTGTATCTCCAGCGCTTCTCCGTATCGCCGTACTGTCGTCTTCTCTTCCTTCACGCTGCTGGCTCATATCTTCCAGCGGTCCCACCTCTTCTCCCCGGCTTTCTTCTTCTTGCCACTGCCGCTCCGCTTGTCTCCTCCTTCATTCTTCTGACCCTCCATCGGGTTCTTCTTCTGTCCCTGTCGCCTCGGCTCCAGACGGTAAGAAAAGACATTTCTTCAGCCACTCTTCATCTTCAGCTCCTGCCCGCTCCAATAGCTGATGAATAAGGGTCCTCATTTTGCCAGAAAGGTAACTTCTTGTCAGAGCTGAACAGGACATTTTTTCTTTTGACTGGCACACACATGATCCCAGAATCCCTTTTTATAGGCAATCCCAGGAATTCTAGAATCTTCCAAGGATCAGGTGACCCAATAGACCAATCCTGGGTCACCTTTTCCAGATTCTGGAATATTCCTAGGGCCACCTAACTTTGCTGACCTATCAGTAAACAGGTACCTATTAAATAGAGATGGCCTTGCGGTTCGCCCGGCGGTCGGTTCGCGGCGAATATTGCTTGTTCGCTACCCGCCAAATTTGCGAACACATGGCATTGTTAACGGCGGCCATATTAGTTTACATTGGGGAGAACTTTGACCCATGACACAGCCGTCAGGTGGAACGGGACAGCCAATTAAAACATTTCAGCACATGGACATGCCCCCTACCCTATAAATAGACCTGAACTGTCGGCCATTTCACATTCTGCTTTTTGCCACCGTAGGGAGAGGTTGCCTGTGCTCATGAGGGAGAGATTGCCAGACACAAAGAGCTCTGTGAAGATCCACAAAAGTCCTTTTCAGGGCTGGTATTTCGGTATAGGTCTACTAGTATCTTTTCAGGTTAGGGGCAGGTAGCCAGTCGGTGCTTTAGGGGCAGTTAGAGATCGGCAGCAGTCACACAAATCGCTCTGTTAATGTCCACAAAAGTCCTTTTCAGGGCTGGTATTTCGGTATAGCTCTAGTCTCTTTTCAGGTTAGTGACAGGTATCCAGTCTGTGCTTTAGGGGCAGTTAGAGAGATTGGCTGCAGTCACACAAATCGCTCTGTTAATGTCCACAAAAGTCATTTAAAGGGCTGCAAATTTTTTGGTATTGCTGTGCAGTGCACCAAAAGGGGGGGGGGGGTAATTCACAGTAAAATATACTTTGTAGAAAGCATATTATAGTGGATTAGTAGTATTATTGTGCACTGTGCAGCATTGTGACAGGTGTGGTGACTGAGCGTTTCTGCAGCAATACTACAGACAGTGACAAAAGCACTTATAATGTATTATAACTGCTGTGATAGACCAGTGCCCCTCCAATACCACATATTGAAGTGGGTGTTATTTGACAGTATAATTTTCTAAGAGTGTATTTTAGTCCTACAAAAATTTGGCCTCTCTTGCTGTGTTAACTGTGCTACACACAGTGACAACAGTTACTGGCCAATTATTTGTAGAACAGTTGTAATAAACCTGTGGCCCCCCAATACCACAGATTGAAGTGGGGTGTTATCTGAGTATACTTTTACAAGTGTATTTGTGTCCTGCAACAATATTGCCTCTTTTGCTGTATCAAGTCTGGTACACACAGTGCCAAACTCACTGGCCAATTTTTTGAACTGGTGTGATAGACTAGTGGCCCCCCAATACCACATATTGAAGTGGGGTGTTATCTGAGTAAACTTTTACAAGTGTATTTGTTACACACAGTGACAACAGTTACTGGACAATTATTTGTAGAACTGTTGTAATAAACCTGTGGCCCCCCAATACCACAGATTGAAGTGGGGTGTTATCTGAG
This sequence comes from Pelophylax lessonae, assembly GCF_965119305.1. Classification (NCBI taxonomy): domain Eukaryota; kingdom Metazoa; phylum Chordata; class Amphibia; order Anura; family Ranidae; genus Pelophylax; species Pelophylax lessonae. The sequence goes on from NC_138769.1 coordinate 70,290,081, forward strand.
TATACTTTTACACGTGTATTTGTGTTCTGCAACAATATTGCCTCTTTTGCTGTATCAAGTCTGGAACACACATTGCCAAACTCACTGGCCAATTTTTAGAACAACTGGTGTGATAGACCAGTGGCCCCCCAATACCACATATTGAAGTGGGGTGTTATCTGAGTAAACTTTTACAAGTGTATTTGTGTCTTGCAACAATATTGCCTCTTTTGCTGAGTTAAGTCTGGTACACACAGTGCCAAACTCACTGGCCAATTTTTTGAACTGGTGTGATAGACTAGTGGCCCCCCAATACCACATATTGAAGTGGGGTGTTATCTGAGTAAACTTTTACAAGTGTATTTGTTACACACAGTGACAACAGTTACTGGACAATTATTTGTAGAACTGTTGTAATAAACCTGTGGCCCCCCAATACCACATATTGAAGTGGGGTGTTATCTGAGTAAACTTTTACAAGTGTATTTGTGTCTTGCAACAATATTGCCTCTTTTGCTGAGTTAAGTCTGGTACACACAGTGCCAAACTCACTGGCCAATTTTTTTAACAACTGGTGTGATAGACCAGTGGCCCCCCAATACCACATATTGAAATGGGGTGTTATTTAACAGTATCATTTTCTAAGAGTGTATTTTAAAAGGGAAATCAGGCGCCACTGTATTAAGCCAAAAGTTTATTGCACACAAATCACAGTAGTAACTTACATCCAAGTAAACACCAGTCCATGTAGGAGCATCTGTTCCGCACTGTCCGGCCGTCCACCAGCCCGGAAGTGACGTCGTAGGAAGCTAGTCCGAGGAGCTGGTTTCGCCGGAAGCCGCAATGGATCGCAGGCTACCGGAAATGACGCAACGCGTTTCGGAGCATGCGTACTCGGCTCCTTCTTCAAGCGTAAGTGGCCGCCATCTACAGTCGAGTTTATGTAGGGCAGCCTACAATCGGTTGTCATGGGAATGATAAGCAAGGCGGAGTTAGACACAACGGAAATGGCTACGGGATCAGCCACTCCGATGTATACACACAGCGCTCGTCGTAGTACAAATGGGCTATTTTACTACGACGAGCGCTGTGTGTATACAACTGTGTGTATACATGCTCCTACATGGACTGGTGTTTACTTTGATGTAAGTTACTACTGTGATTTGTGTGCAATAAACTTTTGGCTTAATACAGTGGCGCTTGCTTTCCCTTTTACTTCTGTCAGCGGAATTTCCGAAGTTTACCACCACTGCTGCCTTGTACCCGGCCATTTGGACAGTTCATCAAGAGGACTTGGCGGATATCCCCTGTGCCCCCTCCTTGTGGTGAATCCCCCCTTTTTGGTTAGTAGCGCCCAACACCCATCTCTCCTCTCTAAGAGTGTATTTTAGTCCTGCAAAATTGTGGCCTCTTGCTGTGTAAACTGTGCTACACACAGTGACAACAGTTACTGGCCAATTATTTGTAGAACTGGTGTAATAAACCTGTGGCCCCCCAATACCACAGATTGAAGCGGGGTGTTATCTGAGTAAACTTTTACAAGTTTATTTGTGTCCTGCAGCAATATTGCTTCTTTTGCTGTGTTAAGTCTGGTACACACAGTGCCAAACTCACTGGCCAATTTTTTGAACTGGTGTGATAGACCAATGGCCCCCCAATACCACATATTGAAGTGGGGTGTTATCTGAGTAAACTTTTACAAGTGTATTTGTGTCCTGCAACAATATTGCCTCTTTTGCTGAGTTAAGTCTGGTACACACAGTGCCAAACTCACTGGCCAATTTTTTGAACAACTGGTGTGATAGACCAGTGCCCCCCCCAATACCACAGATTGAAGTGAGGTGTTATTTAACAGTATACTTTTCTAAGATTGTATTTTAGTCCTGCAAAAATTTGGCCTCTTTTGCTGTGTTAACTTTTCTACACACAGTGACAACAGTTACTGGCCAATTATTTGTAGAACTGGCAGACTGAGGGACCGGCAGATAGGGAGGAGAGGCAGGCAGAACTTGCATTGCACAAGAGGTACAAAGCAGACTGCAAATGTATCAGGAGCGAGCCATCAACCATGTACAGTCACATCTGGTGCTCCCAGGACGCCGTCACATGGCTCCGCAGTGTGGGCTTTTTTTAATGTGTCCGTTGCTGACAACAGTGTTGCCATCTGCAGCCTTTGCAGTCAACGCATAAGTCGCGGTAAGCCCAACACTCACCTAGGAACAACCACGTTAAGAAGGCACCTGAAATCCCATCACCGAGCCCAGTGGGAGCAACACCGTCAGAACCCACAAAGCCACACTCCAGGCTCTCACCATCCAGCCTCTTCTCCTTCTCCTGTCTCCTCACAGTTTTCCTCCACTCCACCTTCCATGCTGCCGTCGTCACGTTGTTCTGGAAAAAGGCAGGCTTCTGTGGCTTAAATGTTTGAGAGTAAAAAAAGGTGTCCGACTACATCGGGTTAACGGCCGGTGTGGACGCTCTGAGGAGTGATGAACCCCTGGACTACTGGGTGGGCAGGCTTGACCTCTGGCCAGAGCTTGCACAATTTGCAATGGAACTGTTGGCTTGCCCCCCGTCCAGTGTCCTGTCCGAAAGTATGTTCAGCGCAGCAGGGGGGATCGTGACCGATAGAGGAGGAATCTCTGAGGAATTCAACACATGTGACCAGTAGACCATGTTTCATTGAAATTCCTCATGACAGGCCACAAATATCTGCCAGACCGCCATCCACCCACAGCAATTCCTGGTCCTTGTCTTCGCTAAATACAGCGGCATAAAAGGCATTTCATGTCCATTGAATGGCTAATTTTTGGGGCCAATACAGGCAGACACTTACTTCTGTATACTATGAATGCCTAATGTACCTCCAGCCATCAAATACACCACGTTTTTTGCTGTCAGTTAAACCCATGTGAGCTAATTTTTGGGGCCTATACAGGCCGACACTTACTTCTGTATCCTGTGAATGCCTAATGTACCTCTAGCCATCAAATACACTACGTTCTTTGCTGTCAGTTAAACCCATGTGGGCTAAATTTTGGGGCCTATACAGGCCGACACTTACTTCTGTATCCTGTGAATGCCTAATGTACCTCTAGCCATCAAATACACTATGTTCTTTGCGGTCAGTTAAACCCATATGAGCTAATTTTTGTGGCCTATACAGGCCGACACTTACTTCTGTATCCTGTGAATGCCTAATGTACCTCTAGCCATCAAATACTCTACGTTCTTTGCTGTCAGTTAAACCCATGTGGGCTAATTTTTGGGGGCTATACAGGCCGACACTTACTTCTGTATCATGTGAATGCCTAATGTACCTTTTAGCCATCAAATACACTACGTTCTTTGCTGTCAGTTAAACCCATGTGAGCTAATTTTTGGAGCCTATACAGGTTGACACTTACTTCTGTATACTGTGTGAATGCCTAATGTACCTCTAGCCATCAAATACTATGTTCTTTGCTGTCAGTTAAACCCATGTGAGCTAATTTGTGGGGCTTATACAGGCCGAAACTTACTTCTGTATACTGTGTGAATGCCTAATGTACCTCTAGCCATCAAATACACTACGTTCTTAGCTGTCAGTTAAACCCATGAGGGCTAATTTTTGGGGCCTATACAGGCCGACACTTACTTCTGTATACTGTGAATGCCTAATGTACCTCCAGCCATCAAATACTACGTTCTTTGCTGTCAGTTAAACCCATGTGAGCTAATTTTTGGGGCCTATACAGGCCGACACTTACTTCTGTATCTTGTGTGAATGCCTAATGTACCTCTACCCATCAAATACACTACGTTCTCAGCTGTCAGTTAAACCCATGTTGGCTAATTTTTGGGGCCTATACTGGCCGGCATTTACTTCTGTATCCTGTGAATGCCTAATGTACCTTCAGCCACAGAATACTATTTTCTTAGCTGTCAGGTAAACGCATGTGGGCTAATTTTTGGGGCCTTTTATGGCCGACACTTACTTCTGTATCATGTGAATGCCTAATGTACCTTCAGCCATAGAATACTACGTTCTTAGCTGTCAGGTAAACGCATGCGGGCTAATTTTTGGGGCTTGGAATGGCCGATACTTACTTCTTTATCCTGTGAATACCTAGTTTTTCAGACTGGAAATGAAAAACAATGGGTCTGTAAAGGTTCCGCCAAATTGTGGAATGGATGCGGACCCATTTTACAGATGTGTGAATGGACCCTATATGTATTAGACATGTATTTACCGGCTGCTGTCAGCTCTGGCTGATTTATGAAAAATAAAATAATATTTTTTCGCTGTAAAAAAAAAATTTAGGGCAACTTTTCCAATTGCAATACTTCTGTTATGACATTGTCCATGTGCTGGGACTATTTGTGCACAGCTAGTACGTCTTTTGTGGCTGCAAATATGACCTAAAGGTTTTTAAAGTTTGCCTCACATTAAAGTCAATGGGGAATGCCGCGAACTTGCGGTTCGCAGACTTTTGAGAAAATTTGCAGCTGACATTCGCGAACCGCCCCGGCCAATGTTCGTCCATCTCTACTATTAAACCTTTAGGAAAACTTGAAACTGCCGCCTCCACAATCCCATGAGGAAAGGGGGGGGCGGCTTGAAACCGATTTTCCCCCTTTTTTCCTCACATTTATGTTGTAAGTGCTGCCTGTCTGCTGGTCATCTCTTTTTTTTATATATATATATATATATATATATATATATATTGAAAATTTGCAATTCACAAGCCTAAAACAGAAACAGAAAGGGGTAGATTTACAAAGCTGGTATCTAACCCACTAACAATGTTACCTTTCACTGCATTAATATTATGTCTTTGTACCTAATATCATGCAGTTCTTATTACATTAACAAATATGTAAATAGGTAACTATTACTAAATTATTCATTTATAACGGAAGCATGTATGAGTAACTTGCATTTAACTGATAATATAACCAATTATTCTGTATACAAGATCTACTATGAAATATAGAAAAACAATAAATCCTTATGCTGCTTGCATTAGTAAATAGATAGGAATGTATATCATATTTACTTGTTTAAAACTATATTTTACACTTGTTCAGTTACTTCCTGGTCTCCAGGCCTTGGCAAATGATGTCACACACCCTAGGAGTCTTCAAGAGAGGAGGAGTTTTCTCAGCTAAGCACACTCCCCTGCTTGCATGCTCGAGGACAGCTGGATTCCATGAATTAATGCTTCATGAATCATCTGCCTTTACTCTAGATGGCCACAGCCAGAAATGCTAGTTATGTGTTTTTCAAAGTGATTTCTCAGCATAATGCTCACCAACACAGAATAATACACCAAGGCTAAATATGTTGGAATGCAATGTCATAGTTTAATGTGATAAAATTATTAAAAACGTGTCCACAGAAGCTCTGATGGGAAGATGGCAAACAGAAAGAACCCCATCCGCAGTTCACCATAAGAAACATGGACAATGGAACAATAATACCTGCAGGGGTGGCTGTTGCTGATGTATCAAGGAAAGCCGATGGTAATGGGCTGTGTGTGATGTAGATGAAGGCTCACACCAGGGAGTGCATCACAGAGGAGAGGAGGAGGGTGCAGTCTACGGCGTCCGCTTGAACTGGATGTGGTGACACCGCTGTGCGCACAGGAGTATCAGCCACACACACAGGGCTCGCCGGGTCCTCCAGCACTCCTGTGTCCTGAGTCGTGCCGGCTGATGACGTCACCGGATGTCGGCGGGCGGACCGGGGACACAGCAACAGATAGCAGATGGTATAAACAACAAAGGTCCACACACGGAGTTGCAGTGAGACAATGGGGGAAAAAATTATAAACGCCAAATCCCCCATTTTTCCCCCATTATCTCACTGTAGCTCCGTGTGTGGACCTTTGTTGTTTATACCATCTGCTATCTTTTGCTGTGTCCCCGGTCCGGACGCCGACATCCGGTGAGGTCATCAGCCGGCGCGGCTCAGGACACAGGAGTGCTGGAGGAGCTGGCGAGCCCTGTGTGCGTGGCTGATCCTCCTGTGCGCACAGGGGTGTCACTACATCCAGTTCAAGCAGACGCCATGGACTGCACCCTCCTCCTCTCCTCCGTGATGCACTCCCTGGTGTAAGCCTTCATCTACATCACACACAGCCCCTTACCATCGGCTTTCCTTGATACATCAGCAACAGCACCAGCCACCCCTGCAGGTATTGTTCCATTGTCCATGTTTCTTATGGTGACCTGCGGATGGGGTTCTTTCTGTTTGTCATCTTCCCATCGGAGAGTCTGTGGACAAGTTTTTAATCATTTTATCACATTAAACTGTGACATTGCATTCCAACATATTTAGCCTTGGTGTATTATTCTGTGTTGGTGAGCGCTATAACTCTTTCTTTGTTCAGTGCTTCTATCATTTGGGATTGATTATGAGACAGCTGCACCCCCGATGCAGGACCCAAGGCTATTTCTTCTATACAGATTTTTTTTCTATGTCATTGTTTTTTTTACTATGTTAACACATTTTTGGCCATATGTCTACCTTTTGGGTTTCTCCTTTGATATTTAGTTCTCAGCGCCAGGTTTATCTTTTGTATTTCTCAGCATAATAAAGCATGGAGACATGGATGGATGGGGGAGTTTTGCTTAAAAATTAGTTAAATAGCATTTTTTGTTTGTGGTGCTTATATGCAGGGCATTTCTGCTTTAACCACTTGCCGACCGCCGCACAACTAATAACTGCCGGAGTCTGGCTGCTCCTGGGCAAACCGACGTAGGACTACATCACTCGCCCAGGAGCCTGTAGGGGGTGAGCGCGCGCCGCCGGAGGTGCGCTCCCGCCCCCGCTCATTCCCTGGCATCCCCGCGCGAGTGACCGCTGGCCCCAATGTCCGCCGGCCACTCGCAATCTCCCGCTGGAGAGGGAGAAAGGCAGGTGGCTGATGTAAACAAAGCCGCCTGTCATTCTCCCTGATGTAACTGCAGAGACTGTACGATCCTGCTATGTAGGATCGTATGTCTCTGTGGTTACATCACAAGCCACGCCCCCCCCCCACGGTTAGAAACACGCCCCTAGGGATACATTTAACCCACTGATCACCAATAAAGTTAACCCCTTTCCTGCCAGTGTCATTTTTACAGTAACAGTGCAAATGTATAGCACTGATTACTGTAGTAATGTCACTGGTACTCCCAAAAGTGTCAAAAATGTCATTCAGGGGTCCGATCTGTCCGCCACAATGTCGCAGTCCTGCAAAAAAAAAAATTGCAGATCGCCGCCATTACTCGTTAAAAAAAAACAATAAAAATTACATAAATTTTTCCCGTAGTTATAACTCAATAACTTTTGTGCAAACCAATCAAAATACGCTTATTGCGATTTTTTTTACCAAAAATATGTAGAAGAAAACAAATTGGCCTAAAATGTTAAAAATTTAGATTTTTACCTTTTTTTTTTTTTTTGATAATATCATATAAAAAAAATGTGAAAAATATTGTTTTTTTTTTCAAAATTGTCGCTATTTTTTTGTTTATAGCGCAAAAAATAGAAATCGCACAGGTGATCAAATACCACCAAAAGAAAGCTATGTTTTTGGGAAAAAAAGGACAGCAATTTAGTTTAGGTACAGCGTCGCACGACCGCAAAATTGTCCGTTAAAGTCACCCAGTGCCGAATTGCAAAGTAGGCCCTGGTCTTTGAGCAGCCAAATCCTCCGGGGCTTAAGTGGTTAAAGCTCTTTCCCCTCCTGCTAGAATTTTCCTAATCGTATACTGACAGCCACACATGCACAGCTGAGTGTACAGACTCAGCTGCACGAGGACAATACCGGAAAAAACAAACTCCTGTATGCATGTGCAGTTGTTATATCATCTAAGGTGGGCCAGTATAGGAGACCCAGGTCTCTAGACCAGGAAGATTCTGGGCTATATTTGGTCAATGGTGTCCAAGATTACCAGTTCTATATTTACATTAATGCAATGTCAGGAATTTTGCAGCACATGCCCCCCTCCTCTCCCGCTGCTTCCCGGTCATTTTGCCCACTTACCAGACCGGTCGATAGCGAGGAAAATGATCTGGTCTGCTTTCCCCTAAGGCAGGAAGTCGAGTGAGGGCAAGATGGCCCTCACTTGACTCTATGGCCTTGGAGGACTGGAGCAACGTCATACGTCGCTTCCTAGCAATGGATTTAAAGAGCCCGTTTTTTTCATCATGAAAAAAAATGACTTTTTTTTTCTTTTTTAATGTAGATGTGACATCTGAGGTCTTTTTGACTCCAGATCTCACATTAAAGAGGTCCTGTCATGCTTATTTCTATTACAAGGGATGTTTACATTCTTTGTGAGCCTCGGTTCACACTAGGGCGACCTGTGAGGCGACCTGGTCGCCTCACAGGTCGCCGCAGGTCGCCTCTAATAGGGAAGCTGCGGACCTGTTCTAATAGGAGCGACACAAGTCGCTCCGACCTAGAAAAAGGGTCCGGAGCTTCTTTGGGGCGACCAGGAGGGGACCGCCATAGACTTCAATGTTATGAAGTCCGTGGCGGCCGCTCCGAGGTCGCGGCGCGCTGCTCGCACCGCGATCTCGGAGGTCGCCCCGGGAAGTAGCGCCGCGGTAGTGTGAACCGGCGCTTATAGGAATAAAATTAATCAAAACATTTTTTTTTTAAAAACAGTGTAAAAAAATAAATAAAAGTTAAAATAAATAGGAAAAAAAAAATTAAAGCACCTCGTTAGCTCGTGCGCAGAAGTGAATGCATACGCAAGTCGCGCCCAGATATGTAAACGGTGTTCAAACCACATGTGTGAGGTATCACCATGATTGTTAGAGCGAGAGCAATCATTTGAGCCCTAAGACCTTCTCTGTAACTCTAAACTGGTAAGCTGTAGAAATTTTTAAATTTTCACCTATGGGGTTTTTGAAGTACCAATGTTTGTCGCCATTTTACAAGCGTGTGCAATTTTGAAGCATGACATGTTGGGTATCTATTTACTTGGCGTAACATTATCTTTCACATTATGGAAAAAAAAGTAATTTTCTAGCAAAAAAAAAAAAAATGGTTTTAACTTGTAAACAACAAGTGTCATAAAAAGGCCCTGTCCAGAAGTGGTTAAAGTGATTGAATAGTCTCGTGTTTTTTTTTTTTTTTTAGTTAAGAATAACAAACATGCTATACTTACCTCCTCTGTGAAGAGGTTTTGCACAGAGTGGCCCAGATCTTCCTCTTCTCGGGTCCCTCTTCGGAGTTCCTGGCCCCTCCCTCCTGTTGAGTGCCCCCACAGCAAGCAGCTTGCTATGGGGGCACCTGAGCGGAGTTACAGCTCCCTGTGTCCATTCAGACATGGAGCCGTGGCCCAGCCCACTTTCTCTTCTCGTTGGCTGACTGATTTTGATTGACAGCAGGGGGAGCCAATGGTGCCTTGCTGCTATCTCATTCAACGAGGAGGGGAGTCTTAGGCAGCCGAGACACTGCTGCAACATTGCTGGATCTAGATAGGGCTCAGGTAAGTATTGAGGGGGGCTGAGGGGGGATGAGGGGGGCTGAGGGGGGCTGCTGCACACAGAAGGTTTTTTATTTTAACGCATAAAATGCATAGGAAAAACTGTTTATTGCAACTGGTTATACAGTGTGAGCGGAAGTTTGGCTTCAGTTTTTTTTTTTTTTTGGGTGTATTTAAATCTGGTTATACACTTAACACTGCCTTCCCCCAGACTGACAACACTGTGCCTCCTGTGCTCATTCCTCTAGAGTAGTGGTACTCTAATACAGGAGGTATGTTACTGGACAGATCACAAGGTGAAAAGAGAGAGAAAAAAGAAAACAAATGCAGCCACCACATGAAATGATTGGTAAACTGCAATACATTTGGGTGGTTTTGGGTTTAATACTGTGGCACATTGTATCTTGTAGAATGTTTTATCACATATTATTCTTCGATAATATTAACCACTTGCCGACAGCCCTATAGCAGCTTGACTGCTACAGGGCAGTCACACTGCGCAGGATCACGTATATTTATACATATGCGCCTGCATTTCTGGGTATTGGGCACGAGGGACACTGATCCATGCCTTCCCTTAGTACAAGCACCTCCCCCAATACAGTAAAACACCACCTAGGCACATAGTTAACCCTTTGATTGCCCCTGATGTTAACCCCTTCCCAGCCAGTCATTCAATCATGTTTTAGCACTGATCACTGTATTAATGTCACTGGTCCCTAAAAAAGTGTCAGTTAAGCCTCGTACACATGCACCGATTGTTGGCCGACCGATCGGCCGTCTTTTGTGCAGTGTTGTTGTGTTGGTTGAAGTGTGCTCTAGACTGCACACGAATTTTGTCGGCCAACAACAACCAACTTCAGAAGTGATGTCATGTGCTGGTTTACTTTCCGTGTGTTTTTTCTTCTCTGAGCATGCCCAGTCTTGCTCATCTGACTTTTGTCGGCCGAAATCTGTACTGACTGAGGAACAATCGGCCGTTTTGGTGACGGCCAACAAAAATTTTATAGCATGCACTCCAGATTTTGTTCGGCCGAAAAGTCGCAGTCGGTTGTCGGAAGCATCATACTAACAAGCCGACAATTGGCCGATCGGACGTTGGCCGAAAATTTACGGCCAACAATCGGTGCGTGTGTACGAGGCTTTAGTGCCCATTTTGTCTGCTGTGATATCGCAGTCCTGTTCTAGATCGCTAATCGCCGCCATTACTAGTAAAAAAAAAAAAAGTCTATAAATATATCCCATAGTTTGTAGACACTATTTATTTTGCGCAAACCAATCAATATACACTTATTGGGAATTTTTTTTTTACCAAAAATATGTAGCAGAATATATATCGGCCTAAACTGATAAAGAAATTTGATCTTTTACATTTTTATAGGATGCGTTTTATAGCAAAAAAAGTTAAAAAATGTTTTTTTGTTTATAGCGCAAAAAAATTAAAATGCAGAGGTGATCAAATGCCACCAAAAGAAAGCTCTATTTGTGTGTGTGTGTGTGTGGGGGGGGGGGGGGGGGGGGGGACGCGGACATACATTTTTATTTGGGTACAGCGTTGCACAAAGGCTCCATTATCATTTAAAGTAAAGGAGTATGGTATAGCAAAAAATGACCTGGTCAGGAAGGGGGTAAATCTTCCGGGGCTGAAGTGGTTAACAAAATATGTATGTTCACAGTAAACCTAACAGTAAATTGCTATAGAATGTAATGAGATTATATTAAAATACAAATCTGAAGCTCCTGTAAAAACTGCAGCCTTGGGCCCCTGCTGAATGTAGACTAGACTCTGCTCCGATAAATGCTGTGCTCTATGTTCATGTGTTCATATTAAGCTGTGCAGGGTGGATTTTTTCCATTTAACAGTCAGCACAGTACTTTCCCTGGAAACACATTGATTTCAGTGTTTTCTTAGAGAAAGTAGCGTGGCAGCTTTCTGCTGTCTTAGAAAAGAGAGTTTACAACAGCTAATGGTGCTGGGCTGGCCGAAATAGGTGTCAATCACCCGAATAGCAGGGGTCCCGGACAGGCAGAGAATTGTGTATCTGAGCAGCACGCTTTCCCATGTACTGCTGCCTATCAATGGTCACATCTCCCACTGAGAACGGCAGGTGGTGAGAGATCCGCGCCATCACTGAGAATATCAAGGCCTAATTATTATGGTAAAGTAACATGTCAATACCATAAAGGTACCTGCATCTTTCGATGAACCCTCAAGTACCAGGGGTCCCCATAATAACAGACTGCTGTAGGATATCAGTCTAAATCCTTAGAGATAGCGTAGAGGGCTGCCCAGACCATCCAACCTCCCATACACTCCTGTTGGGTATGAAGGCTGTCCATCATAGTGATGAGCTAGTAGGAATATATACAGTAGGTGACAACTTGAAAGCAGTAGTAAACAGTTAAAAATAAAAAAATAAACTGGTCCTCTCAGCAGGATCATGTCATAATGTGGTATTATGCACCATATACTAGCACATTATGACAGACTAAAAACTGCTCCCTCCATTGGCGACAGATATTCCATCTTCACTTGGTCTTCCTTCCGGGTTCACTTGCTCCGGGTGTTTGAGTGGCTGAGCTGCGACACCGTCACTTCTGGGTAACTACAGGAGTTGCAATTGCAACCGGGCCCCATGCTCCAGGGGGCCTGTGAGGCTCCCCTGTACCCCTGCATAATAGGTGCGGTGGGGGCAGCATGTAGAGAAGGCACTGTCCTCCTTTTTCCTCCTGTAGCTGCAGGAGGAAAATGGAGGAGATTGGTTCCTCTGTATGCTGCCCCCGCCACTCCTCATATCCAGGAAAATGGTGTTCTGCTGTTTCTGGGCCTCTCTGTGCTCCCCTGCCCCCCCCCCATAACACACTGTGCTCCCTTCCCTCTCCTGCCAGCTGCTACAGGGGATGTGTCACAATAGAGAACCAGGAAGGGATCTTCAAATATGTAATTTACCAGCTCCTTCCTTTTCTGAATGAACAGAGTCATAGTCAGTGACATTGTAAAAAAATTAAATAAAATGATAAAAAATAATACAATTAAAATACCAAAAAATGAAAACTACTGACACCAGTGGGTGAACTTCCAGGATCGCAAAGGTCACATTTGCAACCGGGCCCTGGCATTCCACCACCGTGGGGAGGCCCCTAGATGGCAGGAAGGGGGCCCACTGCAGAACTTGTGAAAGGGTCCGGCAATGAGAGTAAAGTGCCTCAATATCAGTGGGAAGAGCCCCAGGCTTGAAGGAAAGGGCCCCGGCCAGAGGTCCGGGGGGCCTAAAGGTTCTAGTTACGCCTCTGCTGCAAGGTAAGCAGGTAAGCTGCATTATATTAATATTTTATTTTTTTATTTAAAAAGAGTGCAAAGGGATTAGAAAATCCGTCAAGACATTTAAACATTTTTTAGCTCAAAGCTCGATGCTGAGAAATGATCAACAAGCAAAATCTCATTCATTTCAATAGCCCCTGTTCACATTTGAGCGTTTTGTCACCTGTAGCAAAACACCTGTCACTCAAAAAATACATACGCTAATTTTTTTAAGCAGATTTAAATATTTTTGTCCCCATGGATTTCAATGGAAATTGCCTAAACAATAAGAAATTAACTTTTTTTCAGGTGTTTTTTTTTTTTTCCAGGCGTTTTCAGCTCAAACAGCAGCTCCCCTCCATGTTTCTAGCATCACTTCACATCTTACACAGGTTTCTATTGGCCACAGCAAAAACACCTAAATAAAAAAAGCCAGAAAAAAACATTTGAAAAAACTCCTGAAAGCACTTTGAATGGGAATGTAGCTTTACCATTATCACCGAAAGTGAAAGTTAATCCCAAGTTCTGGGTTGTCACCAGAATAGGAATAAAGGGGAATCTTTAACTAGTTCTGGTGACAACCAGGGATTCCCTCACTTTGGAGGGATTTCCTCACACTTCCTGTACTGGCTATGAGACAGGAAGTTGAGCAAATCTCCCCAATGGTACACAGGGGTTATATCCTCCTTATTCTATCCAAAATGAAAAGTAAAGCTTTGCCTTTAGTCCTACTTTAAGAAAAAGATAAAAAAAAAAGGTGGAAAACATTCACTAGCCTGACTGTAGTAATCTGAAATCTGATTGTTTTGTGGATTTAGAACTTCATTACTGATAGTTGTGCTGTCTTTGTTAACAAACCTGCAACTGTCAAGGATAAAGGAATTAAAAAAATAAAATAAAATAAACAAAAGCGAAAAAATACTGGAATAAATGTACAATACAGCCGATCACTTGGTGATGTCAGGTGCAGTCTTTGTGCAGCCATAGTTCTGTGTTTTGCATCAGTTGAATTCTTCAGTATTATTAAATCCCATTCTTTTTACTAGCAGGACATCTAGTGGTAAAGTTGTGAACTACAGATGGAAAGTTCACACCAGTTTTTTTTTTTCCCTGCAGATGAGCCACATCAGTTCCTGCTCTCAAGGAGCTTGCAATCTAAGGTCTCTAACTCCCATTCATACATACACATACTAGGACCAATTTAGATGGGTTCCAATTAACCTACCAGCATGTGTAGAAGGAAACCCATACAGGAACAGGGAGAACATTGCAAACTCCATGCAGGCAGTGCCGTGGTTGGGATTTGGACCAACCACCCTAGTGCTGCTAGGCAGAAGTGCTAACCACTTAGTCCCCCATTCGTAATTTTACAGGTAGGTACATATATTACATTAACAATGTATGCAGCACTTTACATATTGTACATTTACATCAGCACCTTACATTAAGGAGCTTACAGTATAAGGTCCTTATCTTTTATGCATACACATTCAAGCGCCAATTTGGTAAGGGACCAGTTAAAGTGATACTAGACAATATCCTTATTCTCCAAAAATAATCCATACACATTTACTACTTAATGGCCCTGAAATCTATTTTTCATGACATTGTTTCTTGCAATTTTCTGCATCCTTCTAACATTCTCTGTGAGCTCCTGAACCTCTCCTTTTCTCTCCCACTTTCATTTGATTAGAACGAGCAGTGCATGTTAGTTGCAGTCATTTGTGCTGCTCTGTACACATTACAAATCCCATAGTCCCTAGTCTAGGGTGACCAGACGTCCCCGGATTGAGGACACTGTCCCAGGTCCTAGTCTGTCCCCGGTTTTGTCCCCGGATTCAGGGCCGGATTATTGCAGACAGGGCACCCTATACTGGCTGAGAAACAGCCTGGTTGGCTCAGATGCAGACGCCCCCTGCTGGACGATCTCACTGCTGCTCCTGCTGTTGTTCAATGGAGGAGAGGCAGAGCCAAAAACTGACTGTGCGGAGGGCTGAGAACAGGAGGTGAGTAGACAGGGGGTGGGGGTCTGTTTGTACACAGGTGATGGCAGTGGGGGAGCAGGGGTCATAGCTGATGCAGCTGCATGGAGAGGTGGAGAGTTAAGCTGTTGTAAGGGAAAGGATAAGAGGTGGCTGCATACATAATCTGTGAGAGAAGGGTGCAGAGAAGAGCTATGGATGTGGGGGCAGAAGTGTCCTCTGTGCATAGCCCAGTGCTTTGTGTATTATGCAGTCCTGTGTCCAGCGCTCTGTGTATTATGCAGTCCTGTGTCCAGCGCTCTGTGTATTATGCAGTTCTGTGCCCAGTGCTCTGTGTATTATGCAGTCCTGTGCCCAGTGTTCTGTGTATTATTTAGTCCTGTGCCCAGTGCTCTGTGTATTATGCAGTCCTGTGTCCAGCGCTCTGTTTATTATGCAGTCCTGTGCCCAGTGCTCTGTGTATTATGCAGTCCTGTGCCCAGCGCTCTGTGTATTATGCAGTCCTGTGTCCAGCGCTCTGTGTATTATGCAGTCCTGTGTCCAGCGCTCTGTGTATTATGCAGTCCTGTGTCCAGCGCTCTGTGTATTATGCAGTCCTGTGTCCAGCGCTCTGTGTATTATGCAGTCCTGTGTCCAGCGCTCTGTGTATTATGCAGTCCTGCAAGCATTAGGGTTAGTGTTTGCTAATAAAAAAAATTAAAAAATATGTCCCCGGATTTAATTTTAAAAATCTGGTCCCCTTACCCTAGTCTCTCTCCGGAGCAATCAAGTAAGGGTGTCTACATTCCTACATTTAATGGAACCATGGAGAATGAACGTAGTCACCCCCGGGAAGGGGAGATTTAGAGGAGTCTGTGAGTGGAAGGGTAGACCAAAGAAGGAATTCTTTTGATTTAAAAGCACATACTTGAATAGAATTTATTTTAAGCCAAGGTTTAGTGTCACTTTTACCTAGCAGCATGTCTTTGGGAGCAAGCACAGGGAGAAACATGCAAACTCCATGCAGATAGTGTCCTGACTAAGATATAAACCGGGACCCCGGTGCTGCAAGGAAGAAGTTATAACCACTAAGCCACTGTACTGCGAAAAGCTGGGCTGTAGTTTGGCTGGGTCTGGATTTGTGGAAAGGCAACATGGTCCAAGGCCAAGCACTAGGGAAGAAAGATTTTATTCAAAGCTGAGCTCCATAGACTTGGACGTGGATGTGAGGACACCAGGAACAGTCCACTGCTGAATTATGGGGGAGCTCTGTTTGCTCGGAGAGGGATGGATCAGGTATGTATAATGCTTTCTTTCCCTGCTGCCCTGGACAAAACGAGTGCCTAACCCTTGCAGTGTGGGGAAAGCTCACTGCGGGGAACCTTTTTTTGCCTGGAGTTTGGCTTTAAATGATTCCTAAACCCAACAACAAATAATAGTAATAATATGTAATATGTAACAAATGTGCAATATGCTGAATCTTACAGTTCTAAGATGTGATGGCTGCATCAGTTTTCTTTTTCCCCAGGCTAAGAACTTACAGAAAATACCGGTTTATCCTGCCAGAACTGTAATGTTCTTTTTTTTTTCTGTGAGCTTAAGATGTTTGGCGTCCATATTATAAGGGCAGGGGGCAACTGTGGCTTCCTTCATAGATACAGTGCCACCCAGGGACAAGAAGTGTGGCAATAAAGAAAAAGAAGCTTGAAAAAAGAAAAGAAAACAAATGCAGCCACCACATCAATGGCTACTAATTTACAATATATTACATTGTTGGTTTTGGGTTTAGATACACTTTAAATTGGTTGTAAACCTCTGATATTAATTATAAACAAAGCATACCTTTTTATAGAGCACATGTGTCAAACACAAGGCCTGCGAGCCGAATGCGGCCCCCCAGGTTATTTCATGTGGCCCTCGCACCTCTCCTGCGTCTGCGGCACCCTCCTCCCCATTGTCTCTGCCCCAACCTTGTCTCAGTAGTCGGCAGAACTCCTTTGCCAGTTCCTGTGCTTCTCTGTGCAGTTGCAGAAGGCCTGTCTTTGCCCACCCCCCTTTTCAGCAGTCTGCAGCAGAGGGGAGGACAGAATTTCTCCTACAGATCCTGCACCTCTCTGTGAAGCCGCAACCCCACCTTGCCTCTGCCTCCCCTGGTCTCAGCATTTAGTACTCTGGAAGCTGACTCTAGCCCTTCTCTGGTCCCCTCCAGACCCTGCACTTTCTTCTTCCCAAATCCACCCGCATCTTCTGGCAGCAGCACAAGGTAAGGGGGTGCATTGTGATGTAAGGAAGGGTGGGTGACTTTTGACTTATGATAGTGGGGAGGGGGGGGGCTCTTGACATCTCATGTAAGGGTGTAAGGGGGCGTGGGGTGCTCTGGAGATTTGATTTTACAGGGCAACCATAATTCTGATGCGGCCCGTGATGAAATTGAGTTTGACACCCCTGCTATAGAGTATACTTCTCTCAATCTAGAGCACTAAGTGTCATTTCTGCAGTCCCTCTCCTCTGCTACATGCATGAGTCAATTCTGGCAAGTTTTTCTGACACCAAGAGATAACGAGGTGACAGGGGACAGAGTTCCAGCAGCGTACAGCCTGTTCTGAAAGCCTCAGTTCTGTTCCTGTGTGTTGTGTGAAGGGGGGTGTCAGTTCCCTCCAATCGGCTCTCACTGAGCAGAGTGTAATTTTAGCTCCCCGCCCCCTGCTTTCTAAAATTTAAAGAAAACTATAAAGAAACTGCACTTTAAACAGCTGTAGAGAAGAGAATACTGCAATTAAACAACTTATGTAGGAGGATTTGTTTAATCTTTGAGGCCAGTCACTTCACTGGGTATATGTGAGGGTTTACAATCAATTTAAGGAGCAATTTCACAACCACTTGTTATCTACTCTTCAGCAATAAAACTTTTTTTTTTTTTTTTTTTTTTTTAAACAGACTTTATTGATTTTGAACAAATAAACAAGACATGTAACAGATATAGCAATGCATGAAGAGCCGTAGAGTATCAATCATCACAAATTGTCAATCAACATAAACATATTTGTACAGAAGCCATATCAAGTAGATCTCAAAGCATTAGGTCCTCGCGTTACGTGTGGCTTCTGGAGGTGAGGCCAAAAGGTCATATATGAATGCATTGCAAACACACAATATAATATTATGGGGGGGGGGAAACTTTTTTGTTTTTATTTATCTACTGTACTTACTGATATTATCTGAGTTGTACAAAACTCTATTACTATTTTGCTTTTACTAATAGAGATGTCACATTTATAGTGTCTCAATTAGGGATGGCCTTGCGGTTCGCCCGGCGGTGGGTTCATGGCAAACTTTACTCATTCGCAGTCCGCCGATATTGCGAACATATGGCGATGTTCATGGTGGCCATATTAGTTTACATTGGGGAGAACTTTGACCCATGACACATCCATCAGGTGGAACAGGACAGCCAATTGAGACATTTCAGCACATGGACATACCCCCTACCTTATAAATAGACCTGAGCTGGCGGGCCATTTTACATTCTGCTTTTTGTCAGTGTAGGGAGAGGTTTGCTGTGTGCAGCAGGTCCAGAAAAGTCCTTTTAAGGACTGGTATTTGGTATAGGTGTACTCTATCTAAAGTATATTGTCTCTTTTGTCAGTGTAGGGAGAGGTTTGCTGTGGGGAGCAGGGACAGATTGTCAGTAACAAAGATTGCTCTGTTATAGGACCACAAAAGTCCTTTCAAGGACTAGTATTTGGTATAGGTGTACTATTCTTTTGTGTGCAGTGCACTATATAGGGGTGTAATACACTTATAATATACTTTCTAATATAGAAAGCATATTATAATGGATTTGTATTGTGCACTGTGCACCATTGTGACTGGTGTGGTGAGCGTTTCTGCATCGATACTACAACTACAAAGAGTGACAAAAGCACTTTTAAAAAAGTATTAAAACTGGTGTGATAGACCAGTGCCCCCCCCCCCCCCATACCACAGATTGAAGTGGGGTGTTATCTACAGTATACTTTTATAAGAGTGTATTTTTGTCCTGCAAAAATTTTGCCTCTTTTGCTGCATTAACTGTGCTACACGCAGTGACAACAGTTACTGGCCAATTTTTTGTAGAACTGGTGTGATAGACCAGTGGCCCCCAATACCACAGATTGAAGCGGGGTGTTATCTAACAGTATACTTTTATAACAGCGTATTTGTGTCCTGCAAAAATATTGCCTCGTTTGCTGCGTTAACTCTGCTACACACAGTGCCAAACTTACTGGCCAATTTTTGTATAACTGGTGTGATAGACCAGTGCCCCCCCCCCCAATACCACAGATTGAAGTGGGGTGTTATCTAACAGTATACTTTTATAAGAGTGTATTTTTGTTCTGCAAAAATGTTGCCTCTTTTGCTGCGTTAACTATGTTACACACAGTGACAACAGTTACTGGCCAATTTCTTTTAGAACTGGTGTGATAGACCAGTGGCCCCACAATACCACAGATTGAAGCGGGGTGTTATCTAACAGTATACTTTTATAACAGCGTATTTGTGTCCTGCAAAAATATTGTCTCTTTTGCTGCGTTAACTCTGCTACACACAGTGCCAAACTTACTGGCCAATTTTTTGTATAACTGGTGTGATAAACCAGTGGCCCCCCAATACCACAGATTGAAGTGGGGTGTTATCTAACAGTATACTTTTATAACATTGTATTTTAGTCCTGCAAAAATGTGGCCTCTTTGGCTGCGTTAACTGTGCTACACACAGTGACAACAGTTACTGGCCAATTTTTTGTAGAACGGGTGTGATAGACCAGTGGCCCCACAATACCACAGATTGAAACGGGGTGTTATATACCTTCTTCCACATATACTGCGCTTCTCTAGAGACTTTTGTCACAGGGTAATTTAAAAAATGACAGGCAGAGGAAGAGGCAGGCCCTTACACAGGGGTGGTAGGGGTAGGGCTGGAGCAGTAGGCCGGAGCAAAAATGTGAAGTTTCAGAAGGTGCGTTCGATTACGTCAAAGGACGCACCAGACTTGGTTGAGTGGCTCACTCAGCCTTCCTCTTCTGCATCCTCCTCTTTCTCTCTATCTGCACCCTCTTCACTCTCTGCTGTGTGCACCCCCAAAGACACCACCAGCAACATCACCATATACCCCCCGCTTCAGCCACTGGAATAATTTTCCGATACATCACAAGATATTTGTGATGCACAGCCATTATTGGCATCAGATCAGGAAGAGGAGGTAGCATCAGCCGCCACTCAGCAGTCTGACGACAGTACCCAGATCAGCCCAAGGAGGTTGGTCCCCGCTGTTGCTGCCTACTCCGAGATTTCAAATGTTAGTGGTGGGGATGGTGACGTCGATGATGACGTGTCTATGGATGTCACGTTGGTGCCCATAAGAGAGGAAGAGGAGGTGAGTTCAGAGGGAGAGATGCACCAGCAGATAGGGAGGAGAAGTTGGCGGAACTTACATTGCACAGGAGGGACAAAGCAGCAGACTGCTAATGTATCGGGAGCGAGCCTCTTCCCTTTGAGAACATTATCTTTGATGAAATGCGTCAGTTCACGGCGTGCTGACGTCACCCTTACGTATCTGTCCACGAAGGACGGGCGAGCGGAGCCGTCCGGCCGGCGGCTGTTATCCCTCTCCAATCTATGCACCTGTCTTCCGATGCTTGTAAGTGTCTCTCTTTTTATACAATAAAATATCGTTGGGTTTTACGCTATGGCTCTTTCCTCTGTGTTCCCTGGGTAATCCTCACAACCTATCCTGAGTCCTAAGGTGGAGTCCTCAGCGGAGGTCACAGCTGAGTGTCCATTTTAACCCCTGCTTGCTAATTATCTGGAGCTGGTAAGAGTACCCCACACCTACTGTCGCCCCTTTGGTTTGCATGATCGGGACCCCCTCTCTTCCCTACGCTCTCCATTAAGGTCCTTCTGGTAAGCGGCTATTCCCACTGGGGAAGGTGTCTGAATAATCCTCTTGCTATCACTTGTCATCATCCGGTAAGGGGGTACCTATTGTGTCTGGTGGTATTTGTGATTCATCCTATCTACACCTATTCACCATTCATACTTTTTAGCACTGGAACCTCTGTGTTCCTCATCACTTCGGGTGTTGCTTTTATTTTTATTTTAGTTTTTTTGGTTTTACGCTATGGCGTTTGCCTTTTTCTATTCCATATAACATCCCATTGAGGAGATTCACACCGGAACCGTGAGGTCCACTTAATATATTTCCTGAGGCCTGTTGGAGTCACCTTTCATTATTTGACCATCTCATATGCAATTTCCGGTAAGCGGTACCTGCACAAGTTACTCATCAATTTTGGGTGTTATTTCCAAATTTACTTTTCGGTTTTACACTATGGCGTTTGCCTTTCTTTATTTTATATAACGTCTCACTGAGGAGATCCACACCGAAACCACGAGGTCCACTGTGTCACACTTCCTGAGGACAGTTGGAGTCATCTTATATTATTTGGCTTTCTTTTATTCAGTTTCCGGTAAGCGGTACCTGCACAAGTCTCTTCATTTCACATTTTTGTATTGGACATTCATATGGACTACTGGACTATGTTTCAATCTATAGCGCAACTTGTTTTTATATATTTCTCGGGTGTCGGTCGCACTTGAAGTTGCTGCTTTTTTGTTTGTTTCTTTCGAATTAGCGCAGTTATTCCTTTTTCTTTATTCCAGAGCTGTATGGCCATGTTCAGCGGCAAGTGAATGTATCTCTGGCACACAGTGTCGGGGCCAAGATACATCTGACCACAGACACATAGTCTAGCAAGCACGGCCAGGAAAGGTATATAACTTTTACTGCCCACTGGGTGAACCTTCTGATGGCCATCAAGCATGTAACTCGTGGCACCTATGTAGATTTGGTTTTACCGCCACGGATTGCATGCAGGCCTGCCTCTTCTTCTCCTCCTCCTACTCCATCCTGCCTCTCCTTCTCTGCTGACTCCTCCTTTTCCGCTGTTACCGTCTCTTCCACTGCACCGCCCAAGATCCCCAGAACCTATTCCACATGCCAGGTGAGACGTTGCCATGCTTTGCTGCGTCTGTTGTGCCTGGAAGTCAAAAGCCACACTGGTCCCGCACTCCTTTCAGCTTTGCGTTCACAGGCAGATCAGTGGCTGACACTGCTCAATTTGACAGTTGGTTAAGTGGTGTGCGACCCAGGGGTCCAGGATGTCTTTTGCGGCAGGGCAGAAAAATCTCGGGCCATTTCAGAAGATCTTACACAGCCATGGCTTGCCTTGCTGACATTCAGCGGCGACACAAACTGCCTGTCAGGCATCTTATTTGTGACTGCCTGACGCAATGGAACTCAACCTTGTATATGCTTGATAGGCTGCTCCAGCAGAAATGTGCAGTTAACTACTACCTGTACGAACTCTGCGGCAGGACAGGTTCTCGGGAGCTTGGGGTTTTTTCACCGCGCCAGTGGCTGCTCATGCGCGACCCATGCAGACTTCTGCAGCCATTTGATGAGATCACCAAACTGGTCAGTCGCGGCCAGATCGTCATCAGTGACATTGTACCTTACGCCTTCTTTCTGGAGCGTGCATTGCGTCGTGTCATTGATCAAGCCGTCGAGGAGCAGGAGCAGGAAGATGAGGAAGTCGCAATGTTGGATGAATTCCCAGGGGGTGCTACTCCATCTGAGACAAGTCAACAACAGGAGTCTGAAGAGGAGTCAGAGGAGGATGGTGCCGGGGCGGATGAGGAGGAGAAAGAAGAGCATGCTTTAAACCTTTCTGGGATCCCTGGTGTTGTCCGTGAATGGGGGGGAGGAGAACGAGGATAACATTATCCTGGATGATGAGCTGGAGCCAGGCCACTACACCGCTTCCAGTTTAGTGCGAATGGGGGCCTTCATGCTCCAGTGTTTTAAGGGGGACTACCGTATAAAAAGCATAAAGGGCAAGGACCAGTACTGGGTGGCAACATACTTAGACCCCCGATGCATAAAAAAATGGCAGAAATGTTACCACCATCACAGAGGGCGGTCAGAATGCAGCACTTCCAGGCCTTGCTTCGAGAAATGCTGCATTCTGCTTTTGCGTGTGCTGGCAGAGGAATTTACACTCACAGAGAAACAGTTGCGGGTAGCAATCCAACAGCGCCTGCAAGAAGAGGGCGTTTGAAGATGTGTTGGTCACTTCAGATATGAGATCATTCTTTCAGCCGACCCATCGACAGCTGTACTCCGGATCCAGCATCGGGGAATGCCTAGACCAACAGGTGTCCGACTACAACGCGTTAACGGCCGATGTGGACGCTCTGAGGAGTGATGAACCCCTGGACTATTGGGTGGGCAGGCTTGACCTCTGGCCAGAGCTTGCACAATTTGCAATGGAACTGTTGGCTTGCCCCTCGTCCAGTGTCCTGTCCGAAAGGACGTTCAGCGCAGCAGGGGGATCGTGACCGCATTCGCCTAGCTCATGACAGTGTTGACTACCTCACATTTATAAAAATGAATGAGGCATGGATCTCAGAGGAATTCAACACATGTGACCAGTAAACCATGTTTGATTAAAATTCCTCATGACAGGCCACAAATATCCGCCAGACCGCCATCCACCCACAACAATTCACGGTCCTTGTTTTCGGTAAATACAGTGGCATAAAAGGCATTTCATGTCCATGGAATGCCTAATTTTTGGGTCCTTTCATGGCCGACAATTATTTTTTCTGTCAATGCCTAATGTACCTTCAGCCACAGAATGCAACATTCTTAGCTGTCAGGTAAATGCATGTGGGCTAATTTTTGGGGCCTGGAATGGCCGACACTTACTCATTTTTCCTGTGAATGCCTAATGAACCTACAGCCACAGAATACAACGTTCTTTGCTGTCAGGTAAACGCATGTTGGCTAATTTTTGGGGCCTGCAATGGCCGACACTTATTTATCCTGTGAATGTCTAATGTACCTTCAGCCACAGAATACAACGTTCTTAGCTGTCAGGTAAACGCATGTAGGCTAATTTTTGGGGCCTGGAATGGCCGACACTTACTTCTGTATCCTGTGAATGCCTAATGTACCTTCAGCCACAGAATACAATGTTCTTAGCTATCAGGAAAACGCATGTGGGCTAATTTTTGGGGCCTGTTATGGGCGACACTTACTTTTGTATCCTGTAAATGCATAATGTACCTTCAGCCACAGAATACAACGTTCTTAGCTGTCAGGTAAACGCATGTGGGCTAATTTTTGGGGCCTGGAATGGCCGACACTTACTTCTGTATCCTGTGAAGCCTAATGTACCTTCAGCCACAGAATACAACATTCTTAGCTCTAAGGAAAACGCATGTGGGCTAATTTTTGGGGCCTGGGATGGGCGACACTTACTTCTTTATCCTGTGAATGCCTAATTTTTCAGAGTGGAATTGAAAATCAATGGGTCTGTAAACATTTCGCCAAATTGTGGAATGGATGCAGACCCATTTTACAGACATGTGAATGGATCCTATATGTATTTGACATGTACAGGGAGTGCAGAATTATTAGGCAAATTAGTATTTTGACCACATCATCCTCTTTATGCATGTTGTCTTATTCCAAGCTGTATAGGCTCGAAAGCCTACTACCAATTAAGCATATTAGGTGATGTGCATCTCTGTAATGAAAAGGGGTGTGGTCTAATGACATCAACACCCTATATCAGGTGTGCATAATTATTAGGCAACTTCCTTTCCTTGGGCAAAATGGGTCAAAAGAAGGACTTGACAGGCTCAGAAAAGTCAAAAATAGTGAGATATCTTGCAGAGGGATGCAGCACTCTTAAAATTGCAAAGCTTCTGAAGCGTGATCATCGAACAATCAAGCATTTTATTCAAAATAGTCAACAGGGTCGCAAGAAGCGTGTGGAAAAACCAAGGCGCAAAATAACAGCCCATGAACTGAGAAAAGTCAAGCGTGCAGCTGCCAAGATGCCACTTGCCACCAGTTTGGCCATATTTCAGAGCTGCAACATCACTGGAGTGCCCAAAAGCAAAAGGTGTGCAATACTCAGAGACATGGCCAAGGTAAGAAAGGCTGAAAGACGACCACCACTGAACAAGACACACAAGCTGAAACGTCAAGACTGGGCCAAGAAATATCTCAAGACTGATTTTTCAAAGGTTTTATGGACTGATGAAATGAGAGTGAGTCTTGATGGGTAAGATGGATGGGCCTGTGGCTGGATTGGTAATGGGCAGAGAGCTCCAGTCCGACTCAGACGCCAGCAAGGTGGAGGTGGAGTACTGGTTTGGGCTGGTATCATCAAAGATGAGCTTGTGGGGCCTTTTTGGGTTGAGGATGGAGTCAAGCTCAACTCCCAGTCCTACTGCCAGTTTCTGGAAAATACCTTCTTTAAGCAGTGGTACAGGAAAAAGTCTGCATCCTTCAAGAAAAACATGATTTTCATGCAGGACAATGCTCCATCACACGCGTCCAAGTACTCCACAGCGTGGCTGGCAAGAAAGGGTATAAAAGAAGAAAAGCTAATGACATGGCCTCCTTGTTCACCTGATCTGAACCCCATTGAGAACCTGTGGTCCATCATCAAATGTGAGATTTACAAGGAGGGAAAACAGTACACCTCTCTGAACAGTGTCTGGGAGACTGTGGTTGCTGCTGCACGCAATGTTGATGGTGAACAGATCAAAACACTGACAGAATCCATGGATGGCAGGCTTTTGAGTGTCCTTGCAAAAAAAGGTGGCTATATTGGTCACTGATTTGTTTTTGAATGTCAGAAATGTATATTTGTGAATGTTGAGATGTTATATTGGTTTCACTGGTAAAAATAAATAATTGAAATGTGTATACTGTATATTTGATTTTTGTTAAGTTGCCTAATAATTATGCACAGTAATAGTCACCTGCACACACAGATATCCCCCTAAAATAGCTAAAACTAAAAACTACTTTCAAAAATAGTCAGCTTTGATATTAATGAGTTTTTTGGGTTCATTGAGAACATGGTTGTTGTTCAATAATAAAATTAATCCTCAAAAATACTCATTTGCCTAATAATTCTGCACTCCCTGTATTTACCGGCTGCTGTCAGTTCTGGCTGATTTAGAAAAAAAAGTACACTTTTTTGCTGAAAAAAAAAAATAAAACATTTTAGGGCAACTTTTCCAATAGCATGACAGTGTCCATGTTGTGGGACTATTTGAGCACATCTAGTAAGTATTTTGTGGCTGCAAATATGACCTACAGGTTTTTAAAGTTCGCCTGCCATTAAAGTCAATGGAGTTTGCGGACAACGTTCGCAAACCGCCCCGGCCGAAGTTCGTCCATCACTAATCTCAATAGGGATTTTAGAATATGAAATTAAGATTAGCCTTCATTTGTAGTTATTAGTAACATTGAGGCCCTGTTTACACATAAGCGTTTTTCAGCCCAAAAAAAGGCTCATCGTGAAAATACAAAACGCCCAACAATCAAAATCACATTAATTTCAATGGCCCCTGTTCACATCTGAGTGTTTTGTCCCCTGAAGCAAAATTCCTGTAGCTCAAAAAAGTACAGGAGCTACTTTTTTGGCTGATCAAGAGCTGTTCTGGTCCCATAGGATTGCATTAAAACGCCGTTATCAGCGTTTCAGGGGCGTTTCACAGATGGTCTCCACCCCTTTTAACACACCCATTGTTTTTAAAACGCTCATAAAACGCACTAAAAACACCCTAAAAATGCTCATAAAATGCCCAACAAACGCCAGAGAAATGCCCAAAAACGCTAAAAAAACGCCCAAAAAACAACTGAGAACGATACGCTCAGGTGTGAATGCAGCCTTAAAATATTAAGAATAAATTAATTTAAAAATCGTATATAGGTATCCTGTAAGTTCATCTCTTGGTTTCCAATACTGCATATCATGAACATATTTTTGTGACCCTCGATATTGGTCTTGCATTATCACAACTGCAACATAATGACATCATTACACAATATGCCTATACCATACTATACAGTACAGTGCAGAGTTTTGCACTCAATATATATACTTTAGTTCCATATAACAAGCATCTAGTGAAATAAAGGTGCTAGCTATCAGTAACACATCTCCTTTTTATGAATTCTGCATTTATTGCTTTTTATGAAATGTTTAAACTGAATTTTAGTTATTTAAAGCTGAACTCCAGCCTTACCTTCAGTCTTGCACAGTTCTACAGGCTGCTCATCTGTACTGAAAATGCTTACATAAATGCTTAATGATTTTACTGCACACTGTGATCTTCTCAGCTGTACATTCAAAGCTGTAGCAAGTCAGATAGAGCCTGTCTCATTTTCTGCCTGGAAGACATCCAGTGTCATCTAGCCAATTCCTCCACAGCCTCACTATCTCTGCCCTACCCCGTTCATTAATTTAATTTCAGTTCTTTCAATCATGGAGGCTCAGTATCAAATGTAAGCATTGCCTAGGGTGGTTTGTATGCAAACCAGTCAGCCCAGGAATACCCGTTCCTCCAGACTAACATCCACCCATCAAGGCAATTTTATATTTGCATATCTCCTCCCAAGAGAAAGCCCACTGCTTGTATCATGGCTGAGAGCTCTTGAGAGGAGTGCTGAGGCAGGGTGCTGTGATGTTTTTATAAAGCTATGGAGTGTAGGCAGGTGCAGTTTATATTCTCCATTGCAGGTGGCGCTTGACCACAGCGGTAATGCAGATGGGGGAGGAAGTTGAGAGGAACTTGGTTCCTCTATGGTTTCCTTGGTCACAGGGAGGCAGCTATCTGATTGGATGCTGGCATCCCATGTGACTCTGGTGCCCATCTTGGGATAGGCACACTCTATTTAAGACACTGGCTCCCAGGCTTGACGTGCATTATGTGAGTGGCTAGCATAGAGAAAGGATACTTGTCTGTCAGGGACAGTGCTTAGGGTCATGGGAAGGTTCTGGAGAAGTAGGGAAAGCGCAGGGACTATGTCAACATTTCAAGAAGCCTCCCCTGTGGGTTCAGACTGGCTGGGCCACTTTTGGCTACTCGTGGAATGCTTTCGGCATCTTCAGGTCTACAGTCTCCTGCCCCACTGCTTTAACTCTCTGGAGGTGGCTCCTTTATGGGTTGCCTCCCCTCCAGTCCTGCTTGTTTATGGTCGAGCTTTATACAATATACTACAATTGCTGAACCTAGACTCTGTGTGAGTACTGTTTACCACATCACTCTGCACCTAACCCACACTTTGCGGCAGCTGGCAGAATATGCCTTTCTTTGCAGCTGGTAAGGAAGGAGGAGCGGCCTTGGCCTTGGAGCCTAAGTTTGATAGGTCTAACATCTTCCTATCAGAATGGGAGAAAAGGCTGAGGCTTCCCAACTGTACCAGGTCCCCACCCGACTTATTGTGGAGCTGGCCATCAACTCCCTAGAGGATGACACCCACTGAGCGGTGATAATGCTACCGGAGGATTTCTAGGCCAGCCTAGAACAAATTGCGGTGTGTCTGGAGGGCCTGTTTTGGAAAAATGTAATAGTCTTGGAACTCAGACATAGGTTCTTCATCCGCAGATAAAAGAAGGATGAAAGCCTTACCCACTTTGTGGTAGACTTCTAGAACCTGTGGAAGCACCTGGGAAAGAAGAATGTACATGGCTGTGCTGACATAAGCACCCCAGATAAGTTACTAGGGGAACCGTTTTTCACAAGGATGAAGGCTTTTCCTGTTAGGAGAGCCCTTCAGGTATGAACAGAAGTGCAATCTGCCCTCTCCTTTAATGACACTGTAGTGGATGCGGTTCCGTTGGAACAGGAAGATGCCAAAGCAACCATGGCCATGATAAAAAGGCATGAACCGCTATGGGTAATGGAAAAGGCCTTGACATTGTCTCCTCTGTCAGGCCATACAGACAGCCATAAGACAACTAACCCAGAACATGACATCCATGAAGAAAGAGATGTCCGCATTCAAGCAAGAGTTGGCCCACCTTTCCAAAGGCAAGAATTCACTTGAAGGACCTGGATGAAGAGTGAAAATGCTGGTGGTGTGGGTGCTTTGGGCATTTAGCCAAGACCTGTGGCTGTCACAGTTAGGGGGTCCAGCTCAGAGATCAGTAGCTATAGCAGTAGAGGAACTCCTACTGATCAGCAGGATTGGTATACAAGAAGGTTACCCTGGCAAATACTGTAATGCAACCTCACCTGGCATGTGGAGTCTAGGTGCTAATTGGTGTTCATCAGAGCTCCTGATAGTAGAGACGGGTTTAGCTGCGTGTTAGTACTAGGTCACAATCCTCAGGATCCCCCCACCAGGAGGTGAGCAAGCTGGGGTCCAGTAGTGGATAAAGCAGGTAAAGATCAAACAGAAGTGTAGTCAAGCCAAGAGTCATCATAACAAGTAGTTGCCAGACACAGCAGAGGTCCCAGGTTCAAGTCCAGACCCTGACAGTGGCAAAAGTAGCAGGAGGCCAATGTTAAATTTGGGGCTCCTGGGGCGTAGACCGCATGCCAAACGGTTGCCCCAAATGTATCCCCTAAGTGTAGGGCCCCAATTTATAATCACAGATACTGTTGGAGTTGTTCAGCTTGAGTGGTATTCGAAAAATCGCATACCATTCTCTACCACCCTCAAGGCAATGGAGCCTGTTAGCATGTCAGTTGCACCCTACTGGGAATGTTACAGATTCTCAAGCAGGCCCATAGAGACCATGAGCACCAGCAGGTGGGGGCTTTGGTTTGGGCCTACAACAACACAGTACATAAAGCCACAGGCCACACTCCATTCTTATTGATGTTTTGGCGCTTTGGCCAACTTCCTGTGGCTCTCCTGCTGGATTCTCCATAACAACTTCCTGCACACCTGGTGCATGGATGCAAGAGCATTGGGACTGCCTGCAAAATGCCAAACAAGTAGTACTTGACAGACACAAAGACTTGGCAGATGACACGGTCATACATGAACTATCATTGCAACTGATGGACCGGGTGTTGGTGAAGAATCTGAAATGCAAAAAAGGACGCAAGCTGAAACCCAAGTGGAAATATACCTCCTACCAGGTGGAGAATTAACCTTTTCCACAGACCCCTGTGTATAGTACAGCATAGTCTCAGAGGGCCCTGAACCTATCAAGAGATGGCTCCACATCAACCTGCAGAGATTGTTCTGCCAAGCTTGTTGGAAACCGAAGAGACAATGATTCCATGGATGCCCCGTGAGTTCTGAAAGTTCCCTTTAAATGGTATCTGCCTCCCATTGAACCTGGGCCTCTAGCATCTGTTGATCTGAAGAGGAAGGGGAAATCACCAGTGTCTCACTTATGGACAATCCATAGGGTTAGGAGTAAGTAGTGATGGGAATAATGACGTTACTAACGCCGTTACTTTTGCAGGTAACTAGTAATTGAATTGACTTCTTTTCCCTCTGCGGTAACGCCGTTCCCATTACCTAAGCTGCATTACAGCAAGTACATCTACCACCACTAGAGGGTAGTAGTGTAACTCCTCTCTCCTCTACTCCTCATTCCTCTAGGACCCTGCCGGCGCTGTCCGCTCCTCGCGGTACTGGACTGTGGAGAATGAGAGACTGAAGTTACAGCGCGCCAGTCAGCAGGCCAGGTACCCCGGCGATATAAATAAAAATATAAAAACCACCACCACTGTCCAGGCAGTCGACCACAGGCACAGCCATCTGCGCTCAGTCAGACTCAGGAGCAGGACAGTCAGTCAGTCACAGGAGGGACAGCAGCACAGGAGGAGTCAGTCGGACATTCCAGAGTACAGTCAGTCACAGAAAGCCTGGAGGATGGAGTCAGACGGACCCCACGAGTGTGCCACACCACCACCAGCAGCCAGCAGGTACCAAAAAAAACCCCATAAAATACCACAGTCAGGACTGGAGTGGACTTAGGAGTCAGACTCAGGTCAGGTACCACCATTCCACACTGCCAGTACCCCCACCAGTGCCACACCCCCAGCCACCACTGCCCACCACCACCAGTGCACCAGCACCACCAGTCCACCACCCCCACCAGCAACAGCAGGTACCACTCCAGTAAAAAAAAAAAAAAAATACCACAAATACACAGGTCCCAGAAGACTACAGCACTATTCACAAAGGGCAGAGCAACTCAAGTATGCACAGTGGGCAGCTGGCTGTAAATCTAAAAGTGGCACATCCTGCTGTCCACAGTTAGGATACCGGCGCTGGGAACTCAGAAGCTAGTGAAGAATTATTCCTGGTGAGGACAGCGCTGGATCGCTGGACAGGTAAGTGTCCTTTTATTAAAAGTCCGCAGCTACAGGATCCTGTAGCTGTTGACTTATATATATATATTTTTTTTTACAGACTGGACAACTGCTTCAATCGTTGATGCCCCCGGGACGAACTCGGAAAAGACGAAACGCGTCGGGGCGTGGCGTGGCTATACGGCATCCACTGTTAATGATTGTAAGACGTGGAAGGAGCTTCTGGAGTCCTGTGTATGCAGCGTGTGCCGCGGATTGCACATCCAGGCTGTCAGATCTTCGCCCTGTTCATTATGAGCAATGCTTTTATTCATCTTTGAACAAGTGAGTGTGAAATTTTGGGTTTAAAAAATGTATTTTATAAACGTTATCACACTATGGAGGTGCTTTTTGCTTTTGTCTTCCACACACTGTGAATGAGAGGAGGAGGTGTGCAGCAGCAGCAGATACCAGGAGGAGGTTTGATCATGCTATTTATGCCTATTCCATGAGAGTGGTTTGGCATGGTCTTCTGGTAAGTCTGCATTTTGGCTATCTCTCCCAGCACTGGTGGTGGTGACAATGTACGGTGGTTCTTATAATTGACACCAATGACCCTGCATTAAAGGCACTGTGTATTGCTCTGGCACTACATAAACAAAAGATTTTTGAAGGACTCTTTTCTTACTTTGTTTTATGTTTTGAAACATCATTGCAACTTATGTACTTTTGCTTATTTGCACTTTATGAGAGGAGGGTAACACCATCCCTGCGCTACTGAAATTCTAAGAAAAAGAATCAGTTTTTTCAGTGATGAATTTTATTTTATGTATGAATTCCTTTTGAAGTAGCAGCACAATTACATTATATTATTAGTCCTTGAGCGCAGAGGATCACACCAACATATATTTATTGGGTGTTTTGTGGTATTGCTTCAATCATTTGTTAAGGCAAAATGTATTTAAGCCTGGGTTTACACTTGCTGCAGCCGCGCATCCCAGCAGGGAGTCTGGTGCATCCCTCTTCACCATTTCAGGTTTGAATCAGGTCCAAATATTTGCCTAAATTTGCACCTGAAATGCAGCCAGAAATGAACAGGACCCTTCTGCAATTCAGACCCCATCCGCCCCAGAACTGTGTGAACCAGCTCCATTAAGAGCTTGTCATACTCTCCTGTCATATGAATTGGATGTGGGGAAACCTGCATCCAATTCTCTTAAGTGGGAACCCAGCCTCAATCTTGTACAGCTAATGAGCTATCTGACAGACAGGGTTAATTATGGTAAACGCAACTTCCCAGCCCATCAGCTTCTCAGGATCTAAAAAAGTAAGCTGCAGTTTTCACTTTCCTTTTTTTTTTTTTTTTTTAAGTTTGCTATGTGAATGTGGATACAAATGTAACAAATATAAAGTAGATAATATCCCAATTTTGCTGCAAAACTGGAAATACCCTTTAACCTCTTGGCACCAAGGGCATGGAAATATGCAGCCTCTCGATGGGTGGACCTTGGTGATGAGCGGCTGCTGATTTGTGTACCACATTGCAAACACAGCAGTGCTGAGAGCACACGCCCTGCGTGCCCCCATCACAGTTACCGGTGGCTAACGGAAAGATCCTGATTGCTGCTTGCAATCAGGAGCTTTCCAATCATGTGACCGCCGTGATAGCCAATCACGGCAGTCACATAATCATAAACCCTGCCCCACCTCCCGGCATCTGAAACTCCTTAAAGGGCTAGGAGGCGCTGGTGCCAAGGGGTTAACTAGTGTTTTTTTGTTCCTCCATAATTTAATCACAGGTGGAGAAGGACTGGTGACTGACCAAGTTACCTAACTGCAGAGAAGAATATTGTGGTCATCATCCTAGCCAAGCTGTCTGACATATGTATCTAGATCACAGGACTGGCGTACCAGATTTTGAAAACTTTGGCAGATAAGTCAGTTCACATATACATATTTCAGCAACTATTCAGCTTTTGCTCATTATTACTGTTTGCATTGCATTCGTTTACAGCCTTGTTTGCCTAACTATACCACCTGATATTTACAATGTAAAATAATTTTTTTAATAAATAGAGCTGCATGTGTTAGTTGCAGGTACTGTAACTGTAGTCTTCGCTAGCATAAAAGACAAACAGTAAATGTTTCATTTGTTCATCTCTGTGCAGCAACTGTTTAAAGTAGATATTTTTGATTAATGGATTTAATTTGTCCTTTTATCCTTTAGACAGTTTTTGTAATGCATTGGTTATCACAGGAAGGGAAGGAGTGATCTGGTGGTGCTCCTTATTGTAGTGTATTTCATCGGTGTCAAACATGGATTCCAACTTAAGCTTTGCATCTTTAACCTTTGTGGTCTGAGAGAATCTTTAATCAATCAGTGTTACAATTTCCATACAAAGTAAACGAGAAGCCTTACTCAGCATTTACAAGTACTGGACCATGCTGTACCATCAAATGTAAGTTTTCCTAAAAGGAAAATATATATGTAAGTTTTTTTTGTTTTTGTTTTTTTACTTTTAAAAAAGAAAATACTTTATCTTTTCCAACATTTTCTTTTTTTTTTTTTTTTTACTTTTTCTAATGCTCTAAGTTTTATTATGTGTATGTATTTTAACAGAAATAATGTGAATTTATCATCTTGACCTCTTGTAAAGTTTGTGATGATGTTGAGTAGCTTACACTCCTGGGGACACCCTACCAGTCAATCCATGCTATAGCCATGAGTATTCCAAGGGGAACTTTTTTCTCTGGCAGATTCACATTTATTCGTATTTGTCTGTATGTTGAGAAATTAGACTCCAGATGTTTTTGTGACAAGCTCTCTATAAAGCAAATGAGGTCTGAAGATCACTGTGTCTTGCCATCTGAGTTAAAATTGTTATTTGCTTGTCCTTGTATATTAAACTGATTTAGATCTTTGCATAAAACTATAAACCTGTGTTAATCCAGTCATATGGGTATCCATTTTACTTTGATTCATTCACCCACACACTAAAATGTACCCTCTCTAGATAATTGTTTGAGTAGATTAAAAAAGAAAATCTTGACAGTCAAAATACTGACACACCAGGTCCAAAGAGACCGGAGACCTCTTTTGTGGTTCCCATGTTGCTAACACTGGACAGGAGTTGTGGACACTCCCCATTGGGTCTATCACTGGGATCCTCACAGGGGCATAATAATGTCTTGGACTGTAGTGTCAGATCAACTATCTTCACTCCCAAAAATAGGAGCCATTAAGGGTCAGGTTATCTGACAACTTCTTACAGAAGTAACCACCCCTGTGCCAGAAAAAAAGCAGATATAGTGGTGGAAAGGGAAGATTTTGGCACTACGAGGTTATCAGATTCAACTTTGGCAAGTGCATAGTGTATACCCCTTTTTTACAGTATGCCATGAATGTATTATGTAAAGAAGGAGCAGAAGAAAGTTGTGGAGCAGCTAATAGTTCCTCATTTTCATATAAGAATGGTGTTAAATCTGGCCCATTCTTATATGCAACAATTTTATTGGAATTTTAGAATAAAAAATAGTTTATTGCATATAATTATTATCATCACATCAAAAGAAAACCCACAATAAAAAGGCATCATGCATTATATGAAATATAATTGTAGGTAAGAGAATTTAATTTTTTTATTAAGTAGTTAGGTAGTTAAAAGGCTGGGAATTAACGGTAGAATAATAAAATGTAATAGGAATAAAGATCCCAGGAGAAAAAAACAAAACAAAAAATATTTATAAGGTGTTAACATATGGTGCGGAGAAAACTACAATTTATCCAATAAATAAAACTCAATTCTTATGTGTTGGATGGTTATTTTGGAGTAGAAAAGAGAGCAGGATGAGCAGAGGTTTTTCTGCTACAAAGCAGTTAAGCAGTACTATGAATCTTGCCCTGAGTGTCAAATGAATATACCCTTACCATATATTCCAAGTTCCCTGGTACTTTTATCAGTAATTTAGGTTTTTTTGAAAGGGTTGCTAATGAATCTGCTCGGCCACTGCTGAAGTCCACCATGGAGCAACAGCACATATTGGTAGTTCTTGACTATGTCACGTGGTATACAGAAGCAATTTTTTTGCAGAAACATGTCCTATAAGGTCATGTAGCAATTCCAAATGAATAGGCTAGTAAGCTGATTCAGTGAAGCCCTGTAAGGCATAAAAAGTGGCTGATAAGGGTGACAAAGACTGTGGCTTCTGGATACCTTACTTAATGTTTCAATAAGAGAGTGCTACATTTCTCCTCAGGGTTTTCCCTGTTTGAAATTTTGTATGATAGATGTACCTAGGAACTCCAGGATATAGTGTAGGAAAAGATTGGAACAAGAGGCCGCTTTTCACAAAAGTGTAATCAAACACACTGCTCAGATGTAAGATAGAATAGTGGCAGTGCTGTCCGCAGGAACATAAGCAGCAAGCCCAAGGGGCCCAAGCCAGAGTTTATAACCGGTCTGCTAAAATCCTAATCTTTAACCCAAGGGATGCAGTATTCATTTGGTGCCTACTTTAGATAGAAAATATTCTGTCAGAGTGGCAGGGCCCATATGAAATAAAAAAAAAAAAAGAAATCAATGATGTCAACTTTCAGGTATACCAATCCAGAAATTGAGAGCCCCTCCAAATATGCCATGATATTCTAATAAAACCCTGGAAGGATCATGAGTAGTGTTGAGCGAACACGGACTGTATTATTCGGGTCCGTACCGGATAATTGGATTTTTGTTACCCGGACAGGGACCTGAAAACGTTACTGTATGTTCGGGTTTAAAATCGTGTTCGGTAATTTTATTTCCTGTTTTGTATGTAATGGCGCGCTTTTAATGGCGGGCTTTCAACAGCCAATCAACAAGCGTTTAACTGGTGTGCGCCATCACAGCCATGCCTACTAATGTATTAGTAGCTGTGATTGGCCAGCTGAAGCATGTGACCCAGGTCTTTATACGCTCGAGAGACACAGCGTGGTGCGTCAGTCTGCTGTAGTGTAGGGAGAGAGCACACAGAACGGTGCTGGCTGCTGCTGATTAGGGACAGACAGGGTAAAACAACATTGTGCTGAAAAGAATGCAGGGACAGGTTGGAGTGTAGGCAGGGAAAGATATTTGAGCATTTTAGGGACAGGCTGGAGAGATTAGGCAGGGAGAGATTAGGAGACACAGGACAGAACAATTGTCCGTTAGTGATCTACATCGATTTTGCTGTGTGGGGGGTGGTGCAGTGAAAAATCTTTTTGCCCTCACTTGAGCCCACTGAGGAGGAGGAGGAGGAGGAGGAGGGAGAAAAAAAATATATTTTTATCAGTCTGTTGTGTGCAGCGTTCAGCTATATTTTACTACAGATTGCTGTTCTAATCTACTATTTAAAAATTACAAATTTAAAGGCGAATTTTTTTAAGAGCACTTGCCATGCTCTTAACTACATTTTGCTGCCATTTGCAGCACTCTAGCCTTTTCCATTGTTTTTTTAGAGCCATTTTAGTGCCTGAAAGTTTGGGTCTCCATTGACTTCAATGGGGTTCGGTGTCCGGGTAAAGTTTGAAAAAAGTCCGGGACACGGACCCGGACTTTTTTTTCAAGTTCGGCCGAACCCGCCGAACACAGACATCCAGGTGTCCACTCAACTCTAATCATGAGGCTTCTTTAGCTGAATGCAAGTCCAAAGTATTACCCGTGAAAGGTATGCTAGAGGTTAGAATGTTAGAGACCCCCCCGTCAGCTACCCCTACATCTGCCATCTGGTATACAACAGTTCTTTCTTTCAGAAAAATTCAGAGGTGTTTTCAGAATTACCTGGCAGAACTTTTTCCATGACATAATGACTGAGTCTTACAACAAAGTTAAGTGAAAACTTTGTCTGAAGTTCAAAGATAAAACGATTTAAAAGAGGTACAGAAAAACGTGACCCCCTAGGGTCATATAGGAGTCTATGAGTGAGTAGTTATGTCTCATAGGGCTCATCTTAAATCTGGATGGCAGCCTGAGTTTGTGCAATAACAGGTTGGGTCTTGTCAGGTGCGGTATCACCCTCGATCCTACTCAAGGGTTTTGGCAAGTTCCCTTAACAGAGCAGACAAAGAAAAAGACAGCTGTTTTCCCCTTTTTGGCATACATAGGCATGAGGCTCATTCCAAAGAATGATGAACCACATTCTTAAGCCCCAAAAAACAAAATTTTCAGCACATTTGGATAATATTGTCATTTTCAGTCTTGACTGGGATTCCATCTACAGATGGTCCAGGCATTTCTAGATTCCAGTTAACAGCCAAGCCAAAATGCAAGGCCTAGAAAAAGCACAGTATCTGGGCTACAGCATAAGGTGGAGGTGGGGAGAAGGATGGTCCTAATGCCACAAATATACATGACTGAGGAATTTTAAAGTTGGCTTCAGCCAGTGTCAGAAAAATAGATTAAAGCCATTCTAGAGATGATAGGATATTACCAGAGGTATGTACCTAACATTGCTACTATAGTATTTTAACTCACTGGGCACTATTTCACCCTGGAGAAAAGTAATGATGAAGCAGAGATAACTTTTAAGGAGATGCAGGTAGTATTGTGTAAGGGACCACTGCTCACCTTCCCCAACTTCCTTTAAGAATATTTTGTACAAAAACATGCCTCTGATTTTGGTCTAGGAGCAGTCTTGTCCCAAGAGATTAATGGGGATGCAAAATCCAGTAGCATAACTTTTCAACAGTGGATAGGTAGTGTTTGGTCATAAAGTAGGCACTAGAGTCATGAGGTACAGTAATACCCTTTGGGCAGACAGTTCTGGTTGATTATAGACTATTTTCTACTACAGTGGATGGTTCAAAACACAGTGTCACAAGATGGTTTCTGGCTCTGTAAGACTTCAAATTTTATATAGAATTATTATAGGCCAGAGACCCAACAAAGGAATGCTAACTGATTGTCACACATCCACTGTATGTTTGCAAAATGCACTCCTTACTGGGGAATGGGTGTAGGTGAGAGAGTATGTGAGGAAATGGTTTGAAGGATTGTGGATCATGTATATAGTATATATGTCACCTAGATTTTTCACCTAAACATGGTATGTGGCTCTAATGTCCTGGAGCTTTGAGGCTTTGTAGAGCTTTGTGTGGGATAATGCCCCCATTCTTAGGTCCACATAATATTTGGTAGCCATATATTATTATTGGTCATAATATACAGTATCTCACAAAAGTGAGTACACCAGTCACATTTTTGTAAATATTTTATTATATATTTTCATGTGACAACAATGAAGAAATTACACGTTGCTACAATGTAAGTGAGTGTACAGTTTGTATAACAGTGTAAATTTGTTGTCCCCTCAAAATAAATCAACATACAGCCATTAATATCTAAACCACTGGCAACAAAAGTGAGTACACCCCTAAGTGAAATGTCCAAATTGGGGCCAAAGTGTCAAAATTTGGTGTGGCCACCATTATTTTCCAGCACTGCCCTAACCTTCTTGGGCATGGAGTTCAACAGAGCTTCACAGGTTGCAAATGGAGTCCTCTTCCTCTCCTTCCAGTAATCCATGTTCTTAGTCTGCTTGTCTTCAGCAAACTGTTTGTGTGCTTTCTTGTGCATCATCTTTAAAAGAGTTTTCCTTCTGGGACGACAGCCATGCAGACCAATTTGATGCAGTGTGCTGCGTACTGTCTGTCCACTGACAGGCTGACCCCCCACCCCTTCAACCTCTGCAGAAAGGCGGGTAGCACTCATAGTCTATTCCCCAAAGACAACCTCTGGATATTAAGCTGAGCATGTGCACTCAACTTCTTTGGTCGACCATAGCGAGGCCTGTTCTGAGTGGAACCTCTGTACTGTTCCTGTTAAACCGCTGTATGGTCTTGGCCACCGTGCTGCAGCCCAGTTTCAGGGCCTTGGCAATCTTCTTATAGCCTAGGCAATCTTTATGTAGAGCAACAGTTCTTTTTTCGGCTCCTCAGAGAGTTCTTTGCCATGAGGTGCTATGTTGAACTTCCAGTGACCAGTATGAGAGCGTGAGAGCAATAACACCAAATTTAACACACTTGCTCCCCATTCACACCTGAGACCTTGTAACACTAACGAGTCACATGACACTGGGGAGAGAAAATGGCTAATTGGGCCCAGTTTGGACATTTTCACTTAGGGGTGTACTCACTTTTGTTGCCAGCGGTTTAGACATTACTTGCTGTGTGTTGAGTTATTTTGAGTTCCCAAATTGTCCTTCCTTGAACAATGGGCTGTGTTTATTTATAGTCAGAGAACAAAAATACAGAGACAGGAAGTGATGGCTACACTACATCAGCCAATGACACACTTGTATACATTCAAATGTACAATGAAAATGGGAGCGCATGTGAATGAACAAACTAAATCTGTGTGCAGGAGTTTCCAGCTGTTCTGTGAAACAGGGACCTTGCACTATTTCTAAAATGGCTGCCAAACACTTATACAAATGAACTAGCATAGATTCTCATGAACACGGCCATGCCAGTACATACGCATGCACTCCCGTCATAACCTGTTAGAGTGAATCCTATATAATATAGTTCATAAAAACATATTTGATAGTGATTAGGGTTGAGCGGACACCTAGATGTCCGTGTTCGACGGGTTCGGCCGAACTTTAAAAAAAAGTCCGGGTCCGTGTCCCGGACTTTTACCGAACTTTTCCCGGACACCGAACCCCATTGAAGTCAATGGGGACCCGAACTTTAAGGCACTAAAATGGCTCTAAAACACCAAAGGAAAGGGCTAGAGTGCTGCAAATGG
Organism: Pelophylax lessonae; assembly: GCF_965119305.1. Classification (NCBI taxonomy): domain Eukaryota; kingdom Metazoa; phylum Chordata; class Amphibia; order Anura; family Ranidae; genus Pelophylax; species Pelophylax lessonae. Next base: position 70,329,721 of record NC_138769.1, read on the forward strand.
CAGCAAAACGTAATTAAGAGCATGGCAAGTGCTCTGCAAACAAATGTGGATAGGGAAATAACTTAAAACAACAAAAAAAACAGAAAAATAAAACAATGTTCTTCTTCATCTCTGAAGGACGAGGCCCATATGGAGTAGGAGGGAGGTTGAGGTGGTGGTGGATGTGGCGGTGACATAGGCGTGCGCACAGGGTGTGCTGGGTGTGCCTGGGCACACCCTAATCACCTAGGGCACATAGCATTGCCAGTGAGGAGATGGGAAAGATCTCCCTGGGACCTGTTCTGCTCTATTTCTCCTTGCCTACAGGTACATGGCCCCGATACATTACTCTCCCTGCTGGCAAACACATGCATGTGTATTTCAACTTTGGGGTGCACACCTTAATGCAATAGGCTGCGCACACCTATGGGCGGTGTAGGTGGAAGCGGCGGTGGAGGAGGACCAGGGCCGGATTAACAGCATCATGGGCTTGGTGCTGAGGATTTTGAAGGGCCTTAAGGGCCGTGCCTTGCCATGCACCCAGAGGAGGAAGGGTGCAGCCATGCATGCCTAATTCAACATGGGATGCTGTCTCTGAAGCCCATAAACACATCCATGCATCGCCAACTGTCCCTCCTTGTCCGGCCTTCACGCTGTGTGGGGAGGTTCTGAGGGTGCTGCCTGGGGAAGCGAGCATAGAAGCCAGACTTCTGTGTTTACAAGTGACAGAAGAGCGGTAACAGTGAATATGGCCAACCCGGGGCCTATATAAAAGGTAGGGGCCTGGAGCTGCAGCTCCAATAGCCCCTACATTAATCTGGCCCTGAGGAGGAGGACGAGGTAGCCAACACTGCTTCTTTTCAAAAATTTTAAATGAGGGTACACCCCAAAAGAGTGAGAAAGAGCAAAAATGGAACAATGGGTGGGTAAGGTCGGTATCCATTGCTATTCTGCATAAGGTACGGAAAAGTCCCGTGGGATCCATGCCTGGTTCATTTTAATGAACGTGAGCTTGTCCACATTGTCTCTGGACAGGCGGCTGCGCTTGTCTGTTATAACGCCCCCAGCCGTGCTAAATACCCGTTCAGATAATACACTGGCTGCAGGGCACGCCAGCACCTCCAAGGCGTAAAGGGCAAGCTCAGGCCATGTGCCCAATTTGGAGACCCAGAAGTTGAAGGGGGCAGACCCGTCATTCACTACATGTAGGCGTGTGCACACATACTGCTCCACCATGTTGGTAAAATGCTGCCTCCTGCTAAGACGTTCCATCTGAGCTGCTGGTGCTGCTGTTTGTTGTGGCGTGCTGACAAAGCTTTTCCACATTTCGGCCATGCTAACCCTGCCTTCTGAGGTGCTGGCGGTGCCCTGGTTGCGTTGGCGACCTCCTCCTCCTCCTCCTCTGCCTTGTGCTTCCACTGTGGCCCCGCTGTCAGATGGGAATGCCAGCAGCATGGCGTCTACCAGCGTGCGCTTGTACTCGCGCATCTTGCGATCGCGCTCCAGTGAGTGAATTAAGGACGGTACGTTGTCCTTGTAACGGGGATCCAGCAGCGTGGCCACCCAGTAATCAGCACAAGTTAGAATGTGGGCAACTCGGCGGTCGTTGTGGAGACACTGCAGCATGTAATCGCTCATGTGTGCCAGGCTGCCCAGAGGCAACGAAAGGCTGTCCTCTGTGGGAGGTGTATCGTCCGTGTCCTCTGTATCCCCCCAGCCACGCACCAGTGATGGCCATGAGCTGGCCTGGGTGCCACCCTGCTGTGAACATGGTTCCATCTCCTCCTCCAGCTCCTCCTCCTCCTCATCCTCCTCATCCTCCAGAACTGTGCCCCTGCTGGACAATTGCGTCCCTGGCGTTTGCGTGTGCAGGAACCCACCCTCGGAGCCCCTTGCGAATGACTGCCCTGAAAGCCTTGGAAATGTTACCTCTTCATCCTCCTCCTCCTCCTCATCCTGTGCCACATCCTCTTCCATCATCGCCCGAATTGTTTTTTCAAGGAGGCATAGAAGTGGGATAGTTAAGCTGAGAACGGCGTCATTGCCACTGGCCATGTTGGTGGAGTACTCAAAACAGCGCAACAAGGCACACAGGTCTCGCATGGAGGCCCAGTTATTGGTGGTGAAGTGGTGCTGTTCCGCAGAGCGACTCACGCGTGCGTGCTGCAGCTGAAACTCCACTATGGCCTGCTGCTGCTCGCACAGTCTTTCCAGCATGTGCAAGGTGGAGTTCCACCTTGTGGGCACGTCACATATGAGGCGGTGAGCGGGAAGGCCGAAGTTACGCTGCAGCGCTGCCAGGCGAGCAGCAGCAGGGTGAGAACGCCGAAAGTGCGCACAAACGGCCCGCACTTTCTGCAGCAGCTCTGACATATCGGGGTAGTTTTTAAGGAACCTCTGCACCACCAAATTCAGCACATGCGCCAGGCAAGGGATGTGCGTCAAACCGGCTAGGCCCAGAGCTGCTATGAGATTTCGCCCGTTATCGCACACCACCAGGCCGGGCTTGAGGCTCGCTGGCAGCAACCACTCATTTGTCTGCTGTTCCATGCTCCTCCACAACTCCTGCGCGGTGTGTGGTTTGTCCCCCAAACAGGCAAGTTGTAAAACTGCCTGCTGTCGTTTACCCCTGGCCGTGCTGAAGTTGGTGGTGAAGGTGTTACGCTGTCCGGATGAGGAGGCGGTAGAGGATGAGGAAGCGGAGTAGGAGGAGTTAGGAACAGGAGGCAAACTGAAGCGCCCTGCAATCCTCGGTGGTGGAAGGACATGCGCCAAATTGCTATCCGCCTCAGGCCCATCCGCCACTGCATTTACCCAGTGTGCCGTTAGGGAGATATAACGCCCCTGACCGTGCTTACTGGTCCACGTATCCGTAGTTAGGTGGACCTTGGCACAGATGGCGTTGCGCAGTGCACACCTGATATTTTCCCCCACTTGGTTGTGCAGGGAAGGGATGGCTTGCCTGGAAAAGTAGTGGCGGCTGGGCACGACGTACTGTGGGACAGCCACCGACATAAGGTTTTTAAAACTGTGCGTCTCCACCAGATGGAATGACAGCATTTCAAAGGCCAATAATTTTGAAATGCTGGCATTCAGGGCCAGGGATCGCGGGTGGGTAGGGGGGTACTTCCTCTTCCTCTCAAGTGTTTGGGAGATGGAAAGCTGAACGCTTCCACGGGACATTGTGGAGATGGTTGTTGGTGACCCAGGTGGTGGTGTTGCTGACAGATCGTCTGTTTGCGGGGTGGCAGGTGCCGGTATCACTACAGATGTGGCTGGAGCGGCCGAGACTGCAGCAGAAGAGGAAGCAGGATGAGCCAGAGACGTTTCTTGGTTTTGAAGGTGTGTACTCCACTGCAGCTCGTGCTTTGCACTTAGATGCCTGATCATGCAGGTTGTGCTCAGGTTGAGAAGGTTTATGCCTCGCTTCAAGCTCTGATTGCACAGGGTGCAAACCACTCGTGTCCTGTCATCAGCACATTTTCTAAAGAACTTCCACGCTAGAGAACTCCTTTGAGCTGACTTTGGTGCGCTCGTTCCCTTGCTGCGTTGGGCAGTAGCGGGCGTAGTGTCTAGGGCACGGCCGCTCCGCTTCTGCACCCTGCTCCCTCTTCTGCTGTGCTGGTGGCTCTGTGCGACCACCGCCTCTTCCTCCAAACTACTCAGGTCACCTGCATGACGTTCATTCCATGTGGGGTCGAGGACCTCATCGTCCTCCACATCATCTTCCACCCAGTCTTCACCCCTGCCCTCCTTGTCGGTCTCCACAATGCTGAACGCCGCAGCAGTTGGCACCTGCGTTTCGTCATCATCGGAGACGTGCTGCGATGATCCTTGCATGTACTCATCTTGAGAAATAAGTGGTTGGGCATCGCTGCACTCAATCTCTTCCACTTCTGGGGCAGGGCTAGGTGGATGGCCCTGGGAAACCCTGCTGACAGAGTCCTCAAAAAGAATAAGAGACTGCTGTATGGCTTGGGGCTCAGACTGCTGGCCTGATTTGCAAGGGGGTGAGGTGAAAGACGGTTGGACATTGGCTGCAGGTGCCAACTCTGACCTTTCTGCAGTAGACTGGGTGGGAGACAATGTGAAGGAACTGGAGGCACTGTCAGCAGCAAACCAATCTACTGTCGCCTCAACTTGTTCTGGCCTCATCACTTCTAGGGGCGTTTGATGCCCTACCAAATACTGATGCAGGTTCTGTCGCCTACTCACACTTGAGGAAGGTGTTTCACTTGTGCGTGTAGCTGGCACAGATCGACCACGTCCTCTCCTTGCAACAGGAGCTCTACCAGCAGCACCACGACCCAGGCCACGGCCCTTATTTGACGGTCTCCTCATATTTCTGTAATTTAAGATCTTGCCCTAGAAAGGTTTTTATTGAATAGCGGAATAGGAAATATGATCCAAAAAAGTGTATGTATATCACACGTACACAACCACACTAGGCCCCAATTACTATTGTTTGTACCCCTAAAAGGCTAGATGAGGAGTAGGGGGAGTATGGAACAGGCAGCACCCTCAAACCTTCAGAAGTATGAGATGAACCCCAACAACTTGGAAAGGTGGATCTCTCTCACACGTACCAACACAGACTATCCCCCAATTTAACTGATCCCCAAAGGTTTTTGATTAAATAGCGGAATAGAAAATATGATCCAAAAAAAGTGTATGTATATCACACGTACACAACCACACTAGGCCCCAATTACTATTGTTTGTACCCCTAAAAGGCTAGATGAGGAGTAGGGGGGGTATGGAACAGGCAGCACCCTCAAACCTTCAGAAGTATGAGATGAACCCCAACAACTTGGAAAGGTGGATCTCTCTCACACGTACCAACACAGACTATCCCCCAATTTAACTGATCCCCAAAGGTTTTTGATTAAATAGCGGAATAGAAAATATGATCCAAAAAAAGTGTATGTATATCACACGTACACAACCACACTAGGCCCCAATTACTATTGTTTGTACCCCTAAAAGGCTAGATGAGGAGTAGGGGGAGTATGGAACAGGCAGCACCCTCAAACCTTCAGAAGTATGAGATGAACCCCAACAACTTGGAAAGGTGGATCTCTCTCACACGTACCAACACAGACTATCCCCCAATTTAACTGATCCCCAAAGGTTTTTGATTAAATAGCGGAATAGAAAATATGATCCAAAAAAAGTGTATGTATATCACACGTACACAACCACACTAGGCCCCAATTACTATTGTTTGTACCCCTAAAAGGCTAGATGAGGAGTAGGGGGGGTATGGAACAGGCAGCACCCTCAAACCTTCAGAAGTATGAGATGAACCCCAACAACTTGGAAAGGTGGATCTCTCTCACACGTACCAACACAGACTATCCCCCAATTTAACTGATCCCCAAAGGTTTTTGATTAAATAGCGGAATAGAAAATATGATCCAAAAAAAGTGTATGTATATAACACGTACACAACCACACTAGGCCCCAATTACTATTGTTTGTACCCCTAAAAGGCTAGATGAGGAGTAGGGGGGGTATGGAACAGGCAGCACCCTCAAACCTTCAGAAGTATGAGATGAACCCCAACAACTTGGAAAGGTGGATCTCTCTCACACGTACCAACACAGACTATCCCCCAATTTAACTGATCCCCAAAGGTTTTTGATTAAATAGCGGAATAGAAAATATGATCCAAAAAAAGTGTATGTATATCACACGTACACAACCACACTAGGCCCCAATTACTATTGTTTGTACCCCTAAAAGGCTAGATGAGGAGTAGGGGGGGTATGGAACAGGCAGCACCCTCAAACCTTCAGAAGTATGAGATGAACCCCAACAACTTGGAAAGGTGGATCTCTCTCACACGTACCAACACAGACTATCCCCCAATTTAACTGATCCCCAAAGGTTTTTGATTAAATAGCGGAATAGAAAATATGATCCAAAAAAAGTGTATGTATATCACACGTACACAACCACACTAGGCCCCAATTACTATTGTTTGTACCCCTAAAAGGCTAGATGAGGAGTAGGGGGAGTATGGAACAGGCAGCACCCTCAAACCTTCAGAAGTATGAGATGAACCCCAACAACTTGGAAAGGTGGATCTCTCTCACACGTACCAACACAGACTATCCCCCAATTTAACTGATCCCCAAAGGTTTTTGATTAAATAGCGGAATAGAAAATATGATCCAAAAAAAGTGTATGTATATCACACGTACACAACCACACTAGGCCCCAATTACTATTGTTTGTACCCCTAAAAGGCTAGATGAGGAGTAGGGGGAGTATGGAACAGGCAGCACCCTCAAACCTTCAGAAGTATGAGATGAACCCCAACAACTTGGAAAGGTGGATCTCTCTCACACGTACCAACACAGACTATCCCCCAATTTAACTGATCCCCAAAGGTTTTTGATTAAATAGCGGAATAGAAAATATGATCCAAAAAAAGTGTATGTATATCACACGTACACAACCACACTAGGCCCCAATTACTATTGTTTGTACCCCTAAAAGGCTAGATGAGGAGTAGGGGGGGTATGGAACAGGCAGCACCCTCAAACCTTCAGAAGTATGAGATGAACCCCAACAACTTGGAAAGGTGGATCTCTCTCACACGTACCAACACAGACTATCCCCCAATTTAACTGATCCCCAAAGGTTTTTGATTAAATAGCGGAATAGAAAATATGATCCAAAAAAAGTGTATGTATATCACACGTACACAACCACACTAGGCCCCAATTACTATTGTTTGTACCCCTAAAAGGCTAGATGAGGAGTAGGGGGGGTATGGAACAGGCAGCACCCTCAAACCTTCAGAAGTATGAGATGAACCCCAACAACTTGGAAAGGTGGATCTCTCTCACACGTACCAACACAGACTATCCCCCAATTTAACTGATCCCCAAAGGTTTTTGATTAAATAGCGGAATAGAAAATATGATCCAAAAAAAGTGTATGTATATCACACGTACACAACCACACTAGGCCCCAATTACTATTGTTTGTACCCCTAAAAGGCTAGATGAGGAGTAGGGGGAGTATGGAACAGGCAGCACCCTCAAACCTTCAGAAGTATGAGATGAACCCCAACAACTTGGAAAGGTGGATCTCTCTCACACGTACCAACACAGACTATCCCCCAATTTAACTGATCCCCAAAGGTTTTTGATTAAATAGCGGAATAGAAAATATGATCCAAAAAAAGTGTATGTATATCACACGTACACAACCACACTAGGCCCCAATTACTATTGTTTGTACCCCTAAAAGGCTAGATGAGGAGTAGGGGGGGTATGGAACAGGCAGCACCCTCAAACCTTCAGAAGTATGAGATGAACCCCAACAACTTGGAAAGGTGGATCTCTCTCACACGTACCAACACAGACTATCCCCCAATTTAACTGATCCCCAAAGGTTTTTGATTAAATAGCGGAATAGAAAATATGATCCAAAAAAAGTGTATGTATATCACACGTACACAACCACACTAGGCCCCAATTACTATTGTTTGTACCCCTAAAAGGCTAGATGAGGAGTAGGGGGGGTATGGAACAGGCAGCACCCTCAAACCTTCAGAAGTATGAGATGAACCCCAACAACTTGGAAAGGTGGATCTCTCTCACACGTACCAACACAGACTATCCCCCAATTTAACTGATCCCCAAAGGTTTTTGATTAAATAGCGGAATAGAAAATATGATCCAAAAAAAGTGTATGTATATCACACGTACACAACCACACTAGGCCCCAATTACTATTGTTTGTACCCCTAAAAGGCTAGGAGTAGGGGGAGTATGGAACAGGCAGCACCCTCAAACCTTCAGAAGTATGAGATGAACCCCAACAACTTGGAAAGGTGGATCTCTCTCACACGTACCAACACAGACTATCCCCCAATTTAACTGATCCCCAAAGGTTTTTGATTAAATAGCGGAATAGAAAATATGATCCAAAAAAAGTGTATGTATATCACACGTACACAACCACACTGGGCCCCAATTACTATTGTTTGTACCCCTAAAAGGCTAGATGAGGAGTAGGGGGAGTATGGAACAGGCAGCACCCTCAAACCTTCAGAAGTATGAGATGAACCCCAACAACTTGGAAAGGTGGATCTCTCTCACACGTACCAACACAGACTATCCCCCAATTTAACTGATCCCCAAAGGTTTTTGATTAAATAGCGGAATAGAAAATATGATCCAAAAAAAGTGTATGTATATCACACGTACACAACCACACTGGGCCCCAATTACTATTGTTTGTACCCCTAAAAGGCTAGATGAGGAGTAGGGGGAGTATGGAACAGGCAGCACCCTCAAACCTTCAGAAGTATGAGATGAACCCCAACAACTTGGAAAGGTGGATCTCTCTCACACGTACCAACACAGACTATCCCCCAATTTAACTGATCCCCAAAGGTTTTTGATTAAATAGCGGAATAGAAAATATGATCCAAAAAAAGTGTATGTATATCACACGTACACAACCACACTAGGCCCCAATTACTATTGTTTGTACCCCTAAAAGGCTAGGAGTAGGGGGAGTATGGAACAGGCAGCACCCTCAAACCTTCAGAAGTATGAGATGAACCCCAACAACTTGGAAAGGTGGATCTCTCTCACACGTACCAACACAGACTATCCCCCAATTTAACTGATCCCCAAAGGTTTTTGATTAAATAGCGGAATAGAAAATATGATCCAAAAAAAGTGTATGTATATCACACGTACACAACCACACTGGGCCCCAATTACTATTGTTTGTACCCCTAAAAGGCTAGGAGTAGGGGGAGTATGGAACAGGCAGCACCCTCAAACCTTCAGAAGTATGAGATGAACCCCAACAACTTGGAAAGGTGGATCTCTCTCACACGTACCAACACAGACTATCCCCCAATTTAACTGATCCCCAAAGGTTTTTGATTAAATAGCGGAATAGAAAATATGATCCAAAAAAAGTGTATGTATATCACACGTACACAACCACACTAGGCCCCAATTACTATTGTTTGTACCCCTAAAAGGCTAGATGAGGAGTAGGGGGAGTATGGAACAGGCAGCACCCTCAAACCTTCAGAAGTATGAGATGAACCCCAACAACTTGGAAAGGTGGATCTCTCTCACACGTACCAACACAGACTATCCCCCAATTTAACTGATCCCCAAAGGTTTTTGATTAAATAGCGGAATAGAAAATATGATCCAAAAAAAGTGTATGTATATCACACGTACACAACCACACTGGGCCCCAATTACTATTGTTTGTACCCCTAAAAGGCTAGATGAGGAGTAGGGGGAGTATGGAACAGGCAGCACCCTCAAACCTTCAGAAGTATGAGATGAACCCCAACAACTTGGAAAGGTGGATCTCTCTCACACGTACCAACACAGACTATCCCCCAATTTAACTGATCCCCAAAGGTTTTTGATTAAATAGCGGAATAGAAAATATGATCCAAAAAAAGTGTATGTATATCACACGTACACAACCACACTGGGCCCCAATTACTATTGTTTGTACCCCTAAAAGGCTAGATGAGGAGTAGGGGGAGTATGGAACAGGCAGCACCCTCAAACCTTCAGAAGTATGAGATGAACCCCAACAACTTGGAAAGGTGGATCTCTCTCACACGTACCAACACAGACTATCCCCCAATTTAACTGATCCCCAAAGGTTTTTGATTAAATAGCGGAATAGAAAATATGATCCAAAAAAAGTGTATGTATATCACACGTACACAACCACACTAGGCCCCAATTACTATTGTTTGTACCCCTAAAAGGCTAGATGAGGAGTAGGGGGGGTATGGAACAGGCAGCACCCTCAAACCTTCAGAAGTATGAGATGAACCCCAACAACTTGGAAAGGTGGATCTCTCTCACACGTACCAACACAGACTATCCCCCAATTTAACTGATCCCCAAAGGTTTTTGATTAAATAGCGGAATAGAAAATATGATCCAAAAAAAGTGTATGTATATCACACGTACACAACCACACTAGGCCCCAATTACTATTGTTTGTACCCCTAAAAGGCTAGGAGTAGGGGGAGTATGGAACAGGCAGCACCCTCAAACCTTCAGAAGTATGAGATGAACCCCAACAACTTGGAAAGGTGGATCTCTCTCACACGTACCAACACAGACTATCCCCCAATTTAACTGATCCCCAAAGGTTTTTGATTAAATAGCGGAATAGAAAATATGATCCAAAAAAAGTGTATGTATATCACACGTACACAACCACACTAGGCCCCAATTACTATTGTTTGTACCCCTAAAAGGCTAGATGAGGAGTAGGGGGAGTATGGAACAGGCAGCACCCTCAAATCTTCAGAAGTATGAGATTGTGTTCACTGTACCCCACAAAGATTGAGTTCACTGCACCCCACAATGATTGTGTTCACTGCACCCCACAAAGATTGTGTTCACTGCACCTCACAAAGATTGTGTTCACTGTACCCCCCAAAGATTGTGTTCACTGCACCCCACAAAGATTCTGTTCACTGTACCCCACAAAGATTGTGTTCACTGCACCCTAAAAGGATGTTGTTCACTGCACCCCACAAAGATTGTGTTCACTGCACCCTAAAAGGATGTTGTTCACTGCACCCCAAAAAGATTGTGTTCACTGTACCCCCCCAAAGATTGTGTTCACTGCACCCCACAAAGATTGTGTTCACTGCACCCCAAAAAGATTGTGTTCACTGTACCCCCCAAAGATTGTGTTCACTGCACCCCAAAAAGATTGTGTTCACTGTACCCCCCAAAGATTGTGTTCACTGCACCCCACAAAGATTCTGTTCACTGTACCCCACAAAGATTGTGTTCACTGCACCCCAAAAAGATTGTGTTCACTGTACCCCCCCAAAGATTGTGTTCACTGCACCCCACAAAGATTCTGTTCACTGCACCCCACAAAGGATTTTGTTCACTGCACCCCAAAAAGATTGTGTTCACTGCACCCCAAAAAGGATTTTGATCACTGCACCCCAAAAAGGATGTTGTTCACTGCACCCCAAAAATGATTTTGTTCACTCCACCCCAAAAAGATTGTGTTCACTGCACCCCACAAAGATTGTGTTCACTGCACCCCAAAAAGATTGTGTTCACTGTACCCCCCAAAGATTGTGTTCACTGCACCCCACAAAGATTCTGTTCACTGTACCCCACAAAGATTGTGTTCACTGCACCCCAAAAAAGATTGTGTTCACTGCACCCCAAAAAGGATGTTGTTCACTGCACCCCAAAAAGGATGTTGTTCACTCCACCCCAAAAAGATTGTGTTCACTGCACCCCACAAAGATTGTGTTCACTGCACCCCAAAAAGATTGTGTTCACTGCACCCCAAAAATGATTTTGTTCACTGCACCCCAAAAAGGATTTTGTTCACTGCACCCCAAAAAGGATGTTGTTCACTCCACCCCAAAAAGATTGTGTTCACTGCACCCCAAAAAGATTGTGTTCACTGCACCCCACAAAGGATTGTGTTCACTGCACCCCAAAAAGATTGTGTTCACTGCACCCCAAAAAGGATGTTGTTCACTGCACCCCAAAAAGGATTTTGTTCACTGCACCCCAAAAAGATTGTGTTCACTGCACCCCACAAAGGATTTTGTTCACTGCACCCCACAAAGATTGTGTTCACTGCACACCAAAAAGGATTGTGTTCACTGCACCCCAAAAAGATTTTGTTCACTGCACCCCAAAAAGATTGTGTTCACTGCAGCCCAAAAAGATTGTGTTCACTGCAGCCCAAAAAGATTGTGTTCACTGCAGCCCAAAAAGATTGTGTTCACTGCAGCTCACACACAGAAAAATGGATGTGGATCACTGACACCTGCCTATCTCCAATCCCACACCACACAGCAATATCGATTGTAGTTTGTAGAACACAGTTTCCCTAAAATTCAGCAGACTCTGTCCCTAACAGGATTGAGAAGAGATCGTAGTTCAGGATTGAGTGCAGATTCACCCCACCCCCCACACAGCAATATCGATTGTAGTTTGTAGAAGACACTGACCCTATAATTCAGCAGACTCTATCCCTAAAATGCCTACAACTCGCCCTGCCTAAACACTCCGACCTGTCCCTCAATTCTATCCGGACACAAATGGTTTTTTCCTGCCTATCTGTACCTAATCAGCAGCCAGCACATTGATGTGTGCTCTGTCCCTTAGCTAAGCAGCAGAATGACGCTGCTGCGGCGGCTGCCTCGAACTTATAAAGACTTGGTCACATGCTTCAGACGGCCAATCACAGCTACTAAGACATTTGCAGGCATGGCTGGGATGGCTTAAGGCACACCAGTTAAACGATTGTTGATTGGCTGTTGAAAGCCCGCCATGAAAAGAGCGCCAAAGCATGCAAAACCCGGAAATAAAACGACCGAACACGGATTTTTACCCGAACATACAGTAAAGTGTCCGTGTCCGTGTTCGGGTAAAAAAAATCCAATTATTCGGTACGAACACGAATAATACAGTCCGTGTTCGCTCAACACTAATAGTGATTATACTACTATTCCAGTAAATGGGACGATATCTGCAAAGGAAAATAGCAGCAGTATTTCAATCATGCAGATCAAGCATAATAGAAAGCTACTAGCCATTATTCCAGCAAAAGTGCAGACATTTATCAAAACGATAATAATTCCACATCGCAAACATATCTCCGCCAGTAAATACCGGGGCCCCGGCTGGCTGATATACTTTTGCGCGGTGGAGTTCGCATTGCACTGCCATAGATCCAGACAGGCATTCTCTCCAGCGGTAGCCACTCAGTGCGCCTGCCATTCGGGAGATCAGGTGAGTGGTATGCAGTCTCCATTTAATGGAAGGTTTCCACAACTACAGGTCTTTCCTCAATGCTAGTTAAAGCCATATTCGCTGTGCATAGCGATTACCAGTAAACTGACACTGGGAGACATACTGGCAATTTAAATAAAACAATTCCTGGAAAATGTCCACACAACTATTAAGAAACCCAAAGAAGGCCTATGGTTGGTTACGGCTGATGTTACCTCACTTCACAGTTATCCCACACTATCTTGCCTGGCCTTGAAATTTTACTTAGATAGGGATTCAGGTCTACCTAAAAAACTGTTGGATTTTATTATGGAATTTCTAGAATTTGTGGCAATGCAGAACTATTTTTGGTTTGGAGATCAATTTTACTGCCAAGACAGAGGAATAGCCATGGGGGCTAAATATGCCTCTAGTCTGGCAAATGTATTCATGGCCAAAGGGGAGGAGGATGTCATCTATGCCCAGAGAAGACACAAGGTGGTTTTGTGGGCTAGATACATAGATGACACCCTCCTATTATGGGATGGTAAAGGTACTGATTTACAAAATTTTATGGAGTATCTGAATAGTAATGATAGGGGTATGCACATTTGAACTATGAGGCTAGTTTTGAGGAAATTCATTTTTTGGATTTCAGGATCACAATTAAGGACAACAGATTTGTCACTTCAACTTTTTTTAAAATCCACTGACAGAAATTCGTATATCCCCTGGGGAGTTGTCATCATAAGTTGTGGTTAAGATCAGTGCCCAAGAGTCAATATATGCGTCTGAGACATAACTGTACTGAGGTAGAAGACTTTAACAGACAGGTTTGTAGAAAAAGGATATTGCTTGGAATCTCTCCAGAGCCCTATCGGTCAAGTTTTGGAATTAGACAGAAATTATCTATTGAAGGATAAGTCTAAAAGCAGTAGTGATAATACGGATGCTCCTTTTCTTCCATTTATTACACAATTTTCTGTTCAACATCAAAGTGTGAAACGTCTTATACAGACACATTGGCACCTGTTGGGCAATGATAGAGTTTTGAAGTTAATTCTGCTCAGAAAACCACAAGAAGCATTCAGGGGTGCCCCTTCTTTGAGAGATAAAACAGCTCCCAATGTTCACAACGCGCTGATTAATAATTTACGTTTTTTTCAGAACCTCACTGGGTTTTATCAATGTAGAAAGTGTCAAGTATGTGGCCTAAACGGATGTAAAAACAAGAGAATTAATAGTTTTGTCTCTATGAGTACTTCACGCACCATTTATAACATGTTCAAGCACTGGGGTAGTGTATTTGTTACAGTGCCCGTTTGGGCTCCAGTATGTGGGTAGGACTAAACAAGCCTTACAAGTGAGGCTAAATGAACATATCAGCAATATCATAAGGGGCTTTAAAAACTATTCGGCATCAAAACACTATGCATCTGTACACAATAGGGATCCTACACATACTATATTGTTGGGTATAGACAAATACAGACCCTAATGGAGGAGTAGTTCTCTAATTAGGCAGATTTCGAAATTATAAATGGCTTGGATACACAGGATTAAATCTTATGTTCTGCGTGTTCTAAATGTGGATGTAGATGTGAATGCATTGATTAATAACTCTTAACATGCATTTTGAATTTGTTGGCAATGTGTTTTTGTAATGTGTGTAGTTTGGCAGTTGTGAACCCTGATCTGAGTCTCGGTCTGCCATGGGCTGGATGTTCGAGTCGAATGTAAGTCTGACTCAAACATTGGGTGTCCGTGTTTTTAGCCGAACACACGAACATCCAGGGCGCTAGGCGGCAAGAGCCGACAACACATTACAGCCGCAAGCAAGTTTAAATTACATTTTTTCCTTTAGAAACATCAGTATTGCTGCAGATGGCTACATACATTGTACAAATGTGCCACTTTACAGGCATATTAAGGGGACCCCCAGGCACGATATTTAAAGGAATTTTTCATTTTTATTGTTTCACTTTAAGCATTATAAAAATCACTGCTCCTGTGAAAACGATTGTTTATTTTTTTTTATTTTGCATTGATACATGTTCCCCAGGGCAGTACCCGGGACCCCATACACTTTTTATGGCAATACCTTGCATACAAGCCTTTAAAAAGAGGACTTGATTTTTCATGTTCGTGTCCCATAGACTTTAATAGAGTTTGCATGTTTGATAGAACTTTTTCCCTGTTCAAGATGTTCTGGTGCGAACCGAACAGGGGGGTGTTCGGCCTATCACTGTTTGAGGCAATTACATTTTTTGTCATGGGATGGTAATCTTACATAGTTACATAGTCATTGAGGTTGAATAAAGACAATAGTCCATCCAGTTCAACCTGTGTATGTGTTTTTGGCCGTAATCATTTCACATACCCCTGAATGTTTTGATCCTTGAGATGTACATCCAAGAGTCTTTTAAAATTAGCCATACTCCTTGTAGTTACTACTATTAGTGGTAGAGAATTCCACAGTCTTGTAGCCCTTACTGTAAAGAACCCCCTGCGTAGCCTGAGGTTAAAACGCTTCTCCTCTAATCGCATTGTATGGCCTTGTGCCCTCATACATTCCTTGCGACTGAATAGGTTTTTTTTCTATGTTGAGATCACTGTTTAGGTATTTGTAAATTGCTATCATGTCCCCTCTCAGGCATCTCCTCTCCAGGGAGAATAAATCAAGTGCTCATAATTAAGGTCCTCCAATCCCCTAATTAGTTTAGTTGCCCTTCTCTGGACTCTCTCCAGCTCCAACACATCCCTTCTGAGGACTGGCAACCAGAACTGGACGGAATACTCCAGATGTGGTCGGACCATTGTTTTATAAAGTGGTAGGATTATAGTTTTATCTCTGGAATACATCCCCTTCCTTATGCATGCTAATATTCTTGGCAGCTGCAGCTTGACATTGCATGCTATTGCTAAGTCTAATGACAGGGTGATGGTCAGTTAAGTTTTTGCCTACTAGATGTCACCCTATTAATGTTTCTGACATGGTGACCCCTTTGTACCAATTTATGAAGTTTCCTGTGGATTTTGGAGGATCATATATTGGTATAGAGATTTATACATGAAAATAAGGGCAGTTGTTTATCATTTTGAACATGTTCTTTGGAAGTCATTCATGTGACAGTACTATTAAGTCCCATATTGGTTTGTTTGGATGTTGCTTATAAATATCTATATTTGCAGGCCAATGGAAAAGGAAAATCTATGAGAGATGTCCCTTTAATGTTTATTTATATTCAGACATTATAATATGGAGGTAGGATATTAAATACTTTTTAGCTTGCCACTACTTTTTTTGCTTTTTTTTTTTTTTTTTTTTTTTTAGGTTTTTAGGTTACTGCATCCCTGGGAATCTAAGTGGAGGCATGGTTTGGCTTCCTTCTGGTTTGAAAGGGATTTTGTGGCCGGCCGAGACTCAGATCAAGGCTTGGTTATCGTTTGTACTGTATAAATGGCAATGACTCATTACGCCCCCCCCCGTACCCTGGAAGACGTCAACACGTACTACGTAGGGTGAGCGGTGTGCTGACATTACCACAAGTGTGATCCCGGAAGGACAGGCTGTGTTTACATGCTGGTCAGCATGTTTGATTTAAAGGCAATGTTTTACTATTAACCATGTAAGTGCAATATTTTTAGACTTAAATAAAGGTGCTAACGATCTTACACTATGTGGAGTTCTTTATATTTTTGGGTGTATCTATGATGCTATAGTTGATTATCAGTGTGTGGAGATTTAAGAGGACCCTCGACTTTTAAAGACCCGGCTGGGTATTAAGCCACAAGTGTTATTGACCTCTTGAAACGGGGTCAATAGGAGCTGGTAAGAGACCATTTCAACCTTTGGAGGTAGTGGTGGTGTTATCTGAGCCTTCCTACATTGACGGATAGCGGTGTTTATTACATCAAGGATTCCTCATTATATCACTTATGGACTGTTTTTCTAACTTTTATCTACTGTATCTCCCCAAGTGCAGCTAATGTCTCTGTGTGTGGCTACATATGAACAGCAGCAGCCACTGTCAGGTCACTATTAGTTTAACATAAAGGGATGGTTATGGCGCAAATTGTGATTACCAGTGCTGAGAACCATCAGTCTATAAGTGGGCAATATATGGCAGTGGACAGATAGGGAAAGTCATATAAGGTGGTTCAGTGAATGATTAGATCCTGCAGTAATGGTGAACAGTCCAAAGCTTAGGGCAAGCCTCTACAGTGAAGTAGATGAACAACACTCCAGGAATATGTAGAAAAAACAGAAGTAGAGGCATCTTCTAAGTATGGACTGTGTAACATTTATTTGACAAAAATTTAAAAACACTCACATTTGAGCAAGTAAAATTAGGCACAACAGAAATATCCCCCAGAGGTGAGTCTCCAAGCACGCTGGTCTAAGGCTGTGTTCTGCTGTGTCTCCTGTGGTAGCCGACCACCAGCTTTGTGCGTGGATTAGACCAGGATGGAGGACTGGAATGCACGTGGACCACAGCGGCGGGCATGTGATGCCACCAGAAATGACCGCAACGCATTTCTGAGCGTGCCAATTGATGCTGGCAAGGACAGGCGCGCCCCTTACTCGGCTCTGGCTGTAGGAGCATGACTGCCTTATATATGGGGTGCTATCTAGTGGGGGAAATGGAAATGACTAGGAATAACTACATTGTGACTCTGGTGGTCTTAGTATTTGACCGCCATCTAGTGGCAAATAAAAATATTGCTAGTAGTGGGTAAATTATATAAAAAAAGTACAATGATGGTAGATAAAAATGTACCTGAATAACAAGCTAATACACTCAATGTAGAGATCAATAGCATAAATTACAACTGAAATGATCATTGCATATACGTAGAAATACTGTGATAAGTATAATGAAAACATACATGTTATGGATACACAAAAACCACTGTGTGGAGCATAAAACATATACCTGTAAAGTTTTATACATGTGGAGTGTGTGTAGGATGGTACTAGCATGATATGTTAGGTGCACCAAAAACTTTGTAATTAAGATACAAATATCTACCTATATATTGTCATCGCAGGTAGGAGCAACATGTATTAGATGGAGAAGTCAGGTACTCAAACAGCCAACGAACCTAGAGAAGCTAATATACACTATAATCTAAGCATAGAGGTCGGCCATCTTGATGGTTGGAAACATTCCCCTGTGGATTTTTGATGCACATGCAAGATTCTATCTTAACTTTGGTGAGTGAGTTTTATGGATTTTATTACATTTTATATTGAATGTTTTACACTATGAAGTGTCTTTATATCTATGTTGGAACATTATATCCATTGAGTGCCATTAGATGTGGAATCTGCTTAAGGGTGGAAGAGTGTCGCTGTTCGATCGATTGGATTCTGTAACAAGTGCATTCGACCACTGCATGTAGTGGTCTACTCTGGATGGAACGTTATATCCACTGAGGACCATATAAAGTGGAATCTACTTAAAGGTGGAAGAGTGCTGGTGTTCGATCAACTGGATTCTACAACAAGTGCATTAGACCATTTTATGTAGTGGTCCTCTTCTGAATGGTAAGAGTCAGTGTGTGTACATCTGTCGATGAAGGATCTCTCACAAGATTTTCTATTTTGGACCCCACATCTTTGGACTCTTTATGTTGAATTTCCTGTCAAGGACTTTCTGTTTGTTTTTAGCACTGCACCTTTGTATGTTATACACTATAATCTAGTGTGCTCACAAATAAGTTGGGTGGTGAATAGAGTTGAGCGGACACCTGGATGTCCGTGTTCGGCGGGTTCGGCCGAACTTTAAAAAAAAGTCCGGGTCCGTGTCCTGGACTTTTGCCGAACTTTTCCCGGACACCGAACCCCATTGAAGTCAATGGGGACCCGAACTTTCAGGCACTAAAATGGCTCTAAAACAGCAATGGAAAGGGCTAGACTGCTGCAAATGGCAGCAAAACGTAGTTAAGAGCATGGCAAGTGCTCTGCAAACAAATGTGGATGGGAAAATAACTTAAAATAACAAAAAAAAACAGAAAAATAAAACAATGTTCTTCATCTCTGAAGGACGAGGCCCATATGGAGTAGGAGGAAGGTTGAGGTGGTGGTGGATGTGGCGGTGTCATAGGCGTGTGCACAGGGTGTGCCGGGTGTACCTGGGCACACCCTAATCACCTAGGGCACATAGCATTATCGCTCTGTTTGCCAGTGAGGAGATGGGAAAGATCTCCCTCGGACCTGCTCTGCTCTATTTCTCTTTGCCAGCAGGGAGAGTAATGTATCGGGGCCATGTACATGTAAGCAAACACATGCATGTGTATTTAATATAATATAATGCAATAGGCTGCGCACACCTATGGGCGGTGTAGGTGGAAGCGGCGGTGGAGGAGGACCAGGGCCGGATTAAGAGCATCATGGGCTTGGTGCTGAGGATTTTGAAGGGCCTTAAGGGCCGTGCCTTGGCATGCACCCAGAGGAGGAAGGGTGCAGCCATGCATGCCTAATTCCACATGGGATGCTGTCTCTGAAGCCCATAAACACATCCATGCATCGGCAACTGTCCCTCCTTGTCCAGCCTTCGTGCTGTGTGGGGAGGTTCTGAGGGAGCTGCCTGGGGAAGCAAGCATAGAAGCCAGACTTCTGTGTTTACAAGTGACAGAAGAGCGGTAACAGTGAATATGGCCAACCCGGGGCCTATATAAAGTTAGGGGCCTGGAGCTGCAGCTCCAATAGCCCCTACGTTAATCTGGCCCTGAGGAGGACGAGGTAGCCAACACTGCTTCTTTTCACAAATTTTAAATGAGGGTACACCCCAAAAGAGTGAGAGAGCAAAAATGGAACAATGGCTGGGTAAGGTCGGTATCCATCGCTATTCTGCACAAGGTACGGAAAAGTCCCGTGGGATCCATGCCTGGTTCATTTTAATGAACGTGAGCTTGTCCACATTGTCTCTGGACAGGCGGCTGCGCTTGTCTGTGATAACGCCCCCAGCCGTGCTAAATACCGTTCAGATAATACACTGGCTGCAGGGCATGCCAGCACCTCCAAGGCGTAAAGGGCAAGCTCAGGCCATGTGCCCAACTTGGAGACCCAGAAGTTGAAGGGGGCAGACCCCTCATTCAGTACGTCTAGGCGTGTGCACACATACTGCTCCACCATGTTGGCGAAATGCTGCCTCCTGCTAAGACGTTCCATATGAGCTGCTGGTGCTGCTGTTTGTTGTGGCATGCTGACAAAGCTTTTCCACATTTCGGCCATGCTAACCCTGCCTTCTGAGGTGCTGGCGGTGCCCTGGTTGCGTTGGCGACCTCTTCCTCCTCCTCCTCCTCCGCCTTGTGCTTCCACTGTGGCCCTGCTGTCAGGTGGGAATGCCAGCAGCATCGCGTCTACCAGCGTGCGCTTGTACTCGCGCATCTTGCGATCGCGCTCCAGTGAGTGAATTAAGGACGGTACGTTGTCCTTGTAACGGGGATCCAGCAGCGTGGCCACCCAGTAATCAGCACAAGTTAGAATGTGGGCAACTCGGCGGTCGTTGTGGAGACACTGCAGCATGTAATCGCTCATGTGTGCCAGGCTGCCCAGAGGCAACGAAAGGCTGTCCTCTGTGGGAGGTGTATCGTCCGTGTCCTCTGTATCCCCCCAGCCACTCACCAGTGATGGCCATGAGCTGGCCTGGGTGCCACCCTGCTGTGAACATGGTTCCATCTCCTCCTCCAGCTCCTCCTCCTCCTCCTCCTCATCCTCCAGAACTGTGCCCCTGCTGGACAATTGTGTCCCTGGCGTTTGTGTGTGCAGGAACCCACCCTCGGAGCCCCTTGCGAATGACTGCCCTGAAAGCCTTGGAAATGTTACCTCTTCATCCTCCTCCTCCTCCTCCTCATCCTGTGCCACATCCTCTTCCATCATCGCCCGAATTGTTTTTTCAAGGAGGGATAGAAGTGGGATAGTTAAGCTGAGAACGGCGTCATCGGCACTGGCCATGTTGGTGGAGTACTCAAAACAGCGCAACAAGGCACACAGGTCTCGCATGGAGGCCCAGTTATTGGTGGTGAAGTGGTGCTGTTCCGCAGAGTGACTCACGCGTGCGTGCTGCAGCTGAAACTCCACTATGGCCTGCTGCTGCTCGCACAGTCTTTGCAGCATGTGCAAGGTGGAGTTCCACCTTGTGGGCACGTCACATATGAGGCGGTGAGCGGGAAGGCCGAAGTTACGCTGCAGCGCTGACAGCCGAGCAGCAGCAGGGTGAGAACGCCAAAAGTGCGCACAGACGGCTCGCACTTTCTGCAGCAGCTCTGACATATCGGGGTAGTTTTTAAGGAACCTCTGCACCACCAAATTCAGCACATGCGCCAGGCAAGGGATGTGCGTCAAACCGGCTAGGCCCAGAGCTGCTATGAGATTTCGCCCGTTATCGCACACCACCAGGCCGGGCTTGAGGCTCGCTGGCAGCAACCACTCATTTGTCTGCTGTTCCATGCTCCTCCACAACTCCTGCGCGGTGTGTGGTTTGTCCCCCAAACAGACAAGTTTTAAAACTGCCTGCTGTCGTTTACCCCTGGCCGTGCTGAAGTTGGTGGTGAAGATGTTACGCTGTCCGGATGAGGAGGCGGTAGAGGATGAGGAAGCGGAGTAGGAGGAGTTAGGAACAGGAGGCAAACTGAAGCGCCCTGCAATCCTTGGCGGTGGAAGGAGATGCGCCAAACAAATTTAAAAGGTGTATCTCACACGTACCAATACAGACTATGCCGTAATTTAATTTTCTTACACTCCAAAAGGGTGTATATTGAATAGCGGAATAGGAAAAATGTTATAATACAGTGTATCTCACACGTACAAACACAGACTAGGCCCCGATTACAATTTTTTGTACCCTAAAGGCAGGATGAGGAAGAGGAGTAGGAGGAGTTTGGAACAGGAGCAAAAACTGAAGCGCCCTGCAATCCTTGGCGGTAGAAGGAAATGCGCCAAACAAATTTAAAAAGGTGTATCTCACATGTACTGGTACAGACTATCCCGCAATTTAATTTTTTACACTCAAACAGGGTGTATATTGAATAGCGGAATAGGAGAAATTTTACAAAACGGTGTATCTCACACGTACAAACACAATCTTGGCCCACGATTACAATTTTTTGTACCCTAAAGGCAGGATGAGGAAGAGGAGTAGGAGGAGTTGGGAACAGGAGCAAAAACTGAAGCGCCCTGCAATCCTCGGCGGTAGAAGGAGATGCGCCAAACAAATTTAAAAGGGTGTATCTCACATGTACCGGTACAGACTATCCCGCAATTTAATTTTTTACACTCAAACAGGGTGTATATTGAATAGCGGAATAGGAGTAATTTTACAAAACGGTGTATCTCACACGTACAAACACAATCTAGGCCCCGATTACAATTTTTTGTACCCTAAAGGCAGGATGAGGAGTAGGAGGAGTTCGGAACAGGCAGGAGGCAGACTGAAGCACCCTCAAATCCTCGGCAGTATGAGATGCGCCCCAAAAATTGGAAAGGTGTATCTCACACGTACCAACACAGACTATCCTGCAATTTAACTGATCCCCAAAGGTTTTTATTGAATAGCGGAATAGGAAATATGATCAAAAAAGTGTATGTATCTCACACGTACAGAAGCACACTAGGCCCCAATTACTATTGTTTGTACCCCTAAAAGGCTGGATGAGGAGTAGGAGGAGTATGGAACAGGCAGCACCCTCAAATCTTCAGAAGTATGAGATGAGCCCCAAAAACTTGGAAAGGTGGATCTCACACGTACCAACACAGACTATCCCGCAATTGAATTGATCCCCAAAGGTTTTTATTGAATAGCGGAATAGGAAATATGATCAAAAAAAGTGTATGTATGTATCTCACACGTACAGAAGCACACTAGGCCCCAATTACTATTGTTTGTACCCCTAAAGGCAGGAGGAGGAGTAGGAGGAGTTTGGAACAGGCAGCACCCTCAAATTTTCAGAAGTATGAGATGAACCCCAAAAACTTGGAAAGGTGGATCTCACACGTACCAGCACAGACTATCCCGCAATTTAATTGATCCCCAAAGGTTTTTATTTAATAGCGGAATAGGAAATATGATCAAAAAAAGTGTATGTATCTCACACGTACAGAAGCACACTAGGCCCCAATTACTATTGTTTGTACCCCTAAAAGGCTGGATGAGGAGTAGGAGGAGTATGGAACAGGCAGCACCCTCAAATCTTCAGAAGTATGAGATGAACCCCAAAAACTTGGAAAGGTGGATCTCACATGTACCAACACAGACTATCCCGCAATTTAATTGATCCCCAAAGGTTTTTATTGAATAGCGGAATAGGAAATATGATCAAAAAAAGTGTATGTATCTCACACGTACAGAAGCACACTAGGCCCCAATTACTATTGTTTGTACCCCTAAAGGCAGGATGAGGAGTAGGAGGAGTTTGGAACAGGCAGCATCCTCAAATCTTCAGAAGTATGAGATGAACCCCAAAAACTTAGAAAGGTGGATCTCACACGTACCAACACAGACTATCCCGCAATTTAATTGATCCCCAAAGGTTTTTATTGAATAGCGGAATAGGAAATATGATCAAAAAAAGTGTATGTATCTCACACGTACAGAAGCACACTAGGCCCCAATTACTATTGTTTGTACCCCTAAAGGCAGGATGAGGAGTAGGAGGAGTTTGGAACAGGCAGCACCCTCAAATCTTCAGAAGTATGAGATGAACCCCAAAAACCCCAAATATCATTCAGCTCTGCTGCAGGCCACAATTTAATTTTTTTTTAACCCAAGGCTGTATATTGAATAGTGGAATAGAAAAAAAAGTGTATGATTTTTGAAACCACTCAATAATAGCACATGTGAACTGAACACAGCAGTGTATGATCAGTCAGCACAGCACAGCTGAAGGAAAAACGCTGCACACAGTGCCTGATAGAAAAATACTTTTCTCCCTCCTCCTCAGTGGGCAAAAAAGATTGTGTTCACTGCACCCCAAAAAAATTGTGTTCACTGCACCCCAAAAAGATTGTGTTCACTGCACCCCAAAAAGATTGTGTTCACTGCACCCCACACACAGCAAAATGGATGTGGACCACTGACACCTGCCTATCTCCTATCCCACCCCACACAGCAATATCGATTGTAGTTTGTAGAACACACTGACCCTAAAAATCAGCAGACTCTCTCCCTAAAAGGATTGATAAGATCGTAGATCGGTCACTGCAAACCCCACCCCACACAGCAATATCGATTGTAGTTTGTAGAACACACTGACCCTAAAAATCAGCAGACTCTCTCCCTAAAAGGATTGATAAGATCGTAGATCGGTCACTGCAAACCCCACCCCACACAGCAATATCGATTGTAGTTTGTAGAACACACTGACCCTAAAAATCAGCAGACTCTCTCCCTAAAAGGATTGATAAGATCGTAGATCGGTCACTGCAAACCCCACCCCACACAGCAATATCGATTGTAGTTTGTAGAACACACTGACCCTAAAAATCAGCAGACTCTCTCCCTAAAAGGATTGATAAGATCGTAGATCGGTCACTGCAAACCCCACCCCACACAGCAATATCGATTGTAGTTTGTAGAACACACTGACCCTAAAAATCAGCAGACTCTCTCCCTAAAAGGATTGATAAGATCGTAGATCGGTCACTGCAAACCCCACCCACACAGCAATATCGATTGTAGTTTGTAGAACACACTGACCCTAAAAATCAGCAGACTCTCTCCCTAAAAGGATTGATAAGATCGTAGATCGGTCACTGCAAACCCCACCCCACACAGCAATATCGATTGTAGTTTGTAGAACACACTGACCCTAAAAATAAGCAGCAGCCTCGCCCTAAAATGCCTACAACTCGCCCTGCCTAACACACTCCGACCTGTCCCTCAATTCTATCCGGACACACACTGACCCTAAAAATCAGCAGCAGCCTCGCCCTAAAATGCCTTCAACTCGCCCTGCCTAACACACTCCGACCTGTCCCTCAATTCTATCCGGACACAAATGGTTTTTTTTTCCTGTCTGTCCCTAATCAGCAGCCAGCACGTTGATGTGTGCTCTTTCCCTGAACTAAACAGCAGAATGACGCCGCAGCGGCGCTGCCTCGAACTTATAAAGACTTGGTCACATGCTTCAGACGGCCAATCACAGCTACTAATACATTTGTAGGCATGGCTGGGATGGCTTAGGCACACCAGTTAAACGCTTGTTGATTGGCTGTTGAAAGCCCGCCATGAAAAGCGCGCCAATGCATGCAAAACCCGGAAATAAAATGACCGAACACGGATTTTTACCCGAACATACAGTAAAGTTTTCGGGTCCGTGTTCGGGTAACAAAAATCCAATTATTCGGTACGAACACGAATAATACAGTCCGTGTTCGCTCAACCCTAGTAGTGAATACAAATTTGTTCTCAGCAGTACGGCATGCACATGACATAGTGGGGTAGGGTAAGGGTAGGGTATTATATTTCATGGGATGATTCTGGACTAACTGGAGCTCTCATGCTAAATATTTGTATATAAAAAAACAAATTGAAAAGGATTAAGAGAGGTGCATGGAAGCCAGCCAGCCCCCAGTCTGATGTACTCAGACTTGTATAAAGTACTCAAAATTTCTACTTGAGTAAAAGTACAAGTGGTCGATCAAAAAGTGACTTAAGTAGAAGTGGAAGTGCTCGCAGAAAAAGTTACTTAAGTGGAAGTACTAAAGTATTCAACATTTTTTTTACTTAAGTATTGCAAGTAGTTTTTTCAAAAAAATTGCTACTTAAGTACTAAAAGTAAAAAGTACCAGTAGTTTTGAAAAAAAAATTCTACTCAAGTACTGAAAGTAGAAGTAGAAGTACTGTATTATGTAGTTATTAAAGAAAGAAGTCAAAAGTTTGAACATCATATTGTTTTTTATTATTTCAAATGATTTATTCAAATGATTAAAGTGGAGTTCCACCCATTTTTGGAACTTTAGATCTATGTAATCCCCTTTAAAATGGCTTTTACCAATGGAAACTTTTTTTTTTTTTTTTGCTAGTAAATACCTTAATTTCGGCTTTATTCCTCCTCACCTCACTTCCTGGTCCGATCGGCGATGACGTCATTCGGCGATCCGCAGTGTCTGCTGGGATGTATTCTATTCCAGAAATCTCGCAGTAGCTGTATCTGTACTGAGCCGTGCCTGCCCCGCCTCCGCCCCGCCTCCGCCCCGCCTCCTCTCATTGAGTTGCATTGTATGAATGTATTAAGGCTGTTCTCTGCCCCGCCTCTGCCCCGCCTCCTCTCATTGAGTTGCATTGTATGAATGTATTAAGGCTGTTCTCTGCCCCGCCTCTGCCCTGCCTCCTCTCATTGATTTGTAAGAGGAGGCGGGGCGGAGGCGGGGCAGAGAACGGCCTTAATACATTCATACAATGCAACTCAATGAGAGGAGGCGGGGCGGAGGCGGGGCGGAGGCGGGGCAGGCACGGCTCAGTACAGATACAGCTACTCCGAGATTTCTGGAATTGAATACATCCCAGCAGACACTGCGGATCGCCGAATGACGTCATCGCCGATCGGACCAGGAAGTGAGGAGAGGAGCAATAATGCCGAAATTAAGGTACTTACTAGCAAAGAAAAAAAAAAAAAGTTTCCATTGGTAAAAGCCGTTTTAAAGGGGATTACATACAGCTATGTATTCCAACCTATTAAAAATGGGTGGAACTCCGCTTTAACCTAAAGGACAATCACAATTCCTTAGGCTGTAACTTTTTGTAAACAAAAACAGATAAAATATGTCCCTCCCTTCCCCTTTTAAAGCATCCACCTTTTAAAGCCAGGGGTGGTCTCCTTCCTGAGCTTCCTCACTCTCACAGCCAGGCAGATCACTTGAAGTTGAAGGGCCAGGGGAGGAAGGTGGTGTTTTTGGTTCGTCCATCTTTTCAGCTGATCAAAAGGCAGAACAGGAGCATGCGCAATCTTCTTAAACGTGGTTTGATTTGATTTGCTCAATTGATGATGATGTGCCAGGCCAGCTTCATCAAACCTACAATGCTTAAAGTGAAAAATGCATCAAAAACTACTAACAAAGTGGCTGTGCTAAAAATGCTAATAAAGTGCCTGCAATTATATATATTCTTCTTGTATTCAAGAAGTATCAAAAATATCAAAAATAAAGTGACATGTCTGTGCTAAATGCAGTGCAAATTATTCCCACAATGTAAATTTAATTCATATAAAATATATATGACAATACCTCAATAAAAGAAGTTGTGATTGTGAATAAGTTAGGTGCAAGTTTAAGTGTGTAAACTAAACTTTATAACGAAAAGTCCATAACTGAATTGCACTGTGCAATCTAAGAAGTCCTTGTCACTTGCTGTCAGATGCTTCCACCTTTCTTCTGTGATCTGCTCAAGTAAAGTGGTGGACTGGATAGCCTCTCTCTCTGCCTCTCACCTTAGTAGCACTGGCACTGCACTGGTTCAAAAAGCTGTCTATTATTTTCATTATAAGAACTTGTCAGAACATGCTTCCACCACCTGTCCTTCACACTAGTAGTGCTCATTTGCTTTGCTCAAGTCAAGTGCCACTGCCAATGGCCACTGCAGTGCAGGCACAGCCGCACAGGCAGAGGCAGCCCGCAGGAAGCACAGGCAGAGGCAGCCCGCAGGAAGCACAGGCACCACCACAACACAACACTTATGGTCCATGGACCATGGATGGTCGGATAATCATCATAGCCATCAGTCTCACTCTTGGTTCAAAAAAGCCACCCATGACCCGTGTGTATATAATATATTAATATTTTATATTGATTATTTGATTCTCAAATGGCACATTTGCCATGGCAAGGATTAGGCCCTCTCCACGGTCCACCTCACTCACAGAGAGAAGAAGATGAGATAACAAAGAAAATGCTCAGAGTCCTGCTCCCGCGTCCCGCCGCCCGCGTCACAACTCCTCTCAGTAAGTGCCCTAAGGGGTGGAGTCTGAGTGACACACAACACGTTTAGAGGCGGAGACCTCGAGTGGGCAGACGGCAGCACGGCTCCTCCAGTGCTGTCTTAACTTAATGATCATGACAGTGATTCCACGGGCCGCGGCGCGAGCGAGGCTGTGGGATTGATTGAATTGAGTTGTGCTGCCTACTGCTACACGCTACCTACTACTAAATTGTGAGTCAGTATATTTTATTTCATTTTTATATATAAAAGCGGTATTGTTGAGCACTACTAGCCACTAGATCTCCTGGCTGTCACTTTGTCACATGTTGGGGAATCACATCGGCTCAGCTTCAGAAGTGGCGGGTGTCCCCGTCATCCTGCCAGGGCCGCCAAGAAGTTCATCACCTAATCTTAAATTATTAATATCTTATGAGGAGAGGACCTATGAGATTGAGAATTGAAATAATTAAATATATATGGCTTTTTGAACCAGTGCAGTCAGTGCCACCCAGACGCTATCCACCAGTGCCACCACCATTAAGTGTGTTGGTCGGTCACTCGAGCACTGAAGGAGGTGGAAGCATCTGACAAGTTAAGTGACACTTTAGATTTGCACACTGGAATTAATTTATGGAATTTTCGTTATAGATAGGTTTACACACTTCAACTTGTTGCACGCACCTGACCTAACTTATTTCATAACTTATTTTATTGTGATTTATTGTCATATTTTATATGAATTGAATTTACTGTTACATTGTGGGAATAATTATTTTCACTGCATTTAGGCTTTAGCACATTCATGTCACTTTATTTTTGATACTGTGTGGAGTGTGGGCAGGGCACTGGGGGCAACGATGATATTATATCGATTGCACAGGCACTTTATTCGCACAGCCAAGTTGTGTTTGTTAGTAGTTTCTTGATGCACTTTAAGCGCTGTAGCACCATTTATTTGTTTGTTTCATATTTTCTTTTTATTGGAAAGATTTGGTATAGCAGCTTTTATTATACACAGCCTTTATTTGACATTATACACATTTTTTTGAGCTTTATGCAACCTGCCATCTACTGTTCTGGCAGTGGTAATTTTTTTAAACGTAACGAGTAACTATGCAGCACAAAAAAAAATACTCGAGTAGAAGTATCGAAATCATCAAAAAAATGTAGTGAAATAAAAGTAGAAGTAGGAGAAAAAAATTCTACTCTAGGAAAGTACAGATACCGCATTTCGGTACTTAAGTACAGTACTTAAGTATTTCTACTTCGTTACTATACATCTCTGGATGTACTCACCCTCCAGTCTGCCACCAACCAAGTAGACCTGTCTCGATATAAATAAAGAACAGGGGTTTAGTTGACACGCATTTGCAAACGCATGTGTAAGCTGCAGAGCCACGACACGGCACCCTGTTTTATTCATATACAGGGATGGAGACCATAGCATGACCTGCTTGTCTCATGTAAAATCCCAAATATTTTATGAAATTAGGGATGGAGGCACTGAGCAAATTGCCTCATATAAAGTCCCAATCTGTGTTTTACACTGCATCCACCAAGGGATTGGAGGTGTATGCTTCTCAGCTGGTCGTTTTCAGTTTGTACCATCTTAAGAACATTGCTATTAGAGCATTGAGATACTATACCAGTCGTGGATGGAGGTGGGTTGGGGGAAGTTTGGGCTGCTCCCTCCCACCTGCCTCCTATCCACCCATTAGCAGCCATGTGCTCCCAGAGTGGAGACACTCAAATTTAAAAGTGTTAGGAACTGCAGATAAAACAGGGTGCCGTGTCGTGGCTCTGCAGCTTACACATGCGTTTGGAAATGCGTGTCAACTAAACCCCTGTTCTTTATTTATATCGAGACAGGTCTACTTGGTTGGTGGCAGACTGGAGGGTGAGTACATCAGACTGGGGGCTGGCTGGCTTCCATGCACCTCCTCTTAATCCTTTTCAATTTGTTTTTTCTGATACAGGGATGGAGACGCTGGGCATACCTGCCGGTGTCTCACTTAAAGTCCCACATAGCCCACATTGTCAATATTTGTATATTTTCCTCGATAGAGTATGCTGTGGTCTTCTGCCAATGATGTCAGCTGCAACCTGGCTCGATACCATAAGGGGGAAACTCATACACCACACTCAGGGGAATGCCATTACGCAAAGGATATTGTATATGCATACTATACTGTATATTTACAGCAAACAAATTAACACCCACCACCCTTGTATCGAGGACCACCCAACAACCACATAAGGTCAAAGGGAAAATCTGTAAAAAATGTATAAATAAGAAATGAGAAAATGGAAATATGAACCAGTTAGCAGAGAAACTAGGAGAGATGTATATTACCGATTTGTTGCAACCTCTAGCTCTTTATTCAACCCTCCTGTGGAGAGGGTTTCTAAGGAGTATATCCAGAATGTCTCCCTTTCGCAGAGCCAATGTAATCTCTCTACTTCTAGGAGACATCTGGATATCTGCTCATCCTATACCCAGACTTCAAGTCCCTGTGTAGATTTTTTATGACATTCTGAAAAGTGGTGAGGGACGCTATGTTTTATCTTTCCCTCTTCAACTCAACTAGGCGGCGGTGTTCCCCAAAGTGTTTTCTGAGTGGGCAGATAGTGGAGCCTATGTATAGCAATTTGTAAGGGCATATAAGGCAAAATATGATAAAGTCTAAGGAACAGTTATAGAATTTCTCAAACTTGGAAGTTTTTTCTTTGCAGAAATGTATTTTTTGCCATGTTTCACAAAGGCACACATTTTCCATTCTTACACTCAAACATACCTTTTAGGCGAACGAGACATAATTGTGTTGAATGGGCAGAATTGTCAGGCTGCAGCTTACTGGGGGCAATCTTATTTTTGAAATTGAGGGCTTTGAGAAGACAACTTTCAGATGTGGATCCTCTAGTAGAATGTTCCAATGTTTGGTTTAGATGTGTTCCATTTTCTAATACTTATGATAGAATTTGGTTACGAATTTGGTAGAGTCATCAAAGCACTCTGTTCGTGCAGGTTTATGGACAAGGGAAGCAGGATATCCCTCAACCAAAAGTTTTCTTTTTAGTAGGGTACGTTGTTCTATATAACCAGTGGTGTTGGTACAAGTCTGTCCTAAGCGTCAGAACTGCCTTTTGGGATATTTCTGGTCCATTTGGGGTAGTGGCAACTATTAAAGTGGAGCAGAGAATTTCCTGTAGTTGGTTTGGTGTAGTTTTTGGCTTGGATCACCCTCCTATCACGGCTTACTTCCAAGTCTAAGAAAGCAAATTTTTCAAGATCCTGGACATATGTGAATGAAAGTCTGAAAGGGTTATCGTTGCAATGCTCAACACATTTCTTTACTATGTCTGGGGGCTGTCCCAGGTGACAATGACGGCATCTATATATCAGCCAAAAATTACCAGGTTGCTGGCAAAAGAATTGTTGTTCCATATACAGTATATCTAGACTCTCATAGTCTTATAGCCAGATTGGTGTGGGAGAGTGCAAAATTTGCACCCATGGCAGTTCCTTGTATTTGTAGGAGGAAGTCACTATTGAAGCTGAAGTGATTGTGTGTTAAACAAAACTCTGTTATGTCTAGAATGAAATTGACCTGTCTTGGGTTGGAATATTGGTCTGCAGATCTAAGTAATTGAGAGCTGAGAGACCAAAGTGGTGGGGTATGGAGGTGTACATGGAGTTTATGTCTAATGAGACTTAGGAGTAACTGGATTCCCATGTATAAGGCTGTAACAGTTCCAAGAGATGGGTGCCATCTCTAATGTATGATTGCAGGGCTTGTGCTAATGGCTGTAAGAACTGGTCTATTTACATAGAAAATCCAGTGGTTATACTGACCATGGTAGCTATAATAGGTCTGCCTGGAGGGGTCTCTTTATTTTTGTGTATCTTGGGTATATCATAGAAGTAGGGAATCCAACAGAACTCCCTACCTGGAAAAGAGGCTTCTGTTTTGTCCAGAATTTCACTGGATAGAGCGTCCTTCACCAATGAGTCAGCCTCAGATTTATAACCTGGTAATGGGTCCTTTTTAAGTTTGACATAAGTGGTGGAGTCTGCTAGTAACCTCTATGCTTCAACAATGTAATCTTTTTTTTTTGGATAACTATCCCTCCACCTTTATCCGCAGTTTAATTACCGCAGATAAAGGTGACCGCGGATAGCTTTACAGAGTTTTACAGAGCAGTGTTTTCTTCTCTGGAAACCCCTCCAGGCAGACCTATTATAGTTGCCATGGACATTATAACCACTGGATTTTCTATGTACATACATCCATTCTTACAGCCATTAGCACAAGGCTTACAGTCATCCATTAGAGATGGCACCATCTCTTCTAACTGTTACAGCCTTATACATGGGAACCTAGTTACTTCTGGGTCTCATTAGAAGTCAACTCCCTGTACACTTCCATACCCCACCACTTTGGTCTCTCAACTCCTAATCACTTCCTATCTGCAGACCCATACTCCAACCCCAGACAGGTAAATTTCATTCTGGATGTAACAGAGTTTTGTTTAACACACAATTACTTCAGCTTCAATAGTGACTTCTTCCTACAACCACAAAGGACTGCCATGGATGCAAATTTTGCACCCTCCTATGCCAATTTGGCTGTGGGACTATGAGAGTCCAGATGCATATAGAATAACAACTGTTTTGCCAGCAAGCTGGTATTTTTTGGCCGATATAAAGATGACATCATTATCATCTGGGACAGCCCCCTAGACATATTAAAGGATTTTGTTGAGCATTGCAACAATAACCCTTTCAGACTTTCATTCACATATGTCCAGGATCATAAAAAAATTAGCTTTCCTAGACTTGGAAGTAAGCCATGACAGGAGGGTGAGCTAAGCCAAAATGTACACCAAACCAAGTTCAGGGAAGTCTCTGATCCACGTTAATATTTGCCACTACCCAAAATGGACCAGAAATACCCCAAAGGGCCAATTCTGTCGCTTATGACATAATTGCACCAACGCCACTGATTATAAAGAATAGAGTATCCTACTAAAAAGAAAACTTTTGGATAAGGGACATCCTGATTGTCTTGTCCAACAGGCTTACACCTCCTACCTCAATGGTAAACCTACACAAACAGAACTCTAACAGATCCTTAACCACTTAAGCCCCGGAGGATTTGGCTGCTAAAAGACCAGGGGGTTTTTTGCGATTTTTTACTGCGTGACTTTAACGGACAATTGCGCGGTCGTGCGACGCTGTACCTAAACAAATTTGACGTCCTTTTTTTTCCACAAACAGAGCTTTCTTTTGGTGGTATTTGATCATCTGTGCGATTTTTTGATCATGCGCTATAAACAAAAAAAGAGCGTCAATTTTGCAAAAATAACAATATTTTTCACATTTTTTTATATGAAATTCCCCCCCAAAAAAATGTAAAAATCTAAATTTTTTAACATTTTCGGCCAATTTGTTTTATGCTACATATGATTGGTAAATTTTTTCATTTTTGACACTTTTGGGGTTACCAGTGACATTACTGCACTAAATATGCACTGTTACTGCAAAAATGACACTGGCAGGGAAGGGGTTAACTGTATTGAACAGGGAGGGGTTAAGTGTGTCCTAGGGGCGTGATTCTAACTGTATAGGGACATTGCTATTGGTGTAAAAACAAAGATCAACGGTCCTACATAGTAGAACCGTCTGATCTTCATTTTTACACCAGGGAGAATGCCTTCACCGGAGCGATCGTAGTGTGACCGGCGGACATCGGGTCCGCCGGTCACACGCACTGACTTGTCAGTGAACGAGCCGCGGCGGGCGCACGCCTCGGCGGGTGCGCGCCCGCCCGCAATTGGCTCTCAAGTCAGTGACAGGCGAGTGACGTATCCATACCAGTATATAGTCGTGCGGCGGTCGGCAACTGGTTAACCAAATCCCATCATAAGTATAAGAAAATTAAACACATCCTAACCAAACATTGGAACATTATACTAGAGGATCCACATCTGAAAGTCCTCTGCCCAAAAAAACCTTGAGTCACAAATCTCAAAGACCCCAATCTCAAAAATAAGATTGCCCCCAGTAAGCTGCATCCTGACAATACTGCCTGTTCAAGACAATTATGTCTCGTTCCCCTAAAAGGTATGTTTCAGTGTAAGAAGGCATTATGCAAAATGTGTGCCTTTGTGAAACATGGCAAAAAAGAACAAGATGAAAGTTTAGATGTTTCAGTCTTGCTTCTTGTTTAGATGTTTCAGTCACTGATTGCATGCTTGTCTGAGATTAGTTACTCACTATATAGTGATGCAAAGATCAGGTCACTAATGGTAACTACCATATTAATATCTTCAAATGTCCTCTTCAACTGCAATCTAGTGTGCAAGGAGGCCATTTAACTGACTGTCCAGTCATACAAAGGTGCCTGGAGCAAAAGACTGGCTAAACAGAATAGAAGAAAATCAATGCAGCTGGGCAGACTTTTGACTGTGTCACACAAGAGATCACAGACCTAATGATCACAGACGGATTTATTAGATGAACAGAATAAAAGGTAATACATTTAAATTGGGCATACCCACATCTCCTGCCATGTTTTTAAAATAGTTTTGGCATAAAAACTTCAAACATTCCCGATGTACATGAAACTGATTGACGAGTAAATATTTTAAGTGACAGGTCCTTTTAAGATGAAGACAGGAGTTTCACTGGTTTTCTTCATCCTGACATCCTCTCAAGTTGTTTGCTAATCATTTTTGTATAAAAAAAAAAAAAGTTTCCAATTAAATCATAATGTCATATAACATTTGCCAGATCCACGTGCTTTGAGTATTACAGGTATCAACTGATTCTAATTGTGTTAGTTAGTCATTTCAAACAGTCTCTACTTAATATGCAAATGTGAAGCTAAAACTAATCTTGTTCCTCTGCAGGACGTCTTCTTACAGAACATTCAGAGTATCTCACTTTTTCTTAATTAAGCTAAACTGTGTTGCTGTTTCTCCAGCCATATGCTTCCACAGCTAGTGTCTCCTTGGGTTGTATTTCATTTCTGACACACATTTCCTCATACAGGTGTGTTGTGCAGCTACTGATCAATCAATACATTTCTACACCATTTAGGTCAATACTATACCAGCCTGAAGGACTTATCTTCTTCATTCATAGACTATTCCACTTCCTCCTTAGTTGCCATTGTGGAATTCTCATTCTACAAATTCTAGCTGCCCTGATGTCCGTGCTGAATTCCTAACTTCAATACTTTGAGCTGCTAAACCAAAGCTCATATGCAGGTGAGACCTTTTGACCTTCCCATCTACACACTTGTTTTGGGTGAGTGATTTAGAAAGTATTGCAGCCAGAGGCAACATAAAACCAGGCAATTAGTATTTTTTTAGGATAACAGACATACCCCATACCCCACAAATTTCCATGGAAAGGTTTTCCTTAAATGAGCACTATTCCCCAGTTCAAAATACTGTATGTTTATGTCCATGGTGGGTGCATGGATGGAGCCAAACACAATGGTGACAGAATTAAGCATAAGTCCCCATTTACATATCACGTAGGGATCCTGCTTGGGATTTTTGTTGCAAAAGGCAGGCGATTCACTTCAGTGCATGTTTGTCACCCAAAAGAAGCTCCTGCTCCTTTTTGGATGACAAGATTAGCATGATTTTTAAATGCACATTTTGCTGTCTTTTACACGCAACACTCGCAGCAGAATAGCATAGTGTTTGGGGTGCCAGTAAGAATAATGGCACCCAAATGAGCATCGTGCATTTTGCCATTATTTGGAATCACAGGCAGAATCCTGGGGATTGTGTCCGTGATTTTAAATCACGTAATGTGAATGGGGCCTAAAGCATGAAACATTTTCATTACAGTTCATTACTTAATCATTTGTTGAAATGTTTTATTACATACAGTATGTAGTACCCCTGCCTTAGGGTTCATGTACAAAGGGCAGCTGAAAACCTTTTTCTGAACGCTGGAAACTTGACAGCTGGAAAACCATGGTCAAAAACGTCAATTTTTTACAGCTTTTACATACCATGTTAATGCAAGTTTAGCAACGGTTATGAGCATTTGGGGTTGGAAGCATTTTTTAAAGATAACCTCAGGTGACCCTCCCAAAGGCCAATGGCCCACATTGCATGAAAAGCAAGTAAATTATCAACTATTTTAACCATTCTGTGAGAGAAGAGAGAACAGTGTCCTTGTAGCTGTCTTATTTTTTGTGTTTTCACTATGGATCCCATCATGAGCATGCGTGAGGAAATGCTCCTGATGTTGCTGAGGCTCTGAAGACGTAGAAAATTGCATGAGAGCATCAGAGTTTGTTGCTACTGGACTCATTCGTTAATTGAGTCAACAGCATGTGGTGAAATTTGTGTATTTTTTCAACATTTTTATATATTCAAAAAGTATCAGAAATGTTTTCTCCTTTAAAAATGCTTATACATGCAAGTGCACATAAACACAGTTTACAGCGGCTACAAGCACTTGTGTTTGAAATGCTGGTAAACTACAGTTCTGAATGTGATTTTTCACCTTTCAAAAATGCCTGTAACCTCAACTGCTTCTAAACTACTATAAGATAAAATAGAGGAGAAATCAAGGGCTGCTGAAAAAAACACCCAACTGCTCCTAAACTTTAGTTTAGCAGCTGTAGTTTACATGAAGCCTTAGGGGCCATACCCACTATAAGATTTTCTGAAGACTTTTTCCTTCAGATTTACCTTTTCTTTGTAGCACAAGGGCCTGCCTGATTGCATACAAATTGAAAGTGTTTAGGTTTGACCTCATATTATATGGTTTTGGTAAGTCTAAAGGAAAAAGTCTTCAGAAAATCTTATAGTGTGTATGGCCCATTAGGCTGGATATATTTAGCTTTTGGCTCTGCTGTGTTAGGTTTAGCAGCAATTTATTTTCAGGTCTTGTAGAGTCTATCCCTAAGCCTAGTGGCTGATTGCTTCTGCCTGTCTCTGGAGGAGGATTAACCACTCCTCAGCCAACCCCTGGGAGCAATGCCCAAAAGGTGTGGGTGAGCAGAAGATAAATGTATGTGCAGGGCTTAGGGTTTTGGAGGAACTTGAACTTAAAGAAACTTGCTGGAAGACTCTGCCTGTAAAAGGTCAGCTGGAATAGGGAACCTTTTTACTGAAGAGTGTTACAGGGAAGCTGGTTGGCAGCTGTCACTGGATATTATGGGTAGGACTTTACCTAAAGCTCCAGGTGTGCCTGTGCTTTGAGGATTAGATGCCAGAGGTTGCTACAATGATTCTGACTGCGCTTACAGAGTCTCAGACTAGCTGCCTGTCTCCTCTGCCCCAGCAATACTCAAGGCTGCTATTGAAGAACTTTGCTTGAGTGTTTCTTTTCCTATACCTGTATGTGTTTTCGGGGTGTCGTGCACCCTCACCCCTCTACCTGCCTGTGTTCAGGTACCACAATAAATCTTCAACAAGACACCCCTAGATTGTGCTCGGAATTTGTCAGTGTGTTCTGGAATTTTTTGTTTTTACAAGTCAAGTCACAAAACTATTGCAGAAGTTATCACTCTTGAATGTACACCTGGGGTGGACATTCAAGTGTCCGCATATTGCATATTTTAACAATTAGTGTATGAGCTTTTAAAGAAAATGGTCACTGACCTCTGTGGCTAACCTTACCCGGACCCTTTCTTTTAGACCTCGTCAGGTAGCTTATGGAAGCCCCCAGGATCTGCAAATTTTCACTCCTGTCACTGAAAAAATAAAGTAAGGGATGCTTTAAAGGGTTAGTTTACCCTAGTTTCACCATCCACACAGCTAGGTGCAATAGTCCTAAGAGTTTGAGAACTGCACTGTTCTTCCTCTTCTTTTCCTAGGGACATCAGGACAGATCAGAGATGTTCTGATTGGTCAGCTTTGCATGTAACTGTCCAGATCAATCAGAATGGCTCTGGTCCATCCCAGCAGCCCTAGGGAAAGAAGAGGAAGAATGGCATGGTTTTCAAACCCGAGGATCACTGCACTGGGATAGTAAAACTCTATCACCCATGGAGGTAGGTGTACCAGGGGCTGGGGGTTGGGGAGAGTGTTTAGAGTCTGTTCACCTTTTTCATTTTAGGTGAACTAATCCTGTAAAACTACTTTTGAAGTGGCACATCACTAGGATGTACCAAAGCAAAACTGACATTTAGAAAAAAAAAAAAAAAAAACATTTAGCCCCGGTTCACACTTATGCGAGTGCGGGGTTCGCATGTAATGTCGGAGCGCACTGCTCCTTCATTACATGCGATCGGCTGTGCGGTGCGAGTTTAGCCATACACTTTGTATGGCTAAATTCGCACCGCAGCCACAGCAAACACGCACAGGACCCTTTTTGGAAGCCGCATCAGGATCGGATCGCACAGAGGTTCACACTTGTGCGATCCGATCCTGTGTGAACTGCACGATCGCACTGCGTTATGCGATCAAACTGGGGGTGTCGTTAAGATTACATTGACACCCCCAGCGTATCGCATATGGCAGTGTGAACTGCCGGGGGTGCGTGTGCGATGCGGGAACAGGCTGCGGATTCCCAGCCTTCCCGCATCGCATAAGTGTGAACCGGACCTTACAGATAAATTACATTTCACCACTGGCTTTGCTCTGTTTGTAAACAAATCTATTTCAAGGCTAATAGGCAAAGGGTTGTCAAACAAAAAATGACATGTACTAAGGCTTAAAAGGTCCTATTAGGCAGCAGTTAGGACAAGCTAACTTTCATATTTCAGCTGCTGGTTCGCTTCCGAGGTTCCCCAACATATTTGCCCCCCCCCCCCATATAACCTTCTCTACCAGGCAGAGGCATAACTAGAACCTTCAGGGCCCTGGTGCAAGAAACCATGAAGGGCCTCCTTGAACCATTGGTCCAGGGACCCTTTCCATCGGCCCCAAGGCCCTTTCCTCTGGTTTCAGGGCCCTTCCCACTGATCCCATGTCCCTTTATTCTGTCATAGGGCCCTTTTTTTATGGTCTAGCAGTGGGACCCTTTTCTGCCATCTTGGGTCCCCCCCCCCCCACTGCAACCCTGGTAGTTCTGCCACTGACACACAGGACTCACCTCCACCGATCGCTCACACAGGGCTCACCGCTACTGATCGCACACACAGGACTCACCTCCACTGATTGCACACATGGGGCTCACCTCCACCAATTTCACACACAGGGCTCACCTCCACCAATCTCACACACACAGGTCTCACCTCCACGGATTACACATACAGGACTCATCTCTATTGATCACACACACAAGGCTCACCTCCACCAAAACCATTGCAGGAATTAAATCATTGGAGGAATACAGCCCCTCTAGAATCTTAGCCTGATGCCCAGTGATGAGTTTTGTTCTCTGTACCGAAAACATGGCACAATGCAGCCGGTAAAATTCCCAAGTGATGACAGGGGGGGTATGGGCAGATGTGGCAGAAGGATAAAATAAGGAGGATGGATAGGAATGGGTGCAGAAGATGAAAGGCCAATGATGTGGGTGTAATAGCGTCCCCTGAAGGCATGCATTACCATAAAATGCACTGGGGCAGGAGCTACAGGCTGACATGCTTGGAACTGGTGGCTCTCTTTGTAATTGCATTTGTCATGACATTTGTTTTACTGGCATTTGGATGAATCATTTTACCTTTTGATGTAGTATCTATACTTTTTAATAAATATACTACACTATACAGTATGTGGTCCCCTGCTTGTGGCTCTGTGGGATTTCCATTAGTTGGTAAAAGTCACTTTCTCTGCAGTGATATTTAGTTAAAAGTTTGGACTTTTTCACTTTGTACTTTACTTTATTACTTTATTACACTAATATTTTTTTTTTTACCTTGTAATATTCAGTTTTGGAGGTACTGCACTATTTTTCCTAATAATATGTGAAGCCCTGGAAGAGGGGCAGCGGGGAGATGGGGGGCAGCAAACTGGGCAGAAACTCTAGAGAGCAGCTGGCAGAGGGAGGAGAGGAGTTTGAGATGTGCAAAGAACTGACTCTTCCTCCCACCGACCCACATCTCAGGGGCTCCACACACCAGGACACCCCCTTCTCCACATACAGGCACTCACCAGGCTCCAGGCGCTGCAGCTGGCATCAGTGAGGGTCCCAGTAGAGCCAGAACAGAAAGCAGTGTCAGCCCACCATGGAGAACTCCAGCTTGTGTCTGGTGGAGGAGGAGCAAGTAGAGGAGCTGGCTGATGTCTGCGGGTGCTGAGTCCATGCTGGGGACAGATAAGTGATAGCAAGGGGGTTCTGCACGGAGGATACTCTGCAAAGGCTGAATGTGCTGCAGACTCTGTGCTTACAGTAACAATCCCACTGAGCGATCACTGGGGGAGCCCGCACTGATCTCAGGGCCCTTTACTTCTGCAGCAGGTCCCTTTCCTAGAGCCAAAATCTAGGGCAGAGTGAAGCCCCAAAAACACATTCTATGAATATATCATACTCACTGGCAAAGTGAGTGAAAGTAACTGTAATTCTGAGTTCAGTTACCATTGTGGTATGTAATTCAGTTCCTTTCTCTACAACCTAGTGTAGAGATGGTCTGTAGAGGAGCTAAAAACACTCCCATTGAAGACTTAAAAGTACAACTAAAGGTAAATGTGTTTTTAGTTTTTGACAGAGTGGCAATGGATTAAAATGCCTGTCAGTTTTTTTTTTTATCTGTTTGTGCCCCCATTAGGGAGATTCACCCTCTCTACTTATCCTATTTACCATTATCCTTGAAAATGAAAATAAGTAAGGAAATTCCAAAAATTTTGGGTTGTCTCCAGAAGAGTAATAGAGGGGAAATCTTCCAATGGGGGCACTAATTCTGGTGACCTGGGGGAATTCCCTTAATTTGCAGGGATTTCCTCTCGCTTCCTGCTTTGGCTTTGGGAAAGGAAGTAAATGGAAATCTATCCGATGAGATACACATGGCAAAAAATAAACTGACAGGGGTTATGACCCTTCTTTACTCTATCCAAAGTTGCACTTTAAATTGGTATAATACTAAGTTCTGGCAGCCATTGTCTAATAATACCAGGAACTGCCATTTTTTAATACAACTGTAGTGATTTATGAAGCTGTAGGCCACATTTACACACAAATCTCAGTTCACAAAGCTTTAACTCAAGACAGTTAACTTAACAGTTTCCCAAAACAGTTACATTCAAGGCATATTGTGAATGCTTACTATCTGATCTCAACCAAACTGTGAAGCCATCAAATGACTGGTATCGTTAATGATCGCATGTGCAGCACCATTACAACTTCAGATCAAATAAAGGCTAAGATGGAAGTGTCCTTGACTGTAAATTATATGAAGGCTTAGTTACACTTTAAGGATACGAATACCTATTATTTTCTTAAAAAGCGACACCTATTTTCAGTTTAGTCCAATGCGATTTGAAGGTTACAGTCAACTGGCTGAAAATTGAGTGCTTTAGGCTGGTGTAAAGCTTTGTGAATTGATCCCATTGTGAAAAATATTTAATTGAGGTGCTACATTCTGTATTTATCTTAGGCTCGGCATGAATCACAGTCTCAGCAAGAATCTTCTATTAAATAATATGTTTAAAAAGATGTGTACATTGATACATGACAGCCATATGTTAGAATAGTTGTATTTCCTAATTAGTATTATTCTTTTGGGATAACAGGAAGACGCAAAAAGTTAAAAGAACGTTTTTTTTTGTCAGATTTTTTAGTCTGGGTCTTCTTTAATGCTATTCTGCTCTGTGTTCTTATGATCCTTTAAGATATTTTAGCAAAGAACATTCCTGCTGAGACATTTGACATTAATTACCTTACTTTGAGCATTTACACATGGGGAGTCCACTTGTTATTGCCATTGAATTATATTTTCTTTTGGAACTTTCAGACAATTTAGAACAATGCACCTATTCTTTTATTCTGCTTTTCTACTTTTGATATTAGAATTTTTTTTTCTCTCATCCTTCATCACAGAAGCAATGATCCTTGCTGACCCGGATAGTGTAATTTCCCCTTAGGCAAGCTTTGCTACAGATATCCTCTATCTCTTTTTTATCTTGCCACTGATACTTGCAACAAAGACTTGTATTAATATTTATGGCAGGTCCGGTGGGACAACTTGTTTTTGAGAGGATTGTTGTACTGAATAATTATTAAGCATCTGTGCAATAATTCACACTCCTCATCCCTGAGTTTCTGTAGAGTAATCCATACTTAATAAGTAGGTATAGCCTGAGGATTTTTCTTTTTTTTTTTTACTTTAAAGAAATAGTACTCTTTGTTTAAGCCAAGGATATAAAGAGGGTTTGTAAATGCAGAGAATGAGACGTGTAGTAAATACTTAATAGTAAGTTTTGTTGGTACAAAACCCTTGACATGACATTCCTCTGTTCTCTACATCCATATTCCTTTTATATAAAAGCTGACTTTGCTGTTGTTACTAAGCCCCCATTCACACTGATGCGACTTGTCATGAAATTTAACCGGTTCCAAATCGCATGACAAGTCGCAACCTATTTTCGGCAATGAAACCATTCATACCGCCGTGACTCATGTCGCAGAAATGATGAAAAAGGTTTGTGCATTACTCTTTG
Source organism: Pelophylax lessonae (assembly GCF_965119305.1). Classification (NCBI taxonomy): domain Eukaryota; kingdom Metazoa; phylum Chordata; class Amphibia; order Anura; family Ranidae; genus Pelophylax; species Pelophylax lessonae. Next base: position 70,371,980 of record NC_138769.1, read on the forward strand.
ACTATTTACTTGCTGTGACGGTATCACTGTATCTCACCGCCTTGTAATTCTTAAATCCCCAATAGTTGAAGAATCCCCAATTCGCCAAATAAGAAATCGCTGGTATCGCTGAATAATTCCACACATGAGCCAAAGCTGAATGCTGGAACACGACTTTACTGGAAGCAACCCCCCGGCATTCCCAACTACAATTTATTTTATGCCCTGCTCCCATGCAAGGGAGACACCCACAACAAATACACATTAACCAATAACACAAAGGTTACAATCCACATAAAATCCTCCCCTCTGTCTGTGATGTAATTATAGTACACAATGGTTAACATAATTAGCACAGGCAGGAAAAATGCAGTTTTACCCACATGCTGTAACTTTAAAACTATACGTCCAATCTTTATACAAATACATATTCACAATCAGTCCATTCAGGGGAACAACATATTTAAAAATGGCACGAATCAGACCAGGTTTTCAAAAGTTAGTAAAAAGTCTCTTTGGCCTGGCTGTACACATGGCTTGTCTGCCCAAAACCGGTTCTACACAGTCTTTTGTCCTGGAGACAATTGAGAAGTGTTCCACTTATCTCCCAAGGACAGAGGCAACACTCCATTAGCCACATGTTAGCAAAATACATGAAACTATATAACTATGCGGCTATTGCATAAAACAGGTACATTCAACATATCCCCAGATAGCTTAGATCTGAGCGCACATTATTACTGAATGGCGCTCAGATCACATATGTACAGACTCAACAGCAGGGGAAAAACAAGTGTTTTAACATCTGACCATAGTCACATGGTAAGAGGCTGGCAAGTAGTCCTCTCCAAGTACTCGTGGCAAACTCAAAAGAGGGGAATTTGTCACAGACATATGAACGAATACTCAATATAGTCTTTTAAGCAGGGAGAGGAAACATGCGAACAGACATAGAAGGGCATCCTTCCCAGTTACAACTTGAATAGATTTCTGTTAAATTAAGTCACAAGCCGCAATAAAATCATCAGTGCAAATCACACTAATGTGCGGCTTTGAAATCGCTCTGAAGTAGTGCAATTTCAAAGCCGCACGGGTGTTAACCAGGGACTAACTGTGAAAAAAAGAAATTGGATCTCAAGAGACAATGATTTCATAATAAATGGGGAGTTTTCAATAGTACCCGTGTTTAGTAGGGATGAGCAAACTTGGCCCGGGTTCTGACTAGAGATGTAAAATGTACGGAAATTATGAAGCCATAGGAAAAGAATGACTTTTTTCACTGTTTTTCAGGAAAAAATTGAAATTTTCTGAAAAATAAAATTTGTTGTGGAGTAGTTTTACACCTTGAAATCATTTTGATTTTTTAGGTTTCCTTTTCTCTATAAATGAAGGGATGTGTATTTTTGGGAGGCCGTGGTTTGCAACACTTCCTTACTTAAAGATACTGTTGGCGAAGAAACACTTTGTGATGATCCAGAAGCAGCAAAAAGAGTGTTTCTGGAATAAGAACTCAGGAGGGAAAACTACTTGCAATTTTATTCTGGTTCTCATAATTTATTCTATTATTTTTTTGTATTTTGTTAGTGTCTTTAGGGCACATCTGGCATGCAAGTATGTGTTTTGTCAGCCATTCGGAAAAGAATATTTCTTCTCACAATATTGCAAATTGCAGTTTTGCTCTCAGAAGAAATTGTACTGTACAAAACCAAGAGAAAGAGAAAGTAGGGGTTTGTGAGGCCAATTAGGAGAAGGAAAACCAAGATACAACTATATAAAATTAATCAGTTTATTGATACATATATTAAAAATGTGTATAGATGAGGGACAAAGAAAAGGGTCCCCCATATATTCACCACAAGAATAAAAAGCTAAGCACAGAAATATATTCCCTATAGCGGGAGAAATACATGCTTCAAGCTGATGTTGACGCAAGGAGTCTCTGATGACATTCGGTTTGAGGGTCCCAATGAGCCAACGCGTTTCGCATAAGGCTTCGTCGGGTCCAAAGAGACTGAGCAATACCAATATTTCTCGCTGCGTGCAAAAGTAGTATTGGCAGGATAGGATACCAAGTTCCTAGAACATGATATAAAGTTATGGTGGCGGCTATAGATATTCGTAGTAATTTTTTGTAGTCATTTTTAATAATTCCTCAGTCGGATAGGCATATGGCGTAATCCCTTGATACCGTTATGGCATTAATGGAGTATATGCATCTATATATCTTTGTTTTCAAACAAAAAAGCGAGGAGAGATAGCAGTGGAGCTCATTAATTCTTTAGTCCGCTATATTGGCCGTTAGAAAGCGCTCATCAAAGCATTGCTTTAAGTCCTCCTTAATAGAGTATAAAAGATATGCCAACCGGTAGGGGGAGTATATTTAGTATTATCCCAGGGAGTGTTGAGGCAGGGTAGTGAATGGTTCAAATTACAGACCATCCAAAGCCATGGTTACCACTCAAATAGCCTTATGTAATAGTGGTCCTCCGTGTATCCTGCCTTGTACTGTAAGTGTTTCCGAACTCTAGATCATGGGTGTCCAAACTTTTGGCTTCTCAGGGCAACATTGAGTATAGAGAAATTTTCTCAGGCCGCATATAAAATATATACGATAGTTAAGGTACACACCTCAACATTTGGGGACCTCTCGGCTCACTTGAGCCCTTCTAGCAAGGCATGAGGACATGATCTCTGAATCCCCCTTTCCACAATAGACTGGAACTCGGTGTGTACCCTTATATACAAAGGCTCTCTAAACATAGCCTCACAGGAATGTGGCCACAAGATTTACAAATGTTGGTACAGGACAACTTCCCTCCTTCATAAGTTCTATCCAAATGTCTTCAGTCTATGTTGGAGGTGTGAGAAGGAAGAGGGGAACATGATTAATATCTGGTCGGCCTGTTCCAAACTGCTACCCTTCTGGGAAAAAGTACACAAAATTACTTCAGCGGTCACGATGGAAGCACTTGTGTTCTCACCAGCACAGTAGCTCCTAAACCATACACCCATTCCTAGGAACACCTACTGTAAATCATTAGCTGTGTTCATGATTTTTGCAGCAAGGCACTGTATTTCTTGCCATTGGTGTTCAAGTAAATTCCCGACAATAGAGAAGTGGTTCCAGAGAATAGACAAAATGGAAAAATGGAATAGCTCATCACCATCTCCCAAGAAAGAATAACTAAATTCACCTCTACCTAGTATTGCTGGATTAATTTAAAATCACATACCGTTACCTGCTAAACATGCTCATGCAGGGGGTGAGCCCCACCCCATCCCTTTTTCCTTCCTTTTGCCTCTCTATGTGCCTCTATATGTGCCCTGTTGCTTCTTCTCCACATCCCTCTTTTTTATCCTAGGCCCCCTCCCCCACATCCCTCCCTCTTTTTTTTTTTCATCCCCTACCTTCCCTTTCCTTTTTTTTGCTTTTGCATAGTCGACTCTGCCAATAACACCAACCCCTTGCAGTTGTTTATGCCCCATTTTTGACCTTTTCTGACAGGGTATAGGGCTTTCTTATTGGCTTGGCTACACATTGTTGTACTTTTACGTGAGCTGTTCATTATATTGATGACCTTATCTTTGGAACTGCATACCACTTCGGTCATATTTTTCTCCATACACATGGCATGTAACCTTTACTTTGGACATGTGTATTACCAATGTAAGACTGTTGTTTTGTGTATTGTGTGTGTGTATATATATATATATATATATATATATATATATATATGAAAGATTGTATTAACATGCCTTATTATATTTCATATATATTTTCAGTTTATGCCCATTCTATGATGAAATGTGGGCCCCCTGCAATTACAGATTTAACGAGCCAGACTAGCACCCATTCATCCACCCTGGACAGCAGACAGCTGTATTTTGCATTTAGACGACATGTTAAACCACCTTTCCATTCATTCATTTGAACACTTGACAGTTGGATATTTTGCATTTAGATTACAAGACATTTTGCATAGAGATTACTGACACCACCCATAAACAATTGACAATTGCTTACATTAACACAGACAAGCTGAACACAGACGGACCGACTCTCCAACAAAACACAGATTCAGATACAAGACACCTCATATTGACACAAATGCATAGGGAAACAAAAGCCTTTCATGTACTGTTCTGTGAGATATGTGCTATTGTTAATTTGACTTATGAATTGTAAACCAGTTTGGAGCAGTCTTTCCCGCTCAAAACGTGCCTTAAATATGAGCGAAACTTGCAATAAAATCAGTTGTGTCTGCGCTAAGTTTGAGTGCTATGTGTCGTCACAACTCCCAGCTGGATGAGGGGAAATTCACTATCTAGGGGGGGGGGGGGGGTTTAGCCACTGAAGGGCCGTATATCATCTTTTAATTGCCTCCTGATGAGATGTGAGCTAACAGTTTGGTGTCAGAAAGTTGGATCTGCCAAAACACAGTATGGGGTAAGTAATTATATTTTTTATTATTATTATTATTACTACCCTATACTGTCAGAGCAGATAAACGGTACCCAGTTAACCGCTAATTTTAGCACCTCCCGGGAATCTGATATTCCCAAAGATAACATGGGGTCTGATACTCCAGGGGCTGAAGCCCCGAAGATAAGATGGGGTCTGATATCCCAGGGTCTGGAACCCGTTTAAGAAGCAGTACTGTGTGTGATAGTGAATTCTCCCTCTAAAACTTGTATATATTGCTGTATAGACATTTAACTCTATTTTTAGTCGATATAAGATTGCATGCCATTGTATAGATGTATGTGGAGATTGTATGTGATATTAAGCTGAGCTTGAAGGTATACACTTGCCCACCAAGGATAGTTAACAGAAAACCATAAGTCGGTTATAGATAAAACTGAAGTCGCAGGAAACCACATAAGTTGGGAAACTAGGTTTTCCAATAAAGTCTAAATACTGACCTCACCATCCCTATATATATATATATATATATATATATATATATATATATATATATATATATATATATATATATATAAACCTTCAAACTCAGCTGATCTCACTTTGTATTCTGAGCTTAGATAATGGGAAATTCTCAAGGTAAGGAGAATACAGAGAAAATAATGAAATTTACGTTTAGAAAAACATTGTATGAAAATTGTATCGTGTATGGGCAACCTTAGAAGTGTGTGAGATCCATGAATTGTTATGTTGTGTTCGTTTTAATACTGTTCCTAGGAGTGCTGTATCAGCAAAGCATTTCATAACACTGAATGAATACTGGTTGCATAATAATTCGTTTTGTGTTTATTACTTATGTTTTAAAGTGATGTGATTTTGCCACAAAAAAGGTAACAAATCCGTGCTATGCTGGTCATGGCAGCTTTTAGAAGCAAGGAAATATATATTTGGTGTGTAAAGTGTGACCTTAAGGAATAAAATTGTATTTCTATCCTTAAAAATCGTAAGCAATTTTGAACTTTTATCATTGAGGTTTTGTGTCACTGACTTTTCTTTCTTTATCACTGACTTTTTAAAAAAAAAAAAAAAATATATATTTTCTGGTGCCTTTTTAGCAAACAAACCCTCCCCCCTCCCCCCCTCTCCTGTCTGTGACACAGGTAACTGCAAAAGGAACTGTAAACAATTGTATTGTCATACAAATTAACTATCAGCGCCGGTTCACACTGGCGCAACGCTACTTTCAGGGGCGACCTCCGAGATCGCGGTGCGAGCAGCGTGCCGCAACCTCGGAGCGGCCGCCACAGACTTCATAACATTGAAGTCTATGGCGGTCGCCTCCTGGTCGCCCCAAAGAAGCTCCGGACCCTTTTTCTAGGTCGGAGCGACTTGTGTCGCTCCTATTAGAAAGGGTCCGTAGCTTCCCTATGGGAGGCGACCTGCGGCGACCTGTGAGGCGACCAGGTCGCCTCACAGGTCGCCCTAGTGTGAACCGGGGCTAAGTGTTGCTTTTGTAGAAAAAAAAAACAAAACAGTTTTGAAGGATGTTCCAAATGGGTGAGAAGAATGGTGATGGTGACGTATGGGTTCTTGTATCCAAATGTGAAATTACTAATGTTTATTTTTGAGCTGCTCATTTTTTAACCATGGTGAACAATAATAATTTTTTTCTTTAAGTTTATGGTATACCATAATATAAAAAAATATATAGAAATCCACGTGGTAATAATTAATTTGACGTCAACAAATTTTGGTATTAGAGAAGTGCACTGTTAGGAAAGAAAATGTTTGACATGCTTACTGTATGCTAAATTCCTCTAACCGTTGGTTTATTTTTAGGAGGAAAAGTAAAATGTTTTGTTACTAAACCTTTCTTGATGCTTATTCCTCAGATAAGTTTAATTTGAGACTTCAACGACAACTCAACCTTATGGGAGTAATGTTTACAAATAGTTTTTTTTCTGATTGATTAGACTGTTTTTATTGGGTGTCAGATATTTGATGTGTTCTAATTTGACATATATGAGCTCTGGCACTAATGAGGTGCTATGCTTTAGATAATTAAGCATCTCTTATAAAGTTTTCTTTTAGGATATTGTGAAAAACAAAAAATAGGATGGAAGTGGATGGCTTGTTGATAGTGTGCTAAGAATTATAAGGAATTTATGCCAGCGTTACTACTTTGATATGTTACTACTTTGATATTGTTAAAGATTTAAAATTTTAAAGGTAACCTCCTGCGGTGAATTCAATTAGTTGCCAAGCCATCTCTTTTCATTCTAAAGGTGACTCATTGCCCAGGCTTTGCATATAAATGGTCCTTGAAGTCAGATCCTGTGTCTCCAAGGCTATTTGTTTTCAATTTCCTGCTTGGTGTCACTGAGCAAACTGTGCAATCTCTTATAAATTTATGTTTGCATGAGTACTTACTTCTAGCTGTTTTGTGTGTCTCTATGTGTCCATGTACACAAGACAGCTTGAATTTCACTCCCTGCTGTTCAGTGATCACAGCATCTTAGCCATGCAAGGGATTCTCAGTTCTAGGTAGCTGCCTGCTTGGGTGAGTCAGAGGACTGCAAGCCAACCCGTCTCCACCTTTGGAGGAATACAAGGCAGTTCAACCCCTCCAAGGGCCCTCACCATTGTTGCATGTGTGGACATGCTGTGTTCTCACAAAATAGTGCCATTAGGTATCCTTCCTGTCTTAAAATTACCTGCCTTCCTGTAGGCCCTAAACCCCAGTGCTGCGAGTAGTTTTTACTAACATTTATTTTTGCTGCCTGCCTGTAGGCCAGAAGCCCAGTGCCGCAATATACTCCTGCCATTCTTGTAAAACTTGCATTCTTGTCTCTGTGCTTGCCTGCTGTTCTTGCTGGGGTCGGAGTGACCCCAGTATCAAGCTATCTCCCTTTGAAATTTTGATGGGGAGACCCGTCTCAACCCCATGAGTCCATTTATTCTCATATCTAGAGATTTTGCAAGAGGAATATGTGGCAGAATTAATTGAAAAAATTAAACAGTGATTATGGTGATATTTCGCTCTCGTTTCGTTTGCCAACAGGTGCACCAACCCACCCATTCAAGCCTGGAGACAGACGGAAGCCCCACCCCTGGACCAGACGAATGACTGGAGATTGTGACGAGCACCAGACGAATGACTGGAGATTGTGACGAGCACCAGACGAATGACTGGAGATTGTGACGAGCACCAGACGAATTGCTGGAGATTGTGACGAGCACCAGCCGAATTATTGGAGATTGTGACGAGCACCAGACAACTTACCGGAGATTGTGACAAGCACCAGACGTATGAGATGTGCGCTTGCTTTCTTTCTTTTGTCTTGTTTCACATAGATTGCAGAGCTCCCCCATGCAGCCTATCGGCAACATTACTTCCAGTGTTTAGTTTCCAGAGGACTTTTTTTTATTCCTTATTATGTACTCTACACGCTTTTTTGTTAACTACCCACCCATTCACTTTTTATTTTTTTGGAGGGTACACTTTTCCCCAGACTCCTTTAGCCACTTTGGGCTATGTAAGATTTTTTTTTTTTTATATTCCATTGTGTTTTTATTATGCATGACAATTTATTCATACTGTGTTTTTTAAAAAGCCATTTTCCTCCCAGTGAGACACATGGTTAATTGATCGTAATCAACACACACCTCCTGTGGGAGAGTCTCCCCCTGTGTTTTTTTTGGTTTTCTCCATAATATATTTTCTATTTAGGGATGTTCTTAGGTTATCTTAATCTTTGATTGTACCTGCTATATAAGCTCCCCTGCCTGACAATTTCCATCCTTATGAATAAGCTAATCAGGATGAAACACGTTAAGTAGGGGCAGGGCCGCTGATGGGGGGGGGGGACCACCAGCCCTCTTGTAGGGGGCCCGAGCACACAGGGGGGCCCACACAGAGAGGGGGATTAGTGATGGACGACAAATACAGAAATCTTCCTTCAGCACCTGAATCTGATCTGTCCCTCTCCCTGCTATCAGCTTTTATCTGTTGGGAAAGAGACAGTTGTCCGTCACTAATCCCCCTCCTTGTGTGGCCCCCCTCCCAGCACTAATCTCTGCTCAAGAGTTTATTTGTAAATTGTAACTTTGTTTCTCTCCCTCTGTCTCTCTGATCACTGAGCTCCAACTGCCCAGCCTGTATATTTTTCTCATCTCATCTTCTTTTTTTTATTTAGCATAGTTTTTTTTTTTTAGATTTAGCAGGAGTTATGCGAGTTATGTTATATTTGTGTCTGCTAATCATGATTTTGTTGTAATTTTAGCTAAATATATCTTTAATATTTTCTTGGGGGGGCCCTGCCAGGTAGTCTGTACGGGGCCCCGCGATTTCTAACAGCAGCCCTGAGTAGGGGCAGTCCCTGGGTGAAAACATTTTATATGCTGCTTCTAGGTATGATGTAGAGTGGTGCAGCAATAACACACAGTCCCAGCGCGATGAAAAAACTTGTATTGAAATAATGCAAAAACAGTTCACAAATAGCCTGGTGGGAAGGTACCAGGCTATTTTTGAATCATTTCTGACCATCCCCATCCTTATGAATAAGCTCATCAAGCTGAAACATGTTAGGGAGGGTCAGTCCCTGGGTGGAGACATTTTATATGCTGCTTCTAGGAATGGTGCGGCAAAAACACACAGTCTCAGTGCAATGAAAAAACTTGAAATTATTGAAATAATGCAAAGACAGTTCACAAATAGCCCGGTGGGAAGGCAGCCCAATTTTGAAAACGTACCGGTCCAACAGCATGTAGAGAGCAAGATTCAGCCGAAATGACAGCATCTGTTGAGAGGGGCAGAATGCTGCCTGGCCATCTTGTGCCTAACCAGGTAGATGTCAAGAGAAGTTGTGAGCCCTATGCATTCCCTACCCATCAGGAACCTTTCCCTGCTGCTAGTTCTGTCCCTACCAGGCGGGGTACCTGTCCCTACTCTACCAACTCACAAAGTGAGTGCCAAACCTGGGAGCCATGGTGTTAAATAGGCTCTGCTTGACCTAAGATCTCTGCTAGAGTCAAATGGGGCAGCAGCTTCCAATTGGATCCCTTCTCCAGTGATACAGGAAACAACAGGACTACTTATGTTCCTTTTGACTTCCTCTGCAACTGCAGTGCCACTGTGGAAGAACCTGCAGTGGAGAAAGTAGACTGCACCTGCCTACATGCTTTTGGATCAATAAAGATGTTACAAACAAGTGATGTCATTGGTGTGTGGTCAGTGCTGTAATATTTGTTTAGGCCACACTTACTTTGGAAAGATATTTGGGATCAGTAGACACTCAAATAAAGTTTAGAATACAGATGAGTAACATCTAAAGTAACACCCTACTGCTTGTATGTCACATACATTACAATAATTATCTATATTAGATGTAGCATTATTAAGTTACATGTGGCATGTTTATGGATGTTACACCCCCCTTCCCCCCAATTAAAAAGTGTTTTCTTTTTCAGGCGAATATAAAATATTGTATCAGGGAAAGGCTCTCATTTTGCCCAAGTGAAAGCCATAGGTGTGTAGAAAGCACATTCAAGCTATCTCCAAAAGTAGTACAGGCTACTACAATGGTTTTCAGTATTCCCAGAGGCCCTCGAGATATAACATATAAATATTTACTTCAAATTAAACTGGACCAATATACAGTCGGCAATAAAGATAATTCCTGAAGTTCTGCTTTATGGCTCAGTAAGCATATCTCCTCTGTCTTCTGGACAGTCTTTCATAAAGGAGCCTGAGCTGCAACAGGGATAAATCTGGTGGTGCCAGATAAAACCATTCTCTTAATCCTTTTGGTGTCCTTGGAAGGACATCCCCACACATTTTGCTCCCACACCATGCAAAAACATCTCTGATCTACTACCAACAGAAAAACTGGTGTTGCAGAGACCATGGGAGATAAAGCTTGATAACATAGGGTGCGAAGTCAGACAGACTTGGAGAGGAGTAAAAGTAGTGATGGGCCAAACACCCCGGTTCGGTTCACATCTCGAACATTCGAAACGTTCTAGTAAACATTCGAACCCTATTAAAATCTATGGGACATAAACATGAAAAATCAAAAGTCCTCATTTTTAAAGGTTTATAAGCAGGTTATTGCCATAAATAGTGTATGGGTACTGCCCTGGGGGACATGCATCAATACAAAAAAAATGTTTTTAAAACAATAATTTTTAAAGGGGCAGTGATTTTAATGATGCTTTAAGTGAAACATTAAAAATGAAAAATTCCTTTAACCACTTTCTGACCGGCCGTTGTAGAAATACGGCCACAAAGTGGTTGTCTAGTTCTGAGAGGCCATTCCTGAACGGCCTCCCAGAATCACGCCCCCTGGGGAGTGCACACGGAAGTATCCGTGCCCGCCGGGTCCCGGGGACCCGACGCATCACGGATCGTGGTAAAGGGCCAATGAGAGCGGTCCTTTACCACGTGATCGATCCGTCCAATGACGGAGCGATCACGTCACAACAAACCGGCGCATGTCCGGTTCATTTCTCTTCTCTCCTCGGACGCTGTACACAGCAAAGCTGTACAGCGTGCGAGGAGAGGAGAGAAACTGCAGCTGCACGCCTCCTCTGCCTCAATTGTGCCCAATTAGTGCTCCATCAGTGCCTCATTCGTGCTCCATCAGTGCCTCATTCGTGCCCTATCAGTGCCTCAGCCGTGCCTCATCCATGCATTATCCGTGCCTCATCTGTGTCACATCCGTGCCCACCCATGCCACCTCAGTGCTCATCAATGCCACATCAATGCCCACCCATGCCACCTCAGTGCTCATCCATGCCACATCCATGCTCATTTGTGCCACATCCATGCTCATCCGTGCTCATCCATGCCTCATCCGTGCCTCATCTGTGTGACATCTGTGCCTGCCCATGCTGTCTCAGTGCTCATCCATGCCACATCCATGCTTATCCATCCCACATCTGTGCCCGCTCATGCCATCTCAGTGCTCATCCATGCCACATCCATGCTCATCCATCCCACATCTGTGCTCATCCATGCCACATCCATGCTCATCCATCCTACATCTGTGCTCATCCATGCCACGTCAGTGCTCATTCGTGCCACATCCATGCCACCTCAGTGCTCATCCGTGCCACGTCAGTGGTCATCCATGCCACATCAATGCCACGTCAGTGCTCACCCATGCCATGTCATTGCTCATCCATGCCACATCAGTGCACATCTGTGCCACATCAAAGCCACGTCAGTGCTCATCTGTGCCACATCCATGCCACGTCAGTGCTCATCCGTGCCACATCCATGCCACTTCAGTGCTCATCCGGGTCACGTCAGTGCTCATCCATGCCACATCCATGCCATGTCAATGCTCATCCATGCCACATCAGTGCTCATCCGTGCCACATCAATGCCATGTCAGTGCTCAACCATGCCACATCCATGCCATGTCAGTGCCACATCCGTGCCACATCAATGCCACGTCAGTGCTCATCCATGCCACGTCAGTGCTCATGCGCTCATCCGTGCCACACCCATGCCACTTCAGTGCTCATCCGTGCCACATCAATGCCACATCAGTGCTCATCCGTGCCACATCAATGCCACGTCAGTGCTCATCCGTGCCACATCCATGCCACGTCAGTGCTCATCCGTGCCACATCCATGCCACGTCAGTGCTCATCCGTGCCACATCAATGCCACGTCAGTGCTCATCCGTGCCACATCCATGCCACGTCAGTGCTCATCCGTGCCACATCAATGCCACGTCACTGCTCATCTGTGTCACATCCATGCAACGTTAGGGTGCTCATCTGTGCCTCATCCATGCCACGTCAGTACTCTGGAAATGGCTTTGATTGGGTCTCCGATGACGTAACCCGGAGGCGGCGTCCATGACGTCACTTCCGGGTTACTCTGCTGCAAAAGGCGGCAGATTTAAAAGACAGCTGTATGCAAAAATGCAGTTTTCGGTGTTTTGCATATATGAAAGTGAAGTGGAGGGGTCTAGGGTCTTTTAGACCCTCGATCCCTCCATAAAGAGTACCTGTCACTGCAAAATAAATAAATTTTAGCCGCCCCCGTCAGCGTTAGCTCGCGCACAAAAAAAACCTATACGGAAGTCGAGCCGCGAATGAAATCGCCGTTCAAACAACACATGTGAGGTATCGCCGCGATCGCCACAGCGTGAGCAATAATTAAAAAAAAAGAGCTACACTCTAAACTGGTAACCGTTAAAAAAATTTAAAGCTTTGCCTATTGAGATCTCTATTGACCGTAGTTTGTCGCCATCCCACGGGTGTGCGCAATTTTAAACTGTAACATGTTGGGTATCTATTTACTCTGCGTGACATCATCTTTCACAATATACAAAAAAAATGGACTAACTTTACTGTTTAGTATTTTTTAAATGCAGTGAAATGTGATTTTTCAAAATTTTTCCCAAAAAAATGGCTTTTTAAAGACCACTGACAAAAAATATTGCAAAGACTGACATTTTATTCTCCAGAGTCTTTGCTAAAAAATATATATATATTGTTTGGGGGTTCTAAGTAGTTTTCTATGAAAAAATACTGATTTTAACTTGTAAACAAAAAGTGTCCAAAATAGGGATGGGGCTTAAGTGGTTAAGAATAAAATAATAAATAGGCCTTAGGTTGAACCTGTCATTTCAGTGCTTTGAGCTCTTTATTGTGGAGCTGAGCTCCTGCTAGCCTTTTTTTTTTTACAGGTGTTCATTTCAAAAATGCAAGCAGCGGTACAAATCTACACTGTTACTATCCAGTGCATATATGTCATTTTTTGTCAAAGGGTGCTAATCACCATTCCTCATTTGGAAGCTGGCAGTTTTGTGCATCTGCCAAGGCTGCCATGTTCCCTGAATAACATTGCTTTCTGCCTTTGAATCATCTCTCCCTTATTCTCTCTTACTGTCCTTCTCTACCATTTATTTTCATTTGAAATATCTGTGGCAGCTATTTGAAATAAAATATACCTCATTGTCACATTTTGAGTTCCATCTAGAGAAGTTATATTTCTTTACTCTATCCTCAATGATTCAATACCTGACAATCTGGCTGCTTTTACATTTGCAGAGAGGGTTGTTATATTTGTTGGCATCTTTTGGTTGGTAGTATAGCCTGCCTCCACTCTCAGTAGTTCAGGGTGACCCCTGAGAGGGTGTGGCAGGCTAGCATTTATTATCTCAGGGTGAAAGTCTTGGCTTATTGCCGGGTAGAAAAAAAAGCTTAGCACCAGTTACTTTAGTGTTTTTTTTTTTTAAATTGAGTTGCTCATTAAACTCTGTAGAGGGAGTTAGCAGCACATAATACCCAAAATAGAAAAGTAGATCAGGTCTTCTCAGAGTTGTATAAAGTACTTGAAACCCATACTTGAGTAAAAGTGCTCGATCAAAAAGTGACTTGAGTAGAAGTGGAAGTGCTCGATCAAAAAGTGACTTGAGTAGAAGTACTAAAGTATTCAACATTTTTTGTACTTAAGTATTGCAAGAAGTTTTTTAAAAAACTTTGCTACTCAAGTACTGAAAGTAAAAGTACAAGTACTGTGTTATGTAGTTATTAAAGAAAGAAGTCAAAAGTTTGAACATCATATTGTTTTTATTATTTCAAGTGCAGCTTTTATTTATACATACAGTAGCATTTATTTTCGTATGCGCTGATAATACACATGTTTTGAACTTCATGAAACCTGCCATCTACTGTTCTGGCAGTGGTAATTTTTATAATTGTAACGAGTAACTATGCAGCACAAAAAAAAAATATCGGAGTAGAAGTATTGAAATCATTGAAAAAATGTAGTGAAGTAAAAGTGGAAGTAGGAGAAAAAAATTCTACTCTAGGAAAGTACAGATACCACCTTTCGGTACTTAAATACAGTAGTGAAGTAGTTCTACTTAGTTACTATACATCTCTGGGTCTTCTAGTAGTCCAATTAATATTGTTGTAAACCCTTAAAGAGCTAGTATATACTAGTGGTAGCCCTTTGAAGAGCAATTTGGGTTGGCTATAAAAACATGGCTCACCCATCTAATTCTACTGCACCCAAAAAAACGAGTGTAAACTAGGCCTAAGAGCAGCCAAACCAATTGCAATGACTCTATGAGAGTAGTCTATGTCTGTTGCCTAAAGGTCAATAGATCTGCCTCTTTCTCTAAGGCAGGCCATGCATACAACATACAGCAGGGAGCTGTCCTTGCCAGAAGAACACAGTGATTATTGCTAGCAGGTATAGTTGAGGGAAATAATTGCATGCCAGAAATCCAACATGCTAGTTGCTAACAGTAACTGCATCAGGTACCTTAGTTGTTGGAAGTTAAAAACTTCTTGCAATTGTGGCACCCTCTAGATGTAGAAAAAAGGGGGATGTGAAAGGGAACCCCCCCACGTTTAGTGCGCTTGCAACCTGTGTATAACAAAATATATATATATTTGTATGTGCAAATAGTGTTAATCAAATCATGTATATTCCATCCAGCTATAAAAAAATTATATATATACAAGATGATAAATGATAAATGATAAATACAAGATCCTGTGAAATAAATAAATAAATATATAAAAATATATAAATAATGTCCACAATAAATCAGTCTATATGGGGTGTAGGGATTACACCATATATGTTGGAAAGTCCAAAGTTCCAAAATAAATATTCCAAGCATTTTGGAACGCCCGCAGGGGGCACGTAACCGGTAGTTGGACAGGGCGGAGTGGAACGCACGCGAAAGCCGGCGTTCCCCGTCTCCCTTCACATTTTGCAGTGATACCACACCATCCGTGCCTGCCTCCTTATTGCTATACTTTTTATATATACCCTATGGTTTTTTAACTAGTTCATGTTCAAATCTGTCTCCTATGCATGCAGTTTTTATGTATGACAGATCATATTTGAATAACATTTAAAAAAAAACGGATCTCACTATGAGGCTCCATATATCCTTTTTAATATAATACCGGTCAGCCACGGAGTGCACACAAAAGGGAATCCATACCCAGGAGTAGCGTGAGGACCATTTATTTTCATTTGAAATATCTGTGGCAGCTATTTGAAATAAAATATACCTCATTGTCACATTTTGAGTTCCATCTAGAGAAGTTATATTTCTTTACTCTATCCTCAATGATTCAATACCTGACAATCTGGCTGCTTTTACATTTGCAGAGAGGGTTGTTATATTTGTTGGCATCTTTTGGTTGGTAGTATAGCCTGCCTCCACTCTCAGTAGTTCAGGGTGACCCCTGAGAGGGTGTGGCAGGCTAGCATTTATTATCTCAGGGTGAAAGTCTTGGCTTATTGCCGGGTAGAAAAAAAAGCTTAGCACCAGTTACTTTAGTGTTTTTTTTTTTTAAATTGAGTTGCTCATTAAACTCTGTAGAGGGAGTTAGCAGCACATAATACCCAAAATAGAAAAGTAGATCAGGTCTTCTCAGAGTTGTATAAAGTACTTGAAACCCATACTTGAGTAAAAGTGCTCGATCAAAAAGTGACTTGAGTAGAAGTGGAAGTGCTCGATCAAAAAGTGACTTGAGTAGAAGTACTAAAGTATTCAACATTTTTTGTACTTAAGTATTGCAAGAAGTTTTTTAAAAAACTTTGCTACTCAAGTACTGAAAGTAAAAGTACAAGTACTGTGTTATGTAGTTATTAAAGAAAGAAGTCAAAAGTTTGAACATCATATTGTTTTTATTATTTCAAGTGCAGCTTTTATTTATACATACAGTAGCATTTATTTTCGTATGCGCTGATAATACACATGTTTTGAACTTCATGAAACCTGCCATCTACTGTTCTGGCAGTGGTAATTTTTATAATTGTAACGAGTAACTATGCAGCACAAAAAAAAAATATCGGAGTAGAAGTATTGAAATCATTGAAAAAATGTAGTGAAGTAAAAGTGGAAGTAGGAGAAAAAAATTCTACTCTAGGAAAGTACAGATACCACCTTTCGGTACTTAAATACAGTAGTGAAGTAGTTCTACTTAGTTACTATACATCTCTGGGTCTTCTAGTAGTCCAATTAATATTGTTGTAAACCCTTAAAGAGCTAGTATATACTAGTGGTAGCCCTTTGAAGAGCAATTTGGGTTGGCTATAAAAACATGGCTCACCCATCTAATTCTACTGCACCCAAAAAAACGAGTGTAAACTAGGCCTAAGAGCAGCCAAACCAATTGCAATGACTCTATGAGAGTAGTCTATGTCTGTTGCCTAAAGGTCAATAGATCTGCCTCTTTCTCTAAGGCAGGCCATGCATACAACATACAGCAGGGAGCTGTCCTTGCCAGAAGAACACAGTGATTATTGCTAGCAGGTATAGTTGAGGGAAATAATTGCATGCCAGAAATCCAACATGCTAGTTGCTAACAGTAACTGCATCAGGTACCTTAGTTGTTGGAAGTTAAAAACTTCTTGCAATTGTGGCACCCTCTAGATGTAGAAAAAAGGGGGATGTGAAAGGGAACCCCCCCACGTTTAGTGCGCTTGCAACCTGTGTATAACAAAATATATATATATTTGTATGTGCAAATAGTGTTAATCAAATCATGTATATTCCATCCAGCTATAAAAAAATTATATATATACAAGATGATAAATGATAAATGATAAATACAAGATCCTGTGAAATAAATAAATAAATATATAAAAATATATAAATAATGTCCACAATAAATCAGTCTATATGGGGTGTAGGGATTACACCATATATGTTGGAAAGTCCAAAGTTCCAAAATAAATATTCCAAGCATTTTGGAACGCCCGCAGGGGGCACGTAACCGGTAGTTGGACAGGGCGGAGTGGAACGCACGCGAAAGCCGGCGTTCCCCGTCTCCCTTCACATTTTGCAGTGATACCACACCATCCGTGCCTGCCTCCTTATTGCTATACTTTTTATATATACCCTATGGTTTTTTAACTAGTTCATGTTCAAATCTGTCTCCTATGCATGCAGTTTTTATGTATGACAGATCATATTTGAATAACATTTAAAAAAAAACGGATCTCACTATGAGGCTCCATATATCCTTTTTAATATAATACCGGTCAGCCACGGAGTGCACACAAAAGGGAATCCATACCCAGGAGTAGCGTGAGGACCAGCAACACAGCTCCAAGTCCTGGAGAGTGAAGTTTCACTTTTTACAAGCCTGAATGATCTCCCTGCCGTAAGATAAGAGGGGATCCAACATTTCTGGTGAGCCTTCTGATATACCTTCCCTGAGCACTATGGTGACCCTTACAGAACATCCCTACCATTGCCTTCTTTTTCCCTATTCTGCTTGGAATATTTATTTTGGAACTTTGGACTTTCCCACATATATGGTGTAATCCCTACACCCCATATAGACTGATTTATTGTGGACATTATTTATGTATTTTTATATATTTATTTATTTATTTCACAGGATCTTGTATTTAACCACTTGCCGACCGCTCACATGGAGCGTACTGCGGCAAAGTGGTTCGTTATCGTCCAGCGACGTAGGTCTACGTCGCTGGACTCCTCCCCTTGTGGGCGGCACGCGCTCGCCGTCGGAGGCTCGCTCCCCCTGTATTCAGTCACAGCGGGAGTCGGGCCAGGGGAGGAGCGGCGGTGATCACCGCCGCTCTTCCCCAATCATCGGGGATCGAGTGAGGAGATCCGCCCGCTTGTGTAAACAAAGTGGGCGGATCTCCTAAGTGACAGGCAGGGACAGATTGCAGGATTCAGCATAGCTGAACCTGCGATCTGTGCCTGTGTCACACAGTCCCCTCCCCCCACACACGTCAGTAAGCACCAGGCATACATTAAACCCTTGAGCA
Source organism: Pelophylax lessonae (assembly GCF_965119305.1). Taxonomy (NCBI): domain Eukaryota; kingdom Metazoa; phylum Chordata; class Amphibia; order Anura; family Ranidae; genus Pelophylax; species Pelophylax lessonae. Next base: position 70,390,177 of record NC_138769.1, read on the forward strand.
CCAATAAAAGTTAACCCCTTCCCTGCCAGTGTCATTTTAACAGTAACAGTGCATATTTATCGCACTGATTACCGTATTAATGTCACTGGTACCCCCGAAAGTGTCAAAAATGTCAGTCAAGGGTCCGATCTGTCCCCGCAAAGAAAAACGCAGATCGCCGCCAGATCGCCGCCATTACTAGTTTAAAAAAAAACAATAAAAATGACATAAATTTCCCATAGTTAGTAGCCGCGATAACTTTTGCGCAAACCAATCAAAATACGCTCATTGCAATTTTTTTTACCATAAATATGTATCAGAAAACAAATTGGCCTAAAATGTTAAAAAATTTTGATTTTTACATATTTTTTGGGGGGGAATTTCATATAAAAATGTGAAAAATATTGTTATTTTTTAAAATTGTGGCTCTTTTTTTGTTTATAGCTCAAAAAGTAAAAATTTCACAGGTGATCAAATACCCCCAAAAGAAAGCTCTATTTGTGTGGAAAAAAAGACTTAAATTTAATTTGGGTACATCATCGCGCGACCGCGCAACTGTCCGTTAAAGTAACGCAGTGCCGAATCGCAAAATATGGCCTAGTCAGGAATGGGGTAAAATCTTCCGGTCTTAAAGCGGTTAAAAATACACTCATTGAGAATTTTTTTGTCAAAGACATGTGGCTAAATACATTTTGGCCTAAATATATGACAAAAATTGAATATATTGGATATTTTTTAACTGTCAAAGTAGAAAAATATTGTTATTTTTTTTATTAATATCTCAAGAAATGAAAAGCGCAGAGGTGATCAAATACCACCAAAAGAAAGCTCTGTTTGTGGGAAAAAAAAGGAAGTAAATTTCGTTTGGGTACGGCTTTGCATGACCGCGCAATTGTCAGTTAAAAGTCGCACAGTGCCGAATCGCAAAAAGTGGCCTGGAAGTAAAGCAGGAAAATCCTCCGGTCCTAAAGTGGTTAATATTTATATATTTTTATTATAGCTGGATGGAATATACATGATTTGATTAGCACTATTTGCACATATTAGTTGTTTGCACATTTTAGGGTGTAATATTATATATATATATATATATATATATATATATATATATTGTTATACACAGGTTGCAAGCGCACTAAACGTGGGGGGGGGTGTTCTCTTTCACATCCCCCTTTTTTCTACATTTACTTTACCTGTCTTTTGGCGGGAGGAGTTTATTGCAGCTGCTCTTTAGAGACTTGATTTATATTTATTTATTCACCAATTATCTATTTAATTATTTATGGTGCACAAATTTATATAGCGCAGGTGCACACCCTTTATTCACCCTCTAGATGTGTACTAGATGTAAATAGGTTTGCTGATAGAGTAGGTAAAACATTGTTAGCTCAGGGCTAAGCCTCAGCTGGGAATCTGGGTCAGGGATTAGTGACACAGGACTGGGTGACTCATTCCCCTGCCCGAAAGCGCCTTGTCCCCATGTTGATGGGGACAAGGGTCTCTTACCCACAACCCCTGGCTGTAGTTGTGGGGGTTTGGGGGCCACCAGATCCTGCCCAACCCATGTGAATGAGTATGGGGTACCTTGCACCCCTACCCATTTACCATGAAAAGTGTCAAAAATAAATAAAAACAGTTTTTTGACAATCCCTTTATTAAAAAAACAAAAAAAACAATGTCCCCTGATGTAGATCTGATGCCTGCTGCCACCGCCAGACCTGAAAAAAAAAAACAATGCTCTTCCATCAGTGAAGTCTGACCGCCTACTGCAGGCTCCGCTGTTTGACAGTTCCTATGTAGTCAAGCGGGAGAACAACTTAGCGATGTCACCTAGTGGCTCCACCCCCTTGTGATGTCACCGGCCGTCCCCCTGCCTCAAAGCACCCATTCCCAATGTTGATGAGCATGTGGCCTGTTATGGTTCAGGAGGGGGGGCACTCACGTGTCCCCCCCTTTCCTGACCTGTCAGGCTGCATGCTCAGATAAGGCATGGGGTTCCTCTTAAAAACCATACCAGACCCGAAGAGCCTATTCGGTATTAAATGTGATTTGACTTGTTTTTTTTTTTTTTTCTTTAGAAATTTTATTTTTGCTGCAGCATGTTCTTTACATGCTACAGATGCTCCACTTTACATGCAGACTAAGGGGACCCCCAGGCATTATATTTAGAGGAATTTTTCATTGTTATTGTTTCACTTTAAGCTTTTTTTTTTAATTTTGCACTGATCCATGTTCCTCAGAGTAGTTCCCAGGCCCCCATACTCTTTTTATGGCCAATTACTTGCATATAAGTCTTCAAAATGGGGACTTTTGATTTATCATGTTCAGCTTCCATAGACTGCAATGGAGTTTGCAGTTCAGGGCAGAACTTTTCCCCTGTTCAGGAGCTCTGCTGCGAACTGAAGAGAGGAGGGGTGTTCAGCCCATCCCTACTGCCCATCAGGAACCAGATGATGTCCCTGAAATGCCGGCTGTGCCTGTACAACCTGTCAGCCCCACCTGGAGGGAAACAGTGCTGGAAGACAGTTTGTGGCGAGTGACAGTGGTGGGACCATAGACTAGGGGTCCCCAGACTGCAGGAAGAATTTGGGCCCTTAGATGAAGAGTGTGTATAGTGGACATCCCATAGCCGCTCAGAGGAGGAGTGGGAGTGGGGGAGACTCCCAGGAAGATGTGGAAGTGTTGTCTGAGGAGATGGGTGTGCCAGGTTTATCTGAAGGGACTGAATTCATGCAGTCCCCAGTCTGTATGAGGCAGAAACTCCAATACTCACCCTCTACTACCCAGACCAGAGCTGCTGAGTACAGGCAATGGATAGTGAGATCACACAAACCCTGTGGTCTTCCAAGCTTTGGGAATTGCCAAGCTTTTCAAGGTTCCAGCGGGAGGTGCAGCAGAGAACAGCTCTGGAGTTGGGTCTGGACTACACCTATTTTCCCCAAGATATCATGAACATTGTTTAGGACTCCCGTGATCAGTGGGATGATGACATTGTATAGTATAGTATGCACGTCCCCAAACCATTGGAGGGACTCATAGTGAGGAGGCTTGGACCCACTTCCAGGACATTAAGCAAGAAGCTGGGAAGAGCCATGTTCAAAGACAGGGTGGTGGTTGTTAAAGCTGGACAGCCCAACAAGACCCACTCTGTTGCTGTCAGAGGAGCTGACAGCAACCTTAAAAGACTGCCCAATCTACAGGGACTGATGTGGAGTGTTCAGCTCACAGGTGGCAGAAATGGACAGCAGGGATAGGATTGCTACCTCTGTTTGTTTCCTTGCTTTAAGGACTAGGCCAGCCTGACTCCCTGACCTGTTTTCCAGATGGATGTCCTGTTTCCCACTGAAGAACTTTGCATGAGACCTAGTGTACTATGAAAAGAGACTAACAACAAGGAGGGGCTCCTCCTATCCGAGACTCTAAAAAGGAAGAGAAGAGAGGAAGAGAGAACAGCAGGAGAAGGTCAGAACATCTGGGAGATCTCCTGAGAGTCAGCCGGGTGGGCTGGTGAGTGTCATTCTGGGGGACTGCCGGGAGAGGTTAGCCTGGAGGGCTAGTGAAAGGGGCAGCTGCAGCCAGGCAGGTTGGCAGTGCCTGAAGAGGTGGTGCTGGGGATCAGTAGCCACAGGAGTGATTTAAGCTGGACACTGAAACTCAGCTACACAATCAAGGGGCCTTGGGTTCCTGCCTGTACTGGGTTATTACTTTAGTCTGACTGAGTGACTGTCAGATATGTACTGTGTTCTAGCTGGGTTCTGCAAACAAGTGAGAGCTGGAGGAAGAAGTGGAGCAGTACATAGAGCTGTATATAGAGACTGCATATAGGAAGAGTTGTCCCTGAAGTTTGTTGTTAAAATCAAATGGGCATCCCATAACCTTCCCTTCCTATCCAAGCTATTACCCTCAATAAAACAAAAAACAAAAAAAAATGTAATGGACTATTCTCTGTCTCAAGTGTGCTTGTGAAGATTTGGTGTGCTCCTTAGGGGGTGTGCTACACCATGTTCACCGGCAGCAGCTTCTCCCAAGCTCTACAAGACACTCAGTGGCATAGAAATCTCTTCCAAGATGTTCCATACAGGCAGATTTTATACTGTAAACAAAGCTCAGGCTCTATGAGTGGAGGAGATAGATAGACATGTGCAATTTCTTTCAGTCTGAATATAAATTATTTTATACTTTTTATTAATTTTTGGGTATTCGAAGATTTGGGTGGATCGAAATCTCCAAATGAAATAGTAACAAATTTTGTTGAAATTAATTTAGTTTAGTTTCGTATATGTGTTTTCCAATGAATTCCAAATTTTCAGAATGATTCAAATGTAGATTGGCTGAAAAATGATTGACCGATTCAAATTTGTGTGAAAGATAGTCGGTTGTTCAGGAGCGGAACATTAAGCTGGCTGACGCATCCCTAACAACTGATGACTCATCAGCTGTCAGCAGGCTTCCCCTCTGACAGCTGACATGGAAACAAAAGAATGCTGACAATGAAATATGCAGAAAAGAAACAGTGTGGGGGTTCCCCCTAATCCTTACCAGGCCCTTCCCCGCTGACAGCTGAAATGTAAATAAAAGAATGCCAGTATTGAAAAATGCAGAAGAAAAACAGCTTGGGCCCTCCCCAATCCATACCAGGCCCTTCGGGTCTGGTGTAGTTTTTAAGGGAACCCCACGCCAAAATTAAAAAAATTTAGCACTTTGTCCCCATCCCACTCTCCTCACATAGCCCACCTACTCATTTGCCAAACATGGGGACAAGGTGCTAAATGTTTTACATTTTGGCATGGTGTGGATTGGGGAGACCCCATGCTGTTTTTATCCTGCATTTTTCATTGCGGACATTCTTTTATTTGCATTTCAGCTGTCAGCAGGAAAGACAGCTGATGATGAGTCAGCAGTTGTTAAGGACGCTGCAGCCAGCTTCTCAGGCCTGCTCTCTAACAACCAGCTATTCTTCACACAGAAGTTTAATCGGTCGATCATTTGAATCGTAGAATTTGTTAAAAAATTTATAAACGAAACTAAACAAATTCCAAAAATAAATCAACCAAACAAAATTAGTAATGTAACAATTCTATTCAAAACTAAACACATTTTTTCGTTCTGCCCCTTCTGTGCTGTCACTTGTGCTATTTTTTTTTTTCTTACTAAACTTAGACTTTAGGGCAGGCATGTCCAACCTGCGGCCCGGGGGCCGCATGCGGCCCAGAGCCCCAGGCAATGCGGCCCACTGCCCCCTGACAAATTATTTTTTTTTTGATGGGGAAGAAGGAAGTCAGGTCGGGGGCACGGCCACAGCGGCTTCCAACTAACTGTAGGCAGAGGGTGCCTCGGAAGGGATCATCCTCTAGTTGTGTTAAATTAGTGCTGGGGGAGGGGGGGGGCAGCAGCGCGGGAAGGGCGCTGCGGCGTTTTATTACTTATATACCTTAACTATAGTTTATATTTTATATGCGGCCCGAGAAAATTTCTCTTCACTCAATGTGGCCCAGAGAAGCCAAAAGGTTGGACACCCATCCTTTAGGGCAAGGTCCCCACACTAGTAGTAGCAGCTATGCAATTGACTTGTTAAAATTGTCTTACATGTAACTGATTTTAGGTAGATCTTGCATCAGATATTTATGTTAGGTGCAGCACACAACCTAATGGGTACATGTAGCACTAACAGATATCCATCACAGAGAATCCAGCACTCTCCCATACTAGACCTAAATGTGCCAGAAGAATAAAACACATTGTTGTCCAGGCATCATACAGGGTCAGCATCTTCTTCCTAGAGTGAGATGCTGGCTCAAAGATGATATGGTCATGATGCCTGTTCAGTTCTTGGCTGTGTTCACAATTGTCTAGCACAAATTAGCCATTGCTGCAGCCTCTAACCTTGTGACTTGCTATAAAATTACAATGTTGCAGTCTGATCACTGGGGAAGAGGAGAGGAAATGCCTCCTCCCGTCTGCAGCATAATCTCAGTCTAAAAAAAAATGACCTGACTGGACCTCGAGGCCTGGTTTCTAATGATAAATGTTACAGATTAGGCATGTCAGAAATGTATTCATTTAGACATGTAATGTTACTGACAGCTTTATCTTAACTGCATTTGGATTTTTTCTGGTTTGGAGTATTTCAAAATGTATTTTACAATAGCAAAACATGTAATATTTTAAAAACATGTTATATTCAAAGAAATACGTTTATTAACCACTTAAGCCCCGGAGGATTTGGCTGCTCAAAGACCAGGGCCTGTTTTGTGATTCAGCACTGCGTGACTTTAACGGACAATTGCGCGGTCGTGCGATGCTGTACCCAAATTAAATTGACGTCCTTTTTTTCCCCATAAACAGAGCTTCCTTTTGGTGGTATTTGATCACCTGTGTGATTTTTACTTTTTTGCGCTATAAACAAAAAAAGAGCGTCAATTTTGAAAAAATAACAATATTTTTAAAAAATTTTTATATGAAATTTCCCCCCCCAAAAAATGTAAAAATCAACATTTAACATTTTAGGCCAATTTGTTTTCTGCTACATATTTTTGGTGAAAAAAATCGCAATAAGCGTATTTTGATTGGTTTGCACAAAAGTTATTGTGTTTACTAACTACGGGAAAGATTTATGTAATTTTTATTGCTTTTTTTTTGAACCAGTAATGGCGACGATCTGCAATTGTTTTTTTGCGGGACTGCGACATTGCGACATTGCGGAGGACAGATCGGACCCTTGACTGACATTTTTGACACTTTGGGGGTACCAGTGACATTACTACAGTAATCAGTGCTATACATATGCACTGTTACTGTAAAAATTACACTGGCAGGGAAGGGGTTAACTTTATTGGCGATCAGTGGGTTAAATGTATCCCTAGGGGCATGATTCTAACTGTGGGGGGGCGTGGCTTGTGATGTAACCACAGAGACATACGATCCTACATAGCAACATCATATAGTCTCTGCAGTTACACCAGGGAGAATGACAGGCGGCTTTGTTTACATTGGCCGCCTGCCTTTCTCCCTCTCCAGCGGGAGATCACGAGTGGCCGGCGGACATCGGAGCCTCCGGTCACTCGCGCAGGGGTGTTAGTAAACGAGCGGGGACGGGACACACTGTGGACATAAATGTTCAGCAAACAGAGTTTCATATTCAACAAATAATGTTAACTGACCGTATTATCAGCTCTAACTGTCAAAGCTATTGTAAAATATATATATTAACTTTGAACACTGGCTTAACCTCTTCTTAAACCAGAACTAGCAATATCTCATCTTCCCTTAATAAGGATCTAACAGAATTCCAACAGGCCCCCTTTAAGACAGTAAGTACTAAAGTCCCTGCCCTAGCAAGGCTTGCGGAAACTTCGCCAGCAGTTGGAGCTCTTATCACTCTTCAACGTAATATTTGTAATCCCAAAGTAATAATGTACATTAAATCCTATCTGCAGTCAGTATATAATGGTTGCAGGTTTATACTTGCAATTTAGGATGTCACCAGGCACTTTCTCAAACAACAGTGTCCATTGTGATTGTTCTGCCGCCAGGCGATGTATTTCCACCACACTCCTTCGTCACTGGGGATGTTCGGCTCTCGCTGTCCCGGTCAGTCAGTTCAGATTCACTCGCTCTGTACTCAGCTCCACTGGATCTATCACCGCCCAGTGACTACCAGCATCCGCACCGCTGAGGATGGGCTCTGCTCTCCTTAGGCCGCACTCTCTGGCCTCCAACACCAATAGTGTCCTCTGGCACCTCTCTGACCGATCCGTCCTCCATGATTCCCGGAAGCAAGAGAGCGCGCGCTTGGCCCAGCAGAGAGGTATATCAGCTCTCCCATGATCCTCTCTCTCCCGTGGCTCCCTGGGAGTATAGTTCCTCCTGCCATCCACGTAACAGTCTGCCTTCAGATCCAAACTTTTTTCTCTCCCACAATCCAGTTCGTCCATTCCCAGGGAAAGCCGACCCATCTAATAAAAGCCTTAAAGGAGCACTCTGGCTGCATTATAATGATAACCTGAATATATATATATTTATGACATATATATACATATATAGTAGTCCCAGCTTGACTACATCTACACATACAATATGTATTTAAATTATAATTTAGCAAGTTTTTTTGGAGTTTGGCTTCAAGGTAAATACGGCTACACAGTAGTACTAATTGACAACTATTGCAAACTAAAACAAGTGTTTTTAGCATTGGAGAAAGAACACTTCTTACAACTAAAAATAGTATTGAAATACCTTATTGATGCATTGTTATCTTCAAATTAATCCTGCAATCATTATATTCCGAAAAACCCTAAAATATTTTTTTCAACTCTTTCAACATTCTTCGTCTTACATCACAACTAACTAATTACTGTTAAGGTCTATTGTCTAATTCTAGTCTACATCTTCCACAATGCATGTACTGTATATAATGTACTATATCTATCCTGTAGTATCTGGCTTTTAGGATTTCTATGGTCCTGCCCTCTGAGCACTATGTCCAATACACTTGAAAGACTCTTCCATAGAATTTTCTTGTTACATTTTTGTGAGGTAGATTGCCAGTTGTTTTCTCAAGCATCCCCAATTGCTCTACTTTGGCCTGTCATGCAGAATGAGATAACATGTGCATTGCCAGTTTGCCAATTTAGACAGGCACTAATTGACTTACCAGTATGCCTAAGGAGTGTGGGAAGAAACCTATGCAAACACAGGGAGAACATGCAAACTCCATGCAGATAGTGAACTGGCTGAGATGTGAGCCAAGGACTTCAGAGCTGCAAGGCAAAAGTACTGACCACTAAGCCACTGTGTCAACCCCACTGTCTTTTACTCAAATGATAACTCTTTGTGACTCCAAATGCTGCTATTTTTTTTAAATCAAGAATTCTGTACTATTCTAGGTATCTTGTGACTTTGTGTTTAGGCCATAATGTCTGGCATAAACTGGTGAACCTCCATCCACTCTCCTTGACTCCCTCTGTTCAAGCTATATACAAACACTTGCTCACTCCACTGATTTGCAAGGTCATCTGAATAGGAAACTTAGATATACTTCTGTTGCTGACTTCCCTGTAGAAATGAGTACCTGCAAATCTTGCTGCTGTCTCTGCTTTCAAGTCCTCCCGCTGCTTGAAACATATTATTGATAAAACCAAAGTGGTTATCTTTTTCCATCTAAATCTACTCCTCTGCCTGACATGACAATCACTGTTGATAACATCACAATCTTCCCAACTACTTTAGCTTTCTGCTTAAGTGTTATTGTGGACTAAAAACCTGCATTCGCTCCACATAAATATGCCATAAAACAGCCCTGTTGTTAAAACCAAAAATAGCCAAAAATGTGACCTCTGCACATTTAATTACTCACCTCTCCCATTGCCCCTACCACCGATTGCTGCTATATTGCAGAAAAAATGCCCCTTGAAGAATGTTCTGAATTTGACCCTTTGACTCGAGACCCTTCCTTATTCATCTCTAGAATTATAGGAACAAAGAGAATGTTCTTTGTATAGCTAGAGAACTGAAAGAATAATTCTTTAATGGCACCAAAGTTATGTTTTTTCCAGTCTTCTTGCCTGAAGTCCAAAAGCACTGAGCCAAATTTCAAGAAGTCAAGAAGCATCTCCAATGCTTGCATCCTCAATACTCTGATATACCCCACTTGGCTAAGGGTGGTAGCTAACAGCACAGTTCAGTTCTTCGATACTCCGGGAACAACCACTAATTGGCTGAACAGGCCATGCAATAAGCGTGAAGGGGCCCCATTCTTCATCCAGCATACATTTTTACAGAAACTGGCTCAGAGGAGTATCTTACCTCTGGTATGTGAGGTATTGTTCACTGGCTCACAGGGACAGTCTATGTAGGCCGAGTCCTCAGTCTGCCCTACAGTTGTTCATCTAGCCTGGACACTTCTATTCTGCCCCACTACATCTCCTATTCCCTTCTCAGTGGCATCCTTATCTTATATACTTTGATTTCTAGATTATGGTTCTCCCAACTACCTCCTGCATGGAGTTTATGTTCTCAGGCCTTCAGGGCAGTATAGTTCCATATGGCTACTGACCTGCTTATTGTTCACTATTTATGGTTGACTTTAGTTTGCTGGCAATTGTCTATCTTTTCCTCTTTACTGTTTTGGCTGTACAACTCTTTACCCCAGACCAGCAAAATTCCTTTCCAAGACTTGGAGTGCCTTTACTGTATGTCCCTGAAGTGATAGGGGCTTCTCTCATTGATCCAGACACTAAATTATGGTTGGCCGAATAGTTAAACTAGTCCCATGGAATGTGAAGGGTATGAATGACTCCTAAAAGCTATGTTTGGCTATGTTTGGTCTTACAATTTCTCCTTGACATGTCTGCAGGAGATGCAAGCCTTTGCTGAGACTATCTACCTTCTAGTATGGAACTTTATCCAATGAGCTAATCACTCCTATGCTTGGAGGGTGCCTATTTTGGTACATCTGGATATGGTGTTCTTCTGTGAGTGGATTGAGGTAGACAGGGATGGAAGGTAATTTTTTTTTACATTGCAACCTATTTGAATTTAAATGTGTTATGGCCAATGTCTGTCTTCTCCATACTCACCTGAAGTTCTCCATCTACTGGTTCATTTTTTAGCTATTTACAAACAGCAGAACATTTCCCAGCACAACCTGCTGCCTCTCCCTGTACTTGTGGTGGTAGACTTCACTAATGTCCCAACACTTTAGACAGGCTCCCTTCTCCCAATGTAATTCCTGTCAAACCTCTAACCTTCTTCGGCAGGCTTTGTTGTGAATTATATCTTTATTAACTCTGGAGATTGTCCTACCCAGAGGAAAAGCAATGCACATGCTATATTAAGACTCATAACTCATGTAGATTTGACCCTGGACACCACTGAAGTTCATCAATATGTCAGGTCTATCAGAATAGAACCCAAAGGTGTCTCAGTTCCAATAAGAAATATAAGAATCTATAATGGCTGTTTTGAGGCCGAAGCCAGTAATGTTGCAGACCAAACACTTGATAAACAGGTGTACTAAAGGTATTAGTAGGTAGACCCCTGGCCCAAATATCTTGCTCCCAGTCAGTCCAAACCTACGTTTCTGCACTAAAAGATGATTAAGGTCAGCTGCATACTCACTCTTCTGGCATTCTTGCAGTATTAGGGCTTATAATAAAAACATTTTCTCCTATAGGGCCAAATATACCCATGTAGAATTACAGTGATACTATCCTGCCTGAATTGTTTGTGGAAAACTGAACTTTTCTGGACTCCCCGTTAACACTCTAGGAACTAGAGGTAGCCATGGTCAGCTTTCTTAACTCTAAGGACCTTCGAGTCCTATTGAAGTTTATAAGCAATTGAAAAAGTCCTACTATGAGTCCTTGTACGCACATTTGGTGATGCCTTCTTTGCTGGTCAGCTCCCTCCTTCTATGTATGAAGCTGTAATTTTTCCTGGTACCCAAAAATGATAAATAACCTATTACAAAAGTGTTTTCTAACAGGTTAAATAAGGTCATATCCACGTTCACACATTCTGATTAAACAGATTTCATACCCAACCTTTGTAAAGCCATTAATATCTGACAGAATTTTTGAAATATTCAGACCCTGGCATATAATACTGGAAACAAGGCAATACTAACTAGATGCCATCAAAACCTTTGACAGTGTTGAGTGGGACTATACTTGGGCTGCACTCAATAAATTTGGGTTCATTGAGAAATTATGTAAATGGGTTAAACTGCTCTACCCCCAGTCCTTCAACCTCTGTTTGAATTATTAGAATGCAATCTCTCTTCTTTCCTCTACATTGCTGGACCAAACATCTTTGTGGTGGTGATAGGGCCTCTTGCTGGTCTACTGCTTCAATCATAAGAGGTAGTTGGGGTCTGCAGCGGACTTCATGTGGAAACAGTTGCACTCCATGCTGACAATATACCGTTCCTTTCTAATAGTTATTCCTCTCTCTCTCATTAGCTATATTTCATGTAATGAGTTTGAATAATTCTCTTGTTTATATATCAACTAGGACCAATCCATGCTGCTACCCCTGGATTTACTTCCATCACCACTAGCCCCGACTTCCACATTAGAATGGTACTTTTTATTAAGTACCTGGGATTACCATCTCTAAACTACCATATATTTCATCACCCATATTTTCCTTCCTTTACTCTTCAGATTTCAGATGCAGTGGTCCAATGCAAACCACCCCTCTCGGTAGTGGGCTGCACCTACCTAATTAAGATGATCTGGATAACAAAACTAAAATATATTTACACAACTCCCCCTGTTTAATTCTGTTTGAGATTTCTCTTAAGTATTTTAAGAAATGTAACTCTATCTTTAAAGACGTTATAAGGAAAAAGTAACTCCTTAAGTAACCCAAAGTCCTCAGTGGTCTCTCAGCCCTCAACCCTTTGGTCTAATTTTCCCACCCACCAACAAATGGCTGGCTGGGCACCCTAGAATCTATCTATGTTCTTTACTGAATACTCTCCACATTATTTCAGGATAGAAACCGGTGACATGCTCTTGAAACTACCCTCTATTCAAAATTGCAACTGTATCTCTCCACATTGCTTTTAATAGAAACTATTATGGATTGCATATCAATTTCATGACCATCAAGCTTCTCCCAGAACTTCTTCAAATGGAACTAAACCAATAGATTTAAAGGATAATTTCACTTAAAAAAAATAAAAATAAATGCACATTTGTTTGCAGGTAACTGGGAGCATGTTTCATGTTTCATCCTGAAATCGGGTGGAACAGGTAACATGTTCCAAAAGGTGAAGTTATCCTTTAACTGTTACCTAAAACAGTTACACTCAAGGCATTCCAGCAATGATAGCTGTCACAGTTGCTTGTGCTTTCATCCAAACTCTGAAGCCATCAAATGGTGTAAGAACTGATTGCATGGTGCTAGAAATGATCACACCTGTAGCACCATATAAACTGCAGATCAAACAGAAGCTAAGATGGCAGCTTTCCTGACAGTAAATAATAGGAGGCTTTAGTTCCACTTTAAACTACAGGTGGGGAAGGACTGGTGTCTCCAACTTGCTTCAGTTATAAAATGTTTCAGCAATTATCCGCCAAATTTGAATTGGACCATAAATGGTTTCACCAGTACCTGAAACTACGACATGCACTACAAGCACAGAAAAATGTGCTTATTAACTCTATTTCCCCCATCTCACTGCTTGATAGAGTGGCCCAAGCGGATCCTAATAAAGGTCTTATATCAGAAGCTTACATACAGATATTAGACAGATTTCTGCCTGGGTTTCTTCTACTATGTAAAAGAAGTTGTGAGGAAGATTTAGATCATATTACAGATGACATATAGAATGACATCCTTCAGTCTACCCAACCCATGTCTTTGTCCCCCTCACAGAAACGAACACAGGTCTTTATTATTTTTACAGTTCATCACACTCCTGAGTTTCTCAATATACTGTATTACGTTTCTGAGCTGATTCCTGCTGCAGCAAATGTAGTCACCTGTAGAAGAACCTAATACAGTTCATCTTCTCTGGCATTGGCCCTAATTGAGGAAATACTGGGATGGGGCCATTGAAACAGTTTTTAGTCATTTTGGGGTCATTGTAATTGCAGACTCACTCACTTGCATTCTGGGCTGCTAAGACTCTTTCCTTATGGATGACCACATGTCTTTGGCAGTTATTTGCTGTTCACAGGATGATAGCTTTAAAGTTGGTGTTACCTAATCCTCCCTCAGTATAAGAATGGATTCCTAAGCTCCACAGATACATCTCATTTGAGAATCACACCTATTTCCTGTGTAAAACTATGCACAAATTCAACCCCATATGGTCCAGTTGGACAGATTTTATGAGCCATACCATGGGATAAAATCTGACTATCTAGTCTTTTCCTTACAGGTTATTGTATTGTTCTTTTTCACCTAACTGTTTTACTTTACCTCTTACTTGCTGGGGGGGGGGGGACGGACACAATCAGGATCCACCCAGATGCCTGGAACGGCAGCTGACTCAGTTCTCAGCATGCAGCTCAGAGCCTAAGCCAGCCCTCATTGGATCACTGCTGCATAGATTTTTTATTTTTAGAAAACCAATACTCTTCTTTTATGCCTGATTCAGCTACACAATGGGTACATGTTCCAATCATATTCCCTTTTGATTGATATAACATACTACACTGGAGAACTTCAAACTTCCTGGGTCATTTGTGACGAAACGTGTCGGGTCATGGCGTGCTGACATCACCTAGCGTTTACCTGGAAGGAACGGGGAGAACGAGGAGCCAGCCTGCTTTATGTTTACAGCGCTTTTCTGCTTCTTTTATTGTAAGTGTTACTCTTTTACTGAATAAATATTTTGTTACTGGTTCACACTATGGAACAATTATTTCTCTTTATAGCTGATATTGGGAGACCTATGGACCATTAAAGTGGGGAAACGAGTGCTGATACCCGGGTGGCACTTGTGACATCATTGGTGTTTATGGTAATTTCGCTTGCGGAGTCTGTGTCTCTTTTTCTGGTGGATGTCCCGAGGATATAGTGGGACACTGGTCCATATTACAGTGGCTGTTTGGTTTTTAACCATTTGATATATGGTAAGCAGATTCATATGGTGTGGTGATACTTGCACTGCGGTGGAGGACAGCATATCACGGGTTCATTTTTTCAACATTTTGCACCTATATCACTTTATTCTGACTTTCTGTTATTTCCATTTCAATTTATGGACTCTATCTATATTTCATCAGATTTTGAATATCATGCACACCTAATTATTGAGTTATTCCCTTTCACTCATTTATCACTTGGAGTCATTTTTTGTTTGTGCACTTCTAATTATTATGTTTGATAATTGTATATTTATAATACTCATTTGGAATGAGTGATGAAATGTCTTTGACATTACAGAACAAGTCCAGTTGAATGTTAATCACTACTATATTTGGATAAACTGGTGAAAGAGGTATTGAAAGAATAGAAGACTAAGTACATGACAACAACTGGAAACATGTAAATAAAATATATTGCTGAGAGAATACAGGTCAAAAAGTAAATTCAATTTGCTACCTGGGTTCCATGATCAATGTAGATGATGTATTCTAGGGAACAAACGCAAACATAGCTGCTGGAGATATTATTGTTATTATTCATTATGCGAACAAGGATGTTGTCACAGCATTCTAAATTTCAGATCTAAACAGTAGGACTATGCAAAACCTATTTCTATATATACATTGGAGATCTGAAAGCTAATAAAACAGAAACACAGGTATAGAAACTTAGAAGGTAGGAAAAATGTTTTTTGAACACTTTTTGGAGGGAAGATAAATAAAGAATGTGAAATGGAGGACAAACTAAGATTTAGAAAACAGTATGAATATCTAAATATGGTAAAGGATAAATTATGTCCACATCTTAGATGAATTAACTAAGTGAGGAGGATAGGAGAAAAGTGTCTAAGGGAAATATAAATGGAAGAAGAGAAGAGTAAAGAAAGATGGATTAGTGATGTGAAAGAGGACCTTAGACAACTGCCAGTCAAAAGATGGAGATGAGTAGTAAATAGAGTGCAACAAAACCAACATTGTGCAGGAGGCTAGAGCTGCCATGAAAAAATGTGAATTGCAAAGGATTAAGTGTAAACTAAGTATACTAACCGAAGTTAGATTGGTAAAATACACCTTTTGATTGAATGTTAAAGGATTGATGCTACTGCACGTTACAGTGTTTTTCTCTGTGCAATTTTGTATTTCAAATCCAGTTTTTATGTGTATGTTCTAATATTATACTTATGGTGTCTGTTTACAGCACTGCAAAAAGTATATACAGACACTAATAATTGGAAAATGACTAACTGTATAATATTTTAAACTGAGTTACCACATATACTGTATAAGCTAAAAGATAAACAAAAAAAAGTTTAATATTTAGTGATGAGCCAACAGCCCTGGGTTTGGTTTTGAAGGGGTCTGTGGAACTTCAAAGAAGTTCAGGTTCTGAATCCAAATCAGTCTGTCATATTAAAAATGCCATTTTTCTGGACTAATATGCAGGGAGGTGTCAAAAAATAGCATGATACGGGTGGGCAGTGCCCTGGGGAACATGGACCAATGCAAAAATGTATATATTTTTTAATCTTTGCAGCCAGGAGATGCTGAATCCAAACCCCATAGATTTTGATTGAAGCCATGGCTAGGTTTTTGTGCTTTAAAAAAAAAAAACAGCGCTCAGAGTCTTCTAAGTATTTTGGCGAACATTTGAAGGGGTTTGTGGACTGTCTGTGGGATGTCATTAGCAATTTATTCTTTCATTTTTTGTTTTTGTAAAAGCCATTATTGCTGTAGCATATCCTATCTTACACAAAACAAAACAAAAATGTGTGAGGTTATCCAGAAAGTCCATACAAGACCCTTAAACTAAGCATGTAGCCTTAATACACCTTATTTTTTTGATATTGATAAGTTTACCCCACAGTGGAGATGGACTTTTGTGAAATGTGAAATTTTCAATTTAGAAATGATTTGTATATACAATCTTAAGACTTTTTCCCCTTTTGGTTGAAATATTGAATGGGACGTTAACTGTTTTATCAGTACAGGCGGTCCCCGGGTTACGAACAAGATAGGGACTGTGGGTTTGTTTTTAAGTTGAATTTGTTTGTAAGTCGGAACATGTACATTTTTTAAGTGTAGCTCCAGCCAAAATAATAATTTTTAGGTTTTTTGGATAGCATAGGGAAGGATTAACCCCCCCGTACCATTTGTTTTGCTGTCTGTGCCCCTGTTCAGAAGATTTCCCCTCACTTTCTGTCCCTATGACAATTGGATTTTGAAAATTTTGTGTTGCTGTGGAAACAAGGATTAGTGATAAAGCTTCAGTGGAGACACCTTTTTCCCATGAGAACTCTTCCAGGAGTGAATTTCCTAGGGGTAGATTTCTCCTCGCTTCCTGTTGTCTCCCTCCGTTTGTAAGTAGGAGTCGTTTGTAAGTCGGATGTTTGCGCCACTGGGTTCTTCTATGTACTTTTTAACCTTTTATTTTTTTTTGTTTTCATATTTGTTGTAATAATGATTTAATTATTATTATTTTTTTTTTTTGTTAAATTCTTCTTTATTAAAGATAATAAAGGTTACAACAACAGAATACACATATGGTAAAGTATAACAGTGTTGAAGCGTAAAAACCGAAGTACATTAAGCAAGTGAGAAAGGTAATATCAATGCAGCAATATAGCTATGATAGACAAAAAATTGGTAGTGGACCAGCCTTCATCTCAAAACAGTATTGAAAAGTAGTATGACCCTCAGGGACGTGATAAGACAGCAGTAGATCTACAGGTGACGTGAAACACCATACAGCATGGTAATGCTATAAACCGATGGACGTGAGAATGGAGATAACTGAAGAACTTTTCTCACCGTGAAACCCGAAAAGGCGGGCTTACAACACAGTGGGAGGGGACATGGAACAAAGAGAAGAGGATAAGGGTCGGGAGGGGAAGGAAGGTCAGGGGGGATGGAGGGGGGGAGGGAAACAAGGGGGGGAGGGGGAGGGAAGAGGTTGGGAGGAGAAGGAATACCTAGGGAAAGGGTAGAGAAAAGTCGGGTGTGGGGTCAGCAGGGGACAGCAAGCGATGCCAGCCTCCGGGATGTCGCTGATCCCTAGGGGAGGAAGGGGGGAAAAGAGCAGAAAGAAGCCCGATGGACCCTGTGCGGCGCGCCGGTTGTGTAATCCAGGTGTTAATTATTATTTTATTAAGCTGCTATTATAATATTTTATTGATATATTTTTATTGATGTAATATTAAGGGTTTTTTTCGCTTTCCCTCTAGTCCACCTAGCAGTTTGATTGTTTGAGTCAGTACCCCATCAAAAAATGATAATGGCAGATATATTTTTAATTTAATTTTTAATTTTAAATTACCACTAGATGGTGCTTGTGATGATAAAGAGTATATGGCTGGTGATTTGGTACATTAATTTGTATTCAAATAAGTTTTGCATCAAGGCACCCTCTGGAGAATGGAATGAGAGCACCACCCTTTCTGGTCGGTATGCTATATAGGATACATGATTGACGTCTGGTCTCTAAGCCACTGTTGACGTCAGTATGTGATGAAATGCATAGGATGCATTGCCATAGCTTGGAGGAAGCCCTCAGTTGTCTTTGCAGAAGTGAAGACCATTCTAACTACCCTCAGGCTTTATGAAAACATTACAAGTATACTTCATGACTCTCACACTAAGTTCCTCAAAGTGTGGAACCCAAGGTGGCTTCCTCACTCTGTCCCCGGCCAACTTAGATATTCTGGACCATTCTGGAAAACCATCTTACCCACAGGTTTCGCTCTCTCTTCCTGCTTAGGTCTACAGCTCTTTTCTTTCATTGTTTTCTTGACTGTTTCCAGCCTTTTTCACTTGCCTAGTTCTGCACCTCTTGTCTTCCTTTCTTATTCTACCTGTCCCCTGCCTTTTCTTTCCCCACTTTACCCTCCTGTCCCCCTGTCCCTCCCCCCTTTTTTTGTTCCCCTTCCCCTCCACTATGGGACGACAATCCTCCACCCTTTTATCTCACTATGTCCTGGGTCTCCTTACCCAGTTACCCATTGTCACTTCCAACACTAGATGCCACATCTTTCTACTTTTCGCTTTGAAACTTTTCAAAATGTGTTTAGTCTGTGTTTACATGTACTTTACTGTTTTGCTCCCCTGCCTGGGACCCTTTTCCTTTTTTCCTTTTTTTTGCTGAAGCCTGTATCTTGGTATTTTTTTACCTAATAAAAACGATTGTACCAGAAATGGGTAGGGCAGAGCCAGGACATGGTGACATCATTACGCATACCGACCAACGCATGCTTTTTCACAGTGAATTGTATGGGATACTGTGGCGGTACCGCTTTTAACTATATGTGAGTGTACACCTTTCTATTTTTAATAAACAGTTTTATAGCCTTTACTACACTATGGAGCCTACGTGCTTCTGCTTATTGTCTCTGCAATACATAGCTTAAGCCTGAGCTGGTTTTTTTCTACCCTGTGGATTTAACACAGCTACTGACTCTAAGTACGCCTTTGACCATTTGTAGCCTTATGGTCATTTTACTCACGTAAGAAGTTCGGCTGGCTATTGGTAGCAGTGTAACTACCTTTACCATTGGAGGTTTTTGGGCACTAAAAAATCCTCATCCTGTTTGGATTCAGGCACCTATTGCAGTGTCACTTGTGTGTACAGGTTTGGTTCACAATTTGTTTTTTTCTTATGTGAGTGGGCACTTTTTGGTTTTGCTTAACAATGGTATAATACATACTATGTGTTTTTTTTTTCTTTTCTGTCTATATCATTTTTTATACTATGAATCATTACTGAGGGAGAGCGGAATCCTCTTATTGATGTCCAGGCTGACTGGCTTACTATTAGTGCTTCTTGACCACTCAATAATAGGGGTCATACAATTGCGGTAAGTGGTGCTGCTTGTCATTGTGCATGCAAGCTTTTTGTACACAAGAATTCGCTACAGTGTATGTACAGTGGACTTTGTTTTAATATATCACTTTGTTGATATGTTTCAATTGTTACTTTGCAATTATTTTGCTGAGACTTTGTGTTCATTACAACAATGCACATTTCAGTTTTTGAGTTTTATGCAAGTGAATGGGCTGGGTGATGTCAGTGGTTAGTAAAGGCACAGAGGCTGCCAGTAGACACTGCTTCTTTAATTACCATTGACAGCATTGCCCAATATGGCTGTGTGGTCATATTTGGGCAATGATGTAACCCGCTCCATTACCCGCCAGGGATTCCCGGCCATGCAAGTGAATGGGTCAGGTGATGTCAGTGGTTGGTAAGGACGTGTCCTTAGTAACCATTGGTGGTTGAAAGCTGTCATGATTATTGCCATGTTCCAGGGCCCTGTAATGTTTATTCATGTGGAATGCTCTAAATGTTTGGAATTCAGATCGAACACTGAACTTAGTTTAAAATCGAATTTCTTATACCACGGATTCTTTATTATATTTATACTATATGTATACTGTACAAATAATACTAAAATTAAACATATTTATGGGGTTCTTTTCCTATATTATAATGCATTAATTCCTGGGATAATTAGTATTTAGATAAAGTAGAACAGTAAGTCTTTGCCATTTCCATAAAATACTAAAATAATTCAACCATTTGAATTTTATTTACCTGCAGTTTTCTGGCACAAGATTTCTTTCATAGACAGAGCTCATGATTTTAACTGGAGGTTACCATGCAGTGGGAATTCAAAACCCAAAAAGGGATTTCTACATTGTTGTATAGTGCATCCGGAAAGTATTCACAGTGCTTTACTTTTTACACATTTTGCTATGTTACAGCCTTATCCCAAAATTGATTAAATTCATTATTTTCCTCAAAATTATACAAACAATACCCTATAATAACAATGTGAAAGAAGTTTGTTTGAAATACTTGCAAATTTATTAAAAATAAAAAACAAAAAAATTACAAGTACATTAGTATTCACAGCCTTTTGCCCTGACACTCAAAATTGAGTTTAAATGCATCCTTTTTTCACTGATCATCCTTGAGATGTTTCTACAACTTGATTGAAGTTCACCTTTGGTAAATGAATTTGATTGGATATGATTTGGAAAGGCACACACCTGTCTATGTAAGGTTCCACAGTTAGCATTGCATGTCCAAGCACAATCCAAGCCATGAAGTCCAAGTAATTTTCTGTAGACCACCGAGACAGGATTGTATCGAGGCACAGATCTGGCGAAGAGTACAAAAGTGTCTGCAGCATTGAAGGTCCCAATGAGCATAGTGGCCTCCATCATCCATAAGTGGAAGACATTTGGAACCACCAGGACTCTTCATAGAGTGGGCTGCCTAGCACCAGCGTTTCTCTGTGGATAGAGGAGAACCTTCCAGAAGAACAACCATATCTACAGCACTTCACCAATCAGGCCTGTATGGTAAAGTGGCCAGATGGATGCCAATCCTCAGTAAATGCACATCACAACCCGCCTGGAGTTTGCCAAAAGGCACCTGAAGGACTCTCAGACTATGAAAAACAAAATTCTCTGGTCTGATAAAAAACAGATTGAACTCTTTGGCCTGAATGGCAAGCATCAGGTCTGGAGGAAACCAGACACCACTCATCATTTGGCCAATACCATCCCTACAATGGCATGGTGGTGGCAGCTGAGGGATGTTTTTCAGTGGCAGGAACTGGGAGACTAGTCACGATCAAGGGAAAGACGAATGCAGCAATGTGTAGAGACATCCTTAATGAAAACCTGCTCCAGAGAGCTCTAGACCTTAGACTGGGACGAAGGTAAATCTTCCAACAGGACAATGACCCTAAGCACACAGCCAAGATAACAAAGCAGTGGCTATGGGACAAGTCTGTGAATGTCCTAGCCAGAGCCCAGACTTAAACCCGATTGAACATCTCGGGAGAGATCTGAACACCGACTCTCCCCATCCAACCTGATGGAGCTTGAGAGGTCCCGCAAAGAAGAATGGGAGAAACTGTACAAAAATAGGTGTGCCAAGCTTGTAGCATCATACTCAAAAATACTTGAGGCTGTAATTGGTGCCAAAGGTGCTTCAACAAAGTATTGAGCAAAAGCTGTGAATACTTATGCACTTGTGATTTTTCTTATTCTTTTTTCTAAAAATACATTTGCAAAGATTTCAAACAAATTTCTTTCACGCTGTCATTATGGGGTATTGTTTGTAGAATTTTGAGGAAAATAATGAATTAAATGCATTTTGGAATAAGACTGTAACATAAAAAAAATTGGAAATAGTGAAGCGTTGTGAATACTTTCTGGATACATTGTGTATATATATATATATATATATATATATATATATATAAAAAAAAAATATATATATATATATATATATATATATATATATATACTGTATATACACACACCGTATTGTCAAACGTATTGGGACACCTGCCTTTACACACACATAAACTTTATTGACATCCCAGTCTTAGTCAGTAGGGTTCAATATTGAATTGGCCCACACTTTGCAACTATAATAGCTTCAACTCTTCTGGGAAGGCTGTCCACAAGGTTTAGGAGTGTGTCTATGGGAATGTTGGAGGTCAAGCACTGATGTTGGACGAGAAAGCCTGGCTCGCAGTCCTAGATCGTATTCATCCCAAAGGTGTTGTATCGGGTTGAGGTGCAGGCCAGTCAATTTCCTCCACCCCAAACACGCTCATCCATGTATTTGTGGATCTGAATAGGATAGTATAATGGGGTTGAGGGAGCATTGCTACCATTGGAACATTTTTTTTATCCTAATGCAGGGAATGCATTAAAGCAGTAGTAAGCTCTTCTGTAAAAAAAAAAAAAAAAAAAGTTTTCTCCTGCAAAGTATTTGTACTACATACTAGCACATTATGAAAGATTTACCTTTGTAACCACTGCAGAGGCCTCCATCTTCTCCCGGTCTTCCTTCTGGGTTTGCGCGCTACAGCGGCTTGATGGGCTTAGCCTTGATGATGTCGTTTTGGCCCAGTCACACAGCTTTGAAGGAATGTTACGGGTATGCTGTTTCTTCAGAGCACATACACCGGTGACATCACCAGCTGCAGAGACACAGTGCATGTTTAGGATATATTAATTTTTTATCTACAGGTAAGATTTATTATAAGCATATTTGTAAGCAAAAATAAAAAAAAGTTTACTACCACTTTAAGATATAAAAATGTTCTGCCTTAAGGGTTTTTTTAAACAGGAAAAAAAATCTTGAATTAAAAGGAAATAAATAAAAAATCAAATAAAAATATAATCTATCTCCCATCATAGGATTAAAATTGTAGTTAAACCTTTACGTAATTTTATAATTTCTTGTTGACTAGAATTTGGAAGGGGTAAAAAATGCTTTTGTCTAGGAGATGTCATCATTAAGATTGTCCACTAGATGTCAGTATTGTTAAAGAGTCTTGAAAATATTAAAATGACAATGAGAGCTCACAGAATGTTTGGAAAGTACAGAAACGTTGTAAAGAATGAAGACAATACAGAATAAAGTGGGCACGTGGGCATGTGGGCACGCAAACACACACACATGCGCGTGCTGTATATTTGACTATATGAGCTTATTAAAGTGA
The DNA here is from genome assembly GCF_965119305.1 of Pelophylax lessonae. Lineage (NCBI taxonomy): Eukaryota > Metazoa > Chordata > Amphibia > Anura > Ranidae > Pelophylax > Pelophylax lessonae. The sequence continues at coordinate 70,413,278 of NC_138769.1, forward strand.
CTCTAGATTGGGATATACTGTATATATTCATAATAAGGGTATGCATCCTAAGGCTAGCCTTACACATAGATATCAGCAGAAATTCCTGTATAGGTCAGAATAGAATATGGTTTAAAAAAAAAAATCTATTTAGGTATATATTCTTAACTCAAACAGTCCCTTCTATATCTCTCAGTCTCCACCAAATCTCCACCTTTTCTTGGTGCTGTGATCTGACTTTTTGTTAGAGGGTGGCTTTATTCGTCCTCCATGCTCCCTCCGTGTGTAGGAACAAAGCCACCCTCTCTTGCTCACTCCTGAGATGGACTAGGGACTATGGGCTATGGGATTTGTTGTGTGCATTGAGCAGTGCAAATGACCGCAACTAGCATGCACTGCTCATTTCAAACAAACAAAAGTGAGTGGGAAAAGGAAAGGTACAGGAGCTCACGGAGGTCCTTACTAAGAGGCAGAAAAACACAGTAAGGAATGAAAAAATGACCTATATGGTTTATTTTTGGAGGATAAATATATTCTGTAATGTCACTTTAACCACTTGACCTTGGGAAGGTTTACAACCCCTTTATGACCAGGCCATTTTTCGCTATATGGCACTGGGTTACTTTAACTGACAATTGCGCGGTCATGCAGTGCTGCACAGAAATGAAATGTATGTCATTTTTTCCATAAAAATAGTTTTCTTTTAGTGGTATTTGATCAACTCTGTTTTTTTTTTTCTCTATAAACAAAAAAGAGCGACAGTTTTGAAAAAATAAATATATATAACATTTTTAACTTTCTGCTATAAAACATATCCAAGGGGGCGTGGCCTGCAGCGCACCGAGCTGGACGTCTGATCTGAGAGCTCTGCCTCACCAGGGCACAATCCGGCTCCATCCCAGATCACCGCTGACGCGATCACCGTGCAAACAGGCTCACCTGACTAAGGAGATGCCGGGGACTGTTCCTAAGAAGCGGCGGGAGGGAGGTCGCCCCCAGAAGTTGATGGCCTTCTTTTCTCCTCCGCCATCTGCTTCCAGCCAAGATGGCGCCGGCCAACTCCCGCGCCGCTCCGCCCGGTCTCCCCTCCCTGCACCAGCCGAATCCCTGGGTGGCTGTACAGCTCACAATATGGATCCTGGGAACTCCACTCCGCACTCTGGAAGCCCTGATAACAGTCTCTATGCCAGAGGTATTTCTGCCAGCAGGGAGGTGAGTCCTATGGGGGATGATGATGATGACACTAGGGCCCTCCCTAATTTTATTAATGATTTCCCCACTAGCAACCAGCCAGTCCTGGACACAGTACTTAAGGACATGCTCATGTCCCTTAGGAGTTCCCTGCAATCTGATTTGATCTCCTGCATGCACAAGTATGGGAAAGATCTCCAGGTAGTTGAACAGCGTGTGGATCATATTGAAACTAAAATGGGGGTTTGCCTCCACTATAAACTAGATAATAGACGCTAATGACAGCAGGGAGGAGGACATGGACAAACTAAAGGCCAAAATGGCAGACATTAAAGATAGAGCAAGACGCAATAATTTAAAAATGAAGGGAGTTCCAGAGTCGATCCCTCAAGGGGAACTCCGCACCTTTGCCACTGATTCAAAACCTTACTCCCTGAGGCCACAGACTTGGATGTGACCATAGATAGGATACACCGCCTACCTAAGCCTTCCTACTTGCCTGACAATGTCCCAAGGGATGAAATCCTGAGATTACACTTTTATCACATCAAGGAAAAATTGATGCTTACTGCCAGGGGCAGGACTCTGTTCCCTCCGCAACATGCTCATCTTCAGTTTTAAGTAGACCTCTCGTGGGGGGGGGGCGGAGCCGGCAGCCGGACCGGATGGACGTGTAATCACACCGCTCTGCTACAACGGGTCCTTCTAAGCCTTACTGAGCGACAGCACAGCATATCCACTCGGTCGGGTACCTGCCTAACGGTGCCGGGAATCGATATGGCTACAATGGGAAAACGTAAACAGCGAGATAAGCCTAAGTAGACCTCTCACAAAACACGCTCCAAAAGCATAGGAATCTCACCACCATCACCAAAGCCCTAAGTAATCACAAAATTGTGTATAAATGGGGGTTCCCTACCAAGCTCACGGTCACCCGTGATGGTTCCACCTTTGTAGTGGACTCCCTGGACAAAGGCCTGTCTCTACTGAAATCTTGGGACATCATTCCTGATCCTCAAGACTCTGAGACAGACCAACGCCCACGTGCTCGCTTGGAACCAGAATGGTGTCAGGGGACATGTAAGAACCATTACCATTGCAAGTCCAGTATCTTTTTTGTCTTTATTTAATTATAAAGTAATATATGTTTAAATTGTTCTGCATGCGGCACCATTCCCATTCCCACAACTGAGTCTAATTACTGAATTACTGGGGTCTCAGCCTTAATACCCGAGTGCCCTATTGGCGACTCTGTTCCGAGAGTTATGCGAGCCCGCTCACGTTAGCCACACTCTTTCCCCACCTTATTCCTGAGCAGCATGTTGCTGCACGAGGACTACATGGTTTCTTCTACATTTACTTTTTTCTGTTACCCTTTTTGTTTCTTTTTGTGCAACCACAGCCTTCACCATTTTGCCTATTGGATCTACTGCCTCCTTCGATACCCAGGAGCACCCTACTGCCACACCCAGAAGGTCCTTCCTGCTTCGCCACACCAAGTGAGCCCTTTCTCGACATCTTTCATCCAACCTATAAATATTAATACACACTTCTGGTACACGGATTGCCACACTGATTGCCCATGGGAGTGAAAAACATATCCAATACAATGTCAAAAATCTAATTTCTTAAATAAATTTGGCCAATATGTATTCTGCTTATATTTTTGGCACCCCCCCCCCCCCAATAAGCATATATAGACTGGTTTGCACAAAAGTTATAGTGTTATAGTGTCTACAGGCTATGGGATATTTGGATATTTTATTCTTATACTAGTAATGGCGGCGATCAGCGACATAGAGCGAGACTGCAATATTATGGTGGACAATCAGACACTAACTGACAGTTTTGACACTTTGTGGGGACCAGTGACACTAATGCAGTGATCAGTGCTAAAAATATACACTGTCACTGTACTAATGACACCAGCTGGAAAGGGGGTTAAACAGGGTTCAATGCTCAAGGGTTCAAGGGTTAACTATGTGCCTAGCCAGTGTTTTTGTTTTCACTATGTGGTGCTTTTACTAAGGGATGTGCTGGATTTTGTTCAAACAAAATCCAGCACATGCCTTCTGACAGGACAGAGCTCTGCTTTGTTTACATAGGCAGAGCTCTGTTTTGTCTTTCTCCTCGCCAATCAGCGGGTGCAGGAGGACATCTATTGGCCGGCATCCACTAATGGGCTTGTGCTGTGCACGTGCATCCCCCTACCCAGAAAAGCCAGATCACGTACTGTAGGTATGTGATCTGGCACAAGATAGCCACTTTGCCGACGTAAAACAGCGTTATGCGGTCGGTAAGTGGTTAAGTACTGTGTAAGTGTATTATTTACAGGTATTCATTATTTTCTAATGAGGATAACAGTATTCCTCTTGAGAATGCCTTCATCTGCCTTTCTCTCCTGAAGGAGAGTATCTTTGTTGAGGCATGTTACAGGGTCAGCATATATACCCTGGACTGAGATTCTACCTCAAAGAAGACCAAATTATCTGCCTTTAAAGTTCTTGTTTGCAAATGTTTGACACAGGTCAGCCCCTTGCTTCATCCTCTGATTGGTATGATGGCCTGCTACAAATTTACACCATTGCAGACTGATTACTGGGGGAGGGGAGACTGATGAAATTCCTGTCTGAAGAAGACTGATGACATCATATTAGCCTAGGTAAAGTCCCTTTTCTGAAGAATTCTAAAGAGATGCTATTACACATAACTGGAGCTGATCTGCGGGTGCTACGAACTTGATGTCCATTGGCACCTGCTGATCATTAGGCAGAGAGCCAGAATGTATGTAAACAATGCACATTGCTGTTCTGTCAGTAGGTAAGGCATTGATCCTGTGTTCCTGCAAAGCAGGAACATGGATCAATGCCTTCTCATAGTAAAAGCACCTCCCACACAGTGAGAAAGCACAGGCTAGGCCCACAGTTAACCCTTTGATTACCCCTGATGGTAACTCCTTCCCAGCCAGTGCCATTAGTACAGTGACTAATCCAGTATTTTTTTAGCACTGATCACTGTATTAGTGTCACTGATTCCCACGAAGTGTCAAAAGTGTCAGTTAGCGTATGATTTGCCCGCCGCAATATCGCAGTCCCACTATAAGTGGCTAATCACTGCCATTACTAGTTAAAAAAAAAAAAAACCATTCCTATTTGAGTAAAAAAAAAATCCATAAATATTTCCCATAGTTTGTAGACGTGATAACTTTTGCGCAAACCAATCAATATATGCTTATTGTTGTTTTTTTTTTTACCAAAAATATGTAGCAGAATACATATTGGCCTAAATTGATGAAGAAATTCGATTTTTTACATTTTGTTATTGGATATGTTTTAAAGCAGGAAGTAAAAAATAATGTTTTTTTTTTTAGTTTTTCAAAATTGTCTGTCTTTTTTTTTTGTTTATAGCCCAAAAAATAAAAACTGCAAAGGTGATGAAATACCACCAAAAGAAAGCTCTATTTGTGGGAAAAAAAGGACATACGGTAAATTTTATTTCAGTACAGCGTTGCACGACCGCTCAATTGTCAGTTAAAATAACGCATAATATTTCCTTTTCTATGATGTTATGATTAATAATAGGATTGCAACATTCCTTGTTATATTTTTTATTTTTTCCCTCCTTTTGTATATGTTTGTTATTGTTCTGTGGAAAAAAATTACAATAAAGAGATATTGAAACTAAAACTAAAAATAACGCAGTGCCATATCGCAAAAAAATGGCCCGGTTTTGAAGGGAGGTAAATCTTCCGCAGGTCAAGTGGTTAAGAGAGACTGTCACTTTTCCCATTTATGTGATAAAATATGCAGATTTTTTATGCTACTATTGCTGCTTCTTGTGCTATATCAGCTATTTATTATTATTATTATTATTATTATTATTATTAATATAATACAGAATTTATATAGCACCAACAGTTTTGGCAGCGCTTTTCAACATGAGGCCAGACGGTACGGTTACAAAACTATTTAATACAGGAGGAATCAGAGGGACCTGCTCTTTAGGCTCCATTCACACTTGTGCGACTTGTCATGCAACTTTGGACATCATCCAAAGTTGCAGCTGCTGTGCCTTCTCAGTCCTCACATAGATAGCAGCCAAGCCATGGACTGATGGATGTTGGACTTTCAGGGGTTCAGTGGTGGGAGTCTCCAGCAGTTAAGCATCATCATGGATGGTGCAGAGGGTGCGGTACAGTACAGTGAGGTGGTGGTGGGAATCCCTACAGGCTCCTCCAACCATGGTGCGGTCCGGTCTTGTACCTGCTGATATTGTGGAGGCACCACTGCTGAGACCGAGTGCCATCACGTCACTGCGCATGCGCCCACTCAGCTTGAAAATGGACGAGCATGCACAAGCTTTCCAGAAACTGGCAGAATTCAGAATGGCGTATACGCAGTTGCACTGGCGGCCCGCAGCCAAATTTTTTATGGGCCCTGCTGCCAGTAACAGACATATACAGGCAGCCTGAAAATGGGCTGAAATTTATGGCATGCCCATTATTTACCAGGCGGTTGGCAACACTGACCATGGACCATACCTGAGCACTGTGTATCGGTATAACCACTTGTAGTGATTAACCAGGGATGTGACAGGGTGACAACGCAGGAGTAAATTTGGGAGACAGTTGTCACCCAATAACAAGAAATACCCAAACAGGGACTTTCATGACAATATCACCAAGTATTATTTTAATAAATTAATGAATACAAAAAGGTTAAAACCAATATTGGAAATCACATTACATGTTAACCACTTCTCTTCTGGACCGGAGGAATTTTCCCCCTTAATGACCAGGCCATTTTTTGCGATTCGGCACTGCGTTACTTTAACGAACAATTGCGCGGTTGTGCGACGCTGTACCCAAATAAAATTGATGTCCTTTTTTCCCCACAAATAGAGCTTTCCTTTGGTGATATTTGATCACTTCTGTAATTTTTATTTTTTGCGTTATAAACAAAAAAAGAGCGACAATTCTGAAAAAAAAAAACAATATTTTTCACATTACAAATACTGTACTGGCGACCCGAGCATAAGGAACAAACTATTCAGAGAAAGGAGATACAATAAGACTCGTGGCCACTCACTAAAACTAGAGGAAAGGCGGTTTAACCTTAAAGTGCGTAAGGGGTTCTTCACTGTAAGAGCGGTAAGGATGTGGAATTCTCTTCCACAAGCAGTCGTATCAGCAGGGAGCATTGATAGTTTCAAAAAACTGTTAGATGGACACCTTAAAGACCACAACATACAGGGGTATACAATGTACGGCTAAAAGCAAACACACACACACACATCATAGGTTGAACTGGATGGACTGATGTCTTTTTTCAACCTCACTAACTATGTAACTATGTAACTATGTAACATTCTGCTATATAACATTCCCCCCAAAAAATAATTAAAAATCAACGTCTACTATCTACAAGAACGATTTATGTCATTTTTATTGTTTTTTTTTTACTAGTAATGGCATTACTGGGACTGCGACATTGCAGCGGACAGATCGGACCCCTAACTGACATTTTTGACACTTTTGGGGGGACCAGTGACATTACTACAGTAATCAGTGCTAAAAATATGCACTGTTACTGTAATAATGACACTGGCAAGGAAGGGGTTAACACAGTGGGTGATCAAGGGGTTAAATGTGTACCTAGGGGAGTGTTTATTTCTAACTATGGGGGGGATGGTCTTTTGAAATGATCACAGAGACCTGTGATCAGAAGGATCTCAGGCGCTCTGTGATCATTCCAGAGAGAAGAATGGTGAGCTGTGTTTACAACAGCTGACCGTCCTTCTCTCGCAGCGGGGAGCGATCGTGGGTGGCTGGTGGCAATCTGAGCCGTCTGCCCCATGCATCCGAGTCCCCGCTACCGAGTGGGGGCGGGAGCGCGCCGCCGACCGCACGCACTCGCCCCCTAGCTGCAGGCGCGCGACCGATGTAGAGCTACACCAGTTCGCGCAGGAGGGGCTGCCTGCCACAGTAAAACTGCGGGCGATCCAGAAGTAGTTCTGTTTGAGTTTAGTAACACTTTATGTCAGTTAAATTCATTTTAGACAAATGGCACCAAGTCTAAAAACAGGCCAATACACATTTACTGTAGGCAATGATAACGCATGCATTCTGGTGTGTGCTGCAAAATCCTTCACAGTCGCTCTGTTTAGGGGCTTCCCTACAGTCTATAAATATTACATGAAACTAAAGAGTCTCTTAAAAAAAGTTTGAGAATACATGAGTTCTCACAACCTTAGTAAATCTTGGCAAAACAGCACCTAAAATAACCCTTTTCAGTGGTAAACAGTGCAAATATTATTAGTTAAACTATAGACATGTAGCTGGTGCTATTAGCAATGTGTTTAGGTTAAACAAAAGTCAAAAACCATATATCTCCATTTACATGAAGGTCAGCTTAATATAACCCAGCCAGCACAGAGTTCCCCCATATATCAGAGTCTGCAGGATTCCCCCTTATAATGCAAGGGAACACTGCAGATCATGATCTAAGAGGGGTGACCAGAGACCACCTTATATCCACAAACAGAGTTCTGTGTTTACAAACACACGTAGAGTGCACTGCATTCCCCTTTACATCAGAGTTCCCACTTACATCAGGGTCTGCAACATTGCCCTCTACATCATGTTAGAGGATGCAGACATGGTACAGGGGGTGGTTAGAAGATGCAGACATGGTACAGGAGATGGTTAGAGGATTCAGACATGGTACAGGAGGTGGTTAGAGGTTGCAGACATGGTACAGGGGGTGGTTAGAAGATGCAGACATGGTACAGGAGATGGTTAGAGGATTCAGACATGGTACAGGAGGTGGTTAGAGGTTGCAGACATGGTACAGGAGGTGGTTAGAAGATGCAGACATGGTACAGGAGATGGTTAGAGGATGCAGACATGGTACAGGAGGTGGTTAGAGGATGCAGACATGGTACAGGAGGTGGTTAGAAGATGCAGACATGGTACAGGAGATGGTTAGAGGATGCAGACATGGTACAGGAGGTGGTTAGAGGATGCAGACATGGTACAGGAGGTGGTTAGAAGATGCAGACATGGTACAGGAGATGGTTAGAGGATGCAGACATGGTACAGGAGGTGGTTAGAGGATGCAGACATGGTACAGGAGGTGGTTAGAGGATGCAGACATGGTACAGGGGGTGGTTAGAAGATGCAGACATGGTGCAGGAGAAGGTTAGAGGATGCAGACATGGTACAGGAGGTGGTTAGAGGATGCAGACATGGTACAGGAGGTGGTTAGAGGATGCAGACATGGTAAAGGAGGTGGTTAGAAGATGCAGACATGGTACAGAAGGTGGTTAGAAGATGCGGACATGGTACAGGAGATGGTTAGAGGATGCAGACATGGTACAGGAGGTGGTTAGAAGATGCAGACATGGTACAGGAGGTGGTTAGAAGATGCGGACATGGTACAGGAGGTGGTTAGAAGATGCAGACATGGTACAGGAGGTGGTTAGAGGATGCAGACATGGTACAGGAGGTGGTTAGAGGATGCGGACATGGTACAGGTTAACTGCATATACAGACTGATTTTACTGTTTTGGGTTTAGTAACACTTCAAGTCAATTAAATACAATTTAGACAAATGGCACCAAGCCTAAAAACAGGCCAATACACATTTAGGCAATGATAATGCATGAGTTCTGGTGTTTACAAACTCTTCACATTTGCTCTGTTTAGGGGGTTCCCTACAGTCAATAAATAATACATGAAACTAAAGAATCTCTTAAAAAATTTTGAGAATACACGAGTTCTCACAACCTTAGTAAATCTTGACTGCCAGACATATTTGTGCGGAAAACATTGGGGAACATGAAGGAGTTTTCATCTTTCCTTCAAACCTATCATCACTAGATTAGACAGTAATCAAATAATGGGCCAGCAAGAGAAGTGGAGACCATTAAATCTAAATGCACATGGACTTGCTGAGAGAAGCACATTCAATGCTTTGTGTACAATCTTGTTGAAATTCAAAATGACACATTCTATCTAATCATCTTTCGTGCTGTAGAACATTTTTTATAACACTTTATCTGACATTTGTGCTTAAACAAAGAACATCCCCCGCTGACAGTGCAAAATTATAGGACACAATGCTTCCAGATTTGTATCTACATTAAGAATAGACTTGTGTACAAAATGTGCCTGTAAACACCGTCTTTAGCAAGTCGCTTCTGCTGGGTATCATTCTCTGCTTCAATTCTGAACAGCCATAGTTACATGTTTAACAAAGATAAAAGCATGTATACAAATGAAAGATAGCACGGGGTCTGCCTAAAGATCATGGGAAAACTGCATTTCACATTGCTATACTTTTTCTTATTTCATTCTGTCATTGAATTATTCTTAAAGTGGTTGTGAAGGTAGAAGGTTTTTTTTTTTTTTTTTTTTTACCCAATGCATTCCATGCATTAAAGGGATACTTTACCTATAACAACTTGATAAAAATTGATGTTCTTTAGCAAAGAGCATACATTTCACATTAATAATTATGCTACCAAAATTAGCGTGTGCTTTAAATTGCCTCCAGTGTTGCTCCTGTTTCTTCTTGCCACAGGCTGCCATTTTGCTGAAGCTCAGGGCCCCTGAGCAGCAGTACATCTTTAGGCTGTTTGCAGATCAGTCTCTAGTGGCTCTGATTTTTGGTAGTGTCAAAAAATAGGGAGCAACTGACCATGTGCAGAGCATGGTGAGACAACGTATTACTGGATTTTAAACAGTGTAGGCACTTATGTTTATGTTTATTGTTTTACATACAGTAGCTATATCTGCAGAAGGGGCCAGTCTAAACAGGCCCTGGTTTTCTGACTAGAGTTCCACTTTAAGCTTTCACTGACCACTCACAGTAAATCTGCTGTGAGCCAGTGCTGGGACAAGGTCAGCTAGAGCCCAGGGCAAACTTGGCAAATTGGGCCCCCCAAGATGTATGAGCACTATGTGTCAGCCAGAATCCCCCCCCCCCCCAAAACAAAACAAAACAAATCCAGCACTAATCTGCATGGTCACCTCTTAACCACTTTAGCCGCGGAGGATTTGACTGCTCAATGACCAGGCCCTATTTTGTGATTTGGCACTGCGTGATTTTAACGGACAATTGCGCGGTCGTGCGACGCTGTACCCAAATGAAATTGACGTCCTTTTTTCCCAGAAACAGAGCTTTCTTTTGGTGGTATTTGATCACCTGTGCAATTTTTATTTTTTGCACTATAAACAAAAAAGAGCGACAATTTTGAAAAAATAACAATATTTTTCACATATTTTTATATGAAATTCTCAAAAAAAGAATGTAAAAATCTAAATTTTTTAACATTTTATGCCAATATGTTTTCTGCTACATATTTTTGGTAAAAAAAAATCGCAATAAGTTTATTTTGATTAGTTTGCACAAAAGTTATTGTGTTTACTAACTAGGGGAAAGATTTATGTCATTTTAATTGTTTTTTTTTTTTAGCTAGTAATGGCGGCGATCTGCGATTTTTTGCGGGACTGCGACATTGCGGCAGACAGATCGGACATTTTTGACACTTTTGGGGGTACCAGTGACGTTACTACAGTAATCAATGCTATAAATATGCACTGTTACTGAGAAAATGACACTGGCAGGGAAGGGGTTAACTTTATTAGTGATCAAGGGGTTAAGTGTGTCCCTAGGGGTGTGATTCTAACTGTCAGGGGGCGTGGCTAGTGAAGCAACTACAGAGACATGCGATCCTATATAGCAGGATCACATAGCCTCTGTGCTTACTTCAGGGAGAATGACAGACGGCTGTGTTTACATCAGCCGTCTGTCCTTCTCTCTCTGCTGCGGGAGATCGCGAGTGGCCAGCGGCCATCGGAGCCGCCGATCACACACGCTGGCTCTCCAGGGAACGAGTGGGGGCGGGAGCGTGCAGCGGCAGAGTAAGCGGCAGAGTGCCGCAGTAAATCTATGTGAGGCAGGGTTAAAGTGGTTAAGCACCCAGCTCAAATCCTCTTTCTCCCCATATGCCCCCAGCACAGATCCCCCCCAAAAAAAGAAACACTTCCCCCTACTAGCACAAAGTCTCTATCCCTCAAATTTCTCCTCTAAGCACATAGCTTCCCCTCACCTCACTCCAAGCATGAATCCCCCCCCCCTCACTCCAAGGACAAATCCCCACCCCCCAAAAAAATCTTTCCCCTCCTAGTACAAATCCTCTACCCCTCAAATTTCCCCTTCAAGCACAAATCCTCTACCCATTCCAAATCCCACCTTCCAGCACTAATTCCTCTCCCCCATCCTAGTACAAATCCCTCCTACAAATGTCCCCTCCTAGTACAAATGCCCCCCAATTATCCCTACTAGCAGAAATCCCCCCCCCCAAAAAAAACATTTCTCCTCTACCATATTATTTTTATAGCACAAATCCTCTTCCCCCATCCCCCCTTCCCAACACAAATCCCCCCAAATCCCCACTCCTAGTACACCTCCCCAAATTTGCCCCCCTAGAACACGTCTGCCCCCTACCGCCCCCCAATTTCATCCTTTTTAACACAAATGCTCTCAACCCCCAAGCCCCTTGTGGTGCCCCCCTCACCTCCCATGATACCACAGTGCCCAGGGCAGCTTCCCCTCCTGCCCACCCCTTGTCCCCACCCTGCTGTGAGCAGGCAGCAGGTGTAAGCTTGGCAACATACTTGTACATTGCCAGCTTGCTTCTGGGATTGGAGACAGCATTCGTTTGACAGCAGATTTCAGCCAATGATTTTGTGTCCAATCACAAACAGAGTTCTGTGTTTACAAACACACAGATCTCTGTGTACAGAGGATAGAGATCTGAAAAGCAGAGAGAAAAAACAGTCAGATAGTAAAGTGAAAGCAGCATACATTACACATATTACACATTGTTAGTCACACAGTTAACATTGACTCTAGATGTTGGCCCTTTTCCAGTACAGTGTCAGTGTACAGTATTATCACTGGTCACTGTATTAGTGTCACTAGTGATGGTAGTGTCAGTTTGTGACCCTCCCAGCCAGTATCTATCAGTGCCAGATTGTCCGTCACCCTATCACAATCATTCTATAAGTCATTGATCTCCGCCATTACAGTATAGTGTCTATAGCTGTGTAAATTCCAGTATATATACCATAGTTTGCATATGCTATAACTTTCACACTAACCAATTATATACGCTTATTGGGAATTTTGTATTTAATTTTTTTACCAAAGACATGTAGCAGAATGCATTTTGGTCTAAATGTATGAAAAAATTTGATTTTTCTTTTCTTTTTTTTTTCTTTTATTGGATATGTTTTATAACAGAAAGTAGAACATGTTGTTTTTTTCTAAGCATTTGGTCTTTTTTTGTTCATATATAATACAAAAAAAAAAACTCAGTTGTGATCAAATACCACCAAAAGAAAGCTCTATTGTGTGAAAAAATGTACGGTATATAAATATCATTTGCGTACAGTGATACATGACTACGCGATTGACAGTTAAATTAGAGCAGTGGTGAATAGATAAAAATTCCCTGGTCATGAAGGGGGTAAAGCCTTCCAGGTATCATGTGGTTAAGATACAAAACCTTGTGTGTGCAGCCCTACCTTGTACTTACCTGAGCCCATTCCTGATCCAGTTTTGTGCTCGCAGCAGATTTTTCCACTTTTGCTCTCTCCTCACTGGACAGATTAATAGCAGCAGGAGCCATTGGCTTCAGTTGCTGTCAATTTTATACTGTAACGAGAGAGCGGCTGGGCATTACCGTGCTGCGCTGTCTGTGTCCAAAGACACAGAAAGCTTGGTGCAGGATTGAGCCCACAGGTGTGCCACAATAGGAAGCAGCTTCTTCGGTTACACACCAAGAAGAGGAGGAGCAAGGGGCACTGGCAAGGGACCCAAGAAGAGGAGGATAGGGACTGCTCTGTGCGAAACTATTGCACAGAGCAAGGAAATATAACATATTTGATATATTTGTTATTTAAAAAAATATATATGTTTACAATCACTTTAGGTTCATACAAGTCTGAAATGGAAAGATGTTATGTTTAAGTGAGGTTAAAAAGGTGAAAAACAGAGCAGTAAAGAATAAAAAAATGAAAAATAAAATAGTAAAAATAGATTAGCAAAAGAAAATAATTATCTAAACAGAAAATGGTGAAAACAGATAAGTAAAAAAAGGTAAAGGTAGGAGTTAAAGTGTATCTAAACCTCAAAATAAACATTTTAAAAATTGCAGCTTACCAAACCTTAAATGAGGTGGCTGCATTTATTTTCCTTTTTTAGACTTTTTTTCTTTCATTTATTTTGACCTGGTGATCCTGCCAATAAGTCTGATCTTTTTTCAACTTTCTTTAACAGACCAAGTTTTACAGACAAAGTGGAAATTAGAGAGCTGAGACAAACCATATAGCACTGACAGGAGTGCTTACAATGGTAAGCTTTTATTCATTTTTGTAAAACTTTTATCCAAAAGGAAAAAAAAAAAAAAGAAAACATATGAACTGTTGCTGTAACTGCCTAAACATTTTTAGCTGGAGTTTGGCTTTAATTAAGTCCACCTAAACTTCTACTTTAACTATCATTAGAGATCCTCTGAGCACCCCCTGGTCCGGTTTGCAAAAGTTCGGACCTGAACCGCAAACCCCTTGAAGTCCCCATTTTATAATCTCATATGCAAGTTATTGCCCATAAAAAGGGTATGGGAGCCCGGGTACTGCCCTGTGGGACATGTACCAATGCAAAAGAACATTTTAAAAAATTCTATTTTTAAAGGAGCAGTGATTTTAATGATGTTTAAAGCGAAACAATAAAAATGAAAAATTCCTTTAAATATAATGCCTGGAGTGTCCCCTTAGTCTGTCAGTAAAGTGGCACATCTGTACCGTGTACAGAACCTACTGCAGAAAAACTGACATTTATAAAGAAAAAAAAAAAACATTTAATTTGCCAGCAATACAAAAAAATGTTAATGTTGTAGGGGACCTCCCAAAATTCATACCAGACCCTTATCTGATCATGGAGCCTAGCAGGTCAGAAAATGGGGGGATGAGTGAACCTTGATGACGAAATGGGGTCAAGGGCCTCCTCCCGACAACCCTGGGCTGTGGATGTGGGGGTCTGCGGGCTGGGGGCTTATCAGAATCTGGAAGCCCCCTTTAAAAAGGGGGGCCCTAGATCCTGCCCACCATGTAAATGAGTATGGGGTACATTGTACCCCTACCTATTCACCAAAAACATGTCAAAAAGAAATAGAAACACACAGACAGTTCTTGACAATTTCTTTATTAAAAATGAAAAAAGAATGCTCCCCCTGATGTAGAGCCATCGTCACACACACTGCTGCCACTGAACCCGAAGAAAAAAGAAAAAAGCTCTGCTTTTGATGAAGGCTGTCTGCCATCTGCCTGCTCTGCTATCTGACAGTTCTTAAATAGGTAAGGGTTAGAGTCACTTGGTGTCGTCACCTCGTGTCACCGCCCCCATGTGATGTCACGATCGGTGCATGCTGGGTTGGTGATGTCACATGAGGGTGGTGCCACAAGATGATGTCGCCAGGTCACCCTGACCCTTACCTATTTAGAAAATGTCAGATAGCAAAGCAGGCAGATAGCGGTTAGCCTTCATTACAGGCAGATTGTTATTTTTCCTTTTTTTTGGGTCCAGTGGTGTGGCGGGAGTTGTAATTGACAAACATTCTACATTAAGAGCCGGTTCACACTGGGGCGACCTGGTCACCTGACAGGTCGCCGTAGGTCGCCTGCCATAGAGAAGCTGTGGACCCGTTCTAATAGGAGCGACACAAGTCGCTCCGACTTAGAAAAAGGGCCCGGAGCTTCTTGGGGACGACCCGGAGCGACCTGCATTGACTTCAATGTTATGAAGTCCATGCCGGCCGCTCAGAGGTCGCGGTGCGAGCAGCGCACCGTGACTTGTGAGGTCGCCCCGGCAAGTCGGATCGCTCTAATGTGAACCGGCTCTGAGGGACATTGTTTTTTTATTTTTAATAAAGGAAGTGTATGTTGGTTTTTATTTCTTTTCTGACACTTTTTTTGGTGAATGGCTAGGGGTACTATGCTAAGTACTAGGGGTGCACTATGCAAAACATACGCATACACATGGGGGGGCTGTGATCCGGGGGCCCCCTTGTTAAAGGGGGCTTCCAGATTCTGGTAAGTCCCCTGCCCACAGACCCCCACAACCAACACCCAGGGTTGTCAGGAAGAGGCCCTTGTCTTCATCAACATGAGGATAAGTTGCTTTGGAGTGGGGTGTGGAGGGCAGAGCTTGCCCACCCCCCTTTCCTGTCCTGCAAGGCTGCATGCTCGGATAAGGGTCTGGTGTGGATTTCAGGGGGGACCCTCGCATTTTTTTTTTTAAAAAGATTGGTGTGGGGTTCCCCTTTAAATCCATACCAGACCCAAAGGTCTGGTATGAATGCAAGCAATGCATTATGGGGTGCTTGGCTGGTGAACATTCAGCCAAGTGCCCTGCAAATTTGGGTGTTCGCTGACGGGCAAACAGGCGATGTTCGGGCCAAACTTTTGCTCGGCTTGAACTGTTCGCCCAACTCTATCTATCACTATCCTCTCACCAGTTTGACAGTGCTGCTGTTCAAGGGTGTCTCCATTGCTCCTCCATCCAGAGTAGAGATACCCTATCACAGGAAGTGTGTAACTAGCCGGATCATCTGGAGAAATAAAAAAATAAATAAATGCAGCAATTACCTGTGGATGGTTGGCTCTGCATGCAGATTGTGATTTCTGCATATTTGATTACATGTAAACAGCTGTGGGCACTCTCAGCCTCCCATTACTTTAAATTGGGTGAAACACAGTCAATTCCCTACCAAGGAGAACTACTAGGACTTTATAGGTACCATGCCAGATTAACCAATTGCCGAACGCCAGCGGTACATATACTGCGGCAGGTCGGCTCTGTCCCGGGAAACGACGTACCTGTATGTCGATTCACAGGACCGCTAGTGGGGGTGCGTGTACGCCGCTGGAGGTGCGTGTGCACCCATTGGCCACAGGGGGAGCCATTCAGCGGGTCCAGCAGCCGCAATTGCCGCCGGGCACTTGCAATCACTCCACGTGGAGACAGAGCGGCGGTACGCCATTGTAAACACGGCTAACCACTGGTTTGTCAGTTATGAACACAGGGATCCTGTGCTTCTCTTATTTAGGAACACAGGTCTCTGTGTTCATGCAGCAAGCCCATCCCCCCACAGTTAGAAAGCACCCCTTGAGAAACATTTAACCCTTTGATTTCCCCTGGTGTTAACCCCTTCCCTGCCATTGTCCTTATTACAGTAACAGTGCATATTTTTAGCACTGATAACTGTAGTAATGTCACTGGTTCCCCCAAAAGTGTAAAAAGTCCCGCTAAAAATCGCTAATCGCTGCCATTACTAGTAAAAAAATAAATAAATAAAAATGACATAAATCTTTCCCCTAGTTTGTAGACGCGATCATTGTTGCACAAACCAATCAATATACGCTTATTGAGATTTTTTTTTTAACAAAAATATGTAGCAGAATACAAATTGGTCTAAAATGATGAAAGCCTTTTATTTTTTCAATTTTTTTTTTATTGGGAATGTTTTATAGCAGAAAGTAAAAAATATTGTTTTATTTTCAGAATTGTCGCTCTTTTTTTGTTTATAGTGCAAAAAATGAAAATCACAGAGGTGATCAAATACCACCAAAAGAAAGCTCTATTTGTGGGAAAGAAAGGAAATCAAATTTATTTAGGTACAGCATCGCACGACTGCGCAATTGTCAGATAAATAACACCGTGCCGTATAGGTAAAAAATGGCCTTGTCATTAAGGGGGAAAACCTTCCGGTCCCGAAGTGGTTAAGAATAAAAGCAATATTTTATTATACACAACTTTAAAAATGAAAGATTTAAAACTGAATGTTCAAAATCAAATCAAATGGTGTCCTTTTTCAACCTGACAAACTATGTAAATCACAGTACAATTGCTGATTATGCCAGTCTGTTGTATGAGGTCCCAGTGGATCACAAAGGGGATCTCATTTGTTTTACAGGACAGAAGCCTACTTCCTCAGGGAAAAAATGCATAAATCTCTAAGATTATAAACAAAGTCAGACAGGTAAGTAACACTACCCATATAGCAGTGCATAGTACATTTCATTATAATATCCATATGCATGTTTTACCTGCTGTTGATATTATTACATTACTTGTTCCCAAGGATTAAGGGATTGCAGCCGCCATGTACAGGAGACATTTAGACTTCATTAATAAGCATAAAAAATTGTATATGATGGGTACAGCAGAGCTGTAGCAAACTCTAACAAAGTAAATAATGTATACAATAGTGTATGAAAATCAAAAACAAGAAAAACCTGAAAAAAAAGGGGGAAAATGGTGGATAGTGAAGGAAAAGGAAAAAAAAAAGTGATCGGGTAAGCCTTGGCTATGACTAATGCCCCATACACACGTGCAGATTATCTGCAGACTTTTGTCTGCAGACTTACCAAAACCATATAATATGAGGTCAAACCTAAACACTTTCAATTTGTATGCAATCCGGCAGGCCCTTGGACTACATAGAAAAGGCAAGTCTGCAGACAAAAGTCTGCAGATAATCTGCACGTGTGTACGGGGCATTAGGCTCACGCAACACGTCAGCTGTTTGCTTTCTAGTGCTCAAATGTAGCATATATATTTTTCCATCAAGGACTTTGGAGTTGCTGGATCTTCTCACTTATATATAGAACTTATTGTGGGAAGACACACTGAGCCTTGGCACCTGGGCTGTAGACTGCAGACTAGGATTGGATTGCTTCTGTTGAGAGAGCTGCATCTTTCATCTTTCCTCACAAACCCAGATCAGTTACATTCTGATCAAGAGATTGTCATTAGTTAGCATATATGGGGGCCTATACATAATGGTATACATCACAGTAACCCAGGGCCTTCCAAAGTACACCCCTACTCCACAATCAGATAATAAATATTAACCCTTGGATATGGATCCAATAGCATTCCAAAAATCTATCTATTCTGGTGTCAATCAACTAACAATAGTATATATTCAGTAATAATAGAGAGCGTTTCCCATTCTGCTAACCTAATTTCCTTAACTACAATATAGTAATAATCGTGATTTTTCCTTTACAGTTTATGACGATGATCCCAATCCTTCATTACTGTCTTACTAGGTCTTCCCGGCGTTCATCAATAAAAAGTCCCCCAACATCCATCCTGGGACTCAAGCTCCAGCAATCACCAGTTTGAGCGGGGATTTAAATACTTTTAAAATTGGAGCTAACGTTTATGCTAACGCCGAATAATGACCCTTTGACGCTGCGGCCATCTTACTGACTACCTAAAGTGTCCGAAGGGTAAATTAAAAGGAAAGTAAAAAAGAAAAAGATAAAAGGGGGGAAAAAATAAGGGATAAGAGGGACAATAAGAGAAAGAGAAAAAAAAAAAAGAGAAAAGAAAATAAGGGAGAAAAAGAAAAAAAAAAAGAAGAAAAAAGGGTAAAAAAGAAAATGAAAAAAAGAGAAAAAGAAAAAAAAGAGGGAAAGAGAAAAAAAAGAGATAAAAATAAAAAATAATTGGGTTCCAAATTCATGGCTAAAAAGCACTTACTTGAAACAAAATTCATAGTACAATACATTATTTACAAAACAAAATATAAAGATTATATATACACAATATCCTAAGCTATGATTTCTTAACATTATTTATGCCCATACATTTTATATACGTATTACAACTATTAAAACCTTGATGATATATTAAATAGTGAAAACCAGAGGTAGCACTATACCAAAATAAACATATTTTAAAGGCACAGCTTCCTTACACCAAAGGCTGTATCAACCCTTGAGGGTTGCACAAATACCCTTATCACAAGGGCAAAACGGCATCATTCAACCATGGGGGCTAGGTTGCTGTCAATTGGTGTATCCATCTTATTTCCTTTTATATGATCAATCCCAGTCATTACTTTAAATGGGGCTTCTTGCCCACAACTGTTTACAGAAAACCCCTCCAAGCCTCCTGTGGGAAATCATAGTCAGCCCCATAAACAAGTAAGCAAATGAGGCCCAGGATCCAACTCCATGAGCCTGGGTGAACCTCCTGTTGCTCCTGGAATAGGTTGCATTTCATTACATCAACTTAGCCTTGTAATAGGGAAGATGGCAATGTTTATAATGCCTTCATAGATATGGAAATCATGAATATGATCCTGGGCCATCCATCTCACAGGGCAATGCGTTGTAAGCTAATTACACAAGCTGTTGACATAAAGAAAGGATTCTCTGCAGTACAAATAAATTGTTGGATGAATAAATTGACAGAATGTACGCTGGTTTTAATTATTCTATATCCCATTAAACCATTACAGAAACAGCTTTACAATATTATAGAAGGAGAGTGATATTTATTTGTATCAAGGATGCAGCTCTTGTTACAGTTCCAATTACTGAAGCTGCCAAATTTTGTAAGTATAATTTAATAGGCTGCATACGAAATTCACATAATTTAGAATATATCGTAGAAAATAAGCTATGATGTAGAAATGAACAGTGAAGCAACCTTTTATTATTCTCACTGATGTTGTATTATTAATATGTGTATTTCACTTTAGTAGTTTATCTAGAATATTTCTATAATTTATAATATAGAACTATACAATATAAACAGTGGCTTGGAAGTTAATACTGTAGTCTTACAGCAATGGGATTCTGGGTTCATATCAAACCAGGGATACTGTGAGGATATGTATGAAACTGATAAGTTTTCCAGTGTTTGTGTGGGTTTCTTCCAGGCTCTTTCCAAAAATCCAAATGCATACTGGCTTTCCTAATTGGCTTCTTCCCAGCATGGCTCTAGGGTGTTTGTATGGCTGCCATAGGTAAAGTAGATGCAAAGCTACACAAGACAGATATTCCTGTGGCTGCTTCTGTGTGCTCTTTTAAAATGGAACTTTATGCTAAGGCATACAGTAGTTGTTTCCTTTGAAATGGACTTCTTTTGAAGTATTCAGCATATTTACTCAAACTATATACTTTATATTTGTCTTTTTTTTCCTCCATCCATGCCACCTAGTCTTTTTGCATCTTTTTCATGTGTTGTGTGAAATGCATTTGTTTGCACATATACAGTATATGATATTTTATATGCATATACACAAAAAATAATGCGCCTCCTATGATAAGCTTAATGTTATTATCAGTGCTGTATACATTAAACAAACAACCTTTAAAAAAATTCTTGAATGTGATTGGTTCAGTCCATATATCAAAAACACAAATGTAATATAAAATTTTGTGAAAATGGAAATAGTTCTTCTCACAGGAATTCCTGTAATGAGCCACGTGATGAAGCTGGGAAGTGCACCATACACGCTTGCCCACCAACACTATCAAGCCTCTCACCAGTTGGACATGATCCCCCATTACAGAGATTAACATAACATAGGAAACCATAAAACCTCTCCCGGAGTCTCCGAATTAGGTAAGATCAACAGGGTCCCAATATGAAAGGATCGCTTAGTAATCGCCACAGCTCCAAAGTAGACTCACATAGCCATCATACAGGGAAAAGGAATGAAGGACTCACATAGCATCAATACAGCTAGTACATATTTATTAGCAAAACCACAGAAGGTACTCACATTATTAAAACAAAACCAAATAATGGATGACCTTACTGACAGGTGGCATTGGCAGGCGTGATGACGTCACAGGTTTGTGGCCCTGATCAGCGTGTTTCACGTCACAGCGTGTCGTCAGGGAAACAGAAGCAAGGAGCAACATATACAGTATATGATATTATAGTTTAAGTAATTGAATACCCTCACTCAGCAGCGGGGATGCCGATGCACGGGGCTGGCGGCCGTGTTTGCCGCCGGTCACCTGTGATCGCTCCCCGTTGAGAGAGAAGGATGGGCAGCTGTTGTAAACACAGCTGACCGTTCTTCACCCCAAAATGATTGCAGAGCTCCTGTGGTCCTTCTATGTAGGATCACAGGTCTTTGTGATCATTTCAAAAGCCCAACCCCCCCAAAGTTAGTAAACATGCCCCTAGGCTTACATTTAACCCCTTGATCACCAACTAGGTTAACCTCTTCCCTGCCAATGTACAGTAAAAGTGCATATTTTTTTAGCATCAATTACTGTAGTAATGTCACTTGTCCCCCCCCCAAAAGTTCAAAAATGTCAGTTAGGGGTCTGATTTGTTCGTCGCAATGTCGCAGTCCTGCTGAAAATTACAGATCACCGCCATTGCTAGTAAAAAAAACTAAATACATAAAAATGACATAAATCTTTTCCCTAGTTTGTAGACGCAATAACTTTTGCGCAAACCAATCAAAATATGCTTATTTCAATTTTAAAAAAAATAAAAATATGTAGCAGAATACAAATTGGCCTAAAAGGATAAACATTTTTGATATTTATTTTTTATTTTTTTTTGGGAATGTTATATAACAGAATGTGAAATATATATATATATTTTTTTCAGAATTGTCGCTATTTTTTTGTTTAACGCGCAAAAAATAAAAATCGCATAGGTGATCAAATACCACCAAAAGAAAGCTCTATTTGTGGAAAAAAAAGGACATCAATTTTATTTTGGTACAGCGTTGCACGACCGCGCAATTTTCTGTCAAAGTAATGCAGTGCCGAATCGCAAAAAATGGCCTGGTCATTAAAGAGGCAAATCCTTCTGGTCCAGAACTGGATAATAAGTGTTTTCACAGACCAGAGCCAGTCGGTGTCAGCTCTGCTGTTGGCATAGAATATTACTGTATTTTGCAGTGCACATTTTACATAGTGTACGTGTTCACTTGAAAGATCTAAAATGCATAGCTTTAAAGAATTGTAACTGCTAAATTAATAAAGTACTGCAGCCTTTTCATGGTGCTTCAATGTGAATTTACTCATATGATTCTGTTCTGTGCAACCTCCCTTGCCTGGAGTTATTTTGTCTCTTAAAGTACATCCCCATGCCATCTCCTCCATAAAGCTGCCCATGTCCCATGCATTAAAAAATAAATAGTATACAAACCATAATATCATGGGGTAGTATTACTAAAACTGGTGCACACAGAATCTGATGCAGCTGTGCATAGTAACTGCCTCTAACTTCAGCTTGTTTAACTATGCTTTGGTAGTAAGCCCTCATTCACATTGGAGTGACTTGTCATGTGATCTGAGGTCAAAACCGCTGCACAGAGCAAGTGAGTTTGACATGTTTGTTAAAAAAAAAATGCCTTTAATTTAACTTTTAACATGGAAGAGGACTGCCTTTGGGCCACAGAGAGGAGGTAAGAATTGTGTAAAATATTGATGAACCATTCTTTTTCTTTAGAAAACCTGGAGTTCTACTTTAAAGCTAGAGTGCACTTGATCTTTCTTAGTGGAGAAAGCACTTTTTTTCTTTAGATCTCATACATTTCTTAACTGTGACACTGGGAAAAACACTGGGATGCCTTTTCACAGAAGACACAATGCATCCACTTCAGCATGGAATCACATAGTAACTGGGCCTTTTTGGGAGTCAACCCCTATGGTTTGACTGTAGCCATACGGCCACTCTTTGCAATGTGGTATGCAGATATGCAGCCGCTCTATGCCAAGGCCAACCCGCCAAGAGCACGTATATTTGCATGCCGTCGGCACCAAGAGGTTAAGCACAGCTCAGCATGACTTACTAAGAACCAGAAACTACTTTTTCCTCTGTTCTCCACTCCAGTTGGATGTACCTCAAATCCTCCAATGGCAACATGTTAAGTATACTCTATCCCCCCAGTTTGAGGAACCAGCGTAGTTCCCTTCACATGATAGACTTGCTTTCCTTTAATCAGAGATATTTTTCACCAATCAAAAACAGAAGTGTTGCTATGTACATCTGACAAAAAAGTCCCATACATTGGGCACAATTCACTAAAGGCTATCCCGTGCGTTATGATGGTCACGTGACCATTTAACACATGCTATAATGAAAATGTAAATTCACTATTGCTCGTATGCAGTATTTTGCACAAACACCAAAAATGCTTGTTAAATACCGCATAAAAAGGCATTCAAGTAAATTCACAAAAGGAAATAAATAAATAAATGCATTAAGTAATTAAGTACTGGTCCAAGCTTGCGATAACTATGCAATAACTATGGCAATGGCCAGACACCCCCCCCCCCCCAGTGATTGGTTTTAAAAAAAGATGGGAAAGTGCAAGCTGGAGCAGGTGTCCGCTAGATTTTAGCCAGGAGTGTTTTTTGGAGGCTGGCAGACAGCACAGCAAAGATGATGGAGCCCTTTGAATCCAGGCCTCTTGGAGTTTCTACAGAGGAGGAGGATGAGAGGATTTCAAGTGGTCCCTTAAAGGAAAGAAGCTTTAAGGAGCACACAATGAATCAATTCACGGATGCTGATACACTGCAGAAGTTTAGGTAATCCAAGCGTTTCAGGTTATCCAAGCCACTTATCTTGGAGCTTTATACCCAACTCATAGGGTACCTCGAGCCCTCAACACAGAGAAGCCGAGCCATAGCAGCCCTAGATAAATTGCTGGCTGCCCTACACTTTTTTTTGGAAAAGCATGGTATCAGATGCTTGCAATAACTTACTGCATGGTTTCATGTGGTATTTAGGGCATACTTCGGGAAGATAAGACATGTGAGATTTTAGGGAGAGTTTCTTCATGAATTACACAGTTTTCTTTTTCTGAACGTTGTGCATTATTTTACTGCATACTCGGATGCATTAAAATATCACTTAGTAATTTGTGCCCATTGTCTTAAAACCCCTTTACAAACCTCCTGAGTTTCAACAAAGTCCCAATTTTAGTTAGTTGTGTAGCTTTCACCATCTCATTGTTTCTACTTGACTAATCATTTGCCATTCTGAAACTATGTTACAGGAATCTTCTCATTTCCACCTAGAACATTGCTTAGCCAATGCTTTAACAGTAACAATTGTACTCTACTCCCTTTGCAGTCTATTTTTCAGATAAAGATTTAAAATGCAACCTTTAGCACTGTTCTGCAGAATGCTCCATTTAATTAAATAAAGTGCTTCTAACATTTGTGCCAGAAATATCTCATGTCACTACAGTGGTTAACTTTGTCTGGATTAACATAATGGAAGAGTAAAAAATACACTGTATAATGAGAACATATAAAGAGGTCACCTCAGTGAGTTTCTGCAGAAGTAGACACAGCTAAGCTTGTTGTTAGGGTAAGTTATTGACTTCATAATATAAAAACTTTAGCTAATAATATCAAATTACTAATAACTAGGTATAGGCCATACCATTCAAATAAATCACTTATATTTTATATATATTTTATATTTTATATATCACGTGTATTTTTTGTTGTGTGGATATGCTAATTTATTTGCTTTGCTCTGTAATGATAAAGACATGTTGTTATTAAATCTGAAATGTATGAATGTCTGTATGCTTAAATAATAAACAAAGTGCATCTTTTAAACTAATGACTTGATTTCCTGTATATGTCACCTTTCTTAAACTAAAACTTAACACAATTTTAATTTTTTTGCCAAAAGGCAGACTCCTTTTTGCAGAGGAAACATTCAAACCCCCCTTTTTTTTTTTTTTACTAAACCCTTTATCACTGACATAACCTTATTGTAACCCCAAGATGAACCCCCAACATGGAGCTAACCCCATGTTCTGTATTATTGCATCATCTTGTGGTGGTAGAAGCTATTTCAAATCCAAATGTTCCTAAATAAATTTACACCATTTTCAGAGGTTTTAGATGCTGACCATACACTCCCAGTCCTGACAGAGCAAGGTAATTTGAAAGTAAGGCCAGATTTTATAATTGGTCACCTTAGCCATGGTCCTGGGTGACTGGGCTTCTAGGGCAGTGCTTCCTGGGTAGCGCTAGGATCATTATTTGCCTTGAAGTCCCCTGTTAAGTCTAGTTTTTCATAATATTATTAGTTCATTAAGTGCCTCAACCCATATTTTACATCTCTGGAATACATACACAGTTCCCCGTGTTTTATCTTGTTAATCACTAGCTTCTAGAACAGCATTTCACATACATTCAGCATTTCATATACATGTTGAAATCAGCATTATTTTCTAAAAAAAAGCTACCTAAAACCCACAACCACTTGAAAAGCAGAAGCCCTGGAGAATAAAATGGTAGCTATTGCAATTTTTTATGTCATATAATTTTTGCATAGCCTTTTAGGAAAAAAATACACTTCAATGAATTTTAGTGCAGATAAGCACAATACAATACCCAATTTTTTGGCAAAATAAAAAATATGATATCGCATCTGTTAGGCGTTTGTGTCAGGGAATACCCGAACAATAAGTTAATTTGAGTCATTTTATAAACCAAGAAAAATCCTTTGAAATAACACCTTTTTATTCAATAGGTCAAATATTCACTATAAATTGTTTGATTATAGGCAGGCATAGACAAAATAATTCAGCATAAAAATTACAAAATAGTCCTTTCAACAATTGATGCTATATGTATATCTCTATGTATAGAATTAAATTCAATAATTTTATTCTCCCCTTAGATAGAATAATCATATATAACCAATTATCAGACAATAATTTTGTGTAATCCTACGGTTATTCCCCTGCAGTAGGAATAAGCATCAAACCATACAAAATGGTACGCCACTATAGCCCTAAATCAGAAAAAAAAATGGGAAAGGAAAAAAAGTATAAAAAAAGTTTGAATGGGTATATTATCAGGTGAGAGTGGTTAGGTTACTCAAAAGAAAAAATGTCAATAGGCTTTAACAAGCTAAGCAAACCAATCAATATCATGTATACTATGCTTACCCTTTTAAAATGGCTGCTGGCTTAAAATGGTCATTACCAAAACCTCCTAAAATGGCCGCCAAGTAAAGGTTGTAGTTGCCTTCCCAAAATGGCATCTTGCTATGTGGGAGCTGTGTCCTGACATCACTAAGGTATCAGATGATGCTTTTCTGATATTCAGATAATGTGGGATAAGTGTCTCTCTGATGGGTGGATCATTGTAAGGATCGATGGATGTCTGTCTGTGGTGTCCCTCAACTTGTCCTATATTCAGTTGTGAAAAATAAGCTCATAAAAATCTTTACTTAACCAGCCCAGAAGGTGGAATCTTCTCATTGGTTATTTTATGTTAACTAATTGTGGGTTTTCTTTTGCATTGCCATCTTTGACCACTAGGTGTTACAAGGAGACAGAGTATAGACAAGGAGCGTCTATACTAATTTAATCTTATAAAATAATCTGTTATAGGATCGACTATTCTCTCACTATAACAAGCCATAACATTTTGAGCACTGACAGGAAAAGGGAATATCTCATTAACATGGCATCTGAAAATTGGTGGGATATATTAGGAAGCAAGTGAACATGTTGTCCCTGAAGTTGATGTGATGAGAGCAGAAAAAAAATGGGCATCGTCATTTGTTGTGTATGGGGCTGTGAAGCCTACGGTGACCGGTGACCACAATCAAAAGCTTCTACAATGGTCACATGAACATCAGAACTGGACTACGGAGCAATGGAAGAAGATGGCCTAGTCTGATGAATCATGTTTTCTTTTACATCATGTGGATGACCAGGTGCGTGTGCTTCACTTACCTGGGGAAGAATGGCACCAGGATGTGGCATAAGAAGACAAGTTGGCAGAGGCAGTGTGATGCTTTGGGCAATGTTCTGCTGGAAAACCTTGGGTCCTGCCATTCATGTAGATGTTACTTTGGTGTCCATGCCTCAATGGGTCAGGAATGTATTAACAAAAGGGGGCCATACTCAATATTAGGTGTGTGGTCATAATGTTATGACTGTTCAGTGTATATATAATGTTTAGGAGATCTGCCAATCTATGAGCACATATTTCTGGTGCAGCAATATTTAAAATATATTTACCTTAATTTTAAAGAAAAATTTTAAATTATTAAAGTGCAAAAATAAAAATAAAAAATCCCTTTAACCACTTGCTGACCTGCCTTATGTACATATACTGTGGGTCGGCGTCTCTTCTGTGCGATATTACTACAGGTACGTCTTCTCCTGCTTCCAGGTCTGTGACACGTATGTGTGCCACCGGCGACCTGCTCCCACTGTAATTGGACACAGTAGGAGCCAATCAGCAGGTCTGGCGGACGTGGCAATCGTTCCCGAGAGAGGCAGAATGGCGGTCTGCCTGTGTAAACAAGGCAGATCGCCGTTCTTTTAGTAGAGGAGGTAGAGATCCTGTGTTTCTGCTTAGCAGGAACACGGATCTCTATCTTCCCACAGTTAAAGCACATCCCACACAGTTAGAAAGCACTACCTAGGGACACATTTAACCTTTTAATCGGCCCTGATGTTAACCCTTTCCTTGCCAGTGTCATTAGTACAGTGACAGTGCATATTTTTCAGAAGTGATCACTATGTCACTGGTCACCAAAAAAGTGTCACAAAGGGCCTAATTCACGGTACCTCCAGCATTGATTTTGTTCTATTTTAACTCCATGGTGAATAGGCGAAGGCGCCAATGCAATTCACTATACCGCCGGCTAAAACGTTATGAGCGATGTGAAATTCACTAAGATCAAATAACGTCAGGGCGAGAGTTAAAAACAGTCCAGCTAAAAGCAGGACTGTTTTTTTTCAAAATCACAATATATGCCAGGAAAAAAATGAATTGCTTGGGAAAGATGTGTTCTATGATATTGAGATGAACTGCTTTTAAACTGTGTGAAAATGTTAAGTATAAAAAAAAGATTTCAATAAAAGTGTAAAAATCAAAAATAGCTCCCGGAGTCTATTGCTGCCAGATAGCCCATGTGCGCATGCTCCATACCAAAATATAGGCAAAAAATAACGTTTTTGAAAACGTTAGCCGGCGGTATAGGGAATAGCGTTAGTGCGAATGCCTAATAGCGCTGTAAAACTGCGTTAATCAGGCGATAATGACAGAAATGCACATATCTATGTATGTGTGTGTGTGTGTATATATATATATATATATATATATATATATATATATAATCCTAATCTATCTATCTATAAATATCTATATATATATATATATATATATATATATATATATATATATATATGTGTGTATATATATATATATATATATACAGTGGGTACGGAAAGTATTCAGACCCCCTTAAATTTTTCACTCTTTGTTATATTGCAGCCATTTGCTAAAATCATTTAAATTCATTCTTCTTCCTCGTGAATGATACACATAGCACCCCATACTGACAGAAAAACACAGAATTGTTGACATTGTTGCAGATTTATTAAAAAAGAAAAACTGAAATATCACATGGTCCTAAGTATTCAGACCCTTTGCTGTGACACTCATATATTTAACTCAGGTGCTTTCCATTTCTTCTGATCATCCTTGAGATGGTTCTACACCTTCATTTGAGTCCAGCTGTGTTTGATTATACTGATTAGACTTGATTAGGAAAGCCACACACCTGTCTATATATGACCTTCCAGATCACAATGCATGTCAGAGCAAATGAGGATCATGAGGTCAAAGGAACTGCCTAAAGAGCTCAGAGACAGAATTGTGGCAAGGCACAGATCTGGCCAAGGTTACAAAAAGATTTCTGCTGCACTTAAGGTTCCTAAGAGCACAGGGGCCTCCATAATCCTCAAATGGAAGATGTTTGGGACGACCAGAACCCTTCCTAGAGCTTGCCGTCCGGCCAAACTGAGCTATCGGGGGAGAAGAGCCTTGGTGAGAGAGGTAAAGAAGAACCCAAAGATCACTGTGGCTGAGCTCCAGAGATGCAGTCAGGAGATGGGAGAAAGTTGTAGAAAGTCAACCATCACTGCAGCCCTCCACCAGTCGGGGCTTTATGGCAGAGTGGCCGACGGAAGCCTCTCCTCAGTGTAAGACACATGAAAGCCCGCATGGAGTTTGCTAAAAAACACCTGAAGGACTCCAAGATGGTGAGAAATAACATTCTCTGGTCTGATGAGACCAAAATAGAACTTTTTGGCCTTAATTCTAAGCGGTATGTGTGGAGAAAACCAGGCATTGCTCATCACCTGTCCAATACAGTCCCAACAGTGAAGCATGGTGGTGGCAGCATCATGCTGTGGGGGTGATTTTAAGCTGCAGGGACAGGACGACTGGTTGCAATCGAGGGAAAGATGAATGCGGCCAAGTACAGGGATATCCTGGACAAAAACCTTCTCCAGAGTGCTCTGGACCTCAGACTGGGCCGAAGGTTTACCTTCCAACAAGACAATGACCCTAAGCACACAGCTAAAATAATGAAGGAGTGGCTTCACAACAACTCCGTGACTGTTCTTGAATGGCCCAGCCAGAGCCCTGACTTAAACCCAATTGAGCATCTCTGGAGAGACCTAAAAATGGCTGTCCACCAACGTTTACCATCCAACCTGACAGAACTGGAGAGGATCTGCAAGTAGGAATGGCAGAGGATCCCCAAATCCAGGTGTGAAAGACTTGTTGCATCTTTCCCAAAAAGACTCCTGGCTGTATTAGATCAAAAGGGGGCTTCTACTAAATACTGAGCAAAGGGTCTGAATACTTAGGACCATGTGATATTTCAGTTTTTCTTTTTTAATAAATCTTCAACAATGTCAACAATTCTGTGTTTTTCCGTCAATATGGGGAGCTGTGTGTACATTCATGAGGAAGAAGAATGAACTTAAATGATTTTAGCAAATGGCTGCAATATAACAAAGAGTGAAAAATTTAAGGGGGTCTGAATACTTTCCGTACCCACTGTATATACCCAAAATATAATTTATATATATATATATATATATATATATATTTATTTTTTTAACAAAGAATTCTGGGTTCAGCTGTGCATGCTCAAACCATTTGCTATTTTGCACAGTTTTCTGTTCCAAAAATACTACATCAACTCTACCCCCATAAGAAATGCTTTCAATAATTTCATGAGCACAAAGTGGCTTTTTCATTTTGACAAGCACTTTCATTCATTAGTGAACTCGTGTTTTTGCATTAGGAACCAACAGACACAATTAATTACTTTGCTGGGCGTTTCCTTTACTGGGTGGGTGTAGTTTAACCAATGTTATATAAAGGCATGGTCTAGAGCAGATCATTTGCCCTCTGAAAGGCCACATGTCTTTCTGTCCGAATTGGCTTTTGGTTTTGGGGGTTGGGGTTGGGGGTGGGGGGTTTGCTGGCATGCCTAAGGACCCATATTGCAGTAAATGTATTTTGGTGGATGAATACTTTTCATGCTCTAAAGGTTTTGTATAGTTTTTGCAAAGTGTGTTTTTCTTCACTCTATACATGTGTTTTTTTCGTTACATGCCTCTGTGTAGCTGTATCTTCTAGTGATTTGATGGTAGCTTAAATGGAAAGGCAGGTTTAGGCAAACACTAACCCTAAAAGTATGCTGGGTATGTATTATCCTTAATACTAAGGTGTCTACAACTTTTTTTGCTTGACCGTTGGATATTGTAGGCTCTATATCTATTCATCATATGTTGTATGTTTGCACTGTTATTTGAATAAAGAATACTTGATTTGGGGTTTTTTTTTGGGGGGGGGGCGTTTCACCTGCCTGCCTGCTTGAGTGATTCATGATGTTTTATACATGTTCAATAAAGCTTATTCATTTGTACATAGATCCTGTTTTTTTTTCTTTTCTTCATATTTGTCTGGATGTAATTCAGATATGTTTTGTGTCTTTTGAATATAATCCATTTCTTGTCTTTTTGGTGTGTGTGCTATGCCAGTACAGTGTGAACGTGTGTATGGCTCCCTCCCTATACTCCAGTAGCATGTGTATGGCTCCCTCCCTATATACTCCAATGGCGTGTGTATGGCTCCCTTCCTATACTCCAGTGGGGTGTGTATGGCTCCCTCCCTATACTCCAATGGCATGTGTATGGCTCCCTCCCTATACTCCAGTGGCGTGTGTATGGCTCCCTCCCTATATACTCCAGTGGCGTGTGTATGGCTCCCTCCCTATATACTCCAGTGGCGTGTGTATGGCTCCCTCCCTATATACTCCAGTGGCGTGTGTATGGCTCCCTCCCTATATACTCCAGTGGCGTGTGTATGGCTCCCTCCCTATATACTCCAGTGGCGTGTGTATGGCTCCCTCCCTATACTCCAGTGGCGTGTGTATGGCTCCCTCCCTATATACTCCAGTGGCATGTGTATGGCTCCCTCCCTATACTCCAGGGGCGTGTGTATGGCTCCCTCCCTATGCTCCAGTGGCGTGTGTATGCAAATTGTAAAAAATATTTTTAAAAAAGTGTGTATGTTTAGATTTTGCAAAAAATATATATAAATAAACGAATAATACAACATTCCCGTTCAGCCTCTGTGGATGAATGTAAAAAAAAAAAATTCTCACCAAAAAATGATTACTAAATAAAAAATTGCTACAGCGCTGTATTCATGCATGACTGACTCACCTTTTTAGTTGACCTAGGTCAGTGATAGTGAACCTTGGCAACACGGGTGTTTTGTAACAACATTTCCCATGATGCTCATCTACATTGCAGAGTACATGAGCATTATGGGAAATGTAGGGCAAAAACATCTAGGGGGGTTAAGGGTTACCATCTCTGGCCTAGGTAAAACATTTCCAATACATTTTAGTTGTCTGTGTGCACCATTTTTAAAATAAAGCAAAATCCCTTTAAAATATATATCGCAACTGGCACATAGGCGTTCGCCCTGGACCAGAAATGACACCAAATTGGGTCGCACACATTCCAGGAAGTGGTCACAATCAACTGGCTAATCATGGTGAGGGCCACTTTCAGCCGTGAAGAAATGGCATTCATATGCAAAGTAAGTGTGTGTGTGTGTGTGGGGGGGGGGTCTGTGCTTGTAGTCAGAGCATTGATTACCAGTGCAGACCCTTGGGGGATGCCACTAGAGCCACCAGGGATTGCTGACCCATGGCCACCAGGGATGCCCACCCATGCCACCATTGATGACAATAAGTGCTCAGGGAGCCTGTTAGTGCCCTCCTCATCAGTGCTGCCCATCATTACCATCTATCAGTGCTGCCCACCACTGCCCATCAGTGCCACCTATCAATGCCCATCAATGCTGCATATCAGTGCCGCCTATCAGTGTCCATCAGTGCTGCATATTAGTGTCTCATCAGTGCCTGTCAGTGCAACAAAAAACATATTGATTTACAAAATTTTATTACATAAACAAAAACAAATTTTTTAGGGGTCAAACATTTAGCTCTTCTTTTAGCAAAAAAAATAATAAAACCTTGCAATGATCAAATACCACCAAAAGAAAGCACTATTTGTGTAAAAAAAATGTCATAAATTTGGGTTAGGTACAGGGTTGCATGACCGCACAATTGTCATTCAAAATGCATCAGCATAAAAAGCTGAAAATTGGCCTGGGCAGGAAGTGGGTTTAACTGCCCTGTAAGGAAGTGGTTAACTATTGAAACATAGGACTCAATATTCCAAGGGTAATCATGCTCAGCTCAATGGTTTAGTGGTTAGTGTTCCTATCTATAAACACTGAGATCATGAGTTCAAATACAAAGTATGCCATTACCTCCTTAAATTTTAGACAGTTGTAAATAAATACTGAAACTTGGCAAATGCATAATTGTACCCGGCACATATGCATGTCTGTTTCTTGAATATACATGGCCATTGACATGCAATTTTAGGTGATGTAGCCAATCTATTACTATGTGGCAAAAAAATAATCACACACGACTGTGAGCACACAGGGTGTTAGCATGTTTGGGGTTTGAACTCATGACCTAGCAATCTTTGTCTATGAGCATAGACCACTACACCAAAGTGCTGAATACAATCGGACATGCCTGAAAGTTTCAGATGAATAAAGAATGAAGATTGAAGGTTTGGGGGGGCATTCATTGCTCCACCAACACCTATGGGATTGTGACAGACCAATCAATACATAACAAGTTGGTATTATATGCTCATTTGCATATTTGAATTTGATTGGTCCGCTTTAAAATCAACTGTAATAACGGTTATTGCATTGTGGTTTGAACTTATCTAAGTAATAACTGCGTCAGCAGTTAATCTAAGGGCGGGGACAGAAGAGGAAAGTTGTCCTGTCTGTTTCTCCCTGCCTTGTATTGCCTGAGGAGCTGCCTTTTTACTCCGTCCTCTGTGCCTGTCCTCCGGCTGCAGATTCTCCATTCTTGTCCCTGCTCTGCTTGTACTTTCTCTGTTCCATCCTCTGTGCCTGAACGGAGCTCCGTGGATCATTCACTGCCTGCGACCCCCCCCCCCCCGCCTCTGCCTGCACTTCACCCGGTTACCGACCTTCACAAGATGCAGTCCTTGCTCCAATCGGTCCTGGAGAGGGCGAGCTCCGCCGAAGGTGAAGCCTGGATCCGCCGCTGTCTCGCCATGCCGGACTGCCCTGTCCCTTCAGGTGATGACGCCGGGATGTTTGCGGCCCCCTCCTCCTCTGCTGGGCCCCGTGCTGGACTTCCTTCCCTTCCTGGGAATCGAGTTGCTAGTCGCCACCTTCCTTCCTTTGCCCGCCCCTCCCGGTCTCCGCCTTCTGCCTCTCAGGAAGATCGTCCTTTGCCTGCTCCTTTGCCGCCCCCCCCCCACCCGGCGACTGCGCAACACACAGCTCCGGCCGGGACAACAGGCCTGTAAGAAGGCCTAAGAGATTTGGTTCCCCATCACCACCTCGCAGCTCCGCCGCTTCAAAAAAGGGCAGGAGCGGGCGTTCTGTGGACAGACGTCCTGTTATTAAAAATGTGCATTTTGTTTGTCCTCCTCCTGAGGTTCATGTCTCCCCCTCCCCTATTTCTTCTGATCCTTTACAGGATGCTGCTTTGGAGCCACCTTCTGGTGTAAATGAGGTACTACATGCCCAAGAATTGCCAGAAGATGTGTCAGCTCCTGTGACAAGTGGTGAGTCTGATAATTTACAAATGTTGTTAGATTTGGCAAGGTCATTTAATGTATTGGTGAATCAGGTTGTTAATGTAC
The DNA here is from genome assembly GCF_965119305.1 of Pelophylax lessonae. Taxonomy (NCBI): domain Eukaryota; kingdom Metazoa; phylum Chordata; class Amphibia; order Anura; family Ranidae; genus Pelophylax; species Pelophylax lessonae. The sequence goes on from NC_138769.1 coordinate 70,447,424, forward strand.
AAAAATCACCTGTTAATTCTGTTGCACCTGTTTGGATTGATCATGTCGGTGCTGTTTCTGATTTACCTTTATCTACATCTGTACCTGTCTCCACTTTACAAGTGCCTCTGCCGGTATCCTCTTCTTCTGTACCGGAAACCTGTTACAAGGAGGCTATGACGTGCGAACTTTCGCCGTTAGGCTACCATTTGAATTTAGTATTGAAAGAAAAGATCTGGAAAGGAGAATTTGTGGATATATTGTCTTTACTTCCTTCTTCTAAAGATAACCGTTTTGATAAAAAAGATAATGAGAAATCTGATGAGCGCAGAACACCGGCCAGATCTTTTAATAATTGGCTTCAAGGTTTCTGTATCTACGCCAGTGTGATGGGGGAAAAACATCCTGAATGTTGTAGTGGTTTGTTTCAGCATGTTGAAATAGTTCTAGAAGCCTATAAAAATTTTAATGGGCTTGCCTGGTTTTTTTATGACGAATCTTTTCATCAAAAACTTGCTATACATAAATCTATGCATTGGGGGACAAAAGACGTTGGGCTTTGGCTGAACCTTCTTTTACCTCAGCGTTCTTTTGTAAAGCCAATGTCTGTTACCCCGCCTGCTCCTTTTAAAAAAGGTTTGTGCTTTAGCTTTAATGAAGGCCAATGCAAGTGGCCGGGCACATGTAGATTTAAACATGAGTGTTCTTTCTGCGCGGGCGCTCATTCTGCCTCAAGATGTTTTAAGAAGCTGGCATCTCACTCTTCCAATCCTCAGCCTGATATTTTTTGTAAAAGTGGTCACACCGGTGAGGGTAGCAGAAATGCAACCGTGGCTTCAATTGTGGCCAAACCGAATGATAGCTCGCAACCTATTTGATGGTTTCTCTGTGGGTTTTCTACTGCCTTCCTTTACAGGTTCAGGATGTGTAGTGCATGATAATTTGAAGTCGGTGTCCAGAAATGAAGCTATAGTTGCTGAAAAAATTTTAAAAGAGCTTCGTGATGGCAGAATTGCAGGCCCTTTTGTTGCGCCTCCTTTTGTTGATTTTCGGGTTTCACCATTGGGAATTATTCCAAAGAAAGAACAAGGCTCTTTTCGTCTTATACACCACTTGTCATTTCCTAAAGGCTTATCGTTGAATGACGAGTTGGATCATGACATTTGTGCTGTTTCCTATGCTTCTTTTGACGATGCCTTGCGCATAATTCGCAATGTTGGTGACTCAGTCCTATTGGCTAAAGCTGATGTTAAATCAGCTTTTAGGCTACTTCCCATTCACCCTAGTGCATACAATTCGTTGGGTTTTAGATTCGATGGTTTTTATTTCTATGACAAATGCCTCCCAATGGGCTGTTCTTTATCCTGCAAATATTTTGAGATGTTTTCTTCATTCTTGGAATGGGTGGTTTGTTATCGCACGAAGTCTCTTAATGTTGTTCATTATTTGGACGACTTCCTCTTTGTAGGAAAGGCCGGCACTTCGGACTGTTTATCTATTTTTTCCGAATTTGTTGTTGTATGTCGCCAATTTGGAGTTCCCTTAGCTCACGAAAAATCGGTTTTTCCTACTAGGTGTTTGGAATTTCTGGGCATTACTATTGACACCGCTGCAATGGAGTTTCGTTTGCCTCCTGCTAAGATTTATAGGCTATATACTCTAATTGATTTTGTCTTGTCAAAACAAAAAGTCACTTTGAGGACTTTGCAGTCAGTTTTGGGTTTATTGGCCTTTCGCGTCTCGGGTTATTCCCATTGGTAGAATTTTTTCGAGACGTTTATATAAAGCTATTGCTGGTGTTTCATCCCCCTTTCATTTTATTCGTCTTACTCGCAGTTTACGTGATGATTTGCTTGTATGGAAAAAAATTTAAAAAAATTATAATGGGTGTTGTTTGTGGAGACAGCCTTTTTGCTCCTTGTCGGCCTTAGATTTGTATACTGATGCTTCAGGTTCCATTGGGTATGGGGCTTTCTGGCAAGGCCACTGGTCGGTAGGCTTATGGCCTGAACCTTGGAAGTTGTCCGGTTTAACTAAGAATATAGTTTTCTTGGAAATTTTTCCATTACTGGTTTCCTTGGAGTTGTGGGGTTCTAATTTCCGTAATCGTAATTTGTTGTTTCATTCAGATAATATGGGTGTCGTCTATGCCATTAATTGTTTAACTTCAAAATCTTTGCCCGTATTAACTGTATTGCGTCAATTGGTTTTTATGTGTTTAGAACTGAATGTTTGGATTAAGGCGAAATATATACCAGGTAAGTCGAATTTAATCGCTGACTCTCTCTCTCGCCTACAGCTAGACCGGTTTCGGGAATTAGTTCCATATGCAGACGTTCGCGGCAATTTATGCCCTCAGCATTTGTGGGATCTGCTTTGACTCCGGTGCATCAAGCTGTTCGTAATTCATTAGCCCCCTCCACGTGGGCGCACTATTTAGCCGCGTGGCGTATGTGGGACGGTTAAATAAATTCTCTGGGAAATAATCCGGAGATTTCTTTGGAGGACCTCGTTCTAGAATTTCTTAATTTTTTGATGTCTAAGGAATATTCTTATTCACATATACAAAAAAATGCTTAGTGGTGTTTCTTTTTTCTTTAAATTATCGGATATGCCTTCATGTATGTCCTTCTTTCCAGTCCAACAGGCGTTGAAAGGATACAGAAGAGAATTTGTTAAACCGGATTGTAGGTTTCCCATATCTTCTTCCATATTGTTGACCATTTGCAAGGCTGCAGATTCTGTTTGCTTTTCGCCATTTGAGGCTTTGCTATTTAAAGTGGCGTTTAGCCTTTGTTTTTTTGGCGCTTTTCGAATATCTGAAGTTTTGCCAAAAAATTCTTCGAGTATTTATTGTTTAATGTTCACGGACTTAAAAATTAGTCCTGATTTTATACAGATTTATTTAAAACGCAGCAAGACAGATCAAATTGGACGTGGCCGCTGGATCACGCTTCGTCCTTTGCATGGTTCTTTGGTTTGCATTGTTTCTCTTCTGTCCGAGTATTTAAAAGTACGCCCTGCTGGCTCTTTGTTGCTGCTTCATATGTCGGGTCTTCCTCTTACCATTTACCAATTTAATTAGGTTTTGAAACATTGTTTAGCACATGCAAATCTTCAACATCTTCGCATTACATCTCACTCCTTTCGTATCGATGCTGCCACCGAAGCTGCATTATTGGGTTTCCCTGCTCCAATTATTAAACGTATTGGGAGGTGGGATTCGAACTGTTTTCGGAGTTATGTGAGGCCTAATTTTATCATTTAACTTGCAGGTTGTCGGAAACATATTTGGATTCTCGGTCATTCCTTCATATTCTGGGCCTCTCGTAGGGCAGCTCTGAGATGCTATGGTTCGAACCTTGGTCTGGATATGGATGAATTTCAAGTTTGGTGGTTGGGTAGGAGGGGCATGTTATGTGTTGATTTGAATGATTCTTTGCCATTTTTAATGTCTCATTGGCCATCCCCTTCTATTATTATTTTGCATTTAGGCGGTAATGATATTGGGTCTCGTACGACTTTGGATATCATTTCTGCCCTTAGATTGCAATTTTTGAGGCTGCATTCTTTATTTCCACATTCGGTTTTAATTTTTTCGGAAATTGTCCCCAGACTCAGTTGGCATTTAATTCCTGAGCTTAAATTTTGTAAAAATATCCGTAAACGTATTAATAGATATTTGGAAAAATTTTTGCCTTCGATTAATGGTTTTTCGTACAGACACGTTGACTCAGAAGGTTACTTGCCTGGTTTCTTTCGTCCAGACGATGTTCATTTATCGAATATTGCTTTAGATATTTTTAATTTGGGGCTTCAGAATAGTATTGAAATGGCCACGGTTAGGTTGGTGGGGTGCCAGGCTCTTGTTGTTTGAGCCTGGCTGGTGGATATTGTATGTTTATGTTAATTAACTTGAGCAATCAATGCTGAGTTAACATAAATATAGTTTATTAATATTATATATGTTATAAAATATATATATATTTATGTATAATATATATATATACAAATTTTAATGGTTATATCAATAAAGGGCCGTGGCCAATTTTCAAGCCATATTCTAAGTCTGGTCTCTTTTATTTATGTTTCTTATTTATATATTAGATATATGTTTTTTCTTCTGATGGGTTCTGTCTACGGTCCCATGAAGGTTTGGGGGGGCATTCATTGCTCCACCAACACCTATGGGATTGTGACAGACCAATCAATACATAACAAGTTGGTATTATATGCTCATTTGCATATTTGAATTTGATTGGTCCGCTTTAAAATCAACTGTAATAACGGTTATTGCATTGTGGTTTGAACTTATCTAAGTAATAACTGCGTCAGCAGTTAATCTAACGGCGGGGACAGAAGAGGAAAGTTGTCCCGCCCTCCCCACCCCTATGTTTACCCTATGTCACGGTCCTTTTTTGGATATCTTTGTACTTGATACTTTGATGTCAACTTGAGTGGTTATAACTGAGTTGATGATATATATTGTGGTTGTGGATATTGTATGTTTATGTTAATTAACTTGAGCAATCAATGCTGAGTTAATATAAATATAGTTTATTAATATTATATATGTTATAAAATATATATATATATTTATGTATAATATATATATATACAAATTTTAATGGTTATATCAATAAAGGGTCGTGGCCAATTTTCAAGCCATATTCTAAGTCTGGTCTCTTTTATTTATGTTTCTTATTTATATATTAGATATATGTTTTTTCTTCTGATGGGTTCTGTCTACGGTCCCATGATAATTAGACAGCTGTGTAGTCTGCTATTAGTAAATCTAACGGTTAAAACACATAAGATACATAACTATACCTAAAAAAGAAAAAAAAACAAACATAATAGATGACATTGCTGTGTAATAGTGATTCAGAATAGACAAATTTCTTTTTATGAAAAACATAAACGGAATTTGGTTAACTCCAAACCCAAATTCACTATTTGGTTAACTCCAAACCCAAATTCACTTAAGCACCTAGTTGAAGTTTGAATTCTGGCAGCTTCACCTAATTAAGATGCTAATGAGTTTAGCTTGGAGTTAGTTTTGGAGAAGTGAGCAGCTCTAGTTCAAACTCTGAGTGAATTAGGCTCCAAGTGTCTGATTTGTCCACTACAAAACCGTAGTCCTGCTATAAGTCACTGATCGCTGCCATTACTAGTGAAAAACAAAAACGAAATTCCATAAAAATATTCCATAGTTTGTAGACACTATAACTTTTGCCCAAACCAATCAATATACGCCTATTGGGATTTTTTTTTTACCAAAAACATGTAGCAAAATACATATTGCAAATGTATATATTCAGCGGAATATATTCCTCGCACCTAGGAGTGCCTAATCAAATGGGTATTGTGGCTACTAGATAAAATAAATATATATATTGGATGAGCAGCTGCTATAAAGTGCAAAGTGAGTATGTAGGAAATCCCAAACTAGATGAGAAAATATAGCGCTTGCTGGTGTGTGCAGGGAGCTAAAGGAGTGGGTATGCAATATAGTAATATCTAAAAATCTCTAAAACTTTAAAATGGGCTGTGCCCCTAAAACATAGATATTATAAAGGATAATATAATTAAATAATTATTGTGCCAAAATCAAGTCCAACAATTCACTGTGATAATAAAGTGCTGAGTGATATTCAAAATAGTTCATAGGTGACTCAGCCCCTGTTCACACTTGTGCGTGTGCGGGGTTCGCATGTAATGTCGGAGCGCACTGCTCCGACATTACATGCGATCGGCTGTGCGGTGCGAGTTTAGCCATACAGTTTGTATGGCTAAATTTGCACCGCACCCGCAGCAAACACGCACAGGACCCTTTTTGGCAGCCGCATCAGGATCGGATCGCACAGCGGTTCACACTTGTGCGATCCGATCCTGTGCGAACTGCACGATCGCACTGCGATATGCGATCAAACTGGGGGTGTCGTTAAGATTACATTGACACCCCCAGCGTATCGCATATGGCAGTGTGAACTGCCGGGGGTGCGTGTGCGATGCGGGAACAGGCTGCGGATTCGCAGCCTTCCCGAACTCGCATAAGTGTGAACCGGACCTCAGTGGTTTACCCCATCTGGGGGATTCTGGCCGAGAGGGATAGGAGCCCAGCAGTTGCCATTATTCTGACCGGGAGGGTCACCAAAGCTCTACTGGTCTCTTTGCCGTAAGGTAGTTGAGACACACCCTATCTGGTGAGTTTACATCATACCCTTAATATCTGCATGATTGGATATCCTGTCCCATTGGAGGATCCAGCACCAAGCACCACCACTTTTTCCCCTTTTTTGGCACTTTTTTTGGAATATTCACCACTGAGTCACCTATGAACAATTTTAAATATCACTCAGCACTTTATTATCACAGTGAATTGTTGATTTTGGCACAATAATTATTTAATTATATTATCCTTTATAATATCTATGTTTTAGGGGCACAGCCCATTTTAAAGTTTTAGAGATTTTTAGATATTACTATATTGCATACCCACTCCTTTAGCTCCCTGCACACACCAGCAAGCGCTATATTTTCTCATCTAGTTTGGGATTTCCTACATACAAAATACATATTGGCCTAAATTTATTAAGAAATTCGATTTTTTATATTTTTTTATTGGATGTGTTTTATAGCAGAAAGTAAAAAAATATATATATTTTTCAAATTGTTGGTCTTTTCTTGTTTATAGCGCAAAAATTAAAAACCGCATATGATCAAATAACACTCAAAGACATCTCTATTTGTGGAAAAAAAAAACATCAAATTTATTTGTGCACAGCGCAATTGTCAATTAAAGTAACACAGTGCCATATCGCAAAAAATGGCCTGGTCATTAAGGGGGTAAACCTTCCAGAGCTGAAGTGGTAAATATAGTGCTTAGGGGGGTCCCCTTAGTCTGCCTGTAAAGCAGAACATCTGTACTGTGTATATAACATGCTACAGCAAAAATGACATTTTATTCAAAAGAAATCACATTCAAATTGACTCACGTTTCCAGGTATTTAAAATGAAAGGGGGAAAAATGCCCATACCAGGCCCTTCAAGTCTGGTATGGATTTTAAGGGGAAGCCCATGAACAAATGTAAAAAAAGCAGTGTGGGGTCACCCCCAAAATCCATACCAGACCCTTATCTGGGCATGTAGCCTGGAAGGTCAGGAAAGGGGAGGGGGGTGGTGGTGAGTGAGAACCTCCCTCCTTAACCATACCCGGCCACATGCCCCCAACATGGGCGGTGGGTGCTTTAAGGTGGGGGGGATCTGCCAAAAGCACCTTGCCCCATGTTAATGGGGACAAGGGTATCTTCCCGGCAACTCTAGACTGTGGTTATTGGGGCCTGCGGGCAGGGGGCCTATTAGAATCTAGAAGCCCCTTTTAACAGGGGGCCGCCTAATCCCACCCCCCTTCCATGTGAATGTGTAGGGGTACATAGTACCCCTACCCATTCACCATTAAAATGTGTAAAAAAAATAGTTTTTGACAAATCCTTTATAAAAAAAATAAAAAACAGTGTCCCCTGATGTAAAAATACTGTCAATCATGCCACCCACCACACTACCGACCTGGAAAACAAAAAGCTCCGCCTTCTAGGACGGCCGCCCGCTTAATGCCTTCTCCGCGCTGGCAATGTCACCTGGTGGCCCCGTCCCCCTTGTAACATCACGAACTGGTGCATGCTTGGCTGGTGATGTTAAGGGTCTGGACTAGGAATGGGGGGGGGGGCACACCGTTTTGTTTTTTTTAACTGGCAATTTTTTTTTTGATTTTGATTCAGCTGTCAGCGGGAAACCCATGGACAGCTGATGAGTCATCAGTTGTTAAGGACGACGGGGCAGGCTTCCCGGCCCCTCTCCTTAACAACCAGCTTACACTGTGCCCTCATTGGGCAAAGCTTTGCCTAATCAGGGTGCAGAATGCACTGTGCAGCATGCAGTGCATTGCAGGGTGTTTCGCCGGGCGAACAACAGGCGAACGCCCTGCAATTTAGGTGTTCAGCAAATGGTCGAACAGGCAAATGTTCGGCCCGAACTCATGCTTGTTCATCCAACTCTAAATACTAACAAAAAATCAACACATAAGTATGTAATGGGATTACCAATACACAAGCATATGATAATATTGTGTCTGAACCTGTTTAGGTAATATGATATTTCAGTTCAGAAACCTGTCTTTTTATATACTATGTGTATGGAAACAGTGAGGTTCATTTGATACATTTCCATCAACACTTAAATACACTGCAATGATGTCAATAGTTCCGTATTCATATAATGAACTTGTAGAGGTTGCACACATATTTATATACACTTTATTACCAAAAGTATTGGGACGCCTGCCTTAACATGCACATGAACTTTAATGGCATCCTAGTCTTTGTCTTTAGGGTTGAGTAGTGAGTTGGCCCACCCTTTACAGCTATAACAGCTTCAACTCTTCTGGGAAGGATGTCCACACAGTTTAGGAGTGTGTCTATGGGAATGTTTGACCATTCCTCCAGAAGCCAATTAGTGAGGTCAGGCACTGATGTGGATGAGAAGGCCTGGCTCCCAGTCTGCGCTCAAATTCATTCCAAAGGTGCTCTATGGGAGTGAGGTCTGGACTCTGTGCAGGCCAGTCAAGTTCCTCTACCCCAAACTCGCTGATCCATGTCTTTATTGACCTTGCTTTGTGCACTGGTCCAAATCATTTTGTGGAGCGGGGATTATGGTGTGGGGTTGATTTTAAGGGGTCGGGCTTTGCCCCTTAGTTCCAGTAAAGGGAATTCTTAAAGTGGAGTTCCAACCACCTGTGAAAAAAATAAAATTTAGTAGCTACAAAAAGTGTAGCTGTTGACTTTTAAAGGACAGCTATCCCACAGTCCAGCTGTGCACTCAGTCCAGCTGTCTTCATCCTCTGTCCTCCCTTGGCAGAACTGGTATCTTCATTATGGGCACCCAGCTGTGACAGATTGTGGCTTCACAGCCGAGTGCTCACTGCGCATGCGTGGGTCGCACGGCGCATTGTGAATGGTGGATGCAGTCTTCCGGGACCTGTCAGTATCCTAGAAAAAAGCAGGGAGGGGGGGGAGGAAGGAGATCATCCATTGCCGAGTGCCCGATTTTGACAAGTACCTGCCCCCCCCGCTCCTCAAAAGTGGCAATAGTGCAAGAGGAGCGGGGGACAAGTCCTTAAAGTGGAACTTCCCCTTTTGGGTATAATAAGGCTTACCTATAGGTACTCTAAATATCTCCTAAACTTGCACCATTTAGTGCACCGATGAAGTAATCGGCGCATGCAATCTGAGGAAACGGTCGCCCATGCCGTTTCTTCAGAAGCCTATGCCGTGACCTGTGGCTCCCACGCGCATGCACGGGAGTGACGTCATGCGGTTCCGGCCAGTAGCACAGCTGGAGTCAGCAGACCCAGAAGGAGAACGGGTGAAGATTGATGCGGGCTCCAGTGGGGGCTTCATTTGGAGTCAAGTGTCTTTAATGTGCTAGTATATAATGCATACTAGCACATTGTGCCTTTACTTTTAGGGTAACAAAAAAACAAACAAAAAAAAAATCACTGGCTTTACTTTCTCTTTAAGGCATCAGCTTACCACGATATTTTGGACATTTTCATGCTCTCAACATTGTGGGTACAGTTTGGGGTCCTTCATTTCTAAAGAACAAAGAACACAGACCTCTCCTCGTCTCCCTTCCCCTCTTCATCTCCATAATCCTCCCTCATCCCCGCCTCCCCTCACCCCCTCCTCGTCTCCTCTTCCTCCTTATCTCCATAGCCCTTATTGTGAACAAGCAGAGAGTACAGACATATAGCAGTACACAAAATTCCTGGATGAATCAATAGGTAGTTTGTCACACTATTTGAACAGATAGAACAAACACATTCAATGGTATATTTAGCAGACCAAATTGAATCAAATAGGTTCACTGTTAGGGTTTACATACACTCTAAATTAGGACTTTTAAGGGCAGGTTATAACCCCTGTCAGGTTTTTTTTTTTTTTTTTTTTTAGCCATCTGTGTCCCATTGGGGAGATTTACTTTCACTCTCTGTCCTAAAGTCAAGACAGGAATTGAGAGGAAATCCTTAAAAAGTAAAGGAATCCTTTGCACCAAAAATTGGGAATGTTCTTATACTTTCACTTTCAATGATAATGTTAAGCAGGACAAATACAGAGGAAGAATCTCCCTAACAGGGGCAAAGACAGCAAATGCAGCAGCTTCCTCTATTTAGGCTTAAGTGAATTTAGATTTTAGTTCCACTGTAGTGAGTGGAGCAGTGATTGATTGTTTTGGTCTGCTCAGGGTTTCCTGAGCTGAGAGTTTGATTACTCCCACCTGCTTTTAAAAAGTTTTCAGGACAGATAGATTTAAATGATACGTTGAATATTTATCATGCCCCAGCCAATCCCTGGAAGGAGACATCCACAAGGTGGCTGTAGAGGTGATAAATATTCAGGAGGTTGGTACAGTGTTCTTTCTTTGTCAGGGAGGGTTCTAGTCCTCCTGGGGCTGCTGCCCCTAGTAGAAGAATCACTTCTCATGAGACAAGAGATTGCAGTCTGGGTCTCAGCAGCTGTTGGGCTAAAGGCCTGGGGAAGATTGCCAAAGAAGTATACTTGCTGGAAGGCACTTTCTTTAAGTCCTGGTCTGGAAAAGGATCTTTTTATCTCCCTCACTAAGGATCCATCTGAAGATGCTTGGTTTCAGACAGCTCCTGCAATATTGTGAGTAAAAACATTTGCTGGCCACTATTAGATTAGCAAGTTCCAAAAAGGAACTAATGGGTTCATTTACTAAAGCTAGAGAGGGCAAAATTAGTTACAATTCTGGAGAAAAACCAATCAGCTTCCAGGTTGTTTTCCTAAATAATTAAACTAAATAATTAAACCTTAATTAAACAAGCTGAGGTTAGAAGTTGATTGGTTTCTCTGCAAAATTGTGACAAATTTTGCCTTTAGTAAATCAACCCCTAAGAGACATAAGTGTCTCTATGGACTTCTGCTGTAGGGTCCTAGATATACTGGCCATTCCCTGTTACCTTCCCAAACAGCTGCTATTAGAAGATTAGTGAGGAGTTTGTCCTCCCATCTGAGGCTGCAAACCAAGCAAGTGTTGTGGATAAGGCTCCTAAAAGGAGAATTGTAAGAGATGTTTATTTAGGAAATCATGTGGAAGTTTCAAAGGAAGTTACAGTAAGTGTTTACCTAGGGCTACTGTAAGAAGAGATAAAAGTGCATTTTTAAAATTGGCAAAAAAGTTAGTTAGGAGTGCAATGTTGATGTTGTTGTGCACCTTGGCACAAATGATTTGTTCCAGAATGATTTGTTCCAGAATGATTTGTTCCAGAATGATTTGTTCCAGAATGATTTGTTCCAGAATGATTTGTGGTGCCGTAAGCAGAACTCTTTCAATAAGGAATGAATAATTAAAATATCCCATACATTAGCTTTAAATATATAAAATTATGACACTACAACTTGCATTGGTACAAACGGCCACGGCCTTTATTAAATATTTTTTTTAAATACCATGTGGGATTTAAAACAAAGGTATAGCTTGGCCCTAAAGCCCAAACTAACCACCACTGAAATTTAAACAAATAATACATATATATACTGTAGGCTAGCCAAAAAGCACAGCCTATACCACAAAATAATATTAAACATCCCACAACCACTAAGCCGTGACAAAAACAGAACACAGGGCGGGCGGGAGGGACAAAAAGTCCTGAAGCTATTGTCTGTTGCTCCCGCTGCTGAATGAATTTTAACCGTTAGATTTCCTCTTCATATAGGGGAGTCCAAACGGCTCAAGGTGAAAAGTCTGTAACTTTTGGACCAATCAACAACAGGTAATAAAAGTAACCAGTAATATTACATTGTCATTGCCCAATCAATAATAGAGTTAAATGACCAATCATATATTCAATCTTATCAACCAATAGACTGTCTTTAATAACATATAATTAATTTTTTTTTTTTTTTTCTTAATACCAACTGTCATGCTACGTCCCCACAAATGAATGACAGGTACATTTTATGACCTGTCCTTCATCTTTTTGGTGCCGTAAGCAGAACTCTTTCAATAAGGAATGAATAATTAAAATATCCCATACATTAGCTTTAAATATATAAAATTATGACACTACAACTTGCATTGGTACAAACGGCCACGGCCTTTATTAAATATTTTTTTTAAATACCATGTGGGATTTAAAACAAAGGTATAGCTTGGCCCTAAAGCCCAAACTAACCACCACTGAAATTTAAACAAATAATACATATATATACTGTAGGCTAGCCAAAAAGCACAGCCTATACCACAAAATAATATTAAACATCCCACACGCCAAGCCCATTAAGGGGATGGCACCACCACAAGGCCTAAGGCCAATTCAATGCAAGATTGTAGGCCTACATTAAAAATATCATTCGCCACATCTGAAAAATGAACCAAATCCTTTCTATAAAAACCGCCTAATACCCCCTCCAGGTCATAGTGTCTATAAGACAGTCCGCCTACAGAGGGCATAAATTTAGCCACGGATCGATTTATACGTTTGCGATTTTTCTCTAAAAACAATTTACCCTCAGAGAACCAAAGCAAACGCGAAACCATCTCCGAAAACACCAACCTACAGGAAGGAAAAATAGAATTAAAATACAAGAAATCAGATCTGTTTTGCAAAATAATATCAATATTTTTGCGAGACCCTAAATCATTACCACCGGCATGTATAATAATAATATCAGGAACGGGCCACTTCATGCAAAGATCAGAAAACATAGAACGTATGTCAGTCCATAGAAGACCACGAACACCACACCAATATATTTTCACTGATGTAGAAGGAAATCCTAGATTACTGCCATAAGTCCTTAAATTAGCTCTTCTGTGGGCCCAAAAAATATAGGAATGCCCGATAATCCATACAATTTTAGCATTACCTGCAAATTTCAAAATGAAAGGTTAGGTCTAACGTAAGATTTGAAAGCATTTGATCTCCACCTGCCAATATTTTGAATAGAGCCACTAGAAAAACCTGCAACAGAAGCAGAAGTGGCAGCCCCAATTCTAAACGAATGAGACGTGATTGGCAAATGGTCCAAATGCAATTGGGCCAAACATTTTTTAAGAATAGCACTAAATTGAAAGACAGTAATAGGAAGACCATTTTGGTGAATGAAAAATTGACCAAAAAACAGAGGCCTAACTTTCAAATACTGTTCCACCAGCAACACAACACAAATGGTAGTATCAACCTGTTTATTCAAGGAAATCAAAAAACCTTGTCCAGATTGGTCAGTTTTACTTTGCCTCAAGCAAATCCTCAAGGACCCGTCAACCAAAGATACATCTTGAAACAGCAAACCATTACTTGCTTTAGAAGACGAAGCAAATAACTCGGAGACTCTAAAGGCTCCAAAATAACAGACACAAAAAGCAGTCTGAAACAATAAAGATTCAAAATTTGAAAAACAAACTGAAGAGGTAGCACCACAAAGACTTTTCAAAATGGACAACGATATGGCAAACCTCTTATCAGGAACAACATGAGCCTTACGATAACCACGCAAAATAACTTTCACAGAAAAATGACTAGCACATGATGGATAACCACTCAAACGTGCAAAAAATGAAATGCCAGCCAAAGTTTTATTTACATAAGCAAAAGAAATTTTTTTACCACATAAGTCATTCAAAAACAACATAACAGACCCCTCATCCACAGGAAGAACAGCCCTACCTCTGGATAACCAGAAGGAGGACCATAATCCCCACGAGGACAGATAAGATGACCAAGTAGAAGGAGCCAATGAATTCCGAATAGCCGATGCAACGTCAGTCAAACAAGGGTCCACAAGTGGCTGGGGCAAGACAGGCCAATTGGAGCAGCTTGGGGCGCCAACATCCAAAACCTGTGGAACTGCAGGCGGGACAAAGAATCAGCTATATCATTCGAAAACCCTGGAATATACTTCCCTTTTAACCAAACATTCAAGCGAAGACACTGCAAAACTAAGAAACGTAATAGAGAAATGACAGGTAAGGAACGAGAGGACAAACAGTTGACAGCAAATACAACTCCTTGGTTGTCAGAATGCAAAATAATCCTCTTATTTTTAAATTGCTGTCCCCACAATTCCAATGCAACAAGCACAGGAAACAACTCCAAAAGCACTATACTAGAAGTTAAACCCCTACTAATCCAATCAGGATGCCAAGAAGCAGCAGACCAATTGCCATCCCAATAAGCCCCAAAACCGTGGGCGGCAGATGCATCCGTGAATAAATTAAGAGCAGAAGCAGAACAAAAATCATCCTGCCAAACTGAAGATCCATTAAAGTCATCCAAAAACCTTAACCACATCCGCAAATCTTCAGATACAGCAGAAGAAATTCTCACAAAATGAAAAGGGGATGAAAAACCAGAAATAGCCCTATACAAACGTTTACAAAAAGCCCTGCCCATAGGCAGCACTTGACAGGCAAAGTTTAAAAGTCCCAGAAGAGACTGAATAGTCTTCAACTGGACTTTTTTCCTACACAAAATGAATTGCAACAAAAATTTTATTTTTGAGATCTTGGCAGCTGGGAGACGAAATTCCATCAATACAGTGTCTATTTCAATACCCAAAATTTCAAGCCTGGTGATAGAGTACACAGTCTTCTCAGCAGCCAAGGGGATCCCAAACTTATAACAAATAATTTTGAATTCAGTAAAGATTCTCAAACAATCCAGAGAATCAGCACTCCCAATGAACAAGAAATAATCAAGGTAATGTAAAATATTACCTGAAGATGCCCTACTGGACACTACCCATTCAACAAAACAAGAAAAGAGCTCAAAATAAGAGCAGGACAGCGAACACCCCATAGGCAAACATTTGTCATAGAAAAACTGATCACAAAAAAAAATTCCTAAGGAGTTGAACGCAGAAGGGTGTATAGGTAAGAGTCGGAACGCAGACTTCACATCAGACTTGGCTAACAAGGCAGAGGCCCCAACACCCCTAATCTTCTTCAATGCATCTTCAAATGTGGAATAGGATACAGAACAAAGAGAAGGGTCAATGTCATCATTAAGAGACAGCCCATCAGGGTAAGATAAGTGATGGATAATGCGAAACTCGCCGACCTCTTTCTTTGGGATAAGCCCCAATGGTGAAATGCGGAAATCTGGAAAAGGGGGAGAAGAAAAAGGGCCAGCCATCCTACCAGCAGCAATTTCTTTAAAAAGTTTTTCACAAACCAACTCAGGGAATTCATTTACAGAAGGCAAATTTCCAACGACAAAACATCCAGAACCCGAATAAAAACCAAATCTAAAACCCTCATACAAAATCAAAGCTTTGCTACTGTCTGGGTACTCCATGAGCCAGGGAAGCATTTTTTCCCAGCTCACCGGAGTTGCCGCTCTTTTGAGAGAGCTGATCCTTAGCTGAAGGGACAGAAGGCGGATTATTCTTTCTAAAACAACGTGAAATAGGGTGATTATTTGCACAATGTGAAGACTCGTGTCTAAATCTGCAATTAGAACGAGAACACAGGCCTTCATTAAAAGCAAAGCACACTCCTTTTCTCAATTGCCCAAAGTTGGAAGACTTAGAAGGGGCAGATGATCTTTGTGGCAACAATAAATTAATCCACAATCCCACATCCTTTACTCCCCACTTTAAGGAATGATGAATAGAAAGCTTCTGTCTAAAGGATTCATCATAATTGTACCAACCAAATCCCTGAAAATGTTTGTAAGCCTCCAGGACAATGTCGAGATGGTGAAAAAGTCCTGAGCATAATTCAGGATGCCTCTCACCTAAAACACTTGCAAAAATACAATAGCCCTGCAGCCAATTATTAAAAGACTTGGGAATATTCCTAAGTCTATCCTCAGACGGCTTCTCACCATCCCTACCTGCAGCTCTGTAATGAGGCAATAAAGTTAAAAGATCAACAAATTCCCCCCTCCAAATCCTTTCTTTAACAGAAGAAGGTAAATGAAATTCTAAAGGTGAAATTTCGCATGAAATACTCTCCTTCATGCAAACAGCAGGTACCAAAGGTGAAGAAACAGGAACAGAGGGGGTAGATACATCATGCAAAACAGGGCGATCTGCGGGAAGCAAAGCCTCAGACCAAACTTCAGTCAGAGGGTCCGCAACAGATGGCCCCTGGACAGGCACATTAGAAACAATAACATTGTCAACAGGCATAGTAGAACCCACAGCAACAGGAGAAGACATTTGAGAACAAAAATCAGTCAACATAGCAAAGAAATTCCTGAGCATATGAGACTGACCTTCAGGTACTGCATCATTAACGACCACAGTACCAGTAGAACACCCAGGCAGGATCCCTGAAGCAGAGCTGTCAGAGGAGGAAACTGGAACGACAGGAACCGGGATGGTAGGCCGAGCCGCTAACACTTCCGAACCGACAACCTGGAAAGAAGGAGTAACATTAGCAAAGGGGACCGACTGTGAATTGGTACTACATGTACCTCGAACGGGCCTTTCTGCAGGAAGCGGCGACATCTTCTCTAAAACGACCCGGTCGCTTCACCGAGCGGAGCGGGCGTCCATCTTGCCTCCTTGCGACCGTCGCCCGGAAATGACTATCCGGAACTGCGTCATCGGGGTCACAGACCTGACGATCCGGAAGTGCGTCACTGGGGTCACGGTCCCGACAGGCAGGAATTGCGTCACCGGGGTCACGGGCAGCCATTCTGATTGGACGACCTCGGCCAACATGACCCGCGTCAGCAGGGAGCGCCACAGACACAGGAAAAACGACATCAGTAACAGCCGAAGAAGACCGGCAAGGCTCCACCGGCTCCGGGATCGTAGAAAAGGACAGGCAAAACACCATCGGCTTCCCCGGCCCGGTTCAAGATCTGCTGGAGAAGGGATTCCATAGCAGGTCAGTAACAACAACAAAAAGTCCTGAAGCTATTGTCTGTTGCTCCCGCTGCTGAATGAATTTTAACCGTTAGATTTCCTCTTCATATAGGGGAGTCCAAACGGCTCAAGGTGAAAAGTCTGTAACTTTTGGACCAATCAACAACAGGTAATAAAAGTAACCAGTAATATTACATTGTCATTGCCCAATCAATAATAGAGTTAAATGACCAATCATATATTCAATCTTATCAACCAATAGACTGTCTTTAATAACATATAATTAATTTTTTTTTTTTTTTTCTTAATACCAACTGTCATGCTACGTCCCCACAAATGAATGACAGGTACATTTTATGACCTGTCCTTCATCTTTTTTCCAGAATGATTTGTTCCAGAATGATGTGCATTTTGCACAGAAGGATTTTCAGAATGATTTGTTCCAGAATGATTTGTTCCAGAATGATGTGCATTTTGCACAGAAGGATTTTCAGAATTTAGGCCAGGATTTTCAACAGTTAGGTTGTACTCTTACATTTTCAAAGGCATTACCTGTCCATAATAGACAACAAGAGAATGTACTTCTACCTGTAGCAGAGTACAATGTTTGGTTAAATGATTGGTGCAAAGCTGAAGGTTTTAGTTATGTTAGTCATGATGCTATCAGGTGGTCTGACATTGAGCTTTACAAAAGAGATGGTCTGCATCCCTCACACAGGGGCACTGAACTTTTTAGTATCGAATTTAGGAGTTTTTTGGACATGCATTTAAATTGAGAAATTAGAAGATATGTCATTGATAAGGAGAGTTTCTAACCCCAGATAGGTTGAAAAGAATGTGAGGGGTGGTGTTGCTAAGTACTGGGCTGATGGGGTGGTCACTTCAGTTAAAGTTTTTAATGGTAAAAATAAAGCAGTGTTTGTCATGTCATGTGCAGTAAATGCTTGTAGTTTAGGACAAGCTTTGTGAGCTGACAGCTCTTATGTCTAGGGACATCTTAGACCTTGTTGCAATTATAGAGATGTGGTTCAATGATTTGAATGACTGGAAAATAACTATATCTGAGTATACACTAACTACAGGAATGACAGAGTAGGAAAGAGAGGAGGTGCTATACAGTATATGTAAAAAATAGCACAACACTATCATTAACCACTTGCCGACCGCCGCACGACTATTTACCGCGGCGGTCAGCCCCTCGCAGGCTAGCGACGCCCCCGCACGGTACGATGTCCACCGGGCACTAGCGATCGTCCGTGACACTGGAAGAAAGGCAGGCGGCTGATGTAAACAAAGCCGCCTGTCATTCTTCCCTGTGTAAGAATGGAGATCAGACGGTTCTACTATATAGGACCGTTGATCACTGTTCTTACACTAGTAGCCATGTCCAATCACAGTTAGAAGCATGCCCCTAGGACACACTTAACCCCTCCCTCTCATATACAGTTAACCCCTTCACTGCCAGTGTCATTTTTACAGTAACAGTGCATATGTATAGCACTGATTACTGCAGTAATGTCACTGGTAACCCCAAAAGTGTCAAAAATGTCAGTCAAGGGTCCGATCTGTCCGCCGCAATGTCGCAGTACCGCAAAAAAAATTGCAGATCGCCGCCATTACTCGTTAAAAAAAAAAACAACAAAATGACAAAAATCTTTCCCTTTGTTAGTAAACGCGATAACTTTTGCGCAAACCGATCAAAATACGCTTTTTGCGATTTTTTTTTACCAAACATATGTAGCATAAAACAAATTGGCCGAAAATGTTAAAAAATTTTGATCTTTACATATTTTTTGGGGGGAATTTCATATAAAAAAAATGTGAAAAATATTGTTATTTTTGCAAAATTTTCGCTCTTTTTTTGTTTACAGCGCATGATCAAAAAATTGCACAGGTGATCAAATACCACCAAAAGAAAGCTCTGTTTGTGGGGAAAAAAAAGACATCAAATTAGTTTAGGTACAGCGTCGCACGACCGCGCAATTGTCCGTTAAAGTCACGCAGTGCCGAATCGCAAATTAGGCCCTGGTCAGGAAGGGGGTAAAATCTTCCGGGGCTTAAGTGGTTAATATCTGCATTACAAAATCCAGGACATTGTTTTTCATTAGTACAATTGTTTTCAGATTGGAAAAATTTGAACGTGTATACTATATGTAAAGAATAAAACAGTTTACAATTTGGCAATTTACAGATCCACCAATTCACCTGCTTTTAAAATAAATTCACATATCACAGGGGGGTCCTTAGTGAATGGATAGGCTACATTTTCGTTGAATTTTTCATCTCTAGTGAATAAACATGCTGCTTACACCTGTGAGTCCCAGTTTATTCTGATCACATGATAGCTTGCATAAAGATGCAATTGATGTTTGTATATTCAGCACCTTTATCAGGGTACTTCTTCTACTTTCCCAAGCAGCAATGATCAGTTTGCATTCTGGTATTATAAAATGTATTTATAGTTTACTGGGACTTACGGATCAACAGTGGTCAGAATTTAAAAAGTTGGAAGTGGCACGAGATGGCCAAATGGAGGGTAGAAATGGCCAATTGAAGTGAAAATATAGATTTTCTCTTCAAGTGTGCAATCAAATCCAACATGCAGGCAAAGATGAGTAATCAACTATTCTTAGAGCTTTGCTAAAAAAAACAAAAAATAAAACATTCAACAGGCTGGCTGCATGGTTATCCTTCTTGCCATGCAGCTCTGGATCCTGTGCTCAGATTCTACTAGGGCCTTTTCCTGACATGGTAGGAGAAAAAAAAAATTGTAAGTTTTTTTCTAAGATAGAAATTGATATTACATTTTCTGTGTACTCTGCATACTCTACATGGAAAATAAATAATAATAATAACTTTTTTTTTTTAACCCCGGATCACATTAAAAGTATTTTTTTTATGGTAGAAAAACAGAATGTTGGCTGTGATATAGAGACAGATTTTCTTCAAACAGTACATCAAGTGACCGACATTTTTCATACAGCCTTTCTTCTCGCAATCCACCAATCACTTTTAGTAATGTTAGTTTGACAGTATCACATCTGTCTTTTAGTTTAGGCACATGTTGATTAATAGATGTATGGCACCAAATAAAGCGATAATGCATTTTAGCATTTTATCTGGAATGTTTGTAAAATTCAGGATACCATCATGACAAATTTATCTACTCTTTGTGATTTTTTTTTATATGTAGTCCAATTAATCATTTTATGCCCTGGGGTCATTGATGTCCAGTCCAAATATAGCATTGTCAACATGCATCGGTAAAGTCAACAATAACGCTAGGAATAATTTGCATATAACTCCTATGTTTATAAATTTTTAAGGACATATAGGGTGTTTGTTTGGTACATTGTTTTAATATGGCTTTGGTTTCTATTGACGGAGTGGGCTGCATATTGATTTTTTTTTTTTTTTTACTGAAAGGATAAGCTACATTGATATTTTTAAAATGTATTCCCTTTTTCTCTTTCTCCCCCTCTCTGTGTATACCTGTGTACCCATATGTGTATGTATATATATATATATATATATATATATATATTGTGAGGGATTAGCTCGGTAGCGGGTGTGGAGGACCCCTTTGAGGGGGTTCGTTACACAGGGAGATAGCCAAGGAGTGGTTGAAAACAACAGTTTATGGTTTATTCTTCCAATTTCTTCAAACAAGTGCATGCAGCAAAAACATCAAAAAATCAAAATAAAACACAAAATAAATCCTGGCCGCTGTGGGCGTCTACCTTCTCACACACAGGAACCTACCTAAAGAGTCTTCCCAACCTACTGTTGGGCAGACACTGCTGATCCTACAGCAGACACTCAAATGTCCATTTGTGTTTTCTTTACACAGAAAAAGTTCAACACCTCACCTTTAGAAGTCTCTCATCTGACTGCTCTCCCCAGCTCACACAGCCTCAGGAGGCAGCAATCAATAGACTTCCTTTGGACAAATTATAGAGGCCTTAATTTCCTCATTCTGAACAGCTGAAGTCTGTTCAACGTCCTTAGACAGTTCTGGCTACCTTTGCAGCCGACACCCTATAGTAATTGGTGAATTTTCTAAACCAGGTGGAAATGTATCTCCTGTCTGTGACTACATCCACAGATTTACCTGACTTTCTGTCACAATATATATATATATATATATATATATATATACATACGCATTATTTTTTTTAAAGTATTGGGGCACTTGGAAGAATAGTGAAACATTCCCATAGACACACTCCTAAACCTTATGGGCAGCCTTTCCAAAAGAGTTGAAGCTGCTATAGCTACTAAGGGTGGGTCAACTCAATATTGAACCCTAAAGACTAATGCTGGCCATGCACTATACAAAAAATCATTCAAACTAATTTTCGAAAAACTAACACTCGGCCGTGAGAGCAAATGATCGTGCCATCATTTAACCACTTGCCGACCATGTACGGTAGTACTACTGCGGCAAAGTGGTTCGTTATCGTCTGACGACGTAGTATTAACGTTGTCAGACACTCCCCCTTCTGGGCGGCGCTTGCGCGCCGCCGGAGGCTCGCTCCCGCTGTTTTCATTCACAGCGGGAGTCGGGCCAGGGGAGGAGCAGCGGCGATCTAGTGTGGAGATCCGCCCGCCTGTGTAAACACAAGCGGGCGGATCTCCATAGTGACAGGGAGTGACAGATCGGACTGTTCAGCATAGCTGGACATCCGATCTGTCCATGACTCACACAGTCACCTCCCCCCACACACGTCAGTAAGCACCAGGCATACATTACCCCTCCCTCTCCAATAAAATTAACCCCTTCCCTGCCAGTGTCATTTTTACAGTAACAGTGCATATATATAGCACTGATTACTGCAGTAATGTCACTGGTACCCCCAAAAGTGTCAAAAATGTCAGTCAAGGGTCCGATCTGTCCGCCACAATGTCGCAGTCCCACAAAAAAAATCGCAGGTCGCCGCCATTACGCGTTAAAAAAAAAAACACCAAAAATGACAGAAATCTTTCCCTTTGTTAGTAAACGCAATAACTTTTGCGCAAACCAATCAAAATACGCTTATTGCGATTTTTTTTTACCAAACATAGGTAGCAGAAAACAAATTGGCCAAAATTTTTTTTAAAAATTGTTTTTTACATCTTTTTTTGGGGGGAATTTCATATAAAAAAATGTTAAAAATATTGTTATTTTTTCAAAATAAACGCTCTTTTTTTGTTTATAGCGCAAAAAGTAAAAATCGCACAGGTGATCAAATACCACCAAAAGAAAGCTCTGTTTGTGGGAAAAAAAGGACGTAAATTTCTTTTGGGTACGGCGTCGCACGACCACGCAATTGTCAGTTGAATTCGCACAGCGCCGAATCGCAAAAAGTGGCCTGGACGGAAGACAGCAAAATCCTCCGGTGGTAAAGTGGTTAATGACCGATAATTTGTTCAATTGACATAAATGAATCAGTTTTTTGTTTGTTTTTTTTCATGCATACCTAGTGCAAACAGTTTGGATGGAAACACATTAACCTTTCAATTTATCCTTCGTTCAGCAGAAAATTTTCAAAGTTGTCCTTTGTTTTTTTGGCTAAAAAATGTCACAACCGATTACCGATTCATGCCCATTAACTGGCCAAAAATGGAAGAACTGTCCAAATTACTGAATTTCGACCGATTTTTAATATAGTGTATGGCCAGCACAATGTAAATAGAGAGATACTATCCCAGAGGAAGTCCAAAAGGAGGAAACGTACCGGGGGTTATAGTGAGCTTTCATCTTGATACTGCGTCCATTCAAGACATGTGTTTTATACTTGTCATCCATTTGGAAAATGTAAGTTTTATATATTTTAATAAATACTCGAGTTTGAACAATATCACACTATGTGGAGGTTCTCTGTTTTTTTTGCGTATCTCAATCAGCGACAGAGAGATCATATACTGAGGGTCACTTCAGCAAGTCGATACTCCCCTTTGGTGATTGGAGCACTGGTGGTGTCATTTTCCATCTTTCCATCTTGGAACACAGAACCTTTTCCTTCATATGGATATATATATATATATATATATATCCGGATTTGGACACTTTGATTTTTTAATTAGTTTGTAAGGTTTTTCATTCTCCTGACATCTACTGCATGGTGGAAGTATTTTTGGACTTTTTTGTGACCTCTTTTTTGCACACTTTTTTGTACTTTGCACTTTTGTTATTTATATACTGATTTATACTGCATCTATTATGATTTTATTATGTGTTATAATACATGTTTATTCTCTTTATATAAATTTTAGCTTTGCATTTTGTATATATAGTGATTATGGCCAGCATAAGACTGGGATGCCATTAAAGTTCATGTGCGTGTAAAGGCAGGCATCCCAATACTTTTGATAATATAGTGTGTATATTACTATAATTTGATAGTAATAGCATTAAAGTGTATCTAAACTCAACAACAAAAACATAATATGTTTCAACTTACCAGTCCTTAGATGTAGTGGCTGCAATTTTTTTCTTTTACAGTACTTGTTCTCCTTTATTTTCATCTGATAATACTGCGAATACCACACTTCCTGTACCTTCATGTTTCCACTCATTTCTCCTGTGTATCTATGGGTGTAGCCATACACAAAAGTGGAGTTACCCTTTAAAGTTAGGAGGGCCCCCCAGACATGGGCCCCTTTCCCCATGTGAGTGAGTATGAGGTACAAAGTACACCTACTCATATCCCCAAAAAATGTAAAAAGTAAATAGTAACACCATACCTTTAATAAAATAAAAAAGTCCCTGGATGTACATTCATCATCAATCATGCTATTGAGCAAGGCAGAGCTACGTTAGTCTGCCCACCACCTTACCAGAAAAATGTAGGTGAATCTAGGATGTTAATGGAGGTATATAGGTGATGAATGGAGGTATACAGGTGGTGTATGGAGGTATGCAGGTGGTGTATGGAGGTATACAGGGGATGAAAATAGGTATACAGGTGGTGTATTGAGGTATACAGAGGGTGATGATTCACATTTAAGGTGGATGCTTTTCCTTGCATTTGAATAGTGGGATCGACTGGACTATAGTAATAATTAAAAGGGCTGGTCCTAAATACAGTTTAGGTATGACTCATACCTACAGGTATGTAGGACCAAGCGCATGTGCATTTTTAGCGCGTACCTACATTCATTTCAATGGGCTGCCTTACATGTGAGAAATGTGGAAAACGTGTCCCTAATTATTTTAAAAAAATGCACCGCACTGACCCACAGATGTGGTGGAGGTGCTATTAACGATTAATGGCACCGCTGTGCATCTGCTAAAGGGAGGCGTGTTCCTCTGTGTGATGGGATTTTGATTGTTCCTGACATGTATAGATGTGAGGATAACTGTACTCTTATAACTTTAGTGCCAGGAGTCATAATTATCAAATTCTTTACTGCACTGCACTCACCTAATCTCTAGAGATACAGATCACAGACTGCAAGAGAGCAGCCTTGCATACGTTTAGCCAAGGCATACCTATCAGCAGAGTATAAAACTTTTATTAATTTTAAAGTTGAAATAAAAGTATTGTACTCACAATTAGGGTTGAGCGGACACCTAGATGTCCGTGTTCGACGGGTTCGGCCGAACTTTAAAAAAAAGTCCGGGTCCGTGTCCCGGACTTTTACCGAACTTTTCCCGGACACCGAACCCCATTGAAGTCAATGGGGACCCGAACTTTAAGGCACTAAAATGGCTCTAAAACACCAAAGGAAAGGGCTAGAGTGCTGCAAATGGCAGCAAAACGTAATTAAGAGCATGGCAAGTGCTCTGCAAACAAATGTGGATAGGGAAATAACTTAAAACAACAAAAAAAAACAGAAAAATAAAACAATGTTCTTCTTCATCTCTGAAGGACGAGGCCCATATGGAGTAGGAGGGAGGTTGAGGTGGTGGTGGATGTGGCGGTGACATAGGCGTGCGCACAGGGTGTGCTGGGTGTGCCTGGGCACACCCTAATCACCTAGGGCACATAGCATTGCCAGTGAGGAGATGGGAAAGATCTCCCTGGGACCTGCTCTGCTCTATTTCTCCTTGCCTACAGGTACATGGCCCCGATACATTACTCTCCCTGCTGGCAAACACATGCATGTGTATTTCAACTTTGGGGTGCACACCTTAATGCAATAGGCTGCGCACACCTATGGGCGGTGTAGGTGGAAGCGGCGGTGGAGGAGGACCAGGGCCGGATTAACAGCATCATGGGCTTGGTGCTGAGGATTTTGAAGGGCCTTAGGGCCGTGCCTTGCCATGCACCCAGAGGAGGAAGGGTGCAGCCATGCATGCCTAATTCAACATGGGATGCTGTCTCTGAAGCCCATAAACACATCCATGCATCGCCAACTGTCCCTCCTTGTCCGGCCTTCACGCTGTGTGGGGAGGTTCTGAGGGTGCTGCCTGGGGAAGCGAGCATAGAAGCCAGACTTCTGTGTTTACAAGTGACAGAAGAGCGGTAACAGTGAATATGGCCAACCCGGGGCCTATATAAAAGGTAGGGGCCTGGAGCTGCAGCTCCAATAGCCCCTACATTAATCTGGCCCTGAGGAGGAGGACGAGGTAGCCAACACTGCTTCTTTTCACAAATTTTAAATGAGGGTACACCCCAAAAGAGTGAGAAAGAGCAAAAATGGAACAATGGGTGGGTAAGGTCGGTATCCATTGCTATTCTGCATAAGGTACGGAAAAGTCCCGTGGGATCCATGCCTGGTTCATTTTAATGAACGTGAGCTTGTCCACATTGTCTCTGGACAGGCGGCTGCGCTTGTCTGTTATAACGCCCCCAGCCGTGCTAAATACCCGTTCAGATAATACACTGGCTGCAGGGCACGCCAGCACCTCCAAGGCATAAAGGGCAAGCTCAGGCCATGTGCCCAATTTGGAGACCCAGAAGTTGAAGGGGGCAGACCCGTCATTCACTACATGTAGGCGTGTGCACACATACTACTCCACCATGTTGGTAAAATGCTGCCTCCTGCTAAGACGTTCCATCTGAGCTGCTGGTGCTGCTGTTTGTTGTGGCGTGCTGACAAAGCTTTTCCACATTTCGGCCATGCTAACCCTGCCTTCTGAGGTGCTGGCGGTGCCCTGGTTGCGTTGGCGACCTCCTCCTCCTCCTCCTCTGCCTTGTGCTTCCACTGTGGCCCCGCTGTCAGATGGGAATGCCAGCAGCATGGCGTCTACCAGCGTGCGCTTGTACTCGCGCATCTTGCGATCGCGCTCCAGTGAGTGAATTAAGGACGGTACGTTGTCCTTGTAACGGGGATCCAGCAGCGTGGCCACCCAGTAATCAGCACAAGTTAGAATGTGGGCAACTCGGCGGTCGTTGTGGAGACACTGCAGCATGTAATCGCTCATGTGTGCCAGGCTGCCCAGAGGCAACGAAAGGCTGTCCTCTGTGGGAGGTGTATGGTCCGTGTCCTCTGTATCCCCCCAGCCACGCACCAGTGATGGCCATGAGCTGGCCTGGGTGCCACCCTGCTGTGAACATGGTTCCATCTCCTCCTCCAGCTCCTCCTCCTCCTCATCCTCCTCATCCTCCAGAACTGTGCCCCTGCTGGACAATTGCGTCCCTGGCGTTTGCGTGTGCAGGAACCCACCCTCGGAGCCCCTTGCGAATGACTGCCCTGAAAGCCTTGGAAATGTTACCTCTTCATCCTCCTCCTCCTCCTCATCCTGTGCCACATCCTCTTCCATCATCGCCCGAATTGTTTTTTCAAGGAGGCATAGAAGTGGGATAGTTAAGCTGAGAACGGCGTCATTGCCACTGGCCATGTTGGTGGAGTACTCAAAACAGCGCAACAAGGCACACAGGTCTCGCATGGAGGCCCAGTTATTGGTGGTGAAGTGGTGCTGTTCCGCAGAGCGACTCACGCGTGCGTGCTGCAGCTGAAACTCCACTATGGCCTGCTGCTGCTCGCACAGTCTTTCCAGCATGTGCAAGGTGGAGTTCCACCTTGTGGGCACGTCACATATGAGGCGGTGAGCGGGAAGGCCGAAGTTACGCTGCAGCGCTGCCAGGCGAGCAGCAGCAGGGTGAGAACGCCGAAAGTGCGCACAAACGGCCCGCACTTTCTGCAGCAGCTCTGACATATCGGGGTAGTTTTTAAGGAACCTCTGCACCACCAAATTCAGCACATGCGCCAGGCAAGGGATGTGCGTCAAACCGGCTAGGCCCAGAGCTGCTATGAGATTTCGCCCGTTATCGCACACCACCAGGCCGGGCTTGAGGCTCGCTGGCAGCAACCACTCATTTGTCTGCTGTTCCATGCTCCTCCACAACTCCTGCGCGGTGTGTGGTTTGTCCCCCAAACAGGCAAGTTGTAAAACTGCCTGCTGTCGTTTACCCCTGGCCGTGCTGAAGTTGGTGGTGAAGGTGTTACGCTGTCCGGATGAGGAGGCGGTAGAGGATGAGGAAGCGGAGTAGGAGGAGTTAGGAACAGGAGGCAAACTGAAGCGCCCTGCAATCCTCGGTGGTGGAAGGACATGCGCCAAATTGCTATCCGCCTCAGGCCCATCCGCCACTGCATTTACCCAGTGTGCCGTTAGGGAGATATAACGCCCCTGACCGTGCTTACTGGTCCACGTATCCGTAGTTAGGTGGACCTTGGCACAGATGGCGTTGCGCAGTGCACACCTGATTTTTTCCCCCACTTGGTTGTGCAGGGAAGGGATGGCTTGCCTGGAAAAGTAGTGGCGGCTGGGCACGACGTACTGTGGGACAGCCACCGACATAAGGTTTTTAAAACTGTGCGTCTCCACCAGACGGAATGACAGCATTTCAAAGGCCAATAATTTTGAAATGCTGGCATTCAGGGCCAGGGATCGCGGGTGGGTAGGGGGGTACTTCCTCTTCCTCTCAAGTGTTTGGGAGATGGAAAGCTGAACGCTTCCACGGGACATTGTGGAGATGGTTGTTGGTGACCCAGGTGGTGGTGTTGCTGACAGATCGTCTGTTTGCGGGGTGGCAGGTGCCGGTATCACTACAGATGTGGCTGGAGCGGCCGAGACTGCAGCAGAAGAGGAAGCAGGATGAGCCAGAGACGTTTCTTGGTTTTGAAGGTGTGTACTCCACTGCAGCTCGTGCTTTGCACTTAGATGCCTGATCATGCAGGTTGTGCTCAGGTTGAGAAGGTTCATGCCTCGCTTCAAGCTCTGATTGCACAGGGTGCAAACCACTCGTGTCCTGTCATCAGCACATTTTCTAAAGAACTTCCACGCTAGAGAACTCCTTTGAGCTGACTTTGGTGCGCTCGTTCCCTTGCTGCGTTGGGCAGTAGCGGGCGTAGTGTCTAGGGCACGGCCGCTCCGCTTCTGCACCCTGCTCCCTCTTCTGCTGTGCTGGTGGCTCTGTGCGACCACCGCCTCTTCCTCCAAACTACTCAGTTCACCTGCATGACGTTCATTCCATGTGGGGTCGAGGACCTCATCGTCCTCCACATCATCTTCCACCCAGTCTTCACCCCTGCCCTCCTTGTCGGTCTCCACAATGCTGAACGCCGCAGCAGTTGGCACCTGCGTTTCGTCATCATCGGAGACGTGCTGCGATGATCCTTGCATGTACTCATCTTGAGAAATAAGTGGTTGGGCATCGCTGCACTCAATCTCTTCCACTTCTGGGGCAGGGCTAGGTGGATGGCCCTGGGAAACCCTGCTGACAGAGTCCTCAAAAAGAATAAGAGACTGCTGTATGGCTTGGGGCTCAGACTGCTGGCCTGATTTGCAAGGGGGTGAGGTGAAAGACGGTTGGACATTGGCTGCAGGTGCCAACTCTGACCTTTCTGCAGTAGACTGGGTGGGAGACAATGTGAAGGAACTGGAGGCACTGTCAGCAGCAAACCAATCTACTATCGCCTCAACTTGTTCTGGCCTCATCACTTCTAGGGGCGTTTGATGCCCTACCAAATACTGATGCAGGTTCTGTCGCCTACTCACACTTGAGGAAGGTGTTTCACTTGTGCGTGTAGCTGGCACAGATCGACCATGTCCTCTCCTTGCAACAGGAGCTCTACCAGCAGCACCACGACCCAGGCCACGGCCCTTATTTGACGGTCTCCTCATATTTCTGTAATTTAAGATCTTGCCCTAGAAAGGTTTTTATTGAATAGCGGAATAGAAAATATGATCCAAAAAAAGTGTATGTATATCACACGTACACAACCACACTAGGCCCCAATTACTATTGTTTGTACCCCTAAAAGGCTAGATGAGGAGTAGGGGGAGTATGGAACAGGCAGCACCCTCAAACCTTCAGAAGTATGAGATGAACCCCAACAACTTGGAAAGGTGGATCTCTCTCACACGTACCGACACAGACTATCCCGCAATTCAATTGATCCTCAAAGGTTTTTATTGAATAGCGGAATAGGAAATATGATCAAAAAAAGTGTATGTATCTCGCACGTACACAACCACACTAGGCCCCAATTACTATTGTTTGTACCCCTAAAAGGCTAGATGAGGAGTAGGGGGGGTATGGAACAGGCAGCACCCTCAAACCTTCAGAAGTATGAGATGAACCCCAACAACTTGGAAAGGTGGATCTCTCTCACACGTACCAACACAGACTATCCCCCAATTTAACTGATCCCCAAAGGTTTTTGATTAAATAGCGGAATAGAAAATATGATCCCAAAAAAGTGTATGTATATCACACGTACACAACCACACTAGGCCCCAATTACTATTGTTTGTACCCCTAAAAGGCTAGATGAGGAGTAGGGGGGGTATGGAACAGGCAGCACCCTCAAACCTTCAGAAGTATGAGATGAACCCCAACAACTTGGAAAGGTGGATCTCTCTCACACGTACCGACACAGACTATCCCGCAATTCAATTGATCCTCAAAGGTTTTTATTGAATAGCGGAATAGGAAATATGATCAAAAAAAGTGTATGTATCTCGCACGTACACAACCACACTAGGCCCCAATTACTATTGTTTGTACCCCTAAAAGGCTAGATGAGGAGTAGGGGGGGTATGGAACAGGCAGCACCCTCAAACCTTCAGAAGTATGAGATGAACCCCAACAACTTGGAAAGGTGGATCTCTCTCACACGTACCAACACAGACTATCCCCCAATTTAACTGATCCCCAAAGGTTTTTGATTAAATAGCGGAATAGAAAATATGATCCCAAAAAAGTGTATGTATATCACACGTACACAACCACACTAGGCCCCAATTACTATTGTTTGTACCCCTAAAAGGCTAGGAGTAGGGGGAGTATGGAACAGGCAGCACCCTCAAACCTTCAGAAGTATGAGATGAACCCCAACAACTTGGAAAGGTGGATCTCTCTCACACGTACCAACACAGACTATCCCCCAATTTAACTGATCCCCAAAGGTTTTTGATTAAATAGCGGAATAGAAAATATGATCCCAAAAAAGTGTATGTATATCACACGTACACAACCACACTAGGCCCCAATTACTATTGTTTGTACCCCTAAAAGGCTAGGAGTAGGGGGAGTATGGAACAGGCAGCACCCTCAAACCTTCAGAAGTATGAGATGAACCTCAACAACTTGGAAAGGTGGATCTCTCTCACACGTACCAACACAGACTATCCCCCAATTTAACTGATCCCCAAAGGTTTTTGATTAAATAGCGGAATAGAAAATATGATCCCAAAAAAGTGTATGTATATCACACGTACACAACCACACTAGGCCCCAATTACTATTGTTTGTACCCCTAAAAGGCTAGGAGTAGGGGGAGTATGGAACAGGCAGCACCCTCAAACCTTCAGAAGTATGAGATGAACCCCAACAACTTGGAAAGGTGGATCTCTCTCACACGTACCAACACAGACTATCCCCCAATTTAACTGATCCCCAAAGGTTTTTGATTAAATAGCGGAATAGAAAATATGATCCCAAAAAAGTGTATGTATATCACACGTACACAACCACACTAGGCCCCAATTACTATTGTTTGTACCCCTAAAAGGCTAGGAGTAGGGGGAGTATGGAACAGGCAGCACCCTCAAACCTTCAGAAGTATGAGATGAACCCCAACAACTTGGAAAGGTGGATCTCTCTCACACGTACCAACACAGACTATCCCCCAATTTAACT
The DNA here is from genome assembly GCF_965119305.1 of Pelophylax lessonae. Classification (NCBI taxonomy): domain Eukaryota; kingdom Metazoa; phylum Chordata; class Amphibia; order Anura; family Ranidae; genus Pelophylax; species Pelophylax lessonae. The sequence goes on from NC_138769.1 coordinate 70,478,376, forward strand.
GATCCCCAAAGGTTTTTGATTAAATAGCGGAATAGAAAATATGATCCCAAAAAAGTGTATGTATATCACACGTACACAACCACACTAGGCCCCAATTACTATTGTTTGTACCCCTAAAAGGCTAGGAGTAGGGGGAGTATGGAACAGGCAGCACCCTCAAACCTTCAGAAGTATGAGATGAACCCCAACAACTTGGAAAGGTGGATCTCTCTCACACGTACCAACACAGACTATCCCCCAATTTAACTGATCCCCAAAGGTTTTTGATTAAATAGCGGAATAGAAAATATGATCCCAAAAAAGTGTATGTATATCACACGTACACAACCACACTAGGCCCCAATTACTATTGTTTGTACCCCTAAAAGGCTAGGAGTAGGGGGAGTATGGAACAGGCAGCACCCTCAAACCTTCAGAAGTATGAGATGAACCCCAACAACTTGGAAAGGTGGATCTCTCTCACACGTACCAACACAGACTATCCCCCAATTTAACTGATCCCCAAAGGTTTTTGATTAAATAGCGGAATAGAAAATATGATCCCAAAAAAGTGTATGTATATCACACGTACACAACCACACTAGGCCCCAATTACTATTGTTTGTACCCCTAAAAGGCTAGGAGTAGGGGGAGTATGGAACAGGCAGCACCCTCAAACCTTCAGAAGTATGAGATGAACCCCAACAACTTGGAAAGGTGGATCTCTCTCACACGTACCAACACAGACTATCCCCCAATTTAACTGATCCCCAAAGGTTTTTGATTAAATAGCGGAATAGAAAATATGATCCCAAAAAAGTGTATGTATATCACACGTACACAACCACACTAGGCCCCAATTACTATTGTTTGTACCCCTAAAAGGCTAGGAGTAGGGGGAGTATGGAACAGGCAGCACCCTCAAACCTTCAGAAGTATGAGATGAACCCCAACAACTTGGAAAGGTGGATCTCTCTCACACGTACCAACACAGACTATCCCCCAATTTAACTGATCCCCAAAGGTTTTTGATTAAATAGCGGAATAGAAAATATGATCCCAAAAAAGTGTATGTATATCACACGTACACAACCACACTAGGCCCCAATTACTATTGTTTGTACCCCTAAAAGGCTAGGAGTAGGGGGAGTATGGAACAGGCAGCACCCTCAAACCTTCAGAAGTATGAGATGAACCTCAACAACTTGGAAAGGTGGATCTCTCTCACACGTACCAACACAGACTATCCCCCAATTTAACTGATCCCCAAAGGTTTTTGATTAAATAGCGGAATAGAAAATATGATCCCAAAAAAGTGTATGTATATCACACGTACACAACCACACTAGGCCCCAATTACTATTGTTTGTACCCCTAAAAGGCTAGGAGTAGGGGGAGTATGGAACAGGCAGCACCCTCAAACCTTCAGAAGTATGAGATGAACCCCAACAACTTGGAAAGGTGGATCTCTCTCACACGTACCAACACAGACTATCCCCCAATTTAACTGATCCCCAAAGGTTTTTGATTAAATAGCGGAATAGAAAATATGATCCCAAAAAAGTGTATGTATATCACACGTACACAACCACACTAGGCCCCAATTACTATTGTTTGTACCCCTAAAAGGCTAGGAGTAGGGGGAGTATGGAACAGGCAGCACCCTCAAACCTTCAGAAGTATGAGATGAACCCCAACAACTTGGAAAGGTGGATCTCTCTCACACGTACCAACACAGACTATCCCCCAATTTAACTGATCCCCAAAGGTTTTTGATTAAATAGCGGAATAGAAAATATGATCCCAAAAAAGTGTATGTATATCACACGTACACAACCACACTAGGCCCCAATTACTATTGTTTGTACCCCTAAAAGGCTAGGAGTAGGGGGAGTATGGAACAGGCAGCACCCTCAAACCTTCAGAAGTATGAGATGAACCCCAACAACTTGGAAAGGTGGATCTCTCTCACACGTACCAACACAGACTATCCCCCAATTTAACTGATCCCCAAAGGTTTTTGATTAAATAGCGGAATAGAAAATATGATCCCAAAAAAGTGTATGTATATCACACGTACACAACCACACTAGGCCCCAATTACTATTGTTTGTACCCCTAAAAGGCTAGGAGTAGGGGGAGTATGGAACAGGCAGCACCCTCAAACCTTCAGAAGTATGAGATGAACCTCAACAACTTGGAAAGGTGGATCTCTCTCACACGTACCAACACAGACTATCCCCCAATTTAACTGATCCCCAAAGGTTTTTGATTAAATAGCGGAATAGAAAATATGATCCCAAAAAAGTGTATGTATATCACACGTACACAACCACACTAGGCCCCAATTACTATTGTTTGTACCCCTAAAAGGCTAGGAGTAGGGGGAGTATGGAACAGGCAGCACCCTCAAACCTTCAGAAGTATGAGATGAACCCCAACAACTTGGAAAGGTGGATCTCTCTCACACGTACCAACACAGACTATCCCCCAATTTAACTGATCCCCAAAGGTTTTTGATTAAATAGCGGAATAGAAAATATGATCCCAAAAAAGTGTATGTATATCACACGTACACAACCACACTAGGCCCCAATTACTATTGTTTGTACCCCTAAAAGGCTAGGAGTAGGGGGAGTATGGAACAGGCAGCACCCTCAAACCTTCAGAAGTATGAGATGAACCCCAACAACTTGGAAAGGTGGATCTCTCTCACACGTACCAACACAGACTATCCCCCAATTTAACTGATCCCCAAAGGTTTTTGATTAAATAGCGGAATAGAAAATATGATCCCAAAAAAGTGTATGTATATCACACGTACACAACCACACTAGGCCCCAATTACTATTGTTTGTACCCCTAAAAGGCTAGGAGTAGGGGGAGTATGGAACAGGCAGCACCCTCAAACCTTCAGAAGTATGAGATGAACCCCAACAACTTGGAAAGGTGGATCTCTCTCACACGTACCAACACAGACTATCCCCCAATTTAACTGATCCCCAAAGGTTTTTGATTAAATAGCGGAATAGAAAATATGATCCCAAAAAAGTGTATGTATATCACACGTACACAACCACACTAGGCCCCAATTACTATTGTTTGTACCCCTAAAAGGCTAGATGAGGAGTAGGGGGAGTATGGAACAGGCAGCACCCTCAAACCTTCAGTATGAGATTGTGTTCACTGTACCCCACAAAGATTGAGTTCACTGCACCCCACAATGATTGTGTTCACTGCACCCCACAAAGATTGTGTTCACTGCACCTCACAAAGATTGTGTTCACTGTACCCCCCAAAGATTGTGTTCACTGCACCCCACAAAGATTCTGTTCACTGTACCCCACAAAGATTGTGTTCACTGCACCCCAAAAAGATTGTGTTCACTGCACCCCAAAAAGGATGTTGTTCACTGCACCCCAAAAAGGATGTTGTTCACTCCACCCCAAAAAGATTGTGTTCACTGCACCCCACAAAGATTGTGTTCACTGCACCCCAAAAAGATTGTGTTCACTGCACCCCAAAAATGATTTTGTTCACTGCACCCCAAAAAGGATTTTGTTCACTGCACCCCAAAAAGGATGTTGTTCACTCCACCCCAAAAAGATTGTGTTCACTGCACCCCAAAAAGATTGTGTTCACTGCACCCCACAAAGGATTTTGTTCACTGCACCCCAAAAAGATTGTGTTCACTGCACCCCAAAAAGGATGTTGTTCACTGCACCCCAAAAAGGATTTTGTTCACTGCACCCCAAAAAGATTGTGTTCACTGCACCCCACAAAGGATTTTGTTCACTGCACCCCACAAAGATTGTGTTCACTGCACACCAAAAAGGATTGTGTTCACTGCACCCCAAAAAGATTTTGTTCACTGCACCCCAAAAAGATTGTGTTCACTGCAGCCCAAAAAGATTGTGTTCACTGCAGCCCAAAAAGATTGTGTTCACTGCAGCCCAAAAAGATTGTGTTCACTGCAGCTCACACACAGAAAAATGGATGTGGATCACTGACACCTGCCTATCTCCAATCCCACACCACACAACAATATCGATTGTAGTTTGTAGAACACAGTTTCCCTAAAATTCAGCAGACTCTGTCCCTAACAGGATTGAGAAGAGATCGTAGATCAGGATTGAGTGCAGACCCCACCCCCCACACAGCAATATCGATTGTAGTTTGTAGAAGACACTGACCCTATATAATTCAGCAGACTCTATCCCTAAAATGCCTACAACTCGCCCTGCCTAAACACTCCGACCTGTCCCTCAATTCTATCCGGACACAAATGGTTTTTTCCTGCCTATCTTTCCCTAATCAGCAGCCAGCACGTTGATGTGTGCTCTGTCCCTGAATCTAAGCAGCATAATGACGCCGCTGCGGCTGCCTCGAACTTATAAAGACTTGGTCACATGCTTCAGACGGCCAATCACAGCTACTGAGACATTTGCAGGCATGGCTGGGATGGCTTAAGGCACACCAGTTAAACGATTGTTGATTGGCTGTTGAAAGCCCGCCATGAAAAGAGCGCCAAAGCATGCAAAACCCGGAAATAAAACGACCGAACACGGATTTTTACCCGAACATACAGTAAAGTGTCCGTGTCCGTGTTCGGGTACAAAAAATCCAATTATTCGGTACGAACACGAATAATACAGTCCGTGTTCGCTCAACACTACTCACAATAAAACAGACTGAAGTTCTTAAAGAGGTTGAAGCAAAGAACAGAGGACCCATCCTAGGTAGCGGCTCCTGCGGAGGTAGCACTACAAAATGTTAGTGGGCAAGAAGTTGCTGGTGGGTGAGAGGCAGAAGCTGCTGCTGAAAAGCAGGCACTGGAAATGAGTGGAGGAAGCTGTACATGAGAGGTGGAAGCTGATGGTGAGAGGCAGACACTGGAGGTGAGAGGAAAAAGGGGCATACTCTTGACACACTGTGAGGTATGGCTGCAAGGGCAAAGCGGAGCTGAGCAGGAACCAGGGAGAAGAGTGAAAGTGGTCATGGAGGGCTCTGCTGGTAGTGGGGCACTGTGGGTACTGGGTCAGTGAAATTAACTTGGGACATTGTTAGTGTAGCACCCTCCTAGACAGGTGATAGGTAAAAGCATCTAATGCTCCTGCTGCTTATCAGGGGAGCCTAGTTAGGTCTGCTCTCTGTGCTCAGTGGTGTGTATTCATCTGGTCTGAGGGAGTGTCCCCACTGTATCCAATAGGGAGGCCTGTTGGACAGTGGAGGAAACCAGGCCAATGATACACAAGCTTTTGTACTATCCCAGTGGGTTGGCATCTGGAGAGGTGCATCATTGGAGTGATGATAAAAGTGGGGAGCGCATGAGGCAGGGTGTCTTTTGGTGGAAGCAAAGTCCCAGGAGGAGGTGGACAGCTGTCTCTCCTCCTGTAGGTGTGAGGAAGGTTGTTCAGGCGGTCGGCCCAGTGAACCAGGTGTGTGGAGCTGAGCTGCAGAGGGTCCAGAGCACTGACAAGTGGAGCTCCTGGCAGAGACTGTTGGGAAAAACAGTATCGTGAGTACCAGGAGTTCTGCCTAAGGGTCTGCCTAAGAGAGGGGACAACTCCAGAGAAGTCAGGGGATCAAGGAGCTAGCTCAAACAGGAAGTTTATCAGTAAAGGGGGTGCCGTGTAGTTGACCCTGAAGAAAAAGAACAAAGGGGGTGCCAGGAAGGCCCCTATAGTTGTTAAGCAAAACAGTACAGATTACCTCAGAAAGCTCATTCACTAATACTTCACAGCTAAGGGCAAGGTGAAGCAGCGGCTTAGCCATGACTAGCGTTACTCAGCATTTTCAAGTCGTCCCAGCCAATTGTGCATAGGTGAATAAAGTTGGAGTATCCCACTCATTTCATTCTCCTATCCAAGTTCCAAATAAAAACACAAAAAAAAACAAAGCCACTGGACTGTTTCCTGACTGAGCTAAAAGCTAAAACACTTGGGAAAATGTCAAGCTGTCAAGTTGTTGCTAATGATAATCCAGGGGGACCGTTATCAGCAGCTCCCAAGGAAGTAATGTTACATTAGTAACCTGGAGCACTTGAGAAACTGGGGCACTGTGAGTACTGTCAGAGTAACAGGAGAACTGTGAGTAACTGGAGCATGGTGAGCAACTGTGGCACTGTAACTTGGAGCACTGTGAGTTGGGGCATTGTGGGTAAATTGGGGGCACTGTGCATAACTTGGGGTTACTGTGAGTAATTGGAGTGAGTGCTAAGGCATTGTGACTGGTGCACTGTGAGGCACTTTTTACATATGAAATACAACAAATAATGTAATAGCACTATATAAACATACAAAATATGAAGTATGGTTAGGGCAAGTCTAAAACTTTCCTTTACAATATGTGTAGAAAATGAAACTAATTTTTTAGAAGTACATTTTTCTTCTTCCCTGGGACCTATAAATAATGCACAGACCAGGAAGCATGGCACTTGCTTGTTGACAGCAAAGCTAGAGGTGGAACAGCAATTTGCTGGAGGCTGATGTACTGTAACTATTGATGATATACTGCTGTTAACAGCAGGCAGATAAAATCACTCAACAAATATACTAATGAGAGCTTTGTTATTTTGTAGAAAAACACAGTGCTAACACAATATAAATATGTTCTTATGTTATTTTTCCTTTGCTGAGAAAAAACATTATGAAAAATAATGGCTGCAGAGGTCATTTAACCCACAAAGTTGCTGCAGACATCCAAGCTTAAATCTTTGTGTATTTCCATATGGAAAGATTGTGTGCTTGCTAGACAGGTAATGAATCATTTAATATGAAAAAGCTGTACATGCATATAAATAAGCAACAAATTTCCAGGACACAAATTAATTAAATAAAAGGTATTGTACGCTCTTACAATGGTCATTTTCTAATGATTTTGTATTTTTTTTTTTTAATTTAAATATAACATTAAAAACATTTTATTTTATCTGATCAACAAGTGCAAAAAAATATAAAATATATTTTCATACTATAATAAAACAAACCAATCAGCGCAGACAGAGAATATAAATATTAAAGGTAGATATGCATGCTGAACACCGACCCAGGAACACAGCGTAGAGCCCAGACAGAAAAATACAAGACAAATTGGTGCAGCGCAAATCAAATAGCACACAAATAAAAATAAAAATAATTAACAAATAAATTCTGGATGATGGAACAGTCCATATGAAAAAAGTAAAGTCCCAAAGACCAAAAATATATAGATAGAATCCACATAGAGTGCTGAAAGGCGGGTTATGTCCAGTGTTGATCCCCTTCACCAAAAGCACACATATGCGCTCACCTCAAGGTAAGACCCCTGTGTTACCAGTGGGTCCAATGGGCAAAAGCATATACACATGTCAATCCTTCCAGTGTGTGTTACCAACAGGGTTCAGCAGAGATCACCTCCACCCATATGCATTTGGATTAATATACATCTGAGTGGCTGGATACATTTGAGTGGCTCGATCCGGGATCTCTGCTGAACCCTGTTGGTAACACACACCGGAAGGATTGATATGTGTATATGCTTTTGCCCATTGGACCCGCTAGTAACACAGGGGTCTTACCTTGAGGTGAGCGCATATGTGTGCTTTTGGTGAAGGGGATCAACACTGGACATAGCCCGCCTTTCAACACTCTATGTGGATTCTATCTATATATTTTTGGTCTTTGGGACTTTACTTTTTTCATATGGACTGTTCCATCATCCAGAATTTATTCGTTAATTATTTTTTATTTTTATTTGTGTGCTATTTGATTTGCGCTGCACCAATTTGTCTTGTATGTGTCTTTTCATCCTGCAGGAAATTTGAAAAAGTTGATAACGTAACCTGCCCTCTACCAATGCTGACTGTTATCAGTTACATTGTTTGCAGCTATCTCTTAGGAATACAGAACCTCACTTAATGGGGGTGATGGGCAGTGCCTTGTCGTCCTATCCTGTCTCAGTTGTTATATAGTAGGACTAGTCAACAATGTCAACCTTGTGCTGGAAGTGCATTACTGGTAGGATCACGAGTAGTGTTGAGCGAACACGGACTGTATTATTCGTGTTCGTACCGAATAATTGGATTTTTTTTACCCGAACACGGACACGGACACTTTACTGTATGTTCGGGTAAAAATCCGTGTTCGGTCGTTTTATTTCCGGGTTTTGCATGCTTTGGCGCTCTTTTCATGGCGGGCTTTCAACAGCCAATCAACAATCGTTTAACTGGTGTGCCTTAAGCCATCCCAGCCATGCCTGCAAATGTCTTAGTAGCTGTGATTGGCCGTCTGAAGCATGTGACCAAGTCTTTATAAGTTCGAGGCAGCCGCCGCAGCAGCGTCATTCTGCTGCTTAGCTAAGGGACAGAGCACACATCAATGTGCTGGCTGCTGATTAGGGAAAGATAGGCAGGAAAAAACCATTTGTGTCCGGATAGAATTGAGGGACAGGTCGGAGTGTTTAGGCAGGGCGAGTTGTAGGCATTTTAGGGATAGAGTCTGCTGAATTATAGGGTCAGTGTCTTCTACAAACTACAATCGATATTGCTGTGTGGGGGGTGGGGTGAATCTGCACTCAATCCTGATCTACGATCTCTTCTCAATCCTGTTAGGGACAGAGTCTGCTGAATTTTAGGGAAACTGTGTTCTACAAACTACAATCGATATTGCTGTGTGGTGTGGGATTGGAGATAGGCAGGTGTCAGTGATCCACATCCATTTTTCTGTGTGTGAGCTGCAGTGAACACAATCTTTTTGGGCTGCAGTGAACACAATCTTTTTGGGCTGCAGTGAACACAATCTTTTTGGGCTGCAGTGAACACAATCTTTTTGGGCTGCAGTGAACACAATCTTTTTGGGGTGCAGTGAACAAAATCTTTTTGGGGTGCAGTGAACACAATCCTTTTTGGTGTGCAGTGAACACAATCTTTGTGGGGTGCAGTGAACAAAATCCTTTGTGGGGTGCAGTGAACACAATCTTTTTGGGGTGCAGTGAACAAAATCCTTTTTGGGGTGCAGTGAACAACATCCTTTTTGGGGTGCAGTGAACACAATCTTTTTGGGGTGCAGTGAACAAAATCCTTTGTGGGGTGCAGTGAACACAATCTTTTTGGGGTGCAGTGAACACAATCTTTTTGGGGTGGAGTGAACAACATCCTTTTTGGGGTGCAGTGAACAAAATCCTTTTTGGGGTGCAGTGAACAAAATCATTTTTGGGGTGCAGTGAACACAATCTTTTTGGGGTGCAGTGAACACAATCTTTGTGGGGTGCAGTGAACACAATCTTTTTGGGGTGGAGTGAACAACATCCTTTTTGGGGTGCAGTGAACAACATCCTTTTTGGGGTGCAGTGAACACAATCTTTTTGGGGTGCAGTGAACACAATCTTTGTGGGGTACAGTGAACAGAATCTTTGTGGGGTGCAGTGAACACAATCTTTGGGGGGTACAGTGAACACAATCTTTTTGGGGTGCAGTGAACACAATCTTTGTGGGGTGCAGTGAACACAATCTTTTTGGGGTGGAGTGAACAAAATCATTTTTGGGGTGCAGTGAACAACATCCTTTTTGGGGTGCAGTGATCAAAATCCTTTTTGGGGTGCAGTGAACACAATCTTTTTGGGGTGCAGTGAACAAAATCCTTTGTGGGGTGCAGTGAACAGAATCTTTGTGGGGTGCAGTGAACACAATCTTTGGGGGGGTACAGTGAACACAATCTTTTTGGGGTGCAGTGAACACAATCTTTGTGGGGTACAGTGAACAGAATCTTTGTGGGGTGCAGTGAACACAATCTTTGGGGGGTACAGTGAACACAATCTTTTTGGGGTGCAGTGAACACAATCTTTGGGGGGTACAGTGAACACAATCTTTTTGGGGTGCAGTGAACACAATCTTTGTGGGGTGCAGTGAACACAATCTTTGGGGGGGTACAGTGAACACAATCTTTTTGGGGTGCAGTGAACAACATCCTTTTAGGGTGCAGTGAACACAATCTTTGTGGGGTGCAGTGAACAACATCCTTTTAGGGTGCAGTGAACACAATCTTTGTGGGGTACAGTGAACAGAATCTTTGTGGGGTGCAGTGAACACAATCTTTGGGGGGTACAGTGAACACAATCTTTGTGAGGTGCAGTGAACACAATCTTTGTGGGGTGCAGTGAACACAATCATTGTGGGGTGCAGTGAACTCAATCTTTGTGGGGTACAGTGAACACAATCTCATACTTCTGAAGATTTGAGGGTGCTGCCTGTTCCATACTCCCCCTACTCCTCATCTAGCCTTTTAGGGGTACAAACAATAGTAATTGGGGCCTAGTGTGGTTGTGTACGTGTGATATACATACACTTTTTTTGGATCATATTTTCTATTCCGCTATTTAATCAAAAACCTTTGGGGATCAGTTAAATTGGGGGATAGTCTGTGTTGGTACGTGTGAGAGAGATCCACCTTTCCAAGTTGTTGGGGTTCATCTCATACTTCTGAAGGTTTGAGGGTGCTGCCTGTTCCATACTCCCCCTACTCCTAGCCTTTTAGGGGTACAAACAATAGTAATTGGGGCCTAGTGTGGTTGTGTACGTGTGATATACATACACTTTTTTTGGATCATATTTTCTATTCCGCTATTTAATCAAAAACCTTTGGGGATCAGTTAAATTGGGGGATAGTCTGTGTTGGTACGTGTGAGAGAGATCCACCTTTCCAAGTTGTTGGGGTTCATCTCATACTTCTGAAGGTTTGAGGGTGCTGCCTGTTCCATACCCCCCCTACTCCTCATCTAGCCTTTTAGGGGTACAAACAATAGTAATTGGGGCCTAGTGTGGTTGTGTACGTGTGATATACATACACTTTTTTTGGATCATATTTTCTATTCCGCTATTTAATCAAAAACCTTTGGGGATCAGTTAAATTGGGGGATAGTCTGTGTTGGTACGTGTGAGAGAGATCCACCTTTCCAAGTTGTTGGGGTTCATCTCATACTTCTGAAGGTTTGAGGGTGCTGCCTGTTCCATACTCCCCCTACTCCTCATCTAGCCTTTTAGGGGTACAAACAATAGTAATTGGGGCCCAGTGTGGTTGTGTACGTGTGATATACATACACTTTTTTTGGATCATATTTTCTATTCCGCTATTTAATCAAAAACCTTTGGGGATCAGTTAAATTGGGGGATAGTCTGTGTTGGTACGTGTGAGAGAGATCCACCTTTCCAAGTTGTTGGGGTTCATCTCATACTTCTGAAGGTTTGAGGGTGCTGCCTGTTCCATACTCCCCCTACTCCTCATCTAGCCTTTTAGGGGTACAAACAATAGTAATTGGGGCCTAGTGTGGTTGTGTACGTGTGATATACATACACTTTTTTTGGATCATATTTTCTATTCCGCTATTTAATCAAAAACCTTTGGGGATCAGTTAAATTGGGGGATAGTCTGTGTTGGTACGTGTGAGAGAGATCCACCTTTCCAAGTTGTTGGGGTTCATCTCATACTTCTGAAGGTTTGAGGGTGCTGCCTGTTCCATACCCCCCCTACTCCTCATCTAGCCTTTTAGGGGTACAAACAATAGTAATTGGGGCCTAGTGTGGTTGTGTACGTGTGATATACATACACTTTTTTTGGATCATATTTTCTATTCCGCTATTTAATCAAAAACCTTTGGGGATCAGTTAAATTGGGGGATAGTCTGTGTTGGTACGTGTGAGAGAGATCCACCTTTCCAAGTTGTTGGGGTTCATCTCATACTTCTGAAGGTTTGAGGGTGCTGCCTGTTCCATACTCCCCCTACTCCTCATCTAGCCTTTTAGGGGTACAAACAATAGTAATTGGGGCCCAGTGTGGTTGTGTACGTGTGATATACATACACTTTTTTTGGATCATATTTTCTATTCCGCTATTTAATCAAAAACCTTTGGGGATCAGTTAAATTGGGGGATAGTCTGTGTTGGTACGTGTGAGAGAGATCCACCTTTCCAAGTTGTTGGGGTTCATCTCATACTTCTGAAGGTTTGAGGGTGCTGCCTGTTCCATACTCCCCCTACTCCTCATCTAGCCTTTTAGGGGTACAAACAATAGTAATTGGGGCCTAGTGTGGTTGTGTACGTGTGATATACATACACTTTTTTTGGATCATATTTTCTATTCCGCTATTTAATCAAAAACCTTTGGGGATCAGTTAAATTGGGGGATAGTCTGTGTTGGTACGTGTGAGAGAGATCCACCTTTCCAAGTTGTTGGGGTTCATCTCATACTTCTGAAGGTTTGAGGGTGCTGCCTGTTCCATACCCCCCCTACTCCTCATCTAGCCTTTTAGGGGTACAAACAATAGTAATTGGGGCCTAGTGTGGTTGTGTACGTGTGATATACATACACTTTTTTTGGATCATATTTTCTATTCCGCTATTTAATCAAAAACCTTTGGGGATCAGTTAAATTGGGGGATAGTCTGTGTTGGTACGTGTGAGAGAGATCCACCTTTCCAAGTTGTTGGGGTTCATCTCATACTTCTGAAGGTTTGAGGGTGCTGCCTGTTCCATACTCCCCCTACTCCTCATCTAGCCTTTTAGGGGTACAAACAATAGTAATTGGGGCCTAGTGTGGTTGTGTACGTGTGATATACATACACTTTTTTTGGATCATATTTTCTATTCCGCTATTTAATCAAAAACCTTTGGGGATCAGTTAAATTGGGGGATAGTCTGTGTTGGTACGTGTGAGAGAGATCCACCTTTCCAAGTTGTTGGGGTTCATCTCATACTTCTGAAGGTTTGAGGGTGCTGCCTGTTCCATACTCCCCCTACTCCTAGCCTTTTAGGGGTACAAACAATAGTAATTGGGGCCTAGTGTGGTTGTGTACGTGTGATATACATACACTTTTTTTGGATCATATTTTCTATTCCGCTATTTAATCAAAAACCTTTGGGGATCAGTTAAATTGGGGGATAGTCTGTGTTGGTACGTGTGAGAGAGATCCACCTTTCCAAGTTGTTGAGGTTCATCTCATACTTCTGAAGGTTTGAGGGTGCTGCCTGTTCCATACCCCCCCTACTCCTCATCTAGCCTTTTAGGGGTACAAACAATAGTAATTGGGGCCTAGTGTGGTTGTGTACGTGTGATATACATACACTTTTTTTGGATCATATTTTCTATTCCGCTATTTAATCAAAAACCTTTGGGGATCAGTTAAATTGGGGGATAGTCTGTGTTGGTACGTGTGAGAGAGATCCACCTTTCCAAGTTGTTGGGGTTCATCTCATACTTCTGAAGGTTTGAGGGTGCTGCCTGTTCCATACTCCCCCTACTCCTCATCTAGCCTTTTAGGGGTACAAACAATAGTAATTGGGGCCCAGTGTGGTTGTGTACGTGTGATATACATACACTTTTTTTGGATCATATTTTCTATTCCGCTATTTAATCAAAAACCTTTGGGGATCAGTTAAATTGGGGGATAGTCTGTGTTGGTACGTGTGAGAGAGATCCACCTTTCCAAGTTGTTGGGGTTCATCTCATACTTCTGAAGGTTTGAGGGTGCTGCCTGTTCCATACCCCCCCTACTCCTCATCTAGCCTTTTAGGGGTACAAACAATAGTAATTGGGGCCTAGTGTGGTTGTGTACGTGTGATATACATACACTTTTTTTGGATCATATTTTCTATTCCGCTATTTAATCAAAAACCTTTGGGGATCAGTTAAATTGGGGGATAGTCTGTGTTGGTACGTGTGAGAGAGATCCACCTTTCCAAGTTGTTGGGGTTCATCTCATACTTCTGAAGGTTTGAGGGTGCTGCCTGTTCCATACCCCCCCTACTCCTCATCTAGCCTTTTAGGGGTACAAACAATAGTAATTGGGGCCTAGTGTGGTTGTGTACGTGTGATATACATACACTTTTTTTGGATCATATTTTCTATTCCGCTATTTAATCAAAAACCTTTGGGGATCAGTTAAATTGGGGGATAGTCTGTGTTGGTACGTGTGAGAGAGATCCACCTTTCCAAGTTGTTGGGGTTCATCTCATACTTCTGAAGGTTTGAGGGTGCTGCCTGTTCCATACTCCCCCTACTCCTAGCCTTTTAGGGGTACAAACAATAGTAATTGGGGCCTAGTGTGGTTGTGTACGTGTGATATACATACACTTTTTTTGGATCATATTTTCTATTCCGCTATTTAATCAAAAACCTTTGGGGATCAGTTAAATTGGGGGATAGTCTGTGTTGGTACGTGTGAGAGAGATCCACCTTTCCAAGTTGTTGGGGTTCATCTCATACTTCTGAAGGTTTGAGGGTGCTGCCTGTTCCATACCCCCCCTACTCCTCATCTAGCCTTTTAGGGGTACAAACAATAGTAATTGGGGCCTAGTGTGGTTGTGTACGTGTGATATACATACACTTTTTTTGGATCATATTTTCTATTCCGCTATTTAATCAAAAACCTTTGGGGATCAGTTAAATTGGGGGATAGTCTGTGTTGGTACGTGTGAGAGAGATCCACCTTTCCAAGTTGTTGGGGTTCATCTCATACTTCTGAAGGTTTGAGGGTGCTGCCTGTTCCATACCCCCCCTACTCCTCATCTAGCCTTTTAGGGGTACAAACAATAGTAATTGGGGCCTAGTGTGGTTGTGTACGTGTGATATACATACACTTTTTTTGGATCATATTTTCTATTCCGCTATTTAATCAAAAACCTTTGGGGATCAGTTAAATTGGGGGATAGTCTGTGTTGGTACGTGTGAGAGAGATCCACCTTTCCAAGTTGTTGGGGTTCATCTCATACTTCTGAAGGTTTGAGGGTGCTGCCTGTTCCATACTCCCCCTACTCCTCATCTAGCCTTTTAGGGGTACAAACAATAGTAATTGGGGCCCAGTGTGGTTGTGTACGTGTGATATACATACACTTTTTTTGGATCATATTTTCTATTCCGCTATTTAATCAAAAACCTTTGGGGATCAGTTAAATTGGGGGATAGTCTGTGTTGGTACGTGTGAGAGAGATCCACCTTTCCAAGTTGTTGGGGTTCATCTCATACTTCTGAAGGTTTGAGGGTGCTGCCTGTTCCATACCCCCCCTACTCCTCATCTAGCCTTTTAGGGGTACAAACAATAGTAATTGGGGCCTAGTGTGGTTGTGTACGTGTGATATACATACACTTTTTTTGGATCATATTTTCTATTCCGCTATTTAATCAAAAACCTTTGGGGATCAGTTAAATTGGGGGATAGTCTGTGTTGGTACGTGTGAGAGAGATCCACCTTTCCAAGTTGTTGGGGTTCATCTCATACTTCTGAAGGTTTGAGGGTGCTGCCTGTTCCATACCCCCCCTACTCCTCATCTAGCCTTTTAGGGGTACAAACAATAGTAATTGGGGCCTAGTGTGGTTGTGTACGTGTGATATACATACACTTTTTTTGGATCATATTTTCTATTCCGCTATTTAATCAAAAACCTTTGGGGATCAGTTAAATTGGGGGATAGTCTGTGTTGGTACGTGTGAGAGAGATCCACCTTTCCAAGTTGTTGGGGTTCATCTCATACTTCTGAAGGTTTGAGGGTGCTGCCTGTTCCATACTCCCCCTACTCCTCATCTAGCCTTTTAGGGGTACAAACAATAGTAATTGGGGCCTAGTGTGGTTGTGTACGTGTGATATACATACACTTTTTTTGGATCATATTTTCTATTCCGCTATTTAATCAAAAACCTTTGGGGATCAGTTAAATTGGGGGATAGTCTGTGTTGGTACGTGTGAGAGAGATCCACCTTTCCAAGTTGTTGGGGTTCATCTCATACTTCTGAAGGTTTGAGGGTGCTGCCTGTTCCATACTCCCCCTACTCCTAGCCTTTTAGGGGTACAAACAATAGTAATTGGGGCCTAGTGTGGTTGTGTACGTGTGATATACATACACTTTTTTTGGATCATATTTTCTATTCCGCTATTTAATCAAAAACCTTTGGGGATCAGTTAAATTGGGGGATAGTCTGTGTTGGTACGTGTGAGAGAGATCCACCTTTCCAAGTTGTTGGGGTTCATCTCATACTTCTGAAGGTTTGAGGGTGCTGCCTGTTCCATACTCCCCCTACTCCTCATCTAGCCTTTTAGGGGTACAAACAATAGTAATTGGGGCCTAGTGTGGTTGTGTACGTGTGATATACATACACTTTTTTTGGATCATATTTTCTATTCCGCTATTTAATCAAAAACCTTTGGGGATCAGTTAAATTGGGGGATAGTCTGTGTTGGTACGTGTGAGAGAGATCCACCTTTCCAAGTTGTTGGGGTTCATCTCATACTTCTGAAGGTTTGAGGGTGCTGCCTGTTCCATACTCCCCCTACTCCTAGCCTTTTAGGGGTACAAACAATAGTAATTGGGGCCTAGTGTGGTTGTGTACGTGTGATATACATACACTTTTTTTGGATCATATTTTCTATTCCGCTATTTAATCAAAAACCTTTGGGGATCAGTTAAATTGGGGGATAGTCTGTGTTGGTACGTGTGAGAGAGATCCACCTTTCCAAGTTGTTGGGGTTCATCTCATACTTCTGAAGGTTTGAGGGTGCTGCCTGTTCCATACTCCCCCTACTCCTCATCTAGCCTTTTAGGGGTACAAACAATAGTAATTGGGGCCTAGTGTGGTTGTGTACGTGTGATATACATACACTTTTTTTGGATCATATTTTCTATTCCGCTATTTAATCAAAAACCTTTGGGGATCAGTTAAATTGGGGGATAGTCTGTGTTGGTACGTGTGAGAGAGATCCACCTTTCCAAGTTGTTGGGGTTCATCTCATACTTCTGAAGGTTTGAGGGTGCTGCCTGTTCCATACTCCCCCTACTCCTAGCCTTTTAGGGGTACAAACAATAGTAATTGGGGCCTAGTGTGGTTGTGTACGTGTGATATACATACACTTTTTTTGGATCATATTTTCTATTCCGCTATTTAATCAAAAACCTTTGGGGATCAGTTAAATTGGGGGATAGTCTGTGTTGGTACGTGTGAGAGAGATCCACCTTTCCAAGTTGTTGGGGTTCATCTCATACTTCTGAAGGTTTGAGGGTGCTGCCTGTTCCATACTCCCCCTACTCCTAGCCTTTTAGGGGTACAAACAATAGTAATTGGGGCCTAGTGTGGTTGTGTACGTGTGATATACATACACTTTTTTTGGATCATATTTTCTATTCCGCTATTTAATCAAAAACCTTTGGGGATCAGTTAAATTGGGGGATAGTCTGTGTTGGTACGTGTGAGAGAGATCCACCTTTCCAAGTTGTTGGGGTTCATCTCATACTTCTGAAGGTTTGAGGGTGCTGCCTGTTCCATACCCCCCCTACTCCTCATCTAGCCTTTTAGGGGTACAAACAATAGTAATTGGGGCCTAGTGTGGTTGTGTACGTGTGATATACATACACTTTTTTTGGATCATATTTTCTATTCCGCTATTTAATCAAAAACCTTTGGGGATCAGTTAAATTGGGGGATAGTCTGTGTTGGTACGTGTGAGAGAGATCCACCTTTCCAAGTTGTTGGGGTTCATCTCATACTTCTGAAGGTTTGAGGGTGCTGCCTGTTCCATACTCCCCCTACTCCTCATCTAGCCTTTTAGGGGTACAAACAATAGTAATTGGGGCCCAGTGTGGTTGTGTACGTGTGATATACATACACTTTTTTTGGATCATATTTTCTATTCCGCTATTTAATTTAACTGGGCCTCCATGCGAGACCTGTGTGCCTTGTTGCGCTGTTTTGAGTACTCCACCAACATGGCCAGTGGCAATGACGCCGTTCTCAGCTTAACTATCCCACTTCTATGCCTCCTTGAAAAAACAATTCGGGCGATGATGGAAGAGGATGTGGCACAGGATGAGGAGGAGGAGGAGGATGAAGAGGTAACATTTCCAAGGCTTTCAGGGCAGTCATTCGCAAGGGGCTCCGAGGGTGGGTTCCTGCACACGCAAACGCCAGGGACGCAATTGTCCAGCAGGGGCACAGTTCTGGAGGATGAGGAGGATGAGGAGGAGGAGGAGCTGGAGGAGGAGATGGAACCATGTTCACAGCAGGGTGGCACCCAGGCCAGCTCATGGCCATCACTGGTGCGTGGCTGGGGGGATACAGAGGACACGGACGATACACCTCCCACAGAGGACAGCCTTTCGTTGCCTCTGGGCAGCCTGGCACACATGAGCGATTACATGCTGCAGTGTCTCCACAACGACCGCCGAGTTGCCCACATTCTAAATTGTGCTGATTACTGGGTGGCCACGCTGCTGGATCCCCGTTACAAGGACAACGTACCGTCCTTAATTCACTCACTGGAGCGCGATCGCAAGATGCGCGAGTACAAGCGCACGCTGGTAGACGCCATGCTGCTGGCATTCCCATCTGACAGCGGGGCCACAGTGGAAGCACAAGGCAGAGGAGGAGGAGGAGGAGGTCGCCAACGCAACCAGGGCACCGCCAGCACCTCAGAAGGCAGGGTTAGCATGGCCGAAATGTGGAAAAGCTTTGTCAGCACGCCACAACAAACAGCAGCACCAGCAGCTCAGATGGAACGTCTTAGCAGGAGGCAGCATTTTACCAACATGGTGGAGCAGTATGTGTGCACACGCCTACATGTAGTGAATGACGGGTCTGCCCCCTTCAACTTCTGGGTCTCCAAATTGGGCACATGGCCTGAGCTTGCCCTTTACGCCTTGGAGGTGCTGGGGTGCCCTGCAGCCAGTGTATTATCTGAACGGGTATTTAGCACGGCTGGGGGCGTTATAACAGACAAGCGCAGCCGCCTGTCCAGAGACAATGTGGACAAGCTCACGTTCATTAAAATGAACCAGGCATGGATCCCACGGGACTTTTCCGTACCTTATGCAGAATAGCAATGGATACCGACCTTACCCACCCATTGTTCCATTTTTGCTCTTTCTCACTCTTTTGGGGTGTACCCTCATTTAAAATTTTTGAAAAGAAGCAGTGTTGGCTACCTCGTCCTCCTCCTCAGGGCCAGATTAATGTAGGGGCTATTGGAGCTGCAGCTCCAGGCCCCTACCTTTTATATAGGCCCCGGGTTGGCCATATTCACTGTTACCGCTCTTCTGTCACTTGTAAACACAGAAGTCTGGCTTCTATGCTCGCTTCCCCAGGCAGCACCCTCAGAACCTCCCCACACAGCGTGAAGGCCGGACAAGGAGGGACAGTTGGCGATGCATGGATGTGTTTATGGGCTTCAGAGACAGCATCCCATGTTGAATTAGGCATGCATGGCTGCACCCTTCCTCCTCTGGGTGCATGGCAAGGCACGGCCCTTAAGGCCCTTCAAAATCCTCAGCACCAAGCCCATGATGCTGTTAATCCGGCCCTGGTCCTCCTCCACCGCCGCTTCCACCTACACCGCCCATAGGTGTGCGCAGCCTATTGCATTAAGGTGTGCACCCCAAAGTTGAAATACACATGCATGTGTTTGCCAGCAGGGAGAGTAATGTATCGGGGCCATGTACCTGTAGGCAAGGAGAAATAGAGCAGAGCAGGTCCCAGGGAGATCTTTCCCATCTCCTCACTGGCAATGCTATGTGCCCTAGGTGATTAGGGTGTGCCCAGGCACACCCAGCACACCCTGTGCGCACGCCTATGTCACCGCCACATCCACCACCACCTCAACCTCCCTCCTACTCCATATGGGCCTCGTCCTTCAGAGATGAAGAAGAACATTGTTTTATTTTTCTGTTTTTTTTTGTTGTTTTAAGTTATTTCCCTATCCACATTTGTTTGCAGAGCACTTGCCATGCTCTTAATTACGTTTTGCTGCCATTTGCAGCACTCTAGCCCTTTCCTTTGGTGTTTTAGAGCCATTTTAGTGCCTTAAAGTTCGGGTCCCCATTGACTTCAATGGGGTTCTGTGTCCGGGAAAAGTTCGGTAAAAGTCCGGGACACGGACCCGGACTTTTTTTTAAAGTTCGGCCGAACCCGTCGAACACGGACATCTAGGTGTCCGCTCAACCCTAATCACGAGGTAATTTAAAGTGATTGTAAAGATTAACCTTGTAAAACAACCCATTCAGTTTAAAATATAAATGAAAGGCAAAACATTTTTGTACAGATATAAAAAAACATGATAAATATCTTTTTCCAGTTGTTTTTTTATAAGCCTCGTTTTACACCAGTGCACTTGTCATGCGATTTGACAGTTCAAAGTGGCATGACAAGTCGCACCCCTTTTGCAGCAATGGAACCTTTTAAATCATTGCAAGTCAAGTCACTGTTGCATTATGAGGAGTTTATGTGTAATCTCCATTAGTAACTGTAAATAGATGTGTGTCAATATGAGGATGAGATATTGAATTTTGATTTCAACTAATAGTTGATATAAATTATATGAAGTTAAGTTGTGTGAAACCAGTCTGCAGGCAGTAGTAATTTGATTAGCAAGTCCTTTTGAAGTGCAAGAATGTGGTTAGGTTGGGCTACTTTTCATAGACATTATAGGGCCTAGGAAATAATTGATAATAGGCTGTGTCATTTCCCTTGTTATCTCGGCTCCCACAGGAACAACAGGGATTTCACACTGAGGAAACAATACAAATAGAACAGGAGAGTTTTTTTTTATACAAGTACATGGTACAGCAGGCACATATCAGGAATATAAAATGTTTAAGGATTAGTAAGCTGCAATGTATAATATATTAAACCCGGTACACAAGTGTACAAGCATTTTTCTGCTAATACTCTGCTGCCAAGAGGAAAGGAGTCTAGGAGAGTTAGCAAAACATCCAGTGTGCCTGCGGCCTTAGTTTATTCTTAGGTTGAACTACATTACACCACATTAATGAAGGTCTCTGAAGAAGACACGTGGCCACAACATGACATTGAATGAGAAATGGTTTAACCTTTAACTGCATCAGGGTTTTTTTTTTTTTTAATGGAAAATATCAATATCAGTGCAATACCAGATACTTTCTGATTAAGGTACCTCAGCTTAATAAACAGTACTGATTATATTTATAGTCATAGAAAATTCATAATGCCAATAATCCAGTGAAACTTAAAAATATTTTCATAAAGAAGTTCAAGTGAGAAAAAGTTAATGTGAGAAAAAGTCCCATTTCTAATTAATCAGATCTTGTGGTAATCCCAATCTTCTCAATGACTGAGATCTGAATCCAGAAAGTGAACACTAAATTCACACCAGAAAACACCCCCCTTGTGTGAAAGGAGGCTTACCAGAGGAATATAACCCTCAGATTATAGAGCGGTCATAACACCTTTACATGTAAATTCTCTCTGATTGTGATTATTTTAAGGCAAGCACCCCACAGCAGATCGTCTTTAACAACTGCCGCGATCCTCCTCCATGAGCTGCGATATATGGCCATTTAAACTGCCAGGGTATACATGTAAAAAGCAATAATAATAAGCACACTTCCCATAGTGCAATACCATAAAACAACTGAATGTATTGATTAAAATTGCACTTATAAAAATGCAGAGCATAAAACAGCGCTGTGTACATATAATCTCAATGATTCCCACATTTTGTTAAATCAGGAAACCTGTGGAATTCCCTTCCACTGTTAGTGGTTTTAGCAGAGAGCATAAATAACTTCAAAAACTGTGAGATAAGATTTTAAGCTCACACAATTTAGAGGGGTATGGGAATCTGTAGAGACATACACACGTTGAAGTTGATGGATGTACCTGTGTCTTTATTCAGCCTTACCCATTATGTAACTATGTAACCTTTTCACACATGCCCAGTCATATGTATCTGTCAAACAACTTTTTCTTTTGACGTCTCCATGATATGAGTGACCTTTCTTTGCTTATTATCTGGACATACATGAACACACCATTTTGCTAGTGAATGTATACTCAGTTGCACTTCGGAAATTCAATTGTATCATACTAGACATAACTCATTAGTAAGGAAAACCTAAAATGTAAGAAGAGCTCATGACACTAGTCTTTAA
Source organism: Pelophylax lessonae (assembly GCF_965119305.1). Lineage (NCBI taxonomy): Eukaryota > Metazoa > Chordata > Amphibia > Anura > Ranidae > Pelophylax > Pelophylax lessonae. Next base: position 70,500,271 of record NC_138769.1, read on the forward strand.
AAAACGATTAAGACTGACTGGGGTTAATGAAGATTAATGCTTTCAAGTAATTATTCAAGTAATCTTATAATTAACTGAGGCATGTACACTGTAAAAAAACTGAATAGACATCTCTTTTGACCGCTCACAGGATACCTAAGGCTACTGTAACTGAATATGAATATGTGAAACCCTTTCCAAATATGATTTTATTGTAAAAGTTGAACCAGATAAACAGTACAGTACAGTGTAATATAACCAAAAACATGTAAATCACCGAGGCAAGTATCAAGTAAATAGAAAGAAAGCACGCACATACGTGCTGTTAGTGCAAAGGTCAGGACAAATACGGGAGCATCAACAGAGGAAAACAAGTGTGTCATATTAGCATCGACAAATACAAATAATCAAGTTTCCGGGGCACTAGGCCCATGTGGAGGCATACAAGGTTGTTGTGCGCTAGTACCAAATAAGTGACAGTGACCAATGCAGACTCATCGTCTGCGCAGCACAGTTCCAGTTCAAGGTTTAGGAAATAAGGCTAAGACAGCATTAGAGAGATAAAAGAAAGAGCAGGAAAGAGAAAGAAGAGGACAGACAGAGTGGGGGACAAACACACATCGACAGGGGGGGGCAAGGGGATAGGGGGGAGGGGGGGAGGGAAGGGGAAAAGAGGGGGAGGTGGGGGGGGACCGCTCCGCACCGGATCCCGGGGACCACTCCCTCCGAGGGCGACTTTCTCGGCCAGACTCAGGAGCCCAACAGAGAGGTTCCCCGTTCTGACAGGACGAAAACCCTCCAGTATCCCCATACCTTCTCATACTTCTCACGCTGGTGGAGCGCTGTAAGGGTCAGATCTTCCAGTCTGTTCACCTCTACCAGCCTCCGCATGCAGTCCCTGATGGTGGGCGATCGGGAGGTCTTCCAGTACTGCGGAATGCAGGATTTGGCCGCACAGAGGACATGGGGCACTATAGAAAGTTTATATTTCCTCAGGGGGATGCTGGTGCGTTGTAAGAGGAAAAATCCCGGCGTGTCCGGAATAGTATAGTCGGTCAGATCACGTAGTAGGGAGCCCACCGCGGTCCAAAAGTCTTGCAGTTTCGGGCAGGACCAGAATACATGAAGCAGGGTACCCCTGTCTTCCTGACAGCGCCAACAGGTATCGGAGGTCCCCGGAAAGATTTTGCTCAGACGGGAAGGGACCCTGTACCACCTGGTGAGTAACTTATAGTTGGACTCCTGCAGTCTGGTACAGGTCGGCGTCTTTAAAACTATTGTGCAGATGTTGAGCTTCTGCGTCGGTGAGAGAGAAATCTGGAGATCCTGTTCCCATTTGGAAAGGAAAGGAGGGGTGAAATCCTCCGGCGGGGAGATCAGGAGGTGATAAGCCTGAGACAGTGTGTGTGGGAGCATTCCCTCACCTTCGCAAAGTTCCTCAAAAGGGGTCAATTCCCTGTTGAAAAGGTCAGGTTCCGGGAGAGAAAGGAGAAAGTGGTGTAATTGCACAGCCGGCCAAAAGGTAAGGGCAAAGTGCCCCGTCGGGTCTGACAGTTCTGCTATGGAGGGCCAGCCACCTGGACACGTAAAGCGAGAAGCCACTCTCTTATCACGGTCAACCAGCGGTTGGAACGTCCGATCTATCAGGCCCGGAGAGAACGCCGGATTCCCCAAAATCGGAAACAGCGGGGAAGTTGCAGAAGAAATAGCAGGGTTAAGGATTACCGGGGACAACACAGAGAGGGTAACCCCAATCGTAGGGTGGGATACCAGAGCAGGTGGCCAGTGCCCCTTACACCAGGGGGCGCCCCCTAGGGGTATCGTAGATTGCGCCAGTTCCAGGCCAACCCACAACTTGTATGTGGAGTGCCTGCGCCAGTCGAGAAGGCGACCGAGGTGCGTCGCCAAGTAATATTTGTGCACATCCGGCAGGGCCAGGCCGCCACAGTGCTTGGGTAACGTCAAAAGTGCCCAGGACAAGCGTGGGGCACCCGTGGCCCAGATGAACCGTACAAAGAGAGAGTGCAGCTGTTTAAAAAAGGCAGATGGAAGTTTGATTGGGAGAGCCTGAAGCAGGTACAAAACCTTAGGGAGGACCGTCATCTTCAGCAGGTTGCACCTCCCGAACCAGGAGTGAAGGCCGGTTGACCAGGCCTCAAGGAGGCGGCGGACCGTGACGAGCAGTGGGGCGAAGTTGAGCTCATAAAGCTGCGAGATAATCGGCGCTATACGGGTGCCCAGGTACGTAAGCGCCCCTTTGGTCCAGCGGAAAGGCAGCGAGGAAGAAATGGTGGCCATTAAGGTCGGGGGGATAGCGACCCCCATCGCCTCTGACTTACCGAAGTTGATCTTCAGGTTAGCATGTGTACCGTATAGCGTCAACTCCTTGAGAAGGTTAGGCGCAGAGACGACAGGGTTGGTCAAGGAAAACATCAGGTCGTCCGCGTATGCAGAGACCTTACATTCAAAGTCCCCAACGGTAAGTCCGGTGATGTCCGGGTTCGCCCTCACCCTACACAGAAAGGGCTCTAGGGAGAGGGCGAAGAGAAGGGGGGAGAGAGGGCAGCCCTGACGAGTGCCATTGGAGATCGAGAAGGAGTCTGAGAGGACTCCATTGCACTTCACCTGCGCAGTCGGGTTCGAGTAGAGATGTCCAATCCAGGACAGCATGGTGGCACCGAGGCCCACAGTACGCAAGGTGGACGTCATAAACCTCCAGCTGACCCGGTCGAAGGCCTTTTCGGCATCCGTGTTCAGGAAAACGCAAGGGGTATTAGTGGACCGGGCAACATGGATGAGGTTGAGGACCTTGGTCGTGTTATCACGAGCTTCCCTGGATGGTATAAAGCCGACCTGGTCCAAATGGACTAAACGGGACATGTAAGGTCCAAGTCGATTCGCCAAGATTTTAGCGAACACTTTCAGATCCACATTTAATAATGAAATCGGGCGATAACTGGCGCAGGCTGAGGGGTCCTTCCCTTCCTTCGGGATGAGGGAGATGTGTGCCCTAAGGGAGTCCCTCGGGAAGGCAGACTCCCCAGATCCCAGAAGGTTGAGCCACTTCACCCAGTGAGGGCCGAGGGTGGGTAGGAAAGTGGTGAAGTAGGGGAGTGTGAAGCCGTCAGGCCCAGGGGCCTTACCCGCCTTACAGGAGCCTAGAGCGCCCTGCAACTCCAGCAGCGTGATCGGGGATTCCAGCGACTCACAGTCTTCTGCCGCAAGGGAGGGCAAGTGCGCTGAGGCGATATATTCCTCTAGATGAGATGCGGGGGACACTGAGGGGGGGAGGTTGTATAAGGTGGAGAAAAAGTCGCGAAAGGTCGCGGCGATCTGTTTCGGGAGAGCAACCCGCTGCCCCGACGGGGACAGAACGTGTGGGACGTAATTAGCCAACCTCTGCGCCCGAATGGAGGACGCCAGCAGCCGGCCACATTTGTCGCCAGAAAGATAGAACTTCTGACGAGCCCTCTGCAAGTCAGCTTTAGCCTTCATAAAGAGGATGTCCTGAACCTTTTGGCGGAGTGCAATCAATTCCAGTTCCAATTCTCTCGAAAAGGAACGCTTATGTCTAATTTCCAGGGCATGGATCTCCTCCAACAGTCGCTCCAGTAGCTGCTGGCGCTGTTTCTTGAGACGGGAGCCGTGTTTAATAAAAAGTCCCCGCACCACTGTCTTGTGGGCCTCCCATATCATGCCCGCGTCACAGTCGTCCGGGACATTTACCCGAAAGAACTCAGAAAGCTCGTGTTGAATCTCCGCTTGTACCTCGGCGTTCTGGAGGAGCGAGTCGCTCAAACGCCACACCCTGGACCCCAGCTCCGATCCCTCAGTCAGGGAGTAGGTCAGGGAGACGGGCGCGTGATCTGAAAAGGTGATGGATCCTATCGAGGTGGACCGCACCGCGTGGAGTTGGCGGTGTGGCACCAAGAAATAATCGATACGGGAGTATGTCTGATGGGGTGGGGAATAGAACGAGTAGTCCCGCTCCCCCCCATGCTGGAGTCTCCAGACATCCACCAGCTGCGCACCGTGGAGGGCTTGCAAAAACCTCTTCCGGTGTCCGTGGGGAATCGAGGACGTCCCCGAGGAGGTATCTACATCAGGCACTAGCGGCAGGTTGAGGTCTCCCCCTAGAACGAGTTGCCCCTCCTGAAACGCGTTCAATTTCTCCAGAACGCCCACCATGAATGAGGCCTGTCCCTCGTTAGGAGCGTACACGCACGCGAAGGTGAGGCGAGCTGGGCCCAGAGTCCCTTTCAAAAACAGATAACGGCCCGCAGGGTCCACCAGCGTTCCTTCACAATGCCAGGGAGCTTTAGCAGAGAGGAGGATCGAGACTCCCTTAGATTTCGCCACAGGGTTAGTGGCATGGTATGCAAAGGGATAGAAACGGTTCTTAAGGAGTGGAAGGCGATCGTCCCGAAAGTGGGTCTCCTGAATGAAAGCTACATCCGCCTTACTGCGGCGAAGTTCATTGAGGAGGACTTTCCGTTTCTCGGGGACGTTGAGCCCCTTGGCGTTCAAAGAAACAATATGAATGGCGTCCATGGGCCCGTACGGAACGGGGGGTACACACAAAGGGAGGGGGGTGGGAAGGGGCAAAGATCAGGAGTAAACAAGAATGGGAGTAGGAGGGGATAGAGAGAGTGCGAGAGGGAGAAAGAAGCAGAGGAGGGGAGGAGATAGCAAAACTAGAGAGCAGAAATTACTGCACGAGCACCAGGAGGCACGGAGCCCACCAGGCGTCAACCTACTGGGGGTCGGGGGTTGGAGAAGGACAGACCAGGAAGTACAAAAAAGAGAAAAAAAAAACCCAGGAAAAATGGGACCCGAGTCCGGCTGTCCGGCCCACCCGGCACTGTGTACGTGTATAGGAGGGAGAGTAGAGAGTAGGAGGCGAGGGAGACAGGATACCGTCATGAGAGAGAGAGACCCATTAGTAAGTATGGTATGTAGGATAGACGTCAGAAACAGAAGCAAGGAAAAGCAGCGTGTCTGGAAGTGGAGGGGGCAGACCGAGGGCCCCTCAGGGCAAGTCTAGTACCCACAGCAGCATCTAAGGCACATAATGAGAACAGGTAGTGTAATCACAGCCAACTGCATCATCGCTAAGTGGCCCACAAAAGACCAGGGGTCAGAGGACCCCCCCCGCTCTGGGGCATGCGAGGATCGCAGGAGCGAACAGTGCAATAAACAATAACAATAAGAACATAACGTCCCCTGTAACAGATCCCCATAAGAACAAGTGCAGGTCCCCACAGCAGGTCACCCCAATCCCCCTCCCCACCCCACACAACCCACGGGGAGCCCACAGGCGACCCCCCCAGGCAACCACCCCTGGGACTCCATGTACAGCACTGCGGATGGCAGTGCAGGCTGCAGCAGCTGCGGGCACCCAAAGTGGGGACAATAGAACGGTCCATGACGTCAGTCTTGGCAGTGCCCGGACCTAGCACCCCCCCGCCTCGGACAGTGGGAGCAGCGGGTGAAGTAATTGCCAGTCAGTGGGGGGGCAGCAAGGCCAGTCCAGGCAGGCAGGCGAAGCAGGGGCATCTGCGGGGAGGCACTACCCGAACAGAAAATAAAAAAAGGGGGGGGGGGTACCATCAACAAGCAAACCTGAGTCAAGCCGTCATCTGCAGGGCAAGGTGAAGGAACCAGGGATCAGTTCAGCCAGCTGACGAGGTGCTTCGGGGCATCAGAGGGTGCCCGGGACGAAGGGTAAATACATTCAAGGTTCTCTACGTGCCTCCGGCGCCCGGGGCCTGGAATTCCGTCTGGAACGTTGAGGACGGGGAGATCCCAGAAAGCCTCCGGAGGAAGGTGGTCTGCGATCCGACGGCCTGGGCAGTAGAAGGAGCCAGTTGGGTACCTGAATAGGGTCCGCTTCCAAAAAGGCAAAGAGCGCAGGGAGCTCCGCTCGGGAGCGGAGTGTGAAGGAGGAGTTCGGCTTGCGGAAGGTGACAGAAAGCGGGTATCCCCATCTGTAGGTGACGCCACTGCGGCGAGCCAGGTCCAGTAGAGGTCTCAGCAAGGCCCTGCGGTACAACGTGGCCCTGGAGAGGTCCGGCATCAACTTGAGGGCCGCTCCATCAAAGTCCAGGGTGCCCACATCCCATGCTTTCCGGATGATAAGTTCACGGTGGGCAAACCTATGCAGGCGGCACAGTACGTCACGTGGCCTGTCCGGGTCCGAAGAACGCGGGCCCAGCGCTCTGTGCAGGCGGTCAAAGTCCATGCGGGGGGGTAAATCTTCCCCCAATAGCTGGGCAAAGATTGCGGTGACCGTGGCCGGAAGGTCATCAGCACCCGTGGCCTCGGGCAGGCCCTTAATCCGGACATTGTTCCGCCGACTGCGGTCCTCCAGATCCTCCATATGGATCTGCATGGCAATGGTCACCTCCTCCTGGGACCGCAGTGCAGCCTCCACCGAGGCCAGGCGTCCCTCCATAGCCTGTATGGTGGTCTCCCCCGCCGATACCCGATCAGCTACAGTCTGTACCTCAGCCCGGACCGCGGTCACCTCCTGGCGGTGTTTCGCCTCCAGGCGACCCACGATCGCCTCGATGTCGGCCTTTGTGGGGAGGGCGCGCAACAGGGCGCGGAGTTCAGAGTCCACCTCCACTTGGGTAGTCGGATGGGAAGGGCTGGGTCCCGGGGCTCCAAAGGCAGCCGGAGTGTCCAACAGGGTTTCCGAGGCAGCGGTGGAAGCCGGCGATGCTGGAGGAGGGCTCGCGTCCTGCAGAGGGGGAGAGCGTGCAGCCGCCATGTTGGAGGCGGCGGCGGGAGCCGGCGTAGGAGAAAAGAAGTGCTGAATAGCTCCACGAACCGGGTTCCGGCGGGGTGTATTCGGTGTTCCAGCCGTTCCCCTTGACCTCCTGCGCCTCGCTGATCTCATCCCGGGCGTCAGCAGTGAACGTCGGCCGGGTAAGGGTCGGACAGGCACGGAGCTCAGGGAAAGCACAACTTCAGCCGTCCATGTCCAGACCACGCCCCATGTGAAACCCTTTCACCCTCTGGGCATTATGGTATTAATTATGAAGTAATGCACTTATTTTATTATTCTTTCTCTTGTTAAAAGATGAAACTGTACACACTCCAAACAGCTGTAACAAAATATCGACTTCCTTTATTAATAATTCCTATTTACTCATTCTTAACTATGGAAACCCTGCTATACAAATAAATTAATAAAATTGCCCCAACCACAACTTTCCAGTCAGCAGTATGTCATATTAAGTCAACATAAAACAGAGCAACAAAGGCGTATTTCACATTAATTAATGGCTTAACTGGAATGCATGTGTCTTACCATATGTGTTTTAGATTCTCCTTTGTGTAATCTAAATAGAGGCAGAACAGCTCGGATCATTGCTAAAAGAGAGCAAAATAATCACTTCATTAAAGCTATTCAGGTATTCATGAATTACTAAAATATGGATAATGACTTGAACTCCCCACTAAAATCATCATCTGTCCCCAATTAATACTGATGTATTGCACTTGTAAGAGCTGTTAATGATCGTATTAATAGTAAATTATTGCTGCTCATATAATTTGTCCTTATAATCATGTATTTATCATACAGCCGTTGCAACTGAGTAGGACCCCAGGAGGCTTATTATCATCCATATTGTGCAAAATTTATAGCAGGATTTTATTTGCAATGATTCATGGTAGTGTAATAAAGATAAAGTCTTACTGATAACAAAAAAATAAAATTCCTGTATCTGGTACAGTCACCGACTTCAGTAGTGGATTTTCTGTACTGTTAAAAAAGATGTAAACTCTAAATAAATTACAATTGTATCATAAACACCCTTTTCTTAAAAAAAAAAAAAGAAATACTTGTTTTTGCCTTTTTTTATTCTTTGTTACAACTTAATGCTGTTGATAACGTAAGGGTCTGTTTGCAACTGATTCCTTTCTATGTGCATGTACTCAAGTAATGGCTATATGGAATTTCGTAGCGTGGGTTTTCTGGTTTTGATATTGGACCATGTCTGTATAATGTGTGCTAAAAAAGCCACTTGTGGGCTCCATCGCAAACACACATGAGAGGGTAACAAAGCAGAAGCAGAATTAGGAGAAAGAGCATTGTCATACAATAATCAAAAATCCTGTTTTTTAAGTTTTTCCTTGCACATAATTGTGCAGTATTATGCTATGGAATCTGTTATTTTTTACATGCACTTGGTTTATGATTGCTGAGTCCTCCCGGACATCTAAGGATTTATCCAGAAGTCGTTCCTGGTTGGATTCGAAATTTACCTACTTTTGATCTGGGCAATCTATTTACTTCAATCTGGTAAGAAGTTTGCACATCCAGTGGCCTTTTTCCAGCATTTTTATGTTTACATAAAGGACTTCACACAGACTTTTCATCATTTTGATAGCCATTAATATCACTTTTAATGGACTTCTGAACTCAAATTACTGGAAGCATTTGTTTTACATTTATTTTTGTGTATGGTTTATGACTGTTCACTTTGTCACTATTTCACTCATTATTTATTTGAATTAATATTTTTGGTTTATATTATTCATTGCCTAGCGCAACTTACTGTTATATATTCTGTTTAGTTGTTTGTCACACTTTAAGTTGCTGCTCACTATTTTAGGAGCTTATTTCTACATAATTGGGTATACTGTGCAAAGAGAAAAGTCACTCTGAAGGTGAACATGCCACGCTCCTCTCACCTTCTGTGTGATCGATTGTAAAGAGTGTGGAATGGAGTGTATGTATAATTGTTAAAAATAAATATACTCCAGAAAGGGGGTGTACTGTATATCCCTCGCGCCTATGGATGTCCTACTTGGGGGGGGGTTTAAAAAAAAATACACGTGGGGGAGGGGAAGTGATGGTAGCAGCTGCTATAGGATATGAGGTAGATAAAGGTGAAATCCCAAAATATTTGGGGTTTAATATAGCACTTGCTGATAATAAACTCAGGAATGGACAACTGCTTGTCAATGTCCTAGGTTAAAATAGTAGACAAATAAGTGAATTGCTGAGTGATTCAAAATGATTAAATTAATTAATCCAAAAATTGATAAATACATAAATTAATAAATTGGCATGTGCATGGTAAAAAGATGTATGTGGGTAAAAATAAATAAATAAATAATTATCACAATATAGATATAAATATAAATCACAATAAAACATATAGGTGCCTTTGAGTGCAAAATGGTGCCAAAATTATAGTCCAAGTAAAAAGTTCATATGTGACTTGGGTGAATATACAGATACAACTGGAGTGCCAATAAGGGAAGGTGCAGGTGCTTTGTGCTGGGTCCTCCAATAGTCCAATTGCTGGTACTTGTTGTGTCAAACGTGAGGAATAATGGGGGTTATGCACTCACCAGAAGTAGTGGGTCTTAAATACCGTACGGTATTAAGACCTAATGAGCCTTATGGCCACCTAGGCCGGGAAGGTCACTGCTGGGCTTTGTAGTCCCATACGATCCGGAATCCCTCTCCTGGATGGCCTGGATCCTCAGGGTCCGATCAGGGCAGAAAATTAAAAAAACACTCCAAATGGTGCAGTACCATTAAAATATTCTTTAATAGAGTATTGCGGTTCACAGTACATAGAATCATACAAATCGGTGGGAACATCAGCCAAAAAATGGTGCCTGCGAGTGGAGAGCGGTAACTACCGGTTTGCGTTCCACCCAGGCTCCCGTGACGTGCAGCGTGCGTTACACCTTACGCGTGTTTCGTCAGTGCGTATGACGTCTTCAGAGGTCTGCGTTCCACCGGTTTGCGTTCCACCCAGGCTCCCGTGACGTGCAGCGTGCGTTACACCTTACGCGCGTTTCGTCAGTGCGTATGACGTCTTCAGAGGTCATACGCACTGACGAAACGCGCGTAAGGTGTAACACACGCTGCACGTCACGGGAGCCTGGGTGGAACGCAAACCGGTAGTTACCGCTCTCCACTCGCAGGCGCCATTTTTGGCTGACTTTCCCCCCTGATTTTTATGATTCTATGTACTGTGAACCCGCAATACTCTATTAAAGAATATTTTAACGGTACTGCACCATTTGGAGCATTTTTTACTTTTCTGCCCTGATCAGACCCTGAGGATCCAGGCCATCCAGGAGAGGGATTCCGGATCATATGGGACTACAAAGCCCAGCAGTGACCTCCCTGGCCTAGGTGACCATAAGGCTCATTAGGTCTTAATACCGTACAGTATTTAAGACCCACTACTTCTGGTGAGTGCATAACCCCCATTATTCCTCATGGTTGACACAACAAGTACCAGCAATTGGACTATTGGAGGACCCAGCACAAAGCACCTGCACCTTCCCTTATTGGCACTCCAGTTTTATCTGTATATTCACCCAAGTCACATATAATTTTGGCACCATTTTGCACTTAAAGGCACCTATATGTTTTATTGTGATTTATATTTATATTGTGATATTTATTTATTTATTTATTTTTACCCACATACACCTTTTTACCACGCACATGCCAATTTATTAATTTATTTATTTATCAATTTTTGGGTTAATTAATTTTATAATTTTGAATCACTCAGCAATTCACTTATTTGTCTACGATTTTAACCTAGGACATTGACAAGCAGTTGTCCATTCCTGAGTTTATTATCAGAAAGCGCCATATTAAACCCCACATATTTTGGGATTTCACCTGTATGTATAATTGTGCCAAAGTTTGATGCTTTTATAGTAGTGGAGTGTTTACTGTATGTGTCAGTGCTTCAGGTGTGTGTGCATGTCATTAGATAATGTGTGACTTCAAGAACCATTGATCCCCCAGTTCTCGGTCTTAAGTGAGCATGGAGCCGGTGACTCTCTGCTCTGCCCCTACAGTGCTCACTGGAGCAGCGGGCTGTGGGGGGAGTGGCTGGGTCAGGCTCTCTGCAGAATGCATCAGATGTCAGTTAGGCATCTGGATGGATCCCAATATGTGCATGTGAAGGCAGGTGTCCCAATACTTTTGACAATATAGTGTATGTATCAATAAAGTTGCTGTAGCAGGATTTCCAGCCTTTGTGCTGGATTTGGGTCTGCCAGGGTTACCGCTAGTAACAATAGCACATTTAAGCATGTTCTCCAAGTGTGAGCACTGAGACAAAAAACAGTCCAGCTTCTTTGTTTTTTTTATTTTAGGAACTTGGATGGTAGAAGGGAATGAGTGGGATACTCCTCTTGCTGGACTATACACAATGCAATGGGGCAACTGAGAAAACGCAGTTTGACACTGATTTGATGCCGGCTGAATGCCGGTCAATGCCGGTTGGCGCTTGTTAATACTGACTTGCTGTCTGTGAACTTGAACTGACTTTTTAAACTTCCTTGTGGCTCAAAAGTCCTTTGTACTGCTCCCTTTAGCATTCCTGGCTAAGGTAGCTATTTGTAAGCACTGCTGCAACTCTTAACTTTTCAGGGCCCACACACACTGGCACCCTCTTTTTCTTCAGGGTCTAAACACTGGCACCCCCTTTCTATAACTGCTGTACAGGCTAGCTGGCTCCTGGATCCCTCTGACTTTTCCGAAGTGGTCCCCTATCCTAGGCAGACCCCGGGGCAGTTTACAGTACTCACAACGCTGCTTTCCTGGAAACTCCGACCCCCACAGCTCCGCTTGATCCTCAGCACACTGAATCCCTCTCTGCAGCTCAGCTCAACCCTCTGTCCTCTTCGGCCAGCCGCCCAGGACATCCGTTCCACACTGACAGGAAGAAAGACAGCCATCATCTCCCTCCTGGGACTCTGCTTCCCGCCAAAGACTGCCGTGCTGCATGCTATATATGGACTGTTGCTGATATTTAGTCACCATATATTTTGCACACTGTTATCCACTTATTTTATGCACATTGTCACTTTATTTGATTTATTTATTTAATTTATGGATAGATGAATGGGATCACCATATATCTATTCACACACTTTTTTAAGTAAGTGTATTATCACAATATTTATTATCTTTATTTGCTATGCGTCGCCATTATTGATTATTACTCAGTGTGTGTCACACCCCACTACCACTAGTCACTTTACATCTACTTGAATTTATATTGTTTTTATATAATCTTTTTTAATTGTTTACTTATATTAATAATATTGTTTGATTTTACCATCTCCTTTACATCACCAACGTTAGCACCAGTCACTTTCTATCTAATTTCTACTTATTCACATTGGATTTGGATTCATATTTCACTCTCTTTTTTATACCATTATTAGTTGTTTACCCTGACTATCTTCTTTCCTTGTGAACTCTATGTTTTACAATTTTTAATTTTTTCATATTGACTGATCATTTAGGCAGCGCCATACCCCTTCCCTTCCCTTCAGTTCTTTGCATATAACTACAGTTATATTTCAAGGGGGGCAGCAGCCTATCTATTTACACACTTTTGCTTCCTTAGCGCGGAGTACACCCTTTCACAGGATAAAAAATGTAGTTTACTACTGCTAGATCAGTTAGTAAATGGTTAAACAGAAGGTGTTGATACATGGGTGCAGAGGGAACTCACAATGTAGAGGAGAAGAAGCAAAGTTGGGTAGGTCAGAAAGCAGTCTGGGGGAGAGGAGTGGGAAGCCCAGCTAAAGTACATAAAGCACACTGTACTACACTGGGACAAGATAACAGGCAGGTATGAAACCAGTGTAACAGTAAATCCTTCACCCCATGGGAATGCAGTTGATCAGCTGTGACTGTGTCAGAAAGACAGAGCAATGGGGGGAGAGAGATGAAAAAAATATAAAGGCCGGGATAAGGAGTATAGGAATAAAGGCAGGGACAGAAGTTACAGAGATAAAAAAAACCCTGCAGCTTTCACATGCGTTTGCAAATGTGTGCTAACTAAACCACTGTTTTGACGCAAACTGTTAGACAGGTTAATTTGGTTGGTAAGCAGACTGGTTGGCAAATTGAACTGGGAATTTTATTTTTGTTTGTTTCATGTGCGTTGCCCTTCCATGTGTTCTTTGCTATGATGGCCAGTTATAGGTGGGGGCAGAGGCCATTTTCTTTGTTGTTAATGTGTACTGGTGAGTGGACATACTGGATGCCTTTGCTGTAATACTATCAGCTGGGCTTCCATTATGCCCCCAATTACCTTTCAGGAGGGATGGGCCACCTCCAGGCTCACCTGCCCCCTATCTATCCATTAGCTTGCATGTGCTTCCACAGTGTCACCAAACATATGTAAGTCAGCAGGACTCTTCCTGATTGCTGCCACACTAGTCCCATTGTCACCAAACCAGTGCAACTAGCAACAGTGTTTCTAAATACTGCCACACCAGTGCAGTGTTGCTTTTACCTGCTGCCTGTACTTATTTTGGGCTGTTTATTGACCCCATTTCTGCCTCCTGCCTGGACCGATCCTTTTCCTCTTTGCTGACCTTGTCCTTGCCTGCGGCTTGAACTGACACTGTATATCCCGCTGACTACATTCCTGTGGGACACCATACCCAGCTATCACCTGTAGATAACTGCACTTCTGTAACCACTGGAGTTCTTCCTTTCTTCAGCCTCTTGTACCTCCTGGCCACTGAACATGACATTCTTGGGGGCAGCCATGTACCAATGGGCTAGGCTTGCTCGAGCTATAGGAACTGAAGCTGCTATAAGTAATGCTGCACTAAGCTACATTCCTGGATCACTCATAAATAGACAATGATTACAGCACATTGGATTTGATACAATCAGTTGTTTTGTGTGATACAAAAGATACAATGTCTGGTACATAATCTCTCCGCACCTCGGCCTTCGATCAGGTATCTGACAGATAGATAGATAGATAGATAGATAGATAGATAGATAGATAGATAGATAGATAGATAGATAGATAGATAGATAGATAGATAGATAGATAGATAGATAGATAGATAGATAGATAGATAGATAGATAGATAGATAGATAGATAGATAGATAGATAGATAGATAGATAGATAGATAGATAGATAGATAGATAGATAGATAGATAGATAGATAGATAGATAGATAGATAGATAGATAGATAGATAGATAGATAGATAGATAGATAGATAGATAGATAGATAGATAGATAGATAGATAGATAGATAGATAGATAGATAGATAGATAGATAGATAGATAGATAGATAGATAGATAGATAGATAGATAGATAGATAGATAGATAGATAGATAGATAGATAGATAGAGATCTATTATTATTTTTTTTCTTTTCTATAGCTTTTACCCACATTTAGAAAACACTCAAGGCATTTTATAGTGTGTTTATAGCAATTGAATGCATCTATGTGATATTTTAATACTATATAAATACTATTAAATAACATCCAAATTATTTTTCTATGTACAACTTTAATAATATTTCTATTCTATACTATTCTTGAACAAGTGGTCAAAGAGCTGCAAAATGCTCTTTTTTCTTAAACATTTGTTAAAACGTTAAAAATGTTATTCTTACAAACCGTCACCCTACCAGGGAGCACCTCGGCGACTATACATTTTTCTTCTTCATAATCCAAAAATAACTGGGAAACAGGCATTAGAAATGATTGATTACTTTTTGTTACCCAGACCAGAACATTTTATTTATTCATAACCCAACCCCAAAGTAATTTCTTTTTTTAAAGCAGAACTAAACTCCTTAATACTTACCTCCCCTGCAGCAGTGTTATGTCCGCAAGCTTCCTCATCAGCGCCAACATCTTCTCTGGGCCTTCTCCTTGGTTCAGCATTTTCAGCCTCCCCACTTGCCAGCCTGGGGCTGATTTACTATATCTATTGCAAATGCACCAGTAATGTACTAAGTTGCAAAGGCAAAAAATAGATGTAACCTGGCATTTATGAAGCTCTGGAAAACTTGCTAAATTGACAGTGCAGGTCAGTGTTGTATCGTTGAATTCTCAACAGCGTTTTGGAGTGTGCAGGAGGCTTATGAAGATCCGCCAGCTATACAGTGGTGAGCCAAGATTTAAACTGATTTAGTATGCAGACCTGTGAGTTTTCAAACACAAGATTGATTGCTGTATATTGTGCAAGGTGGCTGTGAAAAGTACAGAATGAATAAATGTAAATGAAGAAAACATAAATACTGTACCTGAATCAAGCAAAGTGGTTACCAAAAGGCAGAGGGGATGTTAGCAACGCACAGGGGTATTGGCTGGCCAGTAATTTAAACTGGGTTTTGGCTTACCAGTGCTACATAACCTTAATCCTGAGAATGTATCTTCTGCCTTTAAAAAAAAAAAAAAACCTTGCACCCATTTTTTTTTTTAAAAGGTGAAGTTTGGCTTTAATTGCTTAACATAATGAGAAAATGTTAGCATCTCTATCAGTACTGCATTACTGATTATGTCCTAAAGGGGGAGATAACGCACATATTCGCCAGCACATCATGGGTCATCAGATATCATCCAAAACTTTTATTGCAGAAAGATCACATTACAGAGGACCAAGTGCAACATTTTGGAGCTGCGCTGGACCCCTTCGTGAAGCATGTAATGCGGCCCTGAAACATTGCACTTTGTCCTTTGTGTTGTGATCTTTCTGCAAAAAAATTTTTGGCCAATATCTGATGATCCACGGTGTGCTGACGAATATGTGCGTTATTTCCCCATTTAGGACACAATTAGTAATGCAGTACTGATAGAGATGATAACATAAACAGTTAAAGCCAAACTTCACCTTTTAAACAAAAATGGGTGTTTTTATGTTTAGGAACATGTGCGAATATGGATAAAACTAAATGGGGAGATTTCTCCTTAATTTTCTTTACCTGTTACATGAGGACAAAAATTGAGGAACAATCCCTCCAATAAAACACAAGCAACAATAGAACTTAAGCAAGAAATGGCATGAATGTTGACCCTGTTGTGTTTGTTCTTACAATCATAACACAAAAGTAAAGCTATTTCCTATTAAATTTTTACATTTTAACAGTATGCCCCCCAGCAATGGCAACAGCATAAAAGGTTCTACTGTTTATATTACTGACCTCTCTTCTTCAAGATTCTTTATTCGTGACGCTGCTGTTGGCAGTCCATGATACACCAAAGATTACTCCACTGAAAAAACTCAGTACACAAAGCCTGTTTTGCCCAACAATACTAAAGTATAATTATCCATCTAAAAGCTGCAATTGATTATTAGCATCTTTGCCAACCCTTGAAACATTTTCAAAAACAATTTAGAGGTATTGTTGGTGGCCTTAATGTTTCAGTAGAATGATTTTTAAAGACAATAGATAGATATTTTTCTCAAATTTAATGTTGCACTAGATTGTCAGTTTTTCTGCCAAACAAGATAATGTTGCAAGCAGAGTATGGAGCTGTTTTCAGTGATAATAGAGAGGTATTAATATTAACTATCATAGAAACATGGAAAAGTAATGGAAGAAGAAAAAAAAATACAGAGTGGTCAATCAAGTCTGTTAATTTGTCCCAAGCATGTTTGAAACACTTATGCCTCGTACACACGCAACGATTGTTGGCCGTGAATTTTCGGCCAACGTCCGATCAGCCGATTTTCGGCTTGTTAGTATGATGCTTCCGACAACCGACTGCGACTTTTCGGCCGAACAAAATCTGGTGTGCATGCTATAAAATTTTTGTTGGCCGTCAACAGAACGGCCGGTTTTCCGTCAGTCAGTACAGATTTCGGCAGACAAAAAATCAGATGAGCAAGACTGGGCATGCTCAGAGAAGAACAAAACACACGGAAAGTAAACCAGCACATGACATCACTTCTGAAGTTGGTTGTTGTTGGCCGAGAAAATGTGTGTGCAGTCTAGAGCACATTCCAACCAACACAACAACACTGGACAAAAGACGGGCGATTGGTCGGCCGATAATCATTGCGTGTGTTCGAGGCATTACTGTTGACTGACTCACTATCTCTGCTGGATGTCTATCAACTACCCTTTCAGGAAAGCAATATATTCTAAGATTAGTTTTGAACTTCCCTCTAGTTAGTTTGAGTCCCTGTGTTGCAATAGATTGTCAGCTTTTATTATTGGCAAGGTAATGTTGTAAACTCAGCAAAGAAGTGTTGTCAAAAACAAAAGCAAAGAATTACAATCTTCTTCAAAGTTTCAGTAGGTTGTCAGCTTCCATGCCAAGTAATATATGTTTCTGTTCAGCAAGGCCCACACTACCATCTCCACACACCATATAATTTGCACCTGCATCTTCCTAGGCTTTTGTATAGGGAAGTGCCCACGGACTTACCCCTGATTAAAAGCTCCTACAGGAAGCAGGGAAACTGTTTTGGGGAATAAAGAGATGCTGTTAAATAGGGGCAAGCCTGCCAAGATCACAAGAAAGTCCTACATTTCTGTAAAGTGGCATGACTTCTGGTGATAGAGATCACAGATTATTTTGAGCACTCTCCTCCAGAGAAAGGCCAGGTTTGCAGGCTTTCAATTGCATGGATCTCCTCACTCACTTCTAGTCATCAGCAACAGCCCACATGTGTTTCTCATGGTAGATTTTCCTGTTATATGTGGACAGATGCAATGTCTCCTGGGCTGTGTTAACAGTTAACTGGTTGGCTTGTTGTCACTTAATCCTACTATCGCTAAAAGCAGATACTAGCTTTGAAATGCACTCAAGCTTTTTTCAAAAACATAAATGATCAGAATGTTTTTATTCTACATTCAGCCTTTATTTTGCTCACTTTTCATCCTATGTTTTTCTTTGCCAGTGCAGTTTGTTGCCTTATTCATTCCTTCAGAAGTGAGTGTATTGGGTAAAATAAACAGATTTTCCTATGAAAGTATAAATTGTAGCTTTAAATTTTAAACAAAAGACAAGAGTCTCCTTTTTACTCTTTGTCATCAAAGTCTGGAAGCTATATATTACCATGACATGGATTCTGTATGGCAATGCGGTAAAAGGTGGATGTTTCTAGGCACCAGTCCAAGTGCTGTCTGAAAAAAACCCTTTGTAAACAATTCCATATGTCCCAATCCCACAGGTATCAGAGCTGCAGCCCAGCAAGCAATGTGAGTATGAGATAAGATACTGATGATGAGAATTGGAAATGTGTCAGGAGTGTACAAAGGCAGGACTTCGAGTGATATCTCAAAAGGTTTACATAAATTCAAAATGTAAAAACAGCATAAAAACACAAATACATATGAACTGCAAAATGATATTTAAAGTAATGAAAATAACACACTGATCAAATGAAAAAAATTGATAACAGGCTTATGTAACATAAAAGTAGAAATGCCAAATAGCCTGAATACCCTTTCCCATAAAGTTGCAGAACCTGCAAAAATATGAATAAAATGCAAACAATATTATTATTAATAATATTATTATTATTATAGAACTCTCATATTGCGTAACACTTTACAGTAAATATGAGTAATATTGGATTTCACTTAGCTGAAACTGGCAGATTTTTCAGCAAATTTTCATTTATAGGCAAAATGTAGTGAAGTCAATGAGGGAAGCAAAGTTACAATTGTTAAAGGATAGGTTCACTTTTAAAAAAAAATATATAAATGCACATTTTTTTGCATGTAAAAAATATGCATTTTTTGGAGCCTGTAAAGCTATGCACCAGCAATTAGCAGATTGCTGATGCCATGCAGGTCTTCTTTCTATCTGTGTGCCTGCACATCCCGTAAGGGCAAGCAGATACACTTATAGGAAGAATCAATAAACTACCATTGCGCTCAGCAGCACCGCGGTAGTTAATGGAGAACTATTAAGCATGTTCCCATTTACTGCAGCCACTGCCCAATCCCCACAATCCCTGTGAAAGCAGTATGAAGAGAAGTTCCCTGTACTAGTTGTCATTCATTCACACAGCTCTGTGTGTGAATGAACTACAAGCCCCAACATCCTTTTTTGACTGTCAGGGGTTGTAGTTCATTCACACATAGAGCTGTGTAAATGAATGACAGCCAGTACGGGCATCTTCTCATGGTACTGCTGTCACTGGGAGTACGTTGATCGGGCAGCGGCAGCTGTATTGGTAATATGTTCATGGTGAACCTATTCTTTATACTGTTGCCGGCCACCCGACACAGTTTTACTGTGGCAAGGTGGCTTCGCTGCATGAACAGACGTTACTGTACATTGGTCGTGTGCAAGGGTAGGGAGCGCACGTGCCTGCGGTCCCCGCGATGAGCTACTTTGTTAAATATCTGTACAGAAATTAAAGCATTCATTGGGCAGACAATACTATCTACAATACACTTTAACTGTGCTGAAATCAAAGTGTTTAGCCTAATTTGATTTTTGTGTAATTCCTTACTTAACCTTCTTAGCGGTGATCCTGAGCGTGACTCGGGGTTAATTTTTACTGCCAGGAGCGGTAACCCAGAGTCACGCTCGGGGTAACATTGCAGAGTGCCAGCGGAGTCCCCTTACCTGCCAGGGGAGTCCCCTTACCTTCTCCTGTTGATCCAGCGATGTCCTTCGCTCTGATCGCTGGCTGGCCGGTGTCTGACTTCCTGGTTCCATTTCCTGTGAGTAGCTGCGGCGCACGGGAGTGGAACTGGGTGGGAAATTTGAAACTATAAACATAAATAAAAGAAGTAATACATTGTAATCTGAGAGGATTACACTGTATTACCTCAGATTACCTCAGATCTGACACTTGATACATTACAGTGCCCCTTGCCTGACATGATACTGTCATTTATGCCCATAAAAAAATATAACATGGCATCAAAAAAGCGCCACTTTAGTAAAGCACTTTTGGACCAGTTGAGTGACAGCGACAGCGACATGGAGGTGCTCGCAGAACTGAGTGATAGTGAGTCGTGGGGTGATATGTCGTCTGACACTGATCTGGCAAGTGACAACAGCGATGATCCTGCACCTTACCTCACCGATGTGCGCACTTGGTGAGCTATTGACTGCGATACGGACCAGATAGCGCCTCCAAGATTCCCATTCACTGGATCACCTGGGATGATGATAGATGTTAAGTATGACAACCCTCTGGCATACCTGCAATTATTCCTCACTGAGGAGGTAATTGAAAAAATTGTCACAGAGACAAATTGCTACCAAGAGCAGCAATCCGCTATGCTGCATGCCAGGTTTTCCAGAAGCAGAAAGTGGGAACCAGTGACGAAAGAGGACACCTGGCAGTTTCTGGGACTCATCATTCTTCAGGGGTTGGAAGGGAAACTGTTCCAGAAATGGTACTGGACCCCCTACAAGATACTGGTCACTCCGTTTTTGGCACTGTGATGTCAGATTACCGGTTTTCCCTGATCATGAAGTATTTCCACTTCACAAACAATGAAGAGTTTGATGATGCCATGCATCCTGCGCCCAAACTAAAAAAAATCTGGGAGGTATGGCAAATTATTGTGACCAATTTCCAGCGGACCTACGTGCCAGAAAGGGATGTCAGCGTGGATGAAAGTTTGATGGCCTACAAGGGACGCCTAAGCTGGATACAGTACATTGCATCCAAAAGAGCGTGGTTTAGCATCAAATCCTACATTCTCTCCACTGGGTACATCTGGAATTTGGTTATTTACACCGGTAAAGGCACGAAGTTCAACCCCAAGTGCAGTGGCTATGGGATGGCCACATTATCTGTCCTTACACTGCTTGAGCCATTGCTGAACCAGGGATATTGTGTAACCACAGACAATTTCTATACGTCTCCGGAACTGTATGGGGTTTTGCTACAAAACAAGACTGACGCATATGGTACAGTTAGGCCTAACCGATGTGACATGCCATCTATGCTTGCCAAAAAAAAAACTAAAAACCGGAGAAATGGTTGCCTGGCAGAAGGGTAAGATGATGGCAATGCGATGTCGAGACAAGAAGGATGGGTGTCTCATGAGCACTGTGCACAATACCTCCACTGCCATGGTCCACACAAAAGGTGGGAAAGATGTGCTGAAGCCGCAAGTCGTGATAGACTATAATAAAACCATGGGAGTTGTCGACAGAGCCGATCAGGCAATGACATTTTATCCGGCTATGTGCAAACAGCAAAAAAATATTATAAGAAGATATTCAGACATCTTCTGGAACAATGCCTTTTAAATGCATATACCCTGCACAGAGCAAAGAGTGACAAGCCTCTTGTTCATTCTGAGTTCATCTGGAAGGGGACTGAGTGGATTTTTGTCAACCACCAGACGCAATTAGTAGTTGTGAACAGACCTGGATGTCGTGCTGTTGACGTTGTCAACCCAGAACGCCTGACTGGTCGTCACTTTGTGGATTATATCCCGCCAACCACAAAAAGGCAGCACCTACCAGGATGTGCATAGTTTGCTGCTCAAAGAGAGATGGCAATGGAAAGAAAGTCCGAAAGGAAACCAGGTTCCATTGTCCTGATTGTAACGTCAGACTTTGTGCAGTCCCATGTTTCAGAATTTATCACACTTAGGATGTTTATTGCATTTTCTTTGTTTGACAAATTTCATTATTTATTACATTATTGAATAAAATTATATTATTTATTAGATTATAATTCATGATTTCATGTTTAAATCTTTATCACATCTGGGATGTCTACTAGAGTCTTGTTTGGTCAGGTTTAAGTCAGTAATTACTAAGAATTGTAGGCCTACAATACATAACACCAAATTTCCATGCAAAAAATTGTACCGCTTTCAGTACAAAATTCCAGACATAATCATACCGCCAGGGAGGTTAAAAAGCATAGCTCCATACAGGATCAAAGGTACAAAGGAGTGAATTTCTTGATGGTTTCTATCTCCCTTCTTTTCAGGATCTCCACAATATTGATAATAAGTATTGGGGTGGACTGGTGCAGTATAGCACTGCATAGACAAAATAAGGAAAATAGGCTCTGCTCCTACAGTATATGTATCTCAAGGTTAGTCAGTTTTGTCCATGGAGTGTACCTTTAATTAAACACAGCAAGCAATAGTCCAAAATGTCTCTATGAACTCAATGTCAGACATTACAAAACCACTTTCAATCGAACTTTGTTTAACACTGGTGCCCATTATTGGTAGAGTGTTATGGGAAAGAGACATATCCAGACCGCGATCGATTTCACAAACATTCATCAGGGGACAGGGATTAAGAGTCTAACTGTTCTTTATGCAAGACAATTAAGAAATATAGTTTTAAAATTGATTTGTAAAATCAATTCTTTTTTCTGAATTTTAGGGAGGTAAATGAAGCAGTTTTACAAAACAGCTGCAGAGAAATGATTTGCTTTATCTATGGCTGATGTCAGAGCTGATCTTGCCTTGTAAAGTCTTATTTAATTAGAAATACCCTATTTAAATTGTAACAAATGCTGTTACATATACTGCCATGCTGTAATTTGATTTTGCTCACAGTTTATTAGTTGCTACAGTGGCTACATGCAGCATCTCATGACTGGAAGAAATGCTATGGTATGAATGTCACTGGTACACATCAAGGCTCTGTCAATGAGCAGGAAAAGTATAAATTCCTTGAAAGTACAATGGCCATGGAGATCACAGTCAAATCATACTTTTGAAAATTATTATTTTTTACACTGTGATGTTGTAAATGTCAGAAAGCATTCCCCAGATATAGACCTTAAAGACTTAGCCCACCTTCCTAATATTTATGTTACCTCCATATTTAAGGTGTAACATGAAACCTGGTCACATTCCCCTACCCTCCACTCTAAAACTACCCCAACTTACCTAAATTGTGGGATGCAATTCTCTGCAGCCTTCTGCTTGTGTTTGATTTCAGCACAGCTGTGTGTGGTTCTGTGGATCTGGGAGGACAAGTTTGGTGATGTCTCCACACTTGTAGTCCATCGTTTGCTTCCTCCAGACACATAAATGTAGGTCGGTACCTCTATATGGAAGAGGCGTTGTAATGCAATACACCCACAATGCACTGAATGCAGCTGCAATGCTCTTCAGGCTTCCATGCAAAAATGTAATACATTTATTTTTTTATTTTGGTATTATGGATGAATTTATTAAATTTGCAGAAATGGACTATGCCTTTAAAGTGCATACAAAACTCAGAAACAAGCATTTAAAATATTGCATGCTTACTGGCCCTTATAAATAGTAGCTACATTGGCCTTTTTTTGTTTTTCGCCATTGTCACCACCCTAGGACAGAAAGTGTTGTAGGGCTATAGAACACCTCCCCTCTCCTCATCTACACTACATTGGTAGTATATGATGTGTGTTTTAGAGGTGCAGGGCTGATAACACTCTTTAAATTTGGTGGTTGGTGCCGGGTCCCTCTCAGGAACATCATGAAAGCCATCAGACTCTTGCACATGAGCAAAAATGTTATGTGAACAAATATGTGTGCATGTCCTCCACAAACATTGAAGTTAAGTGGGCTATTTAAATCTAACATCTACATAGGCTCTCTGCTAAATGTTTTTTCAGTCTGTATTCCCATGATTCTTGATTCCAAAGTTGTGTCCAACCTTTATTGCTGACCCGACTTCCAGCTGAACTGCTCTTGGATTTCCCCTACCTGTTTATGATTACTGCTCACCTTAGTTTGACCAAGACTCTGCTTATCGACTTGGTATTTTACTTCCTGCTCATTGCCTGTTGCTTGTTCCTAACTTTATTTCTGCCTATGATTTAAAGCTTTGCTGTTCACCTGCTACTGACCTTGACTGACCCATAGCCTCGATGCATTACCAACCTTCAAGTTCCATCGCCTGTTCGGGCACTTGCGCCCTTCCATAGCTCTTGCCGGACTTAGACAGAAATTGTGAAAGAGGCCACCCCTCATCATCTTGGGCTCCTCTTAAAGGTACGTAACAGCCCCTAAAGTAATTCTGCTACCACAGAGTGGTGTAACGTTTGTGATTTCTAGCATTTTTGACACTGAGCTGGTGGTTCAGGAAGGGCTTACATGGTTACTTTGAACTGAAACTGGAAGACTAGGGAAGAACAGAAGCAACACACCAGAACTCTGGATTCAAAAATATATTTATTGCAATAAACATTTTGGAGTCGTTTCTGTATGTGTAACCAACATGTTTTGAACAGCTTACAAGTGTTACTAAACCCACAAGGGAGGCAGTCTGTAGTCTGTATACAGAAATTCTCAATTTGGTGTGTATTGCTAGTGAGTTTTTTTTTTGGGAGGGTGCATGTGATCAGCACAGGGATAATCAGAACTGTCCAGACAGAGGGTCAGGGGTCATGCAGCCTATTAGTACAGTCAGAGGAGAATGAAAAATTCTCCTACAAGCTTTAATTAGTGCTTGGCCAGACACTAATAGAAGCCATAAGACTGCTATATACTGCTGATAAGGATGGGCTTGATGTTCGAGTCAAACATAAGTTCGACTCGCACATCAGCTCTTCATGTGTTCGCTGAGCACACAAACAAATAGGGTGCTCGGCAAGAAGTTCTTATGACGTGACGTCAGTTCATTTATTCACTGCTCCAGCACCATAATGCACTGCGCTGAATAAATTACTGACGTTACGTCAGAAGGGGCTGTGCCACCGCTGGGTGTCCCTGGCCCTTTATAAA
Source organism: Pelophylax lessonae (assembly GCF_965119305.1). Classification (NCBI taxonomy): domain Eukaryota; kingdom Metazoa; phylum Chordata; class Amphibia; order Anura; family Ranidae; genus Pelophylax; species Pelophylax lessonae. The sequence continues at coordinate 70,524,699 of NC_138769.1, forward strand.
TGAGCTGTCACAGGTGTGTGAAGTGGTGGGAGCATCTTTTTTTTGTTTTTTTCGGGTGTGCAGCAGGCGACGTGATGGACAATGGATTTATATCGGGGGACACTATTTTTTTATTTTTATTTTTTAATAAAGGACTTGTCAGAAACTGGCTTTTGTCTTTATTTATTTATTTTTTACACTTTTTTGGTGAATGGGTAGAGGTACGATGTACCCGATATCCATTCAAATGGGGGGGGAGCGGGATGTGGGGGCCCCCTTGTTAAAGGGGGCTTCCAGATTCCGATAAGCCTCCCCCCGTAGGCCCCCACTACCACAGCCCACGTTTGTTGGGAAGAGACCCCTGTCCCTATCAACATGGGGGCAAGGTGCTTTGGGGTGGGGGCCCTAAAGCACCCACCCCCCCATGTTGAGGGCATGAGGTCTGGTATGGTTCAGGAGGAGGGGTTCGCTCGCCAGCCAGGTTGTGTGCTTGGATAAGGGTCTGGTATGGATCATAGGGGGAACCCCACGCCGTTTTTGTTTTATTTTTTTATCTGTATTGCCGGAAGTTGACAATACATTACAGCAGTGAGCAAGTTTAAATTAAATTTTTTCCCTTAGAAATGTCAGTATTGTGGCAACGGGCTACATACATCGCACACATGTGCCACTTTACAGGAACATTAGGGGGCCCCCGGGCACAATATTTAAAGGAATTTTTCATTTTTATTGTTTCACTTTAAGCATTATTAAAATCACTGCTCCTGTAAAAATGATTGTTTTTTTAAAAATAAATTTGCATTGATTCATGTCCCCCAGGGCAGTACCCGGGTCACCATACACTTTTTTGGGCCAATAACTTGCATTTAAGTCTTTAAAATTAAGGACTTTTGATTTTTCATGTTCATGTCCCATAGACTTTAACCTCCCTGGCGGTATGATTCTGTCAGGAATTCTGTACCAAAAGCGGTACAATTCTTTTCATGGAAATTTGGCGTTATGTATTATAGGCCTACAATTCTTAGTAATTACTGACTTAAACCTGACCAAAACAAGACTCTAGTAGACATCCCAGATGTGATAAATTTGAAACACAAACGCATGAATTATAATCGAATCAATAATATAATTTTATTATAGAATATATAATATATATAATAAAATTATATTATTGATTAGATTATAATTCATGCGTTATATATTATATATATATATATATGTGTGTGTGTGTGTGTATGTATGTGTGTATATATATATATATATATACATATATATAAAACGCATGAATTATAATCAAATCAATAATATAATTTTATATATATATATATATATATATGTGTGTGTATATAGGTATATATAATATATATATATATATATATATATGCATATATATAATATAAAATGTGTTTGTGTTTTGTGCAACATTTTTTTTTTTTTTTAATTTCCCTCCCTAGTTCCGCTCCCATGCAGCATTGCTGCTGCAGGGAATGGAACTAGGAAGTCCTCCTACCGACAGACGAGCGGCGGGGATCTCGGCTGGCTCATCGCTGGATCGCCAGGATAAGGTAAGACACTCCGCTGCGCTGTCTGCCCATTCACCCCGAGCGTGACTCGGGGATACCGATAATAGCAAGAAATTCCTACCCCGAGTCACGCTCGGGGATACCGCTAGCCTAGTTAATGGAGTTCGCATGTTTGCTAGAACATTTCCCCTGTTCGAGATGTTCTGGTGCGAACCGAACAGGGGGGTGCTCGGCTCATCACTAACTGCTGATGAGAAAAGGTATTTAGCAGTTTATATTTACTCAAATAATTGCATTTTCATGTTCTGTGTACTGTGGGAGACCAGATATAGTGAATGCAGGATCCTGGGTTTAGTAACACTTTAGGATACAAATGGCTTAACAGGAGGTAGACTTAAATGGGTTACTGTACTAAAAAATTTGAAAATCAACATACAATAAATTGTATGAATATTCACTTCAATTATCCAATATTATAAAAATTAAGTTCCTGTTTACATTGAATACCCAATCATTTGCAGATAAAAAAGTAGCCATGAATGTGCTTTCACATGATTACATAGTTGAAGTAAATATTCACACAATTTATCATGTGAAGTGTCACAATTCCTTTGGTAAATAAGCCTCATTGTCTTAGTGATCTTTCAAAAATAATGTAAACAGTTAATTGGCACTCCATTAGGGATGTTATGAGCTCGTTGGATTTCTCCAGGTCAGCAGGTATATGTTTGCATGTTTTTGCACAAAATAGAAAGTGTTTTTAATGGTATATTTAACTACTTCAATACCGGGCACTTTTCCCCCTTCCCGCCCAGGCAATTTATAGCTTTTAGCGCTGTTGCATTTTAAATGACAATTGCGCGGTCATGCAACACTGTACCTAAACCAAATTTATGTCATTTTTTTCCAACAAATAGAGCTTTATTTTGGTGGTATTTGATCACAGCAAGGTTTATCTTTTTTGCTAAACAAATAAAAAAGCCCGAAAAGTTAAAAAAAAAAGTTTTTTTGTTTATGTTATAAAATTTTGTAAATAGATACGGTTTTTCCTGCACTGATGAGCACTGATGAGGCCACATTGACAGGCAGTGATGAGGAGGCACTGATGGGGTGGCACTAATATGCGGCACTGATGGGCACTGATATGTGGCACCAATAGGTAGCACTGATATGCAGCATTGGTGGGCACTGATAGGTGGCATTGATGGGCACTGATAGGCGGCACTGTTGGGCACTGATAGGTGGCACTGATGGGCACTGATAGGTGGCACTGGTGGGCACTGATAGGCGGCACTGATCGGCACTGATAGGCAGCACTGGTGGGCAATCATGGGCACTGGTGAGTGGCACTGATATATGGCAACAATGGGCACTGGTGGGCAGCACTGATGGGGAGGGTACTGGTGGGCAGCACTGATGGGGAGGGCACTGGAAAGCTCCCTGAGCGCTGATTGCCATCCCTGGTGGCCATCCCTGGGGTCATGGGTGGGCATTTCTGGGGTCATGGGTGGGCATCCCTGGTGGTTCTAGTGGCACCCCCCCCCCAAGGGTCTGCACTGGTAATCAATGCTCTGATTACCAGTCCAGACCCCTCCCCTGTCAGGAGAGCTGCAGATCAGCTCTCTTCTACTCATGCCTGTCAGGCACGAACTGAGGAAAGCCGATCAACGGCACTTCCTATTTACTATGTGACCAGCTGTGATTGGACACAGCTGGGCACATGATAAAGAGCCTATGTAGGTAGGCTCTTTACCAAGATCAGAGATGCGGTGTGTCAGAGTGACACACGGCAGCACCAATCGCCACTCTGCACGCCCCAGGGGACATGCAGAGCGCATTATCTTGCCGCCGTCATATGACGTCCGGTCAGGATAATGTAACCTCCTTCCCGCCATCATTTGCCTATAGGGCGGGCAGGAAGTGGTTAACACAACAAAGCAAATTAGAGAAGATTTTTGTTAGCACTTGCACCCACTTTAATAATTCCAGCTCCAATATTGGTCTTTCACAATGAATACATCTGTTTGCAGATAAAAGTTTTCTAAAGAACATTGGAGGTATTTTAACGCATCTCCCTAAAATACCCATTTAATTACAATTACAATTTTTTTTTATTTGTTTTGTTTCCAAATTTCTAAGATATTTATGTTAAAAAAAAAATAAAAATCTGAGCAACTCTCTCATATTGCTAATGCCAAATGAACGTTTGTTATCATTGATTGCTGATAAAAACTATAAATATTTTTGTTTCCAGGTAATAAAAATGTTGCAATCTCCAAAGCGGTGCATACCTTTTAAGATACAGGTGTAAACACCATCAGGCATAACTCCATTTTTGCTATTTTCTTGCATACCTCTTAGGTATCTTCCCTAATCTACACTTTGCAATTCTGCCCCCCGATAACTATAATTGCAGTAACTTTCATCTGTGTTTGCTATTCATCTTTTCTTGTTTAGATTAGTAGGTTTGATGGTATGTAGTGTGCACTCAGGGTGTGAAGTTGCTCATTTTGACTAGTTTTGGAAAAATAAAATCCCTCTGCAAATTTGAGTAGTGTAGTAGAGATAGGGCCAGGATTATATTCCTAGCAAGCGGGGGCTTTCTTTAAGATGAATATTTTAATTTAGTCCACACCAGCACAAATTAGAATGATAAAACGTGGAGAAACACTGCATCTGAATTAGGGCTACTGCATTGTACCTTAGCATGGTGGCAGAGTTATGGCTTGAGTTGACGGGCATTAGTTGACATGCCTTTAAAACACTTCTATAATAATTTATTAATCACTGACACCTGCATTTGAGCTGTAATTAACCTTCTTCATACCTACATATGACCTGCTTTAGTCCCTTTGAAGCAAACAAATGCTTATCAGTTGCCTAATTTTATTCTGACATACAATATCAGTCCCATCCAGTGAGGATTCCTCTCAAAGGATTATTCCCCTCCTAAAGGGACCCCCCCCCAACTATCCGCAGGGCTTCTCTTTTCTCTTTCCTTTATGCACTATAAAAGCATGGACACATTCCTCAATAACTATTATACTAAGAAAGAGATGTAGCACCCTCCTAGACCGGTGCTAGAGAGTGAGTATAGTTTTGGCTCTGTCTGCCTATCAGAGGAGCAGCAGGTAAATTCTATATTGCACTCTGCTTAACAGGGAGCAGGATCTGTGAATAACGTCTGCTCGGGGTGCCCAGTGTGTGATTCATCTGGTCTAAGGGAGTGTCCCAAGCTGATCCAATGGGGAGGCACATTGGATAGTGGAGGAAACCTGGCCAATGACACGCAGGCTTTTGATACAGCCCCTGGGATTGGCACAGACTGTGTGCATTGTGGGGCAGGGTATAAAAAAGCCAGGGGCACGTGAGGTAGAAGTCTTTGGCGGGAAGCAAAGTCCCATAAGGAGGGTGGTGGCTGCCTCCTCTTCTGCAGCAGTTGGTGATGGTCACAGGCAGTCGGCCTGGTGAACCTACAGAGTGGAGCTGAACCCAGAGGTCCAGGAGAGATGACTGAAGAGTTGGGGCACTGCGAGAATCTGGAAAGCAGTATAGTGAGTACAGAGGATCTTGCCGTGGGGTCTGCCCAGGAAGGGGACCACTCCGGATAGTGTAGTCAGTGGACGGGTGTCAGCCAGTATAGAGAAAGAGGGTACTGGCAGTACCTGAAGAGAAATACAAACAGGAACATTTACCTCAGCTTTATTCAAGTTGCAGGATGAAGTAGCGGCCTTGCCGCATCCTCAAGTTAGAAGTCCTCAGAATTTGTGAATAGTTCAAGGTTGGAGTATCCCACTCATCCCTTCTCCCATCCCAATATAAAATAAAAACAACAAAAACATCTACTCCTAGACTGATCACTGACTGAGCCAAGAACGTGAAGTGCTAACAATTCTGCCTGCAGTTGCTACGGGTAGCCCAGGGGAATCCAAAAAGTGTCAATCACCAGCAGTCCTCTAGGGGGCAGTGCTATAGAAATATACTAGTATATTTGATCTTTTCCTGATTTTTTATTTATTGAAAACACAAAAACATTATAACAACACAGGATTTTTTTCTTCTAGTTTTGAATATATTGTTGCTACTACACTATATAATGATTTTGAATGATGTGTCAAGTTTGATCCGAGTTCAGTTAGTAAATCTGATTCTTTCTCGCAGTGGATCTGGACCGAACTCTTCACACAAGATTTGAGTGTATTTACCGTGTACTGCAGCTAGGTTTTCTTTGTGGTACCAGCTGAGTACTTTATTTAGTTAGTTCACCTGTAACCTAATGATGACACATTAGAGTCGTATATACAGTAGGTAATTGTGGTGACTAGTTCCATTAGGTAATGACACGTCTGTCTCTTTGTACCCTGTTCCATCTGTTAACCACTTGTCGCATGAAGCTTTAATAAAAAGGATTATTGGAAGTACAGCCGTCTGGAATCAATTGCTTTAAAATACAGGAACTATGTTTGCACAAGAATTATGGGAATGTAAATTAAAAAAAGTTTTTGTTGCAATGGGGCATAACAAGACTGATACAACTTTTCATAAAGCAAATGAAAATTTATGTTATGTAAATACCTTAAAAAGTGCCACCCAAATCATTTAAATCAACCTCTAGCCTCTACTGCTATTTAATAATTGCTTGTCAAGTTCCAGCACAGGCCTCTTGTGTACCAAAGCAATTAAGAAAATGGTTTGAGGTTAATGCACTCTCAGGTGTCCTCTTCCTTAATAGCGGTAATCATACATAACCGCTCATCACACTATTCAGCTTCTCATCACAACTGTTACTATTGTAAAGAGTAATGCTGTGAATGGGGATTATTTAAATGTCACAGCTTAAAGTGAACCTTTCAAACATTTTGAACTTTTAAAAAGTCATACTTAAAGCAATTTTAAGATATTTTTTATTATAAAAAATATTAAAATTAAAATTAATACTTACCCGCTCTCTTAAATGATTTTGCCCACAGTAGCCCAAACCTCCTCATCTTGGGTCACCTGCCAGTGCTCTTTGCTTCTCCTCTACCTTGTGTGTCCCCACTGCACACTGATTTATATGGGGGCACACCTGTGGGCTTGATCCCGAGTCAGGCTGTGTGCATCTTTTGACACACACAGCATGGCTCAGCCTTCCCCCAGCTCTCTGCTCACAAAAGTTGATTGACAGCAGTAGGAGCCAATGGCTGCAGCTATTTCCTCTGCTTTAGAGAGGAGATAGCTGCTGCAGACAGGCACAGCACTGGATGAAATCATTGGGGTGAGGGGGTGATACAAACACTGGGATATGCATTAAGGTAAAACAATGCCCAGGCTTTAGAACCACCTTAAGACCACAAGGTAGTGTGTATTGGTATTTTTATTAGTTAGGGATAAACCCCACACCTAAACTAAATTTATATTACCCCTCTCGGTCATAGTTGAAAATCCCTCAGCAATCAATAACTGGCTTAGAGATAATTGATTAGTGTGGTTTAACCCTTGTCATAGCCTGTAGCTGGCCAAAGCTAGCCACATATTTAAGGGTTACTTTGTATTGATTTACTGTTTGCACTTTGGTGGCACATGCTTACACCATATTACTATTAATTAGCAAGCGCTATAGGTAGCCTCTATTTTGAGGCTATACACTATCACTTTACACTCCTTACTATAGCAACTGCATATTCTTAACACTTATTCATTATATATTTCTTTATTCAAATACCACTTGTAGCCCATATGGCGCGAGGGATATACTCCTAGTATATTTTACCCCACAATATCGGCCAATACCAATATTCAATGGCTAAAATATCGGTATCGGTATTGGCTTTAAAAAAACTATATCGGTCGATCACTATTAAAAACCTTTTAGGTGTATCAGACAGCTCGTCCACAGTTGTGTGCTGTTTTTCATCCACCAGCCACTATGTTTCCTGTAGTGTAGTGAAATGTTGGACAGCTCTTGCATCTCCCTGCAAGAGAAAGAAGACTCACTACATGATGGACAGGCAATCATTCAGCATAATAATTTACAGGGTGACTCCAATTCAGCTTTTCTATCTAAACCATAGGATCCCTTAACAAAATTCTATTATCCTTGCTTGCTAATTTGCTCTTTCAAACCTTTGAAATCTGCTAATAATGTTTTAATGTAATTTAACTTTGATGCAATTTACTAAAAAAAAATTCAGTGGTGTTATTTAAGGGGTCCTTATATAGGTTTGTAGTTTTTTGGTGCCTCAAGCCAGGTTTGGGACTTCATGGGCAGGAGTAAATAGATTTTGATGGTTTTTTAAAAAAACAATTTATTGAAAAGAAAGGTAAAACATAGAGGTATTACAAACATATAAGTGAATGGGTGAAGGCCCATTGGGTGAGAGTGACGAAAAAGATAGAAGGTGGGTTTACAGGTGAGTATTGGTGACATTGGTAAGGACATTCCTGCTCTGCTATTCCATGTATCTTGGACAGGAACTAAGTTCAGAGGGGGTGTCCAATCGGTTTTCCGACGCGTTTCGGCCGTGCACGGCCTTTTTCAAGGATGTATCACCGGTTATGTTTTGTGTCCACTTCATATGAGTATGCCTTCCCCGTGATTTCAGGATGCTGCAGGAACTTATGCTGTTGACTAGACCAAAGATTCAGTCTAGGGGTCCAATGTGGTCTCTAGTAGTATAGGACTTTTATAAGAATGAGCAATCCAGATGGATAGTTTGTTCAGGTTGCGAGATAAAAGGCAGGATCTAACAGCATGTGAACTTTGGCGTGTCTTCTCCCTTGGCTGGAGAGAGACTGGTAGGTATATAGGTAGCAGTCAGGAATTATCACAGGGGGTATGGTGATACTTCCTATCATTCAAAGCTGATAAGGTCTGAATTGGGGGACAAAAAGGAGCTCTTCTTCGATAATACAAAAGGAGCTTTTCTAATTCTGCCTTTTGTATATGGTGCTGTCAATCACCATCAAGTAGTAGAAGGGCACAACACAGGCACTTACAAGTGACATGTACCTACCTGCATTTTTTGCTATTCTTTTCTTCAAGCAACTCTTCCCTGCTTTTCCATTATATTGAAGTTCTCTACACTAACCTTGGTCAGGTATACAAAGATGTATGTTTGCGTAGTGTGCAAGCACCAATCTAATCCCTCTTTGGACTCGCCTAGGGGCTGAATGAAAAAAAAAAAAGAGCTAAAATGAGCCAAAACATGTTGTCAATAGCCACCATTAAGATATCTTTCATTGTATGGAAAAATTAAATAACAATTTTTGCTATTCAGCAACAATATGTTTGCCAAGAGATATCTCTAGCCGTGATTTAAGTTCCCCATTTTGCCGTCAAATTTTGTATGGAATATATCTAACTTTATATTCATTTAACAAAAAAGGTAATTAAAAATAATATATATTTTTTTATAATATGTAAATTATAATATTGTTTTAGTTAACTGTAAGACAGTTTGCAGTTTGTTAAATATTTTATCCCTTTATCTAAATTACCCTCCAAAGAGATGTGCTTTTAAATGGATCCAACCCAGTCTTTTAGCTTTAACACCAGCAAGGGTTAGATGCAAAAACACAATGAAATGTAACAATGTCAAACTCTAAAGACCAGATGTTCTGTTGTTCCCAACAATCCCAGACCACCTGTCTTCATATCATCTCCTTTATCAAAGTATGTCACTCACATTTCCCCCATGAAAAGAGTTGGCATTACAGTCACAGGAAGCTTTGGAGCCATTTCAAACATTCTACATGTAGTTCTTATAATTAATTTTCCAAAAGCCAATCATAGCAAGAAATATTGGAATGTTAGGTTTAGAATTAATTAACAACATGTTAACAAAGGTCATGGTGACCGGTATTCTTCTACTGAAAGGTTAATAAAAAAATGCAGAGATAAAGTAAATAAATGAATCAACACAGAAACAAGTTTATGTCATGGAAAAACAACTGTGTACAATTATAAGCTTGGCAGTCCTTCTGTATAACAAATTGTTATCCAGACATGTTCAAACACCAAAAATATTTCCATATATTTAGTGTATTTAGTCAACTTGGTTAAAAAAAACAGGAATGTCTACAGAGTTCATACTCTCATATAGATAGTAATTTCGTTTGAAAAAAAAATAACACTAAATGTACTGGGCAATTATAGCCAAATTGTGCCCAACAGGGAAAAAAATCTTAAAACCAGATCTTACATGAAAATACAAGGTCATATTAACTCATTTACCCCCTTTCCCCTGCACCCCCCACACCCCCATGCAAACGTATGAACTTTGACATCCTCAGCTTTTTCAGGATTCCAAAGTGAGGCTAAATTACATCAGTGGCACCTACATAAAGGGGCTGCAAGCCATTGGCTTTATATTTACTTATTTCTTTTCAATTTCACTTTTTACACTGACTAAATTCTTTAAATCAAAATTGTACCATAACATTCTACAATAATATTATTTGTAGATACTTCAGCACAACACTATGTTTTTTTTTTATTACATTTTGGATTTAGCTATTACAAACCCATGACAGATATGCATAAGGAAGCTGCAGTTTAAAACATCCACACTTATGATTTAAGCTTTGATTCTGGAACAAGATCTGCATTAAAACATTATTCAAACAAGGTATCTGAAGATTTACTTGGGGATGAATGAAGCTTAACTGTATTATTTTTGCTCTGAAGACCCCCCTCCCATACTGCTGGTAAACATGTTTTGCCTACATACCCCTCTTGTCCATTGTACAATTCTTAGAGTAAAATTTTAATTTGTCCTGTGAATACAGTTGACTGTGTATTTAAAGGGGGTATGCAAAATAAGTCAACCCAGCAGTCATCCTCCATTTAAGTAAGTAGATGATTGGAGACTGTTCATATTAAGAAAGTTCAGTTTTAATTGACAGTGAATTAAAAAGGGGCTAGAAACATGTTTAACCACTTCAGCCTCGGAAGGATTTGCCCCCTTCCTGATCAGGCCCTATTTTGAGATTTCCTCACTGCGTTACTTTAACAGACAATTGCGCAGTCGTGCAGATGGTGTACCCAAATAAAACTGATGTCCTTTTTTTCCAACAAATAGAGCTTTCTTTTGGTGGTATTTGATCACCTCTGCAATTTTTATTTTTTTGTGCTATAAACAAAAAAAGAGCGACAATTTAAAAAAAAAAAAAAAAAACGATATTTTTCACATTCTGCTATATGACATTCTAAAAAAAATAAAATGTAAAAATCAACATTTTTTAACATTTTAGGCCAATTTGTTTTCTGCTACATATTGTTGGTAAAAAACACAGCGGGAGCGCGGCGTGCCGCCTGAATCACATGCACTCCAGTCATGTAGTACTATGTGACTGGACGCAGTCGAGCCGCCCTGCCGCAGTAAAAAGCCGGCGGGCGGTCGGCAAGTGGTTAAAGCTGAATCTTACAATAGTCTGCATGCGTAAAGGGATGGTGTTGATACGAGATTACACTTGTGCTATGTGGCAATTATCAGTTGTACTGCATAAACTATTCTAAGCCTTGTATATGCAGGTGATTAAAGTCTAATTAACAGCAAAGAAGAGAAACAGGAAAATTTTGAGTTTTTTTAAATTTTGTTTAGTTAGTTAAAAATACTGTAGTTTTGAAGCATATACTCAGAAAATTCACTGTATACAACATGAAATGTTCACATTTTTATAGTTGCCATGGATGACCTTCTGACATATTTGTCTACAGTTAAAAACAAACGTTGTGAGAGAGCTTAGAAATCATCTATATTTCATACACTGATGATTCCCGACTGACAACCACAATGTGTACAGGTATGATAAGAGATTGCCTCAGAGACCCCAAGTTAGCCTATGCAAATTGTAGTATGAATCTATGTCATTGTCCTTTAATATTCATTCATCAATAGAAACCAAGCTCTGTGCTATCTCTTCGTAATTAATACCAATTTTCATTTACTGAGAAATTACTCACACAGTATAGCTAGTTTATGAGCTTCCATTAAACGCAGCATGACTACAATTGGTGACAGTGTGAAAAGGGTTAGGAGGTCAGTCATATTTGAATAAAGAACACAATTGGGTCTTCAAAAGTCTGGCAATTTCTTTTTTTTACATTACTGTTATTCAGGGGCAACTCAATTTTAAAATATGTTGGTTTTAATTTTGAGGCGCTACGTGGTTTAGTGATTCTTAATTATGGTGCATATAACATGAAAAAATATAAACCTTTCAAAGTTGTGCTGTAAATCTTCAAAATATTCAAATATATACTGTGAAATTGAATGCTATACAAATATGTTAACACATATTACTAAACTATTAAAAAATGGAGAAAGTATTAAATGATCCACAAAAATATATATAATCAAAAAAAATTATTGTCCATTACATACAAATTGGTGTCTTCCACTCCCCGTGCATTAAATTTGCTCTATATTCTCCTTTCACATGTGCTCCTTAGTGATGCTTCTCCACCTTAATATAAGGGGGCCACTTACCAGACAAATCTGGGCCACCAGGACCCTCCGGGCTTGATATATATAATTGGTCTCAACTAGAGTTGAGCGGACACCTGGATGTTCGGGTTCAACGGGTTCGGCCGAACTTCGCAAAAAAGTTTGAGTTCGGGACTCAAACTTAACCCAAACTTGACCCCTGAACCCGAACCCCATTGAAGTCAATGGCGAACCAAACTTTTGAGCACTAAAATTGCTCTAAAATTGCTCTAAAAAAGTAATGAAAAGGGCTAGAGGGCTACAAATGGCAGCAAAATGTTGTTAAGAGCATGACAAGTGCTCTGCAAACAAATGTGGATAGAGAAATAACTTAAAATAACAAAAAATACATAAAAATAAAAAATAATAATCTTGATCTAGGAGGACGAGGTCCATATGGAGTAGGAGGTTGAAGCGGCGGCGGATGTGGCGGTGTAGGTGGAAGCGGCGGTGGAGGAGGACGAGGTAGCCAACACTGTTTTTTTTTTTTATTTTTTTTTTAATGAAAGGAAAAGGGGCATCATTTTGTGCCCTCTTTTCCTCATGGGATGGCAACAGGATTATAACTTGGTGTAGGCTAGTTATTAGCAGTCACAGGGTGAGGTAAAATTGTTGCTGGGAAAAGTTTAGTTGAGCTTTATGACTTGGGGTTATTCAGCCACTGTTCCCGCTGAAATTTGTCCCTGTATCTGGGGAGATTGGGCCGGTTCCCCCTCTTCCCTCTCAAATTCCCTTGTATCTCGGGAGATTAGTTGAGTTTTCCCCTCTTCTCGCTCAAAAATCCCACCTAAACCCCTGGTTTAGGGCTATTTAAGAGGGACCCCCACAGCTAAGGGCTCAGCCACCTCACTGTAACAAAGCTGTGGTGTTCCCCTCCCTCCCTTGTTTTGTCGCAGCCAGTATTATTATTTGTAGGGTCACCTTTGTGTTATGCAAAGGGGGACAATGTGTATATATATATATATATATATATATATACGATTTGTTCTGTGTATTAATGTTGTTCTGGATAATTTTATTAAGTTGAATTTGTTTATTCTTACAACCTGAGTCGTAGTGACCAGGTTGTTTTCAGTGTTTTATAATATTGTTGAAAATATTTTTATCACGTTTGTTTAAATAAACAAATAATAAACGGCCGCGGCCTAAAATATTACAACCAGATGTTGTGTGGTGTCTCATTATTGTAAATGTATTATCTTTTATTTATAAATAATCTAGGGAGTCCTGTCTACTATCCCATTAGGGTACACCCCAAAAGAGTGAGAAAATTAAAAATACAACAATGGTTTGGTAAGGCCAGTATACATGTCTATTCTGCACAAGGTACGGACAAATCCTGTGGGATCCATGCCTGGTTCATTTTAATGAACGTGAGCTTGTCCACATTGGCTCTGGACAGGCGGCTGCGCTTGTCTGTGATAACGCCCCCTGCCGTGCTAAATACCCATTCAGATAATACACTGGCTGCAGGGCAGGCCAGCACCTCCAAGGCGTAAAGGGCAAGCTCAGGCCATGTGCCCAATTTGGAGACCCAGAAGTTGAAGGGGGAAAACCCGTCATTCAGTACGTCTAGGCATGTGCACACATACAGCTCCACCATGTTGGTGAAATGCTGCCTCCTACTAAGACGTTCCATATCAGCTGGTGGTGCTGGTTGTTGTGACATGTTGACAAAGCTTTTCCACATTTCGGCCATGCTAACCCTGCCTTCTGAGGTGCTGGCGGTGCCCCAGGCTGCATTGGCTACCCCTTCCTCCTCCTCTGCCTTTGCCTTGTGCTTCCACTGTGCCCCACTGTCAGGTGGGAAGGCCACCAGCAGCGCGTCTACCAGCGTGCGCTTGTACTCGCGCATCTTTACGATCACGCTGCAGTGAGGGAATTAAGGATGGTACATTGTCCTTGTAATGGGGATCCAGCAGTGTAGGCACCCAGTAATCAGCACTAGTTATACTGTGGGAAACTCGGCAGTCGTTGCGGAGACACTACAGCATTTAATCGCTCATGTGTGCCAGGCTGCCCAGAGCCAACGAAAAGCTGTCCTCTGTGGGCTCAAGGCAGGGTAAAAAAAGATTGTGCACTGCACCCACATAACAAAATCTATGTAGATCGCACAGTTCTGATTAAAGAATAAAGCATCCAGGTGTCCGCTCAACTCTAATTCTGTCCACTCCTATTCTCTCCCTCAAAGCAGCAGCCACAGCCTTTACCTACACTAGATAGAGGAGAGTGACGTGCGGCGGTACGTGACTCCAGCTTATATAGAGGCTGGGTCACATGCTGCACTAGCCAATCACAGCCATGCCATTAGTAGGCATGGCTGTGATGGCTTCTAAGGGCACACAAGTTAAACGCTTGTTGATTGGCTGCCCTGCCAATCTCTCCCTCAAAGCAGCAGCCGCAGCCTTTACCTACACTATATAGAGGAGAGTGACGTGCGGCGCTATGTGACTCCAGCTTATATAGAGGCTGGATCACATGCTGCACTGGCCAATCACAGCCATGCCATTAGTAGGCATGGCTGCGATGGCTTCTAAGGGCACATGAGTTAAACGCTTGTTGATTGGCTGCCCTGTCTGTCTAGGGTATAATAGACAGATGTTCATTGAGTTGGGTTTTGAGGAAACCAAGATGCCCACGCTGCCCACTGCTTGTCAAAGGATGCAGTAGATGATAAAGTCCTAGCTGCTAACAAACTTTCATATTGGAAATTGAGGTTCACCTGGATTAATACCTTACCGTGACTAGGGGCTGAGCTATCATTCCAATGTCTTGCCATAATCAGCTTTGCTGCAAGTAGGATATGGGTTATTATGTTGCGGTATTCTCTCGGATAGTCCTGAATCCCTATGTGGAGAACAGCGAGAGCGGGAGCAGGTTGTTTAAGTATTCCTGAGATCTCTGCCATAATTTGAAAAATCTTTTTCCAGTAACAGGAGATACCTACGCAAGACCAAAACACGTGGTGAATGTTTGCTGCTCGGCCGCAGCCACGCCAGCAAAGAGGTGAACAACCTGGTATGAATTTTGCCAGTATGACTGGGGTTTTATACCATCTGGCCACTATCTTTTGGAATAGGTCCCAGTGGTTTACGCAGTGTGTCGCAGATGCAACCGCTCGTAACGCTTGTTTCCATTGGCGTTGCGAGAATTGCATACCAAGTTCGTGTTCCCAACGTACCATTGGAGGAGTTTTTGTGAATGTGGACTTATCACCTAATAAATTGTAAAACAAAGAAATACCTTTTTTGATTTCTGCCGGGGAGAGGAAGAAATTCCGAACGCGGTCTTCCACTGTTATTGTTGGGGTAGGGCATTTAGTTAAGAACGTACGAATTTGTAGGTATGAGTAGAGTGTTGAGGGGGGTAATGTGTATTTGTCGGCTAGATCCGCCCAAGGTATTATCGTTTGGGTCGACATTAATTTGTCTATCCAGCAGATACCATGGTGTTTCCAAACATGAGTTTTCAGATATGGGATGAGAATTTCAGGAGTCTGTATGGGTATACGTAGAGCACCGGGTTTATGCATGCTAGATGATGATGTGGCTATCTTTCTCCAAGCTAATATTGTAGCCGTAGTCGTTGGGGGGAGTGAGTGGAGTTTTATCCATTTTTTAATGTGGAAAAAGAAAATTGAATAAACGTATTGCACAATCATATGTCCTACATTTTGTTTTGGGAATTCCGATAATCTGGAGCTTTTTTCAACACCCAAAGAAAAACATACTGTATCCATTTGCTAAGGTTCTGACCATTTTTGATTGGGGAGAGTGGTCTTGAAGATGGGAGTCCCAAGTTGAGACCAATTATATATATCAAGCTGTGAGAGTTCTGATGGCCCAGATTCATCTGATGAGTGGCCCCCTTATATTAAGGTGGAGGAACATCACTAAGGAGCACGTGTGAAAGGAGAATATAGAGCACATTTAATGCTTGGGGTGTGGAAGACACCAATTTGTATCTATTGGACAATCATTTTTTTTTTGTGGCGATACCTCACATGTGTAATTTGAACAGCGTTTACATTTGTGGGCGTGACTTACGTATGTGTTTTTTTTTTTTTTTTTTGGCTGCGCGAGCACACACATGGGGATCGGGTTGCTTTATTTTTTTTTTTATTTTTTTTTTTTTACTGTTACTTTAAAAAAAAAATCTGATCACTTCTGTTGTTGTCACACACAAGGAATGTAACCATCCTTTGTGACAGTAATAGGCAGCGACACATACTCTTTATGGAGGGATTTGGGGTCTAAAAGACCCCAAACCCCTCCACTGCACTTAAAAGTATTCAAAACTTCAAAATCTGCATTTCTGAATACTGTCCCTTTTTTAAAAAATCGACATCCCTTCCAGGTTACTTCATCGGAGACCCAATCTAAGCTGAATCCGGCAACGTTTGGGACTCTAACCAACTGGTGGACATGCTGGCTAGTCGCTCGGGTCTCCCAGTGGGATGGGAGATCCGGGCAGAGGGGCAGAAGGCGGCAGGAGGGGGGACGTCCCCTCCCGCCCCCTGTGATAAGGACTGAGCAGCTGTTGAGCCGCATCATTTGTTATCATTAGAAAGCCGACCATGGGCTCTAAAAAACAGGACTGGGGTGACGCCTCTAGCTGCAGGCATCGCCCTGGTACAACCACTTCTTTCGAAAAGTAAGTAAACATACACACAAACAGATTTGAATGGTGGAATTGGAGGCCTTGCTCTGTGATGACATCTTAGCTAAGGCATTGTCTAATATAGATAAACAACTGTTTATTGATATAGGCAAGATTCTAGTGCCTTGTAGAAAATCCTGGTTGGTTGACTTTCCTCAGCTGGATGAGGATCATTGGGACGATCTCTGGGAGGTTTCCTTTTCCAGATTGGTGTGGGCTAGGGACCATCTCATATAGTACAAATTTATGGATAGAACATACCTTACTCCTATCCAGCTGTCCAGGGCAGATTTTATACATATATTTTGTGAATGTACAGACATACAACAGTATTGCTCGGAGGTTAGGCATTGTATTCAGTTACAACAATATTTGTCCTTCCATCTATAGAAATTTGTCTTTTGGGACTAGTGGACTTCTTAGCTCCCAAAAAAAGTGATCCTTGCCCTACTTACATTGCTGCTATGATATGCAAGGAAGCCTATTATTTTGTGGAAAAAACCCACAGCCCCTTCTGATCATGCCTGGAAAGCACTCATTAACAGAGCTTTACTGTTTTAAAAAGACACATACAGTATGCTAGCAGAGGATTGCCCACTAAGTTCGATAAGGTGTGGGATGGATGGGTAAACAATGGGGTTTATTTACTAAAACTGGTGGACTCAGAATCTGGTGCAGCTCTGCATTAAAAGAACAATCAGTTTCCAGGCTTTTTTTTGTCAAGGCTTAATTTAACAAGCTGCATTTAGAAGCTGATTGGCTACCATGCACAGCTGCACCAGATTCTGAGTGCACCAGTTTTAGTAAATCAACCCCAATATGTCTACAGTGTCAGATTAGAATACTCTGTTCTGATGCTCTTCAAGTCTGCAGTGCACTAAGCATAACGGTACCTTGACATATGATCTGGGACAGTTCAATGAGACATTCTATATGGGGTGCTGTTGCTCTGTTTACGTTGGGGAGCAGATATGTCATACCATATACAGTATCTCACAAAAGTGAGTACACCCCTCACATTTTTGTAAATATTTTATTATATCTTTTCATGTGACAACACTAAAGAAATAACAGTTTGCTACAATGTAAAGTAGTGAGTGTACAGATTGTATAACAGTTTAAATTTGCTGTCCCCTCAAAATAACTCAACACACAGCCATTAATGTCTAAACCGCTGGCAGCAAAAGTGAGTACACCCCTAAGGGAAAATGTCCAAATTAGGCCCAATTAGCCATTTTCCCTCCCCGGTGTCATGTGACTCTTTAGTGTTACAAGGTCTCAGTTGTCAATAGGGAGCAGGTGTAAATTTGGTGTTATTGCTCTCACTCTCTCATACTGGTCACTGGAAGTTCAACATGGCACCTCATGGCAAAGAACTCTCTGAGGATCTGAAAAAAATAATTGTTGCTCTACATAAAGATAGCCTAGGCTATAAGAAGATTGCCAAGACACTGAAACTGAGCTGCAGCGCGGTGGTCAAGACCATAAAGCTGATTAACAGGACAGGTTACACGCAGAGCAGGCTTCGCCATGGTCGACCACAGTTGAGTGCACGTGCTCAGTGTCATATCCAGAGGTTGTCTTGGGGAAATAGACATATGAATGCTGCCAGCATTGCTGCAGAGGTTGAAGGGATGGGGGTCAGCCTGTCAGTGCTCAGACCAAACGCTGCACACTGCATCAAATTGGCCTGCATGGCTGTCTTCCTGGAAGGAAGCCTCTTCTAAAGATTGTGCACAAGAAAGCCCGCAAACAGTTTACTGAAGACAAGCAGGCTAAGGACATGGATTACTTGAACCTTGTCCTGTGGTCTGATGAGACCAAGATAAACGTATTTGGTTCAGATGGTGTCAAGCGTGTGTGGTGGCAACCAGGTGAGGAGTACAAAGACAAGTGTGTCTTGCCTACAGTCAAGCATATTGGTGGGAGTGTCATGGTCTGGAGCTGCATGAGTGCTGCCAGCACTGGGGAGCTACAGTTCATTGAGTGAACCATGAATGCCAACATGTACCAAGACATACTGAAGCAGAGCATGACCCCCTCACTTCGGAGACTGTGCCGCAGGGCAGTATTCCAACATGATAACTACACACCAACAAGATAACCAAACACACCTACAAGACAACCACTGCCTTGCTAAAGAAGCTGAGGGTAAAGGTGATAGACTGGCCAAGCATGTCTCCAGACCTAAACCCTATTGAGCATCTGTGGGGCATCCTCAAACATAAGGTGGAGGAGCACAAGGTTGCTAACATCCACCAACTCTGTGATGTCCTCATGGAGGAGTGTAAGAGGACTCCAGTGGCAACCTATGAAGCTCTGGTGAACTCCATGCCCAAGAGGGTAAACACAGTGCTTGAAAAAAATGGTGGCCACAGAAAATATTGACACTTTAGGCCCAATTTGGACATGTTCACTCAGGGGTGTACTCACTTTTGTTGCCAGGGGTTTAATCAATAATGGCTGTGTGTTGAGTTATTTTGAGGGGACAGCAAATGTACACTGTTATACAAGCTGTACACTCACTACTTTTCATTGTAGAAAAGTGTCATTTCATCAGTGTTGTCACATGAAAAGATATAATAAAATATGTACAAAAATGTGAGGGGTGTACTCACTTTTGTGAGATACTGTATGTAATTTCCATTATATGGGGGCCAGCAATAGGTGATTTTTTGACTTTTTTTTACACAATCAATGGTCTATAATGTTGGAAATGTTCTGTGTAAGCCATGGAGTACTGGCTACTTAGTGCTGATGTTGTGTTCTGTTTAATTTGTGTGCCCTGGATGTCAGGCTATCATTGGGCTCAATTCACAAAGTGGTATGTTTCCCCTTAAAAAATGTGGTAAAATACCGCTCAGAATTTTTCAAAATGTTTTTTGGCATTCAAAAAGAAAACCCTACTAAAATACCGCATGAGTTATTTTATGAAGTCTTGCGGTATTTTAGTAGTGAAAACATGCGGCAATTTAACACCTGGCACTAGCTGTCATATTTTTAAAATTAACAAATAGGCGTTGTTAAGGAGCAGATGGCCATCTGCATCCTTAGCAACCAGTAAAACACATGGTTGTTAATGAGCGAGCAGCCACTGCGTCCTTAATAACCAGTGAGCTGTGAGGACGCAAGTTAGGTTTCCGGCAATAAAAAAAAATCAGAAGAAATGGTGTGGGGCCCCCCTAATATATATCAGGTCTAGTATAAAGTTTGAAGGGAACCCCACATAAAAATAAAAAGAAAATGGCGTGGGGTGTCCCTCAAAATCCATTCCAGACCCATTTCTGAGCATGCAGCTGAGCAGGTCCGGAAAGGAAGGGGGACGAGCAAGCATCCCCCCGCTGAACCATACCAGGCCACATGTCCTAAACTTGGGGGATGATTTCGGACAGGGGTGAGCTCTTTGGGGCAGGGGGGACAAGAGCCTCTTCCCCACAAACCCAGGCAGTGGTTGTGTGTAGTGTAAAAAGAAAATGTTAGTTTTTGATATGTCCTTTGTTTAAAAAAACATTTAAAAAATGTCCCCTGGTGTGGATCCATTGTCAATCATGGTGCCTGCTGCCACTGCCGACCCATAAAAAAAAAGGTCTGCACGCGCCGAAGGCTCCTGCTGTCTGACAGCTCCCCCCCTTGTAACATCATCGACCAAGCATGCCCCTGGCTGATGACATCACAAGGGGACAAGGTCATCCAGTGACAGGCCGAGCTATCAGAACTCCCTTCTGTGAATAATTTTCTAACTCCTTTTCATGCGGTATTTACCAATAGTTTCTCAGTAAATACCACCAACAGGTCCAGTGAATTGACAGTTTTAGGATTGCATGCAATATTAAGGCAAAATGTGCCCTGACACCTAAATATCTCATGCAAGTTCATTTTGTAAATGGAGCCCATTGCATGTTTTTCACTCATTGTTAAAATCAATGAAAAAAAAAAACATACACACAAACAGAATGAAGTTTTTATTTTTGTTAGACACTCAATAAACAATAGGACATTCTGAGACTATATAATAATACAGTAGCTATAATAGCCATTATTACGTTTTGGAAGTAAGGACAAACATGGACAGATATATAAATCAAATGTTATGCTTTATTCCATTTTGATTTAAAAGAGTAGTGGTGGAAATTTTCATAGTGATACATATATATATATATATATATATATATATATATATATATATATATACATACATACATACATACATACATATACATACATACATACATACATACATATACATACATACATACATACATACATACATTCAATTTAAACAAAGAATGTAACTTCAAAAACCAAAGTGGACAAAAAAATATAGAAGACCTATGGATAGTGACAAAGCCATGCAAAAATGTTTGAGAGGTAGAGTTCTCTCTTTTACATCTATGTACTTGCAGAAAAAGGAAATGCGCTTTTTAGACCTTTATAAATGAATAAGAGAGTGTGCAGAAGAGCTAAGACCTGTTACATCTTTATCCTGATGCAATTTTTTATCAAATAATGGAGACAGCATTTTTTTGGTGATAGATGTCAAAACCTTTTCAAAGATCACAATTCTCCACTGATTAAAAATGTCTGATTTTTCACATTTTGTAGAAATGGATTAAGAGCCCTCTCAGTATAGGACGCTAAAAAGGTAGTAGATTTTAGATAAACTGTCAGTTGCACTGAAGGAAACCTCTCCAAGTTCTATTCATATTAAAATCTGATCATCTATTTCCCAAATTTACATAACTCCTCAAAGAAGCTTACAGTCTCTTAGCCAAGTAGTTTACCAAACCAGTATGATCTTATTGTAAGTTCATGCAAACGTTAAAGTCAAGGCATGACAATTGAGGTTGGAAGCTGTCTCTGGTGAAAATAGGATGCAAGACAATAATGCTGACCAGTTTGTCACTATGCTGCCCAGTTAACCAATTGTATCAAATGCTGAGACACAATGCCGTCACATCTCGTCACATCTCGCAGACCAATTGCAGGCAGTTCCGTCTTAAGAGCATTAAAGGGCCCCGGACAATGCAGTGCACTGGGGCCCCGCCTACACAATCACCCATGAGAATAAAATGCAAATTATCGATAAGGCGATATTTATTGGTACAGCAGTGCCAGGCTAATGACAGCTTCCAAGTTGGGTGGCTGGGTCCACACACACAGACGGGAG
Source organism: Pelophylax lessonae (assembly GCF_965119305.1). NCBI lineage: Eukaryota > Metazoa > Chordata > Amphibia > Anura > Ranidae > Pelophylax > Pelophylax lessonae. The sequence goes on from NC_138769.1 coordinate 70,546,496, forward strand.
TCCATTTCAACTGTCCTGTGTGTGCGTGCTCCCCTGAAGGCGGACAGGCATTCCTGCAGTTGTGGGCTTCCCCTCCACAGTCCAAGTGGCCTTACAGCAGGGCAGAGCCGACAGGCGCTTGCCACCTGCTAAGTTCGGTGGCGGGATGCACACGGGAATTGGGACTAATGCTTGACTGAGGCTGAGTCGCTGGGCAGGTGGGGCCTCTCGGGCAAGTGGGGCCCCCGGGCAACTGCTCAGTGTGCCCATTCGGTAAGATGGCCCTGATTGCAGGCGGCCGCGATCATCGGCATTCATAGAAGCAAACTGTCTCTACTACACTGTAAGTGTTCATTTTACTAAAATAAATGGTTTTATCGGGGTAATGCACTATTGGCTCTCTCTTTTTCTGTAAGTACATCATCTAGTTTCTGTGAAACCTCCATATGCAGCAGGTTATACTTACAAGCTTAACCGCTGTGACCACCTAGATAAAGGAAAGCCTGTGGTTGTGGTGTATCTGGACTTTGCAAAGGCCTTTGACACCGTTCCCCACAAACGCTTACTGTACAAACTAAGGAAGGTAGGTATGGACCATAAGGTGAGTACCTGGATAGAGAACTGGCTCCAGGGGAGAGTCCAGAGGGTGATGATTAATGGGGAGTACTCGGATTGGGCGGGTGTGGAAAGTGGGGTCCCCCAGGGTTCTGTCCTGGGACCAATCCTGTTTAATTTATTCATAAATGATCTAGAGGAGGGGATATCTAGTACAATCTCAGTATTTGCAGATGATACTAAACTAAGCTTGCCAATATCTTCTATGCGGGATGTGGAAACCTTACAAGCGGACCTGAACAAAATAACGGGGTGGGCAACTACATGGCAGATGAGGTTTAATGTTGAAAAATGTAAAGTAATGCACTTGGGGGCCAGAAACCAGAAAGCAAGCTACTCACTAGGGGGGGAACCTCTGGTTGAGTCTAAGATGGAAAAAGACTTGGGGGTACTGGTAGACAACAGGCTTGGCAGTGGCATGCAATGCCAAGCCGCTGCAAGCAAAGCCAACAGAATACTGGGATGTATAAAAAAGGGGATTCACTCTAGAAATAAAGAGATTATTCTCCCGCTCTACAAGACTCTGGTTCGGCCACATCTGGAGTATGCTGTCCAGTTCTGGGCACCGGTCCTCAGGAAGGATGTGCTGGAATTGGAAAGAGTCCAGAGAAGGGCAACAAAAATAATTAGGGGAATGGAGGACATCAGCTATGAGGAAAGACTACAAGCACTGAATCTATTCTCTCTGGAGAAGAGACGATTGAGGGGGGATATGATATCAATGTACAAATACTGTACTGGCGACCCTAGCATAAGGAACAAACTATTCAGAGTAAGGGAATACAATAAGACACGTGGCCACTCACTAAAACTAGAGGAAAGGCGGTTTAACCTTAAAATGCGTAAGGGGTTCTTCACTGTAAGAGCGGTAAGGATGTGGAATTCTCTTTCACAAGCAGTCGTATCAGCAGGAAGCATTGATAGTTTCAAAAAACTGTTAGATGGGCACCTTAGAGACCACAACATACAGGGGTATACAATGTACGGTTAACAGCAAACACACACACACACACATCATAGGTTGAACTGGATGGACTGATGTCTTTTTTCAACCTCACTAACTATGTAACTATGTGACATCTTATGTATGGATACTGGCAGTCTCATAAAACCATCCATCCCAGCGGGTCCATTGTGGTCACTGTATGAGAATTGTTTTCAAGGCCATGTATATTTATTTCTGGTAAGAGGCTTATTCATACCTTTTCACGTGGTGGCACTTTGTGTGTGGGTGAGAATTCTGGCTTGTGAACCCTTTTCCAATATCTGATGTAGTCTACATGCTACTATATGCCGGAAAGCGGGTAAGGAGCCATCTTTATACACTGCTGTGGTCACTTTTTCTATTGCTTTGGGACATTGGAATCTTTGGACTTTTGTGAAAAGGACACTTATTATTTTTGGAAGATTTCAGTGAAGATGTATGTGTCACCGATTGGACGTATTCACTGTATATTCATTTAGTGCATGTTGTCACTATTCAGTTCATTAGGAATTGCACTCATCTTACATTCATTCACATTTTAGATGCTGATGTTTGTTGGATTGTGTTTATTTCCAATTTGTTGAGTGCACTAGTTTATATATTGTTTCATTATTTAGTTATTCCATCAGTTTGGAATCCTAGTTGCTGCCATTATTTTATGTTAGCGCACCCTATTATTTTTACTAAATGGGACTGTACTCGTCCTCTTCCCCAGCCCTCCTTCTTTGACTTCTAAGATGTAATAGAGGAGATGTCAGCAGCTGGATGCAAGGGGGATAGGAGAGAACATAGCCTGCTATGGGGGACAGTCTATAAGAGGCATACATATTCCTGAGCCCCTGCACTGATAAACAGTGAGTTGTGTTTGCCTACATTGCTGCCAGCATGGAGAGAACAAACAAAACAAATTATGATGCAAAGAGGGGTTAAGGGATACACAGTAATCAGTGAAAATGATGACAAGGAAATAAGTATAAATTCTAGACTAGTGAAATCACATATAAATATTAAAACTCCATATAGTGCATGAGGTGTAGTGTCACCCGTTAGGGGCAGCTCCCTTGAGAGTGAATCAATTCCCTGGAAGGCAATTGGAAGACAACAAGGTGCACCAAGCTAAGTGTGTAGCAGATAAAATCAAGAAGGACGTTTATTAAAAGTTGTCACCAATTGGCTTTTCACATGATGTAAGAAAAAACAAGGCATGAGTATAAAAGGGATTCCGTAGTCACTCCGGGGGAGAGGGGGGGGGGGGTCCAGGGGCATAGCAGGCAGTGCACAAGCAGGTTCTCAAGCCTGAATCCTGCACTCTGTAAATAGCGCAACCCCGAAGTCTGCATTCCTAATGTTGCAGACTCCTGAACCCTACACTCTGTATGTAGTGCAAACCTGAATACTGCACTCTGTACATAGCACAATTCTGAATTATGCACTCTGTAAATGGTGCACTGTAGCGCATGTGCAAATAGTGGTGAAACTCCCTGTATAATAATAATAAAACATTTAAAATATGTACATCAATGTTATATTTATTTTTATTGTTTAGGGGGTTTTATCACTTTTTTTTGTTCATTGCAGCTCTTCAATATTTCTTAACTTTTGCAGAGAGGGTGACACCATCACTGCTATGTTTAAATACGCTGGTTGATTTGCATCTCTGCTATTATTATTATTGTACGTAGGTGATTTTACCATTGATTGCACATTGCAGCTCTGCAATTTCTCAAAAGATTTTTTAGAGAGGGTGACCCCATTACTACTATATTGCAATACATTGGTTGCTTTACACTGGATATTCCTATATAGGTTTTACCACTTCACTTATAAGTCCATTTTTTACACTTTTATAGAGGAAGTATAGGATTGGGCTGCATTTTTCACAATTGCACAGGGGGCACACTAGCCACCATTGTGCAGATGCACACTGACAACTAATGTAGGGGGCACTCTGAGTATTGACCACCAATGTAAAAGGGCACACTAAGGAACTAATGTACGTAGTCCTGACCTTTATACTCTCTACACTATATAGTGCTAACCTCTTCACTCTGTATGCTATTTTACACAATAAATGCGGCCAACTGATTGCTATACTACTGGGGGTTACAATTAATGTGTATTTCTGGTTAATTACTGTTTTGTGCTCAGTTTTTTACTGTGTTGTGCTGAAGGATTATTATTGTGCAATGTAGAGGATTAATTGTTGTGCAATGTTGAGTATTAATTGTTGTGCAATGTTGGTGGGGGTTAATTAAGTATTAAACTATGCCCTGGTTAATTACTGTTCTGTGCTAGGGGTTAATTTATGTGTCCTACTGTGGGTTAATTATTGTGGGGTTCTGTGAGTTAATTATTTTGCTATGCTGGGGGTTATTGCTGAACTTGACACAAGCTGGGGGTTCTCATTCTGGCCCCAACTGGGCTTATTTTAATCCTGCAGTCTGTTCTGTTCACCCCAGGTCTTACTTGGTCTATAGGCATAGAAGAACACAGAGGGGGTGTAGGCCTAGCGCATTATCCTCAACACATGTATTAATTGAATAAAATAGAGGTGAATGTACTCACAAACCAGTACTTGTGTCATAGCATTATCATAAAATCATCCGCTTAAATCCATATTCAAAAATCCACAACACTTGTAGTCACATTGGCTAACACGTTTCAAGGTTTCCCTCTTCTTTAGAGCCTACAGAACATGTACATTTAATGTCACATACTTATATATGGTGTACAGACTGAAATGGTATTAACCCTATTCTTCAAATATATTAATAGTAAAAAGGTCAGGTGTGGGCATGTAGGCCCTTTACAAAGTAATCTGGAGTGGGTGACTGGGGACAAAGAGAAGGCAAACTTATGTGTATACAAAGGAGCATGGGGCAGCTCATGACCATAATGGGAATGGTATTGACACAGCCCCAAATGATTCACAGTGGTTTAAAAGTGATATGGTCCATAAATATTTGGACAGAATAAAAGGTGGATAAAGCACCTGAACCAGGAGGCATCCACCCACAGATCCTAAAAGAATTGAGCTCTGTCATTTCAAAGCCATGGTTTCTAATGTTTAGGAACTCATTAAGGACTGGAATAGTACCACTGGATTGGCGTAGGTCCAATGTGGTGCCTATATTTAAAAAGGGATCAAAGTCTTTACCAAGTAACTATAGACCTGTTAGTTGAACTTCTATAGTCGGAAAGATACTGGAGAGTTTAATAAAAGACCACATAGATGAGTTCTTGCTGTAAAAAATATTTTAAGCAACAGACAGCTTGGATTCATGAAAGACAGAAGTTGTCAAACAAACCTGATTTATTTTTATGAGGAAGTAAGTAAAACCCCCCAGAGGGGTGGATGTGGATGTAGTAAACCTGAATTTTGCAAAAGTGTTTGACACAGTTCCCCACACATAGCTAATGTGTAAGGTAACGTCTACAGGCTCAGAAAGATCAGTTTGTAAATGGATAGAAAACTGTTTAAAAGATAGAATTCAGAGAGTAGTGGTTAATGATTCTTACTCTGAATGGTCTAGGGTTATCAGTGGTGTACCCCAAGGTTCAGTGTTGGGACACTTACTTTTTAATATCTTTATAAATTAAAAAGGATCTGGAATTAAAAGTACAATTTCAGTCTTTGCAGATGACACCAAGCTATACAGTGGAATAACTTCCTTACAGGAGGTCTTCAATCTACAAGCTGACCTCAATAAACTGTTTTATTTGGCAACTATTTGACAAATGAGGTTTAATGTTAATAAATGTAAAGTTTTGCACTTGGAGGATAGTATGTATGCATGCATCTTACATACTAGTGGGAGTACAACTGGGGGAATCCATATTGAAGAAGGATCTGGGTGTTCTGGTAGATCACAAGCTTAAAAATAGCATGCAATGCCAAGCTGCGGTGTCCAAAGCAAGCAAAGTCCTTTCTTGTATTAAAAGAGGCATGGACTCCAGAGAGAGAGATATCTTTCTGCCCCTGTACAAATCATTAGTAAGACCTCATATGGAATAGTGGTTCAGTTTTGGGCACCAATTCTCAAAAAGGATATCGGGGAACTGGAGAAAGTGCAGTGAAGAGCAACCAAACTGATAAGAGGCATAGAGGAGCTCAGCTATGAGGAAAGATTAGAGGAACTGAATTTATTCTCTCTTGATAAGAGTAGGGATGATCGAAGTTTTGAAAAGTTCGGTTCGACCAGAACACCCGAACCTCCCAAAAGTTCAGCCCGGATTTCAGAACCCCATTGAAATCAATGGGACCCGAACTTCGGTAATCAAAAAACACAATTTTGAAGCCCAAAAACCCAATAAATGCCCCTAAAAAGTGCCTAGGGTTCTGGGTCATACCCCAGGGACTATTAATCACACAAAAAAAAGTTCTTAAAAATTGTCATTTTTGATAGAGAGCCAATTATTGAAAAAAAAAAAAATAAATTCTCTGGATTTAGTATCTGGGGGGGGGGGGGGGGGTCTAAAAAGTGTACCTGTGAAGTTTCAGCTCTGTAGCCTGTCCAGAACCATAAAAAAAAAGATCATTTGTATTTTGTCACTTATAGAACAGGTTAGTGGCTTCTCTCTTTTCACACTTTGCCGGTTTAGTAGCAAGCGTTTTTTTGGGCATTTTTGGGGGTCTTTTCAGGCAGGCAAAACATCTGAACTTGTTTATAGTGGTATATATACACACATACTTATATGTATATATACACCTAGACATATATAGGTGTGATAGTAGCAGAAATATATGCTTGCGCTAATGAAATTTACACGAATATATGTCTAAGTGTAATATACATATAAGTATGTGTGTATATATACCACTATACACAAGTTCAGATGTTTTGCCTGCCTCCAAAGAACCCAAAAAAATGCCCAAAAAAACGCTAGCGCCAAAAAAAAAACGCCCAGGTGTGTTGTTGCAGGCATTTTTTTGGGGTTTTTGGAGGCAGGCAAAACATCTGAACTTGTGTATAGTGGTATATATACACACATACTTATATGTATTTTACACTTAGACATATATAGGTGTGATAGGAGCGTAACTATATTGGTGTTAATTATTTCATTAGCGCAAGCATATATTTCTGCTACTATCACACCTATATATGTCTAGGTGTATATATACATATAAGTATGTGTGTATATATACCACTATACACAAGTTCAGATGTTTTGTCTGCCTCCAAAAACCCCCAAAAAATGCCTGCAACAACACACCTGGGCGTTTTTTTTTTTTTTGGCGCTAGCGTTTTTTTGGCATTTTTTGGGTTCTTTGGAGGCAGGCAAAACATCTGAACTTGTGTATAGTGGTATATATACGCACATACTTATATGTATTTTACACTTAGACATTTATAGGTGTGATAGGAGCGTAAATATATTGGTGTTAATTATTTCATTAGCGCAAGTAGTGTTTTCTGCTCCTTTCACACCTATATATGTGCAGGTGTATATATACATACATGGGTGTGTATATATACCCCCTATACACATGTTCAGATGTCATGCCTGACTCCAAACATGTGCTCAAAAAATCCCTATAGACGCCTGCAGCCAAAAAGCAAGCTGACAGGGGCGAAGCCATATTACTGCAGCGAAAGTGACTTCAGAGAAACTAGCTTTTCTCTATAGAGGTCACCCTGCCATAACAGTCACTGTCAGTTCACCCTACACTACACTACGGTCACCCTGGCACTTAACACTTTCTGTACAGAAACGGAATAATTAAAACGAACTAAAGTATAAAAGAGCACCCTAACTACACTACATATCCCTTTCCTCACACTAATAAATGCTAAATGACACTTTGTAGCAGAAGTCCACGAACTGCTTCCACTCTCTTCCATGTCCCTGTATAACAATGCTAGGAATTTGGCGGGGGCTATCTTATATACTGGGGGGCGTATTCACTAATGATTGGCCTATGGACCCCCTAGTCACTCCAATCACATTCCTAGCATTCTCCTGCCCCCTCAATTGGCTTTTGCGAATGGTTCTGGTCCAATCATGGGCTTTTAAAGCCCATTTCCTGTCCCATTGCATTTTGGTCGGTTCTGGTTGCCGAATTCCAAACTTTTTGGGCAAGAAGTTCTAAATTCGGCCGAACCTCGAACAGCCAATGTTCAGGTCGAACCGATGGTCGACCCGAACCGTTCGATCATCCCTAGATAAGAGGAGATTTAAGAAGGAATACGATCAACATTTGTAAATACATAAGGGGTCCATATAGTGAACTTGGTGTTGAGTTATTCACTTTAAGGTCATCACAGAGGACAAGGGGGCACTCTTTACGTCTAGAGGAAAAGAGATTTTGTTTCCAAATACGGAAATGTTTCTTCACAGGAAGAGCTGTAAAAATGTGGAATAGACAGAGATGTATAGTAACTAAGTAGAATTACTTCACTACTGTACTTAAGTACCGAAAGGCGGTATCTGTACTTTCCTAGAGTAGAATTTTTTTCTCCTACTTCCACTTTTACTTCACTACATTTTTTCAATGATTTCAATACTTCTACTCCAATATTTTTTTTTTGTGCTGCATAGTTACTCGTTACAATTATAAAAATTACCACTGCCAGAACAGTAGATGGCAGGTTTCATGAAGCTCAAAACATGTGTATTATCAGCGCATTCGAAAATAAAAGCTACTGTATGTATAAATAAAAGCTGCATTTAAAATAATAAAAAACAATATGATGTTCAAACTTTTGACTTCTTTCTTTAATAACTACATAACACAGTACTTGTACTTTTACTTTCAGTACTTGAGTAGCAATTTTTTTTCAAAACTACTGGTACTTTTACTTTCAGTACTTGAGTAGCAAAATTTTTAAAAAAACTACTTGCAATACTTAAGTACAAAAAATGTTGAATACTTTAGTACTTCTACTCAAGTCACTTTTTGATCGAGCACTTCCACTTCTACTCAAGTCACTTTTTGATCGAGCACTTGTACTTTTACTCAAGTATGGGTTTCGAATACTTTATACAACTCTGGGAATAGATTCCCTCCAGAGGTGGTTCTGGCAAGCTCAGTAGATTGATTAAAAAAAAAAGGCCTGGATTCTTTCCTAGGTGTACATAATATAACTGGGTACTAATTTATTTATTTATGGGTAAAGTTGATCCAGGGAATATCAGATTGCCTCTCGGGGGATCAGGAAGGAATTTTTTCCCCTGCTGTAGGAAATTGGATCATGCTTTGCTGGGGTTTTTCATCTTTCTCTTTATCAACTGTGGGTATAGGATTGTGTATATGATTCTATGGTTGTGCTTTCTTTTTTGTTTTTTTATTGGTTGAGCTAGATGGACTTGTGTATTTTTTCATCCTGACTAACTATGTAACTATGTAACCCCTTATGGGTCAATCTCATCATTTCATAGTTGCCAATGTGATCAAATGGTGGGTAGATAGGTTAAGTAAAATAAAATACCATAAAATATCTAGTATATAGTAGATGGTAGCATAAAACGAATTCATGACTGGTTACACACTGACCGGAATCAAATATCAGTAAACCTTACAATAAATGTCACAATAATAATGGGTAAAAATTAAAGAATAAAAAAATGAATAAAAAATTAAGAGATATACATAAACATAAACACACAAATATAAATGTGCATAGATAAAACATAGATAAAACAAGGATGAGAAATGAAATGCAAAAAATGGCATTGTGAGCTATGTTTGAGTGAGTACACCTCAAAGTGAAAATGTCCAAATTGGGCCCAAAATGTCAATATTTTGTGTAGCCACTAGGGTTGAGCGGACACCTAGATGTCCGTGTTCGACGGGTTCGGCCGAACTTTAAAAAAAAGTCCGGGTCCGTGTCCCGGACTTTTACCGAACTTTTCCCGGACACCGAACCCCATTGAAGTCAATGGGGACCCGAACTTTAAGGCACTAAAATGGCTCTAAAACACCAAAGGAAAGGGCTAGAGTGCTGCAAATGGCAGCAACACGTAATTAAGAGCATGGCAAGTGCTCTGCAAACAAATGTGGATAGGGAAATAACTTAAAACAACAAAAAAAAACAGAAAAATAAAACAATGTTCTTCTTCATCTCTGAAGGACGAGGCCCATATGGAGTAGGAGGGAGGTTGAGGTGGTGGTGGATGTGGCGGTGACATAGGCGTGCGCACAGGGTGTGCTGGGTGTGCCTGGGCACACCCTAATCACCTAGGGCACATAGCATTGCCAGTGAGGAGATGGGAAAGATCTCCCTGGGACCTGCTCTGCTCTATTTCTCCTTGCCTACAGGTACATGGCCCCGATACATTACTCTCCCTGCTGGCAAACACATGCATGTGTATTTCAACTTTGGGGTGCACACCTTAATGCAATAGGCTGCGCACACCTATGGGCGGTGTAGGTGGAAGCGGCGGTGGAGGAGGACCAGGGCCGGATTAACAGCATCATGGGCTTGGTGCTGAGGATTTTGAAGGGCCTTAAGGGCCGTGCCTTGCCATGCACCCAGAGGAGGAAGGGTGCAGCCATGCATGCCTAATTCAACATGGGATGCTGTCTCTGAAGCCCATAAACACATCCATGCATCGCCAACTGTCCCTCCTTGTCCGGCCTTCACGCTGTGTGGGGAGGTTCTGAGGGTGCTGCCTGGGGAAGCGAGCATAGAAGCCAGACTTCTGTGTTTACAAGTGACAGAAGAGCGGTAACAGTGAATATGGCCAACCCGGGGCCTATATAAAAGGTAGGGGCCTGGAGCTGCAGCTCCAATAGCCCCTACATTAATCTGGCCCTGAGGAGGAGGACGAGGTAGCCAACACTGCTTCTTTTCAAAAATTTTAAATGAGGGTACACCCCAAAAGAGTGAGAAAGAGCAAAAATGGAACAATGGGTGGGTAAGGTCGGTATCCATTGCTATTCTGCATAAGGTACGGAAAAGTCCCGTGGGATCCATGCCTGGTTCATTTTAATGAACGTGAGCTTGTCCACATTGTCTCTGGACAGGCGGCTGCGCTTGTCTGTTATAACGCCCCCAGCCGTGCTAAATACCCGTTCAGATAATACACTGGCTGCAGGGCACGCCAGCACCTCCAAGGCGTAAAGGGCAAGCTCAGGCCATGTGCCCAATTTGGAGACCCAGAAGTTGAAGGGGGCAGACCCGTCATTCACTACATGTAGGCGTGTGCACACATACTGCTCCACCATGTTGGTAAAATGCTGCCTCCTGCTAAGACGTTCCATCTGAGCTGCTGGTGCTGCTGTTTGTTGTGGCGTGCTGACAAAGCTTTTCCACATTTCGGCCATGCTAACCCTGCCTTCTGAGGTGCTGGCGGTGCCCTGGTTGCGTTGGCGACCTCCTCCTCCTCTGCCTTGTGCTTCCACTGTGGCCCCGCTGTCAGATGGGAATGCCAGCAGCATGGCGTCTACCAGCGTGCGCTTGTACTCGCGCATCTTGCGATCGCGCTCCAGTGAGTGAATTAAGGACGGTACGTTGTCCTTGTAACGGGGATCCAGCAGCGTGGCCACCCAGTAATCAGCACAAGTTAGAATGTGGGCAACTCGGCGGTCGTTGTGGAGACACTGCAGCATGTAATCGCTCATGTGTGCCAGGCTGCCCAGAGGCAACGAAAGGCTGTCCTCTGTGGGAGGTGTATCGTCCGTGTCCTCTGTATCCCCCCAGCCACGCACCAGTGATGGCCATGAGCTGGCCTGGGTGCCACCCTGCTGTGAACATTGTTCCATCTCCTCCACCAGCTCCTCCGCCTCCTCATCCTCCTCATCCTCCAGAACTGTGCCCCTGCTGGACAATTGCGTCCCTGGCGTTTGCGTGTGCAGGAACCCACCCTCGGAGCCCCTTGCGAATGACTGCCCTGAAAGCCTTGGAAATGTTACCTCTTCATCCTCCTCCTCCTCCTCATCCTGTGCCACATCCTCTTCCATCATCGCCCGAATTGTTTTTTCAAGGAGGCATAGAAGTGGGATAGTTAAGCTGAGAACGGCGTCATTGCCACTGGCCATGTTGGTGGAGTACTCAAAACAGCGCAACAAGGCACACAGGTCTCGCATGGAGGCCCAGTTAAATTAAATAGCGGAATAGAAAATATGATCCAAAAAAAGTGTATGTATATCACACGTACACAACCACACTGGGCCCCAATTACTATTGTTTGTACCCCTAAAAGGCTAGATGAGGAGTAGGGGGAGTATGGAACAGGCAGCACCCTCAAACCTTCAGAAGTATGAGATGAACCCCAACAACTTGGAAAGGTGGATCTCTCTCACACGTACCAACACAGACTATCCCCCAATTTAACTGATCCCCAAAGGTTTTTGATTAAATAGCGGAATAGAAAATATGATCCAAAAAAAGTGTATGTATATCACACGTACACAACCACACTAGGCCCCAATTACTATTGTTTGTACCCCTAAAAGGCTAGATGAGGAGTAGGGGGGGTATGGAACAGGCAGCACCCTCAAACCTTCAGAAGTATGAGATGAACCCCAACAACTTGGAAAGGTGGATCTCTCTCACACGTACCAACATAGACTATCCCCCAATTTAACTGATCCCCAAAGGTTTTTGATTAAATAGCGGAATAGAAAATATGATCCAAAAAAAGTGTATGTATATCACACGTACACAACCACACTAGGCCCCAATTACTATTGTTTGTACCCCTAAAAGGCTAGATGAGGAGTAGGGGGGGTATGGAACAGGCAGCACCCTCAAACCTTCAGAAGTATGAGATGAACCCCAACAACTTGGAAAGGTGGATCTCTCTCACACGTACCAACACAGACTATCCCCCAATTTAACTGATCCCCAAAGGTTTTTGATTAAATAGCGGAATAGAAAATATGATCCAAAAAAAGTGTATGTATATCACACGTACACAACCACACTAGGCCCCAATTACTATTGTTTGTACCCCTAAAAGGCTAGATGAGGAGTAGGGGGGGTATGGAACAGGCAGCACCCTCAAACCTTCAGAAGTATGAGATGAACCCCAACAACTTGGAAAGGTGGATCTCTCTCACACGTACCAACACAGACTATCCCCCAATTTAACTGATCCCCAAAGGTTTTTGATTAAATAGCGGAATAGAAAATATGATCCAAAAAAAGTGTATGTATATCACACGTACACAACCACACTAGGCCCCAATTACTATTGTTTGTACCCCTAAAAGGCTAGATGAGGAGTAGGGGGGGTATGGAACAGGCAGCACCCTCAAACCTTCAGAAGTATGAGATGAACCCCAACAACTTGGAAAGGTGGATCTCTCTCACACGTACCAACACAGACTATCCCCCAATTTAACTGATCCCCAAAGGTTTTTGATTAAATAGCGGAATAGAAAATATGATCCAAAAAAAGTGTATGTATATCACACGTACACAACCACACTAGGCCCCAATTACTATTGTTTGTACCCCTAAAAGGCTAGATGAGGAGTAGGGGGGGTATGGAACAGGCAGCACCCTCAAACCTTCAGAAGTATGAGATGAACCCCAACAACTTGGAAAGGTGGATCTCTCTCACACGTACCAACACAGACTATCCCCCAATTTAACTGATCCCCAAAGGTTTTTGATTAAATAGCGGAATAGAAAATATGATCCAAAAAAAGTGTATGTATATCACACGTACACAACCACACTAGGCCCCAATTACTATTGTTTGTACCCCTAAAAGGCTAGGAGTAGGGGGAGTATGGAACAGGCAGCACCCTCAAACCTTCAGAAGTATGAGATGAACCCCAACAACTTGGAAAGGTGGATCTCTCTCACACGTACCAACACAGACTATCCCCCAATTTAACTGATCCCCAAAGGTTTTTGATTAAATAGCGGAATAGAAAATATGATCCAAAAAAAGTGTATGTATATCACACGTACACAACCACACTGGGCCCCAATTACTATTGTTTGTACCCCTAAAAGGCTAGATGAGGAGTAGGGGGAGTATGGAACAGGCAGCACCCTCAAACCTTCAGAAGTATGAGATGAACCCCAACAACTTGGAAAGGTGGATCTCTCTCACACGTACCAACACAGACTATCCCCCAATTTAACTGATCCCCAAAGGTTTTTGATTAAATAGCGGAATAGAAAATATGATCCAAAAAAAGTGTATGTATATCACACGTACACAACCACACTAGGCCCCAATTACTATTGTTTGTACCCCTAAAAGGCTAGATGAGGAGTAGGGGGGGTATGGAACAGGCAGCACCCTCAAACCTTCAGAAGTATGAGATGAACCCCAACAACTTGGAAAGGTGGATCTCTCTCACACGTACCAACACAGACTATCCCCCAATTTAACTGATCCCCAAAGGTTTTTGATTAAATAGCGGAATAGAAAATATGATCCAAAAAAAGTGTATGTATATCACACGTACACAACCACACTAGGCCCCAATTACTATTGTTTGTACCCCTAAAAGGCTAGATGAGGAGTAGGGGGGGTATGGAACAGGCAGCACCCTCAAACCTTCAGAAGTATGAGATGAACCCCAACAACTTGGAAAGGTGGATCTCTCTCACACGTACCAACACAGACTATCCCCCAATTTAACTGATCCCCAAAGGTTTTTGATTAAATAGCGGAATAGAAAATATGATCCAAAAAAAGTGTATGTATATCACACGTACACAACCACACTAGGCCCCAATTACTATTGTTTGTACCCCTAAAAGGCTAGATGAGGAGTAGGGGGGGTATGGAACAGGCAGCACCCTCAAACCTTCAGAAGTATGAGATGAACCCCAACAACTTGGAAAGGTGGATCTCTCTCACACGTACCAACACAGACTATCCCCCAATTTAACTGATCCCCAAAGGTTTTTGATTAAATAGCGGAATAGAAAATATGATCCAAAAAAAGTGTATGTATATCACACGTACACAACCACACTAGGCCCCAATTACTATTGTTTGTACCCCTAAAAGGCTAGATGAGGAGTAGGGGGGGTATGGAACAGGCAGCACCCTCAAACCTTCAGAAGTATGAGATGAACCCCAACAACTTGGAAAGGTGGATCTCTCTCACACGTACCAACACAGACTATCCCCCAATTTAACTGATCCCCAAAGGTTTTTGATTAAATAGCGGAATAGAAAATATGATCCAAAAAAAGTGTATGTATATCACACGTACACAACCACACTAGGCCCCAATTACTATTGTTTGTACCCCTAAAAGGCTAGATGAGGAGTAGGGGGGGTATGGAACAGGCAGCACCCTCAAACCTTCAGAAGTATGAGATGAACCCCAACAACTTGGAAAGGTGGATCTCTCTCACACGTACCAACACAGACTATCCCCCAATTTAACTGATCCCCAAAGGTTTTTGATTAAATAGCGGAATAGAAAATATGATCCAAAAAAAGTGTATGTATATCACACGTACACAACCACACTAGGCCCCAATTACTATTGTTTGTACCCCTAAAAGGCTAGGAGTAGGGGGAGTATGGAACAGGCAGCACCCTCAAACCTTCAGAAGTATGAGATGAACCCCAACAACTTGGAAAGGTG
The DNA here is from genome assembly GCF_965119305.1 of Pelophylax lessonae. Taxonomy (NCBI): domain Eukaryota; kingdom Metazoa; phylum Chordata; class Amphibia; order Anura; family Ranidae; genus Pelophylax; species Pelophylax lessonae. The sequence continues at coordinate 70,561,591 of NC_138769.1, forward strand.
GATCTCTCTCACACGTACCAACACAGACTATCCCCCAATTTAACTGATCCCCAAAGGTTTTTGATTAAATAGCGGAATAGAAAATATGATCCAAAAAAAGTGTATGTATATCACACGTACACAACCACACTGGGCCCCAATTACTATTGTTTGTACCCCTAAAAGGCTAGATGAGGAGTAGGGGGAGTATGGAACAGGCAGCACCCTCAAACCTTCAGAAGTATGAGATGAACCCCAACAACTTGGAAAGGTGGATCTCTCTCACACGTACCAACACAGACTATCCCCCAATTTAACTGATCCCCAAAGGTTTTTGATTAAATAGCGGAATAGAAAATATGATCCAAAAAAAGTGTATGTATATCACACGTACACAACCACACTAGGCCCCAATTACTATTGTTTGTACCCCTAAAAGGCTAGATGAGGAGTAGGGGGGGTATGGAACAGGCAGCACCCTCAAACCTTCAGAAGTATGAGATGAACCCCAACAACTTGGAAAGGTGGATCTCTCTCACACGTACCAACACAGACTATCCCCCAATTTAACTGATCCCCAAAGGTTTTTGATTAAATAGCGGAATAGAAAATATGATCCAAAAAAAGTGTATGTATATCACACGTACACAACCACACTAGGCCCCAATTACTATTGTTTGTACCCCTAAAAGGCTAGATGAGGAGTAGGGGGGGTATGGAACAGGCAGCACCCTCAAACCTTCAGAAGTATGAGATGAACCCCAACAACTTGGAAAGGTGGATCTCTCTCACACGTACCAACACAGACTATCCCCCAATTTAACTGATCCCCAAAGGTTTTTGATTAAATAGCGGAATAGAAAATATGATCCAAAAAAAGTGTATGTATATCACACGTACACAACCACACTAGGCCCCAATTACTATTGTTTGTACCCCTAAAAGGCTAGATGAGGAGTAGGGGGGGTATGGAACAGGCAGCACCCTCAAACCTTCAGAAGTATGAGATGAACCCCAACAACTTGGAAAGGTGGATCTCTCTCACACGTACCAACACAGACTATCCCCCAATTTAACTGATCCCCAAAGGTTTTTGATTAAATAGCGGAATAGAAAATATGATCCAAAAAAAGTGTATGTATATCACACGTACACAACCACACTAGGCCCCAATTACTATTGTTTGTACCCCTAAAAGGCTAGATGAGGAGTAGGGGGGGTATGGAACAGGCAGCACCCTCAAACCTTCAGAAGTATGAGATGAACCCCAACAACTTGGAAAGGTGGATCTCTCTCACACGTACCAACACAGACTATCCCCCAATTTAACTGATCCCCAAAGGTTTTTGATTAAATAGCGGAATAGAAAATATGATCCAAAAAAAGTGTATGTATATCACACGTACACAACCACACTAGGCCCCAATTACTATTGTTTGTACCCCTAAAAGGCTAGATGAGGAGTAGGGGGGGTATGGAACAGGCAGCACCCTCAAACCTTCAGAAGTATGAGATGAACCCCAACAACTTGGAAAGGTGGATCTCTCTCACACGTACCAACACAGACTATCCCCCAATTTAACTGATCCCCAAAGGTTTTTGATTAAATAGCGGAATAGAAAATATGATCCAAAAAAAGTGTATGTATATCACACGTACACAACCACACTAGGCCCCAATTACTATTGTTTGTACCCCTAAAAGGCTAGATGAGGAGTAGGGGGGGTATGGAACAGGCAGCACCCTCAAACCTTCAGAAGTATGAGATGAACCCCAACAACTTGGAAAGGTGGATCTCTCTCACACGTACCAACACAGACTATCCCCCAATTTAACTGATCCCCAAAGGTTTTTGATTAAATAGCGGAATAGAAAATATGATCCAAAAAAAGTGTATGTATATCACACGTACACAACCACACTAGGCCCCAATTACTATTGTTTGTACCCCTAAAAGGCTAGATGAGGAGTAGGGGGGGTATGGAACAGGCAGCACCCTCAAACCTTCAGAAGTATGAGATGAACCCCAACAACTTGGAAAGGTGGATCTCTCTCACACGTACCAACACAGACTATCCCCCAATTTAACTGATCCCCAAAGGTTTTTGATTAAATAGCGGAATAGAAAATATGATCCAAAAAAAGTGTATGTATATCACACGTACACAACCACACTAGGCCCCAATTACTATTGTTTGTACCCCTAAAAGGCTAGATGAGGAGTAGGGGGAGTATGGAACAGGCAGCACCCTCAAATCTTCAGAAGTATGAGATTGTGTTCACTGTACCCCACAAAGATTGAGTTCACTGCACCCCACAATGATTGTGTTCACTGCACCCCACAAAGATTGTGTTCACTGCACCTCACAAAGATTGTGTTCACTGTACCCCCCAAAGATTGTGTTCACTGCACCCCACAAAGATTCTGTTCACTGTACCCCACAAAGATTGTGTTCACTGCACCCTAAAAGGATGTTGTTCACTGCACCCCACAAAGATTGTGTTCACTGCACCCTAAAAGGATGTTGTTCACTGCACCCCAAAAAGATTGTGTTCACTGTACCCCCCCAAAGATTGTGTTCACTGCACCCCACAAAGATTGTGTTCACTGCACCCCAAAAAGATTGTGTTCACTGTACCCCCCAAAGATTGTGTTCACTGCACCCCAAAAAGATTGTGTTCACTGTACCCCCCAAAGATTGTGTTCACTGCACCCCACAAAGATTCTGTTCACTGTACCCCACAAAGATTGTGTTCACTGCACCCCAAAAAGATTGTGTTCACTGTACCCCCCCAAAGATTGTGTTCACTGCACCCCACAAAGATTCTGTTCACTGCACCCCACAAAGGATTTTGTTCACTGCACCCCAAAAAGATTGTGTTCACTGCACCCCAAAAATGATTTTGATCACTGCACCCCAAAAAGGATGTTGTTCACTGCACCCCAAAAATGATTTTGTTCACTCCACCCCAAAAAGATTGTGTTCACTGCACCCCACAAAGATTGTGTTCACTGCACCCCAAAAAGATTGTGTTCACTGTACCCCCCAAAGATTGTGTTCACTGCACCCCACAAAGATTCTGTTCACTGTACCCCACAAAGATTGTGTTCACTGCACCCCAAAAAGATTGTGTTCACTGCACCCCAAAAAGGATGTTGTTCACTGCACCCCAAAAAGGATGTTGTTCACTCCACCCCAAAAAGATTGTGTTCACTGCACCCCACAAAGATTGTGTTCACTGCACCCCAAAAAGATTGTGTTCACTGCACCCCAAAAATGATTTTGTTCACTGCACCCCAAAAAGGATTTTGTTCACTGCACCCCAAAAAGGATGTTGTTCACTCCACCCCAAAAAGATTGTGTTCACTGCACCCCAAAAAGATTGTGTTCACTGCACCCCACAAAGGATTTTGTTCACTGCACCCCAAAAAGATTGTGTTCACTGCACCCCAAAAAGGATGTTGTTCACTGCACCCCAAAAAGGATTTTGTTCACTGCACCCCAAAAAGATTGTGTTCACTGCACCCCACAAAGGATTTTGTTCACTGCACCCCACAAAGATTGTGTTCACTGCACACCAAAAAGGATTGTGTTCACTGCACCCCAAAAAGATTTTGTTCACTGCACCCCAAAAAGATTGTGTTCACTGCAGCCCAAAAAGATTGTGTTCACTGCAGCCCAAAAAGATTGTGTTCACTGCAGCCCAAAAAGATTGTGTTCACTGCAGCTCACACACAGAAAAATGGATGTGGATCACTGACACCTGCCTATCTCCAATCCCACACCACACAGCAATATCGATTGTAGTTTGTAGAACACAGTTTCCCTAAAATTCAGCAGACTCTGTCCCTAACAGGATTGAGAAGAGATCGTAGATCAGGATTGAGTGCAGATTCACCCCACCCCCCACACAGCAATATCGATTGTAGTTTGTAGAAGACACTGACCCTATAATTCAGCAGACTCTATCCCTAAAATGCCTACAACTCGCCCTGCCTAAACACTCCGACCTGTCCCTCAATTCTATCCGGACACAAATGGTTTTTTCCTGCCTATCTTTCCCTAATCAGCAGCCAGCACATTGATGTGTGCTCTGTCCCTTAGCTAAGCAGCAGAATGACGCTGCTGCGGCGGCTGCCTCGAACTTATAAAGACTTGGTCACATGCTTCAGACGGCCAATCACAGCTACTAAGACATTTGCAGGCATGGCTGGGATGGCTTAAGGCACACCAGTTAAACGATTGTTGATTGGCTGTTGAAAGCCCGCCATGAAAAGAGCGCCAAAGCATGCAAAACCCGGAAATAAAACGACCGAACACGGATTTTTACCCGAACATACAGTAAAGTGTCCGTGTCCGTGTTCGGGTAAAAAAAATCCAATTATTCGGTACGAACACGAATAATACAGTCCGTGTTCGCTCAACACTAGTAGCCACCAATTCTTTCCAGCACTGCCTTTACCCTCTTGGGCATGGATTTCCTCAGAGCTTCACAGGTTGCTACTGGAGTCCTCTTTCACACCTCTATGATGACATAACCGAGCTGGTGGATGTTAGCGACCTTGCGCTCCTCCACCTTCAGTTTGAGGATGCCCCACAGATGCTCAATAGGGTTTAGGTCTGGAGACATGCTTGGCCAGTCCATCACCTTTACCCTCAGCTTCTTTAGCAAGGCAGTGGTCATCTTGGAGGTGTGTTTGGGGTCATTATCATGTTGGAATACTGCCCTGTGATCCAGTCTCTGAAGGGAGGGGATCATGCTCTGCTTCAGTATGTCACAGTACATGTTGGCATTCATGGTTCCCTCAATGATCTGTAGCTCCCCAGTTCCGGCAGCACTCATGCAGCCCCAGACCATGACTCTCCCACCTCCATGCTTGACTGTAGGCAAGACACACTTGTCTTTGTGCTCATCCCCTGTCAGGGTGCCAGGAAACCAGACCACATGAAGATGAAAGTAAAATAAAGTGATTTATTTATGCAACAGGAATTGGGTAGTCATCCAAGCCGGGATCAAGTCCAGGAACAGGTAGTCATCCAAGCCGAGATAGAGTCCAGAAGCAGGTAGTCTGCCAAAGCCCGATCGTCGTCTGATGCGGAGTCGTCTGTGGATGCGGAATCCAGGGCCAGGAAGGTTGTCAGCCAAGTCATGCACAGAGAAGGGGATGCGTGGGTGACAGCGCTGCTAACCAAATTCGAATTCAATGAATAAATAAACAATCAACAAATGAAAATATCAAATATAAATCAAAAGGCAAATGATCAAAATGGAAATACTATAAAGTGCTTAGTGCAATCAGTGCAAAATATATAAAGTCCTCCAAAAATGTTCGTAAGTGTAAAGTGCAGTAAAGTGCTTCTGTGCTCCAATCAAAAAAGATGTGCTCTCCATGATTGTGCTCCCCCTCTGCTTCCCTACTCACCTGAACAATATATTATCAGAGCCTGTGTATCCAAGTAATGCTCCAATACAGGTGACCCAAAGGACTGTGCCCCCTTGCTGACCTCTGAAATGTCCTTAAAGCCAGAGCTTGTGTCCCATACAATGTCCCTGTTTTGGTGTGCAGAGGCTACTATGTTGAAATGCTGGCCATGATCATCCTCAGTGACACAAAAAGATAGAACTTGCCATTGTGAAATGCGTCATACCATCTTTATTAAAAAAAGAATTCACTTACAGTTAAAATCCTCTACAATCAGCTTGATGCAGCTCGGTGGTTACTGCAACTGCAGCAAGCTACAGTGAGCTACAGTGTAAATAGTGTAACACCCTATGTCTTTAATGCTTTTCACATTATAAGGGGCAAATGTATTGAGCACTAAGTTGGAGATACCTAATTGAGAGTGGGGGAGATGTGCAGTATAAAGGGGGGGCAGGGTGTGTGTGCAGTATACAGGTAGGGGTAGGGGGTCTGTACAGTATACAGGTAGGGGGGCAAGGGGTGTGCAGTATACAGGTAGGGGGCAGAGGTGTATAGTATACATGGGGGCAGGGGGTGTGCAGTATACAGGTAGGGGCGGGGTGTACAGTATACAGGTAAGGGGGCGGGGGTGTACAGTATACAGGTGGGGGGGACGGGGGGTGTACAGTATACAGGGTGGCGGAAGGTTGTGCAATATACAGGTAGGGGCGGGGGGTGTACAATATACACGTGGGGGGTTGCAGTATACAGGTAGGGAGGTGTGCATTATACAGTGGGGGTGGGTGTACAATATACAGGTAGGGGGCGGGGGGTCTACAGTATGCAGGTGGGGGCGGTATGCAGCTGGTAGGGAGATCAGTGTCCCCCTGGCAGTAGGTCCTCTCACACACACACACACACGAGGCAGTTAAGCTGTGTGGAGAGGTGACAGAGCCCTATCCTGGCTCCTCATATCACCGGACACCGACTCCATTCTCCTCCATTACTTACCAAACACTCCTCCAAACTGTCCAACCCCACCTCCTCCACGATGACATACAACTCCACCCTTCAGAGTTCCTCATTCATCCTGCCTCCTAATCTGGGCAGAACAGGACCAGGAGATCTGGGGGAACAGCAAATGAGGGAGAGGGGGTGATTGAGTGAAGGAGGGGGACAGCAGGATGTCAGGAGAGGCAGGGTGTGCCATTGCAATTCAGCTGGACTCTGCATCGATGTATTACAATGCACCAATTTTTTTCAACACCAAAAGAAAGAGAGAAAAGAGAGAAAGAGAGCGAACACATGGCCTGTCATAAATATTTATATCCTTCCCCAGCACCAGTTGTATAGACGCCCTGCTGGATTTGCTGAAGGAATTCTAAATATTCATATCTTAGTTTTGTTTGTAAAATCTCAGACTATGACCAGTGATATCAGTGACATCTACTGGTGACAATAAGAAATCACAAGCCCGCTTAAGATTAGGGAAAAACCTACACAATTCATGATGATTTGGGAAGCCATGTCATCTGCTGGAGTTGGTCCACTGTTTTTTTATCAAGTTCAAAGTCAGGGCAGCCCTCTACCAGGAAATACTAGAGCACTTCATGCTTCCCTCTGCTGACCAGCTTTATGGAGATGCTGATTTCATTTTCCTGCAGGACTTGCCACCTGCCCACACTGCCAAAAGTACCAATACCTGGTTTAATGATCATGGTATGACTGTGCTTGATTGGCCAGCAAACTAGCCTGACCTAAATCCCACAGAGAATCTGCAGGGTATTGTCAAGAGGAGGATGAGAGACACCAGACCCAACAATACATATGAGCTGAAAGCCCCTATCAAAGATACCTGGGCTTCCATAACACCGCAGTAGTGCCAGAAGCTGATCACCTCAATGCCACATCACATTGATACAGTAATTTATGCAAAAGGAGCCCCCGCCAAGTATTAAGTGCATACTATACTGTACATGGACATACTTTTGAGTAAGCCAACATTTCTCTATTACAAATCCTTTTTTTTATTGGTCTTATATAATATTCTAATTTTCTGAGATACTGAATTTTGGGTTTTCACTAGCTTTAAGCCATAATCATCAAAATGAAAAGAAAGAAATGCTTGAAATATATCACTCTGTGTATAACGCATCTATATAAAATATATGAATTTCACTTTTTGAATTACTGAAATTAATTAACTTTTTGATGATATTCTAATTTTATGAGATGTACCTGTATATATAACAAAACACATATGTGGTAGACACATGGCCACATGGCCATATAATCACGTAAGGTAAGACAGCAAAGCCATTCAGGGATCCTAGATGTACTAATATTGGATAGATATATTATAACAGGCAATATGCCTAACATATGAAGCTGTGGTTCTACATTTTGGATATAAACAGATTCACCATCTAGAAAAACAATTGTACAGCACAGCAAATGTGCAGCCCTAAATACCCCATTCATGCGAATACACCCTGCTCCGTGATGGGGAGTCATGCTGTGATGATATAATCACGCAATGTGCGCTCAGTGCCACGCACATGCGGAAGCACCAGGGTAACATAGGCTCGTCCATGGGAATCTCCCTACACAGAACGTCCCAAGGAGGAAGGACATAATGTAGATGGAAAAAACTGGGACCTCCACATCAGGGGGAGGTGCCAATGGGCATGTCGAGAACATGTCCCCACTGAGGGAACATCATCTGCAGGAGCATGCAAGCAAACTGGTAGTGCAATCAACATATTAACATTTACATAGAATAACATCATCCAATAATAATTATACAACTATAATTTAAATGCCATACCTTCAAGATAATCTAAAACATAAGTATCACAAGAAATTCAATGAAATATAGTAGAATAAAAAAATAATAAAAAAAGAAGGAGGAATGGAAGATAACAAGGACAAGGTTACATGGGTAAATTGGGAGTTTGTCATATCACATCATCTTCAAAAATGATTTAAAGCTAAGGGAGTCATTGGGGCCAGGTGGAAAGGTGGCGTTTAAGATGTATTTCCATCTCACCTCACGCTGCAGAATAGTCTGCATTTTATTAACTTGGGATGAGGCTATGCAGTGTTTTGGGTTTACAGTGTTTTTATATATTTTTGTGTGGGGGGGGGGGGTTAAAAACACCAGTTACCTAACAGACTGTGGAGTGTATTTATTTAATTGAAAATGCATACAAATATATTGTAGTGCAGAGTGTTTACTAGTCTGTGTGTTGAACAGAAAAAACACAGGTCACTTAAAAAAAAAAGAATTCCCCAAAATATTGTAGTAACTCTGCATGGTATTTTTGAACTTTTTACTAGACTGGTAGACTAAACTAGGCCACATTTTAAACAGGATCCACACCTGCCAGCTTTATTGAAAAAAAAAACAACAACATTAAAGTGTTTTTTTCCTGAAAAAAGACACCAAAGTATTGCAGTGACTATGTGCACACTATTTAAGCAATAATAATAGGCTGCATTTTGAACAGGAGAAACACTAGCCAGCTTTTAAATACAAAATCAACAATAAAATATATTTATATCACTGCATGCAGCCATAGGTGTGTGCAGCCTATTGCATTAGGGTGTGCACCCCAAAGCTCAAACATGTGTGTGTTTGCGTATATACAGTATATATATATATATATATATATATATATATATATATAAATATACAGTGCCTTGCGAAAGTATCCGGCCCCCATTTTTCGACCTTTTGCCACATTTCAGGCTTCAAACATAAAGATATAAAAATTAAATTTTTGTGAAGAATCAACAACAAGTGGGACACAATCATGAAGTGGAACGGAATTTATTGGATATTTCAAACTTTGTTAACAAATAAAAAACTGAAAAATTGGGAGTGCAAAATTATTCAGCCCCTTTACTTTCAGTGCAGCAAACTCTCTCCAGAAGTTCAGTGAGGATCTCTGAATGATCCAAAGTTGACCTAAATGACTAATGATGATAAATAGAATCCACCTGTGTGTAATCAAGTCTCCGTATAAATGCACCTGCACTGTGATAGTCTCAAGGGGCAGTTAAAGCGCAGAGAGCATCATGAAGAACAAGGAACACACCAGGCAGGTCCGAGATACTGTTGTGGAGATGTTTAAAGCCGGATTTGGATACAAAAAGATTTCCCAAGCTTTAAACATCCCAAGGAGCACTGTGCTAACGATAATATTGAAATGGAAGGAGTATCAGACCACTGCAAATCTACGAAGACCTGGCCATCCCTCTAAACTTTCAACTCATACAAGGAGAAGACTGATCAGAGATGCAGCCAAGAGGCCCATGATCACTCTGGATGAACTGCAGAGATCTACAGCTGAGGTGGGAGACTCTGTCCATAGGACAACAATCAATCATATACTGCACAAATCTGGACTTTATGGAAGAGTGGCAAGAAGAAAGCCATTTCTTAAAGATATCCATAAAAAGTGTCGTTTAAAGTTTGCCACAAGCCACCTGGGAGACACACCAAACATGTGGAAGAAGGTGCTCTGGTCAGATGAAACCAAAATCGAACTTTTTGGCAACAATGCAAAACGTTATGTTTGGCGTAAAAGCAACACAGCTCATCACCCTGAACACACCATCCCCACTGTCAAACATGGTGGTGGCAGCATCATGGTTTGGGCCTGCTTTTCTTCAGCAGGGACAGGGAAGAAGGTTAAAATTGATGGGAAGATGGATGGAGCCAAATACAGGACCATTCTGGAAGAAAACCTGATGGAGTCTGCAAAAGACCTGAGACTGGGACGGAGATTTGTCTTCCAACAAGACAATGATCCAAAACATAAAGCAAAATCTACAATGGAATGGTTCACAAATAAACATATCCAGGTGTTAGAATGGCCAAGTCAAAGTCCAGACCTGAATCCAATCGAGAATCTGTGGAAAGAACTGAAAACTGCTGTTCACAAACGCTCTCCATCCAACCTCACTGAGCTCGAGCTGTTTTGTAAGGAGGAATGGGCAAAAATTTCAGTCTCTCGATGTGCAAAACTGATAGAGACATACCCCAAGTGACTAACAGCTGTAATGGCAGCAAAAGGTGGTGCTACAAAGTATTAACTTAAGGGGGCTGAATAATTTTGCACGCCCAATTTTTCAGTTTTTTATTTGTTAAAAAAGTTTGAAATATACAATAAATTTCGTTCCACTTCATGATTGTGTCCCACCTGTTGTTGATTCTTCACAAAAAATTATAGTTTTATATCTTTATGTTTGAAGCCTGAAATGTGGCAAAAGGTTGAAAAGTTCAAGGGGGCCAAATACTTTCGCAAGGCACTGTATATATATATATATATATATATATATATATATATATATATATATACACACACACACACACACACACACACACACACACACACACACACACACACGCACACACACTGTTATAAATAAATGAGAACAAACATTTTATAATTTATAAAAACATGGATGGTGTCAGTAGGGCAGTGGGCCCTGGACAATAGGGGGAATCTGCACTGCACTGGGTGATTAGGGTGTGCCCAGGCACACCTGGCACACGCCCTGCGCACGCCTATGCATGCAGCCAGTACAATATTTTACTGTCCAATTTCACAGTATTTAAACAGTTTTACGTGCCAACATTTTATGAGGGAGGGACCAGCCAGGTTTGAATCAAGAAATCACAATTATAGTGCATGATTTTGCATACAAAGCAAGAAATTGTACATACTTGTTGTAAGCAGCTCTAGTAGGATGCGTTTTCAAAGGAAGAGACCAGGTAGTTTTTTTGTACAATAAAGTTAGAGTGTACTGTGCAAGCTAAGGCCAGTTGACCAGTCTGGATATCCAGTTGGCCATGGGGTCCACTTTTAATTGTGAAGAGTGAATCATGATTTATGCACATTTTTTCATTTGCAGATACAAAATCTGCTTGTGCCCAGCAGGCTGTGTCTAGCTGTTGGGATATTGTTAAAAGCAGTGGAAACTGCAGTTCAAAGTTTCTAAATGTAAATTAATGCCCCTAGGGAATAATACTCCCCAGAAAGAGTAAAGTATTAGGGGTACAGTGTTGGCAAGATGATTGAAAAATGAGTAAGGAAATCTCAAAACGAATCTTATAAAGTACTACTATCTCTAAATAACAGCTCTCCTACTTTACTGACACAAGGCGGCAGGGATCTGTCATATAGCAGCAGTAAGGCTACTGTTACTAAATAACAGATCCCTAGCTCCTGTTTGAAAAAAAAAAAAAACACTTTTAAAGGAGTATATTCTATTACACCAGAAGTTCATTTGCAGGTTTAAGGTATCCCCAAAGCATGTTATTTAAAGGATTTTTGTGTTTTTAATGTTGCCTTTTAAGCCACAATAAAATACCCTCTCCCCACAGTAGATGCCCCTCATGGAAGTGTCCAGCTACCCCTTTTTATAATAAAAGCTTAACAAACCAGTCTTGAAATGGGCAGGATAATTTTATGATTTGGCTGCCATGGACTTCAGTAGGGTTTGGAGCAATGTACAAGTTTAGCTCATTTCTAACCATCAGTGAACCCAGCAAGGTTTGCTTGGTTAGTTCACCCTATCCTGTTTTATCTCAATGCACAGCTATACACTTTACATGAGTTGCATTGCTATTCATTTGGAATGGCACCCCAAATTCACTATGGCAACTCACTGCAACACAAAGAAATACACCATGGTGCATTGCGTTAAAGATTTCATGACAAATCCACATTTTGAGACATATTATATTGGGTTTCTTATACAAAATGCATGTTAACACATGACATAACACTTGTTAATGCATTGCAAGAATGTAAATGGGCCCCTAACCAGTTCTCTCCCAGCCTATTGGCATATGATGTCCTCCCTGCCACAGGCCACGCAGCAACATGATCCACCAGACACAGCCAATGACTGATCACTGTACTAATTCATTGCTATAAGCAAACATAATGTGTAAAAAAAAATACTGATCATTTCCCCAGAGTAATAGTAGCAGTAGTAAAATTTTAAAAAGAATGAATATTTTTTTTTGTACTGTCACCAGTCAGTGTCCCTAATCACTGCCACACCTGCTATATGATGACGCTGTACTGCACTAGTGAGAGTATGTTAAAAAAAAAAATAATAATAATAATTTCCTAATTTTCCATAAAATATGACAAAAATTACCACTTCAAAAAATGTGCATTGGACTGTCTACATTCCAAAAAGGGGTCATTTAGGAGATATCTGTACTGTCCTGACATTTTTGGGACTCAAGAAATTAGACCATCAGTACCTTAGGATTGATCAATTTTCAGATATATACCATAGTTTCTGGACTGTATAACTTTCCTGCAGACTAAATAATAAACACTGATTTTGGTTATTTTCACCAAAGAAATTTAACAGAATACATTTTGGCCTAAATTAATGAAGAACTATTATTTATTTGTAAATTGTGTAACAAAACAAAACAAAAAAGTGTTTTTTGTACGGTCTTTTTTTCTTGTACGGTCTTTTTTTTTTTTTAAATAAAAAATAAAAAACCAAGTAATGATTAATTATCACCAAAATAAAGCTCTATTTATGTGAACAAGATGGTAAAATATTAATTTTAAATAACAATCACTGCACAATTGTAATTTAAAGTGTGACAGTACTAAAAGCTGAAAATTAGCCTGGCAGGAAGGGGATAAAAGTGCCCATTTTTTAAGTGGTAAAGAGCAATAGGACATAAAAAGATATACTGGATACAATCCTGACAGTATCTTTGCCTTCAGATATGATTACTATATTCCCCTATTTTTTAAAAAGTACTCTAAGCATTTATCAAACAGGGTAATATTGATTTCAGACAAAGCTTCAAGCATGCATATATTTATTCATAACTTTCTTGGATTGTCATACCTTTTATACACTGATTTGGATCAATACATGAATAAAAAATAGTTTGTTTTTTTTGGATATGAACCTTAATATAATAAATTCACCAAGAAACAGAAATAAAATGGAACAAAAAAATAATATGCAAGTGGGACCGTACAGCATTAAGTTAGTCATCCTGGCTATAACCTGCAACATTAAAACACACAGCTATTGACTTTCTAACAAGCTGACCCCCATATCCAGCCATAAAATAACTGCTATCCTGAGATAAGCCCTATAAAATCCAGATTTATCAGTGCTAACTAGAAAAATTTATTGCTACAGTGTCAGTCAACTTATTTTAAATCAATACAAATCTCGCACAAACCTTCTAAAATGTAATAAGGGGATAGCAATGCCTTTCTGTAACAGATTAGTGTTAATGCAAAAATAAAGTGCCCCAAGGATAATCATCCATTGTGGCTGAACAGAATGCTCTTATTCCTCAAGCATTTTCATTTATTTTACTTTGGACATCCTTATTGGCATTTGGGATGTATGAAATAATGGCCTATATTTTATCTTCAGGAATAACATATTGAAATGTAACGAATCCTCTGGGGACAGAGGTTTTTGCCTTTTATTTTTTATAGAGTGGTAGGCAATGTTTTAATAAGTCTGAGTGGTGCAACTTTAGCTTAAAATTGTGCAAATGTGCCTTTCAAAATCTCATTGCATCAATACAGAAACATTTAGCAACTAAATACGTTTTTTTTTAAATGTAAATTATTATTATTAATTTTATATATCCATTTGGTGTTTTATTTGTTTGTTTTTTTTGATTATAAACGTTTATTGAAGAAATATTCAGTTACAAAATCGGCTCCGTTCACATCTAGGCGTTTTGGGGCGTTTTTGGGGCGTTTTTCTGCTCTAGGATCAGCTCTCAAAACGCCCAACAAGACAAATCCTATTCATTTCAATGGCCCCTGTTCACATCTGAGCGTTTTGACGCTGTATACAAAACGCCCAACGCTCAAAAAAGTACATGAGCTTCTTTTTGGGCAGATTACAGGCGTTTTCCATTGATCTCTATTGAATCTAAAAACGCCTGCACAAAAATCGCGGTAAAAATCGCGGTAAAATCGCGGTAAAAATCGCCGCAAAAATCGCGGTAAAATCGCGGTAAAAAACGCGCGAAAAACGCTACGCTCAGGTGTGAATGTAGCCTAAATATTTGTGTCAGTAACATAAAAGTGCATCTTCAAAACTATTTTTCAAGTAATAGTCCATGAAAAAACATAGATGTGGAAAAGAAAACAAAAAGATGAAAAAAAAAATAAAAAAACAGAGAATAAAACTTAGTGAACATTAAATATCTGTCTTTGTATGAGACATAACATTACCAGATAATTCAGATATGATTGAGTTGAGCGAATGAGTTTATAGAAACCCTAACATGAGGATAATAATCCGGGCATCTCTCCAGTAAACGTAGGAAGTATGCCAACTTAGTTTCTGGATATATTACCAATATATATTTGTTTTTAAGGTACTAAAAGTGGTGGTAGATTTGGTTTGCCGATCTGAATAGTAAAATTCATAATTATTGTTTTTTTAAATCAGGGTTTAAGATTTTATCATTTGTGTTTTGTCTTGGTGAGTGTAATGTTTGCTGCTATTTTATGATTACTTTTTTTTAGCATGTTCAGTCATTTCAGAATCTGAGCACGTGCTCACAATCTTTGTGTATCATAATTTTGTGATACTGGACAATAACATACTTCTAGACCTTGTTCACTTTGTGGTAATTTCAGAAAAAATCTGGACATTTAGGTGAAATTGTGTGTAATATGAGTGCACTAACCTGTGTGTTGGGGAGGCAGCACTTAAACTATAAGAACTAGAGAATACAATAAATGGGAATAAATAAGCGCACTCTCCAGAAATTTGTGCAAGTGACAAAAAGAAAGATGCTATATAGAAAATAGCAAGGTAGGAAAAACTAAAATCCACCAAAAAAAAAGTCCATTGGTTTCTTCAAGCGGAGTTCCACCCTGGATTTGTTTTTTTTTTTTTAATACCCCCGGGACAGTCAGGGCTAGTGCATTCCACAATGGCTAGCCTCTGATCTGTCCCGGGTTGCACTTACCTGCAAGACGAAATACTTACCTTGCAAACGTCTTGTCCAGCGCTGCCATCTCAGATGTGGGCAGCTTGAAGCCAGCGCGTCCTCTTCGGCGTCTTCTTCCGCCTTCTGTGGTCCCACGATGCTCTGCGCTGGCCCCGACGTCACTTCCGGGTCGCGCGCGTCACCCCTCCACAGCTTCTGGGCATGCCCAGAAGCTGTTTAGAAGGGGATGAAGAATGGGGAAGAAGAAGATGGAGGTAAGTATAAAAATAGGGTGGAACTCCACTTTAAAATAAAGATTTCCCCTGAAAAGTGAGTATGTCCAAAATACTCATATCTTCACCCAAGGCAAGGTGGGACATGCACTGTGGATGGCTCCTTGCCAAAAAGATAATGATAATGGCAGTCAAGATGAATCAACGGCCTGTATCCTAACAGTGTATCATCCCCTCCTTTCCATATACACCTCGTGCTTGTGAAGAAAATAAAGTAAATGGCTCCTTACCAGAAATAACATATATATTAGCCTTGAAACGTGTGTATATATGTTGTCTGCGATGTAGTTCCCATAGTGACGCCAGAAGGGCAGTATGGAAGGTCAATCCTCTCCTTTGCTCCACCACCGACACCAATAGATGGAAATTGGGTCCTCACAGGGGGGGTCAAACATAGAGGAAGCAGACTAATTGTGCATTATATACCGGTAGTTATATAGTTATTCTGGTTGAAAAAAGACATAAGTCCATCTTTTTCTTTCTCTCATACAGCAGACTTCAGATCAGTAGATCTCTCAGGTTTGGCTTTCTCAGTCCCAGGCCAAGAGGCAGTTGATTCATCTTGACTGCCATGATCATTATCTTTTTGGTAAAGAGCCATCCACAGTGCATGCCCCACCTTGCCTTGGGTGAAGATATAAGTGTGTTGGACATACTCACTTTTCACGGGAAATCTTTACTTGAAGAAAACAATGGACTTGTGTCCGAAAGGACTTTCTTTCCTCTATTTGTGCAAACTTTGTGGAAAGTTTTTGCCATTTGTTTCTTCTTGATGTGGAAATTTACACTTTATTGGGTGTTGTTACACTATTTGTCACCAATACAGCCTTTGTGATATTAGTTTTTTTTTTTGGTGGATTTTAGTTTTTCCCACCTTGCTATTTTCTATATAGCATCTTTCGTTTTGTCACTTGCACAAATTTCTGGAGAGCGCGCTTATTTATTCCCATTTATTTAAGTGAAATTCACTATGATGAAATGTATTGGAGTCAGCAGGAAAGGTCAGCCCAGCCATTAGAAAAATAAAAATTCCGCTCTTGATGCTATATTAATATCCTTTCCGGTGTTGTCCTTTGCAGTATTTCCTTTCCACCACTAGATGCCACCAGGTTAAATGACATCCACTTCTTGTGAATGGATTCATAGGCCTGTCCTGTGGGTAGGGGGGCATTACTATGATACCCTGTGCCCACAGTAAAATGATGCAGAAACTGGTGCTGATGTCAGAGTTAGAACTGCTGTCAGATTTAATTTTGCTCTCTATGTTTCCATTGGAGAGATGTTCTTCACTTCTTCTTCTGGTGACACTTCTCACTGGAACAGAAGCTCAGTAGGAATAACCATTCGGACCAAATTTTGGCTAGTTTGACCGTTGTTCATTGGAATCAGAACATCATATACAGAAGCTGGATTTCTATTGCTTATATATTTGACAACTTCCTACTGTCAATGGTTGCAAAATAAGTAGCAGGAGCTAGCACTGCCACATCCCTAACAGCGGCTGATGTCCTGGCAACTTTGACTTACATGACCAGGTATCGCTGGCCATGTGAGCAAAGAGAGTGGGGATAGCAAGGGTCAGGGTTTCCTCGAGGTACTCCCTTTTTTTTAATAAGGTAAAAAAAGGGTCTGGTATGGATTTTGTATTTGTAGCTATGCCATTTTTTGTCATTCTTGCTATAAATGTGTTACAACAAAAATTTTTTTTTAAAAATATAAAAAAAAAAAAAAATAAAAAAAAAAAAGATACAGTTAAAATTGCCATCAAATTACATTTTATTGTCATCTTTTAAAAAAAAAAAAAAAAAAAAAGCGCACAGATCCTTCAAAGGTCCCCTAAAATGCAAAGCAGATGGCAGAACACATCCTTTGGAGTTGTCTGTGTGTCTTTTTGTTTTTTTTCTTACAATGAAACCAGCAAGGAAGTGTCATCTGCCAGCAATTTAGAAATTTTTTTATTTTTGTAAGTGTCAGTGCTGCTACAGCATTTTTTTTTATACATCACAGGCAGAATGAGGGCACCTCCAAGACATGTTATTTAAACGATAACTCCACGAAAAAAATAGCAAATAAAGAAAAAGTAATACAGTGTATACAATTACGACACAAGACGTTATTAACCACTTCCGGACCGCCCACCGCATATATACTGCGGCAGGGTGGCCCGGCTTCGCAAAATCACGTACATGTGTGTGATCTTTTACACGGTATTTTGGGGACGGGAGCACATGGCCCAGAGCGCCACTGCTGCTGTGGTTGTACACAGCAGGAGCCAATCAGCAGATTTGTTCGGCGGAATGACAGAGTGGCGGTCTGTTTATGTAAACAAGGCAGACCACTGTTCTGTCAGGAAGGAAAAGAGAGATCTTGTGTTTCAGTTAAGCTGAAACACAGATCACTCTTTTCCTCTAGTACATCCACTGCCCACACAGTTAGAAAGCACTCCCTAGGAGCACACTTAACCCCTTGATTGCCCCTAGTGTTAACCTCTTCCATGCCAGTGTAATTTATACAGTAACAGTAGCACTGACCACTGTACTGGTGACACTGGTCCCCAAAAAGTGACACTTAGTGTCAGATTTGTCTGCAATAATGTCGCAGTCCCGCTAAAAATCACTGATCACCCCCATTGCTAATAAAAAATATAAAAAAATTAAAAGTTCATGAACGTATCCCATAGTTTTTAGATGCTATAACTTTTCTGCAAACTAATAAATATACACGTATTAGGATTTTTTAACTAAAAATATGTAGCAGAATACATATTGGCCTAAATTGATGAAAAAAATTAGATTTTTAAAATTTTTTTATTGGGAATGTTTTATAGCAGAAAGTAAAATATATATATATATATATATATATATATATATACATATATATATATATATATATATATATATATATATATATATATATATATATATATATATACACATATATATATATATTTATACATATATATATATATTTTTTTTAAATTGTGCTTCTTTTTTTGTTTATATCGCAAAAAGTAAAAACCGCAGAGGTGATCAAATACCACCAAAAGAAAGCTCTATTTGTGGGGAAAAAAAATACATTCATTTTATTTTGGTACAGCGTCACACGACCACAATTGTCAGTTAAAGTAATGCAGTGCTGTATTGCAAAAAATGGCCTGGTCATTAAGGGGGTAAAACCTTCCAGAGCTGAAGTGGTTAACCACTTTAAGACAGGAAGGATTTGCCCACTTAATGACCAGGCCCTATTTTGCGATTCGGCACTGCGTTACTTTAATGGACAATTGCCCGGTCACACGACACTGTACCCAAATAAAATTGATGTCATTTTATTTCCCACAAATAGAGCTTTCTTTTGGTGGTATTTGATCACCTGTGCGATTTTTATTTTTTGCCCTATAAACAAAAAGGAGCGACGATTTTAAAAAAAAAACAATATTCTCAAAAAAAAAAAAAAAAAGTGAAAATCAATATTTTTTTAACATTTTAGGCCAATTTGTTTTCTGCTACCTACTTTTGGTAAAAAATCGCAATAAGCATATTTTGACTGCTTTGCGCAAAAGTTATTGCGTCTACTAACTACGGGAAGGATTTATGTCATTTTTATTGTTTTTTTTTACTAGTAATGGCGGCAATCTGCAATTTTTTTGCGGGGCTGCGACATTGTGGCGGACAGATTGGACCCCTGACTGATATTTTTGACACTTTTGGGGGTACCAGTGACATTACTACAGTAATCAGTGCTACAAAATATGCACTGTTACTGTAATAATGACATTGGCAGGGAAGAGGTTAACATTGTGGGGGATCAAGGGGTTAAATGTGAGCCTAGGGGAGTGATTCTAACTGTGGGGGGTGGGGGGGCTTCTGAAATGACCATAGAGACCTGTTATCCTATATAGAAGGATCACATGGGCTCTATGATCATTGCAGGGAGAAGAACAGTCAGCTGTGTTTACAACAGCTGACCGATCTTCTCTCTCAGCGGGGAACGATTGCGGGTGTCAGGCGGCAATCGGAGCCGTCTGACACACGCATCGGCTTCCCCGCTATACCTATGTCGCTTTGTCCAGGAGCGGCTGCCTACCGCAGTATATCTGCGGTGGGCGGTCATAAAGTGGTTAAAAAATACCTTTCCTTTTCACTCTGTAGCCACTGTAATTTTCTAAAAATGCAATGCAATATGGCTACCTGGAGGTGTTCTGTACACAGAATGTGTACTAAACACACCCCAGAAACATAATTTCCTGTTTGTGTGATTGGCTCATTTTCTGATTTTCCCAGAGGTCTGCCTAAGATACAAGTGAGATTTTTAGGCATTCCCTGCAACAAAAATGTAATTTTTGGTGAGATACTCCCAATAGGAACACGTCTAAAGGGATGCAGGCACTGCAGATTTCCTCATTAGTGCTCTGCAGCTGCTGCAGCTGATTGAGAATTATGAAAGCACTCCCATTAGACCCACTCAGCACTAAGGAACAAACAGGGATTTCTTCAGAATACCAAAAGGTAGGAATCTGCAACAAAGATTGTTATAATCCTTGCTATATACATAGATCACCCAGAGGGAAATGTTTTATTTTCTCAATAAAAGTGGAGTTACACTGGGAATTTTTTTATGTTTCGCTTTAAGCATTAAAAATAAAACACTGCTCCAAGCTGAATTTTTAATTTTTTTTTTTTTGCATTGATACATGTTCTATTTTTTTGACAACCTCTTGCCTATTATCCCCAGAAAAAGGAGCAATTTAGATTTAACAGATTCAGCACCCATTGATTTTAAAGAAGTCTGGCTTTCAAACTTCTTTAAAGTTCACAATACCCTACTCAGACGTAAGCCAGAGCAGTTTGGCTTATCCCAAAAGGTGAGGGGAAAATCTCTCCAGCATGGACACAGACCAAATAAAAAAAAACAGACAAAGATTTTTACCCTTCTCCGTGTTCACTGAGCGCCGGTTCACATACACGCGACGCTACTTCCCGGGGCGACCTCCGAGATCGCGGTGCGAGCAGCACGCCGCGACCTCGGAGCGGCCGCCACGGACTTCATAACATTGAAGTCTATGGCGGTCGCCTCCTGGTCACCCCAAAGAAGCTCCGGACCCTTTTTCTAAGTCGGAGCGACTTGTGTCGCTCCTATTAGAACGGGTCCGCAGCTTCCCTATGGGAGGCGACCTGCGGCGACCTGTGAGGCGACCAGGTCGCCTCACAGGTCGCCTTAGTGTGAACGGGGGCTTACCCTTCCCCACCAAATGTATTTTTTTCCTACAATCTGTAAACAAAATTTATTTTTATATATTATTATTTTTAAAACAAAAATTCATATTGCACATTCAAATTTTCAGCACATTGCTAGTGAGCAGTTATGGTAACCCTGAATGACAGACTGAAATGTGCGAATAGGTAAGCCAAGAAAATAATAATAAAAAAAAAGTTTTCTAGACTCTGCAGGAAATGAGTTCTGTCATGCTGTGCTTATGCACAGCTACATCGTCAAGATCCTCTATTCTCTAAATTACTTTCTGAATACTTTCTTCTGTAGCAATTGAACATTCCTTCTGAATGTTTCCATTTACATATCTCTGCAAAGATTCTGTCTCTTGTGGAAAAGCAATATGCTGAAAAAGGGTGAAAATATCTCGCCCCTCACAGGGACATAAACAAAGAAAGCTGTAGAAAATGCAAAGCGTTACAGCGAGATTATATTTTTTTGATCCTAGTTTCCTCTGGCCACAGCCTTTTAAAAAAATGTCCTCCCACCAAAGGACAATATAGACTGCAATAAAAAACTATGTTTAGGTGGAGGGGAACTGTATAGCAAGCAGTATGGGGGGGGGGGGGGTTACTAAAACTGGAGAGTACAAAATCTGGTGCAGCTCTGCATGGAAACAAATCAGCTTCCAAGTTTCATTGTCAAAGCTGAAACAAACATGCTGAATTAGAAGCTGATTGGCTACCATGTGCAGTGATTTTGAGTGCTCCAGTTTTAGTAAATCCACCCCACAGTGCCGGGGTGGCCCAAGACATTGTGCTGCCTGGGTCCAAAAATGAAATGCTGCTCCCCCCCCCCAAAAAAAAAATCCCGCCCAACAAAAGGTCCATACAATTTTATTTTATATCAGAATTAAAACTAAAATGAAATATTAAATGTATCAGGAAATCAGATTTATATGCAACAGCACCTTGTCTATATGCACATTTATATAACATACCATTATGTTCAATTCCAAACCACAACTCCAGTATTATTTTGTTTGTCTGACGTCATTGCGCACACCACAATCTCATAAGGAACGTTCCCTGGAGGAGACCCTCTGCCTCCTCATACAAACAAGTTTTCACTATGGACGACAGTATGAGATGGAGAAATGCCACATTTAACGCACCGCAAACTGATGACACAAAAAACTGCTGGAAAAAAAATCTTGGGCATCAATTTGCTGCACCTCGCAAAGTGCTGCCTGGGTCCAATGGACCCAGTGGGACCCATGGTAGGGCCGGCCCTGCCACAGTGTCAGAATTTCATCAGGAACTGTCCAATATTCAGAACATGGGTGGCTCTGATGGCCCCCTTCCACTCGACTTCCTTCAATTAACCCCTTGGTTCCGACAGTGTGCAAATATGCGGACTCTTGGTGGCTGGGCCGTGGCACCAAGTGGCCGCATATTTGCGTACCAATTAGCAGACACAGCTGTGCGCCCAGTGAACTCCTGGTATAGTTACCGCCAGCTAACTGAAAGCTTTCCGATCATGTGATCACCGTGCCGGCAATCACAGGGGTTACATGATCATAAACCTCACCTCCTGAAATCTAATAAAAGGCCGGGAGGCGCCGGCACAAATGAGCTAAGCAGTCAAAGGAGCCAGGTGAAAAATGGTCTCACTATGTGCATTCAAAGGTACCGCCCACCTCATTTCCCGACTGGGGGATGTCCAATATCATTTAGCCTGACTGTCCTTGGCCTGTCCCTTTCATTTAGTTCTTTCAATCATGGAATTCCATCTGCACATGTGGACATTACCTCAGGCGGTCTGTATGGAAAGGCTGTTTGCCTAGGTATGCCTACTCCTCTGGACTAATGCCCCATACACACGTGCAGATTATCTGCAGACTTTTGTCTGCAGACTTACCAAAACCATATAATATGAGGTCAAACCTAAACACTTTCAATTTGTATGCAATCCGGCAGGCCCTTGCACTACATAGAAAAGGTAAGTCTGCAGACAAAAGTCTGCAGATAATCTGCACGTGTGTATGGGGCATTAGAAAGCAGAATGTTGGCACAAACAAGCACTGAGACCCAGTGGCGATTTCACTGGGTATGAAAATGATATGTCATGAAAACAGAATGTTTCCATGTTAACATGGTAATGAAGGAAGAGGAAGGAACCCAAGAAGGCAAAATATAAGCAGATTAAACTTCAGTTTTAAAAGTTTTAGGTGCCTGGAAGGGATGGTGCTAAATCCCCACATCTGTGCATCAGTGCTGATAGTTTACATTTATTTTTACAAGCATGGTTAAAGCATATTTGTGCATTGCCAGCTGTCTAAAAACTCTGTTTATGTGAGTTTTTATTATGATGTATTAAAAATGCATGTACATATTTGTAAATGTGCATTTATCAAGTGCTTACATTTATTGAACACAACGCACATACAATATATACACAGGCCATATAGACTAAAATGGACTGCAGCTGCAGCATGCTATCATGGATTGCAACACTTAAATTTACATTCTGTACATGTGTTGTTCTATTTTGGCTGTTCTAGAGTTACTTTTATTTTGACATAACTCCAACATTTCACATTTCTTCCTGCATTCTATGTGAAATTAGGTGAGGGAGTATATTCCTTTCAGCGGTTGGATTCTCCCCTAATGTATGACCATGGTAGCATGCCTATGGGTAGATTTATTCACATGGCAGAGTGATGAAAATATTCAAAGAAACAAAGAGGTAGACTGAGATTTAGAGCTTTTATAATGGGCTGATCTATCCTGTGTAGTTTCAAAATTGCATTTGAGAATCAATACCGCCAAGCCAAACAGTGACTTTGTAATTGTCTGATTTCTCAATCCATAATGATTTATTCTGGTCTAAAGAAAGCTTTCAGATTTCAGAGAGAGGATTTCAGCCTTTCAGCGGTGCTGATAAATCTGGTTTATAATGAAGTTGAAAAAGAACTCCGGGCTAGGGAACTAAGCAAATATGCAGAAACAACATAAAAAATGATATACATAATTTATTATGTATACATACATTTGGCATTTTTTTTTATATATTGCACATGGGAGTGCAAATGTTTTTACATGTGGCTACTGTGTGTGACGGCAAACATACCCTTAATTTTTGGAACTCTAGAGACAGAGGTCTGTTGAGACTGGGAACTTAGATTCCCCATGAATTCCGTTATGAGTTACAGTAAGTCAGTCTCACCCAAGACCAACAACACAGATCATACAGTACAATTTATATTATATCAAATGTTACTTCTGCTGGCTTTAAAGAAACCATGGAGATTGTGTTTATTTCTCAGCAATACTATGGTGATGAATGAGATACAGCTTTAAGAAAATCCTTGTATTGTCTCTAGTAGAAGACAAACAGCTGGCATCTGACAAATTTTGACGTATTGGATGTTGAAAACTCTGCCACCTGGTGTAGCTTTCCAACAGACTGAAGATTGGAGACACAAACACACACACATGGTGGGACAAACACCGGATGTTGTAATGTTTTTTTTTTTTTTTTTATGTCCATCCTTTTGGGGTACAAAGTTACCTTATAGCATAAGTCTAGGTATGACTGTATTGCTACTTACACTTCTCCAACTTGGACCAAGGTAAGTATGCATGTTTCATAACTGAGGTCCTGCTGGTAAACTTGACAATCACTGTGATGATTAGCTCTACTACAATGATAGCCAAGATCTTCAGAGTCCTGTGCTGAGTGGCTTCCCTCAGTACACTGATTACAGCGGGTCACTTCTTCGGCACAGCTGTCTTTCACTTGCATTACCAGATCTACTCTGGACTTACTGTGAGGGACAATGTCTATGAGGATGATTGTCAATAGCTGTGTTATGAGCTGTTTTACCTAAAGGGTAACTCCACTTTCATGGCAAAAAAAATAGCAAACAATAAAAAAACAATATAGCGTATACAATTGCGGCACAAATCATTTTTGTTATTAAAAATGACCTTTCCTTTTCAATCTGCAGATGTTGTAATCTTCTGCAAATGCAATGCAATATGGCTACCTGGTGCTGTTCTGTACAGAATGTGTACTGACCCCCCCCCCCCCCCCCCCAGAAACATCACACCTGCTTGTGTGATTGGCTCATCAATTTTCTGCCTAAGATACAAGTCAGATTTCTGGCATCCCCTGCAACAAAAAATGTCATTTTGGTGAATAGGAACACGTCTAAAGGGGTGCAGGCCCAACAGCTTTCCTCATTAGAGCCCTGCAGTTACCACAGCTGATAGATAAATATGAAACAAACAGTGATTTTTTCAGAATAACAAAAGGTAGGAATCTGCAACAAAGTTTGTTAAAATCCTTGTAATGGACATAGATCACCCAGAGGGGAATGTTTTTTTTTTCTCAACAAAAGTGGAGTTACGCTTTAAGTAAGCCCACTGTTTAACATCCTGGTTGTATGGTAACCCATCCTGGAATCTTGACTCCTGATATCCATCCATCTCATGGGGATACTGGGATAAAGTGCAACCAGACCCCCATCTTGGGGTCAGAGTAGCTGGTAAGTGGCTTGAGATTTGGTTTATTTTTTGGTTTCATTTTTCTATGAATACAAGGCATTCTGTGATTGGATGACGGGAAGATTGTGACTTCCCCACCACCACTCCTCTCCAACTCACCCAATCAGGGAACGCCTTGTATTCATAGACAAGGCTTTCTGTGAATGGCAGAAGTGTAGAGTGCGCAATCCCCTGTGGTCAGTGCACAGAGGTGAAGTCACAAAGGACACGAAGATCGTGACTATCACTGAATTTTTCCCGACTACCACAGTTATAGTCAACTTTTCCTTGCAGCCCCTCAGGTATGAGATTTGCATATTTACATTGTGCCAAGCTGAAACAATGTAAGTATGTAATAAAAATCACACCTAGAGTACAGTTTTAAAGTTTACCCGGCCCTCCTTAGCTGGAGGAACATACAGTACATCAAATCTCAGATGCAGTGCACTGCAGTACCCATTTACAATGGGCAGATTTCCACTGCATTGGGCATGGTTTTTTACAACTTTTTTTCTGGTGCCTGTGTTCCATTTGTTTCTAGAGAGCATGCAGTTGCACCTGAACATTGGAGCAAAGGTTCCACAAAGAAGATTGAAAGTACCCATTGCACAGTGAAGCATAAAGCCAGGCAGAGAGTAGTGAGACAAGCAGCAGAGGGGTGAATGAGTGAAATTGAGAACCTACCTCTAATGGTTAACCAACTTAGCTCTGGACGATTTTATCTCCTTCATGGCCAGCCCCTTTTTTGCTATTTAGCACTGCACTAATTTAACTGGTATTTGCGCGGTCATGCAATACTGTACCCAAACAAAATGTATATTGTTTTTTTTCACGTAAATAAAGCTTTCTTTTGGTGGTATTTGATGACCACTGGATTTTTTTTATTTTGGAAAAAAAAAACAAACAAACAATATTTTAAAAATTCTGCTATAAAACATATCTAATAAAAACATTTTAAAAGTAAATAAAAAAATGTCCATGATTTTAGCCAAAATGTATTCTGATATGTAAAAAAAAAATAATAATAATAAAAAAAATTCCCAATATGTGTATAATAAATTGGTTTGTACAAAAGTTATGGCATCTACAAACTATGGTATATATACTGGAATTTTTTTTTATACTACTAAAGGTGGTGAGCAGTGACTTATAATCGGACTGCGATAGTGCAGCAGGCAATCTGGCACTAATTGACACTGAGGGGGAACTAACTGCCACTGACATCACCAGTTACACAGTGATCAGTGATAATGCTGTACACTGTCATTGTACTAATGACACTGGCTGGGAAGGAGTTCCTGCTTTGCAGGGAGAAGAAACAGAGAGATTGTTTCCTCTGTACAGAGCCCTGTGTTGATTGTCAGCAAGTCCCAGCCATGAATCAGTGTGCGCATGCTCACGTCCTAAACCCTAAAACAGGCAGTGACGTACATATACTGTCCGCCCATCCATAGTATATTGCAGGTAGGCGGTCCGGAAGTAGTTAATCTATAAGACTCTGTATTCAATAGATTAATAAAAATTTGAAGAGCATGCATTTAAAATCATGAGAATCATATCAGACATTGCAAAAGTCCAACACTTTCGCAAGCCCTCAACCAAACAGGAATTCCAGGGACATGGTGCACAGCTAAAACTTTTAGGTTTCTCAGAAGTGTAAATAGAAAGTTGTCACTCAACAATCTACTTGACAATTGATTTATTATAGCAAACAGCAACAACTTCAATGCCGATCTTTTTAGCTAAAAAACAACCTTAGTCATAGCAGTATGATTACATGGGATCTTCTTACACGTCAGACATTGTTGTAAGGTAAAGTTAGAATAATAATTTAAACTATGCTAGGTGAAAATATGCTATACTTTCCCTTTAATTGTATACATAAATATGTAAAAAGTATTTTCAAAAATAACAAACTGAGACTAAACGGTAAGATGGTAGTTCATCTTCCTTCATCATGTTATAAACATAATAATTAAACCTCTTTTGAGGAAATGATAAGCTATGACACCAAGGACTACTTAAACACAACCATTCCTAATCCGTTTGAAACAATGCATACTTATAACTAATTTACTTGTATTCTTCTGTCTGAGCATTTAGCTCATGGTAATTTATTAAATGAGTATTTATAATCAGAGATTGAAAGGTCAGTATGATATGGAAATAAGTAATTCATGTTGTCTATGTAATAAAGTATAACCTTTAAAATAGTTTGTAATAAATCAAATCATTACTATTTAAAATGTTACTTTCATACTACATATTCATACAGTACATGGATACTTACTTTCTATGCTATATACTGGGGTGCCACTGCCTTTTTGATTTTTATTTAACTAGCAAGCCCCCAGAGGTCAGTAGTTGGTAGGGCAATATACAGAGGTCAGTAGTGGGTAGGGCAGTAAACAGAGGTCAATAGTGGGCAATTTACAGAGGTCAGTAGGATGTAGGGCAGAGTACAGATGTCAGTAGGATGTAGGGCAGAGTACAAAAGTCAGTAGGGTAGATGAGAGGGTGAGCAGGGCAGGGGCTAGCAGGGAAAAGAACATGGCAAAGGACAGGGGTTAGCAAGGCAGTGGGGGGGGGGGGGCAGGAGAGCATGGTACAGGGTGGTCTGTAGGGTATAGAACGATGGGGTCAGGAGGGCTGCAAGGTTGAAGGGCACAGTACTGGAGGGTCAGGAGGGCATAGTACTGAATTATCAGGAGGGCACAGTCCTGGGGGGTTAGGAGGGCACACTACAGGGTTGATCTGGAGAGCATTTACAAGCGGAGGGGTCAGGAAAGCACGGTATGGGGGGCTGGATGGTGTGAAACTGAGGGTTCATTAGGGCATGGTACTGGGGGGTTAGAAGGTCTCACAGAGGGGTCAGGAGGGCACACAGAGGGGTCAGGTGGGTACATGGAGGGGTCAGGAAGGCACACAGAGGGGTCAGAAGGACACACAGAGGAGTCAGGAAGGCACACAGAGAGGACACAAAGGCACACAGAGGGGTCAGGAAAGCACAGGGGTAAGGAGGGCGCAGGGATGAGTCAAGAGGGCACACCGAAGAATCAGAAGGGAACACAGAGGAGTCAGGAGGGCACACAGAAGAGTCAGGAGGGCACACAGAGGAGTCAGGAGGGCATACAGAGAGGTTAGGAGGGTACAAGGGTTTTCCCAATGCAGAGCTGTGCAGGAAAGCTGCTGTGACACAGCTACTCCTCTCTGGACACGCAGGAGAAGAGGAGATCAGTGCACTTAACACTGGGAGATGAGCCTGAACCTGCTGCTAGCAAATCCTAGGTGGAAGAGGCACTTCCTACAGCCGCACATTAAAGGTGCCTCTTTGCTTTCCGGACTGAGAGCTGAGGCAACAAGATGCCTGAGCTCATCCCTTCTCTACACTGGTCCTAGGGCAGAGGAGCACTTGCAAGTCAGCATGACAAGGACTTGATCTTGATCCACCTGTCACCCGCCCGCCTGCAGTGATCGATGGGTTGCCGACCCTCGCTGTGTTCTGAATGGACAAGATGGAAAAAGTGTGCCCACAAAGACCCCACCAAGGACCGCATGGTGTATGGGGATAATTTGATATCTCCAGCACAATCTATTATTGTGGTTATGAATGAGCCAAACATGTGGGTTTGATTTGAGCAGGGTTTGGCAAACAATATATTTTTTAAGTTCAGATACCGAATCCCAACCCTAGTGAAATCAACGAGAATCAAATCTGTAAAACCAATGATAGCCATTTTCTTGTATATTAGGCTGGGGATTGTCAAACAAATGTCATGGGGGACCTAGGCACTGACTTGAGGAGCAAATGCAAAAAACATCTACAAATAAAGAACACAAATAATAATAATACAAAAAAAAAAATATGAATTAATAAAAAATGTTTTTGTTTTTCTTTAAACTTCAATTTTGTCCGGAGCAGCAACTATAATAGCGTTTAAAGTGAAACAGTATAAAATGCCCTATTCTTTTAAATAATCTGCCTGGGGTGCACTCAAAACCTGCCTGTTAAGTAATGCATATGTAGCATGTATACAATCTACTACAGCAACAAAGGAAAATTGCTGTTTAAATGCTGGTAAATTACAGCTCCCTGCCAGATGTTTTTTTTTTTTTTCTTAAACTTTCCATATACTGTACATGCCTGTTTTATTTACCCAGGCTTTTTCTAAAACCATACTGCAGACATTCAATCATTTAACTGAATAGTCCACCACTAATTTGTACTGTAGCAGAAAATGAAAACTCTAAGGTCCCTTGCACATAGGACTATCTAATAGCAGTGCATCCATTCCAGCGTTTTAGCGTGCCCAGGACAGATGCTGAATCCAGCCTTTCAAAGTCTTTGGCAGGCTGCGGCTGGATAGACCTCTTCCAACCTGTGTTTAGGATCCTGGGCATTTAGGGACAAAGGCCAGAAACACAGGAAACCTGCTTAATGCTAATGGAGACACTTACAAAATTGTAGGACAAAAGCAATATTGTCCATGGTCAAAATCGTATATATTGTCCTTTATTTATAATTTCCAATTTTCATAACTATTGGCATAACTTTAACTGTGTTCTTAACTTCGCCCTAAAAACATTCAAATCTGATATCAAAACGTGCACATTTTGCAATCATTATCCCTCATTTAGAGCCGGTTCACACTGGAGCAACATACGCTCTGACTTTGGGAGCACATTTCACATGACATGTATAAATTAATGGTTCCCTATGAGAGCTGTCTTAACTGGTCTGACATAGGTCAGTCCGACTTTGAAAAAGGTTCCTTCACGTAACTTTGGTCCAACTTTGGTCCGACTTCAGCCTATTCAATATTATTGAAATTGGATCACCTTAACTGATCGGACTTGTGCTCTTAGGAACTTGAAGGGGAACCCCATGCCAAAATGTAAAAAAAAAACACCTTAGGGTTCCCCCCATTCCATACCAAGCTCTTTGATATGGATATTAAAGGGAAAACCCCACGCCAAAATAAAAAAAAAATAAAAAAACTGAGTGGAATCCCACTCCAAGACCATACCCGACCCTTTGGTCTGGTATGGATCTTAAGGGAAACCAAACCACGCCAAAATAAAAAACAAAAAAAAACCCACCCCCCAAAATCCATACCAGACCCTTATCTGAGCATGCAGCCCGACAGGTCAGGAAAAGGGGAGACAAGTGAACACCCCCCCTCCTGGATCATACTAGGCCACATGCACTCAACATAGGTGAGTAGGGGCATTGGGGCAGGAGGGCTCCACGCCCCAACCCCAAAGCACCTTGCCCCTATGTTAATGGGGACAAAGACCTCTTCCAGACAACCCGGGGCGGTGGTTGTGGGGGACTGCTGGCAGGGGGCTTAGCAGAATCTGGAGGCTCCCAGATCCTGCCCCCCCCATGTGAATGATTTGTGGGATACATTGTACCCTTACTCATTCACACAGTCAAAAATAAATAAAAATAGTACACTGTTTTTTTTTTATGGTGAGATAATCTGGAGACACCCCCCCTCATTGTGAGGTCACCACTCCATCATGCCCCAGGCAGTGATGTCACAAGGGGGCATGGCCTCCAGGTGACATCACCAGAGGGCCACGCCTCATGGCTATATAAGAAATGGCACACACCAGAGCTAACACAACAGTGGGAGCTAGCGTTGGTAGAAGACATCAGCGGAAGGAGAAGAACCGGCAGAGGAAGAAGACAGCAGAGGGAGAAGAACCCAAGGAAGTACCAGAGGAAGAAGACAGTGAAGGGAAAAGAACCAGATGAAAAAACCAGAGGAAGAAGACAGCGGAGGGAGAAGAACCAGAAGGAGAAGACTAGAGGGAGAAGACATCACTTGAGAAAGAGGACACGTTGGAGCTACTTTATTAAAGGACTTTGTCAAAAACCTGTGTTAAAGGGGACTTCCAGATTCCAATGAGCCCCCTACCCGCAGACCCTGTAACCACCACCCAGGGTTATCAGAAAGATAACCATGGTCCAGGAGGGGGGGGGGTGCTTGCTTGCCATCCTCCCCCCCCCAATTTCCTGACCTGATGGGCTGCATGCTCGGATAAGGGTCTAGTATTAAATTTGGGGGGCCCGCGTCATTTTTTTTTTCCTGGCATGGGGGTTTCTCTTAAAATCCGTACTAAACCGAATGGTCTGGTATGGTCATGGTGTGGGGGGGGGGATCCCACACCTTTTTTTTTTATCACTTTGGCGTGGGGTTACCCCATCCATACCAGACTCAAAGGGCCTTGCATTGGAAAAGTTAAAAATCTGGTGCAGCTGTGCATGGTAACCAATCAGCTAACTTCATCTCGTTCATTTAGGCATTAACAAAAAAAAAAAAACCTGGAAGCTGATTTTACACTCTCCAGTTTTAACCATTTGATGATCAGCCGCCGTACATATACTGCGGCAGGTCGGCTCTGTCCCACGAAGCGGCATACCTGTAGGTCGCTAGTGGGGGCGCGTGCCCATTCGCCACAGGGGAAGCCAATTCGCGGGTCCTGCCTTCTTGTTTAGGAACACAGGTCTCTGTCTTCATTCAGCAAGCTCACCCCCCACAGTTAGAAAGCACCCCTTAGGGACACATTTAACCCTTTGATCACCCCTGGTGTTAACCCCTTCCCTGCCAGTGTCATTAGTACAGTAGCAGTGCATATTTTTAGCACTGATTACTGTAATGTCACTGGTCCCCCCAAAAGTGTCAACAATGTCAGTTAGGGATCCAAACTG
Organism: Pelophylax lessonae; assembly: GCF_965119305.1. Lineage (NCBI taxonomy): Eukaryota > Metazoa > Chordata > Amphibia > Anura > Ranidae > Pelophylax > Pelophylax lessonae. The sequence continues at coordinate 70,593,713 of NC_138769.1, forward strand.
TCCACCGCAATGTCGCAGTCCTGCTAAAAATCGCTGATCACCGTCATTACTAGTAAAAAAACAATAAATAAGTAAAAATTACATAACTCTTTCCCCTAGTTTGTAAACGTGATAACTTTTGCGCAAATCAATCAATATACACTTATTGTGATTTTTTTTTACCAAAAATATATAGTAGAACACACATTGGAATAAAATGATGAAAACATTAGATTTTTTTATTTTTTATTGGGAATGTTATATAGCAGAAAGTAAAATATATATGTTTTAGAGAAGGGTGCGCTGATATGTGAAATGCTGCTACCAGAAAAAAATGAATAAATAGATGTTTAGGTGTAATGGTGCGCTTTCCAATGTGAAACAAAAAAGTTATAAAAATATAACATATATTTCCTGAACACAATGTTTCAAAAAATATGTGATTAAAGGTGTGTAGTCAAAGCAATTAACACATTAATAAATAAACAATGTTCAATATATATATATATATCTATGTATATATATATATATCTTAACAAGAAGTGTAAATATATGCACATTAAAATATACAGTAAAAAATCTGACCTGACTAATGACATTTTAAAACAGTACATTTAAAGTGGAGTTCCACCCTAAATTTATACTTACCTCCATCTTCTCGCTCCGGGTCACCTGAAAAACAAATGGATAATCGCAAATTTTTTTTTTTTTTTTACTTACCTTGTAGAGAAGAAAATATACTTACCTTACTTCCTTCTTCCTCCCCTCGGTGGCCACGGCGATTCGTCACTTCCTTGCTTTTGCAATGATTCCTGGGAGCTGAACGTCATCGCTCCCAGGAATCAATGCGCCTGCACCGGCCCCGACGTCAGTTCCGGTGCGCACACATCATTCCCTTCTAAACAGCTTCTGGGCATGCCACGCGCGCACCGGAAGTGACGGCGGGGACGGTGCAGTGCATCGTGGGACCGAAGAAGAAGGAAGAGGACGCAGAAGAGGATCGCGCTGGCTTCAAGCTGCCCACACCTGAGATGGCAGCGCTGGACAATACTTTTTCAAGGTAAGTATTTCTCCTAAAAGGTAAGTGCAACCCGGGACAGATCAGAGGCTAGCCATTGTGGAATGTACTAGCCCTGACTGTCCCGGGGGTATTTTTATTAAAAAAAGTATAACCAGGGTGGAACTCCGCTTTAATATATTGTTTTGCGTTTTCATCCCACGGAGTAATTGCACCTTACCGCTGTGATCTGTATGGTTGTTTCCAAGAAGCTAAATGAATACGGCTCATGTAACACAAAAACATTTTCCACAACTCTTACAGCTATATATTTAAATTTTTTTAAAATGAAAAGCCCAAATGTAATATACTACATGTAATGCTCTATTTTCCTTTTGCTTAAGGTATTGTGTTTCAAGACATAATAAAAGTAAATGGGTCAGAAGTCATATAGAAATCTAGTATGAAAAGTTGTAGGTAAAATGATAATCAATAAAAATGTATTAAATCATTCATCAAGGTCTCCTTGGAATGACCTTCTCAAGAACAATGCTCACTCAAGAAACAAATACAAAAAGGTCCTGCTGTTATAATACTGTGATAAATAGTTTTAAGAAGTAAGCTGGATGACAATCAGCAGTAGGTGAAAAGAATGTTTAGTGCATAACACTCCCACTTCCACCCGTCTAAAGAAAAACTCCACTTTTAAAAATGTTTTCCGTAATCCAGTCCTACATCTAGCCTTGAAGACTATTTAGTCTTGGCTAAATCTATGTGAATTCTGTGCAATCCATAATTTTGGTTCCCTGGATTTTAGCTCATTTGACTATTCTCAAACTGCCATTATGTAATGGCATTGTAACCACCTCCAGTCTGGATCGAATTGGATATTTCTCTCACATGTGTAAAAATCTGCATTTTTTTTGCAAGAAGATTACTTTAAATCCTTAAACATTATATATTTTTGAAGCAGAGACCTTGGAGAATAAAATGGTTGTTGTAATTTTTTATGTAGCGCAAAATTTGTGCAGCGGTTTATTAAACTCAAATTTTCAGGAATAAAAAACACTTTAATGAATTTTAGTGCATACAAACACAATATTATATGCAGTGTTGGGTAAAATATAAAAGACAATGTTACGCCAAGTAAATAGATAGCCAACATGTCACACTTTAAAATGACGCATGTGGAAAAACAACAATTTAACTTACATTAAATTATCGTTAGGTGACACTTTAAAAACCTTCACAAGTTACCAGTTTAGAGTTACACAGGAAGTCTGGTACTAGAATTGCCCATACTCTGACATTCACAGCGATACCTCACATGCGTGGTGCGATCATCGTTTACATATGCATGTGGGATCTCCGTGCACGTCACATTTGAGGGTGAGCATGGGGCACTCTTTTTTTTTTTTTTAATTGAACTTTATTGCTATCAGAAGCAATGAATAATATTCTTGTGATAGCATGGGCTATGACAGGTCCTCTGGGGTACTTCCAGCTCACATTAGTAAAAAAAAAAAACACAAAATGAGCAAAGCCTTAATGAAATGAGCCCCTTGCATCCTGAGTCAAAGCTCTGCACAGCGACTTCTCTTCAAGTTAAGATTAAAAATTAAGTTTAATCATTTTATATTTTGCCCTCCCTGGTCCCTCTCTTCTCCTTCATTAAAATGCTAATAACATTATTAAATAAAACCTTTCCATTTTCCTTACATACCTGTATTACATTTGTAAAACAATATTCACATCTAATATGTAAATACTGCTATTGCACCATGAATTAAAATATATTAACACTGTGAATATGTTATCTTCTATAGTTTTCAGCTAGGGAGGCAATAACTCATTTTTCATTTCCTTTTGCCTTGAAGCTTGCTTGAAACAAAACATACTTTTATTCTTATTCTTCTTCCAGCAAACATCTTGATGCAATATATATAAATTTAATTGTGTTTTATGGTCTAATTGCATCTTTTAAGTGTATTGAAAATTACATATGTTTTGTTCAATCATATGAATGTCTTTCAAATGAGTTTAATCGGAGACCTGTTTTCTGTATACTGTACATCCATGACTGAAGAATCCATATTAAAGGGCTTTCTGACACATTTGCTTCAAAATTGGCTTATATTCAAATCATATGACCTTAAAGCAGACCTTCTCTACCCTTAATGACTTTACCTCTTTGCTCTCCCCTCCATAATTAACCTCCCTGGCGGTATGATTATGTCAGGAATTATGTACCAAAAGCAGTACAATTTTTTGCATGGAAGTTTGGCGTTATGTATTGTAGGCCTACAATTCTTAGTAAATACTTACCTAAACCTGACCAAAACAAGACTCTAGTAGACATCCCAGATGTGATAAATTTGAAACACAAACACATGAATTATAATCTAATCAATAATATAATTTTATTCAATAATGCAATGAAAAATAATGAAATTTGTCAAACAAAGAAATTCAATACACATCCTGAGTGTGAAACAGTTTGAAGCATGGAACTAGACAATGTCCGACGTTGCAATCAGGACAATAGTACCTTGTTTCTTTTCTGACTTTTTTTTCATTGCCATCTCTCTTGGAACAGCAAACGACGCACATCTTGGTAGGCGCTAACTTTCTTGCGGTTGGCGGTAGGAAGTCTACAAAATGACGACCTGTCAGGCGTTCTGGATTGCCAACGTCAACAGCACGTCGTCCGGGTCTGTTAGCAGATACTGATGGCGTCGGGTGGTTGACAAAAATCTGCTCAGCCACCTTCCAGATAAAGTCAGAATGAACAAGAGGTATGTTAGTGTTTGCTTTATAAAGGATATAGGCGTTCCAAAGGCATTGTTGAAGGAGATGCCTGAAAACCTTTTTGTAATACTTCTTCTGTTGCTTCCGCATCGCCGGGTAAAATGTCATTGCCTGATTGGCTCGGTCGACACCTCCCATTGTGTGATTATAGCCGATCACGACTTGCGGCTTCAGCACATCTGTTCCATGTTTTGTGCGGACCATGGCAGTGGAGGTGCTGTGCACGGTGCTCATGAGACACGCATTATTTTTGTCTCTCCATCGCATTGCCATCATTTTACCCTTTTGAAAGGCAACTATCTCTCCTTTTTTTATTTTTTTCCTGCCAAACATTGATGGCATGTCATGCCGGTTTGGCCTAACGGTATCATACCCATCAGTTTTGTTTAGGAGCAAAACCTCATAAAGTTCCAGAGATGTGTAAAAATTGTCCGTTATCACGCAATATCCCTGGTTCAGCAATGGGTCCAGCAGTGAAAGGACAGATGATGTGGCCATCCCATAGCCGCTGTACCTGGGATTGAACTTGGTACCTTTACCGGTGTAAATGACCGCATTCCAGATATATCCGGTGGATGATTCACAGAGCATATAAAATTTGATGCCAAACCGCGCTCTTTTGGATGCAATAAACTGTATCCAGCTCAGGCATCCCTTGTAGGCCATCAGACTTTCGTCCACACTGACATCCCTCTTTCTGGCACATAGGTCCACTGGAAGTTGGTGACAATCATTTGGCACACCTCCCAGATTTTTTTTGAGTTTGGGCGCAGGATGCATGGCCTCATGAAACTCTTTGTTGTTGGCGAAGTGTAAATTCTTCATGATGAGTGAAAACCGGTATTAGGACATCACGGTGCCAAAAAATGGAGTGGCCAGCATCTTATTGGTGGTCCAGTACCATTTCTGGAGCGGTTTCCCCACCACCCCCTGAAGGATGATGAGTCCCAGAAACTGCCAGATGTCCTCTTTAGTGACCGTTCCCATTTTCTGGATCTGGAAAATCTGGCACGCAGCGTAGCGGATTGCTGCTCATGGTAGCAGTTGGTTTCTGTGATGATTTTTAAAATTACCTCCTCAGTAAGAAATCATTTCAGGTACGCCAGAGGGTTGTCACTCTCCACATCAACCTTCATCCCAGGAGATCCAGTGAATCAGAATCTCGGGGGCGCTGCCTGGTCCGCTTCGCTGTTTAGAGGTCACCAAGTGCGCACATCGCTTAGGTCAGGCGCGGGATCATCGGCGTTGTCACTTTCTGGATCAGTGTCGGTGTCAGAGTCAGATGACAAATCTCCCCATGACTCACTGTCGCTCTGTTCTGCGAGCAGCTCTGTGTCACTGCCGCTGTCGCTGTCACAGTCGCTCAGTTGATCCAAAAGTGCATTTGTAGGACAGCGCTTTTTTGATGCCATTTTCAAAGGGTTTTATTTGTCACAAATGACAATGGCAAGGGGCACTGAAAGGGCACTGTGTCTGATACTAAGGTGATACAGTGTAATCCTCTCAGATTACACTGTATCACCTCCTTTTTATGTGTTTGTTTTTTGTGCAACATTTGAATTTCCCTCCTAGTTCCGCTCCAATGCACCATTGCTGCTGCAGGGAATGGAACCAGGAAGTCATCAGAGCGACGGACGAGCGGCGGGGATCTCGGCGGCGATCGCAGCAATGGGAGATCATCGCTGGATCGCCAGGAGAAGGTAAGGAACCCCGCTGCAGGCTCTGCACATCTACCCTGAGCGTGACTCGGGGATACCGATCCTAGCATGAAAAAACCACCCCGAGTCACGCTCGGGGTTACCGCTAAGGGGGTTAAAAAAACAAAAAAACCTTTCTTAATTTTTTTAACACTGACTCAGTTACCCAACAGCATTCTCACCTAGGTGGGAATGACATGCCACTGCTCCTGCAGGCTCCTGGGATATCCAGGTCTTACATCCAAAGTAGCTGCAGAAAAGGGACTCAAAGCTGCCAGTGGGCAGACATGGTATGTGTCATCAAGGGAAGAGACAGTTGGCTCCCGATGAGATCAGAAAGGAAGATGGCAGCGTGGAACCCGGGTATTGAAGTATATGTGCATACGATTTGTCTAATGTGATAATGGGGGAGCCTTAACCACTTGACGCCAAATCAGGTATATGTACATGATTGAAGGTGGGTGGTTATAACAGGGTTATGGCTGCAGCTGTCAGCTATTACTCCGGTATCAAAATTTTCAGCTGGTGATGCTCTAACAAGTAAAAGCAATCCTAGCGGCTAACTAGTGGCTGGATTGCATTTACAGGCGGCAGATAGGGAATTTCCCCATGTCAACTTACAATAGAGGTGTTCGGAGACTGGATCATCTCGGACCACCTCTATTGTCTAGGAGACCAGAAGTGATGAGCATTTTTGTCACTTCAGGTTAGGGCACATGTAAATTGAAATACAGGGTGGCTGGCACATAGGTGGATAAGACACAGGATCCACAAAGACAGCCTAAGTGGAAAAAGTAAAGCAAGGACAGCAGGCTAAATGCAGCAGCACTGATAAGCATGGATAGAAGGCAGCTCACAGGAGATGAAGGGATCTCTATACAGCAAAAACAAAAGACAGAAAAGGACCACTCTAAGTGCAGTCAGTTTATTTTAGACAAATGGCAACTTACAAGGGATGAATAATGGAGCGCATGTCAGACCCACTAGGGGTCAATAAGACTGTGACACTGGGAGGGCATGTAGCGGCAGGTGTATCTGAGCAGTTAGTTAGTGAGGCATGGAGCTTCCAAACAGCCACTCCACAAGGCAGTGTGCACAGACAGCCGAGTCCCATCCGGGCGTGATGTCAGTTCTAGGGGCAGGAAGACTGGGCGTGGCTAATGAGTTTTAGAGCCGCCCACGGCCCCTTTCTCAAAGCTTATGGGTCAGTAGCACATCACCTGCATTTATAGTGACAGGGGGCAGAGTAAAAAGTCGGGAGGGAAGGAGGGAAGGAAGGGAAGGGGCGGGGGACTAGGCTTGTAACCAGTGTTCTAAACAAAATGGAGATCTGTTGAAACAATTCAAACGAGCAAGAAGAAAATTAACAGCAGTATATAATAATGACCATTTGGGATAAATAAAATGTTAAACAGGTTAAAATGTTTAAAACAATGAGTGCACAATGTCAAGACGAATAAAGCTGGTTGTTGCATATATCATGTACAGATGCATTGCATGCACCCATTTACACATACACGTAGTGTATATGTACAGTGCACACCTACCAAACAGCATATGCACATACATGCCCACACTTGCACATACACACAAACAAACTGATGTAAATAAAACAATGTATATATATAGAGAGATATATAGAAAGGAAACGTGATAGGATGAGTCCAGATTACTAAAGGAGGGGAAGATAAAAAAATCTCAGGATTAAACGTGTAAAAAAATAGAAAGTGTAAGGATAAAAAAAAAAAAAATGGAGGACAAGATAGCTGAGCTAGCCATTTTTAAAAAAAATGTATAAGGCTATGTGGAACCTATAATAATGGTGATAGAGGCAACATTATTCAGAATGGTAGGGTGGAGGATGGGGAGGAGGATAGGTACACAGACACATGATGTAACAGTATAAGATAGAGTACAACAGTGTGTATTGAAAAAGATTGACCTTCTAGATCAGGAGTTCCCAAACTGTGGGTCGCGACCCACTGGTGGGTCACAAGCTGCGTTTAAATGGGTCGCTGGATCGCTGGATTTTACTGAGAGCGGTTAGGAATGGTCAGGGCTGCCCAGGCATCAGCAATGCACTGTGCTACAAGGAGCAGACGGGGCCTTGAGCTCCACTGATGCTCTGACCCCGTCCTTTGCCGTGCGTGCTGTGTTCTGTACGGGAGGCAGCGCCTCGGGGTAGGAGTCCAACTGAGTGACGCTGTTATCAGAGTGCAGTGCATCGGATCAGAGCTGAGCTGACCAGGACCAGTCACCAGGTTGGTAAGCTTGATGACTTATTTTAGGCTTGGTTCACATGTATGTGGGTTGGCGACCCACATTTGCACAGGCATTTGCCAGCGCAGGAACTGCAGGTAAGTCGCATGGTGCAAAAGCAGGGTGGATTTCAAGGCCACTGCATTTTTTGAAATGCTGCATGCACCTTTTTTCCTGCTGAAATGTGGGCCGCCAACCTGCATACATGTGAACCAGGCCTAAAGCAGTAGTAAAATAATTTACAAAAAAAAACATTGGTCCCCCTGCAGGTTTAACTTCTAGACCAGAGGGATTTGCCCCCTAATGACCAGGCCATCGGATCGGAGTTGAGCTGGCCAGGACCAGTCACCAAGTAGGTCTTTCTCCTCCCTTGCCTTTAGACTGAGTTTAAAAACCCTGACTAGTACAGGCTGTGGCTTTATTTTTTAGAGAGCAGCATGGGCCACCAGACGTCCAGACCAGACACTGCTTGATGGCTTATTTTAAGCCTAGTTCACATGTATGCGGGTTGGCGGCCCACATTTGCTTAGGCATAGCAGCCCATTGATTTGAATAGGCTGCTCTGCCTGCGTTTTCCGCAGAAAAAAGGTGCATGCAGAATTTTAAAAAAATGCAGTTGCCTTGAAATTCACCCTGCTTTTGGACCATGCAAACTCCTGGCAGTTCCTGCACACACAAACTGTGTTTTTAAATGCCCACGTATATAAAAACACAGAAAGCTTGTCAGTGCAGGAACTGCACGTAAGTTGCATGGTGCAAAAGCAGGATGGATTTTAAGGCCACTTCATTTTTTGAAAAGCTGCATGCATCTTTTTTTCTGTGGAAAACGAGGGCATAGCAGCCCATTCAAATCAATTTTCCAGAAAATAGTGGCAAACAATAAAATATTCCATGGACTCAACATGACTCTCAGCAAAAAGCTTGGGTGTCTTCTTTCCAAAAAGGAGTAGTTTGGAGGGGTTTTGTACTGCCCAAGCATTATAGCACCTCAAGAAATATGATAGGCACTCTGAAAGTAAAAGCTGTGTAAATTCCAGTACACTGTATATACCATAATTTGTAGACGGTATAACTTTCACACAAACCGATCAATATGCACTTATTGGGAATTTTTTTTCCCCCAAAAAATGTAGGAGAATAAATGTTGGTCTAAATTTATGATGAAATCTGTAGAAAGTAGAAATGTATTTTATGTCGCAAAAAATAAAATACCCAGTGGTGATCAAATACCACCAAAAGAAAGCTCTTTGTGTGAAAAAAAGGACATACATTTTGTTTGGGTACAGCATTGCATACTACACAATTGTCAGTTAAAACAGCTCAGTGACAAATAGCGAAAAAATGGCCTGGTCAGGAAAGGGGATAAATCTTCCGGAGGTCAAATGGTTAAAGTGTATTTTTGCCAAAAATAACTGTGTTTGAAAAACCGCTACGCAAATACCATGTGACATAAAAAATTCAGACAACCACCATTTTATTCTCTAGGGCCTCTGCAAAAAAATATAGATAATGTTCGGGGATTCTAAGTAACTTTCCAGCAAAAAAATACAGATTTTTACATGTATACAAAAAGTGTCAGTCTAGGCCTGGTCTTCAAGTAGTTAAAGTGGTGATTTTTCCGAACCAAGTGAGCAGAACTTCTCTATTTATTGATTTCTGACAGCTTGTCTACTGTAAATCAAACAATAGTGGTTATTCCAGCTCACATCAGATGCACACAAAAAAAAAAAAAACACAAAAATGAGAATACCCTTAACCACTTCCATACAGAGCAGTTACAGCCCCTTCCTGCCCAGACCAATTTTCAGCTTTCGGCGCTCTCACACTTTGAATGATTATTACTTTCTTTTGGTAGTATTTAATCACCACTGGGTTTTTTATTTTTTTTTCGATATAAGTGAAAAAAGAGCAAAAATTTTGAAAAAAACACATTTTGTTTTAGTTTCTATTATAAAATGTTGCAAATAAGTAATTTTTTTCATACATTTGGGCCAAAATTTATACTTCTACATATCTTTGGTAAAAATAATCCCAATTAGTGGTTATTATTTAGTCTGTGTGAAAGTTATAGAGTCTACAATCTATGGTGCTAATCATTGAAAATTGATCACACCTGATGTACCGACAGTCTCATTTCTTGAGGCCCTGAAATGTCAGGACAGTACATATACCCCCCAAATGACCCCTTTTTGGAAAGTAGACATTCCAGGGTATTTAGTAAGAGGCATGGTGAGTTTTTTGAAGTTGTAATTTTTTCCCACAATTCTTGGGAATATAAAGAAATCATTTTTTTTTTTCACAAAATTGTCATAATAACAAGTTATTTTTCACACACAGTATATGCATACTTGCAATTACACCCCAAAATACATTCTGCTACTCCTCCTGAGTATGGCAATACCACATGTGTGAGACTTTTACACAGCCTGGCCACATACAGAAGCCCAACATTAAAGGAGCACCGTCAGGTGTTCTAGGAGCATAAATTACACATGTAATTTCCTAATGACTTATCACACTTTTGAAGGCCCTGGAACCCAAGGACATTGTAAACCCCCACAAAATGACCCCATTTTGGAAAGCAAACACCCCAACATATATTCTATGAGGCATAATGAGTCTTTTGAAAATGTCATTTTTTTCCAGAAGTTTTTGGAAAATGTGAAAAGAAAATGAAAACATTTTTTTTTTACACAAAGTTGTCAATTTATAAGATATTTCTAACACATAACATGTATATAGCAAAAATTACATACATTCTGCTAATTCTCCTGAGTATGGCCATACCACATATGTGGGACTTTGTCACAGCATAGCCACATACAGAGGCCCAACATGCAAGGAGCACCGTCAGGTGTTCTAGGAGCATAAATTACACATTCAGTTGTGTTCAAAATTATTCAACCCCCACTGAAATTGATTGTTTTGGCCAGTTTGACATTGATTTTGATCATTCAGTCATCCTGCTTACAATTAAAGCAAAGAGGCACGTGTAGGTCAGACAAATATAACATAACATTTATAATGAAATAACCACAAATGTCTTTTCTGTGCTCAGATCATTATCAGATTTATTTAACCCCCAAGTGACATTCATTCTTAGTACTTAGTACAACATCCTTTTACAGTTATAACAGCTTTTAAACGTGAAGCATGGCTTGACACGTGACAAGTGTCTTGCAGCGATCTACGGGTATCTTCGCCCATTCTTCATGGGCAAAAGCCTCCAGTTCAGTCACATTCTTAGGCTTGTGCACTGCAACTGCTTTCTTTAAGTCCCACCAGAGGTTCTCAATCGGATTTAAGTCTGGGGACTGTGATGGCCACTCCAAAATGTTCCAGCCTTTAATCTGCAACCATGCTCTAGTAGTGGACTTGGAAGTATGCTTGGGATCATTGTCCTGTTGAAAGGTCCAACGTCTCCCAAGCCTCAGGTTTGTGATGGACTGCATCACATTGTCATCCAATATCTCCTGGTAGAGTTGAGCGGACACCTGGATGTCCGTGTTCGGCCGAACTTGAAAAAAAAGTCCGGGTCCGTGTCCCGGACTTTTTCCGAACTTTACCCGGACACCGAACCCCTTTGAAGTCAATGGGGACTCGAACTTTCAGGCACTAAAATGGCTCTAAAACACCAATGGAAAGGGCTAGAGTGCTGCAAATGGCAGCAAAACGTAGTTAAGAGCATGGCAAGTGCTCTGAAAACAAATGTGGATAGGGAAATAACTTAAAAAACAACAAAAAAAACAGAAAAATAAAACAATGTTCTTCATCTGTGAAGGACGAGGCCCATTTGCAGTAGGAGGGAGGTTGAGGTGGTGGTGGATGTGGCGGTATCATAGGCGTGCGCACACGGTGTGCCGGGTGTGCCTGGGCACACGCTAATCACCTAGGGCACATTAGCATTATCGCTCTGTTTGCCAGTGAGGCGATGGGAAAGATCTCCCTCGGACCTGCTCTGCCATAAGAGAAGTGCCACACACTTCTATTTCACTTTGCCAGCAGGGAGAGTAGGCAAACACATGCATGTGTATTTAAACTTTGGGGTGCACACCCTAATGCAATAGGCTATAGTAGAAAACAGAGGGTGGCGCTCACTGGCGTCAGTGAATGAGTACTCTATGGGAGACTGTGGAATGTCTCTATAAATAGTGTTTATTGAAAACATAACAAACCATAAATTGATAAAAAACGCCACTACAGCCCCAACATTCCTGACATTCCTGAGTCTCCTAGGATTGCTGTGGGATCAAGGAGAATGTATATGTTCCAATGGGACCTAGAGTGATGTTGACATCCCTCTTGGTGACAACAGGTAGGCAGTAAATACCTCGGATGCCGCTGGAGCACTGATGACAGGCTCGGAGGGGGACACTGTGCGTGGCCGCCGCACGGTCCCACAGTTGCTTACAGTCCGCCTGTGTGCAGATGTCCGAGTCCTCCGTTGCTTCCGTGGTGGCCGGAAGTGACGTGGGGATCACGTCACCGGAAGTGACGATGGTCTATGGACAGGAAGTCGGGGCCGATCGCGGATGTAAACAGACTTGCTTTCCGGTTGCCGCAACTACATGTTTCGCGCCCTGCGCTTTGTCAAGTTGCGGCAATCGGCAACCGGAAAGCCTTTTAAGCCGGACAGATGGGCGGGCTAATGGAAAAAATACCCAATAGCAAACAACCAAAGTTAAAAGGGGAGGGGAAAAGAAAAAACAAAACAAAAACAAAAAAAGGTGTATATTGCGGAATCCCACAACAACCCTAAGAATAACATATAATCCACAAGGAATCAATACTCAATGCTGGACAAATTATATGATTCCGTATAAGATAATGAAAAATTTCACCTTATACACTAAATAATGTGGCAATGAGAATATATATATTATAAAATGTTATAAAATGCAATATACTAAATAATGGTTTACTAATATTGAACCTTCATGCATTAAAATCAAAATTATACTAAAAATATCCATAAAAATGAAATAACTTCATTATACTAAGCACATGTATATATATATACATATACGTACACAATAAAAATAGCCATTGTCCTGAGATGCATTATACCATATATGATCTACATAAAAACACGGTATGTAAAAATTGATAAAAAATATATTGTATTGTAGGTATAAAAATATATAAAGAGAACTGATTACGGCAAAGGGAAATGTCTATAAATGTGTTAACTGGCAGGAACCTAATAAAGGGCCAAAGTGTCAAACCACACTGTTAATCTCTAATTCTTCATTCAACCCATTTGGAGCCAAGGAACCGAATTTGTAAATCCAAAAGACCTCCCTTTTGCATAAAAGGGAGTAACGCTCGTTGTCCGTTAAGGTACCTTTTGGAATACTTTCAATAGCCATGACCTCCAGATGTTTGAAATTTTTGTCATGTTTCAACGCGAAGTGTCGGGGGACACTATGTTTGTCACAGCCCTTTTGGATGAACCTACGGTGTTCACCCACACGTTTGTGTAGGGTGCGCATGGTCCGTCCTATGTAAAATAACCCACAGGGACACCGTAATACGTAAATCACGTACTCAGTGGAGCATGTAATGAAGTATTTAATGTTAAACGTGTCACCCTTGTGACAAGTAGTAACCACAATAAATCCACAAGTGGTAATTCCTATCTCCACTATACGAGCTGCCACCATCCAGCCTGGAAGCGTAACATCCCCGGGGGCCAATTCCACAGGCTCCGGAGGAATTGTTCTGATCCCACGGACTACTGCAATCAGGGTGCCAGGATGAGTAAGTGTTTTTTTGATAAAGGTTATCCTTCATCACTAGTCCAAAGTGCCTTCCAGGCTCATTTGGAACCTGCACCATCCCGTAAATGCACTCAGCATGAAAACAAGAACACTGTGAGGTTCATCACGGGGTTTAACGACCAGTATAGGGCAATCTCCAACATCATTAAAAAACATTTCGGTATTCTCCGCCTTGATAGTAGATTGGCTCCTGTTCTACCATCTACTCCACAGGTCACCTTTAAGCGGGCACGTACCATAAAGAATATAGTGGCCCCCAGCAAATTAAAAACTCAATCACGGGCCCCTCTAGATATCAGATCCTATTTCGACAGTAGAACAGGAATTTTCCGATGCAAGAAGAGGGGATGTTTGACGTGTCAGTCCGTTGTTCACGGTTGCACTTACATCAACAACAAGGGTGACACGTTTAACATTAAACACTTCATTACATGCTCCACTGAGTACGTGATTTACGTATTACGGTGTCCCTGTGGGTTATTTTACATAGGACGGACCATGCGCACCCTACACAAACGTGTGGGTGAACACCGTAGGTTCATCCAAAAGGGCTGTGACAAACATAGTGTCCCCCGACACTTCGCGTTGAAACATGACAAAAATTTCAAACATCTGGAGGTCATGGCTATTGAAAGTATTCCAAAAGGTACCTTAACGGACAACGAGCGTTACTCCCTTTTATGCAAAAGGGAGGTCTTTTGGATTTACAAATTCGGTTCCTTGGCTCCAAATGGGTTGAATGAAGAATTAGAGATTAACAGTGTGGTTTGACACTTTGGCCCTTTATTAGGTTCCTGCCAGTTAACACATTTATAGACATTTCCCTTTGCCGTAATCAGTTCTCTTTATATATTTTTATACCTACAATACAATATATTTTTTATCAATTTTTACATACCGTGTTTTTATGTAGATCATATATGGTATAATGCATCTCAGGACAATGGCTATTTTTATTGTGTACGTATATGTATATATATATACATGTGCTTAGTATAATGAAGTTATTTCATTTTTATGGATATTTTTAGTATAATTTTGATTTTAATGCATGAAGGTTCAATATTAGTAAACCATTATTTAGTATATTGCATTTTATAACATTTTATAATATATATATTCTCATTGCCACATTATTTAGTGTATAAGGTGAAATTTTTCATTATCTTATACGGAATCATATAATTTGTCCAGCATTGAGTATTGATTCCTTGTGGATTATATGTTATTCTTAGGGTTGTTGTGGGATTCCGCAATATACACCTTTTTTTGTTTTTGTTTTGTTTTTTCTTTTCCCCTCCCCTTTTAACTTTGGTTGTTTGCTATTGGGTATTTTTTCCATTAGCCCGCCCATCCGTCCGGCTTAAAAGGCTTTCCCGTTGCCGATTGCCGCAACTTGACAAAGCGCAGGGCGCGAAACATGTAGTTGCGGCAACCGGAAAGCAAGTCTGTTTACATCCGCGATCTGCCCCGACTTCCTGTCCATAGACCATCGTCACTTCCGGTGACGCGATCCCCACATCACTTCCGGCCACCACGGAAGCAACGGAGGACTCGGACATCTGCACACAGGCGAACTGTCAGCAACTGTGGGACCGTGCGGCGGCCGCGCACAGTGTCCCCCCTCCGAGCCTATCATCAGCGCTCCAGCGGCATCAGGTATTTACTGCCAACCTGTTGTCACCAAGAGGGATGTCAACATCACTCTAGGTCCCATTGGAACATATACATTCTCCTTGATCCCACAGCAATCCTAGGAGACTCAGGAATGTCAGGAATGTTGGGGCTGTAGTGGCGTTTTTTATCAATTTATGGTTTGTTATGTTTTCAATAAACACTATTTATAGAGACATTCCACAGTCTCCCATAGAGTACTCATTCACTGACGCCAGTGAGCGCCACCCTCTGTTTTCTACTATTACCTACTCATGTTCTCATCCCATGTTTAGGGTGGGCAGCCCTGGTCAGTCACCACCCATTGGTCACTTAGAGGTTACCGAATTGGTCGGTTGGTTCTATACCCAGGGACCATCCTTTGGGAGCAGCGCCTGGACTTTTTTTTATGTATTCTTTAATGCAATAGGCTGCACACACCTATGGGCAGTGTAGGTGGAAGCGGCAGTGGAGGGGGACGAGGTAGCCAACACTGTTTTTTTTTCAGTCATTTTAAATGAGGGTACACCCCAAAAGAGTGAGAAAGATCAAAAATAGAACAATGGCTGGGTAAGGTCGGTATCCATCTCTATTCTGCACAAGGTACGGAAAAGTCCTGTGGGATCCATGCCTGGTTCATTTTAATGAACGTGAGCTTGTCCACATTGTCTCTGGACAGGCGGCTGCGCTTGTCTGTGATAATGCCCCCAGCCATGCTAAATACACATTCAGATAATACACTGGCTGCAGGGCACGCCAGCACCTCCAAGGGCAAGCTCAGGCCATGTGCCCAATTTGGAGACCCAGAAGTTGAAGGGGGCAGACCCGTCATTCACTACATGTAGGCGTGTGCACACATACTGCTCCACCATGTTGGTGAAATGCTGCCTCCTGCTAAGACGTTCCATATGAGCTGCTGGTGCTGCTGTTTGTTGTGGCGTGCTGACAAAGCTTTTCCACATTTCGGCCATGCTAACCCTGCCTTCTGAGGTGCTGGCGGTGCCCTGGTTGCGTTGGCGACCTCTTCCTCCTCCTCCTCCTCTGCCTTGTGCTTCCACTGTGGCCCCGCTGTCAGGTGGGAATGCCAGCAGCATCGCATCTACCAGCGTGCGCTGGTACTCGCGCATCTTGCGATCACGCTCCAGTGAGTGAATTAAGGACGGTACGTTGTCCTTGTAACGGGGATCCAGCAGCGTGGCCACCCAGTAATCAGCACAAGTTAGAATGTGGGCAACTCGTCGGTCGTTGTGGAGACACTGCAGCATGTAATCGCTCATGTGTGCCAGTCTGCCCAGAGGCAACGAATGGCTGTCCTCTGTGGGAGGTGTATCGTCTGTGTCCTCTGTATCGCCCAAGCCACGCACCAGTGGTGGCCATAAGCTGGCCTGGGTGCCACCCTGCTGTGAACATGGTTCCATCTCCTCCTCCATCTCCTCCTCCTCATCCTCCTCATCCTCCAGAACTGTGCCCCTGCTGGACAATTGTGTCCCTGGCGTTTGTGGGTGCAGGAACCCACCCTCGGAGCCACTTGCGAATGACTGCCCTGAAAGCCTTGGAAATGTTACCTCTTCATCCTCCTCCTCCTCCTCATCCTGTGCCACATCCTCTTCCATCATTGCCCGAATCGTTTTTTGAAGGAGGCATAGAAGTGGGATAGTTAAGCTGACAACGGCGTCATCGACACTGGCCATGTTGGTGGAGTACTCAAAACAGCGCAACAAGGCACACAGGTCTCGCATGGAGGCCCAGTTATTGGTGGTGAAGTGGTGCTGTTCCGCAGAGCGACTCACGCGTGCGTGCTGCAGCTGAAACTCAACTATGGCCTGCTGCTGCTTGCACAGTCTTTCCAGCATGTGCAAGGTGGAGTTCCACCTTGTGGGCACGTCACATATGAGGCGGTGAGCGGGAAGGCCGAAGTTACGCTGCAGCGCTGACAGGCGAGCAGCAGCAGGGTGAGAACGCTGAAAGTGCGCACAGACGGCCCGCACTTTCTGCAGCAGCTCTGACATATCGGGGTAATTTTTAAGGAACCTCTGCACCACCAAATTAAGCACATGCGCCAGGCAAGGGATGTGCGTCAAACTGGCTAGGCCCAGAGCTGCTATGAGATTCCGCCCGTTATCGCACACCACCAGGCCGGGCTTGAGGCTCGCTGGCAGCAACCACTAATTTTTCTGCTGTTCCATGCTCCTCCACAATATCTGCGCGGTGTGCGGTTTTTCCCCCAAACAGGCAAGTTTTAAAACTGCCTGCTGTCGTTTACCCCTGGCTGTGCTGAAGTTGGTGGTGAAGGTGTTACGCTGACTGGATGAGGAGGCGGTAGAGGATGAGGAAGCGGAGTAGGAGGAGTTAGGAACAGGAGGCAAACTGAAGCGCACTCCAATCCTCGGTGGTGGAAGGACATGCGCCAAACTGCTATCCACCTCAGGCCCAGCCGCCACTGCATTTACCCAGTGTGCTGTTAGGGAGATATAACGTCCCTGACCGTGCTTACTGGTTCACGTATCCGTAGTTAGGTGGACCTTGCCACAGATGGCGTTGCGCAGTGCACACCTGATTTTGTCCCCCACTTGGATATGCAGGGAAGGGATGGCTTGCCTGGAAAAGTAGTGGGGGCTGGGCACGACGTACTGTGGGACAGCCACCGCCATAAGGCTTTTAAAACTCTGCGTCTTCACCAGATGGAATGACAGAATTTCAAAGGCCAGGAATTTTGAAATGCTGGCATTCAGGGCCAGGGATCGCAGGTGGGTAGGGGGGGGTACTTCCTCTTCCGCTCCAGTGTTTGGGAGATAGAAAGCTTAATGCTTCCACGGGACATTGTGGAGATGGTTGTTGGCGACCCAGGTGGTGGTGTTGCTGGCAGATCCTCTGTTTACAGGGTGGCAGGTGGTGGTTAGAGATGTAGCGAACTGTTCGCCGGCGGACAGTTCCCGGCGAACATCGCTTGTTCGCGTTCCGCTGCTGCGGGCGAACATATGCGATGTTCGGTCCGCCCCCTATAATACATCATTGAGGCAAACTTTGACCCTGAACCTCACAGTCAGCAGACACATTCCAGCCAATCAGCATACCTCCCTCCTACACCCTCCCACCTCCTATAAATAAGCAAGGGCAGCATCCATCTTAGATCATTTCTGAAGCAGTGTGTTAGTGAGAGCAGGGAGAGTGCTGCTGTTGCTGCTACTGTTAATAGCTAGGGACAGTTGTTAGTCAGTGTTCCCAGTCTTGTTAGTCAGTGTTCTTGGTCCACTCCTGCTGTAAGGACAGCATCCTGACAGCACCCCAAAAAGCCCTTCTTAGGGCTGGTATTTGAGGGTTTTTTTTGGATATATATTGTCCCCAAAAAGCCCTTTTTATGGCTGGTATTTGTGTATTTTTTTGATATATATATATATATATATATATATATATATATTGTTCCCAAAAGCCCTTTTTAGGGCTGGTATTTGAGTATTTTATATATATATATATATATCTATTGTGCACTGCAGTTGCCTGCCCGCTGTGTGTGAGAGGCCACAGACCCACCACAGAGACTGTACTGTGTGCCCACCACACTCATTTCGGGTGGCACAGGCACAGTACCTTGCATTTTAAAAAATATTTTTTTTCCTCTGTCATAATTGCAGTGAGTGTCAGGTCCACAGAGTGTACTGTACCCACTGCAGTGCCCACCACTGATATATATACGGTGGCACAGCATCTTGTTGCAAATTGAAAAAAAAAATATTTTTTTATAATTGCATTTGCCTGGGCTGCCAGTGACTGTCAGGTCCACAGAGTGTACTGTGCCCACTGCAGTGCCACTGCCCACCACTGATATATACGGTGGCACAGCAGCTTGCAAATTAATAATATATATATATATATTTTTTATAATTGCAGTTGCCTGGGCTGCCAGTGACTGTCAGGTCCACAGAGTGTACTGTGCCCATTGCAGTGCCACTGCCCACCCACCACTGATATATACGGTGGCACAGCAGCTTGCAAATTAAAAATATATATATATTTTTTTATAACTGCAGTTGCCTGGGCTGCCAGTGACTGTCAGGTCCACAGAGAGTGTACTGTGCCCACTGCAGTGCCACTGCCCACCCACCACTGATATATACGGTGGCACAGCAGCTTGCAAATTAAAAAAATATATATTTTTTTATAATTGCAGTTGCCTGGGCTGCCAGTGACTGTCAGGTCCACAGAGAGTGTACTGTGCCCACTGCAGTGCCACTGCCCACCCACCACTGATATATACGGTGGCACAACAGCTTGCAAATTAAAAATATATATATATTTTTTATAATTGCAGTTGCCTGGGCTGCCAGTGACTGTCAGGTCCACAGAGAGTACTGTGCCCACTGCAGTGCCACTGCCAACCCACCACTGATATATACGGTGGCACAGCAGCTTGCAAATTAAAAATATATATATTTTTTTATAATTGCAGTTGCCTGGGCTGCCAGTGACTGTCAGGTCCACAGAGAGTGTACTGTGCCCACTGCAGTGCCACTGCCCACCCACCACTGATATATACAGTGGCACAGCAGCTTGCAAATTAAAAATATATATATTTTTTTATAATTGCAGTTGCCTGGGCTGCCAGTGACTGTCAGGTCCACAGAGAGTGTACTGTGCCCACTGCAGTGCCACTGCCCACCCACCACTGATATATACGGTGGCACAGCAGCTTGCAAATTAAAAATATATATTTTTTTTATAATTGCAGTTGCCTGGGCTGCCAGTGACTGTCAGGTTCACAGAGAGTGTACTGTGCCCACTGCAGTGCCACTGCCCACCCACCACTGATATATACGGTGGCACAGCAGCTTGCAAATTAAAAATATATATATTTTTTATAATTGCAGTTGCCTGGGCTGCCAGTGACTGTCAGGTCCACAGAGAGTGTACTGTGAACACTGCAGTGCCACTGCCCACCCACCACTGATATATACGGTGGCACAGCAGCTTGCAAATTAAAAATATATATATTTTTTTATAATTGCAGTTGCCTGGGCTGCCAGTGACTGTCAGGTCCACAGATTGTACTGTGCCCACTGCAGTGCCACTGCCCACCCACCACTGATATATACGGTGGCACAGCAGCTTGCAAATTAAAAAATATATATTTTTTTATAATTGCAGTTGCCTGGGCTGCCAGTGGCTGTCAGGTCCACAGAGAGTGTACTGTGCCCACTGCAGTGCCACTGCCCACCCACCACTGATATATACGGTGGCACAGCAGCTTGCAAATTAAAAATATATATATTTTTTTATAATTGCAGTTGCCTGGGCTGCCAGTGACTGTCAGGTCCACAGAGTGTACTGTACCCACTGCCCAACACTCCTATAGGGTGGCACAGCACCTTGCATTCATAGTACCACAAATCTAAAAAAAATGACAGGCAGAGGCAGGCCACCCCGCAAGGGCCGTCGTGGTCGTGGTGCTGTGATTTCCTTTGGCCCTAGAATAATGCCCAGTGTTCAGAGGCCACAGACCCTGAACTCAAAAAATTCTGAGGACATAGTTGACTGGCTTACACAGGACACCCAATCGTCTAGAGCTTCCGCTCGGAACCTTAATGCACCATCCTCCTCCAGCTCAGCTTCGGGCACCTCTCAATTTACCACTCGCCCGCCCGCCGGCACCACCACCAACACTAGCACCACAGCCGCTTCACTTGATCTGTCAGAGGAGTTATTTACACATCAGTTGGAAGAAATAAGTGATGCGCAACCATTAGTGCCAGAGGATGTAGATAACGGGGATATGTCTCAGTCAGGCAGCATTATACACATGGACGTACATTGTGATGATGATGATGATGTTGTACCTGCTGCTGCTGCCTTTGCTGAGTTGTCAAGTAAAGCAGCTGATGGTGACGATGTGTCCGTGGATGTCACCTGGGTGCCTGCTCGAAGAGCAGAAGAAGAGGGGGAAAGTTCAGATGGGGAGACAGAGAGGAGGAGGAGACGAGTTGGAAGCAGGGGGAGGTCATCGCAAGGAGCTAGTGGCACAGTCAGACAGCATGTAGATTCGGCACCCGGGGTCAGCCAGACAGCACGCCAATCAACGCAAGCTGTTGCCACCACCAGAATGCCGTCCTTGCAAAGCTCAGCAGTGTGGCATTTTTTTTGTGTGTCTGCCTCTGATATCAGCGATGCCATTTGTAACCTGTGCCAAAAGAAACTGAGTCGTGGGAAGTCCAACACCCACCTAGGTACAACTGCTTTGCGAAGGCACAAGATCTCACATCACAAACGCCTATGGGATCAACACATGAGTAAAAGCAGCACACAAACTGAAAGCCACCATCCTCCTCCTGGTCCAGCATCTTCAGCCACGTCAACAACTGCTGTCCTCCTTGCCCCCTATCAACAACCCGCCCCTCTGCCTCTCACCTTCAGCAGTTCCTGCTCATCTGCCCACAGTCAGGT
Organism: Pelophylax lessonae; assembly: GCF_965119305.1. Taxonomy (NCBI): domain Eukaryota; kingdom Metazoa; phylum Chordata; class Amphibia; order Anura; family Ranidae; genus Pelophylax; species Pelophylax lessonae. Next base: position 70,615,321 of record NC_138769.1, read on the forward strand.
GTCTGTCAAGGAAATGTTTGAGCGTAAGAAGCCAATCTCACAGAGTCACCCCCTTGCCTGGCGTCTGGCAGCTGGCTTGTCGGAACTCTTAGCCCGCCAGCTTTTACCGTACAAGCTGGTGAAGTCTGAGGCCTTCAAAAAATTTGTCGCTATTGGGACACCGCAGTGGAAGGTACCCGGCCGAAATTATTTTTCACAAAAGGCAATCCCCAACCTGTACTCTATTGTAGAAAAGGAAGTCATGTCATGTCTGGCACACAGTGTTGGGGCAAGGGTCCATCTGACCACTGATAGCTGGTCTGCAAAGCACGGTCAGGGCAGGTATATCACTTACACTGCGCATTGGGTAAACCTGCTGGCGGCTGCCAAGCATGGAATGCTTGGCTCTGCTGCAGAGGAGTTGGTGACACCGCCACGACTTGCAGGCAGGCCTGCTGCCACCTCCTCTACTCCTCCTACTCCATCCTCTTTGCTAACCTCCTCGGCTGAGTCCTCTTCTGCTGTTGCGTCTTGCTCCACACCAACTGCACCCCCCCAGCTCCCCAGGGGCTATTCCACATGCCGATTATGACAGTGTCATGCTGTCTTGGGGTTGACTTGCCTGAAAGCAGAGGGTCACACTGGACCAGCACTACTGTCCGCCCTGAACGCACAGGTGGATCAGTGGCTGACCCCGCACCAACTGGAGATCGGCAAAGTGGTGTGTGACAACGGAAGCAATTTGTTGGCGGCATTGAATTTGGGCAAGTTGACACATGTGCCGTGCATGGCACATGTGTTGAATCTGATTGTACAACGCTTTGTGCAGAAGTACCCAGGCTTACAGGATGTCCTCAAGCAGGCCAGGAAGATGTGTGGCCATTTCAGGCGTTACTACATGGCCATGGCGCACTTTTCAGATATTCAGCGGCGAAACAACATGCCAGTGAGGCGCTTGATTTGCGACAGCCCGACACGCTGGATGTTCGACCGCCTGCTCCAACAAGCTTCTTCCTTGAGCGTGCCCTGCGAAGAGTGCTGGATCAGGCCGTAGATGAGCGTGAAGAGGAAGAGTTGTGGTCACCATCACCACCAGAAAGAGCCTTATCATCGCTTGCTGGACCTGCGGCAACACTGGAAGAGGAGTCTGAGGAAGAGGAGTCAGAGGAGGAATGTGGCTTTGAGGAGGAGGAACACCAACCACAGCAGGCATCCCAGGGTGCTCGTTGTCACCTATCTGGTACCCCTGGTGTTGTACGTGGCTGGGGGGAAGAACACACCTTCAATGACATCAGTGAGGACGAGGAATTGGACATGAGTAGCTCGGCATCCAACCTTGTGCAAATGGGGTCTTTCATGCTGTTATGCCTGTTGAGGGACCCTCGTATAAAAAGGCTGAAGGAGAACGACCTGTACTGGGTGGCTACGCTACTAGACCCCCGGTATAAGCAGAAAGTGTCTGATATGTTACCAAATTACCAGCAGTCGCAAAGGATGCAGCAGCTACAAAATAAGTTGAAAAGTATGCTTTACACAGCATATAAGGGTGATGTCACAGCACAACGGGAATCCAACAGGGGAAGAGGTGAAAGTAATCCTCCTCCTACCACAACCACGCCGGCAAGGACAGGACGCTTCACAGATGTCTTGTTGATGGAGGACATGCAGAGCTTTTTTAGTCCTATGCATCGCCACAGCCCTTCGGGGTCCACCTCAGAGAACGACTCGACCGACAGGTAGCAGACTACCTTGCCTTAACTGCAGATATCGACACTCTGAGGAGCGATGAACCCCTTGACTACTGGGTGTGCAGGCTTGACCTGTGGCCTGAGCTATCCCAATTTGCCATTGAACTTCTGGCCTGCCCCGCTTCAAGTGTCCTGTCAGAAAGGACCTTCAGCGCAGCAGGAGATATTGTCACTGAGAAGAGAAGTCGCCTAGGTCAAAAAAAGTCTACATTACCTCACCTTTATTAAGATGAATGAGGCATGGATCCCGAAGGGACTGACAGTGGGGGATGCATTTGACTAAAAAAGGCCTGATGAGATGCCTTGGGCTAAAAATGGTCCACACACTGCTGTATTTAATCTCTGCATGCCGGATGACTTACGTGACGCAATGTTTTAGTGCACTTTCTGCCTTGAAAACCTCAATTTTTACGGCCGCTGCTACAGCAGCGGCTGCAACAATACCCACTTTTTCATGCATGTGTACATGCCTAATTTTTCTGGCCTCTGGTGCTACACTGTGGCTGCAAAAAAACAAAAAAAAAGGCACATGCATGTGTCAATTCCCCTTCGTGATCGTTACCTTGCTGTGGTGAAGGGGCTTGCATATCACAATGAAGCGATCACCTCTATGAGTGTGTTGGCACACCCCAGATGATAAGGTCGTTGCTTCATTGTGAACAGACCAAAAGCGATCCGCGGGATAATTTTTCATAGAAAAAACATTAATTTCCTTTAATTTAAAAAAAAGAGGACAGCCTCTGCGGAGCTGGGTATTTTTTGGGGCCGCATAACTGAATGCTCATGCACAATGGCTGTAGGCTCATGCGTCCTTTTGCGGAGGTGACAAACCTGGTCAGTCAAACCCAAGGCAACATCATCAACCTCATCCCATATGCATTTTTTCTGGAGCGTGCCCTGCGAAGAGTATTGGATCAGGCTGTAGATGAGCATTAAGAGGAAGAGTTGTGGTCCCCATCACCACCAGAAGCAGCCTTGTCGTTGTCGATTGCTGGACCTGTGGCAACGCAGAGAGATGAGTCTGAAGAAGAGAAGTCAGAGGAGGAAGGTGGCTTTGAGGAGGTGGAAGACCAACCACAGCAGGCGTCCCAGGGGGCTTGTTGTCACCTTTTGGGGACCCTTGGTGTTGTACCTGGCTGGGTGGAGGAAGAGACCTTCAATGATGTCAGTGAGGACAAGGAACGGAACATGGCTAGCTTGGTATCCAACCTTGTGCAAATGGGGAGTTTGCGGTTGTGCAAATGGATGGACTGACTGACTGACTGTTAAACGGGGAGTTTGGTCTGTCAGAGTCTGGTCTGTCACTGTGAAGCGGGCGTAACCCTTACACTACTTGATCGATACAACATCATACCTGATCGTATTCACACACTGGATGTTTTAAAGCACGTTATTCCAAACAATTTAGGAATGTTAGGGGATTTATGCCCTTTATGGATTAAAACCCGACTCTGCGTCAACTACGTAATTTTCCATGGGAGTTTTGCCATGGATCCCCCTCCGGCATGCCACAGTCCAGGTGTTAGTCCCCTTGAAACAACTTTTCCATCACTATTGTGGCCAGAAAGAGTCCCTGTGGGTTTTAAAATTCGCCTGCCTATTGAACTCTATGGCGGTTCGCCCAGTTCGCGAACATTTGACGATGTTCGCGTTCGCCGTTCGCGGACGGCAAATTTTAGGTTCGCAACATCACTAGTGGCAGTCTCACTACAGAGGTGGCTGAAGAGGCCGAGACTGCAGCAGAAGAGGAAGCATGAGGAGCCAGAGACCTTTCTTGGTTTTTAAGGTGTCTACTCCACTGCAGCTCGTGCTTTGCACTTAGATGCCTGGTCATGCAGGTTGTGCTCAGGTTGAGAAGGTTTATGCCTTGCTTCAGGCTCTGATTGCACAGCGTGCAAACCACTCGTGTCCTGTCATCACCACATTGTCTGAAGAACTGCCACGCTAGGGAACTCCTTAGAGCTGGCTTTGGTGTGCTCGGTCCCTTGCTGCGTTGGGCAGTAGCAGGCGTAGTGTCTAGGGCACGGCCGCTCCACTTTTACACCCTGCTCCCTCTTCTGCTGTGCTGGTGGCTCTGTGCTACCATCGCCTCTTCCTCCAAACCACTCAGGTAACCTGCATGACGTTCATTCCATGTGGGGTCGAGGACCTCATCGTCCTCCACATCATCTTCCACCCAATCTTAACCCCTTCCCTCCTTGTCGGTCTCCACAATTCGGAATTCCGCAGCAGTTGGCACCTGTGTTTCGTCATCATCCGAGACGTGCTGCGATGGTCTTCCCATGTACTCATCTTGAGACATAAGTGGTTGGGCATCGGTACACTCAATCTCTTCCACTTCTGGGGCAGGGCTAGGTGGATGGCTCTGGGAAACCATGCTAACAGAGTCATCAAAAAGAAGAAGAGACTGCTGCATGACTTGGGGCTCAGACTGCTTGGCTGATTTGCAAGGGGGTGAGGTGAAAGATTGATGGACATCGGCTGCAGGTGCCAACTCTGACCTTTCAGCAGAAGACTGGGTGGGAGACAATGTGAAGGAACTGGAGGCACTGTCAGCAACCCAATCTACTATCGCCTGTACTTGTTCTGGCCTCAACATTTGTAGAGGCGCATTAGGCCCTGCCAAATACTGCTGTAAGTTTCTGTCGCCTACTCGCAGCTGAGAAAGGTGTTTCACATGTGCGTGTAGCTGGCACAGATCGACCACGTCCTCTACTTGCAACAGGAGCTCCACCAGCAGCACCACGGCCCAGCACTAACATGGTGGAGCAGTATGTGTGCACACTCCTAGACGTACTGAATGACGATCTGCCCCCTTCAACTTCTGGGTCTCCAAATTGGACACATTGCCTGAGCTTGCCCTTTACGCCTTGGAGGTGCTGGCCTGCCCTGCAGCCAGTGTATTATCTGAACGTGTATTTAGCCCGGCTGGGGGCGTTATCACAGACAAGCGCAGCCGCCTGTCCAGAGCCAATGTGGACAAGCTCACGTTCATTAAAATGAACCAGGCATGGATACCACAGGACTTGTCCGTACCTTGTGCAGAATAGACATGTATACCGGCCTTACCCAGCCATTGTTGTATTTGATCTTTCTAAATCTTTTGGGGTGTACCCTAATTTAAAAAGAAATACAATTAAAAACAAAAACCAGTGTTGGCTACCTCGTCCTCCTCCACCGCCGCTTCCACCTACACCGCCACATCCACCGCCACCTCAACCTCCTACTTCATATGGGCCTTGTCCTCCCCCATCGCCGCCACCGCTTCCAGCTACACCGCCATATCCACCGCCACCTCAACCCCATACTCCATATGGGCCTCGTCCTCCTCCTACATCATTCAAGATTGACATTTTTTATTTTTATGTTTTTTATGTTATTTTAATTTATTTCCCTATCCACATTTGTTTGCAGAGCACTTGCCATGCTCTTAAGAAGATGTTCCTGCCATTTGCAGCCCTCTAGCCCTTTCCATGTGTTTTTTAGAGCCATTGTAGTGCCATTATAGTGCTCAAAAGTTCGGGTCACCATTAACTTCAATGGGGTTCGGGATCGGGCTAAAGTTCAGGTTAAGTCCGGGTCACGAACCCGGACTTTTTCTTCAAGTTCGGCCGGACCCGCCGAACCTGGACATCCAGGTAATCGATCAACTCTACTCAAGAAGGCTTTCTTGTGGCTCTTTTGATGACGGCACTGTGATTTTAACTTTTTTGACTTTAAGTATTTATGTACTCTCTTTGTCACACAGTGAGTGTATTTTTTAATGAATGTAGAGTTCCATTACTTCATGCCTATGTATATACTGTATCTACACTCAGTTGATATATTTCATTGCAGCTAGTGGATACTCTTCACACTCTGCACTCCTGAAGAAAGAATTTAATTTCTGAAACGTGTCGGGTAACCCTTTGGTAACAACGTTCATTTGGAGCTATTTATATGTTAACAGAGATGTGGGGTACCACAATATGTAATGTAATCATGGCGAGAGATGTTCAACATAAGTCTAAAATTACAGCCGATTGTATTTTATGCATTTATTCTTGCTGAAAAAATATTTTAAGCAACAGACAGCATGGATTCATGAAAGACAGACAAATCTGATTTCTTTTTCTGAGGAGGTAGATAAAACCTTGGACAGAGGGGTGGCTGTGGACGTAGTATACTTGAATTTTGCAAAAGCGTTTGACACAGTTCCCCACACACGGCTAATGTGTAAGGTAAAGAGTACAGGCTTGGATAGATCAGTTTTTAAATGGATAGAAAACTGTCTAAAAGACTGAATTCAGAGAGTAGTGGTTAATGATTCATACTCTGAATGATCTAAGGTTATCAGTGGTGTACCCCAAGGTTCGGTGTTGGGACTCTTACTTTTTATTATATTTATAAATGATATAGGGTCTGGGAGTAAAAATACCATTTCAGTCTTTGCAGATGACACCAAGCTTTGTAGAGGAATAACGTCCTTACAGGATGTCTCCACCTTACAAGCCAACCTCAATGGAGTGTTTAATTGGGCAGCTACAGTATGTGGCAAATGAGGTTTAATGTTGATAAATGTAAAGTTATGCACAGAATATGCATGCATCATAAATACTAGGAGGAGAACAGCTGGTGGAGTCAATGGTGGAAAAGGATCTGGGTGTTCTTGTAGATGATAAGCTTAATAATAGTGTGCAATGCCAAGCTGCAGTTTCCGAGGTGAACACAATCCTTTCTTGTATTAAGAGAGGTATGGACTGCAGAGATAGAAATATAATTTTTATCCCTGTACAAATCATAATTTAGACCTCATCTGGAATATGCAGTTCAGTTTTGGGCGCCAATTCACAAAAAGGATACTGGGGAACTTGAGAAAGTACAGAGAAGGGCAACCAAAATTATATGAGGTATGGAGGAAAGATTAGAGGAACTGAGTTTATTCTCTCTTGAGAAGAGGAGATTAAGGGGGGGGATATGATCAACATGTATAAATACCGTACATAAGTGGTCCATATAGTGAACTTGGTGTTGAGTTTTTCACTTTAAGGTCATCACAGAGGACAAGGGGTCACTCTTTACATCTGAAAGAAAAGAAATTTCATCTTCAAATACAGAAAGCTTTCTTCACAGTAAGAGGTGGGAAAACATGGCCTGGATTCTTTGCTAAATGTACATAATATAACTGAATAATAACATTTATAGATAAAGTTAATCCAAGGCATATCCAATTGCCTCTTGGAGGATCAGGAAGGAATATTTTCCCCTGCTGGGGCAAATTGGATCATACTTTGCTGGGGTTTTTTTTTTTTTTTTTTGCCTTCCTCAGGATCAACTGCAGGTGAAGGATTGTGTATATAGGATTGTATAATTTTTTATCCCTTTTATTGGTTGAACTAGATGGACTTGTGTTTTTTTTTTTTTTTCAACCAGACTGACTATGTAATATATATTTTATTATGTATAAAAAAGTTTACTTATTTTTTTAACACGATTATACCTAAATTACCCATAATTCCCATGGGGGTATACACATCGTAACATATATGGACTGATATGAAGACTAACAAAAGTACTCTTAAACATTATGCAGGTGCCTGAATTTGAGTATTGTTGTTATCTAGACCAGCCATTCTTACCCAGGGTTTCTCCAGAGGTTTCCAATGGGTTCTTCGAGCTGTGGCTGATTGACCTGATTGACCTAATGGTACCTGCATAGTTTTAGGGTCAGAGCTACAGCATACATAATTAATTTTTTTTACATACACAAACACAGAACTATCTTTTTAGTTTTCTGTAAGGGTTGAAATATTCCTACTGATTATCAATGTAAGATGCAATTTTTACTATTGACCCCTGATGAATTTGTTGTTTTTGTTGTTTTAGGAAGGGTTTCTCAAGTCCTGAAAATTATTTTAAAAAGATTGAGAAAGGCTCTTCTAGGCAGTCAGGTTCCCTTTAATCTCAACAGCCCCATTTAGCCCCAGCATCAATGGAATTTTAAGGGCCCATGTGGTTATCAGTCTGGATCCATCTGTCAATTCCTCCAGACTGAACCACAATATATGTCTATGAGCAAGTGGATATAAAAGGAAGTATATCTCTTAAATCAATGTCAATTTATATCCACAGGGTTGACTGAACTGATGAGATGTTTACAAGGTCCCTAAGATGAATAGAAAATGTAACCGTGCTTATGTGTAGACCAGAGCATTCTAAAAACAGTTATTGGAAGTTAAAAACAGCTCTTTTGTTTAAAAAAAAAATATATTGTAAACTCCACAAACAGTCTATGTATCTCTATCCCAGAGCAGGATTTTGTTTTGCTGAATTTGCTACTGCCCTTTTACATACAAAAAAAAAAAAATAGATTCCATCAGCATTAGGTTGAAAATGCCAGTGGGAAATTTAGGAGACACATTTAAGATTAGATAAATAATAAAAAATCAAATGCTTCCAGAACAAACAAGCTTGATGTATAGTTTTATTTTTTCCTTTTTCTTACTGAATCAGAAAGTGTTCTGTTACAGTGACAGGTGCACATTAAGACCTCAACTAAACATACTGTTGATCAAAGTTGAAATATTCCATAGTTTTGAATAATTATGTGGAACAAAGGGGATTATTTAATATAATTGTACTAGGAGAACATACGCCCATTATGCTGTAATCTTAATCAACAAATCAGCCTTTGTTTTATACGTACACTAAATAGATAAAAGTATATATCTTAAAGCGACACCTAATTATCTCTTTATTTTTCAAAAATAATCTATACAAATTGCACATACATTACTTCAAGTGGTTGCAAAGGCTGCAAGTTTTTTTTACCTTGATGCATTGATGCCTTGATGGGGGCTCCTTTAAATTCGCCTCAAAATACTTCCCCACCTCATTTGTGGCCTCCGACCCATCTGGTAAGGCAGGGGTGGCAGTGTTGATTAGAGAGTCTTGTCCTATTGTCCTATCTGGGTCAGGGAATCTATTCTTGACCCTCATGGGAGATTTATTGCATTGGTTTGTGATTATTTGTTGACCTCCTTCACGGTGATTAACCTATATGTTCCTAACTCTGGCCAACTGGAATTTCTAGACAGGGTCTTACAGTCCACTTCCCATCTCTCACAGCCGTTCATGGTGGTGGGGGGTGATTTTAACCTCATTATGTCCCCCTATAGAGACAGACACTCACTCAGTAGAGATGCTCCTTCCCGCAGACTTTTGTCCCATGCTAAAGCCTTTTGTAAATGTATTCGGTCCCATAGGCTTTTTAATTCTTGGCGAATCAAGCACCCCACACATAGGAAATTTTCATTCTACTCAGCCACCCATAAGATGCATTCTAGACTTGACGATTTTCTTATTTCTGCCCCCCTTATACCGTGTGCAGTTGTCTCTGATATTCTCCCCATCACCTGGTCAGATCATGCTCCCATTATTTTTGAAGTATCCCTGACTTCCTCTCCCCAAAGGCCTGCCACTGGAGCTTAAATGATCATCTCCTCCAGATTCAGGAGATCCGGGACCGACTAGCCGAGGGCTTGAAGGAATTTTTTGTTTTGAATGAAGGTTCAGTTGACGAGGGTTCCACGCTGTGGGAGGCCCACAAAGCTTTTTTTCAGGGTTCATGTATTGCTGAAGGTTCATGTTTAAAGAGGGTGGCCGAGAGTCTTAGGTCCTCTCTCATGGCTAACTTAAGGTCAGCGGAATCCCGACTTGTGGGCTCTCCCTCAGTGTCAGAACTTCTTAAGGTGGTATGTCTTCGGGAGCGCATTAAGGCTTTGGAGATGTCTAAGATGGCTTGGTCCTCACTGGTGGCTCCCAATTAGTGGTCGGAAATAGAGCGGGGTGCGATATTTCCAGTTCATCCCTGCTCATTACTTTGATCTACTGCATTGCATACTGATTGGGTGTTGAGGGAGATGTGCCTGGCTCCCATGGTGGTCACTATGGCAGTCTGGCGCAAATGTTTCTGTAAGTTCTCTCTCTCTTCATCATGTCCCCCTCTCACCAACGTTCTATTCAATCCATTGTTACCGGATGGACTTCACATTGGTCGGGTGTGGGCTTGGACACGGGCCCCACTCTTTCAGCTCCGCAACTTGGTCCATCCGGTGTCCCGTACTTTCTTTTCTTTTGAAATGCTACATGAAAAGTTTGCTCTTCCTAAACACTCCTTTTATTTTTTACTTTCAAAAGATTTTTATTTGTAATATGTAATATAAAGGAACAGATACATAACAAGCATTATGAACCATGCACAAAAAGCAAATATTTGACAAATTGAACCATACCGAACAGTATACGTACAACTCTCAAATACTTCAAAGTGTAAGTAAGCAAGTGAACCTCATAGGTTCCACAATGAGAAGGGCGCAGCATAAAAGTTATGCGCCATGAAATGGAGATCCGGATAGACCCGCCCAATCCCAAGGAGACCACTACTGGGGGCTAAGACTGTCCCCTCAGGAGAGATAGGGCATCCCCGGCTCCCCCATAACTTAGCTCTAGTAGACCAAGTTGAGGTATTAATGATCTACCCTTATAAAAGAGTGCAGTAAATGTACAGATTCGGATCAAAAGGCTATTGAGCAATATGCAACCCTAATAGTCGGGAAGGCTTAAAAAACAGTGAAGGCAGGGAGCAACTAGCGTCCCAAAAACTACATATCAAGCATGGTATGCTCAAGTGAAAATGGTGTGGAGAAGAGAAAGAGAAGAGACAAAAGGTGGGAAAGGAATAGAAAGGAGAGTCAAAGAGGCTATTAAAAGAGAGAACAGAGGAAGGAGCAGACCATGATAAAGAAGGTGCAATACTAGCACAGAGGAATGAGGTCTTAGAGTGAGAAAGTGAGAGGAAGAAGTTTTCCTGACAGGTCCAAGAGCAAGAACTCCATTTATTTTTATTCACAAATACGTCTTTTTTTCAGATCATTGTCGGCCTCGTTGTCCCTGGAGAGGCCCTCTACCTTTGAATACATATGTGCACATGGCCCACATCAGGGACACCTGGTGTCCTCTATTTACAATATCCTTCATGATGCCCTGCCGCTGACTGAGGATTATCACTCATATATGCAGAAATGGTAAGGGATTTTGCAACGCCCTATTACTCTATGTGGAGCAAAATTTGGAATTCTGCTTTTAAATCTTCTAGATGCATGGTGCAGAGAGAGACCGCTTTGAAAATCCTTCTATTATGGTATAGAACCCCTCGGCACGCCTCCATAAAACTGACCCATCCTGCTCCGCCCTGTGTTGGCGGTGTGGGGTGGAATTGGGCACGTTATATTATATTTTTTGGCAATGTTCTGATATACAACCTTTTTGGACGATGGTCATGTCATTGATATTTACTGTTACTGGTCTGCAACTGCCGCTGGATCCATTACATTACTTGCTGGGTCTTCCATTTCCTGGTGTCTCCAGGTTGACTATAAATAGCTTTCCTTTTTCCTACTGGCTGGTAGAAGGGCAATTCCGCTCTGTTGGCTGCAGAAAATACCCCCTTATAAGTCTATTTTTTTGCGTTTGATCTCGGAGACTCGGGAGATGGAACTCCTTATGGCGACAGTTAATGATGAACTTGCAAAGTTTAATGCTGTTTGGGATGATTGGGATCTTCATTCTTCTGGATCAAAATTATACCTGTATATCTCCCTTTTTTCTGGTTATTTCCTTGTTCCCTTTTTTCTTTTTCCATGCTCATGTGCGGTACTGTGATACATTATACTTTGGTACTCTGATGTTGACAATTTACTGTTCCATTTTATTTTATTCCGGGGGCACCGTCCCTTAGTTTGTTTGTTGTATTTGGTATGTTTTCTTTTTCTCAATAAAAACATAATTCTATGCAAACTGTACCAGATTTTGAGCTCTCCAGTTTTAGTAAATCAACCCCGTTGCATTTACATTTTTTTAGAGCCACACAATACAACACCTGTAAACACAAGTAAGCACACCAAAATGTGCATATAAACAAGTAAAAACAGTTAAAGTTTTAAGCCCACGTTCACATTGGGCTGATTTGACCTACGATTTGACATGTCAAATTGTATGTCAAATCAGAGCCTATTGGCGGCAATGGCACCGTCCTAACAATTTCCAAAAGTAGTTTTTGCACTACTTTTGGCAACTTTGGGGCAATTTCATAAAACATCTGTGCAGGAATCCACACAGATATCTGTCAAATCAATAAAACAAATATTGCAATGCATTTTAAAATGCAACTTCAGACTGGAGTCCATTATGTACCAGTGGTGAGGGCTTGCATTTTTTCTTCAAATAACAAAAAAAAAACAAACGACTAGTCCATGCGAAGATCTTCTAAAACGCCTTTGGTACATAAATGTAGAGGTCAGGCACAAAAGCAGTACACAATAACAATAGCGCTGCTGCTCTCCAAAACAAGCACTGGGAAGGGTAGCGGATTTGCAATAGACAAGAAAGAGAGAGCATAACCTGCCTTAGAGCAATCCTGTTTATTAGTGATAAGCTAAAATCACAATTCAATACACTCACATGATTCCATTAACCACTTCTGAACTGGAAGGATTTGCCCCCTTAATGACCAGGCCATTTTTTGAAATTCGGCACTGCCTTACTATAACGGACTATTGTGCGGATGTGCGATGCTGTACCCGAATAAAATTGATGTCCTTTTTTCCCACAAATAGAGCTTTCTTTTGGTGGTATTTAATCATCTGTGCGATTTTTATTTTTTGCAGAAAAAACTGCGACAAATCTGAAAAACAAAAAAAGAACAATATTTTTTTACATTCTGCTACATACCATTCCCAAAAAAAATTTAAAAATCAAAATGTTTCATCCTTTTAGGTCAATTTGTATTCAATTACATATTTTTTGGTAAAAAAAAAAAATTGCAATAAATGTATTTTGATAGGTTTGTGCAAAAGTCATCATGTCTACAAACTAGGGGAAAGATTTGTGTCATTTTTATTTATTTATTTATTTATTTATTTATTTATTACTAGTAATGGCGGCTGTCAGTGATTTTTAGTGGGACTGTGACATTGCGGCGGACATATCTGACCCCTAACTGACATTGTTTACATGTTTGGGGGGACCAGTGACATTACTACAGTAATCAGTGCTAAAAATATGCACTGTTACTGTAATAATGACACTGGCAGGGAAGGAGTTAACACAGTGGTGATCAAAGGGTTAAGTGTGAGCCTAGAGGAGTGTTTTCTAACTGTTTGGGGGCGGGACTTGTGAAATAAACACAGAGACCTGTGATCTTATATAGGAGGTGCTCTGTGATTATTTTCGAGAGAACAACAGTCAGCTGTGTTTACAACAGCTGACCGTCCTTCTGTCTCAGTGAGGAGTGATCGCGGGTGCCCGGCAGCAATCACGGCCTTCGGTCCCGTGGATTTGCATCAACGCTGCCTAGTGAGGGTGGGGGCGGCCGTCATATGATGTCCGGCCGCTCTCGCTGCTACTGCGTGCGGCGATCAGGGGTGAGGCTCGTCCCTCAGACTGAGCCCAACCCCGATCAAGGTAAACAGCCAATGAAATTGGCTGTTTACCACGTGATCGGCTGTGTCAATCACAGTCAATCACATAAGCGGCTCCAGCGTTCTCTCTTCAATGCGCGCCCCCCAGCGCGGCGATCGGGGACAGAGCCCATCCCCGATCTAGGTAAAGAGCCAATGAAATGTTCTCCTCCTTACACACTGATCCTGTGTGAGGAGGAGATTGTGGTAACAACTAATTACCAATGACAGCACACCCCAAAACACACTGATTGCCCCCCCAATAAAGAGCACCTGTCACTAGCCCATCAAAGTACCTGTCACTAGCCCAACAAAGTACCTGTCACTAGTCCATCAAAGTACCCGAGTACCTGTCACCAGCCCATCAGAGTACCTGAGTACCTGTCACCAGCCCATAAGGTACTCTGATGAAAGGTACTCAGGTACTCCGATGGGCTGGTGACAGGTACTCGGGTACTCCGATCAAGGGTAATCGGGTGCTTCGATGACGGGTACTCGGATACTCTGATGACAGGTACTCGGGTACTCTGATGACAGGTACTCAGGTACTTTGAGTATTTGTCACCGGAGTACCCGAGTACCTGTCATTGGAGTACCCGAGTACCCGTCATTGGAGTACCTGAGTACCTGTCACCAGCCCATCAGGCACTCTGATGACAGGTACTCGGGTACTCTGATGGGCTGGTGACAGGTACTCGGGTACTCTGATGGGCTGGTGACAGGTACTCGGGTACTCTGATGACAGGTACTCGTGTACTCTGATGGGCAGGGGACAGGTAGAGATGTCGCGAACATAAAATTGTATGTTCGCGAACGGCGAACACGAACTTCCGCAAATGATCGCGAATGGGCGAACCGCCATAGACTTCAATAGGCAGGCGAATTTTTAAACACACAGGGACTCTTTCTGCCCACAATAGTGATGGAAAAGTTGTTTCAAGGGGACTAACACCTGGGCAAAACTCCCATGGAAAATTACATAGTTGAAGCAGAGTCAGGTTTTAATCCATAAAGGACATAAATCACCTAACATTCCTAAATTGTTTGGAATAACGTGCTTTAAATCATCCAGTGTGTGAATACGATCAGGTATGATGTTGTATCGATCAGGTAGTGTAAGGGTTACGCCCGTTTCACAGTGACAGACCAAACTCTGACAGGCCAAACTCCCCATTTAACGCAAACAACTGCAAACAGTCCATTTGTAGTGGGCACAGTACAGTCTGTGGGCCTGACACTCACTGGCAGGCAATTGCAATTATATTACAGAGGAAAAATTGAATTACTTTTTTATCTGCAAGGTGCTGTGCCACCCTATATGAGTGGTGGGCAGTGGGCACAGTATGGTCTGTGGACCTGACACTGGCAGGCAACTGCAATTATATTACAGAGCTAAAATTAAATTAATTTTTTATCTGCAAGGTGCTGTGCCACCCTATATGAGTGGTGGGCAGTGGGCACAGTGCAGTCTGTGGGCCTGACACTCACTGGCAGGCAACTGCAATTATATTACAGAGGAAAAATTAAATATATAAATATCACTACTTGTACTAAATTAATAGACGATGTTGTAATCCACTGCACTTTAGGAACTACAGGTAACACAAACCTGACAGAATAACACAAATAACACAAATTGCTGTTACTTAAATGAGTAAATATAATAAAAAATAAAATTCATCCAGAAAAAACAGGAACTGGCTTTTTCATTTCGAATTTCAGTAGCGCAGGGATGGTGATAACCTCTTACCAAATAAATAGGATGATAACATATACCGAAATATATGAATCAGATGTGATAAATATAAGCATAAAATCATAAATACATAAAAGCATGAAATCACATCAATAGGAGTCCATAAAGTCCATAGGTATTAAGTGCACAGAGCAATGAAAGTGCAAACATGAAGAATCACAGGTGCAACTTATGGGGACCACCCTTGCTTGCCACCACCACACAGTGCTGGAAGAAGTATCTGAAATTCAGACTCACCAGACGCCTATGCCTAACCAGTCTCATGGACTAGCCAACAACAGCATATAGTAAAATCAGATTTCCTCCAGATCTCTGATTTGTGCTGCAAAGACTCCTGTGGAAGATTTCTTGGTAAATTTATAGTGAGTCTGAATTTCAGATACTTCTCCCAGCACTGTGTGGTGGTGGCAAGCAAGGGTGGTCCCCATCCCTGCGCTACTAAAATTCGAATGAAAAAGCCAGTTCCTGTTTTTTCTGGATGAATTTTTTTTTTTTTTTTAATTTAAAAATTAAATAAATTTTTTATCTGCAAGGTGCTGTACCGCCCTATATGAGTGGTGGGCAGTGGGCACAGTACAACCTGTGGACCTGACATTCACTGGCAGGCAACTGCAATTATATTACAGAGGAAAAATTAAATGAATGTTTTATCTGCAAGGTTCTGTGCCACCCTATATGAGTGGTGGGCAGTGGGCACAGTGCAGTCTGTGGACCTGACACTCATTGGCAGGCAACGGCAATTATATTACAGAAGAAAAATGTAATGAATTTTTTATCTGCAAGGTGCTGTGTCACCCTATATGAGTGGTGGGCACTGGCAGTGGGCACAGTTCAGTCAGTGGGCCTGATACACACTGGCAGGCAACTGCAATTACATTAAAGGGTAAAAATTAAATCACTTTTTTATCTGCAAGGTACTGTGCCACCCGATATGAGTGGTTTGCACACAGTACAGTCTGTATATATATATATATATATATATATATATATATATATATATATATAAAAACAAATAAAAGCAGACTGATATACCAGCCCTAAAAAGGGCTTTTTTGGGGTGCTGTCAGGATGCTGTCCTTACAGCAGGAGTGGACACAGAACACTGGCCTAGCTAATGATTTCCCTATTAATTCAGCAGCAGCAGCACTCTCCCTGCTCTAACTAACTGCAGCTTTAGAATGAATCTAAGATGGATGCTGTCCTTGCTTTTTTATAGGAGGTGGGAGGGTCTGGGAGGGAGGGTATGCTGATTAGCTGGAATGTGTCTGCTGACTGTGAGGTACAGGGTCAAAGTTTGCTCAATGATGATGTATAGGGGGCGGACCGAACATCGCATATGTTCGCCCGCCGAGGAGAACGCGAACAAGTGATGTTCGCCAGGAACTGTTCGCCGGCGAATAGTTCAGGACATCTCAAGTGGCAGGCACTTGGGTACTATGATGACAGGTACTCGGGTACTTGGAGTACCAGAGTACCTGTCATCGAGTACCTGAGTACCTGTTATCAGAGTACCCGAGTACCTGTCATTAGAGTACCCGAGTACCTGTCTCCAGGCCAGAGTGCCCAAGTACCTATCTGCATCCCATCAGATTATCCGAGTACCTGTCTCTAGCCCATCAGAATACCCAAGTACCTCTCTGAAGCTCATCAGAGTACCCAAGTACCTTTTTGAAGCCAATAAGTGTACCAGATTACCTGTCTGCAGCCCATCAGAGTACCTGAGTACCTATCTGCAGCCCATGCCTCCTATAATATGTGTTGAGGTGTTTGCTTTCCAAAATGGGGTCATTTTGTGGGGGTTTCCATTGTCTTGGTGTTCCAGGGCCTTCAAAAGTGTGATAGGTTGTAATGAAATTAGATGTGTAATTTATGCTCCTAGAACACCTGACGGTGCTCCTTGGATATGGGGCCTCTGTATGTAGCTATGCTTGGACAAAGTCCCACATATGTGGTATCGCCATACTTAGGAGGAGTGGCAGAATGTATTTTGTGGTGTCATTTTTGCTATGCACATGCTATGTGTTAGACATATCTTATAAATTGACAACTTTGTGTAAAAAGAAATGCGTTTTCATTTTCTTTCCACATTTTCCAAAAACTTGTGGAAGAAAATGACATGTTCAAAAGACCCATTATGCCTCATAGAATATACGTTGGGGTGTTTGCTTGACAAAATGGGGTCATTTTGTGGGTATATCCCTTGTCCTGGTGCTCCAGGGCCTTCAAAATTATGATAGGTTGTTAGGAAATGATATGTGTAATTTATGCTCCTAGAACACCTGACGGTGCTCCTTGCATGTTGGGCCTCTGTATGTGGCCAGGCTGTGTAAAAGTCTCACACATGTGGTATCGCCATACTCAGGAGGAGTAGAAGAATGTATTTTGGGGTGTAATTGCAATAATGCATATACTGTGTGTGAGAAATAACTTGTTATTATGACAATTTTGTGTAAAAAAAAAAAAAAAAAATATTTCTTCATTTTCCCAAGAATTGTGGGAAAAAAATTACAACTTCAAAAAACTCACCATGCCTCTTACTAAATACCCTGAAATGTCTACTTTCCAAAAAGGAGTTATTTGGGGAGTATTTGTACTGTCCTGACATTTCAGGGCCTCAAGAAATGAGATAGGCCGTCGTTACATCAGGTGTTATCAATTTTCAATGATTCGCACCATTGTTTGTAGACTCTATAACTTTCACACAGACTAAATAATAACCACTAATTTGGGTTATTTTTTACCAAAGATATGTAGAAGTATACATTTTGGCCCAAATTTATGGAAAAAAAATACTTATTTGCAAAATTTTATAATAGAAACTAATACAAAATGTGTTTTTTTCAAAATGTTCGCTCTTTTTTCACTTATATCATAAAAAATAAAAAACCCAGTGGTGATTAAATACTAACAAAAGAAAGCTCTATTTGTGTAAAAAAAAAAAAAATGATAACAAATTTAATTGGGTACAGCATTGTGTGACTGAGTAATTATCATGCAAAGTGTGAGAGCGCCGAAAGCTGAAAATTGGTCTGGGCAGGAAGGGGGTTTAACTGCTATGTACGGAAGTGGTTAAAGAGGCCATTTGTAGAGAGGATGACAAGCATATTACAGACAGGAGGGGGGGCAGCAACCATGTAAAGATTTAATAAAAAAATAAATATTATATTATATCCTATATTCAAATTAAAAGATATATATATATATATATATATATATATATATATATATATATATATATATATATATATATATATATATTCACAAAAAACAATAAATATAAACTTTGAGTCTGTTCATCTCTACATTCTAAATAAGTTTAAATAAATACCTATAGGATAACACAATCTGTTCCCACTGTAAACGCATATTCACCTTAATATAAATATAAATAAATAAAACTTGAGATAGAACTAAAAAGAAATAGCAATATATATACTAATGATGATAATGATAATGGAGCACCCCAGGTTTATATCTCTGTTAATTTTAGTTCTATCTCAAGTTTTATTTATTTATTTTAAGGTGAATACTTTATGCGCTTACAGTAGGAACAGATTGTGTTTTCCTGTTAGAATTTATTTTATTTATTTAGAATGTATAGGTGAACAGAGTGTATATGTATTAGTATTTTGTGTATGTATATATATATTTTTTAATTAGATAATCTTTTTAAATAGAATATATTATCAAGGTTCAAATAATGATAATTATTTTTTTTTCCAAACAAATTTTATCAAAAAGAAAGGATTTTAGTACATGCAGTATATGAATATGACCATCATATAGTCACATATTGTCACAATTGGTGTATTTGTGTAAAACAGCTTAGAAAGTTTTACAGTTGAATCAAGATGTTAGTTTTTTTTTTTAATGTGTGAGGATAAGGATGACAATGTAAAACGCATAAAAATGAAGGGGTTCCTATGCGCTACCATGAATAAGGAATCTATATAAATGGTTATATTGTAGCAGCTGCTCACATTTATCAAATGTGTCCCCACATCTATATTAAAATATGTAAATAAAAACAATGTAGCACTTTTCTAATTAGGTACTTAGAATCATTGTGCAAAGTGTACACCAAAAAAAGTGCACTAGTGCTTATAAAATCATTAAACAAGTATACAACTTTCTCCTTTCTACCAAAAAATGTTTGCATACAATACTTACTTATTACTACAAATAATATACACAGTATATCCAACTACACAGTACTGTAAAACCTTGGATTGAGAGTAACTTGGTTTAAAGCGGTAGTATCATGCTTTTTTTGACTTTTACCTACAGGTAAGCCTATAATAAGGCTCACCTGTAGGTACACTTAATATCTCCTAAACCTGCAGATATTTGCAGTGCATGCAGCCACTCACGAGCGCGGCGTATGCGCTCTGAAGGTCTGAGGGGGACCTTCAGTTTTGCTTGCCGAGAGCTTGCCGGAAAATCACTCCCGCACGCATGCGCGGGAGTGTCGTCGTCGCGGCTCCAGCCAATCACAGCGCCGGAGCTGCCGAACCCGGAAGAGACGCCGAGGGATCATGGCAGCGCCGGCAGCGATGTCCGGGGGTCCGTGTCGGGGCTTCGTTCTAAAGTAAGTAATACATAATGAGCTAGTATGCGATGCATACTAGCTCATTATGCCTTTGTCTTGCAGGTTTTTTTTTGTTAGCGTTTTTGGGTTTACAACCGCTTTAAGAGCATTTTGCAATACAAGCAACATTTTTTAAAAATGTTGACTTGATAAACAAGCGCTGTCTTGATAAAGTAGTGTCATGTCACAACTGAGTTTAAAAGAGGCGCCTCTAAGTGTAGCAATATGGTTACATTTAACCACTTCCATACAGAGCAGTTACACCCCCTTCCTGCCCAGACAAATTTTTAGCTTTCAGCGCGCTTACACTTTGAATGATAATTACTCATAAAACGCTGTACCCAATCAAATATTTATCATTTTTTTCACACAAATAGAGCTTTTTTTTGGTAGTATTAAATCACCACTGGGTTTTTTATTTTTTGAGATATAAGTGAAAAAAGAGCGAACATTTTGAAAAAAAAACACATTTTGTTTTAGTTTCTATTATAAAATTTTGCAAATAAGTATTTTTTTTTCATAAATTTGGGCCAAAATGTATACTTCTACATATCTTTGGTAAAAATAACTCAAATTAGAGTGCCCAGTAGGCAAGTGGTTAATGTCGAAGTTCAGAGGAGAATGGGCAAACTGGTTTGAGATGATAGAGAGGCAACAGTAACTAAACAAAACACAACCAAGGTATGCAGAATACCATCTCTAAATGCACAACACATCAAACCTTGAAGCAGATGGGCTACAGCAGCAGAAGACCGGTGCTACTCCTGTCAGCTAAAAAAAGGAAATTGAGACTACAATTTGCATAAGCTCACCAAAATTGGACAATAAAAGATTGGAAAAGCGTTGCCTGGTCTAATTAGTCTCGATTTCAGCAGCGACATTCAGATGGTTGGGTCAGAATTTGGCTGAAACAACCCTAAAGCATGGATCAATCCTTCCTTGTATTAATGACTTAGGCTGGTTATGGTGTGGGGTATCATTTCCTGGCACCCTTCTTGGCACCCTTTGGGCCCTTTAGTACAATTTCAGCATCATTAAACCACTTGCCTACTGGGCACTTTCACCACTTTCACCCCCTTCCTGCCCAGGCCAATGTTCAGCTTTCAGTACTCTCACACTTTGAATGACAATTACTCAGTCATACAACACTGTACCCATATGAAATTTGTGTCCTTTTTTTCACACAACTAGAGCTTTCTTTTGGTGGTATGTAATCATTACTGTTTTTTTTTTTTTTGAGCTGTAAATAAAAAAGACCGAAAATTTAGCAAATTTGTAATTCTTTGGCCAACATTTATACTGCTAAATATTAGGGATGCACCGAAATTTCCGGCCGAAAATGGGCCTATCCCATTTCGGCTGAAAATGGGTTAAAAATGCTGAAATTAATGGCTGCTGAGGAAGGAGAAGGGCGCAGGGCAGGTTTGAAAAGATGCTCCTCTGGCCGGCCGCCCGCCTTTCAATGATGTGCCTACTACTGCGATCTGCATGAATGAACTGACACACCGGGCGGGAGGGCGGGGGGAGCAGCCGCTAATAACTATAACTATGTGAGAGCTTCACTTCCCTGTCATGCGGGTATCCCCTCTGACAGGGAAGTGAAGCGCTCACATAGTTATAGTTATTAGCGCCCGCCCGGAGTGTCAGTTCATTCATGAACATCGTCCGCTGACAGGGAAGGGAAGTGAAGGCTCGCATAGTTACAGTTATTAGCAGCCGCTGCCCCCGCCCTCCCGCGCAGAGTGTCAGTTCATTCATGAACATCGTCCGCTGACAGGGAAGGGAAGTGAAGGCTCGCATAGTTACAGTTATTAGCGGCCGCTCACCCGCCCTCCCGCCCTCCCGCCCGGTGTGTCACTTCATTCATGCACAATTGCACAGATCGTAGTAGTAGTGACATCACCGGGAGGCGGGCCGCCGGCCAGAGGCGCGTCTTTTGAATGAAGGAATCAGGACACCGGAGGAGCTGAGTGAGTAGGAGAGGGACGCTGAGGAGGTGGCGGGGGTCGGGGGCGGGGGGAGCTCAGGCGAGCTTACCATTGGTATTAGTAATATGCAGCATGATGGGGTTGATGTATTGTCACTGCTGGTCACTGATGCATTAGTGACCGACCAGTGACAGTTAATTAACCCCTTTGTGCTGCATTAGTGCAACCAGTATCAGTGCAACCAGTGTTAATTAACACTGATACTGGTTGCACTAATGCAGCACAAAGGGGTTAATTAACTGCCACTGGTTGGTCACTAATGCATCAGTGACCAGAAGTGACAATACATTAACCCCCTCATGCTGCATAATACAAATACCATTGGTAATTAAATTGCCAACCCGTCACAGTACATATACTGTGACAGGGTGGCAGTGACAGGTGTACGTCGCTGCCTGTTTTTGGTGTATGCCCCTCTTCTATCGAATTTAAAATTATTTGGGGGAAAAAGTCATTTTCAGTTTCGTTTTTTTCGGCCAAGGGCATCCTGCATTTTCAGTTTCGGCCCAAAATTTTCATTTCGGTACATCCCTACTAAATATGTTTGGTAAAAAAAAATATTTGATCTTTGTGAAAGTTATAGAGTCTACCAGCTATGGTGCCAAATCATTGAAAAATGTATCACACCTGATGTACTGAAGGCTTATCTAATTTCTTGAGGCATTAACAAGCCATGAAAGTACATATACCCCCCAAATTACCCCTTTTTGGAAAGTAGACATTCCTAGATATTTAGTCACATGATGCCTTTTTTTAAGTTGTAATTTTTCCCCACAATTCTTTGCAAAATTGCATTTTTTTTATTTTTTTTTACAAAATTGTCAGATTAACAGGTCATTTCTCTCACTCAGCATATGCATACTTGCAACTACACACCAAAAAACATTCTGCTACTCCTCCTGAGTATGGCGATACCACATGTGTGAGACTTTTACACAGCCTAGCCACATACAGAGGTCCAACATGGGTAAACACCCCAACATAT
Organism: Pelophylax lessonae; assembly: GCF_965119305.1. Taxonomy (NCBI): domain Eukaryota; kingdom Metazoa; phylum Chordata; class Amphibia; order Anura; family Ranidae; genus Pelophylax; species Pelophylax lessonae. The sequence continues at coordinate 70,637,863 of NC_138769.1, forward strand.
AATCTATGAGGCATAATGAGTCTTTTAAAAATGCCTTTTTTTCCACAAGTTTTTGGAAAATGTAGAAACAAAAATGAAAACTCCTTTTTTTTTTTTTACACAAAGTTGTCCATTTATACATTATTTCAAAGACACAGCATGTGCATAGCAAAAATTGCATCCCAAAATACATTCTGCTTCTTCTCCTGAGTATGGCGATACCACATGTGTGAGACTTTGACACAGCCTGTCCACACAGAGAGGCTCAACATCCAAGTAGCACCTTCAGGCATTCTAGGAACAAAAATTACACATCTAATTTCCTGAAAACCTATAATTTTTGAAGCCCTTTCATATTTCTAGCATGTACATAGCAAGAATTACACTCCAAAATAAATATTAACGGTGGTTTTAGTAGTGCAGTTGTCCACAGAGGGCTAAAGGATGAATTCCCCTTGGGGTGGGACTTTATAGGCACGTATTATAATAACTTGAAAAAACTTTATTCAAAATATTAAATTTATTGAAATAACATATACAAAAAAGGATAAAAACATATGGCAAGCTGATAACAGATCATATGGTTATGTGGCAAAGAAATACCGCTGTATTTGAAGAAGAGTGCCCGACGCGTTTCAGAGTTCCTTCTTCAGGGGCAAACTTTTAAATAGCGGTCTGTAAGTGATTAATCACAAAGTAATCAATCGTTCAGTGTGTATCAAACAAAAAATACAATTTTAACAAAATATATAGACAGTGAATGAAATACACAGCATCAAAAATCACTAAAAACATTCATGTTATGTATTTGAACAAAAAATTGAAAAGATATAACACTTACAAGGTCTGCCGTATAACACTTTGAAGTGTATGCCTGCCAAGGTAAAAACAAGTAGCTGGATTGCTCTCAGTGCTGTCTAGAATGTCTTAGTAAAGGAGACGATTGATATGAAGGCGGGGTCATATCCTGTAAGCACGTTCCAAAAATGTATGCCCGTCAGCACAAAGCTGAATGGGGACAGCTGGAACCCAGAAAAATGGGAGATCTGCCAGGTGGGGAGAAAGGAATGATTACCACACCAATTGTGACAATGATTGCTTTGGTGGTAAAAATAAGCTGGTTGTGCTATATTGGTGTGTGACTGCTTAGAAAATGCTGCATACGCTCACCAAAGTAACCATAGACAAAATCTTTTTATAATTAAGTTGCTGATCATAGCAATAATGAATTGATAAATAGGTTAAACACTCGGTTAGATCGCCTAGGCGGATGTGAGAGCAAAAGATTTTCCATATAAAGTGGTGTTAGAGTAGAACTTATGAGCAATACAGATAGATAAGGACTAGTTGGCATTAACTGAGCAGATGCAGCATTGGTGGCAGGTAGGGCGACACCATAAGCAGGACCAGTATAGAATTAGAGGAAAAAATCGATTACCTTAATAGTTGTCTGGGCTGGTTTGAAAGTAGTGCTTCAACCATCAGTCTTCCGGCAAGTGAGCAATGCTGATCACTGCCCGAAGGGAGGGTGTTTATATATGATAGTTTAATTAGAATTAGTTGTGTGTGATTACTCACCTTACACCTGAACGGCAGTCTCCTGGTGGGTTCCCTGGTGCGCAGCCGCCGGACAGACTCCCCACCACGCATGCGTGCGCATAGAGCGGCGGAAGTCCGTGCGGCCGATGCGCTCCACCGGCACGATCACTTCCGCCGACGTGGTACGCAAGCGGAGGTGAAATGGACGAAACCAAAGAGACTCGAGAGCCAATGGTAATCGTTCAAAAGGCGGACATCACAAAGGGTGCCCGCCTACCGTGCCGGGCATGTCACCAAGGCATACTGAATGATTGGAAAGAAAAGTAAAACAATTCTGGGTAGGTTTAAAAAGGTGAATGGTAGAGAATTAATGAGAATAGGATATATTGGCTATGTGAATGACTGTTATTGTATTATTCAAAGAAATTATATATATAAAGTAGAAGGAAGCCACAGTAGGGCTATCATTCTAAACTGCAGTTAGAGAGCAGAGCAGCTAAATGCTAAGTGGACCAAACAAAGTCATTTCCTACATTACTAAATGGAATAAATAGTGACCTGGAGGGGAGGACATAGGAAACACATCTGATATAACACAATGATGTGAAGATTCAATATGACAGAATGGCATGAATGCCCAATAATCAAGAAATAAGGGAAAAAAAAGAAAGAGGAAAGGTAGCTCAATATTCATCAATAGAAAATCAAAATTCAATATGTTAGTATATAGGGGAGGTGTGTGGTTATTGTTCCATGCCTCCTGATGTAAACCCTTCAAGGAAAGGTTTGAAGGAGACCATTTCATTCAGACCTGGCGGATCTGTCGCCTTCAAGGTGTAGATCCATCGGAGTTCTAGCTGTAAGAGAGTTTTATTCCAGTCCCCTCCACGGGGACTGGGATGAACTCTGTCTAGAATCAAGAATTTTAATTTCGGAAATTTTCCTGCATGTACTAATCTAGTATGTCGTCCTAAAGGTAAATCTGGATTACAGACTTGCATGCTTTTGACATGTCTATTGGCCCTTTTGAAAAATGGCAGTTTAGTTTTGCCAACATAAAAACAGCCGCACCCACAGAGGAGTAGATAAACGACTCCGTGGGTGCGGCAGTTGGCAAAGTGTCTAGGAAAGAAGGTCTGACCATTGGGTAATGTAGGGTTTTTGGTGGTTAGCATGTATCTGCAATAATTGCAATTACCGCAAATAAATGTGCCCTTGAGTTTACAGGGATCTTTATTTTTAAAAACTTTAAATTCACTTTGAGTGAGCTTGTCCCTCAACGCTGGTACTTTTTTGAGGGTAAATTGAGGACGGTCTGGTACATGTTTGCCCACCGTGGGATCAAGGGTCAAAACATGCCAATATTTAGAGATAATATGTCTGATGTTTTCATGTTGTTCAGAGTATTTAGTGATAATTCTTAAGGCATGGTCAGGTTCTTTTGGAGCCTTGGGGACTAGTAAAGTCTTTCTATCACATGCAAGCGCTTTTTTGTATGCTTTTTTAAGAGTGGTTTTAGTATAACCTCTCAAACGGAGTCTATCTCTAAGATCGTTTGCTGCAAGCTGAAAAGTTTGTAGGTCATTGCAATTACGCCTGATCCTGAGGTATTGGCCAAAGGGGATCGAGCGAACAAGGGTGTCAGGGTGGAAGCTCGAAGCATGTAGGATGGTGTTCCCCGCAGTGGGCTTACGATGGAGACCACTGCGGAGAGCACCATCCGTGCCCCTGTGTACCTCCACATCCAAAAAGGTAATGTGATTTTCATGGAAGTTCATTGTAAACGTAAGGTTAAAATCATTTTTATTCATTCTAGATAGACAGTTCTGTAGCAAGTCAATTGAGCCTTGCCATAGCATGAAAACATCGTCAATATAGCGGATCCACATGATAATGTGGTCCGTATAGATGGATGTTGATTCATCATGCAAGAAGGCTTGTTCCCATTCCCCCAGGTACAAGTTGGCGTAGGATGGGGCACAGCATGTGCCCATCGCTACGCCTTGCACCTGGAGGAAATGGGAACCGTTGAAAGTAAATACATTATGATGCAGTATGTAATGTAAAATGGATAATACAAATTCACCATATGCATCGAATTTGCCACTCTTTGTTAGTGTGTGTCGGATGGCGGATAAACCCCGATCGTGTGGGATTGAACTATATAAAGTTTCCACGTCTATGGTGACTAATAGACAATCATCAGGGGTAATGATGTTTTCAATTTTTTGCAAAAAATGAATTGTATCACGTACGTGTGACGGTAACACAGTGACAAAAGGTTTTAAATAAGTATCCACTAGTTTGCTCGCGTTGTCTGATATCGATCCTCTTCCCGAAATAATAGGTCGCCCTGGTGGATTAGTGGCATGCTTATGAATCTTGGGAAGGGCGTAGAGGGTCGGGGTAACTGGAAAAGTAATCCGAATGAAATCCCATGTTTGTTTGGGGAGTGTTTAACCTATTTATCAATTCATTATTGCTATGATCAGCAACTTAATTATAAAAAGATTTTGTCTATGGTTACTTTGGTGAGCGTATGCAGCATTTTCTAAGCAGTCACACACCAATATAGCACAACCAGCTTATTTTTACCACCAAAGCAATCATTGTCACAATTGGTGTGGTAATCATTCCTTTCTCCCCACCTGGCAGATCTCCCATTTTTCTGGGTTCCAGCTGTCCCCATTCAGCTTTGTGCTGACGGGCATACATTTTTGGAACGTGCTTACAGGATATGACCCCGCCTTCATATCAATCGTCTCCTTTACTAAGACATTCTAGACAGCACTGAGAGCAATCCAGCTACTTGTTTTTACCTTGGCAGGCATACACTTCAAAGTGTTATACGGCAGACCTTGTAAGTGTTATATCTTTTCAATTTTTTGTTCAAATACATAACATGAATGTTTTTAGTGATTTTTGATGCTGTGTATTTCATTCACTGTCTATATATTTTGTTAAAATTATATTTTTTGTTTGATACACACTGAACGATTGATTACTTTGTGATTAATCACTTACAGACCGCTATTTAAAAGTTTGCCCCTGAAGAAGGAACTCTGAAACGCGTCGGGCACTCTTCTTCAAATACAGCGGTATTTCTTTGCCACATAACCATATGATCTGTTATCAGCTTGCCATATGTTTTTATCCTTTTTTGTATATGTTATTTCAATAAATTTAATATTTTGAATAAAGTTTTTTCAAGTTATTATAATACGTGCCTATAAAGTCCCACCCCAAGGGGAATTCATCCTTTAGCTTTCCATTACGGGATGTGGCACACTTGGGATTGATCCCACATGAGCACACTATACGTTGTCCACAGAGGGGAGCATTGGTCCAGACAGCAGGCAGGATGTGCTTAGCGACAACAATAGTAATTATCCAGGCAGCAGGCAGGAATATTGTCTATAGTCAATACAGGGATATTGTCAGCATAGCCAAAGCATTTTCCAAAGGAAGTGTCCAGGCAGAGACATGGTCAGAACAGCCATAATATTGGTCCTGGTACAGTACACTGTTACCTGCAGACACTCTTTATTGTACCGCTCTACAGCACTTCATAAACATACTGACTTTTGGTACAGCTAATTATTCCCATAGTGCATGTAGCAGGTAGCGGTGTGGGCAGTCCATGGGGCTGGCAGAGGCATGATGGTAGTAAGTCAGCAGCAGGCTGAGGGCCTCGGTCAGGTAAGACCTGGGCACTGGGTAGAGGCTTCTCCCACCCAAATCTCTTTCAAGCCTCTGGACTCCAGACCCTAATACATAAATTATGAAACCCAGAGGAAACCAAAACATTAATTTTCTCCATTGCTGCTTCAAATGGTGGAAGGTTTTCTGGGGGGGCCTTTGTTTATAGATGAGGGACATGACAATTTCTTCCAAGAATTTTAGAAAGGGGATGGGATTTCAGTGGATTTGGTGTACATTATATTTGCATTATAAATGGCCAAATTAATGAGGTAAATTGATGCTTTCTTGCACAATAAACGGGACCTCCTTGTTGTCAAATAGGGCTGGCTGAAGCATTTGGTCATTGAAATCCAACCCCCCATTTAAAAATTATATTCTTGGATGCATGTTGGCTTTTGAATAGGACCTCGTCTTCTGTGAACCTCAACTGTGGTGTCATTATGGATGGTGGACATCATGTATATATTCCTTCTATCCTTCCACCTCAAGGCCAGCACTTTGTTGCTTCTCAAAGTTGCTTTTTTCCCCCCTTCTCATTTTTTTGTTGACTCAAAATTGTGGGAAGCCCTTCCTGTTCTGTCTGGTGGTTCCGCAGGCCAGGTTTTTTGCAAGGTGTAGGTGTTTAAAAAGGGGCATGCTGGTATAATTGTTATCCAGGTATATGTGGTAACCTTTTTGCAGCAATAGGTATGCCAGGTCCCATACAATTTTTCCGGTTGTGCCCATGTAGGCCAGGCACTCAGGGGGGTGGACCTGGGAATCTCTTCCTTCATATGTGCGGAATGCATACAGACATCCCTGTAATGATGTCCCGTACTGGACACACAAAAAGCTGTAGCAAGCGGCCATGTTGTTCAGTCATTATAGGTCAGCCATGACAGTCTTGCAGAGCAATTACACATTACCCCTCCCTCCTCCTTTAGTTCATGGAATGCATAGGTTTTACACTTAAAAAGAGCCATTATCTCTACTCAGAGACATCAGAAACCAGGACGTAGGCCTTTGCAGAGCTGTAAACTGCCTATTGAGTCCATGCAGGATGTTTGATCTGTGCTGTCCAGGCCTGTTGTAAAACTATGACCAAATCCATTAAGGATACCCAGAACTAATAGGGATCGTAAAAGGCAATCAGAGCTCTGCTCAATTTAAAACTGAACAAATTAAGATCATACATTAGCACATATAGAAGGTAAGATAGCTGTTAGATATTCCCTGGGTGACAAGTTTATCTGGGATACTCTCAGGGCCGTCTTTAATATTGTTTGGACCCTGGGCAAGCATTTTCTTGGGCCCCCCTCCCCATGCAATTTTGCTGTCTATCCCAAAAAACAACCACATACTCTGTACCCACCTGTCCACAGCCACCTCTGTACTCCCCTGTCCGCAGTCACCTCTGTATCCCTCCTTGTTCACAGCCACCACTGTATCCCCCCCCCCATCCACAGCCACCTCTGTACCCCCCCATCCACAACCACCTCTGTACCCCCCCATTCACAGCCACCCCTCCTGTTCACAGCCACCACTGCCACCCCCCTTTCCACAGCCACCACTGCCACTCCCCCTTTCCACAGCCACCACTGCCACCCCCTCTTTCCACAGCCACCACTGCCTCTCTCCTGTCCACAGCCACCTCTGTACCCCACTTGTTCACAGCCACCTCTGTACCCCCCTTGTTCACAGCCACCTCTGTATCCCCCCCATCCACAGCCATCTCTGTAGCCCCCCATCCACAGCCACCTCTGTACCCCCCCATCCACAGCCACCCCTCCTGTCCACAGCCACCACTGTCACACCCCCTTTCCACAGCCACCACCACTGTACCCCCCCATCCACATCCACCTCTGTACCCCCCCCCGTCCACAGCCACCTCTGTACCCCTCATCCACAACCACCTCTGTACCCCCCCCATTCACAGCCACCCCTCCTGTTCACAGCCACCACTGCCACCCCCCCTTTCCACAGCCACCACTGCCACTCCCCCTTTCCACGGCCACCACTGCCACAGCCACCACTGCCTCTCTCCTGTCCACAGCCACCTCTGTACCCCACTTGTTCACAGCCACCTCTGTACCCCCCTTGTTCACAGCCACCTCTGTATCCCCCCCATCCACAGCCACCTCTGTACCCCCCATCCACAGCCACCTCTGTACCCCCCCATCCACAACCACCTCTGTACCCCCCCATCCACAGCCACCCCTGTACCCCCTATCCACAGCCACCCCTCCTGTTCACAGCCACCACTGCCACACCCCCTTTCCACAGCCACCACCACTGTACCCCCCCATCCACAGCCACCTCTGTACCCCCCTGTCCACAGCCACCTCTGTTCACCCCCTCCCCTTTCCACAGCCTCCACTGTACCCCCCCCCCTGTCTACAGCCACCTCTGTTCACCCACCTGTCCACAGCCACCTCTGTATCCCTCCCCTGTCCACCTCTGTATCCCTCCCCTGTCCACAGACACCTCTGTACTCCCCCTTGTTCACAGCCATCTCTGTACCCCCCTTGTTCACAGCCACCTCTGTACCGCCCCTCCACAGCCACCTCTGTACCCCCCTGTCCAAAGCCACCTCCCCCCCTGTCCAAAGCCACCTCTGTACCCCCCCGCATCTACAGCCACCTCTTTACCCCCCCCCCCCCCGTTTACAGCCACCTCTGTACACCCCCCCCGTCTACAGCCGCCTCTGTACCCCCCTGTTCACAGCCACCTCTGTACCCCCCCCATCACCTCTGTACCCCCCTGTCCAAACTCACCTCTACATCCCCCCCGTCCACAGTCACCTCTGTATCCCCCATGTCCACAGCCACTGAAAATTAAAACCATTGAACTAGTTTAGTGTGTCACAGGGTTGAATTGGATTGGAAATCAAGCAGATCTGCACTTTTTTTTTTCTATTTTGAATAAATACACATGCACGTTTATCCAGTTTACAGAGAATGCTACAAAGCCAAATCATGTTTTTATGGGTTCCTAAATTGTGTGGCTTTCTCAAGACAGTTCTGCGTGGAAATATTCAGGAGAATAAATGATTACAGGGAAATAAATGGCAGTTTTAAACCTTTAATATGAGGCAACATGGTTTTAAAGCTGAAGGTAAACCATTATAAAATTCTCTCACTTTAGTTAGCTAACCTGTCTGTTCTGAAGGATGTCCCATGTCATGTAGGCAGCTAGATCTGGGGAAATATTCACAGCAGGAAAACATTTTAGTACCCCAAATGTCATCAGCCACCTCTATATCCCTTCCCCCCCATGTCTACAGCCACCTCTGCACCCCCCCCCCCCTTACAGTTCTCACCTCTTTTCACAAATTCCCCCCATTCCACTCACAGTTCTCCTCCTCACAGTCAGTGATGCTGCCTGCAGTGGAAGAGAGATAGGGAACAGGGAGAGAATACAGAGACAGCTACTTCCCTATCTCTCTTCCAGACAGAATTTTTGTTTTATGGCACTGCTGAGACTTTGCTCCTCTCTAGCATCCCAGGGCAGGCACCCCCTCATTTTCTCTAGTCTAATCTGTCTTTTTCTTCCCCACTGACTCTACAAATAGTACTGACAGTCAGTGAGTCTGACTCACTCTGCTCTCTCCTTGTCCCCATTACATCGAGTCTTTTAAGAAATCTGCCGGCAGCTGAGGCACTGCACTGTCTGACTTACAGTTGAGGAGGAATGTTGTGTTCTTCTTCAATCTTGTTCAGCCCTGCACTGTTCTTTTATGTGTGTGCTCGCGCTCTTTTCCCAACACACACACAGTGCAGTCTCCGCCTATCAGACCAGCCAGAACACTTCACGCTGTTCTGTGCTATTGAACTCTGAGAAGAGGAGGGGGGGGGAGCGGGGGAAGCATGGAGAGACACTCTACCTCACTCCCTGCCAGCCGAGCCAGCTTACACTTAGAACCCGCAATTGTCCTTCTCTGTCAGTGTCTGTCTAGTGCCACAGCAAATGGGGGAGGACGGCTACAGAACTATTCAAGGCTCCAGGGGCAGCAGCTTTTTGGGGCCCCAACAATGACAGGGCCCTGGGCAAATTCCCCTTTTGCCCTGCGGTAAAGACAGCCCTGGATACTCTGTGTTTAGTACCCCTGGATGCGAAATTCAATGCTAAACAATAAAAAGAAGGTAGAATATGCCTACGCGCTGACCATCAACCAGATGTAATAAGAAATGAGAGATTAAAGATAGAGATGAAGAAAGGGGAGCTCAAGGGTTAGCAGCCAATTCCTAGCAGTGTCTCCACATACATATATCAAGATAAATAGGGTAAAATGAATTGGCGCTTAATCACCCCCCATAAGAATAAATAATAAATAATAAAAACTTTAAAACCAAGCACAGCAACTGCAAAAGTATGATGGTAATATTCAAAGATATAGGTGATATTGTGCAAATAATGCAAAGGATAAAACGTATAAAATATCATAAAGTGATATAGTGCATAGTGAGAGGTAAATAAATACACAGATAAAATGTGCAAAAAATAAGTTCGTCAATCCATAAATATCAAAAGTTCATAGCGAAAGTGCTGGTGAGGAAATAATTCCAGAAGTGCGGAAAACTCCTTAAAAGTGCGGGAAACCAATTTAACTGTGGTGGTGAGCTAGGATCCTTAAATAAGTGAAATGGCCGCTCACCTCCAAAACACTCAGAATGAGCGTTTGTACCAAGGGTAAAACAGGATGGCCTCTGTGGGAATAGGGATCCACCAATGGTTCCTTAACCTCCTTAGCGGTGATCCCGAGCGTGACTCGGGGTTGGTTTTTCATATCAGGAGCGGTAACCCCGAGTCACGCTCGGGGTGGATTGCAGAGAGCGCAGCGGTGTTCTCTTACCTTATCCTGGCGATCCAGCGATGATCTCTCATTGCTGTGACCGCCAGCCGAGAGTCCCGCCGCTCCTCCGTTGGTCTCCGTCGCTCTGATCACTTCCTAGTTCCGTTCCCTGCAGCAGCAATGCTGCATGGGAGCGGAACTAGGGAGGGAAATTCAAAAAAAAAAAAAAAAAAACGTTGCACAAAACACAAAACACATTTTATATTATATATATATATATATATATATATATATATATATATATGCATATATATATGCATATATATATATATATATATATATATATATATATGCATGCATATATATATATATATATATATATATATATATATATATATATATATATATATATATATATACACCGGTATATATATATATATATGCATATATATATATATATGTGTATGCATATATATATATATATGTATATATATATATATATATATATATATATATATATGCACACACACATGTATCTATATATAATATATAATGCATGAATTATAATCTAATCAATAATATAATTTTATTATATATATTATATATTAAATAATAAAATAATATTATTGATTCGATTATAATTCACGTGTTTGTGTTTCAAATTTATCACATCTGGGATGTCTACTAGAGTCTTGTTTTGGTCAGGTTTAAATCAGTAATTACTAAGAATTGTAGGCCTATAATACATAACGCCAAATTTCCATGAAAAGAATTGTACCGCTTTTGGTATGTAATTCCTGACATAATCATACCACCAGGGAGGTTAAAAGCAGGCTCCTCTGGGACTTAATCAAATTGTGTGGCCCCATACGTCACCCAGGAGCAGAGTATGGACAATGCTGCACACTGCACTCCACACACCGACTCCTCTGTTTTTTAATCAACAGAGCTGCTGCTGATTGCTATATCCCATTAGTTCTGGTTCTCCCTAATTGATTTGTTCAAGTTTTACGACAGGCCTGGATGGAAGAAACAACATCTGGCCAGGTTTCCTGTCTGTGCTGAGATAACGGTTCCTTTGAAGTGCACAGCCCCTGCATTCCTTGAGTTAATTGAGGTAGGGAGGGGGGGGGGATATCACTTTTGGCCTGTCAGACTAAACAAAATGGTTGATCCTGAACAAAATGGTTGCTTGCGACAGCTTTTAGTATATCTAGTGCAGGATATCATTACAGATAGGTGACAGGTGATGGTCACTGATGGGTGACAGGCGACGGTCACTCATGGGTGACTAATGATTGTCACTGATGGGTGACTGATGACAGCCACTGATGACTGTCACTGATGGGGGACTAATGAGGGTCACTGATGACGGTCACTGATGGGGACAGATGTTGGTCACTAATAGGTGACAGGCGACAGTCACTGATGGGCTACAGGTGCACCACTGACGGTCACTAATGGCAGTCTTTGATGGAGACAGGTGCACTTTATGGGCACTAATGAGTGACAGGTGCTTTTTATGGGCACTGATGGGTGACAGGTGCCCTTTATGGTCACTGATGGGTACTGATGTGGTGACTGTTGGGTGACAGGTGCAATGGGGGGCCGACAGTAACACTGCTGGGCACTGATGAGGACTGTACACTGCTGATGGGGTGACGTGACAGATTCTCTTGTGTGGTGCTTGGTGAAGTAAACTGACAAGACACAGATTGGTAAATCACTGATCCCTGGCTCTTCTGTCCTCACACTGGAAATGGCGTGTGAGGAGAGAAAAACCTGTAACAGCCAGTTACCGCTCTGTGTTTACATTTGTGATCGCCTGTGAATGGATCACAGCCGATCACATGGTAAACAGCCATGGTCATTGGCTATTTGCCAATGCTCCTGATCGCGTGCATGCACCGTTTACAGAGGGGGCAGAGTCATCTGTATTCGGCTGTGAATGGATCACAGCCGATCAAGTGGTAAACAGCCATACTCACTGGCTGCTTACCCCTGTCAGTGACGAGCTGTATCTCGGGGACATACCGCCACCAACAGTGCCCGGGCTGCGTGCACCCGATCATGTGCATGCTCTGTTTGAATGGGCCAACATCATATGACGTCGGACCAGAATGAGAGCCACACTGCTCCGCCATCATTTGACGGTGGGCGGGTGGAAAATGGTTAAACGCCATTGTCTACCTGAATATTGTTGCTGACCATGTCCATCCCTTTATGACTACAGTGTACCCATCTTCTGATAGAAACATAGAAACATAGAATGTGTCGGCAGATAAGAACCATTTGGCCCATCTAGTCTGCCCAATATATCTGAATCCTATGAATAGTCCCTGATGGCTACTTTCAGCAGGATAATGCACCACCATGTCACAGAGCTCAAATCATCTTAAACTGGTTTCTTGAACATGACAATGAGGTCACTGTACTCCAATGGCCTCCACAGTCATCACATCTCAATCCAATAGAACACCTTTGGGATGCGGTGGAATGGGAGATCCACATCATGGATGTGCAGCTGACAAATCTGCAGCAACTGCATGATGCTATCATGTTAATATGGACCAAAGTCTGTGAGGAATGTTTCCAACAGCTTGTTGAATATATGCCACAGAGAATTAGGGCAGTTCTGAAGGCAAAAAGGGGTTCAACCCAGTACTAACAAAGTGTACCTAGTAAAGTGGCTGGTGAGTGTATATATGTATTTATATATATATTTATATAAATTATGCAGGCTTTCAGTAGTGCACATCAAATTTTCAAACTAAGGAGGACATCTTAATATTTCAGGCTATTTTCTCCAAATGTGTTTGATAATTAATCTGCGGCAGCATTTCACATGCCTGCTAATTAGGCTGCCAATACTTTTTCCTTTTGCCTCCTGGGGAATGTGTATGTGTACTTCAGGTGCGGGTAACTGCCAGGCAAGTATTTATAGCTGGAAAGGTCACAGCAAAGAACTGTAACTGCCCTCAATACAGCTGCAATAGCTGGGAAAACAGTTATTTTACTGGTGAAAATAGGTTTGTTTTAAACTTGCACAGAATAACAGCCTTTCAGACAGTGAGAGTTATAAAGAAAAAATTCCAACAAAGTTTTAAATCTGCTTATACAGTAACTTCCATAAGTAAGTAAACATGAAGCAGCCCAGAATTAACACCCTTTAAAAAAAACGCTAAGCCCACTGATTTGTGTTAAAGCCAACACCATATAAATGCTGTTTTTGCCAGAAGCAGGGGGCAAAGGAACGGTGATTAGAATGGGGGATTATAATAAATCTGTTGCTTTGCCCTGAATGATATATTAGATATATATGTTTTAACATGTTAGCAGGCCAGAGTTCATATAGACACAAAGTGGCTGCCAGGGCCGGCCTTAGGTGTTCAGGCGCCCTGTGTGATCTAATCCTGTGGCGCCACCCCCCATCCCCCATCCCTATCCCCATCCTCGCCCCCCTAAACATGGTTGTATCTATTGAAAAACTATTTAGGAGTATAATTGCTGCTAATTGACTGCAAGTGGGTGCAATAGCAAGATAAAAACAGGGAAAAAATCTGCGCAAAAAATAGTATTTGCAGCTGTACTCTGTAAAATATTATTTATTCCAGGTAGCTTGTGGGCGGCGCCTACTTCACCCTGCACACAGGGGTACCTTTCACACGGAGCACACTCATCAATGACCAGGGCCAGGTGAAGACTCCAGTGAATAGTCTAACTTTAAGGCAGTTGCCCAATTTGAGATGAACCTTCACTGCATGCAGCAATTAACGTACAGAGCGCCTCTGAAATGTGTCTTGTCCCATGTCACTGCATACTGTAACATGATACATGTTGCATTTAGAGGGATGTGCTGAGCCTGTGCCCACTCCAAAAGTCCAGCAAAACTCTGTTACCTCAATCTCATTAACAGAATGAGGTCCCACGAGCACATCGTGTGAACCCCATGCCTGCTCGATAACATCTTCCCACACAGCTTATAGTGGATTGATGGCCAGGTGGTGGCTTCACCGTTCCAACTAGACATCATATGATGTCCTTCGAAATGGGCCACTCGTGCTCCCCCCTGGAGGTGCGCAACGCAGAGATCCACGGTGCGCTGTGTCTCTCAGACATAGCGCATCACTGATCATGGTAAAAAGCCTATGACTATGACAGTATAAATAGGAAATGCTGGTTATCGCCATTCCTCAGTGAGGATATCGGCACTGATCAGTGCTACCCTTCAATGCCCATCAGTGCTACCATTTAGTGCCCATCAATGATGCCTATTAGTGCCTATTAGTGCTGCCCTTCAGTGCCCATTAGTACCCATGGAAGGAAGGGGGTGAAAGTGCCCTGTATTGAAATAGTTACTAAAAGTGTTACTAAACCTACAACAGTAAAATCAGTCTGTATATGCACTAAGCATGTTTATTATATTCACTGTGGAACCTAAGGGGTTAATCCTCCACATTGTGTAAAAAGGCTGTTTGATCCTGTCTTCTCTAATCCTCCCCTTCTTTTACTATCCCCAGTCCATTTACTGATAGCACAGAGCCCTAGTAGATACTTTGCACATGTTCAGTTTGGTGTGTATTGCTAGAGAGTTTTTTTTGTGGAAGGGTGCATGTGATCAGCACAGGGCCAATCAGCATTGTCAGGGGTCATGCAGCCTCATAGGACAGTTAGAGGACAATGAAAACCCCTCCTATAAGCTTTAAACAGTGCTCTGCGGATAGAAGTCACAAGACTGCCCTCTACTGCTAATGAGAAAAGGTATTTAGCAGTTTATATTAACTAAAATAATTGCATCTCCATGTTCTGTGTACTGTGGGAGACAAGATACAGTAAATGCAGGGTCCTGGGTTTAGTAACACTGTAAGTCCATCCTTGCCGTACCTCGTGACCAGACCATAGATCCCTGTAACGCAGGTTCATATCCGGTTTCTATTGGGTACTGGCTGCTAGGGAGGGAGCCAGAACATCGACTGGTTGCTGGGTTTCTTGAACTTGTGCTTGGTTACTAATAGCAAATACATTCCTCCTTACCGCCTTGCCGACCTAATCCTTTTATAGTAGTTGAACTTCATATCCCTTTGTGCTTTACAGGCCCCATAGATATGCTAGATACTCTTTTGAATAACTTCTGGCAAGGCTTAGAACAGTTTACTGCTGAAACTTTAGCATTACAGTCTAATATAAACAATGTCCATTTCCTAACCCTAACTACAGTAGTGTAACTGCCCAGGCATACCTCCTTAAGGTGGTAGTCAATGCTGGTATTCTGCATGATTTGATATTCTTCTGAAAAATCCTGTTGCCTTCAGCGGACTGCAAGGTGCAGCAGTCCGGATACCACAAGCTGAGAGTGGGAACAGAACCAACTAAGAGGACCCAATACCTTAGACTTCCTCCTCCCCCCCCCCTTTGATAGCACCTGTGGGCTGGCTGGGACCAAAAAGTCCTGGAACTGACCACACATAACTTAACCCTTTCCCCCAGCCAGGGCCAGCTGCTAACTTACTGAACTAACATTGGTACAACCTGCTTACAAGCTGGTTTCCACAGACACAGTCTTCACCTTAGGCCACTCTGACATGTTTCACCCTGAAATCGGCTTAGCTTGGTATTGTTGAAGGCACTATCCCTTAGGGTTATTGGACCTGATTTATATAAATATTTGAGCTACACCATTAGTTGGTTGGACACCAAGGAAATTTTTGTGGATTTCACTGTCTGGTATGTAGAAAACTGCCTGAAGAAGGAGACAGGGCCTCGGAAACGCGTTGCGTCCCACCCCTCCCTTGCTTGTGTGTTTTTGCCTCGCTGCAGCTCTTAGAGGTGTGTGAGAGCCTGTGACGCCGCTGGACTTTTGTCTTTCCATGCGGCGGGTCCTGGCTTGTGCGAGCGGCTGTTTTCTCTACCTGGCATGCTCATTGCTGGCTAATCTGAGAGTGGAGTTGGATGATGCCATCGGTTCCTGTTAGTTATCTCCAGTGGGTCTGGACGATACACAGCCACCCTTCAGTCCAGCCTGCTAACTACTGTTTTGGGGAACAGCGCATTATACCACAGCACCTATGCATACTGCTTGCATGTTACCCTGATGCAGGTGAACATTGAGTAAAGGGTTGTTCTTTTTATCTATAATGACCTGGTGCCCTTTCTTTATTTTCTCTTAAAATATGTTTTTACTTGTACATCTGTTTTCTTCTATGTGGTACATCTAAAGCCACATTTAATATACTTTTCCCAAGCCTGGGTCAAGCGTTGGTCTTCCCAAGTTTGAGCTTTGCTGCACAGGTCCAGGTATTTAGTCTGCTTACATTTAAAAATAAATTTAATGATTAATTCATGAATATGGTGCTGCCTTAATTTGTTTTTTTTTTTTTTATATCCTCCTGGAGTTCAGCTTTAAGATCACTTGAGAAAAAAATTATAACCAAGCACATATACTCTTGTAAAATCCCATATAATGTCTCCAGCTGTTCAGTTAAAACCTGTTGTCTACTGCAAATTACATGGCTGTTAAAGGTTTGCAATGCTGAATTGGTAGCTCGCCAGGCCATTGTGAAATGCTACTTTGCTACAGTTCTATTTTTTTGCTGTTGAAACTTCCGAATCATTATTTAAATAACTATAATTTATGAGCACATTTAAATGAAATACCCATTGCTACCCATGCCACAGGTATTTAGTTAAAACAGAGCTCTACAATTTAAAATTCATTTAATGTTAAATATTTATCAGAAAACACAGGCTTTGAACAACAGGAATTAAAGCAGTTTGTTATGCTGTGGGGTACAGCGGCCCCAGGTGATTTAGAATTTAAAAAAAAAAAGCTCAGACAGGTAGGTGGAAAGAATACTGCAGGCCACAAACAGTGCTGAAAGCAAAATTAATAGTCATTATTCTCTGAACGATGCCAACTCTACCTGAGAAACAAGGCTTAAGGCCATTTTGCAAACAAAGAGGTATAAAGGGAATATGGTTCTATAATACACTATTAATGGCACAGTTATGGCAGAGATTGCATGCAGAAGAAGAAAATAACAACTTGAACTAAAGTTAAACAAAACTGAAGTTGATTTATTTTATAGAAGGGTTCCACTTTTACAGATTGAAGACTATTTAGCATTTAATGGATAATTATGGCATTCTTTAGATTTACGTCAAGAAAATAAAATTCTTTCTTACATTCAGAAATAAATTTGTGTTTTTCAACCTTAAATCTTCCAGTAAGTTTTCAAGTTTTCATGAATACATCCTGATTAGAGTTGAGTGAACACCTGGATGTCCGGGTTCGGCCGAACTTGAAAAAAAAGTCCGGGTTCGTGAACCGGACTTAACCCGAACTTTACCCCGATCCCGAACCCCATTGAAGTCAATGGAGAGCCGAACTTTTGAGCACTAAAATGGCTCTAAAACAAACATGGAAAGGGCTAGAGGGCTGCAAATGGCAGCAAAATCATCTTAGGAGCATGGCAAGTGCTCTGAAAACAAATGTGGATAGGGAAATAACCTAAAATAACAGAAAAAAACAGAAAAATAAGAAATAATAATCTTGAATGATGTAGGATGAGGACGAGGTCCATATGGAGTAGGAGGTTGAGGTGGCGGTGGATATGGTGGTGTAGGTGGAAGCGGCAGCGGCGGTGGAGGAGGAGGAAGAGGCCCATATGGAGTAGGAGGTTGAGGTGGTGGTGGATGTGGCGGTGTAGGTGGAAGCGACGGTGGAGAAGGACGAGGTAGCCAACACTGGTTTCTGTTTTTAATTTTATTTCTTTTTAAATTAGGGTACACCCCAAAAGAGTTAGAAAGATCAAATACAACAGTGGCTGGGTAAGGCCGGTATACATGTCTATTCTGCACAAGGTACGGGCAAGGCCTGTGGGATCCATGCCTGGTTCATTTTAATGAACGTGAGCTTGTCCACATTGGCTCTGGACAGGCAGCTGCGCTTGTCTGTGATAACGCCCTGTTAGCTCAATTCTCGTCAGGAGGCAATCACGATGATATTACAGCCCTTCAGTTGCTAACCTCCCAATAGATAATGAATTCACCCTCCATCCAGCTGGGAGTTATGACAACACACAGCACTCAAACTTAGTGCAGGCACAACTAATTTTATTGCATGTGAAGCTCATATTTAAAGCATATTTGTTGAGCAGGAAAGACTGCTCCAAACCGGTTTTACAGTTCATCAGTCGAATTACATATCAGACAGAACAATACATGAAAGGGCCTTTGCTTTTGCCATGCATTTGTGTCAATGTGAGGTGTTTTGTGTCTGAGATGGTGTTTGTGGACAAGGGCTGTTCCTCCTCTACTCAGCTGTCAAGTGTTAATGCAAGCAATTGTCAAATGTGTTTAGGTGGTGTCCGTAATTTCCATGCGCAGACTTAACTTTGTCAAGTGTCCCAATGAATGAATGAACAGGTGTTTACATGTCGTCTAAATGCAAAACATAGCTGTCTGCTGACCAAGGTGGATGAATGGTTGTCAGTCTTAGCTCGTTAATATGTAAATGCAAGGGCCCACATTTCATCACAGGATGGGCATAAACTGAAATATATATCTGAAAAAAATCATAAGGCATATTAATACAATCTTTTACGCCCCCAGCTGTGCTAAATACACGTTCAGATAATACACTGGCTGCAGGGCAGGCCAGTACCTCCAAGGCGTAAAGGGCAAGCTCAGGCAATGTGCCCAATTTGGAGAGCCAGAAGTTGAAGGGGGCAGACCCGTCATTCAGTACGTCTAGTTGTGTGCACACATACTGCTCCACCATGTTAGTGTTGGGCCGTGGTGCTGCTGGTGGAGCTCCTGTTGCAAGGAGAGGACGTGGTCAATCTGTGCCAGCTACACGCACAAGTGAAACACCTTTCTCAGCTGCAAGTAGGCGACAGAAACTTACAGCAGTATTTGGCAGGGCCTAATGCGCCTCTACAAATGTTGAGGCCAGAACAAGTACAGGCGATAGTAGATTGGGTTGCTGACAGTGCCTCCAGTTCCTTCACATTGTCTCCCACCCAGTCTTCTGCTGAAAGGTCAGAGTTGGCACCTGCAGCCGATGTCCATTAATCTTTCACCTCACCCCCTTGCAAATCAGCCAAGCAGTCTGAGCCCCAAGTCATGCAGCAGTCTCTTCTTCTTTTTGATGACTCTGTTAGCATGGTTTCCCAGGTCCATCCACTTAGTCCTGCCCCAGAAGTGGAAGAGATTGAGTGCACTGATGCCCTACCACTTATGTCTCAAGATGAGAACGTCTTGGATGATGACAAAACACAGGTGCCAACTGCTGTGAAATTCCGAATTGTGGAGACCGACAAGGAGGGCAGGGGTGAAGACTGGGTGGAAGATGATGTGGAGGACGATGAGGTCCTCGACCCCACATGGAATGAACGTCATGCAGGTGACCTGAGTAGTTTGGAGGAAGAGGCAGTGGTCGCACAGAGCCACCAGCACAGCAGAAGAGGGAGCAGGGTGCAAAAGCGGAGCCGCCGTGCCCTAGACACTATGCCTGCTACTGCCCAACGCAGCAAGGGAGCGAGCACACCAAAACCAGCTCAAAGGAGTTCCCTAGCGTGGCAGTTCTTCAGACAATGTGCTGATGACAGGACACGAGTGGTTTGCACGCTGTGCAATCAGGGCCTGAAGCTAGGCATAAACCTTCTGAACCTGAGCACAACCTGCAAGACCAGGCATCTAAGTGTAAAGCACGAGCTGCAGTGGAGTAGACACCTCAAAAATCAAGAAAGGTCTCTGGCTCCTCCTGCTTCCTCTTCTGCTGCAGTCTCGGCCTCTTCATCCACCTCTGTAGTGAGACCGGCACCTGCCACCTCGTAAACAGAGTATCTGCCAGCAACACCACCACCTTGGTCACCAACAACCATCTCCACAATGTCCCGTGGAAGCGTTCAGCTTTCTATCTCCTAAACACTGGAGCGGAAGAGGAAGTACCCCCCCCCCCCTGACCACCCACGATCCCTGGCCCTGAATGCCAGCATTCAAAATTCCTGGCCTTTGAAATGCTGCCATTCCGTCAGGTGGAGACGCAGAGTTTTAAAAGCCTTATGGTGGTGGCTGTCCCACAGTATGCCGTGCCCAG
This sequence comes from Pelophylax lessonae, assembly GCF_965119305.1. NCBI lineage: Eukaryota > Metazoa > Chordata > Amphibia > Anura > Ranidae > Pelophylax > Pelophylax lessonae. The sequence goes on from NC_138769.1 coordinate 70,657,953, forward strand.
CCGCCACTACTTTTCCAGGCAAGCCATCCCTTCCCTGCACAACCAAGTGGGGGACAAAATCAGGTGTGCACTGCGCAACGCCATCTGTGGCAAGGTCCACCTAACTACGGATAGGTGGACCAGTAAGCACGGTCAGGGACGTTATATCTCCCTAACAGCACACTGGGTAAATGCAGTGGAGGCTGGGCCTGAGGCGGATAGCAGTTTGGCGCATGTCCTTCCACCATTGAGGATTGCAGGGCGCTTCAGTTTGCCTCCTGTTCCTAAATACTCCTACTCTGCTTCCTCATCCTCTACCGCTTCCTCATCCGGTCAGCGTAACACCTTCACCACCAACTTCAGCATAGCCAGGGGTAAATGAGAGCAGGCAGTTTTAAAACTTGCCTGTTTGGGGGAAAAACCACACACCGCGCAGGAGTTGTGGAGGGGCATTCAACAGCAGACAGATAAGTGGTTGCTGCCAGTGAGCCTCAAGCCTGGCCTGGTAGTGTGCGATAATGGGCAAAATCTCATAGCAGCTCTGAGCCTAGCCGGTTTGACACACATCCCTTGCCTGGCGCATGTGCTGAATTTGGTGGTGCAGAGGTTCCTTAGAAATTACCCCGATATGTCAGAGCTGCTGCAGAAAGTGCGGGCCGTCTGTGCGCACTTTCGGCGTTCTCACCCTCCTGCTGCTCGCCTGTCAGCGCTGCAGCGTAACTTCGACCTTCCCACTCACCGCCTCATATGTGACGTGCCCACAAGGTGGAACTCCACCTTGCACATGCTGGTCAGACTGTGCGAGCAGCAGCAGGCCATAGTGGAGTTTCAGCTGCAGCACGCATGCATGAGTCGCTCTGCGGAACAGCACCACTTCACCACCAGTAACTGGGCCTCCATGCGAGACCTGTGTGCTTTGTTGCGCTGTAACATATGCAGACTAGACCGCAATTTAATATTTTTCCCCTAAATAGGTGTTTATTGACTAGCGGAATAGAACAACAGTATACAACGGGTGTATCTCACACATACAGATACAGACTAGGCCGCAATTAATTTTTTTTCCCTAAATGGGTGTTTATTGAATAGCGGAATAGAACAACAGTATCCAGCGGGTGTATCTCACAGTAAAATATGCAGACTAGGCTGCAATGTAATATTTTTTCCCTAAATGGGTGTTTATTAAATAGCGGAATATAACAACAGTATACAACGGGTGTATCTCACACGTACAGATACAGACTAGGCCGCAATTTTTTTTTTCTCTAAATGGGTGTTTATTGAATAGCGGAATAGAACAACAGTATAGAAAGGGTGTATCTCACAGTAAAATATGCAGACTAGGCCGCAATTTATTTTCTTTCCCCTTAATTGGTTTGTATTGCAAAGCGGAATACAACAGTATGCAATGGGTGTATCTCACTGTAACATATGCAGACAGGGCCGCAATTAACTTTTTATCCCCTAAATGGGTTTTTATTGCAAAGCGGAATACAACAGTATGCAATGGGTGTATCTCACTGTACCATATGCAGACAGGGCCGCAATTAACTTTTTATCCCCTAAATAGGTTTTTATTGCAAAGCGGAATACAACAGTATGCAATGGGTGTATCTCACTGTAACATATGCAGACAGGGCCGCAATTAACTTTTTATCCCCTATATGGGTTTTTATTGCAAAGCGGAATACAACAGTATGCAATGGGTGTATCTCACTGTAACATATGCAGACAGGGCTGCAATTAACTTTCTATCCCCTAAATGGGTTTTTATTGCAAAGTGGAAAACAATAGTATGCAATGGGTGTATCTCACTGTAACATATGCAGACAGGGCCGCAATTAACTTTTTATCCCCTAAATGGGTTTTTTTTGCAAAGCGGAATACAATAATATGCAATGGGTGTATCTCACTGTAAATTATGCAGACAGGGCCGCAATTAACTTTTTATCCCCTAAATGGGTTTTTATTGCCAAGTGGAATACAACAGTATGCAATGGGTGTATCTCACTGTAACATATGCAGACAGGGCCGCAATAAACTTTTTATCCCCTAAATGGGTTTTTATTGCAAAGCGGAATACAACAACAGTATGCAATGGGTGTATGGCACTGTAACGTATGAATAAAAATCTGAAAAATAATTGTCCCCTTAATTGGTGCTTGTTGAATAGCAGATTTGAAATGCAGTGTCTAAGCGCTGTAAGTCACAGTAAAATATGAAGGGAAAACATTTTTTTTCATTTTTAAATGCAGATTAAGCAGACACATATGCACTGAGCTTGCAAGAAATGGCCGCTACACACCGCACGCCTAACAGGTTGGATACTGTTGTTGTTCTATTCCACTATTGAATAAAAAAAAAACATTTGAATGAAAAACTGAAAAATGATTTTTTTCCCCTAAATACTAAATACATGCAAGCACTGAACTTGCATGAAATGGCCGCTACACACCGCACGCCTAACAGGTTGAATACTGTTGTTGTTCTATTCCACTATTGAATAAAAAAAAAAAAACATTTGAATGAAAAACTGAAAAATCATTTTTTTTCCCTAAATACTGAAAAATAATTATTTTCCCTTTACATTGGTGCTTTTTGAAGAGCATGTTAGAAAAGCAGTGTCTGTCTAAACACTGTATGTCAAAGTAAAATATGAAGGAAAAAAGTTTTTTTCTTTTTTAAATGCACGCCTAACAAGTTGGATACTGTGGTTGTTCCATTCCGCTATTGAATAAAAAAAAAACGCGTTTGATTGAAAAACTGAAAAATTATTTTTTGTCCCTAAATACTGAAAAATAATTATTTTCCCCTTACATTGGTGCTTTTTGAAGAGCAGGTTAGAAAAGCAGTGTCTGTCTAAACACTGTATGTCAAAGTAAAATATGAAGGAAAATGTTTTTTCTTTTTTAAATGCAGATTAAGCAGACATATATGCACTGAGCTTGCATTAAATGTGCAACACTGCACGCCGCCCACCTAACAGACTGATACAAGTATTTTTTTTCTCCTTTCTCCTTCTCACTGGGCTCAGGTCAGGGCATAAAGATCGTGCACTGCACCCCCACACAATACAATCAATGTAGATCGCCGTCTGGTTAAAGAAGATTCTTCCTAATATTTCCCTCAAAGCAATCTCCAGCCTGACCCTACAATAATCTCCTATCTCTTCCTCCGGGCAAAAAGATTGTGCACTGCACCCCCACACAATACAATAAATGTAGATCGCTGTCTGATCAAAGAAGATTCTTCCTATGCTTTCCCTGAAAGCAATCTCCAGCCTGACCCTACAGTAATCTCCTATCTCTCCCTCAGCAAAAGTATCAGGAACCTCTCCCTAGTATAGTTTGAGCAGAGTGACGTGTGGCACTATGTGATTCCAGCTTATATAGACTCTGGGTCACATGCTGCACTGGCCAATCACAGCCATGCCATTAGTAGGCATGGCTGTGATGGCTTCTAGGGCACACTAGTTAAACGCTTGCTAATTGGCTGCCTTGCACCTGTTGAAACTGCACCATTAAAACCGCGCCAAAACATCAAATAACATTACCGAACAACGGACAGTACTCGAACATACAGTGAATTGTTCGTGTCTGTGTCTGGGTACCGAATACCCAAAAGTCCAGTACGAACCGAACAATACAGTCCGGGTTCGCTCAATCCTAATCCTGATGTGTTGAAGTAAGCAGGACTTTTCCTGATGAAGTGAAACTTTTTTTCCCTTAAAACTTTTTTCATGCATGAAAAACAAATGTGGGAACAGTTATGCCTCAAGAAGACTGTGTTTTTGGATGCCTTCTTGCCATGCTTGGATGCAAGCAGGAGTCACTAGAAAGAGACATTTGATTTGCAGGGACATGCACCAGTTTTGCTTTGAACTACTGCTGCTCCTAATTTGAAGGAAGTTGTAAAAGCCAAATCAGCTGTGGACAAGGCCTGTGCTTGTCATCACACTGAATGAAGTAACATTAAATGTCCAGTTCACTTCTAGTCTATTCAAATTATTTTCAATCAAGCCCTCATGAAGAGGGCATTTTTGGACCCCCAAAATGATACTTTTTAGATTGTCTCCTTATGTTTTATAGGAATATAGTTGTATCTGGATCTCTTAGCAGTGGTGTATCACTTCAAATTCCATTTTTGTGAAAGCCCTTGTTCAGGCTACCACTATGCAACAGGGGGCTATGTTGATCAATTCATAGCAGCCCAGCTAGAGGTGCAATATAGAGCTAGAAATGAGGACAGCTGCTGCATAGCTACCTTCTTGAAGGAACAACAGTGGGCCCTGAAAGCGCAGCAGGAGGAGTTCACTGCCCTCATGCAACAGTTGTTGCAATGGGACTCCTGAGCAGTGGAAAGCCATTCTAGCTATAGTGGAGATGTATGGGCTAGCCATTTCTTCCAGAAACCTACTCCATATGGCAATATGGAGGCCTTCCTCTACACTTTTGAGAACAAAACTTATTAAGATACAAAGAAAAAAAAAACGTTGATTTCTTCACATAACACATGTTATAAACTCTGGAGCACCTTACTATGTGTATGAGAGAAACCTAGGTGACACATTAACATTCACAGTCCCTCCAGCCAGTCCAAACCAATATTCATGGTAGTCCATGCAAATCCCATATTTCACCTGTGGCTATAGCAATGTGACCAAACTACCTTTATATATCTCTTGAAGTGTCTGAAAATTGCAAATATAGTTCTGGCACTTGCCCTTTCTTGCCTGGCCATCTGCTATGGAGTTTGTTGGGGTGAGACAGAATATCCAGAAAGAGGGCACAGCGGTAATGGATTAGACAGTATATAAATAAACCCCACAAAATTGGCAGCTCAAAATCTTGGGAACAAAGTGAGAAAAAATGCCACAAACAATAATTCTGGAGTGCCTTTGATGTGGTCAAAAACCATGGGTGGAGTGTTCCTCCCACGAAACACGTAGAGCTTTACGGATGCAGATATATATTTGTACACATACGTTCCATTATAGGACAATATTTTAATCATATGATATGGAGAACAAATCGGCTTCCATCACCATATGTTGCAGTATTATGATAGCATTGTTGTTATATATACATGAAATACTAAATGCTACTGTATTTATTGTATGTACATATATATGAATTTTACAATTTCCATGTGTGTATCATTGCAATGTGCTATTTTACCTGTTTTTGTACCCAAATAAATATGTCATCATGGTTTTGCCAATTATGTAGTGACGTGTCTTATACCGCATATAATGTCCCAACTGTCTCCTTTCATTATAGAATTAGGGATGGAGGTGCATAACAGTGTCATGCGCTTCATTTAAAGTCCCACAACCCTTTTTTATGTAGCTTGTGTTGTGAATAAGGCCAATGGGAAACATGAGAGAACTTGGGAAAACTATGAATTTCCAATCACTTGTTTATTCACAAAGTCAATATGTTAAAACAAAACGTGATCCAATAGAGCCAACTAGCATACCCAGGTCTTAAGGTACAGGTGGTGAATGGCTTACATACCATGTCCCGGGAGAAGGGGCCCAATATATGTGTGGTATGCGGCAAATTTTCTCCAGCAGCTGTTGGAAGGTACGGAAGGAGCCACTTGGAGACACAGGGGGTTTAGCTGGAAGGGGCACTTTCTGCTGTGGTCAATCACTGCCGCTGGAATGCAGGAAGGCTGATCAGCAGGCCGGAGATGACGTGGTACCACTGGCAGAAAGCCGTAAGTGTATGTTACACTCATGAAAGGCCAGAGAGTGCAGATGGAGCCCACACAAGGAGAAAACAAAGCTGGAAATATGACAACATGTTTCTGGGTATGCCCCTTCCTCAGGTCATAATAATATATCCTACAGTGAATATTGTTTAAAAGAAACACGGGGGCGTGAGCCAACCAGGGCCCTCCTATTACAATTAACCCCATAGTCAATTACTTATAACCATATAAAAGACAATTATAAAACACAATTGCAATAACTTATTCCTGTCTTGATTTAAAATTGATAAACATGAATGTATACGGAACAAAAAGAAAAAAATATATATATATATATATATATATTAGGGATCGACCGATTATTGGCAAAGCCGATATTCACTTTCCCTGATATATCGGAATTGGCCCCTGAGGTTACCGATATTGCCGATATTTTGGGAAAGGGCATGTACCGGAGTGATGCCTGCAGCTAGAGGCTGCAGGTACCGGCATCCATAGCCGACGGTCGGCTGTCTTGTAATGACAACCGATACAGCTAAAAAGCCGCTCGGCTGTCATTACAAGGAGCCGGAGGGGACGTTCCGCCGCCTTCCATGGCTCGCCTGGGTCTCCCATTCCACCGGAAGACCCGGGCAACCAGGCTGCATGGCCTCCGAAGACCCGATCAAAGCCGCATTCGACTCTGATCAGGTCTCCATTTAAAACCCAGAAGTGATGTCATGACATCACTTCCGGGTATTCGGTTCCAGATTTAAAAAAAATGGCAGCATTCAAAACAGACAAACTTGGCGTTTTTAATGATTTTAAGTGCAGAGGAGGGGTTTGGGGTCTTTTAGATCCCAGATCCCTCCACAACAGTACCGGTCAAGTACTAAAAATAAAATAAAAAACATTTTTTTAAATGTATGAAAATATCAGCCAATATCGGCTGATACCGATATGCATTGGCCAAAATATCGGTATCGGCAACGAAAAATCGATATCGGTCGATCACTAATATATATATATATATACTAAATACAAAAAAAAGAAAAAAATGTTCATTAATGAAAAAAAAAAAAATTCAGTTTAAATAAAAAAAACAAGAAATGAGAAATACAATTAATGAATGTGTGGAAATATTACTAGAAAACCCTAGTTCATTTTGTTGCAATTAAACTATGCTATAAATCACTAGTTCCTCTTTCAGTCCATGTTGGGCTAAAGTACCCAATCTATAAACCCAAAATTGTTGTCTTTGTTGGGGTGAGATGTTAACTGAAGTAACAAGCTGCAGTGTATAAATATATATTGTTCCCCCAATCCTTGGATTATTTATGCCTTTTTTCCCCTTCTGGAGTGTGCACAGCAGTGTTGCCTGGCACAGGGGCAGATATTAGAAGAACAGGAGCCACTATTGTGCATGCAATTGATAAACAGCACTGGCAGTCCCTGCTGCACATGTTCCAACCAGGCACCAGAGCATGAAAGCCCTTACTGCTCATGTGCCGGTAGCCCCTAATGTGCATGCATCCCACACACAGGACACTATACAGCAGGAGTTAAAACTTCAGGGAGACACTGGAGACAAAGGAGACACCCTTTAGGCAGAAACCTAACTGGAAAAACTTTCATAGGCTGGTAATATTGTAAAGTATGCACAAAACTGGGTATAAAAAGCAATTGTGACATAAGGTATGCAGCTACATTTATTTATTTTTCTAGGTTTCCCTGTTATATTAATAATGCAGTTGGTGACTTTTGTCACTGACCCCTAAACAAATACAGATAGCATTATAAATTAAAGATGTAGGACAAAGGAAAGTGCAGGGCATCCATCGACACCTGCTGTGTGTTATAATGTGTTATTCTATATGATTAACTCCAAAAAGGAAGACCAACTGCAAAGCAAAATAGATTTTCATCCTAAAATCAAAGGAAATAGCCTAATCTGGGAGCAGTGGAGCATGGTGCTAAACCGAGACATGTCACTATTGAAGGAGTACTGTGCGGATGGTGCCAGGATAGAAAAGTTGTATTAATGAATTAATGAATGTGGATGGATGATAGGCCGCAGGGTACAGTCTGTCTATTAATGTCATATGATTACATTTGAGGGTCATGGGTTAATATAATAAGCAACAGACATAATGTGTAGCCTACGCTATCACCTAGAAGATGCACATTTAATTCATTCTGGTTAGACAATAATAGTTTTAACTGTGACACACAGTGTGAAATAACACTCTTTATTTTGAGCTGTTAACTGAGAAAGGGAAAAAATGATGTACATGAAATATTTTACTTAAAGGTTTTTTATTAATTCTATTTTTATATGGATTTTTATGTATTTTGTTATTTTTATTTTTTTAATTGTAGTTTTTTTCTTTTACAAGTTTATACCTATCCATGTTCTCAAGGTTATTGGCAACACCTATTACAATTCAGTTATATTATGGAATCTTTTGTTCTATTGAACCCTATGGTTTTCATTTTAAGACCCCCCCCCCCCCCCCCGTTTAACCCTTTTCCTGCCAGAACCCTTTTGTTTTTTGTTTTTTTGCACACATTTAAGAAATCATTTTAAGCCTAAAAATTAGTCAATACTCCCAAACAGTATACAGTAATACCTTGGTTTGCAAGTATAATTCGTTCCAGCAGCATGCTTGTAATCCAAAACACTCGTATATCAAAGCAAATTTTCCCATAAGAAATCATGGAAACTCAGATGATTCGTTCCACAACCATTTAATGGTATAAATAAAGATATGCTACTATCATATATAAAGTACATTACTGTACAGTATAAGCATGCCATTTCCTCTGTTAAATAACATTATGTGTCCTTCTGTCTGTACTGTATATAAAGATGCCAATTTATACTGTATTAGAGCGTCTCCAGCGCTCGTATCACTCCTCAGCTCTCTGCTTCTCTCCTCCCCTCCTCCTCAGATGACGTCAGCAGTAGTGATTACCCCCGCCCGCAGGGGAGAGCAGAGAGACAAGGAGTCACATAAGCGCTGGGAGACTCTCTGAAACAGTAGAAATCAGCATCTTTATATACAGTACAGGCACAGGGACACATAATGGTATGTAACAGAGGGCATTAACAGAGGGGATGGCATGCTTATACTGTACTAAACTGCTCGTATATCAAGGCGGTGCTCGCATATCAAGACAGATTTTTTTAAAAGATTTTGCTTGTCTTTCAAAATGCTCGTAAACAAAGTTACTCGCAAACCAAGGTATTACTGTATATTTTTTCCTGAAAGAAGACACCATGGAGAATAAAATAGTGGTAGTTCCAATTTTTTTGCCACACAATAATTGTGCAGTGGTTCATCAAGTGCAAATTTGTAGTAAAAATATACTTGTTTTTTTAAGGGCACACAATGGCAACATATTACCCAATTTGTTATAAAATATTAAAGATAAAGTTGCGCTGAGTAAATAGATACCAAACATGTGAAGCTTTAAAGGTGCGAGTGCCTGCAAGATAGAACTTTAAAAGCCCCTACGGGTCATTACTCTAAAGTTAACCATAAAATAGGCACTAGAAATATTGCTCTCACTCCAAAAATTATTGCCAGGTGGTACTATACCCCAGTACGATTAACTGCTTTCTCCTCTAGTGTTTTCCCTATGGGCTGGCCGGAATGTGTATAAGCAGGATCTTTGTAGCACATATTGTGGTCATGTAGGGGTCTGACTAACTTCTGACGAAAACATTTCTCAGGTCCTATCAGAAATTACAGGCATCCTTACTCCCACCACCACTGCATGGGCTCTCCTGAACTTAGGAGTGGATCAATGGCCAAATTAAATCTGCACATTCATCATACGTATCCTCATAGCGGCTAGATCCGTAATAGTAAAGAAATGGAAGTCTCAGATGTCCCCAAACCCCTCGGAAGTATTCTCCTTGGTTAAAATTAACATTTACTATTAAAAGGCATTTGCTGTTAATATCAGTTCCTACTCATCTTTCCTAACAAACTGGCAACCTTGGATAGAGTGGAGTGAAGCTCAGGTCACAATTTCTGATTTCTGATATATAGGCATCTGCTTAATGTTTACTGATATTACGAAAGTTATGTCTTAATCTGTCTTCTGTGAGTATCTGTGCTGTTTTGTAGCATGGATCATTTCTTTTCTTTCCCTATGGCTCAATGTTGTTATTGTATACTACTTACTGTTGTATTGTATACTAGCTCTGGCTTTTTATTATCCACGCATGATTTTTCTTCTGTAATGTTTTAAATTCAATAGAAATATTGAAACAAAATATTGCTTTCACTCTGGCATGCATCACAAAATGTAACATGTATAATGCAAAAGATGTTTTTGTACATAAGAGCTCATGATTACGTGTTTGCGTATGTGCATGTATGTGGAGGCGCAAAAAGTCCCCTCCTGTGGCATAAACTCTTTGGGACAGGTTCTCTTTAATGAAGCATCAGAAGTCTTTAGACCCCTGATGTCTCACCTACCTTCCAGTGAAGCTAAGGGAGCTCTGATCATAACAACACTTCTAGTGTCTGGTGTCACTTTCCCTTGCCACTGTGGCCAGGAAAAGTGAAACCAAAAACTAGAAGTGACATTATACCAGTGGCATATTATCCATTTGTGCAGGGTGTTCACTGCACACGGGCCCCTGGGGGGGCACTGTGACCCACCCTGCACACATGGATGATATCCTGGTTAACAGCAGGTGTCGTGGAAGGGACAGCGGTGAGAACCCATCTCCTGGCATTGCTTTACAGCCGCTTCTCCTCCTCTATCTTCCACGGCTGTCAGCTGGAAAACCATGGCGGGAGATTGGTGCTCACAGCTGTCCCTCTCACACCACCAATCCCGGGCTGTCCCCTACTTCTCTGGCTTCCATCTGTGTCCTCCTCTTCCTTCTCCACCCTCTTCCGTGTCGTCCTCTTCCTTCTCCGGCCCCCTTGTCCCCCGCAGACAGCTTCCCCCTTCTCCCTTCCCACCAGCTGCGGGGGGATTTGTCAGGACGGAGAGCAGAAGAAGGGGGCAGTAAACATGTAATTTACCGGCCCCTTCCTTTTCTAAATTTGACACAGTGAATGATCGCTACCAAAAGCTCCTGTCTCCCGTGTTAACTGAGCAGAGTAAACTGTATTTACTGTGCTTCAGTTTATGAATGAACTGTCTTCTGTCTATTCATCTTCAGTGCTGAAGCTGCTGAGAGAGGGACTGGGGAATCTCTGTCCTCAGTCCCTTTTTCTGTTTCAAAGTGGAGATGTTAGGGGTCTGTTTAGAAAAAAAAATCAACAAATATTAAAAAAAGAAAATTGTAAAAAAAGAAAATAAACTACTGACAACCCCCCCCCCCCATTTCGCCGCCCTATGGACCCTGTCCACTGCCCTAACCCCCTCCCCCCAAAAAAAGCATTGTGAGAAAAATGAAAAACAAATTGTAAAAAAAAAACATAAAAATAAAAAACTACTGACAGCATCCACTGCTCTACTGACACTGTCCACTGCCCTACTGACACCATCCTCTGCCTCCACATTGCTCTCCTGCACATATTACCCACCACCATACACTCCATACTCCTCTATTGCACATACCACCCACCTCCATACATTCCGCACTCCTTTCCTGTACATCCATCCCACCTCCATACACTTTGCACCCCTCTCCTGCACATACTACCCACCGCCGTACATTCCGCACTGTACATTTCCTGTTTACCATTACCCCATTCTGCACTATGTAAGGCATCTCAGACTCTATTATACCACACCCCCTTTAAGCCACACCCAATATTTAATGAAATGAAAGCTACGCCCACACTTTGCTGCAGCGCATTTTGTGCTATGCTTTTTTTTGCCTGGCGCCCACTTTTTATCTTGCACATGGGCCTACTGATTTCATGATACACCCCTGCAAGAGGCTGATACCCAGGTCAAATTCAGGTACTTGCACTGCTTGTATTTATTTTAATATGAATAAATATAATGGTATAAAAATGACTACAGAACTGAATTACTTTGTGTATTTAATATGTACCTAAAATTCAGCTTCAGATTCAGCTTTAGATATTTCATCATATTTCTATGTGATTCCTTTGTAATTATTCACAATCATGCTGCCTATTATTCAATTTCTAATTTACTGTATAAATAAGAGAAATGTAGTGCTGGCTGCTGGTGGCTCCTTTAGGCCCCTTTCACACTTGTGTGACTTAAAAGTCGCGTGATTTTGTAGCGATTTGTAGACGCGATTTTACTGCGATTTTAGTGTGATTTTACTACGATTTTGATGCGATTTCAATGGGATTTGTGGTCATTACAACTTTAGTGCAACTTTAGCCGGAACCAATGAAAAACAACCTTTTATGACACAATTCCTTTTCCTGCCAGATTCTTTTCTTCTTCCTGTTTGCTTCCCGGTTGTTGTGTTGTGGTGTGTGACAGAAAATGTTTGCTACCCAATATATTGCTACAGCAGTTGTCCTTGCTGCTGCAGCAGCAATAGTGCATGAGGAAGAAGAGAAGGAGAAGCAGAGGCAGAGAAGGCGTCAATATTGGGTCCACCCTGTCATTGCACATCGTGAAGATAGAGTACAATTCTGGGTCCTTTATAATGATCTTCGTGCACATGAAGATACATTTTTTAACTATACACGCATGTCAATTCAAAGGTGAGAAAATATGTGTCCATGTGCTCTCTTCTAGTTTCTCAAACGTTGAATGTTAATGGTCACCTATGTTTCTAAATTTTCAGTTTTGACGAGTTACTCAGTTTAGTGTCTAGCCGTCTTGAACGACAGAATACTATGTTCCGAAGGAGTATTCCACCTGTGGAAAGAATAATTATTACATTAAGGTAAGATCATCATCACACCCTGCCTTTCAGTGTCATGGTTGAAGGACCTAACATTTGGCCAGTTTTGTCCTAGTTATTGAACAGGTAATGTTTCTACTGCAATGATGTGCGATGATGAGACTGCACTGATGGATACTGATAGGCACAGATAAGGAGATAAGGATCCAATCTCTTTGCAAAAATCAGTGCTCAAACAAAACATCACATTCATATTTGGCTTGCTAGTCTTCCCGTAGGGTTCAATATTGAGTTGGCCAACTCTCACCCTTGGCCCAGGATTCTTCAACTCTGCTGGGAATGCTGTCCACAAGGTTAGGAGTGTGTCTATGTGAATGTTTCACCTTTCTTCCAGAAGTGCATTGGTTTGAGGTCAAGACTCTGTGCAGGCCAGTCAAGTTCCCCACCCCAAACTCACTCATCCATGTTTTTATGGACCTTGTTTGTGCACTAATGCGCAGTCATGTTGGAACAGGAAGAAGCCATTTCCAAATTGTTTGTTACCGGTCTTTTGGCGTTATGTGGGGGCTTGTGTAAGGTTTGGTTAGGACTCTCACTCTAGTATATGACTGAAGCAGCAGACTGATACATTATAAAAAGAACAGGAAACAAATAATCTGTCAAAGAACATTTTTATTATAAGTGCAAGATATGACCCGAAAAAAGGATAGATAATTCTCCAAAAATAGGAATTACACAAAATTTAACAGAAATTACAAACAAATTTCTATTAGGCTGGGTTTCCACTAGTGCGACTTCAAAGTCGCGCGTCTTCAATAGCGACTTTGTACTTTGATAAACGCGCGACTTGTGTACGAATTTACAACGACTTGTTGCGGCTACGACTTGTTGCGACTTTGATGTATGCGACTTGCACATAAAAGATTCCTTTTCCTGCTAGTGATGTAATTCCTTTTCCTGCAAGTGATGTAATTTCCTGTTTTGGAATAGTAGTGTATGTTGCAGGAAACATGTTGGCTATGCAGTATGTTGGAGCAGCAGTAATTATGGCTGCTGTAGCAGCTGTTATTGATGAGGAAGAAGAGGACAGGAGAAGGAGAAGGCATCGCTTCTGGATCCATCCTGTCATCTCCCAAAGGGAAGAGAGAGGCCAGTTCAGGATCCTTTATCATGACCTCCGTGCTCATGAAGACAAATTCTTTAATTACACACGGATGTCAATTAAAAGGTCAGAACATATGTTCATGTCAACTCTTTAACAAATATGTCTCTATGTATGTTATTTTTTACATGGATAATGTTGATAAATGCCATATATGTTTTTTTTTACAGTTTTGATGAATTGTTGGCTCTGCTCTCCACACATCTAGAGAGACAAAACACTAGATTCAGAAGGAGTATTCCGCCCATAGAAAGACTGATTATCACATTGAGGTAAATTTTCCAACCTACTTACCTCCTGAGGCATTTGGAGAGACACATTATCATGTAATTATCATGTAACATATATGTAGTAGTAGTTGTGATTATGTTTGCCATGTTTTTTTCAACAGTGTCTTTCTCCTGCCTATCTTCTTCCTTAATTTCCTCAGGTACCTTCGTCCAAGCCAGTTTATGCATCATTCTAACATTATTTTTTTATTTTTAGGTACCTGGCAACTGGACATACCTTTACAAGTTTACATTATGAGTTCTTGGTTGGCAAAACTACTGCCAGCTATATTATCCATGATACCTGCAGAGCCATCTGGAATGTTCTTAAGGATTTGGTCCTGAAGAAACCCACTACAGAAGACTGGTGCAAGATAGCAGAATATTTCTGGGACCACTGCAATTTTCCAAATTGTGTTGGTGCAATTGACGGAAAACACATTAGAATATTGAAGCCCATTGGCAGTGGAAGTAAATTCTTCAACTACAAAAAATACTTTTCTTTTGTCTTACTAGCAGTGGCTGATGCCAAATACTGTTTTAGCTATGTAGACATAGGTTCGTATGGAAGCAGCTCAGACTCGAGCATATTTGCGAGATCCACATTCGGAAGAATGTTAAGGGAAGATGGACTTCAGCTGCCACCGGACTGTCCACTACCAGGGACAAACGGACCACCACAGCCATTTGTTTTTGTTGGAGATGAGGCTTTCGCTCTCAGTCATCATCTCTTAAGGCCCTATTCAAATCGGTCTCTGACTGTGGAAAAAAGAGTTTTCAACTACCGCTTAACCAGGGCAAGACGAGTTGTTGAATGCGCCTTTGGAATTTTAGCTAACAAGTGGAGGTTCCTGCACACATCTATCAATTTAAAAATGGATAATGCAATATGTGCAGTCAAAGCAGCATGTGTTCTTCACAACTATGTTGCACTTCGTGATGGGTACAATCATGAAGATTGTGGCATGAATGACATGGAGGGTGCAAGTTTGAGTGCCAGTAGGGGCACAAGCAATGGTGCTACTGTGCGTGAGGGATTCACATCCTTTTTCATGTCTGCTGCTGGTTCTGTCCCCTGGCAGCTGGACGCTATTTCATAATGTATCACACGTTCCAACACAGTCCAATTTTGAATAAAATTCTGTTATGTTTTCCTTATATTTCTGTGCAATTATAACCAAAGTCTGCATATTGTTCCAGTTCTAGCTATAATAAAAATACATTGCTTAACCTTCTGTTTTGCTGTTTTCTACTGTAGATATAATTATATAGCATACACACATTATTGACAGTACTATAGAAGCAAAAATAATCCAAACAAAAACCACAGAGTAGAGTAACAAGGTAATTTTTTTTATTTTTTTTTTTTCTCAAAATTTAGAAAAAAATAAACTTTTTATAACAACATCACCAATGTTTTGGAGATACCAGCACCAAAACAATGAAAAAATAAATTAACAGGTAAAATATTAACAAAAACCAAAAACAAAAAAAATTACAAATCCTGGTATATAATTGGAGATTCAGTGGACCCAGAATGAGAAATATTTGATGGGCCAGATGGGCTTGGGTAATCACTTGCAGATCCCTGACGGTATTGCCTTTCCGGGAAAGGCGTAACCTGCATGGGAGCAGGTTGGTAAGGTCTTGGTGTGCCAAGGGTGGAGGCAATAGGGGGCGGTATTGGGTGCAACATGCGGGGCCTGGAGATATTCGGCATGTTGCCATACTCATCGTAGTATGGGCGATTAACTTGGTGCCCATACTGTGAACTTGGTGGTGGTGGTGGTGGTGGTGGGTACTGGTAATTGGGGGGATATGTGTGGTGGGGGGGGGGGTTTCCATACATGCTGTAGAGCTTGCCTCCCCAACCACAAAAGATTGGGCGGTTGACATGAGAGCCATCCTTAGTGCATACTTTTTCTCAGGGGGGACCTGCTTGCACATACCCAACAACACGGTCATGAAAGCAGTGTCATCACACATGCTTTCCTTCATGTGTGCGTTCATTTCCTTCACCACCTTCAGAACCTCCTCCATGGGTTTACCACCCCTAGGATTCGCCCTTGATGAAGACCTTGAGGAAGATCTTCGTGAAGGCCTTTGTTCTGCACTAGGCCCTGGTTCAGCCTCCACCGCAGCAGGAGAATCAATAATGGACAATGGTCTTGATATTACTCCCTCTGATTCCTCACCATCAGGGTCAGGGTCACCAGGGTCTTGGCATCCCTCCTCCTCCTCCTCCTCCTCCGCTGCCGCCTCCTGTGACCCCTCCTGCTGGTCAGAACCAAGTGAGGAGTCTTGCCAGCTTGCTTGGGTTCTGAAATATAATGAATACATTTCAAATTTTAGGAATATTAATATATTTTATATGTCAACTACAGTATCTAAAAAAATGCTGACAACTTACTCTCGCATCTCCAACACCGGCCTTAAAAATTCCAGCTCCTGGGCATGCGCATAGGGGACAATCCTGGAGGACCCAGAACCACTCCTTGCTTCTCGTAATTTTCTGAGATAGCGGTTATAGCAGTCCTTTATGCTTCTCCATCTGGTTTGTAAGGAGTGCACTGAAAAAAAGAAAATAACGGTACTGTACTGTACATATGGGGGCAAGCAGCAATGTGATAAATTGCATATATGAAACACTTACATTTTTCAGTCCGTTCTGTACTTGTAAGACAGTCCCAATTTTCAAAATAGATCCTTGCAATCTCCAGCCATGCTCTCTCCTTCCTCACATGGTCCTTATATAAGGGGTCTCGGGTGTCGTATATTGAGGGGCGAGCTCTGACCAGACGTATAATCTCCTCATTATCATGAGAAGTTCTTTTATTCTTCCTGGATCTTGGCATGCTTGCTGTATATAACACTCTCCTCTCCTCTGCTAACTATGGGAAGTGATGTTCTTGGGAGGTGCAGAGATCATGTGATTTGGGGCGGAACATAACAATAAAAAAAATTTACTGTAAACTTCCGTGCAAATCGCAACGAAGTCGAGACGAAGTCGCGTTCAAAACCGTGTACTGCGACTTCGTTGCGACTTACATTACCTTCTATGAGGGACATATCGCACTAAAGTCGGCCCAAAGTAGTGCAAGAAGCAATTTTGAAGACGCTGCGTCTTGAGTCGCAGCAGTGGAAACGGTCCACATTGAAAACAATGGGTTTTGACTTGTCATGCGACTTGACATGTGTCAAGTCGCACCCTTAAGGCTCGGTTTCCACTAGTGCGACTTGCGGTGCGACTTGACACATGTCAAGTCGCATGACAAGTCAAAACCCATTGTTTTCAATGTGGACCGTTTCCACTGCTGCGACTCAAGACGCAGCGTCTTCAAAATTGCTTCTTGCACTACTTTGGGCCGACTTTAGTGCGATATGTCCCTCATAGAAGGTAATGTAAGTCGCAACGAAGTCGCAGTACACGGTTTTGAACGCGACTTCGTCTCGACTTCGTTGCGATTTGCACGGAAGTTTACAGTAAATTTTTTTTATTGTTATGTTCCGCCCCAAATCACATGATCTCTGCACCTCCCAAGAACATCACTTCCCATAGTTAGCAGAGGAGAGGAGAGTGTTATATACAGCAAGCATGCCAAGATCCAGGAAGAATAAAAGAACTTCTCATGATAATGAGGAGATTATACGTCTGGTCAGAGCTCGCCCCTCAATATACGACACCCGAGACCCCTTATATAAGGACCATGTGAGGAAGGAGAGAGCATGGCTGGAGATTGCAAGGATCTATTTTGAAAATTGGGACTGTCTTACAAGTACAGAACGGACTGAAAAATGTAAGTGTTTCATATATGCAATTTATCACATTGCTGCTTGCCCCCATATGTACAGTACAGTACCGTTATTTTCTTTTTTTCAGTGCACTCCTTACAAACCAGATGGAGAAGCATAAAGGACTGCTATAACCGCTATCTCAGAAAATTACGAGAAGCAAGGAGTGGTTCTGGGTCCTCCAGGATTGTCCCCTATGCGCATGCCCAGGAGCTGGAATTTTTAAGGCCGGTGTTGGAGATGCGAGAGTAAGTTGTCAGCATTTTTTTAGATACTGTAGTTGACATATAAAATATATTAATATTCCTAAAATTTGAAATGTATTCATTATATTTCAGAACCCAAGCAAGCTGGCAAGACTCCTCACTTGGTTCTGACCAGCAGGAGGGGTCACAGGAGGCGGCAGCGGAGGAGGAGGAGGAGGAGGAGGGATGCCAAGACCCTGGTGACCCTGACCCTGATGGTGAGGAATCAGAGGGAGTAATATCAAGACCATTGTCCATTATTGATTCTCCTGCTGCGGTGGAGGCTGAACCAGGGCCTAGTGCAGAACAAAGGCCTTCACGAAGATCTTCCTCAAGGTCTTCATCAAGGGCGAATCCTAGGGGTGGTAAACCCATGGAGGAGGTTCTGAAGGTGGTGAAGGAAATGAACGCACACATGAAGGAAAGCATGTGTGATGACACTGCTTTCATGACCGTGTTGTTGGGTATGTGCAAGCAGGTCCCCCCTGAGAAAAAGTATGCACTAAGGATGGCTCTCATGTCAACCGCCCAATCTTTTGTGGTTGGGGAGGCAAGCTCTACAGCATGTATGGAAACCCCCCCCCCCCACCACACATATCCCCCCAATTACCAGTACCCACCACCACCACCACCACCACCAAGTTCACAGTATGGGCACCAAGTTAATCGCCCATACTACGATGAGTATGGCAACATGCCGAATATCTCCAGGCCCCGCATGTTGCACCCAATACCGCCCCCTATTGCCTCCACCCTTGGCACACCAAGACCTTACCAACCTGCTCCCATGCAGGTTACGCCTTTCCCGGAAAGGCAATACCGTCAGGGATCTGCAAGTGATTACCCAAGCCCATCTGGCCCATCAAATATTTCTCATTCTGGGTCCACTGAATCTCCAATTATATACCAGGATTTGTAATTTTTTTTGTTTTTGGTTTTTGTTAATATTTTACCTGTTAATTTATTTTTTCATTGTTTTGGTGCTGGTATCTCCAAAACATTGGTGATGTTGTTATAAAAAGTTTATTTTTTTCTAAATTTTGAGAAAAAAAAAAAATAAAAAAAATTACCTTGTTACTCTACTCTGTGGTTTTTGTTTGGATTATTTTTGCTTCTATAGTACTGTCAATAATGTGTGTATGCTATATAATTATATCTACAGTAGAAAACAGCAAAACAGAAGGTTAAGCAATGTATTTTTATTATAGCTAGAACTGGAACAATATGCAGACTTTGGTTATAATTGCACAGAAATATAAGGAAAACATAACAGAATTTTATTCAAAATTGGACTGTGTTGGAACGTGTGATACATTATGAAATAGCGTCCAGCTGCCAGGGGACAGAACCAGCAGCAGACATGAAAAAGGATGTGAATCCCTCACGCACAGTAGCACCATTGCTTGTGCCCCTACTGGCACTCAAACTTGCACCCTCCATGTCATTCATGCCACAATCTTCATGATTGTACCCATCACGAAGTGCAACATAGTTGTGAAGAACACATGCTGCTTTGACTGCACATATTGCATTATCCATTTTTAAATTGATAGATGTGTGCAGGAACCTCCACTTGTTAGCTAAAATTCCAAAGGCGCATTCAACAACTCGTCTTGCCCTGGTTAAGCGGTAGTTGAAAACTCTTTTTTCCACAGTCAGAGACCGATTTGAATAGGGCCTTAAGAGATGATGACTGAGAGCGAAAGCCTCATCTCCAACAAAAACAAATGGCTGTGGTGGTCCGTTTGTCCCTGGTAGTGGACAGTCCGGTGGCAGCTGAAGTCCATCTTCCCTTAACATTCTTCCGAATGTGGATCTCGCAAATATGCTCGAGTCTGAGCTGCTTCCATACGAACCTATGTCTACATAGCTAAAACAGTATTTGGCATCAGCCACTGCTAGTAAGACAAAAGAAAAGTATTTTTTGTAGTTGAAGAATTTACTTCCACTGCCAATGGGCTTCAATATTCTAATGTGTTTTCCGTCAATTGCACCAACACAATTTGGAAAATTGCAGTGGTCCCAGAAATATTCTGCTATCTTGCACCAGTCTTCTGTAGTGGGTTTCTTCAGGACCAAATCCTTAAGAACATTCCAGATGGCTCTGCAGGTATCATGGATAATATAGCTGGCAGTAGTTTTGCCAACCAAGAACTCATAATGTAAACTTGTAAAGGTATGTCCAGTTGCCAGGTACCTAAAAATAAAAAAATAATGTTAGAATGATGCATAAACTGGCTTGGACGAAGGTACCTGAGGAAATGAAGGAAGAAGATAGGCAGGAGAAAGACACTGTTGAAAAAAACATGGCAAACATAATCACAACCACTACTACATATATGTTACATGATAATTACATGATAATGTGTCTCTCCAAATGCCTCAGGAGGTAAGTAGGTTGGAAAATTTACCTCAATGTGATAATCAGTCTTTCTATGGGCGGAATACTCCTTCTGAATCTAGTGTTTTGTCTCTCTAGATGTGTGGAGAGCAGAGCCAACAATTCATCAAAACTGTAAAAAAAAACATATATGGCATTTATCAACATTATCCATGTAAAAAATAACATACATAGAGACATATTTGTTAAAGAGTTGACATGAACATATGTTCTGACCTTTTAATTGACATCCGTGTGTAATTAAAGAATTTGTCTTCATGAGCACGGAGGTCATGATAAAGGATCCTGAACTGGCCTCTCTCTTCCCTTTGGGAGATGACAGGATGGATCCAGAAGCGATGCCTTCTCCTTCTCCTGTCCTCTTCTTCCTCATCAATAACAGCTGCTACAGCAGCCATAATTACTGCTGCTCCAACATACTGCATAGCCAACATGTTTCCTGCAACATACACTACTATTCCAAAACAGGAAATTACATCACTTGCAGGAAAAGGAATTACATCACTAGCAGGAAAAGGAATCTTTTATGTGCAAGTCGCATACATCAAAGTCGCAACAAGTCATAGCCGCAACAAGTCGTTGTAAATTCGTACACAAGTCGCGCGTTTATCAAAGTACAAAGTCGCTATTGAAGACGCGCGACTTTGAAGTCGCACTAGTGGAAACCCAGCCTAATATATAATAGGAATTTTACTGTGTCCAACAACAAAATATAACTTTTGCCTTGCTGGAAGGCCAACAATAAACCCTGTAACATGTGGCTGAACATCAGCCAAGGAATTAAACATACCAAACTTTGGCTACTGAGATAGACTGGCCAAAAAGAGTTGGAACATTTGAAACAGCTGAATGAATGTCTATGAGAATCTTGCTCATAGATTCATATATATGTTGTGGGCACTTGAAAGTGCACCACTGACGCAGGTTGGTGCCGATCCAGAATCGGTAGGTGGTGAGCAGTGTTGTGCTTGAGCACTAACAGGTTGCTCATGTGCTGCTCTATTTGTAGGGCCTGAGGGATTTCTTTTTTTCACTTATACATTTTTTTAATAAGGGTTTGAGATAAGTCTGTACAACAAAAGTATACATTATAATCATGTAATTTAACAATGTAGGAAAAAGTAGGGTTCTTACATCATTTTTAATACAAATATATAGCAATCACAATCTCTTATCCCAATTTATCTGCAGTACCCTACTTCTATTCCTATACAGCCAACTTGTCTTCATGATAAAGCTACACATAGTACAGTCTCTTCCCACCCCAATTTTCCTTCTTTTATACCTACATAAACAACCCTCAAAACCCCCCAAAAAAAAAAAAACAGAGGGGAAGGAAAGAGGGGAAAGGGAAAAAAAAAGAAAAAGGGGGGGAGGGCATATTGATCCCTTACATTTCCTGGTGGGCAAATGTTACCTCTACCCAAAAAAAAATACTCAACGCTTACATCATACTTCCATTCAATTTTTCAATCTAGTAGTGCTATACCTTCTCTCAATAAGATAAATAGATTCCATGCTCCCCACGTCTCTATATATTTTTCCCTCTTATGTTGAGCTGTCATTACTAAATCCTCCATTTTGTTTATTTCCTCTATTTTCCGAGCCCAACCTGCTATTGTTGGAGATGTTTGTTTTTTCCAGTTAAGGGGTATACAAAGTCTGACCGCATTTGCAAGATGACATATTACAGATTCTCTATATTTCCTCATTGATTAGTTATTTAGTTGTAGAAGAAAAAAAGCCGGATCTTCCGGAATCTCAACTTCTGTAAACTTTTGCATGATCACTCTAACCTTTTTCCACTCTGACGCTGCTCCGGTGAGAAGGCACGAGACAACTCCCTCTCCCATTTGTCAAAATAAGATAATTGATATTGCCTTTCAGGTGTATTTATCAGAACATATATTTTGGATATCACGTGATAAATATTTCCTGTATCTGAGCAGTATCTTTCAAAAGGTTGTCAATTGACGGTTATAATTCTGAGGGTTAGGGATTGAGCGAAGAAAATGTGATAATTGAAGTGCATTCCAGAAGGGAAGTCTAAAAACATCCATCTCATTCATTAATGTCTCCAGAGAAGGCCATTTATCTTCCCTTAAAAAATGTACGGCTTGGAAATGACCTGTCATACTGAGAGATCTAAAAGATTGTGCCTCCATGCCTATGGGAAATTTTGGGTTCCCCAAAATTGGGAGTAATGGCGAATCATATGTAGATAAAGTATTCTGGAAGCATAGTTGTGAGCAAATTTGTAACGTCGTACCAATTAACTGATGTGATTTCAACTCTGTTGGTAATTCATCGTAGCACCATAGTGCTCTATTAAGTGTAATAAGTGTATGTGCCTGCTCAATTTGTACCCAGAGCTTAGAGTCTTCATGACGACACCAATCAATTTGTCTTCGAAGGTGTGAAGCTTGAAAATATTTACGCATATCTGGTAAAGACGCTCCTCCCGATCTTTTAGACAGCGTTAGTAACTGTCTTGAGAGACGGGGTTTCTTATTTGCCCAAACAAATTTGATAAATATTGAATTTATTTGTTTGAAATAATAAGCTGGGACCTTAATGGGTAGTGTTTGAAAAAGGTATAAAAATCTAGGTAGTATAGTCATCTTTAGCAAATTACACCTACCAAACCATGTATGTAAACCTGTGTTCCATTTCTCCAACTGAAGGCGGGTTTTGATTTAAAGAGGGATAAAATTAAGTTCAAAAACTTGAGAAGGATTAACCGGTATAATAGTACCTAAATATCTTAATGCTCTATTTGTCCATTTGAATTTAAAGTTCTGTTTTAAATTCGGTAAAGTTCTACTAGGTAAGTTTATTCCCATGGCTTCTGATTTGTTAAAGTTTAACTTCAAGTTGGAGATGGTACCATACTGTTCAAATTCTCTGATAAGGTTTGGTAGTGAAATTAATGGGTTAGCGATTGAAAAAAGAAGATCATCTACATAGGCAGAAATTTTATATTGTTTCTTCCCCACTGGGATGCCCTCAACATCTTCATTTTGTCTTATTTTACATAAAAATGGTTCCAGGGAAAGAGCAAAGAGTATGGGTGATAGGGGACACCCCTGTCTCGTCCCATTCTTAATCAGAAAAGGTTCAGAGAGAATCCCTTTAACCTTAACTTGGGCTGATGGAGCAGAGTATATGGAAGATAACCATTGTAACATAGTCTTTCCTAAGCCAATATGTTTAAGTGTAGATAGCATAAATTTCCAGTTAACTCTATCAAACGCTTTTTCTGCATCAGTTCCTAAAAAGACACATGGAAATTGGGTTTTGTCTGTGGCATATAATAAGTTCAATGCTTTTGTAGTGTTGTCTCTCGCTTCTCTGTTTGTTATGAATCCTACTTCGTCTAAATGAATTAGGGAATGTAAATGTTGCGTCAGTCGGGTTGCTAATATCTTAGTGAAAAGTTTTAAATCTATATTGAGCAATGATATTGGCCTGTAACTCCCGCATAACATTATGTCTTTATCCTCCTTGGGTATAACTACAATGTGTGCTCTCAAAGTATCTCTACAAAATATAGTATTCGATCCTACACCATTAAACAGATTCAGTAAATATGGTCCCAGAATCGGGAAGAAACCCCTATAGTATTGGAGAGTAAAGCCATCTGGCCCTGGAGCTTTCCCAGCTTTCATCGCATTCAGAGCTTGTTGAATTTCTGTCCATTTTATTGGTGAATCTAATTCTTTACAGATTTCCGCTGATAATTTAGGAAGTTGAGATAATTTAATATAGTCTTCCATCTGGGCTGCCGAAGAAAATTGATCTGGAAGGTTATATAAATCAGAATAGAAGTCTCGAAATGTCTGAGCAATTTGTTTGGGTAGTGATAGTTTTTTTCCTTTGGGAGATAAGATTTGAGGGATATATGTAGCTGCTTTGATATCTTTTACCGCTCTAGCAAGGAGTCTCCCACATTTATTACCAGATTCATATCCAATTTTACGGCTCCTTTGTAAGGAAGCTTTGGCCTTATAACTTAGAAGATCAGTAATTTGTTTCCACACAGAAATCATCTCTAGCTCCGTGTTAACTGATGGGGATCTTTTATATTTAATCTCCATCTCATGTAGTAGAGAGAGCAATGATGCCAATTTTTTCTCTCGTTCTCTTTTAACCCTGGAACCATGTTTAATCAATACACCCCTGATTACTGTTTTGTGTGCTTCCCATAGGATGCCTGGATCTCCTTCTGGGGACTCGTTTATTTGAAAATATTGTTGTATTTCTTCTGTTATATCTTTGAGGATCTCCGGGGTCTGTAATAAGCTCTCATTTAATCTCCAAAATCTATTTGGGTGGCCTGAGGGATTTCGATACAAAAAGGGGGGCTGCCTGTATCTGTAATCATCTGAATAGGGATGGGTTATTGGTGGAACATAAGGTTGCGGGGGAGGTGGGGGTATGGATTATAATTGATATTTTGTGGTGTGGGTGCACACATAGGGGATGTGCGATGTGCTGACCCATCATCCACAAAAGACTGAACAGTTTGCATGAACGCCAAGCGTAATGCAAATTGCTTTTCTGCCTTAACTTTCTTACAAATTCCCATTAGAAGTGTGGAAAATGCAGCCTCATCATTGGTGTGTTCTTCCAGTTTACGTGACATTTCAGACACCATATTCATAATTTTATCCATAGGTTTTACATCTCTACCCCCCTCCTTCCTCTTATGGAACGTCTTCCAGGAGGCATAGTGCTGGGGCCAGGTTCCGGCTCCTCATCTGTCAGTGGATCAGTCAGACCTAGATTGTGGAGTTGTTGGATTATACAGAACTTGAGATTCTGCGGATACATTATGCTAATTTTCTGCCTCCTCTTTTTCTTCCACCTCCAAAGGGTTATCTTCCCAGCTAGCCTGTGTTCTTAATTAGAAAAAGGGGATTTTTAAATATAAATGTAGCATATCTACTGTATGTTCTAAAACAATATTATGAAATATAATAACCTACTCTCTCATTTTCAGGATGGGTTTAAGAAACTCCAGCTCTTGTGCATGGCAATAAGGGTGTATGTTCTTTCCTCCCGACCCACTTCGTACTTCTTTCATCTTCTTTAAATTGCACTTATAGCAGTCTTTCAAACTGCTCCAGTGAGTTTGTATTATTATCACTGTAAATTATGAAACATATAATCATTATTACCATTTTTATTTCAGATACCTGGCAAACAGTCATACAATATCAAGCTTACATTACAAATTTCTAATTGGGATATTTACTGCAAGTGTATTTATTCATGAAACATGCAGAGCCCTGTGGGAGGTTTTAAAGGACATAGTGATGAAGAAACCAACTCCTGAAGATTGGCTGCAAACAGCTAATGTGTTCCTTGAAAGAAGCAATTTCCCTCATTGCATTGGTGTCATTGATGGCAAACATATACGCATTGTTAAGCCTATTGGCAGCGGAACACAATTTTTTGATTATAAGACATTTTTTTCATTTGTGCTACTGGGTGTGGCTGATGCCAACTACTGTTTTCAGTATATTGACATTGGATCCTATGGAAGCAGTTCAGATGCAAGCGTATTTTCCCACTGTTCTGTTGGTCAGATGCTGAGGGAGAATAAACTTGATATTCCACCAGACTCTCCACTTCCAGGAACAAGTGGGCCTCCTTTACAGTATACATTTGTTGGAGATGAGGCATTTGCATTAAGCAGACATGTACTAAGACCATATTCGAATCACTCTCTAAATTTGGAACGGAGAGTTTTTAACTACCGTTTATCATGTGCCAGAAGGTTTGTTGAGTGTGCCTTTGGTATTTTATCTAATAAATGGCGCTTTATGCACACCATTAATCTCAGCATGGACAATGCCATGGCAGCAGTCAAAGCCGCCTGTGTACTGCGTAACGCGATGGTTACCTATTTGAAGACTCTGTGATACACAGTATGGATGGTGCACAGTGGTGTGCTAGAAGGGGCACCAGTGATGGAGCGACTGTGCGAGAACAGTTCTGTGCATACTTTGGCCAATTACCATGGCAAATGGATGCCATTGCATAACTTAAGTATTTCTACTTGTTTGGCCCTAAATATAAAGATATAATTTCGGTATTATTTCTGGAGATGTTCTAGGTTTGTGTTTACTAAGGTTCTTATTTGAATATGTTTTTTGCTATGTGATTTTTATTAAAGCCTGTAATTTTTTTATATTAAAGTTGATATTTGTTAAAGTTTTATAGCCTGTAATTTTTTTATATTAAAGTTGATATTTGTTAAAGTTTTATAGCCTGTAATTTTTTATATTAAAGTTGATATTTGTTAAAGTTTTAAAGCCTGTAATTTTTTATATTAAAGTTGATATTTGTTCAAGTTTTATAGCCTGTAATTTTTTTTGATATTTGTTAAAGTTTTCTAATTGCTGCTCTTTTTAGCACAAAAAAAAAAAAAAAAACACATAGAGGTGATCACACCAACAGAAAGCTCTATTTGTGGGGGTAAAAAAGACATGAATTTAATATTGGGGTATAAAAAATGGCCTGGTCATAACAGGTATCCTTCTGGTCCATAATGTTTAAACACAATGCTAACATGGTTGTAGCCCAAGTTTAGAATGACACACAACACTTACTTATGGTTTGCTGGCTGCTCACGGTGTGATAAGGCATCCCAGTCTTCAAAATATAGCCTTGCTACTTGCAACCATGCACTTTCCTTCTTTTTCTTGTCCTTGTACATGGGGTCATGGAAATCATATATGGCTGGGCGCTCACAGACATGTCTAATTATTATTTCATTGTCCAGCACGTCTCTTTTTCTGGCTTGTCTTCTTGCACACATTGTGAGAGAGCCAGGAAGTCATATGTGTTTGGAAAATGTGACTGGGAGGGGCTACTCTGCTGAAAGGATTGGGTGGAGCAAGGGTCAAAAAGCTGCTTGTGTTTAGCTTGTGCTACAAAGACGTACAGAAGTAGTGCTGAAATCGCATCTATATTATTCATGTTTACATTGATGTCTATGGACATGAAAACATGTGAAAGTTGGACCAAAGTAGTGCAGGAACTACTTTGAAGTCGGTGCAACTTCAAAACGCACAGATATGAAGGGTACTCATTGGAAATAATGGAGAACGACTTGTCATGCGATTTTGCGGTCCCAAATCGCAGGACAAGTCGCACAAGTGTGAAAGGGGCCTTAGGCTGTTCGGCAGAATGTTTCCCCAGCTACAGATGGACAACTACAAAGAGAAAGGCAAGAAAGAAGATGACTCTCATTCGCTGCTATTGCAGCCAAGGACTATGCCTGTCCCCAGAAGGACTTTATTTTAGCTGCTGCCATGGTAGTGGGAATAAGCCTGCCCAGCCAACGGTAAAGTCAGTGTAGCAGAAGTCTTGTGCAAGAATGCCCTGGTGAACTACAGTAAGCCTGGAAGACAAGATCTATGTGCTGTGGTGCTGTTCCTGGGAGATAGTGCTTGGAGCACAGGAATGAAGGATTTAGAAGCTGTTTCCTGGGGAAATCTGCCAGAGGTGCCTGTATATGGCATTGAAATAGCTTTTTTGAATAAAGCAAGTTTATTGAGGAATTTCATAATACAGAGTCAATCAATGCAAAACGTAAGACTCAAGTCATCACAATGAGGTTATACAGCTCAAAAGTATTAATATATCTTGTGTGGTAATAAGTATAATATTCACATACCGGAGATAGAAGGTAATTTTCAGCTGTTTACATAGATGATGCTTGTACAGAAAAAAAAAGAGAACAGTTAGATGACTTAAAAACAATAAAAGACTAAAGTCTAATCTAAATCTAAATTATATAGGGTCCAGGATTAAAAGTACCATTTCAGTCTTTGCAGATGGCACCAAGCTTTGCAGTGGAATAACGTCCTTACAGGATGTCTGCAACTTACAAGCTGAAATCAATGCACTGTTTAATTGGGTGGCTATGTGGCAAATGAGGTTTAATGTTGATAAATGTCAAGTAATGCACTTGGGGGCTAAGAATATGCATGCATCATACATACTAGGGGGAGTACAACTGGGGGAATTAATGGCAGAGAGGGATCTGGGGGTTTTGGTAGAGCCTAAGCTTAATAATAGCATGCAATGCCAAGCTGCGGTTTCCAAAGCAAGCAAAGTCCTTTCTTGTATTAAGAGAGGTATGGACTCCAGAGAGAGAGATATCATCTTGCCCCTGTACAAATCATTAGTAGGACCTCTTCTGGAATATGCAGTTCAGTTTTGGGCACCAGTTCTCAAAAAAAGTATCAGGGAACTTGAGAAAGTGCAGAGAAGGGCAACCAAAATGATAAGAGGCATGGAGGAGCTCAGCTATAAGGAAAGATTACAGAAACTGAATGTATTCTCTCTTGAGAAGAAGAGATTAAAGGGGGTTATGATCAACATGTACAAATACATAAGGGGTCCATATAGTGCACTTGTTGTTGAGTTTTTTGCTTTAAGGTTAGCACAGAGGACAAGCGGGGACTCTTTATGTCTAGAGGAAAAGAGATTTAATTTGCAAATATGGAAAGGTTTCTTCACAGTAAGAGCATTGAAAATCGTGGTTTTGGTCAGCTCAGTAGATTGCTTTAAAAAAGGCTTGGAATTTTTCTTTAATAAAAATAATATAACTGGGTACTCACATTCATAGGTAAAGTTAATCCAGGGTATATCCGATTGTCTCTCAGGGGATCAGGAAGGACATTTTTTCCCCTGCTGGAGCAAATTGGATCATACTTTGCTGGGGAATTTTGCCTTCCTGTGGATCAACTGTGGGTAAAGGATTGTGTATATGGGATTGTATTTGGTTGAACTGGATGGACTAGTGTCTTTTTTCAACTTAACTAACTATATATCACTATAATCTTATAACCACAGCAAAAGTATCAAAAAATGTTCTAATAGGTAGAAACCAAAAAGTAAACATTTTAAAGTGGAAATACACTGTACGACTAGAGATATCATATCCAAAGTTATGTGTAATTTGACAAAATAATGCAATGCCTTAGAGTGTACTCAGCTAATCTTGCAAAGTCTGCCACAGATAGGTAATTGACTAAAAAGAGGTTGTAATATACTGCTCTACATGGTATAGTATATAACTGTTTATAACAGATTTGGGAGGGATTGGAATAATTCAAGTTCCACTAGATTCCAGATTAATGTACGTATCAGAGAATGTCAACAAGAATCACCAACCAAACACGGACATACAAGACAGATGTAGTCTTCTAGTGTACAGAGATCTATGTACAAAGAGCAAATGACTCCTGCGCTTAAGGGGTGGCCTTGCGGCTGGTATCTGGAAAATGCGATTCAGGTCAAATTGTAGTAAATTCAGGCTGTGCTGCCACTCTCAATGGGTCGTGGTAACCCAAAGAGGATACTGGAAAAGAGAAATGGACAGAGGGCGCACCAGCCTAGTGCATTATCTTTAAAACAATTTATTGTAATAGACATGTATACACATTATACTCACAAAACGATTATGAAACACGGGCAATAAGCAATGAGGGACCACCAGGGGTCTCCACTGGGCATCCTCAGCTGCCGCAGGCCATGGGAGGATGTAGACCTCCAAAAAACAGCTTATGCGTTTCGGGGTGTTCCCCCTTCATCAGAGCTCTGATGAAGGGGGAACACCACGAAACGCATAAGCGGTTTTTTGGAGGTCTACATCCTCCCATGGCCTGCGGCAGCTGAGGATGCCCAGTGGAGACCCCTGGTGGTCCCTCATTGCTTATTGGCCGTGTTTCTTAATCGTTTTGTGAGTATAATGTGTATACATGTCTATTACAATAAATTGTTTTAAAGATAATGCGCTAGGCTGGTGCTCCCTCTGTCCATTTATCTTTTCCAGTACAGAGATCTATGACTTGGCCACACTAAGCAAATGTTTAGTCAAAGAGAGGTGATTTCTGTGTAATGAGAATAGAGAAATATGGAGAAAGCATGTAATCTGGGTAATTAAGTGACGAATCTAATTCCAGAACATTCTGAGCCACTGGCATTGCCACCATAAATGAATGAAAGTACCTTGAGCTGGGGGCATGGCCGGCAACCTGGAAGATGGCCAGTGTGTGATCTAGCTCCGGGGCACTTCAGCTTCCAGATGCAGCACACAGCGACAAGGGGAATCGGAAAGTAACCCTAGACCTGCGGAGACCTCCCCACCACACCCGGGAGAAAGATGAGCAAAAGGAAGTCCCAGGGCGGACCCCACAAACTAGCCGATATCCTTACCATGGCCCGAAGCTCTTGCAACCACTCTTGCTTGCCACGTGGCAAACCCTCTCACGGGAACCACAGGCTGGATATGGCAGCAGGCTCCTCACCACGCAGATCAGAGCAGGCAAGTAAACAAACCTCTCCCACCCAGAACCCCCAGAAAGCCAGGCCCCGGCTAGACCCTGCACTGCAAGACATGGATGAGGGAGCAGGGGAGGGTAACCTCATGGAGGAAGCTGGAGACCTTAATGATCCCATAAGACAGTTTCCTACCCCAGGCCAACCTATTATGGACATGACAATGAAAAGCATGCTAGTAGCCCTCTGCAGCACCCTGCATGGGGACATGCGTTCAGCAATCTCAAATATAAAGACTGAAGTAGCAGAATTGGGAGACAGGATCGACCATATGGAAAACAAAATGGGAGAATTTGCGGAAGCCCATAATGATCTAGTGGACATATACAGAGATACAGAAGACACCATTACTCAACTTAAAATGAATATTGCAGATGTACAGAACTGCTCTAGACGTTACAAACCTCACATTCAGAGGTGTTGCTGAATCAGTGCTACCTGGAGATCTGAAAAGATTTATACACCAAATGATATCCACCCTCCTCCCAGAGATTCCAGCACAATAAATCATTTTTGACCGGGCCCACAGATTACCCAAGCCTCCATTCCTCTCAGAGCACATTCCCAGGGATGTGATAGCATGGATTCATTTCTCCCATGTGAAAGAAAACCTACTCCAGCTAACAAGACAAACAAATGCACTACCAGACTCCTACGTAGGGAAAAAACTGTTCGCAGATCTCTCCCAACATACCCTGATGGCACGTAGACAACTAGTCATTATTACAAAAATGCTACAAAACCACAAAATCCTGTACAGATGGGACCCATTGGCCAAAATGATGATCACTAGAGGCAACAGACAACATGTAATCACAACACTCGATGATGAGCTCGGTCTCCTCCAAACATGGAACCTACTCCCACCCCCAGATGATCCTGTCCAGCGAAGGGGAAACAATTCTCCACCAAGTCACCCTGATGATATTTCGGATCACTGATCAATCATCTTTACACAGCGTAAATCTCACATTTGATAAGGCTATCAGCCCATTAGATCCTCAATGGGGACTTTCCTGTTAATCCCCCCTACAACACAATGCAATGGGAGCTGTCCCAATAGAGCTCAAAGAGACCCAGTTCACCTTAGAGTAGCAGCTGCTACTCAGTATTCCATTTGGATTACCCACAATTTTTTTTTCCTTTTATTGTTCTTTTTCTTTCTTTTCCTTAAGTGCAGATATGGCACAAAATGTTAGGTTTATGTGTTTTTTAGGTGTTCTGTTTTCACCTATTGTTTGGAACATGTTACCTATGTTTACCTCTTGCAGACATTCCTTGCTTTTTCAGATGAATACTCACTTTCCACAAAGTCTACCTACCACTTTAAATAGTGTCTGGAATCTACTCTACAAGCCTGAGGACCTCACTGACAGACTGTGCAAGATGACCCCATGGACATCCACTCTCCAAGATCCTGGTAACTTACCCCTCTGCATAATAATACACCCGCACCCATGCCTATCACTCTAGTTTCCCCCATGTGCTTAACAGCCCTTTTAAGCACAGGACAGCATGGAAAGAAGCAATGAAATTACATGCTGATGTTTTCTGTATCCAGGAGATATACGTCTGCACCTCCAAAACCCCACAATGCTCCCACTAGCTGTTCCCATATGTTTTTACCGCTAACGCCTCAGTTAAGAAAAAGGGAGTCCTTGTAGCCATTAGTTCATCAGCAGCCTTCTCAATGCAAGATGTCCGCACAGATCCTAAAGGACACTACATAATTTTAATATGCAATATGAATAATGTTCTTTATATGATTGTTAACCTCTATGCACCTAATGTTGGTCAGATTAGGTTCTTAAACACTCTCTATGAGAAAACAGAGGCAGTCCTGAGGGACTCACTTCCGTTGATGGGAGACTTCAACGCGATAATATACCGAACACTAGACATCTCAAAATCTAGACCCCATGTAAGACAAGCACTTCAAAACTTCCTGAGGAGAAACACACGCTGCTGAAAAAGACTATACATACTTATGAGCCCCATGGCTCATATTATAGCAGTGTCTTTTTCCTGACCTGACCTTATTGCATGAGATTCTTAAAGCCAAAATTAAGCAGATAAAATGGTCGGATCACTCTCCCATTAGTCTGACATTGACAGAGGATCATAGTGCCCTCCCAACTCGCCTCTGGTGCAATAATGCTTCTCTGTTTCATAACCGTGCTTGTAGAGAAAGACTTAATGCCCATCTTAAAGAATTTTTCCACATTAATTCAACTCCAGACTCAAAAGTGTCTAATGTATGGTGTGCCCACAAGACCTATTCCAGAGGGTTGCTGATACAAGCAGCAATGAGGGAAAGGAAATGCAGGTTGCAGTCTAAAGAATATATTCGGTCTGACCAGACTATCGAGGTTGAGCAGCCCTCCCCACCCCCCACATACACCTGTACTCAATCAGTGTCCACCATCAAATGGATATAGGAGGAGTCCCCTGTAGTGCATTTGCACATTTTTCCCAGCAAGGAGTGTTGTCTCCAAGGGTTAGAAGGGCTGGATTCATCTCTTTTTCATGGATAGTGTAGGACCCACTGATAATGGGGTACTTTGACGCAGTAGTGGGCTTGAGCACGATATGGCCATATGGTGGGACCAAACCCCCATTTTTATTTATGGACTCTCTTCAGATTTGGTAGTAATTTCTTTTGCATTTGCGCGCTATTCTTTTTTAATATACATGTCTTTTGGTTCATAGCTGCAGCAGCTTTCGAAATACATGGGTATGCTCCCCCAAAATTTTTTGCCTGTTTATTATGTATTCGGTCTGACCAGACTATCGAGGTTGAGCAGCCCTCCCCACCCCCCACATACACCTGTACTCAATCAGTGTCCACCATCAAATGGATATAGGAGGAGTCCCCTGTAGTGCATTTGCACATTTTTCCCAGCAAGGAGTGTTGTCTCCAAGGGTTAGAAGGGCTGGATTCATCTCTTTTTCATGGATAGTGTAGGACCCACTGATAATGGGGTACTTTGACGCAGTAGTGGGCTTGAGCACGATATGGCCATATGGTGGGACCAAACCCCCATTTTTATTTATGGACTCTCTTCAGATTTGGTAGTAATTTCTTTTGCATTTGCGCGCTATTCTTTTTTAATATACATGTCTTTTGGTTCATAGCTGCAGCAGCTTTGGAAATACATGGGTATGCTCCCCCAAAATTTTTTGCCTGTTTATTATGTATTCGGTCTGACCAGACTATCGAGGTTGAGCAGCCCTCCCCACCCCCCACATACACCTGTACTCAATCAGTGTCCACCATCAAATGGATATAGGAGGAGTCCCCTGTAGTGCATTTGCACATTTTTCCCAGCAAGGAGTGTTGTCTCCAAGGGTTAGAAGGGCTGGATTCATCTCTTTTTCATGGATAGTGTAGGACCCACTGATAATGGGGTACTTTGACGCAGTAGTGGGCTTGAGCACGATATGGCCATATGGTGGGACCAAACCCCCATTTTTATTTATGGACTCTCTTCAGATTTGGTAGTAATTTCTTTTGCATTTGCGCGCTATTCTTTTTTAATATACATGTCTTTTGGTTCATAGCTGCAGCAGCTTTGGAAATACATGGGTATGCTCCCCCAAAATTTTTTGCCTGTTTATTATGTATTCGGTCTGACCAGACTATCGAGGTTGAGCAGCCCTCCCCACCCCCCACATACACCTGTACTCAATCAGTGTCCACCATCAAATGGATATAGGAGGAGTCCCCTGTAGTGCATTTGCACATTTTTCCCAGCAAGGAGTGTTGTCTCCAAGGGTTAGAAGGGCTGGATTCATCTCTTTTTCATGGATAGTGTAGGACCCACTGATAATGGGGTACTTTGACGCAGTAGTGGGCTTGAGCACGATATGGCCATATGGTGGGACCAAACCCCCATTTTTATTTATGGACTCTCTTCAGATTTGGTAGTAATTTCTTTTGCATTTGCGCGCTATTCTTTTTTAATATAAAGAATATACTCACTAAAATCCAATCCCTGGAATCCCAACATAAACAAACCCTCAACCTCACTACACTAAATTAATTGATGAAATACAGACATGAACTAAGACTTCTCATGCTAACCGACCATGAATGACAGATCTGTAGCCTGAAAGCCACCCACTACTCCCAAGGAACTAAATCTGGTAAGCTCTTGGCTAACCAATTTAAAACACGCCAACTGAAAAAATCAGTAACATACCTACTAAAGAAAAGAAGAGAGAATAACTGCGCTAACTAATCAATATGAGCAGCAACTTTGTGACAAACATCTAAACAAAAATGGGATACGTAAGTTGCGCTATGGTGATATAGTGACAAATATAAACATAAATTGTTGATGTGTGATCCAATCACAAATGAATGTCCACATATACTGTCCCAATATCAAAAAAGTGTCCAAATTTCAAGAATTAATCCAGAGATCCGGAAACATCAAATGGTAAATAAACTCCCAGATATGTAGTCTCCTTACCAGATACAGGAAGAATGTTCGCCCAAATGACACAGGGATGTGTTAGATCCAACAGCCTCTGATTCAACGAACTTGTATGGTGTCTCAGTAATGTGTATCAAATGCATGTGAAAAAAATAAAAAACTTCCATAGCATAATACTGTTTAACCAATATATAGTACAGATCACCCAAAGTGTAAGCCACCACCTTCTTCGCTAACGGACAAGCAATGGATAAGAGTGAAGAGGAAAGCCACCACACTTAACTCCAATCTGCTTACCAGATATCAAATATAGAGTGCAAAAGTGAGGGGAGACAGCCAAAATAGCCACCAAGAATCAGATGGAAACCACCACTGACAACACTGCCGCTTACCAGACACTGATATTATGCAAGCCAAACAGTCTCATGGAATTATCTTCAGAGTGTATCAGGATAGCTGAACCAATCCCAGATATCAAATATATAGTGCAAAAGTGGAGGGAGACAGCCAGAAAACAGATGGAGACCGCCACCGACACCACTGCCGCTTACCAGACACTATTAGTTTGCAGGCCAAACAGTCTCATATGGTCTTCAAAGTATCCGAACCAATTGCTCCAAGTTCCCACCGACCAATAAGAAGACAAAAGCGCTCGATAGTGTAAAACCAATAATTTAATAAGTATAAAAATAAAGCAACTTACAAGCATAAAAGGTTTGAGAGCGTGGGTTTGAAATGAGCCGCCAGCCGGTTGGCTCTTCTACCCGTCCTCAGACGCAAGAAGGTGACGTCAGCACGCCGCGACCAACGTACGTTTCGTCAGATGTGACGTTCTCAAGGTACGGGCGGCGTGCTGACGACACCGCTTAAATAACACCAACAGTAGGACTCGCGCCCCATGTGACCATCAAGGGCAGATCAAACCGCCATCTTAGATGAGGTAAAGCAGCGATAATGCCCTATTACAGGCAAGATCACCATAACTAACTACTAAAAACATCATTTGTGCATTTATATAAAAAACCCAATATGGGCACATCCGAAGTATAATTAATTCCTGAGGCCTGATTAAATTAATAATCAAAACCAACTGAATAGTAGTGCCATCTACCGGTACACCTAAGTGGCTACTAGATGTAAACTAAAAACACCATCTAATATACAAATCATAGGCCACATAAGGTGTAGTGCCACTCAAACAGTATAAAACTCATATGTCTATACATACTAATAAATATAAAAAATAATTTTACATTAAACATATCTGATGATGGTAATGTATAATTAAAATTATAACAAGTGCGCTTGTAATGGGACCGTATAGGAAAGAGCAGAAAGGGGAGAAGATATATAACTTAAGAAAATATAGTGCCTGAACATATAGGTCCTCTTCAAGGAATGCTATACTGCCATCTCTGAAGATTAATAAAATTAATAAAATTAAAGTATCCTTAAGCTGTGTCAATGAATGCATTGACAGCAGTGTCAGCGTTAAGTCCATACGGGGTATAGGTTCTAACCCTATGGATCCACGACATCTCAATTCTGGAAATGCTTCGTACCAATGGTTCACCCCTCCAATTGGGGGGAAATTTATCTATCCCTAAAAACATCACATTCCTGGGGTCCTTATTGTGTGCAATCAAGAAATGCTTACATACTGAATGTCTGTCGAAGCCTATCCGTATATTCGCAATGTGCTCATTCAGACGGACATTCAGAGGGTGCTTAGTCCGCCCTATATACTGTAGCCCGTACGGGCACTGGAGCAGATAAACAACTCCAGTGCTCGTGCAGGAAATAAAGGGACTTATCTTGAAAGTCTTCCCATTGCTGGTTGAGACAAATTCCTTGGTGTTTTTTTGCCTAATGCAATTCAAACGGCACACCTGGCATCTATTACACCTATAGTAACCTTTTAGCTGTTCTAAAAAGGTTGGCTGTCTTGTAGGTGACTCAATAACATACTACTACTAAAACCAGGTACCAATTCTAAAATCTTTCACCCAAAGTAAATAGCAAACTCTTTCTGGGACTATTACAATGCCTTATATAACCTTTAAACAGACCCCAATACTACTCAACCCAGCACGGAAGCCATACAAAAATACCTCACCTCCCTCAATCTCCTAACCATAGACGAAGAAACTCTACAAAACCTAAATTCCCCTATGACATGGCTGAAATTTCTAAAGTCATCAAATCCCTTCCTAACAATAAATCTCTAGAAGCGGACGGATTATCTTTAGAATACTCTAAGACCTTTCAGACAGTCTTAATCCCACACTTACAAAATGTATTTGAGGAAGCTGCAACCTCCGGATCCTTCCCCGATGAAATGCTTAAAGCAACTTTTATTACCCTGCCAAAACCAGGGAAGGAGCCAATGAGTCCACAAAACTTCCACCCCATCTCGCTCTTAAACAAAGACTTGAATATCTTTGCAAAAATAATAGCAAACAGACTGGCAGATATTACCTCCTCACTAATTAATATGGACCAGGTTGGTTTTGTAAACACCCGCCAAGCCTCAGACGGCACTATGAGGATGATTAACCTCCTTACAACAATGGAATCTAGGGGAAAGCCTGTGGTCTTCCTAACATTAGATGTTGAGAAGGCTTTTGAGCGGGTCCATTGAGAGTACCTCAGAAAAACTCTCCAAACCTTTGGCATACAAGGCCCCATATTCACAGCTATCTCAGCATTATGCTCCCGGCCCTCTGCCCAAGTGTACACATTCAACACCTTGTCAGACTCATTTGGGATCTCTAATGGGACTAGACAAGGGTGCCCTCTATCCCCAATCATTTTCACTCTTGTAATGGAACCATTTGCCGAATCCATTTGACAAAATCCCCAGATACAAGGAATCAACATAGCTGAATATCCACACAAAATTGGGCTCTTTGCAGACAATGTCCTCCTGACCCTAACAAACATGGCTCCTTCCCTTCCCTGAAAATATATATAACTAATGCCGCCACAATCCAAGCTTCTGTAGAGGCCTGGACTTCTACTCTCCAAAGAATACCTCACAATGACTCTCCCAGAGCCAAAAGGAACTCTTTAACAGCATATGAATATCTAATCCCCTTATTCTCAGTTGGTTCAAGATCCCAATTAGGACAACTAGCCCTAGAAAAGATGAAAACCTCACAGGACAAGAATATTCTATATAAAGTGGCTCAAATAAAGCACTTCCATAGATGCTATCCCCCCTCATACGTAAATGTCAAAGATGCCATTTGGTCTTTCTATACTAACACCAGAGCTTCAAGGATAGGCATAACTTGGTTCTATAAATACTTGAACTGCCAACAAACCACCTCAAATTATTAAATGGGGGGGGGAGTGGCTAAGCTATGGAGCCGTGAGGACACGAGGCAGAGGAGCTCCCTGAGCTAGTGGTGTGATCCAGCCTTCACAGCCAGCGTCTGCACACGCCACCCCAGACCTGCATCCCGCCGGCATACATGTCCATTGCCGAACCCTGGGAACCACCGCAACCACCGAGCAGACACCTGGACATATCGTCCTACTTCCTCCGGCGACCCGCAGGCCCGCAAGGCAGAGCGGGTTCCAAGATGGCTCAAATGCGTCCGGCAGCAGCGGGTCCGGTGTCCCAAAAAAAATCGGCAGCTAAAGCAATCCTGGCTCAGGAGCTGGCGGATGAGGTGATACTAAGGAGCCCCCCGCTATCTACCCCCCCCCCCCCCCGGAACGTGCAGCGAAACTAACATACAGGCCACAGATCCAACTGCATCAGCCTCAGCCACCGCAGACAACTAAGTGGAGAGACTTCTGCGCCTCAATTCCTACTAAACAGGATATCCATGAAATGGCTGCCACAATAGTAAGTGACTTGAAAGCTGAAATAAACTCTATTAAATTGAAAATAGATGAAACAGATGCCAGGGTTAACGCAGTGGAGGTGGTGCAATTTAAGCATGAATACAGAATTTCGGCTATTGAAAATATACAGGAAGTTTTTCAAAAGCAACTTACCATGATTTTGCTGCAGCAAGACGATATACAAAATCGCAGCCGTAGAAACAACATTCGGCTACGAGGGCTGTCAGAAGGAATTGGGGGCCATGAGTTAAAGTCCGTAGTGATGGGGATTTTCAATAATTTATTGGGAAACCCCCTTGAGGACATTATTGAAATCGATAGAGTCCACAGGGTGAAAGCCCCGCAGAGGGAGGATAAAGATCTGGTGTCAGATGTTATAATTAGAATCCATTTCTATTCAGTCAAAGAGGAGATAATGAGGCGGGCGTGGGCCCAGAATCCATTGGAATATGAAGGCATGAATATCAAATTGCTACCAGACCTTTCCCGGAACACACTTCGCATGAGGGCATCATTGAAACCCTTGTTGGAGGTCATACGGAATAAAGGGGCCACGTATTACTGGGGCCACCCATTTCATTTGATTGTAATAAAGAATGCAAATACTTTCATCTTGAAATGGCCTGATCAGTTACAGGACCTTTTTTCTTTTCTTAAGTCCCCTCCTATTGAAGTGGAAGATTGGCTTCTCATTTTGGGAGGGCAAAATACTTGGAGAGCTGGAAGAAGTCGATATCCGAATCGCCGGAGAAAGCAAAGGGAAAGGACTTCAACTGAAACTGTCAGTTCCCCTATCCTGCCTAGTCAGGATGGAGGGACTTAATTAGGATATTTTCTCTGATTGCATAATTGTAGAATGAGGATGAGAAGAGAAGGGGGGTGGATGGTTGGGGTCTCCTGGGCTAATGGGGTCTGGGGCGGTGTGTGGGAGATCATTGGAGGTTAACAACATCCTGTTAGGGTAAACAGGATTGGTTTGTTTTTGTATAATATGGGAGGCTGGCGCCCATCGGAATGGGTCTCCTTAATCTTGGATATTTTTTTTTTCTTTAGTTACGGTTTTTTATCATTTTTTCTTAGATACTATCCATAGACACATGCATAAGTGGATAAAACGGGGGTCTTTTTGATCCTAGGATATTCTATTTTGCAGTGTTTTTATTTTTCATTTTTTGCTTTCCTTAGCCCCTAGGTGTCCAGGTATCCACTTTTCCCCACAATAGATAGTGCCTGGTTGCGCTGG
The DNA here is from genome assembly GCF_965119305.1 of Pelophylax lessonae. NCBI lineage: Eukaryota > Metazoa > Chordata > Amphibia > Anura > Ranidae > Pelophylax > Pelophylax lessonae. Next base: position 70,698,199 of record NC_138769.1, read on the forward strand.
GTTAATATTTAACCATTTATTAGTGTATCTTAGTAAGTATAGTCGGTGTTTCCCCTTTGGGAATTTTTTTTTTTTTTTGTGCGTTTTTTTTTTTTTGTGCTGTTGATGTATTAGTGTGGGCCGGGGATTGTCAAACATGGGACCCGGAACAGGCATGGTGGGACACATGATCACTGGGTGTAAAATGATTACCCTAAACACTAGAGGCCTTTCCACACCCCAGAAACGATGGAGACTGTTGGGGGATCTGAGAAGGGAGTCCACTCATATAGCTTTCATCCAAGAGACTTATTTTCGCAAAGACTCCCTTTCCCAGGTTTCACAATGGAGATTTTCCTAGGTCATATCATGCCCCATCCCCTATCCCAAAGTCTAAGTGGGTCAGTATTTTGATTTCTAAATCCATGGCCTGGTCATTCAGGGAAGAAAAAGCAGATCCCCTGGGCAGATATTTATTGATCAAGGGGTATATAGGGCGAACAATGCTTACATTTCTAAATGTATACTTTCCTAACTCTGAGCATCTAGGGTTCTTACAGAAGTTACTCCCGATAGTCCTTGAGTTCCGAGAGGGACACTTGGTAATGGGGGGCGATTTCAATTATGTAGCTGAGCCACTTATTGATACATCCAGGAAGGTATCTAGTATGTCCTATGTACGTTTACGGAAATTGCAACGAGAAATCTCTCTCCTGGATCTTGTTGACTCATGGAGGTTGATGCATTCGGGAGAGAGAAACTATACATTCTACTCGCCAGTCCACAGTGCCTACACACGTATTGATCGTATCCTTGTGACTCAATTAGATCTCCCTCTGGTCAGGGCATCTGATATAGAGGACTTTTCCATCTCTGATCACACACCTGCATATGTGACGATAGAGTGGGAAAACAGTATACCCAGACCTTCTACTTGGCGCTTAAATGAAGCTATACTTCAATCTCAGGAGAGAGAGACACAATTAGATGAGGCATTGGCTACCTATTTCTTGGAAAATACAACCGACTCCATTACGCCGTCAGTCTTATGGGAGGCACACAAATGTGTAATTCGGGGGGTACTTATACGTATAGGTTCCCAATGTAAAAAAGAGCAGGAAAAAAAGTTAAAGATCTACTGTTTAAGATAGAGACCCTGAGCCAACAGCATAAGATGTCCTTGGCGGAGTCACCTTTGACTCCTCTTACAAATGCAAGAGAGGAGCTGAATGGTATTTTGTTCCAGAGGACAATAAGAGCAATGTTATGGTACAAACGGTATTGCTATGAATACTCAAATAAACCCGGGTTAATGTTGGCACGGGTACTTAGGGGTCCTAGGAGACATACCCACATCTCTCGAATGCAAAGAAAGGGGGGCGGAGAGTTACATACCTCATTAGATATTGCTGCCGAGTTTTGTTCTTTTTATAAATCTTTATATAATCTCCCGAAACGTGGAGAGGGAAAAAAAGGTTTTCCATCAAAGGAAAAGGAACAAATAGAGGAATACTTGCAAGCCTCAGGGATGCCCTCTCTGACAGAGGAACAGGCACATGCTCTAGAAGGGGAGAAATCGGAAGAAGAATTATACCTTGCCATTGCACAGACAAGACCACGCAAAGCTCCTGGGCCAGATGGATTCACTCTATCCTATTACCAGAAGTTTAAAAAGCGCCTTACTAAACCCTTATTACAACATTTTAATGCGGTTAGAAAGGATGCAGGGTTCCCACCTGACTCTTTAAGAGCATATATTGCTCTTATTCCTAAAGAAGGGAAGGATCCCTTATTATGCAGCAGTTATCGTCCCATATCGTTGTTAAATTCCGATACTAAATTGTTCTCTAAGATCTTAGCCAATCGTTTCTTGCCGCACATTCCCCGCCTGGTGCATTTTGACCAGGTGGGTTTTGTGCCAACACGAGAGGCACGGGACAACACGATACGGGCAATAGACCTTATCCATTTGGCACGGAAATAAAGAAGCAAACTGGTCTTGTTGTCAATGGATGCAGAAAAGGCTTTTGACAGGGTGACATGGAGCTTTATCCATGCCAACCTGTCACATATTGGGTTGGGGCCTAGAATGCTTCAGTACATTTTGGCCCTTTATTCTAATCCGTCGGCTGCTGTGCGGATAAACGATTGGACGTCCAACTACTTTTTAATTACTAATGGTACTCGACAAGGGTGCCCGGTATCTCCTTTGATAGTTGTTTTGAGTCTGGAACCCCTGCTGTGTCAGATACGAAGCTCCCCAAACATAACGGGGGTGCTGGCTTCTGGCGACCAACATAAGGTGGCCACATTTGCGGACGATCTTATGTTCTTTGCCACCAGCCCGGTTACCTCCCTACCGAACATTTTGGATGCCCTTAAGACGTATGGTAACTTGTCAAATTACAAGATAAATTTAACAAAATCCGTAGCTTTAAATATATCTCTATCGGATCGAGAAGAACAGCTTTTACGAATGTCTTTCCCATTTCAATGGGGGGATATATCATTGCAATACTTAGGAGTGCAGATTACGGCTGACCCTTTGGATCTGTATAGAAAAAACTACCTCCTATTGGTGAGTAAAATCAAAATGGATTTGCGATGTTGGCAAAATTTGACCTTAACGTGGTTTGGCAGATGTAGCGTGCTTAAAATGAACGTGCTTCCCCGGATTTTATATATCATGCAGACTATCCCGGTCTCTGTTCCAGCTGATTTTTTTTAGCTAATCAAGAGCCTATTTTGCTCATTTATTTGGGCAAAGAAATCCCCAAGGATTGGAATGCAGACTTTGTTTTTGCCGAAGGCAAAAGGCGGGATAGTGTCTGCCGGATATCCTCAGGTACTACAGGGCGATCCACATGGCAAGAGTAGTGGACTGGTATGGCAACCAGGGCACTAAAAGGTGGGTAGAGTTGGAGATTGGGGAATCTGGCCAGCTGACCCCGCCGGCTCCTTGGTCAGTCTTTTCTCCTAAAGATAATATTTTAGTGCATCCAACAATAGGGGCAACCCTAAGAGAAACCAAAAGAATTCAAGCTCATTCAAAGGTCGCGCCTTCCCCGTCTCAGATGACACCCATACTGGATAACCCTGAATTTCCCCCAGGTTGTACCAATGCCAAAATATGAAATTTAGCACAACAGGGTAACGTTCGCCTACTCGACGTATGGCAACGGGAGCGCCCACCTTCATTTGAGGAAATCAGGGAGTGGTCGGGTGGTTCACTAGACCACCTAAGTGCCTATCAGTTGGGCCATTTTATTCGGGCATTTCAGCTAAAAGGATATACTCAGCGGGATTTGACCCCATTAGAAAAAATATGTTTATCAGGTGAATCTCCTAAACATTTGATATCAACGTTTTGCGTAATTTTAATAGAGGAGACGGAAGCCCAGCCGTTATGGTTTCTTCGAAGATGGGAACAGGAGCTAAATATTAGTTTGTCTGAGGAACAAATTAATACAATTTTGAACCTAGTACATAGGTCGTCGATGGAAAGTAAAATACAGGAACTGGGATACAAGATTCTTGTTAGATGGTACAGGTTCCCCTCAGTGCTGAAAAGAATAAAGGCGACCCAGGCGAGGACATGTTGGCGCTGTGGACTGGCTGAGGGAACTATGATACACAGTTTTTGGGAATGTGCGCTTCTACGGCCCTTCTGGCAAAAAGTGGCCTCAGTAATTAAATTATTAACTAATGTAGATGTACAGGATAATCCGGCATTGTGCCTATTACATACGACTCAAATTTCAATTAAGAAGTCCTTGACCCTCCGTCTTCTCAATGCGGCCAAGGCGTGTGTACCTGTTTTTTGGAAACAAATTGTTCCACCACCAGATAACTTATGGATCTCAAAAGTAAACGAGATACACAAAATGGAAGTGCTTACTGCCGCATTGAGTAACACGGAAGAGGTGGTCAGGGAACGATGGAGGCCTTGGGTTTATTTTTTGGGTACTGACCCCCTCTTTAGCGGAGTCTGAAAGTTGGGGTGAGGTGTTTAATTCTGTTAATTGGGGGCCCGATAAGTACATCGGTAACAAGGAAAAATGGTATAGGCCTTCGAAATGTTATGTATAATAGGGTAAATCAGGGGTAAAAACCATAGAAAGGCAAGGTGATAAAGTATATACGATATGGCGATGCTACAGAGTTTGGTATAACAGGTTACACCAGGGGCAAAAACCATAGAAAGGCAAGGTGATAATGTATTTACAACACGGTGATGTTACAAAGCTTGGGAATTAGTTTATCTTTGAATGACAGTGGTCTTCTGATGGTGAGTGTTCCCCATGGAAAATGATCCTGGAGAGGGACCAAGGGGCCCAGTTTGTTTAACAGTTGCCCACTGATAATCCCCGGCCCTCACGATGATACTATGGAGTGTACTGAACATTACATGTTATATTTTAGAACGGCACATATTTCATGATGTAGTTTAATTTGAATTGATTTGCTAGGGATTTTTGTGAAAGATTTTAGCATTTATTTATTTATTTATTTTGTATTTTTTTTTTTTTTATATGATATCCATTTCTCCCCCCCCCCCCCTCATTTAGGCCCCCTCCGAAAAACACTGGATGTGATGTGTTTTTTTTTTTTTTGAGTGATATGTTGACACGGTGACTAAATGACAAGGGAAAGGTGGGTTGCACTTTCCCCTATATCACCTTTTTTTTTTTTTTTTGTCTTCTTTTTCACTTTTTCACGTTTTTCACATTTTCACTATTAAGTATGATTGCAATATATAGTGTCTTGCCTTATTTCACTTCACGGAATGTATATGACTGGGGGGAATTTATGTAATATTTTCTTTTTTTTTTTTTATGTTTTTTTTTTTTAATGTTTATTTTTTTGTTGTGATATTATATATGTATTTTGAAATAATTAATAAAAGATTTAATTTAAAAAAAATCATTAAATGGTAAAATGAATTACAGACAGAATACCCTCTTGCAGAATGGAACAAGGCACTTTCCACAACCCTAAAATCAACCCACTGTACTTCACATTGGGAAAGTGCTATAAAAATAGTTTATGGGTGGTATTTGACACCAGTCAAACTTAAACGTATGTTCCCTGATACCTTACATGTATGTTGGCGCAAATGTGGTCAAGTTGGTGACTTGTACCACACCCTATGGGCATGCAAGGCCCTGAGGAGCTTTTGAAACTCAGTGTTTAACCTAATCTCACATGTAACTGGGACATTTACTGCACCACACCACTCCCTAGCACTTTTTGGAATGCTGCTTGACTGCTTCCCCAAACAATATCTAACAATGCCCTCACATATACTAATAGCTGCCCGAATGATAATAACAAGCAAATGGAAACAGGAGTTAGCAGCGAACATATTTGAAGTTATACATAGAGTGAATATCCAATACACATGTGAAAAACATATAGCGGGTCTAAACCATTCTTTGCACATATTAGAACAAAAGTGGATGACATGGATTAAAGAGTTTAAACTATACCACATCTGAGATATCTTTCATTTTACTTCTCTGTCAAATATTTTTGAGTTGATTTGATCTCGAGCTGTCTGATATTGAGCCCCTCTGACCACTAGAGAGATTATGAGAGGACTAGATAACCCAGACGCCTCGATAATAGATTACGCATATAACCTTTTGTTACACACCAATAAACACATGAATAAGTATCCTAAATAATATATACTTTGACTGAATGTAAATGCAAGACACAGTTCTGTAATATTCGTTTACCATACCATTCCGTTATACCGTTTACTTTTCTGCTAAATGTATGCAAGGAATTGCTATGTTATGCAAAACCCAATACAAATGATTGAAATAAGAGTACCAAGACCAGGGAATACATGGAGAATATTTCAGAGGAATTGGGATGATGGTAGATTCTAAAAAAATCTAATTTTTTGTCTGGTGATGTCAATGCCAATCAATAATTCTAGCTAAGTAAATTTCAAAATAGTATTGTCGGAAATCCGATAAACCAATGCCCTCTTGATCCTTAGGTTTAGTGATGAAATGAAACCAAATTCTCCGTTTCTTATGTGCCCATAAGAATTGGATTTACAGGGATTGAAGGCATTTAAAAAATTGGAAGAACATGCAGCAAATAGAACAGTTTCAAAAGAACCGTCATTTTAATTATTGCTGCTCTCCAAAACCATGAAAAGTATTTTTTAATTCCATGATTCAAAGTCTTCTTCCATTGATTTGAGGAGAGGCATGAAATTGTAGTCAAAGAGGGATGAGAATTTGGGTGTTAACCATATACCTAGATATTTTAATGTCTTGGTCTCCCATTTAAAGGGGCAAATTTGTTGGACTGGGGCTAGGGACTCCTGAGGTAAGGTAAGATTTAGGGCTTCATTTTTATTTAAAAATAAATTACATTTGGTGTCATTTATTTTTAAGTTTGGTATATACCCAAAAAGGTAAAAGCTTGTATTAGGCTAGAGATAGAGGTATGTGGCAAGTCATGAATAATAGTAGGTAGTGTTCATAGGCAGCTGTCTTGTATTCCTTCCCCTGAACTACAAAGCCTTTTTTAGAGTTATTCAAATTGACTATTCTACTAAAGAGTTCCAGCGTCAATATAACAAGAAGGGATGACAGCGGGCATCCTTGTCTAGTGCCATTCTGAATGTGCACCTGTTCTGAATAAATATCATTCACTTTAATCTTAGCCCTAGGGCCCCTCTACAGAGTGGAATTCCAAGACTGTATGTATTCATGAAAGACAGAAGTTGTCAGACAAATCTGATTTCTTTTTTATCAGGACATAAGTAAAACTTTGGGCAGAGGGGTGGCTGTGGACGTAGTATACTTGCATTTTGCAAAAGCGTTTGATGTAGTTCCCCACACAGCTAATGTGTTAGGTAAGTCTACATGCTTGCAAAAATCAGTTTGTAAATTGATAGAAAACTGGCTAAAATACCAAATTCAGAGAGTAGTGTCAATGATTTTTAGTGTGAATGGCCTAAGGTTATCAGTGGTGTACCCCAAGGTTCAGTGTTGGTATCCCTACTTTTTAATGTATTTATAAGTGATATAGGGTCTGGGATTAAAAGTACTATTTCAGTCTTTGCAGATGACATCAAGCTATGCTTTGAAATACCGTTCTTACACAATGTCTCCAACTTTCAAGTTGACCTCAATTTACTTTGGCAGCTATGTGGCAGATGAGGTTTAATGTTGATAGATGTAAAGTTATGTAGTTGGGGGCTAAGAATATGCATGCATCATACATACTAGGAGGAGTACAACTGGGGGAAACAATAGTGGAGAAGGATCAGGTTGTTTTGGTCCTTTCTCATATTAAGAGAGGTATAGAGTCCAGACAGAGAGAGATATCATTTTGCCCCTGTACAAATCATTATTAAGACCTCATCTGGAATATGCAGATCAGTTTTGGGCACCAGTTTACACTTTCTCGGGAAACAGGAGAAAGTGCAGAGAAGGGCTGCCGAACTGATAAGAGGTATGGAGGAGCTCATCTAAGGAAAGATTAGAGGAACTGAATTTATTCTCTCTTGAGAAGAGGAGTTTAAAGAGGGTTATGATCAACATGTATAAATACATAAGGGTCCATATAGTGAACTTGGTGTCGAGTTATTAACTATAAGGTCAGCACAGAGGACAAGGGGCACTCCTTACATTAGGAGAAAAAAAAAGATTTATTCTCCAAATACAGAAAGGCTTCTTTACAGTAAGATCTGTGAAAATGTGGTATAAGTGTATATGTGCAACACCGCGCTATTTCTATTATTGAATAGAGCAGCTTGCATTACAATGGACAAAACATTGCAACAAAATGATGATAAAAAGTGCAGCGCTGAGAAAATATCAATACATTTGAAAATATAAAAATTTATTGTAAAGTGCAAAAGTGCCAACAATAAAGTCCATATAGTGTAAATAAAGTCCACAACAATATATAATGTAGAATGAAATTGGAATGAAGATCCCGGTGCAAACTTTGTGATATTAGTTAGTCATGCCTCCAAACGTGTTTCACTTCACTCAGTTCACTCTAAATCTGCCTGTATGCGTGTCACAACTCAGTCCAGTCGAGTGTACTGCGCATGTGTCACCAGGAACCTCACAATAGGCACGCACCAATTTTGGCTGAAATCAGTGCCCCGCAACCAATTCTTACGACCGCGACAAAACTGTTCAACCATTTTCAATTTTAAACAACAGGCCTTAGTGTTGAAACACATAAGAGGAATACAGGATCCCTGTGTTCATTTGTCAGGGAACTACCAATATCCTGGCGAATCAGCGTAATGGCGCTTGGTGCCAAATGGCCTATTTAAAGCCAGCAGCCTCAACAACTAGTTGCTGGATGACCAACAGCCTCCCGTGTTCCCTGTGCCTTGTTAACCTGCTGATCTTGACTTCTCGTTGCCGACCCGGACTGTTTGACTTTGCTTCTCCTGGCTCCTGACCCCTTGGCTTGCTCTTGGATTCCTGTTGTCTTCTCCAATACTTGACCTCGGCTTGGCTCCTGACTTCGCTCCAGTATTCTCCCAGTCTGTTGCTGTTTGCACCTTGTAACTGCCTGGTTTGCCAAAGTGTTCCAGACCTGCTGGGGACTTCTCAACAAGTTGGTTCCTGCTTTCATCTGGTCATCCCAATCGGCAACCCGTGCTACTTCAGGCACAGCACTCCCTGTCCCACTTCCAGGGGTGCTCTCAATTAAAAACATATTAGATTTATGAGTTGAGGTCCTTTTTCCCCCATGGTATGAATGTGAAGTGGGACATCAACTCATCAATAAGACCTAATGCCCTTTGGTTTCTTGCATTAATTGTTTCTGAAATTTCTAATATTTACATAGCTTTCTCTTTTTTTGTAATATAGATTCATAACATCCCAGGAGTGGGCTTATAGCAACTAAATTTCAATTTGGTACACAAAGCCAATTCTCTTTTTTTAGTATTATCCAATTATTACATTTTTGTCAATTTATTCAATTAGAGTGGGTTTGTCTTTTTTCTTTTTTTTTTATATTCAACACACACTTTTTACATATTTTTATTATTCATACATTTTTTATATAATACACACATATCTGTCTAGGATTACATGTAGTATTCCCAACACTCCATGCTTTAGATATTTTTTTTTGTTTCATCCATGCACTCTATTTTCTTCTGTTTTTTTGTTCCTACTTTTATTTACTAGGATATATTTAGTATTTTTTTTTTATTTTTTCTTTATTTTAATTGTATTCCTATTTTTTTTTAATTGTAATTTTAATTTTTATTGTTATTTTTATTTTTTATTTTCATTTTTATTCCTAGTCTTTTTTCTTTTATTTCCATATTACTTTTAATTTAGTGTATTTATTTTTGGCATTTATTTTCAAATCTATTTTATTTACATTTTTTTTTTACATTTTTATTTATTCTTTATTTTATATTATTTATTTTTTATGTTTTATTTTGTTTTATTTTATTATTTTAGTTTTCTTTTTTCCTTTTTTTGATTTATTTCATTATCTTATTCATTCAAACACTCTGGTTGCATTGTTTGTTCCATGTGAGTTCCAAAGGTATGGGGAGGTGTTACTCTGGAATCTATCCCATTGTGGGACTATGATTTGACAGCGACATCCACGTCTTCTGATTGTGTTCACACTCTTTTTTCAATTTCATAGTCTATTGTGGAGTCAGCTGAATGTATAAGATGGTTAATAAAGACCTTTTAAAGGGCATGAGGGATCTGGGCTGCTGTAATAGATTCTGAAATCCCCCTCACTCTCAAGGTATTTCGTCTGCCTCTGTTGTCCAGGTCTTCCAAATGTCTGTTCATTTAATTTAAGTGCTGGGAGTGGGAGACACTTGTTCTAATCTCTGTATAGCTCTGTCTCTGCAATTTTCAGCATTCTCTGTGGAGGTTAGCTGCTCTGTGAGAAAAAAAATGTCAGCTTTCAGGTCGGTGATGGCTACAGCCAAAGAGCTTTTAATATCAGCTTCAATAGTGGTCATATGGGCAAATGTAAAAGGTGGTCTGTGTGTGCAGCTTCTCTCACCGTATCCTCTGATGCTGATTGGGAATCCTTACTGAAGTCCTCCTCGCGTCGTGCTGGCGCCATCATGACTGCTGAGCTTTGAAGATGTTGGAGATGTTCCTGGAGGTAGAGGACACGGAAGTGCCACAAGTGCGACTGTGGTGTGTGCCATAGTAGTTTAGTTTGCCCATACTGTGCCTCGCGGCTGACAGGGAGGGGAGGTAAGATGTTGCTAGGACTGAGGAGTTCCACTAATGTGCTGCCATCTTCGCCGCTCTCCAGGCCGTGCCCCCTGAAATTGCATTTGTCTATCCTGTGTTCACTGTCCTTTTACTTTTGTCTAGCCCAATTTTCTTTTCAGAGCTTTTACCTTTTATTAAAACCCATTTAAAAGGTCCAGGTGTGTTGGTGTCACTCAGGTCCAGGTGTAGGGCGAGTCATCACCAGAGCAGGGAAGGAGGGAGTTGCGCTACACGATCTGTATCATAAAAAAAAAAAAGGATAATTGATCAGCTTAAGATTTGAAGTGGTTTACTGGGGTTATGGTGAAAGCTATCAGCCACAACCCCAGTATTTTTTTAAACATTGCTCACCAGTGTTTTTTGGGCTTACCATTCAAACCGGTGAGCTCGGGGAATGTTCCGACGGTGCAGCCAGCTGGTCCAAGAGGCAATCAAAGAGTAGATCATCTTTTATTGTCTCTATGGCCTTGGAGAACCAGAGCAACATCATGAAGTCACTACGGGTCTAGGATGGGTGTTTTTTTTTTTTTTTAGCTTTTGCTTTTAAAGGTAGAGAAGAGATTCTGGGTCTTTTTGATCTCCAGATCTCTCCGAACTAGTGGAGGGTGACCATTTATGGGTATTAAAAACACATGAGGTCAGGTCAAATTTTAGAAAGATTGATATCAAAAAGGCAGCAGGACCAGGCAGGGTATCAGGCCTTATAGTGAGGGGATGTGCAGACCAGTTGGCAGGTGTTTGGACTGATATACTGAATCTGTCACTGAAGCAGGCTGCAGTGTGTTCTTGTTTTAAATCTACTACTATTTTCCCAATGCCTAAAAAATCTGCAGTAACATGCTTAAAACGATTACCGGCCAGTTGCCCTAACTTCTATTATCATGAAATGTTTTGAGAGGCTTGTATTATTACATCCTAAGGCAAGCATTCCTGTGGATCTGGGTAAGTATCAATTTGCCTACCGTGCAAACAGATCCACAGATGATACAATTTCTATTGCATTGCATACTGCCTTGACACATCTTGAGCACTCAGACACATATATTAGGATGTTATCCATTGATTTTAGCTCAGTATTTAACACGGTATTCCCTAACAAATTAGTGAAAAAGTTAAAAGCTTAGGGCCTATATCTATTGCTGTGCTCATGGATTATAGATTTCCTAACAAACAGACCACAAATCATGAGAATAGGAGTTAAGGTGTCTAATACTACTATTTTGAATACAGGGGTACCCCAGGGATGTGTGTTAAGTCTGACTGTTTACATTGTTTACATACGACTGTACTCCCATACATGCGTCTAACACTATAGTGAAATTTGCTGATGACGCCACTTTAGTGGGACTCACACGAGATAATGATGAGACAGCTTATAGGCAGGGAATTCAACATATGGTTGAGTGGTGTGGAGGAAAATATTTAATACTCAATATTGCAAAAAATAAAAAAAATAATAGTGGATTATAGGAGATCAAGAAAGACCAATCATTGTCTGGTATATATAGGTGGTGAGGAGGTGGAAAGGGTGGACACTATTACATTTTTGGGAGTGCTTATACAGTATATCACAAAATTGAGTACACCCCTCACATTTTGGTAAATATTTTATTATATCTTTTCATGTGACAACACTGAAGAAATGGCACTTTGCTATAATGTAAAGTAGTGAGTGTACAGATTGTATAACAGTGTAAATTTGCTGTCCTCTCAAAATAACTCAACACGTTGGGCCCAACGTGTCAATATTTGGTGTGACCACCATTATTTTTCAGCACTGCCTTAACCCTGTTGGGCATGGAGTTCACCAGAGCTTCTCAGGTTGCCACTCGGCAACGAACGACATCACGGAGCTGGTGGATGTTAGAGACCTTGAGCTCCTCCACCTTTCATTTGAGGATGCCCCACAGATGCTCAATAGGATTTAGGTCTGGAGACATGCTTGGCCAGTCCATCACATTTACCCTCAGCTTCTTTAGCAAGGCAGTGGTCATCTTGGAGGTGTGTTTGGGGTCGTTATCATGTTGGAATACTGCCCTGCGGCCCAGTCTCCAAATGGAGGGGATCATGCTCTGCTTCAGTATGTCACAGTACATGTTGGCATTCATGGATCCCTCAATTAACTGTAGCTCCCCAGTGCCGGCAGCACTCATGAAGCCATAGACCATGACACACCCACCACCGAGCTTGACTGTAGGCAATACATACTTGTCTTTGTACTCCTCACCTGGTTGCCACCACACACGCTTGACACCATCTGAACCAAAAAAGTTTATCTTGGTCTCATCAGACCACAGGACATGGTTCCAGTATTCCATGTCCTTAGTCTGCTTGTCTTCAGCAAACTGTGGGCTTTTTTGTGCATCATCTTTAGAAGAGGCTTCCTTCTGGGACGACAGCCATGCAGACAAGTTTGATGCAGTGTGCAGTGTATGGTCTGAGCACTGACAGGCTGATCCCCCACCCCTTCAACCTCTGCAGCAATGCTGGCAGCACTCATACATCTACTTCCCAAAGACAACCTCTGAATATGACGCTGAGCACGTGCACTCAACTTCTTTGGTCAACCATGGCGAGGCCTGTTCTGAGTGGAACCTGTCCTGTTAAACCACTGTGTGGTCTTGGCCACCATTCTGCAGCTCAGTTTCAGGGTCTTGGCAATCTTCTTATAGCCTAGGCCATCTTTATGTAGAGCAACAATTCTTTTTTAAAGATCCTCAGAGAGTTTTTTTGCCATGAGGGGCCATGTTGAACTTCCTGGGACCAGTATGACAAAGTGAGAGCGATAACACCAAATTTAACACACCTGCTCCCCATTCACACCTGAGACCTTGTAACACTAACGAGTCACATGACACAGGGGAAAGAAAATGGATAATTGGGCCCAATTTGGACATTTTCACTTAGGGGTTTACTCACTTTTGTTGCCAGAGGTTTGGACAATAATGGCTGTGTGTTGATTTGTTTTGAGGGGACAGAAAATGTACACTGTTATACAAGCTGTACACTCACTACTTTACATTGTAGCAAAGTGTAATTTCTTCAGTGTTGTCACATAAAAAGATATAATAAAATATTTACAAAAAATGTGAGGGATGTTTTCACTTTTGTGAGATATTGTAACAAGAGAGTTGTCATAGTCTCAAAATACTTTTTTACTAATGAAAAAAATCACAGCAGAGAGTGTTTTTCCTTCGGAAACTGAAGCAGGCTGGATTGCCCTTAAGGCTTCTGGTCAATTTCTATCATTGTACCATTGAGAGTATTCTTCTCCACTGCGCAGTATTGTGGTATGCCAGCTGCAGGGCAGAGGATAAGAAGTGCCTGTCTCTTTTGGTAAAAAAAAAGCACAGAGAATCATAGGAACAGAGCTAATCGAATTTGAACACAGCATATGACAGCCAATTAAAAAAGCAGGCAAAAACTATTAGTAGTGATCCAACACACCCAGGTTACAATGTGTTTGTTTTGTTCCCATCCGGGAAAAGATATAGGAAACCTAAAACCCACACTAATCGCTTAAAGAATATCTTTTTCCCTAGGGCTGCATTGTCTATAACCCCACCAGGTACAGCATTTTAGAAATTTTATGTGGAATTTTTATTTTTTTTAAAAAGCATTTTATTTTATTCAATTATTATTTATTATTATTTTATTTTGTTTTATATAAACAGATATGTGGGTATGTATTAGGAGTATGCATGTGTGGTTTTATTGGGAAGTTGCAAAGAGTATTCTGATAAATATTGTTGTATGTATACACTGACAATAAAGTAAATAAATAAAGTAAATAAAGAGGACCTGCCATCCTTAACTGCAAGGAATGTTTTCATTCTTTGTAATAGGAATAAAAGTGATAAAAAAAAAAAAAAATAGTAATAGTAAAACAAAAAAGAATTTTTTTTTTTTAAACGCCCCCATATTCCATGCTACACGCAGAAGCAAGCGCATACATGAGTCTATAGTCATATGTAAACGGTATTGGTACCACACATGTGAGGTATCGCTGAAAACATTACAGCTAGAACAATGATTGTTGTGCTAGAACTGCTAGAACTCATCTGTAACTCTAAACAGGTAACCTGTAAAACTTTTTAAAGCGTCGCCTATAAAAATTTTAAAGTACCGTAGTTTGTTATTCCACGAGTATGTGCAATTTTAAAGTGTGACATTTTAGGTATTTATTTACTCAGTGTAACGCTCCTGCGTTTTTGTAGTAGGCTGGATTTGCAGCTGCAGAATCTCCACTCAGTAGTCATGTAGAGATGTGTTGAATAACCAGATCCAACTCTCCAGACTCATTACTGTGGGCCTGTCAGCTTCAGCATACAGATATACACACTCAATAAGATGTTCCTGGAGTGATAGGATGTACATGATAGTATGAAGATGATGTGCTGAAGGGACAGGTGTGAACAGTGACAGAGATGGTAAGCACTTGATAGAAATGTTCAGGAGAGTATTAGATGGTATTAGGTAGAATGCAGATAGGTTAGTAATCGAGTATGGTAACAGGTGGTAAGGACAGCAGATGACTGTAACGCTCATGCGTTTTTGTTAGTGGATGGATTTGCAGCTGCAGAATTGTCACACTCAGTAGTCGTGTAGAGATTCTGTTGAACAAACATATCCAACTCTCAGGACTTCATCACTGTGCACAGCCTGTTTATGCAATATACATACACTCAATCTGATGTTAATGGAGGGATAGAATATGTGAGAGTATATAGGTGAGAGACAGGCTATAGTATGGTGAGCACCTAGGAGTAGTATTAGGAGAGTGTTTAGGTGATGGTAGTAAGCAGATAGGTTCTAATGTCAAGTATAATGCAGATGGTAGGGGACAGCAGATGGAGTATACAAGACAGAGTAACCTAGTGCAAGGATAGTTGATGGTAGTCCCAAGAGCTAACAGTCTATGCAGATGATAGGAAATAGCTTAGATAGAGATAGTCCTGGTATATGCAGTAGATGACAGTAGAAGTGCAGGTTAGTAAGGAATCCCCTGTGGGGTACTTATCACTAGATAGGTAGTAGTAACAAAGTTCAGTAGTGAGAGGTGATCCAGTAGCGAGATACGGATCGGCAGCGAGGTTCCGGTTCAGTTCAGGCAAAGGGAATAGCCAGCAGCTCCAGCTTCACAAGAGAAGGTGCGGTGAACATGCGGTTTGAACGAGCAATGAGTGAGAGAAAGCCGGCGATTGAAATAGCCGCTCATAGCGGCGCTCGGCGATGATGTCATTGCCCTTAAAGGTGTATGCGTCCCATTTGGATAGCAAGATGGGACGCAATATTAAGAGAGAAATGTGGAATTAAGGTACCAGAGGTACCAGAACATTACAATGACAAATACAGGATAGACTAACCCAGTGCATGGATAGATGGTAGTAGACTCAAGAGCTAGCAATCTATGTAACAGTGCAGATGATAGAATTAGTATGCATAGATAGTAACAGTCCTTAATGTGCAGAGGTAGATAGTGTAAGTAAGGTTATGGAGGATTCCCCTGTGGGGTACTTATCACTTAGTAAGGTTAGTAGTAGAAAGGTCCAGTAGTGAGGGAGTGATCCAGTAGCGAGATACAGGGATCAGTAGCAAGGTTCCGGTCTGTTTCCAAGTAAAAGAAAATAGCTGGAGGTTCCGGTAGCAAGACAAGCTTGTAAGCATGTGGACACACAGGCAGGTTGAACGAACAATGTGAGAGAGAACGCCGGCGGTTGAAATAGCCGCTCTGCGGCGCTCGGCGATGACGTCATCCGGTGTATGCGTACCACCTAATTAGAAAGGTGGGACGCATATTTGAAAAGAAAGTGGAAAATAAGGGTACCAGAGGTACCAGAATCTTACAGTACCCCCCCCCCCCTTAAGGCCGGCTTCGGAAGGCCTATAGCACTGGTTTCTCCAGATATTTCGAGTGAAACCTTCGTATAAGCCTAGGTGCGTGAACATCAGTGGTATGCAACCAGGTGTCGTCTTGGGGTCCATAGTTCTTCCATCTTATGAGATACTGGAGTCTTCCTCTGTGGATACGAGAATCCAAAATTTCCTTAATCTCATATTCTTCTCCGCCTTCAACTTGTACGGGAGGTGGAGGCAAGATGGTAGGCCTTATTCCTTGATTAGGAACATGGGGTTTCAGTAGCGACACATGGAAGATGGGATGGATCTTGAGATCTGTTGGTAAGGTGAGCTGTGCTGCAGCTTTTCCAATAAGTTTCTTAATTGGGAAGGGTCCCAGAAATAAAGGTCCAAGCTTTTTGCTAGGGATCTTTAATCTTAAATTTCTTGTCGATAGCCAAACGAGGTCCCCAATAGCATACTGAGGAGAAGGTCTTCTACGTAGGTCGTAGTACTTCTTTTGTTGGCTATGGGCGTGTGAGATAGTGGTATTAAGTAAACCCAGAGAGTCCTTTATTTGGGTAAGATAGTCTGAGGCTACTGGGTTACTTGATGGTAGGATGCGTGGTGGAAGAAGTGTGGGATGAAACCCATAGTTCAAGTAGAACGGACTTTGCTTAGTAGTACTGTGGGTTGCGTTGTTATAAGCAAATTCCGCCAGAGGGAGAAGGTCCACCCAATCATCCTGTAGGTATGATGTGTAGCAACGCAGATATTGTTCTATACACTGGTTGACTCTTTCAGTCTGTCCGTTGGTCTGAGGGTGGTAGGGAGAAGTGAGCTTTCGCTCAATCCGTAATATTTGACAAAGAGCTTGCCAAAATTTGGAGATGAACTGTGAACCACGGTCGGATAAAAGAGTCTTTGGTATTCCGTGTAACTTGAACACATGTTTCATCAGTAGTTCCGCTGTTTGTTTAGATGAAGGTAGTCTACGGATAGCGATGAAATGTGCCATCTTTGTCAGGTGGTCCACTGACACTAGAATGGTATTAAATCCTTTAGAAGGTGGTAGTTCTACTATAAAGTCTAAGGACACAACCTCCCATGGAACCTGGGGTATTGGTAGACTGCAGAGTAGACCAGATGGTTTTCTAGTGTCAATTTTGGACCTTGCACAGATGTCACATGAAGATACAAATTTTTGTTCAGACGTCTTCATATCAGGCCACCAAAACTGTCTAGTAAGCAAATTAAGGGTTTTCGTCATACCCATATGTCCTGCCATGGGCACATCGTGTGATAACTCCAAGATCTTGGTGCGCATAGTAGGGGGTATGTAGAGTTTGTCGTTGTAGTAGAGGAAGCCTGTGGCTGTGATTTAATCTGATTTTCAGTGCAATTATGTAGCATGACTTTGTTGCGTTTTGACACCTGTTTTTATTGCACTGCATTTTTTTGGTAGGGGAGGGAGACTGTTAAGGAGCTGGCACCCACCGACATCTTAACAACTAGTGACTTATTCCTGCTGTCAGCAACAAGGATAAGTCATTGGTTGTTAGGGAGCTGGCGCCACCTGGCATCCTACTAACCAATGACTTATCCTAGCTAGAGATTCTTCGCTCACAGCAGAATGTAAACAAAAGACTCTCTCAGCGAAAAAAAAAAAAGGATATGGGGATCCCCCAATTATTCTTTCTGGGCACTTCAGACCTGGTATGGATTTTAAGGGGGACCCCATGCCAAAAAACAAACAAAAAAAATGTAAGTCCGTGTCAGTCATGATAAATGATGGCCACTGACCAGCATGGAAAAAGCACCACCAACCAAAAAGCACAAGCTCTCCAGCTGAAAGTATCAATTAACACAGATGAAACACACCACTTAACACTTGCAGGGGTGATTTAAATGGTCAGCTTTTATTTATTCATGCAAAACCTCTATTCCAAAAGGAAAAAAAAAACGTTTGCTGTAACTGATTAGAAAATATGAGCTCCTTGATAGACCTTTACCTATGTAAAACCCACTCACCAAGGACATGATAGATGTTGAGTACCATTAATGATATGTCCAATGTTTGTTATGTGTTTGAATGGATTTACTATTACTAACCAACTGTAATGTGCACCACCAATGTTCTAACGTTGTGGCTGCATCAGCTGTCACTTTGTTACTTGACATAAAAACCAATAAAAATCTTAAAAAATAATAATAATAAAAAAGAAAAAATATATATATACAGTAATATATATATATATATATATATATATATATATATATATGAGCTGGAGTATGGCTTCAATTTCCTAGTGGTTCTAAATCTGCTGATACATTTAACTCTCCTCTCCCTAACAGACTGACAATGCTGCTGTTAGCTGTGCCCCCTGTTCCCATTCCTCCAGAGTTGTGTCTCACTAATACAGGAGGTGTGTTAATGGGAAGATCACTAGGTGAAAACAAAGACAAAAGCCATAGAAAAGAAAACTCATGCAGCCACCACATCTAATGAATAGTATGCTGCAATATAATACATTGTTTGGTTTTGGGTTTAATACCACTTTAATTTGTGTCTTTTATATCTGCTAAGAGTTCAGCTTTAATGTTTGGATGGTTATGTTTTCGAGTAGGCTTTAGGTGAATAGAGGGTTAAGTGTAAGAGTCTGCTTAAGTCTTCATTCACATGGCCGTAAAAAACCCCACATTATACACGTTTACACGTGTGTAAATGCGTTAGCATGTAAATAAATAACATCCAAACAAGGGGGAATTTACGCATTTATACGCATGTGTACCTTTCTGATCAAAGCTGCGGAATTTACTGATCATTAAGCAGGAACTTTTTTGCTTGCAAAAACATGTATTAACAGCAGTAACATTTTTACAGCCATGTTGTCAGAACTATTAGTCCTGATCATCTCAAACCAATGTACCAGTGATAATAATATGCAGTGTTTTTGCAATCATTTATTTTTTTATTTATTTTTTTAAGCCCAACCCATCTTTCTAGTAAACTTAGATCAGGTATTGATCCCAATATACTAAAAGGTAAAGCATAAGAGCAGGGGAAAACTACTATGAAGATAGTTGTTATATTTACAATGGGGCTTTGCAAATACATACACACTCAGGTGGCTATTTATAAATATTTTTAACCCAGGATTAACAGATTTTTTTTCAATTCAATTTAATTAGAAAAATGTATGAATCTCAACTGAAAATTGTGTAAACTTTTATTAAAAACATTAATAAATAGAAGTCCCAGTGTTTGCAATCTCCTCACAGATTTGCTAACAAATACTCTCAAATTCAATGCAGTCCCAATTTTTACTTTGCATAAAAGATTCAAAATGCTCCTTTTGTGCCCTATATTCCAAAAAGGTGCAACAACGTTGAAATTGTAATATTTAAAAAACACAAAAAAAAACTACAAGAAGGACAAGCCACACAACTACTCGTTAAAGTATGAGCCAAAAAAAGAAAAGATCAGCTTGCTGTGCTGCCAGTATAAAAATGGCAGTGTTTGTTTGTACTTGTTAGCAGGCTGGTGGGGTTGTTATGCCTGCAGGGGTAGATTATTTGTTGTTGTCATTCACATCCTTCATGTTCCCCTTTAACTCGTTGGGTGCAAAGTACACCATGGGAGGCCTACCCCATGTGGGTTCTTCTGGGCTACATTAGGCATTTTGTATAATGTCAGTTTGCTACATGAAAATAGGATACATTTACTTTGTGTTGTTTTTCTCAATACCTTGGGACAAGGCTGAGACAGCCGTGGAGAAATACTTTACCTTACGGCAGGCCAGCTCCTACAAATGAACATACACTATGTACACTGACACTATTCTCCAGTTAGCTCTTGGTTTCCAGTGCAAATGTACACCTTCTTTGTAATCTGTGTTTAGGAGGAACACACTTAGCCAATGTCCACATCCACCTGTCCAAAGTTTTTCACTGCAATTCCCCAGTAGCACAGTGGGCCCCGCCCTGCACTCTGTGTGGGCTCTATCTGTGCACTCAGCCTAATTCTTGAACTTCTATACCTCTGTACAAGATGGGGAACATCTGTGGTACAATCTTCTCCCATTACTATGGGAGACAAATCGCTGACGGAAGGAGTGCCAACAACATCTCCCTCACTGCTAGAGGCTGTGCCACCTATAACAGGTACACACTATCAAAAGGCTGCTTGTTACACTTCCATTACTCTTGGCAGCCACTTGTGTCTTCGCATTCCTTCATTCCACATGAATACCTTCATACCCCAAAGTGTTAAGACCCACTTGTTAAGCTGTATGTGTGTCAGTTACTTGCAATATACCTCTTTAGTAGCTTCAGACAAGGCAAGGACCATGTTTCAATACTTTACTTGGCAACAGTGCAAAAATATGCCTTTCACAATCAAACAGGTAAAACTTGATACTTCCTTAGCTCCCTACCTATGGCTACAGCTTTGTGAGCTGCCCCGGCATACCTGCGTAAATGTAGTTCATTTATTGTAATTCCTTTAGATGCATATCTACAGAACTGGTGTCTTCAGGGAAAACACCAAGTTAAAAATCTCTGTTGCAGGCCATGACAGGCCACATCCTGTTGCTCCTATGGGTCTCTTCGCCGATCTCCATCCATTACGGGTTTCACAACCTAAGGTTGCACTGGAACTCCTTGGTAACTCTTTCTTGCATGCTCTCTCCTATGGTGCCAACTACTACTCACACAGGGCAAGTGGGCCAGACCCAGACAGGAACCTGCCAAAAAGACTAAAAGACCAGACAAATCATTAACCCCAACCCTCCCAGCCGGGACAGCACCTAATGACTGCTTCAATCTGATTAATTTTCATATGCCATCTATTTTTTATAATCTTTCTCCACAAAGCATATGCTGATACTGCATAATACATGAACAAGGATGGCAAAGGATCACCAGAAAGTAAGGAAGATGACAGCTTTGGTAGGCATACTGTGTTTTTTTTTAATGATAATAAATACCTTACCATATCAATTCAATTAAGTTAGAAAAATGTGTGAATCTTGGGTGAAGTTATATGAATCATTTATAGACTTCAAGTTTATGTACAGTCACACTTTTTTTAAGGTTTGGATAGTAAAATTCCTGTCAGGTTTCTTTTCTTGCTGTCTTCGTCTCCCTTGGATTGATTTGTCCTCTTAATTTGTCTTGGTATTTCGTGTAAGCAACACAGAAAGTGATGTGAAATCAAAAATTTTTGTCACTAACAAAAGGTGAAGGGGGATCTTCCAATGGGGATGCTTGTTCTGGTGATATTTGCATAAATGGGGAACAACCCTTCATTTGTAAAAATTTGCTCTCATTTTCTGTTGTCTTAAAGCGGTTGTATACCTTGAAGAAAAAAAAAAACATGCAAGACAATGACATAATGTGCTAGTATGCATCGCATACTAGCACATTATGAACTACTTACCTTAGAACGAAGCCCCCGCAGCGGCGCCCACTCACCGCTGAGGGGGCTGACAGGTTCCACCAGCATTTATTCCGGGTTCGCAGGCTCCGGTGCTGTGAGTGGTTGGAGCCGCGATGACATAACTCCCGTGCACGATATGCCGGACCTTCAGAGAGCATGCACCACTGACATCAGTGGCTGGCTGCATGCAGAGTGAATATCTCCTAAATGGTGAAGGTTTGGGAGATATTAATTTTACCTACAGGTGAGCCTGTATAGGCTTATCTGTAGGAAAAAATGACCAAGCGGGGTACACAACCGCTTTAAGGATGTGATGGAATGCCTTCCCAATGAGACAATAAAGGAAAACTTTTTTTAACCATTCCCTACTCTTTTCTAAACCAATAACACGTTTCTATCCATTGATATACTTTACAGAAGAAAAAAATCTAAGCTAAGCCAGGTAAGTACTTGGCTTTCAGAGGGCAGACCTAAGGGGTAAGACTGAATGGGACATGAAGCACAGCACACTCAGCACTATGTACTGTTACTGATAGTCTGTTTTTTTTTTTTTTTACTTTTTGAGTCACAAGATATCTTATTAGCATAATTGGATAAGTGTACAGTACAACATAATGTTCATGGTGTGTATTCCTTGTTCTGTGATCCATAATAAACACATTTGCTGGCTACAAAAAAATAAGCATAAACAAAAGCTATTTAACAGACCAGTTAATTAAAACTCTCCCCATATTTCTTGCTGTATCTAGAATGTCATGTAGGGCTCTTGTTATAATTTAGATAATTCACAGTTTGGTGGGAGATTAGTAGCCCACTGATATCTCTAGGAAAGAGCTACAGGGTTTCTGATAAGGACACTTAAATGGATTATCCATTATAAACCAGCTGAAAAAGATTATCTAGGAAAAATATAGCCAAGGAGTCCCAGAGGGCAGTTTTTCCATGATTTATTTGTCTTCACCTGTTGTTTTTTTTATGTGTGTTTGAGAAAAAAATTTGGTCTTACTGTTGGAGAAAGGATATTTCATCATTGTCATGGTATGTAATGATGAACAGCAAATATGCTTCCTCCAGCAGAGCTTGTAGATTTTGCTCAACATGTTTTAAAGTGCAACTCTGGACAAACATCTTATAGTAGATTTAAGATATACATAGTAAAAAGTCCTACAATTTGCAGAAGTGTATGCACATACAAAACTATAGCTTGGAGATCCACCCATCTTTTTATGGTAAATGGTTACATAGCAAGAGAAGAACTAAAAAAATATTTTATATCTGTAATGTTACAAACCCCGTAGCATTGAGTGGCTCCTGCTTGTTCTTGGAAGCACTTAGGCTCCGTTTCCACTGCCGCAGCTACGAAGTCGTGCTACTTCTAGCGCAACTTCGTAGTGTTTGTTGCTTGCGGCATTCAGTGCGACTTGTCCCTCATTATAGAGGGAAGTCGCACTGAAGTCGGCTCAAAAGTAGTGCACAAACTACTTTTGAAGTCGCGGCAACTGAAGTCGCGGCAGTGGAAACGGG
The DNA here is from genome assembly GCF_965119305.1 of Pelophylax lessonae. Taxonomy (NCBI): domain Eukaryota; kingdom Metazoa; phylum Chordata; class Amphibia; order Anura; family Ranidae; genus Pelophylax; species Pelophylax lessonae. Next base: position 70,721,242 of record NC_138769.1, read on the forward strand.
CCGAATTGAAATCAATGGCTTTTGACTTGCTGTGCGACTTGACATGTGTCAAGTCGCACAGCAAGTCGCACTAGTGGAAACCGGCACTTATAGTTACATGGCCCTGAACCCTCTTCTACTCACTTATCAGATTAAAAGACAGACAATCCTACTCTTGTTAAACTATTCCTATTCGCTCTACCCAAAGGTATAGCTTTATCTACAGATTTATGCAAATTAAAGACCTAATAAGTAGGGTTGAGCGAACACCTAGATGTCCGTGTTCGACGGGTTCGGCCGAACTTTAAAAAAAAGTCCGGGTCCGTGTCCCGGACTTTTACCGAACTTTTCCCGGACACCGAACCCCATTGAAGTCAATGGGGACCCGAACTTTAAGGCACTAAAATGGCTCTAAAACACCAAAGGAAAGGGCTAGAGTGCTGCAAATGGCAGCAAAACGTAATTAAGAGCATGGCAAGTGCTCTGCAAACAAATGTGGATAGGGAAATAACTTAAAACAACAAAAAAAAACAGAAAAATAAAACAATGTTCTTCTTCATCTCTGAAGGACGAGGCCCATATGGAGTAGGAGGGAGGTTGAGGTGGTGGTGGATGTGGCGGTGACTAGACATATGCCGGTTTTCGGTAATTCGATATATCGCGGTATTGCATAGCCACGGTATTGTTATTGTGGCATTTTTAAAATACCGAGTTTCTCTGTCAAGTCTGCCTGACTTGTGAATTGATACATTTCAGTGAGCTGGATGACTCATTCACTCACTCAGCTAACACCTTTCAGCATTAAGTCTCCTAACTATAAACAAAAATGATTACATTTGTATCTTTTCCTTCCCTCTGCCAGGGAGAAAGGAAGTTTAACCTCTTAAAGACTGGATCTTTTTCTGACACTTGCTGTTTGCAAGTTAAAATCAGTTTTTTTTTTGCTAGAAAAGTACTTAGAACCCCCAAACATTTTATATATTTTTTTAGCAGAGACCCTACAGAATAAAATGGCGATTGTTGTAATATTTTATGTCACACTGTATTTGCGCAGCAGTCTTTCAAACGCAATGATTAGACTTTAATGAATAAAAAAAAAAAAAAAACGTAACAGTAAAGTTATCCCAATTTTTTTTTTTTTTGTTACACAGAGAATCGTGAGAGAATCGTGATCTTTATTCCAAGCTAAAAAATCGTGATTCTCATTTTGGCCAGAATCGTGCAGCTCTAATAAATATATATATACACACACACGCCTAGCAGCCCACATTACATTATTATATAGCCATCAAGCAGTGTCTGGCCTACCTGGTGATGACTGGTCCTGGCGCTCTGATCCGATGGCCTGGTCTTTAAAGGGGCAAATCCTTGCGATCCAGAAGTGGTTAAACCTGCAGGAGGACCGGTGTTTTTATCTATTAATGACTTTACTATTGCTTTAGGCCTGGTTCACATGTATGCGGGTTGGTGGTTCACATGTATGCGGGTTGGCGGTTCACATGTATGCGGGTTGGCGGCCCACATTTGCACAGGCATAGCAGCCCATTGATTTGAACGGGCTGCTATGCCCTCATTTTCCGCAGAAAAAAGGTGCATGCAGCATTTTTTTTAAATTCAGTGGCCTTGAAATCCATCCTGCTTTTGCACCATGCGACTAACCTGCAGTTCCTGCTCTGGCAAGCTTTCTGCATTTTTTGTATACGTGAGCACGGCATTTAAAAATAAACAGTTTGCGTGTGCAGCAACGGCAGGTAAGTCGCATGGTGCAAAAGAAGGATGGATTTCATGGCCACTGCATTTTTTTAAATTCTGCATGCACCTTTTTTCAGCTGAAAACGCAGGCATAGCAGCTCAAGCCCATTCACATCAATGGGCTGCTATGCCTGTGCAAATGTGGGCCCCCAACCCGCATACATGTGAACCAGGCCTAAAGCAATAGTAAAGTCATTAATAGATAAAAACACCGGTCCTCCTGCAGGTTTAACCAATTAATGACTTTACTATTGCTTTAGGCCTGGTTCACATGTATGCGGGTTGGGGGCCCACATTTGCACAGGCATAGCAGCCCATTGATGTGAATGGGCTTGAGCTGCTATGCCTGCGTTTTCAGCTGAAAAAAGGTGCATGCAGAATTTAAAAAAATGCAGTGGCCATGAAATCCATCCTTCTTTTGCACCATGCGACTTACCTGCCGTTGCTGCACACGCAAACTGTTTATTTTTAAATGCCGTGCCCACGTATACAAAAAATGCAGAAAGCTTGCCAGAGCAGGAACTGCAGGTTAGTCGCATGGTGCAAAAGCAGGATGGATTTCAAGGCCACTGAATTTTAAAAAAATGCTGCATGCACCTTTTTTCTGCGGAAAATGAGGGCATAGCAGCCCATTCAAATCAATGGGCTGCTATGCCTGTGCAAATGTGAACCACCAACCCGCATACATGTGAACCAGGCCTAAAGCAATAGTAAAGTAATTTATAAACAACACCTCCTTCAGGTTTAACCACTTCTTGACCACAAGGATTTGCCCTCTTAATGACCAGGCCATCGGATCGGAGCCGAGCGCCAGAACCAGTTATCACCAGTTAGGCCAGACACTGCTTGATGACCTATTTTAGGCCTGGTTCACAGAGTCTGTACTGACTGACTATATAATAATGTGCATAAGTGAACCAAAGCCCCTAAATTCAGCAATGAAATTGAAGTGAGGTGGAAATTTAATAATTTAAATTTAATAATAGAATACCGTGATAATACCGTATACCGTGGCAAAACCTTAATCAATTAATCGCAGCATGAAAATCTGATACCGTCACAAGCCTAGCGGTGACATAGGCGTGCGCACAGGGTGTGCTGGGTGTGCCTGGGCACACCCTAATCACCTAGGGCACATAGCATTGCCAGTGAGGAGATGGGAAAGATCTCCCTGGGACCTGCTCTGCTCTATTTCTCCTTGCCTACAGGTACATGGCCCCGATACATTACTCTCCCTGCTGGCAAACACATGCATGTGTATTTCAACTTTGGGGTGCACACCTTAATGCAATAGGCTGCGCACACCTATGGGCGGTGTAGGTGGAAGCGGCGGTGGAGGAGGACCAGGGCCGGATTAACAGCATCATGGGCTTGGTGCTGAGGATTTTGAAGGGCCTTAAGGGCCGTGCCTTGCCATGCACCCAGAGGAGGAAGGGTGCAGCCATGCATGCCTAATTCAACATGGGATGCTGTCTCTGAAGCCCATAAACACATCCATGCATCGCCAACTGTCCCTCCTTGTCCGGCCTTCACGCTGTGTGGGGAGGTTCTGAGGGTGCTGCCTGGGGAAGCGAGCATAGAAGCCAGACTTCTGTGTTTACAAGTGACAGAAGAGCGGTAACAGTGAATATGGCCAACCCGGGGCCTATATAAAAGGTAGGGGCCTGGAGCTGCAGCTCCAATAGCCCCTACATTAATCTGGCCCTGAGGAGGAGGACGAGGTAGCCAACACTGCTTCTTTTCAAAAATTTTAAATGAGGGTACACCCCAAAAGAGTGAGAAAGAGCAAAAATGGAACAATGGGTGGGTAAGGTCGGTATCCATTGCTATTCTGCATAAGGTACGGAAAAGTCCCGTGGGATCCATGCCTGGTTCATTTTAATGAACGTGAGCTTGTCCACATTGTCTCTGGACAGGCGGCTGCGCTTGTCTGTTATAACGCCCCCAGCCGTGCTAAATACCCGTTCAGATAATACACTGGCTGCAGGGCACGCCAGCACCTCCAAGGCGTAAAGGGCAAGCTCAAGCCATGTGCCCAATTTGGAGACCCAGAAGTTGAAGGGGGCAGACCCGTCATTCACTACATGTAGGCGTGTGCACACATACTGCTCCACCATGTTGGTAAAATGCTGCCTCCTGCTAAGACGTTCCATCTGAGCTGCTGGTGCTGCTGTTTGTTGTGGCGTGCTGACAAAGCTTTTCCACATTTCGGCCATGCTAACCCTGCCTTCTGAGGTGCTGGCGGTGCCCTGGTTGCGTTGGCGACCTCCTCCTCCTCCTCCTCTGCCTTGTGCTTCCACTGTGGCCCCGCTGTCAGATGGGAATGCCAGCAGCATGGCGTCTACCAGCGTGCGCTTGTACTCGCGCATCTTGCGATCGCGCTCCAGTGAGTGAATTAAGGACGGTACGTTGTCCTTGTAACGGGGATCCAGCAGCGTGGCCACCCAGTAATCAGCACAAGTTAGAATGTGGGCAACTCGGCGGTCGTTGTGGAGACACTGCAGCATGTAATCGCTCATGTGTGCCAGGCTGCCCAGAGGCAACGAAGGGCTGTCCTCTGTGGGAGGTGTATCGTCCGTGTCCTCTGTATCCCCCCAGCCACGCACCAGTGATGGCCATGAGCTGGCCTGGGTGCCACCCTGCTGTGAACATGGTTCCATCTCCTCCTCCAGCTCCTCCTCCTCCTCATCCTCCTCATCCTCCAGAACTGTGCCCCTGCTGGACAATTGCGTCCCTGGCGTTTGCGTGTGCAGGAACCCACCCTCGGAGCCCCTTGCGAATGACTGCCCTGAAAGCCTTGGAAATGTTACCTCTTCATCCTCCTCCTCCTCCTCATCCTGTGCCACATCCTCTTCCATCATCGCCCGAATTGTTTTTTCAAGGAGGCATGGAAGTGGGATAGTTAAGCTGAGAACGGCGTCATTGCCACTGGCCATGTTGGTGGAGTACTCAAAACAGCGCAACAAGGCACACAGGTCTCGCATGGAGGCCCAGTTAAATTAAATAGCGGAATAGAAAATATGATCCAAAAAAAGTGTATGTATATCACACGTACACAACCACACTGGGCCCCAATTACTATTGTTTGTACCCCTAAAAGGCTAGATGAGGAGTAGGGGGAGTATGGAACAGGCAGCACCCTCAAACCTTCAGAAGTATGAGATGAACCCCAACAACTTGGAAAGGTGGATCTCTCTCACACGTACCGACACAGACTATCCCGCAATTCAATTGATCCTCAAAGGTTTTTATTGAATAGCGGAATAGGAAATATGATCAAAAAAAGTGTATGTATCTCGCACGTACACAACCACACTAGGCCCCAATTACTATTGTTTGTACCCCTAAAAGGCTAGATGAGGAGTAGGGGGGGTATGGAACAGGCAGCACCCTCAAACCTTCAGAAGTATGAGATGAACCCCAACAACTTGGAAAGGTGGATCTCTCTCACACGTACCGACACAGACTATCCCCCAATTTAACTGATCCCCAAAGGTTTTTGATTAAATAGCGGAATAGAAAATATGATCCCAAAAAAGTGTATGTATATCACACGTACACAACCACACTGGGCCCCAATTACTATTGTTTGTACCCCTAAAAGGCTAGATGAGGAGTAGGGGGAGTATGGAACAGGCAGCACCCTCAAACCTTCAGAAGTATGAGATGAACCCCAACAACTTGGAAAGGTGGATCTCTCTCACACGTACCGACACAGACTATCCCGCAATTCAATTGATCCTCAAAGGTTTTTATTGAATAGCGGAGTAGGAAATATGATCAAAAAAAGTGTATGTATCTCGCACGTACACAACCACACTAGGCCCCAATTACTATTGTTTGTACCCCTAAAAGGCTAGATGAGGAGTAGGGGGGGTATGGAACAGGCAGCACCCTCAAACCTTCAGAAGTATGAGATGAACCCCAACAACTTGGAAAGGTGGATCTCTCTCACACGTACCGACACAGACTATCCCCCAATTTAACTGATCCCCAAAGGTTTTTGATTAAATAGCGGAATAGAAAATATGATCCCAAAAAAGTGTATGTATATCACACGTACACAACCACACTGGGCCCCAATTACTATTGTTTGTACCCCTAAAAGGCTAGATGAGGAGTAGGGGGAGTATGGAACAGGCAGCACCCTCAAACCTTCAGAAGTATGAGATGAACCCCAACAACTTGGAAAGGTGGATCTCTCTCACACGTACCAACACAGACTATCCCCCAATTTAACTGATCCCCAAAGGTTTTTGATTAAATAGCGGAATAGAAAATATGATCCAAAAAAAGTGTATGTATATCACACGTACACAACCACACTAGGCCCCAATTACTATTGTTTGTACCCCTAAAAGGCTAGATGAGGAGTAGGGGGAGTATGGAACAGGCAGCACCCTCAAACCTTCAGAAGTATGAGATGAACCCCAACAACTTGGAAAGGTGGATCTCTCTCACACGTACCAACACAGACTATCCCCCAATTTAACTGATCCCCAAAGGTTTTTGATTAAATAGCGGAATAGAAAATATGATCCCAAAAAAGTGTATGTATATCACACGTACACAACCACACTAGGCCCCAATTACTATTGTTTGTACCCCTAAAAGGCTAGGAGTAGGGGGAGTATGGAACAGGCAGCACCCTCAAACCTTCAGAAGTATGAGATGAACCTCAACAACTTGGAAAGGTGGATCTCTCTCACACGTACCAACACAGACTATCCCCCAATTTAACTGATCCCCAAAGGTTTTTGATTAAATAGCGGAATAGAAAATATGATCCCAAAAAAGTGTATGTATATCACACGTACACAACCACACTAGGCCCCAATTACTATTGTTTGTACCCCTAAAAGGCTAGGAGTAGGGGGAGTATGGAACAGGCAGCACCCTCAAACCTTCAGAAGTATGAGATGAACCCCAACAACTTGGAAAGGTGGATCTCTCTCACACGTACCAACACAGACTATCCCCCAATTTAACTGATCCCCAAAGGTTTTTGATTAAATAGCGGAATAGAAAATATGATCCCAAAAAAGTGTATGTATATCACACGTACACAACCACACTAGGCCCCAATTACTATTGTTTGTACCCCTAAAAGGCTAGATGAGGAGTAGGGGGAGTATGGAACAGGCAGCACCCTCAAACCTTCAGTATGAGATTGTGTTCACTGTACCCCACAAAGATTGAGTTCACTGCACCCCACAATGATTGTGTTCACTGCACCCCACAAAGATTGTGTTCACTGCACCTCACAAAGATTGTGTTCACTGTACCCCCCAAAGATTGTGTTCACTGCACCCCACAAAGATTCTGTTCACTGTACCCCACAAAGATTGTGTTCACTGCACCCCAAAAAGATTGTGTTCACTGCACCCCAAAAAGGATGTTGTTCACTGCACCCCAAAAAGGATGTTGTTCACTCCACCCCAAAAAGATTGTGTTCACTGCACCCCACAAAGATTGTGTTCACTGCACCCCAAAAAGATTGTGTTCACTGCACCCCAAAAAGGATTTTGTTCACTGCACCCCAAAAAGGATGTTGTTCACTCCACCCCAAAAAGATTGTGTTCACTGCACCCCAAAAAGATTGTGTTCACTGCACCCCACAAAGGATTTTGTTCACTGCACCCCAAAAAGATTGTGTTCACTGCACCCCAAAAAGGATGTTGTTCACTGCACCCCAAAAAGGATTTTGTTCACTGCACCCCAAAAAGATTGTGTTCACTGCACCCCACAAAGGATTTTGTTCACTGCACCCCACAAAGATTGTGTTCACTGCACACCAAAAAGGATTGTGTTCACTGCACCCCAAAAAGATTTTGTTCACTGCACCCCAAAAAGATTGTGTTCACTGCAGCCCAAAAAGATTGTGTTCACTGCAGCCCAAAAAGATTGTGTTCACTGCAGCCCAAAAAGATTGTGTTCACTGCAGCCCAAAAAGATTGTGTTCACTGCAGCCCAAAAAGATTGTGTTCACTGCAGCTCACACACAGAAAAATGGATGTGGATCACTGACACCTGCCTATCTCCAATCCCACACCACACAGCAATATCGATTGTAGTTTGTAGAACACAGTTTCCCTAAAATTCAGCAGACTCTGTCCCTAACAGGATTGAGAAGAGATCGTAGATCAGGATTGAGTGCAGACCCCACCCCCCACACAGCAATATCGATTGTAGTTTGTAGAAGACACTGACCCTATATAATTCAGCAGACTCTATCCCTAAAATGCCTACAACTCGCCCTGCCTAAACACTCCGACCTGTCCCTCAATTCTATCCGGACACAAATGGTTTTTTCCTGCCTATCTTTCCCTAATCAGCAGCCAGCACGTTGATGTGTGCTCTGTCCCTGAATCTAAGCAGCATAATGACGCCGCTGCGGCTGCCTCGAACTTATAAAGACTTGGTCACATGCTTCAGACGGCCAATCACAGCTACTGAGACATTTGCAGGCATGGCTGGGATGGCTTAAGGCACACCAGTTAAACGATTGTTGATTGGCTGTTGAAAGCCCGCCATGAAAAGAGCGCCAAAGCATGCAAAACCCGGAAATAAAACGACCGAACACGGATTTTTACCCGAACATACAGTAAAGTGTCCGTGTCCGTGTTCGGGTACAAAAAATCCAATTATTCGGTACGAACACGAATAATACAGTCCGTGTTCGCTCAACACTACTAATAAGACAATGAAAAAGGCCTACTAGATGTAGAAGTCAGTTATACACACTTTTGTATTTATTTTATCAAAGCTTGTTAATTATTTGGAATGGTCTTTAACACCAAGCAGTTGTCAAACCTTTTGTATCTCTTAAAATGAATAAAGAATTAAAAAAAAAAGAAGAAAATCCCACTCCAACTTGATTGCATCTATGTATTAACAAATCACTGCCCCCAGCCAGGATTCAATCTCAGATTGGGATTTCTGCTCCATCTCTTTCTTCACAGGCAGCAAAGACTCCTGGATGATGTCATTTACCAATTTATATTATTGCAGCCAGAGAATCTGTGATTTAGCAATGGAAGTATGGCATGTGTACATTGGCTGGCCAGAGGTCATTGTGATTGATGCCAAATTAGTAAGTGTGAGTATATTTACTTTTAACTGTTTGTGGGAAAGGATAAGGGATACCTATGCACTCCTGTTCTAACCCCCATGGAACATGGTAGATGTCTGGTTTCCCTCTTAATATAAAAGATTCCAAAAGAACTGTTTATCTGTACAGAACCTTGGGTTGTGTGGTAAAAGGCAAATATGCAATGGGGAAAAGGCTTAGCTCCCATTATAAAATTGACGTTGAGTGATGATAGATTCAAGATAAATGGTATTTAAAATTTGGGAATTATTTGGTTGATGATTTAACTAGACTGGAAGGAAGGTTCTCCCCCTTTTTTTCTTGTTTCTCTCTTCTTTTTCCCCTCTTTTTCTCTCTTCTTCTCTCCCTTTTGCTTCTCTTGTTTTTTTTTTGTTTCTTTCTTTCATTTTTGTTTTGAAGGAATAATGTTATAATGACTATTATATTATATTATATATTATTATATAGGAATAATGACAAGTGTATTGCAATATTGTTTGTTTATACTTTGTCTTTGTTTTTTTTTTCTTCTTGTGTATGTATATTATCTGTTTTGTGGAAAAATATAATAAATGAGATATTGAAACATAAAAAAAAAAAAGATTCCACTATAAGTCCCCATCGTATTACCTCCACCTCCTTTTTGTTGTTTTGTTGCAGTGAGGTGGGGAAGAGGCCCTTGTCCCTTAATATTGGGACAAGGCTTCTTTGCAGGAGGAGGAGGCTTTGCCATTTCTCATTTGCAATGCACCCCCTGATGTTGAAAGACTTGTATTGTACAGGAAGGCATACTCCCTTTCCAAGCTACTCAGGCTACGTGCCTTGTTAAGGGTCTGGTTGGCATATTCGGGGAAACACATTTTCTCCCCGCTTTTTAAAAAATAAATGTGAACTGTCACTATAACTTTTAAACATTATCCATCTCTGGGATTTCTTAGATTATTGGCTTTTCACTAGCCAGAGGTCAAGAGGTCATCAGATAAGAAGAGTGGTAATTGTTCTAATTATTATTTGACATACAAAATCTAATGAACGGTACGACACTGCCCTCTGTAGACGAAATACCAAATGCAGTTTTGGGATATTTCAGATATCCCCATATAGAAATATATATTGTATTAAAAATAATTATTATTAAAATGGTTTACCAGATCCAATAATTGCCAGAGAATGATGGAGATACAGATGGACATTTATGTATGTACTGGGAGTCTGGACAAAGTTTTATATGTGTTTTATGATTACTCTTACATATAGAGAAATCATCCTTTCATTTTATTATACCAAGTATTGGGTTAATTATCAAAAGAGGTGTGTCTCTGACCTCACCAGTTTAGGTATAGAATATCCCGACCAATTGGGATAATGTTTCATCCCTCTGGGTTTTACTTATGGTAATTTTTATAGCTCTTTGTTCTTACCATATAAAAGACCAAACCAGATATGACACACATTACATTACACTACTGACAACACATTTTACACTTACATCACACACACTACTACATTTCCTCGATAGACTCATCCAGACATACTCCATCTTGTCCATCATTCATCTGAAACTTGAAGGGAAGCCACCATCTTAAGAAAGGCATCCATCTTAGGACTCTGGTGACGACCATTTGAAGCTAGCGGCCATCTTAAGTGTGGTAAATATGCCTTGCTATGTTATTTGATTTTATTTAACAATTGTTTATTCCTTCCTTATATGTTTTATATTGCATATTTAAGGGTAATGAGATTACAATCCCAGCCGTATAAACCATAGTAGATTTTTCTCTAAAAAGCTGATTTTTGTTTATATACATTTTTATTAATATCAGATTTAGTGCATTATTTGCAATTTTAAGTCTTCCGTTTTGCATGGCTTATTCTCACTCATCTGCAGTGAAGTGACTTTCGGCTATGCATTACGCAGACCATTGTAGTCTGTTGATATAGAACATTTATTTATGGTTTGTGCTTTACCTGGGAAGAAATGGTAATCTTGCTTTCATTTCACTTTCACTTTGTTTTAGTTTCACTTTCATTATTGGGCTGAACATCACATTGCATTGATTGTTAGAAGTAAGTATATTTTATGTAGAGTTATTTTTATGTGTCACTTCCTGTTTGATCATATATTGTGATTTACATGTCTGGTGAATAAATATTTTATATATATTCCATACTGTAGACTGTACTCACTAAGATTGGTATATGCTTTTAAAAAGAAATTAATCAATTAAAAAGAATTCACGACATTGATTTATGGCAATAGGTGAAGACTCTCCTTTTTCACAGATCTTTGCTTATTAACCATAAATAAAGACACTGCTATATTCAGAGCAGTATAAATATTCTGACATAATGAAGTACGAGCGCAAGATATTATTATTAAATATTCTTACAGGAGGGAGGAGGAGGGGGCCGAACTTCTGATGTACCTCGCCGCAGCGAGGTCCGACGGAAGTGGAGAAAGGGATACCTGTCAAAAACAGGTACCTGTCCCCTCCCCCCCCCCCCAAATAGGCGTAAGCTCTACTTTTGAGTGGAACTCTGCTTTCAGAATTAAGAGACTGCAGATGATGCAGCAGTGTCATATCAGCCAGCAGCATACATTTTTTAAATGTGGGAAATCGTTCAAAATGTACTAGAGACATAGGGTACAGACAGGTGTTTTACTACAACAATTAGGAGACTGCAGCTAACTTAGCAGTGTAAAAATGAACAGCAGCAGAACAATTCTAATCAGGAATAATAGGCCCAACCAGTGTATGCCTAACTTTTAATTTTACTATGGGGATAGGGGGTGGCATGAATATGAGTGATAGTGTGAGAAGATGTTGGTGCACGTTAATTTTTCCTTTCCTTCCAAAAGATTAACAAGTGTGCTGCAAACAAGAAGCGGCCAATTGGTCGGGTTAGCAACAAAAATGATGCTCTGCTGTGAGCATGAAAACCCCAAAATACCACCCCTGATCAAAAGGCCACTTTTTTTTTATAGGGAAACCAGGCAGAAAAAAAACCCAGAAATAATAATATACCTCCAAAATAAATGAAAGCCAAATACTGCACCCTGAAAAAAGCCAATTTTAAGGCAATTCTTGCAGCAAAAAAGTTTGCAAGACAGGACAGCAGCTGAACATAACCATTGACCTTAAAACTACAAAAAAAAAATGAGATAACAATTTTGAGAAGAAAAATGCAGGCAAGGGGTTGAGTTTGCCAGAGCTGCAAACTTTGAACATGATGAATTTGTCTTTTAACCATGGTAGACCTAAACTTAGTCCTCGACCTTACTGGTATGTAGCCACTAGATCTGCCTTTCTTTCAGTGATTATTGAACAGCACAGTCTATGAAAATGATTGCCTGCTTGTGAAACAATAAGATTCTTATTTGCATTGGTATTGCTAATTGAAATACCTGCTGCGGGATATGCAAACATCACCAGTAGAATGCTGATCCACTATAAACACATAATTTGGAGTTCAGTAGTAACATGATCACATACAATACACAGACAACATTTTGTAGACACCAGACAATCACAAATCCTTATATGGCCAAAAGTATGTAGACACTCCTTCAAGGTTATACATTTAGATCATTTCAGGATAGCAATGCCCCGTACACAAAGCCTGCTCCACAAAGACATGGTTTGACCAGTTTGGTGTGGAGGAAATAAAATTGTCTGCACAGAGCCTTGACCTCAACCTTATTCACAAATTAAAACACTGACTGTGAGCCAGACATTCTCATCCAACATCAATACTTGACCACACCCTTATGCTTGATGCAGGCATTGCTCTTGGGAGGAGTTGATATCAAAATGCCTTGCCAGGGGATGTTGATCTGGAGAAGTACTGTAGGTGTTCCTAGGCAGACTGTATTTCCATGCATACTACCCTAGGTAATGCCCTTTTGTGATGCTGAGCCTCCTAAAGAATGGATATCTAATGAATTAAATCAGAATAATTCTGGCATCCTATCAGTTGTGTGCAAAATACCATACTTGATCCTGGCATAATCTCCAGGTTTGAAATTTTGCAATGAATTATCACAAAAAGATTTGCTTCAGAAACCTGTAAACATGTAGGCATGCTATCAAACATAATGAAAAACAGATTTTAGGTTTAGCTGGTAGCTACACGGATGCAGGTACAGTCCCCACAAAATATGCTGGGTCTTCCTACACATCTTTATTGGTTGGGAGTAGAAGTCTTCTCTCTAAACTAACTTGTCAATTTGTCCAAGTAGCATAATATTCTATATGGGAATGTTATGCAGACAAAATATATCCCCTGAAGAAGCCCAAAGGGCGAAACATGTCAGGATTTGCCACCAAAGTATAACTGTACAAAGCACAATCAATGTAAAATAAGTGCAAATTACATTTTTATGGTTGTTTCAATATGTGTTTTTATCAATGTTGAAATAAATGATGACTTGTTAATATAATTCAGTGTCAACTTACATAAAGCACTAAAAAAATCTCACTACCCACTTCTCCACATTCTCCTAAATTTATGGGATTCAGTGCGTTTGATTTATTGGCAATTCACCCACACTTACTTTCTTCTATATATCTAGGCATTCTCACCAAATATCTCCAGAAGAAGATTGTTTAACAGTTGAAACATGTTAGGAGATTGGTGGCAGAACAACAATCTGTTTATATACAGTGTTTATTAATCTGTCTTCTCTGTCCTTTTATAGGATTATGATGTAGTAAATTCTGCATATACTGAAACCAGATATTTTTAATATGTAAATGTTATCATTGTTTGTACAATAAACATTTACCTTTTATAAACACGTATGTATAACCTATTTTGGCTGGAACAAAGTCCCATGGAAAATTCTTCTGTGTTCATGTATAATTTAAGGGACTGAGCAGCCCTGGACTCACAAACTGTTCACCTTACATTCTGCCCCGGGAAATACTGACCTCAGGTGATGGAACATATCCTCCCATATAGGTTGTTCCTTTTTATCTGCAGTATTATCTTCTCTACATCTGTTTAAAAGACCAGAATTTACAAGGCTTGTCTGAGTGGTCAGAAAAAAGGGATGAAGAGCTGAACTTACACTCTGTGGAGCTTAGTGAGGAGAGCTCTGAGAGCTGATTGGAGTGTAAGGACACACCACTTTTATACAGCACAGAGGAACAGTGCTGAGGCTGTCAATTACCATTTTCTCTGAGGTTTACAACCACTTTAAGATGTTAATCTCTCTCTCCAGCCAGATCGATTTCTTCCCCCCTTCCACAAGATATATGAAACCTCAAAGAGCCTTTTATCACTCATTAAAACAGCAGACCAGGGATATTGGAAAGCTGGATAGTAAAGACTCATCTACATCACTCCACCATGCCTATATGAAAAACACTGACTGGGAAGAGCTTCATTGCTCAACACCATTTATTTATTAAAATCCCAAGAAGAATAAAACATATGCAGATGGAATGACTTGTTAAACCTATAGGGGGAGTGCTGCTATGCCACAAAACTTGATAGAGCCAGTATACATTCCACAATGAGCAGTAAAGATGTCATATCTAGTCGCTCTTACCAACATGTTTTGCCACATCTAAACGTCTTCAGGAAGTGGCACCACTTCAGTTCATTATTATTGAAATACTGCACAAACTGTTCTGGATTTTTTTTAGTACTGATCCACATCAAATTAATATTCATATATAATGATGATACTAAAAAAAAACACAGTTACATTTGGAGGGTGGCCATCACTTTAAAAAATGTGTGGAATAACTTCTGTATGTCCACTAATGAACAAACATTTTCCAACAAAAAGAACTCTTTTCAACTATTTTCACCTTTCATCTTACTCAATCGTATTTTGCCACAAAATTATGGATTTAGAATAATGAGGCAAGTTATGGGACATTTTTGCACAAGATCAGGTCCAGGTTATTTGAAAGCAGCTTCTGAAAACCTTAGAACCTGCTGAAAGCTCATTTGACCCTTACAAATTAACATAACCCACCTCATTTTCCCTCCCTAATTGACTGATATGTATTTCACATATGTTTTAGTAAAATTATTCCTCAGTTGATTTGGAGGATTTAAATGATTGGGAGAATATTTTTATAACCCTTGAGTGCTTGCCGTTAAGTCTTTTAATCTGCCGAATAAAGAAAACAATAAACAGTAACATTTTCCAAATGTCCGCAAGCACCATTGCTATGACAGGTCACTGCTAATAATTTTATTAGCTCAAAAATTTTGGAATGTGCACATGAAGTCGTTTAATCTTTTACTGCCGTTTGACCTCTGATCTTGCCAATGTATCCTCTCCATACAACAGTAACAAACATTTGAATGGCGAGATTATATCATCTTCCACTTCCACAGTTATCTATTTCTTTGCCTGCAGAAAGATGTTCAATTATATAACTATATCAGAACTAACTAATTGGAGAGATTCAGCGGTGAGATTACGATACTGCTTATGTCTTCTGGGAGCCAACTTATCTGTAGAGTGATTATTTATTGAATAGAGTTTAATTCACACATAAGACATAGTACACACTCTGGACATTCAGCTGGGGAATATGATAAATAGTTTTGTGCACACTGAGCTAAAATCAAAGACAATATTTCATACTATTTAATGTATCATCACAGTCTGGTTGTTTTCTGTTTGTATTTATTTATTTTTATGTATTTAACAGTTAGTGTTTGAAATTGTCAAAATAAATATTAAAATGTGTTTGCATTTAAAAATGCATGCAGGGGTTGCATGTTGCTATATTTTTTTGTACGTTTTTTTTTTAATTAATAGTCTGTTGTTCACAAAATGACAAAACTTTAACAATTTCAAATTATTATACACACAAAATACAAAATGCAATATTTGAAAACGAATGAGCATAACCATAGCATTATTATTAGGGATGGGCGAACAGTTGGCTGTTGGGCCATTCGACAAAAACCAAAATGATTGCACCGTTCGAACGTTTGTTCGGCCCACTGAATGACCACAATTCACTGTGCCGCCGCACAGTGCATTGGAAGCCCTGATTGGCTAAAGCAATGAAAGTTTTTCCCAATCAGGGCACAGAGCACTGTCAGAGCCATGAATGGAGAAAGTAATAATGAATCTATCCAGTCATGGCTCATTGCTTATAGTCTCACCCCACACTATAAAAGTATTCTTTCAATAGTGGCCATTTGTAGTGTGATTTTATTGTCAGTGCAGAATATCAGTTTAGTGTGAATCTAGTGATAGTTCAGTCAGTGTGAGTGTAGTGCGACCATTCATTTTTATGTTAGTGTCATTTTAGTGTGAATCTAGTAATAGTTCTGTCAGTGGCAGTGTAGTAAATGTTCATAATAAACAAGCAAAAAATTTGGGGGAGCATACCCATGTATTTCTAAAGCTGGTGCAGCTATGAACCAAAAGACATGTATATTAAAAAAGAATAGTGCACACAAGCAAAAGAAACTACCAAATTTGAAGACAATCCATAAATAAAAATGGGGATTTGGTCCCACCATATGGCCATATAGTGCTCAAGCCCACCACTACGTCAAAGTACCCCATTATCCGTGGGTCCTACACTATCCATGAAAAAGAGATGAATCCAGCCTTTCCAACCCTTGGAGATAATACTCCTTGCTGGGAAAGATGTGCAAATGCACTACAGGGGACTCCTCCTATATCCACTTGATAGTGGACACTGATAGAGTACAGGTGTGTGTGGGGGGTGGGGTGGGTTGCTCAACCTCGATAGTCTGGTCAGACCGAATACATAATAAACAAGCAAAAAATTTGGGGGAGCATACCCATGTATTTCTAAAGCTGGTGCAGCTATGAACCAAAAGACATGTATATTAAAAAAGAATAGCGCACACAAGCAAAAGAAACTACCAAATTTGAAGACAATCCATAAATAAAAATGGAGGAGTCCCCTGTAGTGCATTTGCACATCTTTGCCAGCAATGAGTATTATCTCCAAGGGTTGGAAAGGCTGGATTCATCTCTTTTTCATGGATAGTGTAGGACCCACTGATAATGGGGTACTTTGACGTAGTGGTGGGCTTGAGCACTATATGGCCATATGGTGGGACCAAATCCCCATTTTTATTTATGGATTGTCTTCAAATTTGGTAGTTTCTTTTGCTTGTGTGCACTATTCTTTTTTAATATACATGTCTTTTGGTTCATAGCTGCACCAGCTTTAGAAATACATGGGTATGCTCCCCCAAATTTTTTGCTTGTTTATTATGTATTCGGTCTGACCAGACTATCGAGGTTGAGCAACCCACCCCACCCCCCACACACACCTGTACTCTATCAGTGTCCACTATCAAGTGGATATTGGAGGAGTCCCCTGTAGTGCATTTGCACATCTTTCCCAGCAAGGAGTATTATCTCCAAGGGTTGGAAAGGCTGGATTCATCTCTTTTTCATGGATAGTGTAGGACCCACTGATAATGGGGTACTTTGACATAGTGGTGGGCTTGAGCACTATATGGCCATGTGGTGGGACCAAATCCCCATTTTTATTTATGGATTGTCTTCAAATTTGGTAGTTTCTTTTGCTTGTGTGCGCTATTCTTTTTTAATATACATGTCTTTTGGTTCATAGCTGCACCAGCTTTAGAAATACATGGGTATGCTCTCCCAAATTTTTTGCTTGTTTATTATGTATTCGGTCTGACCAGACTATCGAGGTTGAGCAACCCACCCCACCCCCCACACACACCTGTACTCTATCAGTGTCCACTATCAAGTGGATATAGGAGGAGTCCCCTGTAGTGCATTTGCACATCTTTCCCAGCAAGGAGTATTATCTCCAAGGGTTGGAAAGGCTGGATTCATCTCTTTTTCATGGATAGTGTAGGACCCACTGATAATGGGGTACTTTGACGTAGTGGTGGGCTTGAGCATTATATGGCCATATGGTGGGACCAAATCCCCATTTTTATTTATGGATTGTCTTCAAATTTGGTAGTTTCTTTTGCTTGTGTGCGCTATTCTTTTTTAATATACATGTCTTTTGGTTCATAGCTGCACCAGCTTTAGAAATACATGGGTATGCTCCCCCAAATTTTTTGCTTTTTTATTATGTATTCGGTCTGACCAGACTATCGAGGTTGAGCAACCCACCCCACCCCCCACACACACCTGTACTCTATCAGTGTCCACTATCAAGTTGATATAGGAGGAGTCCCCTGTAGTGCATTTGCACATCTTTCCCAGCAAGGAGTATTATCTCCAAGGGTTGGAAAGGCTGGATTCATCTCTTTTTCATGGATAGTGTAGGGCCCACTGATAATGGGGTACTTTGACGTAGTGGTGGGCTTGAGCACTATATGGCCATATGGTGGGACCAAATCCCCATTTTATTTATGGATTGTCTTCAAATTTGGTAGTTTCTTTTGCTTGTGTGTGCTATTCTTTTGTAATAGTAAATGTTCATGCTTACTTTAGTTTTAATCTAATAATAGTTCAGTCAGTGTGAGTGTAGTGACCTGACCATTCATTTTTACTTTAGTGTCAGTTTATTTTGTCAGTACAGGTTTACGACATTATAGTTCAGTGCGTTAGTGCACTTTTAACGAAGTATATTTCTGTGCGTTACTGCACGTTTAACACAGTATGTTTTAGTGCATTACGTGCCGTTTAACGCAGTAAATCCATGTGTTACTGCTCGTTTAACGCAGTATATATCTGTGCGTTACTGCACATTTAACGCAGTATATTTTAGTGCATTACAGTATGTTTAATGCAGTGTATTTGAGTGTGTTACTGCACATTTAACGCAGTATATTTCAGTGTGTTCGTGCACATTTACCACAAATATATTGCAGTTCATCAGTGCAGATTTACTGCAGTATATTGTGTCAGTGGAGTGTGTCTGTTTATTGAGTACTCAAGGTAAAGTGCACCAAACACCATTTTCCGTTGATTAAAGTGCATCCACATACACATTTCCACATCTTTATTACATTTTGTTAATAAGTGCCCCCCTCATCATGTCTGGGAGTCTGACAAGAAGAGATAAACTTTCCCATGGCACTGTAAGGGGGGCAGGAGTGTAAGTGTCCACACAGGCAAAGGTGGATATGATCCATCCTCAGACAGGGCATCATTTCCTCTGTTTAGTGATGTTGCTTGTGCCATCCAGCCTCAGCCTGCAGATGAGGTGGTGGACTGGCTTACTAAACCATCATCATTCTCCTCATCCTACCCGTCACCCAAGCAGAGAACAGTGCAAAAACCACTGCAGCTGCCAGAGTGGCTTATTCTGCCTCCTTGTCCACAGTTATTCCCGTTATAGCCCCAGCATCAGGCATGTGTCAGATGAGTTATTTTATCACAGCCGCAGCCACTTACTCCTTGTCAATGCACAGCCATTACTTGATTCATCAATATACCTCTATAGGGTTACTGTGTGAAGGCACCACCAACACCCAAATACCAATTTTTCTGCACCTGTTACTTCTATGCAAAGTTTGTGAAAGAGACACCAGAATTCATCCAAAAAATCTCTATTCTAGTTCCCAGTGCACTATATTGTGGCTGCATCATACAGACTGGCTCTCCAAACCGTAATTTCCAAAATAAAGAAAGCTTGCAGTGAAAATTTCATTTTTTTTGGCTTTATAAATATCATTATTGCTGCAGCAGCTTCTATACACAGTACAGAGATGCCACTTTACAGGCAGCCTAAGGGGACCCCCCAGGCACCATAATGAAAGGTATTTTTTATTTTTATTGTTATTTCTAATTTTTACGCTTTCACTTTAGGCATCAGTAAATCAATGCTCATTTAAAAATGACTTTTTTACAAACTTTTTTTTTCATTGATACATGTCCACCAGGGCAGTACCCAGACCCCCATAACCATTGTATGCCCAATTAGTTGCATATAATAATTCAAAATGAACACTTATGATTTTTCCAGTTTGGGTCCCATAGACTTCAATGGGGTTCATTATTCGGTCCTGAACTTTCGCGATATTTAAAAGTTCTGGTGCGAACCGAACAGGGGGTGGTTCGGCCCATCCCAATTTATTATAAATATTTTAAAGCGATTGTATCCCCACAAAAAAAAACCCTGCAGGACAAAGGCATAATGAGCTAGTATGCATCACATACTTGCTTATTAGGAAATACTTACCTTAGAATGAAGCCCTGACATGGTCGCCCGGACACCGCTGAGGGAGCTGTCATGTTCCCTCTGCATCTCTTCTGGGATCGGCGGCTCCAGCGCTGTGAGTGGCCAGAGCTGCGATGATGTCACTCCGGCGCATGCACGCGGGAGGTCACTTTCTGGCAAGGAGTCGGCAAGAAGCTCTGAAGATCCGGTCCGCTGGTGTCAGCGGCTGCATGCAGGGCGAATATCTCCTAAACCGTGCAGGTTTAGGAGATATTCATTTTACCTACAGGTAAGCTTTATTATAGGCTTACCTGTAGGTAACAGTTAAGTATACTCCGATACTACCGGTTTAATGTATTCTATGCACTAAGATAAAATAACCTTCTGTGTGCAGCAGCCTCCCTCAGGCCCCCTAATACTTAACCGAGCCCCATCTCTATGCAGTGATGTTGCAGGAGTGTCTCAGCTACCCAACACTCCCCTCCTCATTGGTTAAGACAGCAACGCGTTGTGATTGGCTCCCGCTGCTGTCAGTCAGCCAATCAGTAGACAGAAGGGGTGGGGACAGGTAATGGCTCAATGTCTTAATGGACAAAGGGAGCTGTGACTTGGCTCGGGTGCCCCCATAACAAGCTGCTTGCTGTGGGGGCACTCAACAGCAGAGAGGGACCAGGAGCACATAAGAGGGACCCAAGAGGAGGAGGATCTGGGCCAATCTGAGCAAAACCATTTCACAGAGCAGGTAAGTATAACATGTTTGTTATTAAAAAAAAAAAAATAGACTTTACAAGCACTTTAAACTAAAGGACAAATCCAATCAATGCTAGAAATGGGGTCCATGTATGTTGGTGCAATGCTATACTAGCTATCCTGTAAAGGTAAGATGTGTATACTTACCTAATCTAAAGGTGCTTAGGTCCAGTCAGATGTTTGGCTCCCAGTGTCAGCTTCAGTGTGGAGGAGGGACAGAAGACAACTGATGTCCCATAAAAAGGCTATGGGTGACATCACCATCCAGGCATTGCAGCCAATGTCCCTCCCCCAAAGCCAGCTACTGGGAAGATTGAGTGACCGGACCAGAGTGTCCAGGGAATATGCAAGTATATGCATCTTTCCCTTATAGTACAGTTAGTATAAGGCTTAGAATGGTGGTGGGAACAGGTCTAGGCTTAGATAGCATTAGCCTGGGGCTCTGAATATCAAGTAATTTTCAGGTCTGGTACCATGACAGATCTGTTAATCACTTTAGATTTTGCTGCTAAATGACCAGGCCACTTTTTTCAACTTGGCACTGCGCGACTTTACCTGACAATTGCGCGGTCATGCAATGCTGTACCCAAAGAACATTTGCGTCCTTTTTTTCCCACAAACAGAGGTTTCTTTTGGTGGTATTTAATCACCTCTGTGCTTTTTATTTTTTCCGATATTATTAACCACTTGCCGACTGCCTAACGCCGATCTACGTCGGCAGTCAGCCCCTCACAGGCAAAGTGACGTAGGGCTATGTCACTAGCTTGTGAGGGTCTAGGGAGCAAGCGCGCGCTGGTCACGGACCCCCCCGCGCGTGTGACCAGTGGACCTGATGTCCGCCGGTCACTCGGCGATCGGCGGGGGAGAGGGAGAATGTCAGGCAGCTTGTGTAAACAAGCTGCCTGTCATTCTCCTCGCTGTAAAGACACTGATAAAACGGATCTAGTATGTAGATCCGTTGATCAGTGTCCTTACAGCTCAAGCCACAGCCAATCACAGTAGAAAGCACGCCCCTAGGGATACACACAGCCCCTCCCTCCCAAATAAAGTTAACCCCTTCACAACCAGTGTATTTTTACAGTAACAGTGCATATGTATAGCACTGATTACTGTAGAAATGTCACTGGTAACCCCAAAAGTGTCACAAATGTCAGTCAAGGGTCCGATCTGTCCGCCCCAATGTCGCAGTACCGCAAAAAAAATCGCAGATCGCCGCCATTACGCGTTAAAAAAAAAAACAACAAAAATGACAAAAATCTTTCCCTTTGTTAGTAAACGCGATAACTTTTGCGCAAACCAATCAAAATACGCTTTTTGCGATTTTTTTTACCAAACATAGGTAGCATAAAACAAATTGGCCGAAAATTTAAAAAAATTTTGATTTTTACTTTTTTTTGGGGGGGAATTTCATATAAAAAAATGTGAAAAATATTGTTATTTTTGCAAAATTGACGCTCTTTTTTTGTTTATAGCGCGTGATCAAAAAATCGCACAGGTGATCAAATACCACCAAAAGAAAGCTCTGTTTGTGGGAAAAAAAGGACGTCAAATTCGTTTAGGTACAGCGTTGCACGACCGCGCAATTGTCCGTTAAAGTCACGCAGTGCCGAATCGCAAAATACCCCCTGGTCAGGAAGGGGGTAAAATCTTCCGGGGCTTAAGTGGTTAAACAAATGAGCTAAAATTTTGCGAAAAATTTACATTTTCTACTTTGACTGCTAAAAAAATATCCAATATAT
This sequence comes from Pelophylax lessonae, assembly GCF_965119305.1. Classification (NCBI taxonomy): domain Eukaryota; kingdom Metazoa; phylum Chordata; class Amphibia; order Anura; family Ranidae; genus Pelophylax; species Pelophylax lessonae. Next base: position 70,743,666 of record NC_138769.1, read on the forward strand.
TCAATTTTTGTCATATATTTAGGCCAAAATGTATTTAGCTACATGTCTTTGACAAAAAGATTCTCAATGAGCGTATTTTTATCCACTTTAAGACCGGCAGATTTTACCCCCTTCCTGATCAGGCCATATTTTGCGATTCGGCCTGTTGCGCGGTCGTGTGACGCTGTACTCAAATGAAATTTACGTCCTTTTTTGTCCCACAAATTGAGATTTCTTTTGGTGGATTTGATCACCAGTGCGATTTTTAATTTTTGAAAAAAAGAGCGACAATTTTGAAAAAAAAAAAACAATATTTTTCACATTCTGATATACTGTATAACATTCCCCAAAAAAAATTTAAAAAATCTAAATTTTTTAACATTTTAGGCCAATTTGTTTTCTGCTACATATTTTTGGTAAAAAAAAATTGCGTTGACATTGCGGTGGACAGATCGGGCCCCTAACTGAATTTTTGACACTTTTGGGGGGGGGGGGGACCAGTGACATTACTACAGTAATCAGTGCTATAAATATGCACTGTTACTGTAATAATGACACTGGCAGGGGGTTAACACTGTTGGTGATCAAGGGGTTAAATGTATGCCTCATGCTTACTGATGTGTGTGGGGGGAGGGGGGTTGTGTGACACAGACAGAGATCGCAGGTTCAGCTATGCTGAATCCTGTGATCTCTCCCTGTCTGTCACAGAGAAGATCTGCCTGCTTTGTTTACACAAGCGGGCGGATCTTCTCACACTTTCCCCGACAATCGGGGAAGAGAGGCGGCGACTGAGGATAAACACAGCGGGAGCAAGCCTCTGGCGGCGCCGAGACCACTAGGAGTCCAGCGACGTAGGCCTACGTCGCTGGACCCAGGGAAGCCGCAGTTCCGCAGTAGCAGCACAGTGAGCGGTCTTAAAGTGGTTAATATGAGCAACCCATCACATCTCCCCTGGGGAAAAAGGCTTTCAGGCTACACCCACCACTTTTTGCATGTTGTTTGTTTTTGATTTTTTTTTGTTTTTGTTTTTGATTGCGCTTATGCTGTTTTTGGTAGCATAAATCTTTGAGAGAATATTTCTCTGTATGTATAGTAACATACAGCAGAGGTTGGGTTGGGGTTCGACCCATGATTTACAGAAACATAACACACATGGAGTTTTGTATCTTTAAGCTCTTTAGCAGTAATTCGCTCCTGCTTATATCCCTCAATAAACTGTCGACTGGGGTTAGAAATTTTAATGCCAGAAGGCATTGTATTAAAAATAAGTTTGGAAAACTAGCTCATAGAGAATTTTTAAGCCTGAAAGCTTACTAATATAATTTTGATTATCCATGCCTTTATTGTAATCTTAGATTTATTTTAGCATTTTGCACAAAGTTCTGAAAAATAGCTCAAAAACAAATAAATGACTCTAAAGAAAATCACCAGTTGTAAGCAAATGTGGAAAGGGATTTTATGTATATTAAAGCGGAGTTCCACCCTGGATTTTTTTTTTTTTTTTAATACCCCCGGGACAGTCAGGGCTAGTGCATTCCACAATGGCTAGCCTCTGATCTGTCCCGGGTTGCACTTACCTGTTAGGACAAATACTTACCTTGCAAACGTCTTGTCCAGCGCTGCCATCTCAGATGTGGGCAGCTTGAAGCCAGCGCGTCCTCTTCGGCGTCTTCTTCCGCCTTCTTTGGTCCCACGATGCTCTGCGCCGGCCCCGACGTCACTTCCGGGTCGCGCGCGTCATCCCTCCACAGCTTCTGGGCATGCCCAGAAGCTGTTTAGAAGGGGATGACGCGCGCGACCCGGAACTGACGTCGGGGCCGGTGCAGGCGCAATGATTCCTGGGAGCTATGACGTCCAGCTCCCAGGAATCATTGCAGAGCCAGGAAGTGACGACGGGCCGCGGCCGAGGAAGGAGGAAGAAGGAAGTAAGGTAAGTATATTTTCTTCGCTACGAGGTAAGTAAAAAAAAAAAAATATGCGATTATCCATTTCTTTTTCAGGTGACCCGGAGCGAGAAGATGGAGGTAAGTATAAAAATAGGGTGGAACTCCACTTTAAGCAAAAACAAATTCTCATTCACGCACTGAAACAAAGAGCTGACATTGTTTTACCATTTTATCATTAAACAGCAGTGTTGTTTTGCATTAAAATGAAGATTTTGAATCAGATGATTTCTATGCATATATGGTATAAATAAAATAATACTTATGCTTTTGGGGAAGAAAATGCTTTATTGACATGTAAAACCTACACCTTCTACCTCACAATACAAAAGATTTAACATTCTGAAGAAGTGATGGATTCAATTTTTTTTTTTTTTTGGTGGTTAAGGGTCAGAACCCCTGTCAGATTTCCTTTGCTGTATGTTTCTATGCTTCAGAGATTCACCCTTTTTATTTGTCCTTATGACAATGTCACTAGTACTGAAAGGGAGGGAAACTCCAAAATTTTAATTTGTTACCAAAGTATCAAGGGCAAATTTTATAATGGTAGAAATTGTAATAGTTCCAGTGATGGCTGCCTAAATGGGGATTTCCCTCACTTTGTATATTTCTCTTTTCACTACCTGATCCGTCTACAGGATGGATGGGGGCCAGGATGGATTTAGAGCTACCCAACAGGTAGAATGTGTCAACAGCACAAGTGGTTTCACATATTTTTTGTGCCCTTTATAGACAACCAACATTGTTTTATGTGGTACGCTAAGCTTAAGCTGGACTTTGTAAAGTATAAAGTTCAGAGATGAGATGCCACAACACCATGGGCTCAGTTGGACAGATATGCTAAAGGAGTTGAAAATAAACACTTAAAAATTGTGTGAATATTAACTTCAATGATTCAACATGACATGAAAAAGCACCTGCGGCTGCAAATGAGTATTCAAAATTAAGATTTTTTATTTTCACATGGTTGAATAATTGAAATGAATAATCTTAACTGTTAAAGTCAGCCCAACAGGGTGAGTGGGATAGGTGCCGGGATAGGTGCTGGATGCTCCTACTTGCTGTTGGTGCTGCTGTCTCCTACCTTGGCAGTTTCTGCTGGCTGGACATGTCTCTGGACTGGACTGGAGAGGTGTGGAGGCGGAGCAGAGAGACGAGAGCACTGTCAGCCAGGGGTTCCCTCAGCCCACGTCAAGCCCATAGCCTGGGCTGGCGCGGCAGGTGGTCAGGTGTAACAGTAGGCAGCAGCATTAAAATAACAGTGAGTTAGTGCCGAGTGCAGAGTAGCCGGCGTGACTAATTAAGCGTAGCATAGAACAACTATTTCAATCTACACTGATGCTCTGGGGTGGGTTTCAACACTTCTGACCAGTGACCACCCCCCTTATCTACACCCCTGATATATATATATATATATATATATATATATATATATATATATATATATATATATATATATAGGGCTTTTTTTCAGCAGGAACGCGGGGGAACGCAGTTCTGGCACCTCCAGCACTGAATGTAATAGCAAGGGGAGTGGGGTGTGTTGGAGGGTCTCTTGATGTTGGCTGCTTGGGGATCTATTGTCACTGGTAGGGATCTACTATTGTTGCTGGGGGTCTCCTGTTGAGGTAGAGGTCTATTGTTGGCTGATCTATTGATACTGGTTGCTGGGAGAGCCGTCATTGCTACTGGAGGGGGGGTTAATGTTGCTTGGGTGGATATTTTGTTGCTGGGTGAGGTATTTTGTTGTGCGTGGGTAGGGGATGGAACCAAGGGACAGTGCTCAGAGGTGGGTAGTGGGTGGAGAAAAGGGGGTCACTCAGAAGGGGGAAGTTCCTGCACCTATTCTCCGATAAAAAAAGCCCTATATATATATATATATATATATATATATATATATATATATATATATATATATATATATATATATATATATATATATATATATATATATATATATATATTTATGTTATGGGTTTGCGGTGCTCAGGTAATAGTCCTTTTGAAGAAATAGGGACAGTCCAATCTGCTAGCCAGATGAAAGGATAAAATAGACCTGTCGATAGGTAGAGTAGATGCGAAACTTCACTGATCCAGCTTGGCTTAATGATCCAGCTTGGCTCAATCAGATCAATGTAGATGGCAGGGAATATGCAAATAAACAAGAAAACATCTCATGGTGTAGTATATCCCAACTGTTGAATTAAGAGCAAAGACCCGCCACCAAAAGCTAGAAAGGCCCCTCAATAAATGATAAAAAAGGGGCGCTCACCAGAAAGATGATAATTATAACTGAAAGACCGTCACCAGAATCTCGTTAAAATCATCAGACAATGATGGTCACACAGGCTGCTTACCAGATGAAAGTGAAACAGTACGCTTTTATTTTATAACAAACTACTCTTCACTTCCGATAGCCAAACTCCAAAAGAATCAAGTCTCAACAGCTTCACCTTTTAATTTGCACTGTACATCACGTGATTTGTTTTACAGTCACATATATAGGTAGTGCCGGTACCAATCTTCACGCATTATCACTATATTCTCACCCTTGCACCCCGAGGGTTGATTGGTGGCAGCTTACACCTATTGCTTTGATAATTCACATCCTCTATGTGTAGTATTCCATAGCGCTGGTCACTCTCTTATAATAGAAGGGAGGGTTTGTGTGCACTGTATGGGAGTGTAAAACTCTGTTTCCATTGGATTGTGAATGTCATGTCTTGTTCTCCACACGGTCCACCTGGGCAGTAACCTCGTGGGGGGAAACTGTATAAAATCTGTTTCTTGTTCAATAAAGAGTTCTATTTCACCCTCAATCTAGAGTTCTGTCTCTTATTGGGGGAAGCTGCTACAAGGGATTGCTATGCTCTTCACACTCCCTTGGATAATCACTAAGCTCTTGTAAGAGCTTGTTCCTGCGTTACTCTCTGGGGAAAGAGAGGTTCATCCACAGGAACCTGGAGCCTTGTCGTAGGTCCAGGGTGGGTAGGGGACGGCGAGACCCCAACCAAGCTGCGGCAGTTTGTGGGTGTCTGGTGGAGTGCTTGGAGCCCTCGGGAAGCACTGGGAGCATCTGTCAACAGAGGTACCCAGTCGGGGTGCCGGTTGATCCGTTACAGCCCCTTTCTGTTCCAACATGATCACCAGTGCACAAAGCAAGGTCCATAAAGACATGGATGAGTGAGTTTGGGGTGGAGGAATTTGACTGGCCTGCAAAGAGTCTTGACCTCAACTCAATAGAACACCCTTGGGATGAATTAGAGTGGTTAAGAAGAAAAGCAGTGCACAATCTGAGTGTAATATTTTAACAGATTTATTGTGGAAAAAAAAACAAATAGCAATTCACATTGTGACAGTTAAAATCAGGCTCATCACATAGTAAGGGCTTCCGATGGACAGTCTCACAACAACAGGGAACCTCAGACCACTAGAGTTTCTGGGTGAATGGAAACACATGGAAAGAAGATATGGCACTTTTTGTATTTAATCTGTGAGCGGTCGGCCCATGCAACTGGGATTGGGAGCCTCTTCCTACAACTTGCAGCCTGGAAAATCCAGACATCAGGCTGGATGACAGCTTAGATGAGAAAGTAGAAACAACAAGATTTACAGAGAGCTCCTTGTGGGATGCAGAGCAGATTGGAAGTGATGTCACCTAGATGTCGGGGGGGCAGAGCTATGCATTTCAAGGATGCCCAAGCCTTTATTCTCAAGCTTGCAAGAGGTGCTGCATCTGGTTCAGTGAAATCAGCAGAATGTTACCGTGAACACTCCAAGTGGACTCCATGAACTTTTTGTTCTGAATAGACATTTATGTACACACAAATACTTATTGTGCCATATACCCCATTATTAATGAATTAGAGTGGAGACTGTAAGCCAGGCCTTCTTGTCCAACATCAGTGCCTAACCTAACAAATGCACTTCTGGAATAATGGTCAAACATTCCCATGGACACACCTTGTGGACAGCCTTACCAGAAGAGTTGAAGATGGTATAGTTGCAAAGGGTGGGCCAACTCAAATTGAACCCTTCGGACTGCCATTAATGTTCAAATGCGTGTAAGGCAGGCATACCAATACTTTTGACAATATAGTGTGCATATATATATATATATATATATATATATATATATATATATATATATATATATATATATATATATATTGCTGCCCATAGTCACTAATTACTCACTGTACAAAAAATCAAGAAACAGTAAAATACAATAATATAACATTTTATATTTAGAACTACATTTGCTTGCACTGATATCTTGTTTATTATCACATAGTTAACATTAATTACTGAAATACATAGTGTAATAGTATAAAAATAGTATAAAATAGTAATAGTATAAAAAAAATATTAACAGGGATCAGTATATATAATAATTTACAGGGACCTAAGGAAAAAGGTATATTTGGATCAAAAAGAAAAACAAAGTTCACAGTACAAAAAGGATCAGTCCAAGCAAGACTTTACTGAGACCCTGGATTGATTTTTCTCATCCCAACCAATGAATTCCATGTTAATGTAGGCAATTGACATTATTACTGTTAATACAATAAAATATCAGTGAATACAGTGATAAAACACCCGTTCAACAGTTCTTTATGATTTTAATCAGTGTTCACCCACTTCTTCCTCTAGCTTTAAAATTAATGTTCTATGCATTGAAGCTCCATGGTGTTTGAAGGGATATTATTTAGAGCTCTCAAATATCATTTCCTGAGGCAAGCCATATGCAATGGATAAGATCTAAGCAACATTCTACCGATCTGTAGATGGACTCAATTATTTTTCTGATGCAAAATGGGTGTTGTTAGAGGTACAAAAAAAACTAAAATATTTTAGCGAGGGATTTATGCTTCAATGTCAGAAAAATGTGTCTGCTGATCAAAGCTCTTTATTAGAACTAGATCTGTTTATGCAAAAAATATCTCGGGCTCTAGAAAGAAAATCAAGTCTGTTCTGGCACAACAAATTTTTTGAACGCTATACATCTGAGAAAATCAACCCCATGGGTCTAAGGGTTCAGGTGTTCCCTAATATGAAAAAGGTAATACCTGAATTAAAAAATGCATGGGAAGAGTATCTTCTGGCCTGTTCACAAAAAAATTATGATATTAATATCAGATGAATACAAGAAAGAAATAGTTGAACTAGATGAACAGATAAAGCAAATGTATGATCAAAACCAAGCCTCATGTGCCCACCCCAATTTTGAGGAAAAGCAAAAAATATTACAGGAACATCTAGAATGCTTTACAACGGGTCTTATTCAATATAAAGAACAAACATTTTTGAGGGACAAAATGGCGTTTTCAAATCAGATACAAATGGAATCAGGGAGGGCAAGACTGTAAAAGATGTCTATCTCTTCGCACGTAACCTACAAAAAGAAAAATGATAAGGCATTACTAGTTCAGCAGAAAGATTTCACCATTAAGGATTTTAAAACTTTGTAAGATCTGATGGATCTCTTGGATGAAAATGAAGGCTCATAAGATGTATCAAATATAGGGACTGCATCGCCAAACATTCTATCCACACCCTCAGTTAAATTTACAATAAGCAAAAATTTGATAAATTTCCCCCATTACAAACAAATCACAATATTTGGGCTTTTGTTATACAAGTATATAGAGAAATAAATGAAATAAGCACACAAGGTTACTCCACAGGTAATCAAGCCCTTTACTCACTAAGCGCAAACAATGATTTGGTGATAAAAGTGTCAGATAAATTTGGAAAGGTGGTGTTAATGGGTAAGGATCAATACAGAACCATGTGTTTAAACATACTAAAAAAGAGGGAGTGGTACAGGGAAATCCCAGATAATATGGTAGAGAGGTCAGAATTTAAATCAATAGTAATGAAGGCTTACCATCAAAACATCATAAACAAAGAAGTATATGAGTCCATTATGATCAAGCACCCAAAAACAACTACATTCTATGCTCGGCCAAAAACCCATAAAAACCTCACTCAGCCCCCAGGCAGACCAATAATATCAGGAATTGGATCTCATAAAGAATTAGCTAGGCATCTCATAGACAATTACCTGCGTCCTCATGTCACATCCCTACCTTCATATACGAGGGATACCCCAGATTTACTCCAACGTCTGGAGAGAATCACGACACCACCCAATACCATTATGGCAGCTATTGATATTGAGGCATTGTATAGCAGTATACCCCACAATAAGGGGTTACAAGTTATCAGTGAATTTTTGAAAGAACGGAACTTTGATTCATGGACATATAGCCTTTTCATCTTGTCTCTGCGTAAGCATATTCTTACCAGCAATGTATTTGTCTTTGACGCCTCCCACTACCTCCAGGTGCAGGGGGTAGCTATGGGCACCTACTGTGTGCCCACGTATGCCAACCTGTACCTGGGGGTGTGGGAGCGGTCTGTGTTTTCAGAAGAAAGATACACTAAATTTTTGGATTCGATACTACTTTGGTATCGCTATATAGATGACGTGATAATGTTCTGGACTAGTGCAGTTTCTTTCTTGGAAGAGTTCATGCGGACTCTTCAACATGATGTATTCAGTTCAAAGTTCATGATGGAATATGATCTGTATGTTATTACATTTTTAGATGTTCAGGTTATGAGACAGGATGATGGCTATATAGGCACTACCCTATATAGAAAGTCCACAGCGGGCAATACTCTGCTACATCCAGAAGGTTTCCACCCCAAACCACTACTACGTAATATTCCCTATAGCCAATATCTTCGGCTTCGCCAAATATTTTCAAGCAATCTGAATTTTCAGAACCAGGCAAATGCATTAAGAAATAGGTTGCTACAAAAAGGATGTTCACGTAATTGTCTAAAAAAAGCTTTTAATAGAGCAAAATAAATATCTAGAGGGGAAGTCCTCTATAAAAAGAGAGATCACAAACAAATTAAGACAATTAGATTGATTACCTCTTTTAATAGACAGCATGACAGTGTTTGCTGTATTTTTCAAAAACATTGGTATCTCCTCAAAAATTACCCTACTTTGGAAAAATACATAAAAGGTTATCCAGAGATTAGAGGAGAGCTAAGTCATTTAAAGTCATTCAAAGATAGACTAACTAAAAGTCCTTTTGACCTGACACATACCCCTTAATTTTTCTTTATCCGATACACATTGAAAAGTGGAGGACTCGTCTGAATTTTATTTTTCCAACTATATGATGCTCCCACCCCTAAACAAGGGTGGAAAGTGGGAGTTCATCGTGCCTTTTTCCTCTCTCATCGGACGAGAACCCTCCATACCACCCTTAATAGTACTCACTCTACCCAACCCCCTTAACATTAGACTAAGTGTGAACGACCCCGGAACAGGGACTGAGTCAGACTCCCCCCCTAACCCTCTCCTACCCTCCCCTTACCTCCCTCCCAACCGCATTTGAACGGAGGGTTAATTTGGCCACATCAGGGTACCACCTTAACCCTCCACAAGCGCCCAGTCATACATTTACTTACCCCTAGATTATTACATAATTAACATAGCTGACCCATCTATCACTTAGACAACACCTTCTCCATACCCTTCAGATCTCAGCTATGGAATAAACCACAAGGAGATCTTATTCTTATAGTTGGATCTGTACCAACCCTTTATGCCTTTCACTCACAACCATGAACCGATCTTTACTTAGCTCTCTAATTTTGGCATGTTCAAGATAAATCCTCTCTCACGATGTACTTGACTTTTCGTTATTTGTCAAATACCTTTCCTCTTGACAATATGTTTAGGTTGACTTGTTATCCATTCTTGGTTATAAGATTATTGTATTCTCCTTGTTCAATGCAATACTTTATGTTCACCAAATGCCTTTCCAGTCTTGCTGTATGACTTGTTCAATTTCATTTAATAAAAATATGGAAAAAAAAATTTTGGAAAAAAAAAAAGTCCTTTTGAGGAAACACAGAATCAAAATCAGAAATGCGATATCCGGGGAACCTGGAAATGCAGAGCCTGCAATTTCTGCCAATGGGTGTTTGAAAATTAAGCCTTCTATCTTCCAAATGGTAATTTACATGCATTATCATATCATGTGAGTTGTCAAACCATTGGTATTGTATATATTATGTTCTGGGAATGTGGAGCCTTCTATATAGGCAAAACAAAGTGTAATTTTTGGCGCAGAATAAAGGACCATATATACTATATTACAAGCAGCCAATTGAATACACTTATTACCAGACATGTGGCATTATATCATAAACAAAACACCAGTGTCATAAAATTTGCTGCCCTAGAACCCATAATATCAGACTCTAGGGGGGGAGGATTTTGATAAGAGGATTCTACAATGTGAAACTAGGTGGATATATCTTTTACAAGCTACTAAGCCACCCGGTCTGAATTAAGCTATCAGCTTTAAACCATTCCTATAACTATGAAGCCACTGATTGTATTTAAAATCAATTGGCTAATAAGAAATGTGCTTTATTTCTCAAAAAAAAAAAAAAAATATCTCCCTTATGAAATACAACAATTGAAGGGCAAACAGAAATGCTCATTCAGAGACATTATATCAATGGCATTAGAAGCAAAAAGGACCTTCATACATTGCAATGTTCTTCAATATAACCACTTGATTCTCTGTCATAGTCAATAATCAGAAATGAGTCATGCTATCTAATCTGTATATATACCACTCTGTAATATAGGATGTATATGAAAACAGATTTATTATGTCTATATAAATATAGTTAATTCATTTTTACTGTCTCTTTTTGCTTTTGTTTTTCACAGTCATCAGGTATGCATTAAACATTATGTAATGTCTTACAAGTCTATGTAATGTCCCATATCGTTTTTCCATATTGGGAGAGCGATTGACATTACTCTATTCTAACTTTCCTGACAATCTGTCTATGAGATATCAGGCCTTTTTTGATTGCCCACACACCTTGCCGTTAACTGCGCGGGTTTTGGCATTCATTACATGAGAAATGCCTCACCACGGTAAGCTCCATCTTGCGTATGCGCAGTGATGGGGCACATGCGACGCCAGGACATCGTCATCAGCTGGCTTCGGTGATGGAGCCGGGTGGCATCTGTGGCAGTTGTGGGGGATTTAATCATCGCACAGTGTGCATTCTGCTCATGGAGGCAGAGGACACACATGCTGGCTGGGTGGACATCCCAGAGTAAGGAGGCTATTCTTATTTAACACTATAAGAGAGATTCTGAAATCTATGGCCTACAATTATATCTACCGGAATCACTGTAACTTCGCCAGCGGGGTCCCGGTGTTTTCTTCAACCCCGCTGACAAATTTACTGCGGTGACATAACGCGTATGGTGGCGGAGCCTGCACACGGAAGCCGCATCCCAGCTGACACAGATGAGTTTACTGTAGCCTGCACTGCTGAAGTGCTTATACATGTGAGTGCAACCTGTCTATGTGTCCTGGTAATTAATAAAGTTTAAAGAGAGCACTAGAAGTATTTTCCTGTCTCTTTATATATCACTGCCAATTGTATCCTGCATCCCTGAGCTTAAAGGAGGAAGGTGGAGGAGGCTGTGTGTTACCACTGATTGTTACAGCTTGTCTGACATTGAAATATATGGGTCAGACATTAAGGGGAGCTGCTATTGAGCACAGATGTACACGGTTCACCTGTGTGTGGTGTGAGCACCAGCACCAGAACTTTATATTTATTATACAGCACAAATACATTTTTTTCACTTATTTTTAGATATTTAATTATGGACTTTTTTTTAACATTTTTGCACATAATGATATGTATTTTGGAATATGAAATGTGTGCACTTTGTCACTTTATGCACTGAATTCACTCACAATATTTATTTATTTATTTATGTAATTATTGTATTTATTGATTGATTATTTTTAATATTTGGTGCTGCATTTTATTTATTGGATATCATCTGGGTGTAGCGAAAGCACTGGATGTAAGCGGCCATCGGATTATTAATGTTTAATATTTAGTTTTGGATTGCGCTTATAATAATTCCTCTAGATTTGTAGACTTATTTTATCCAACACCTCCTTCCAGTATCTATGTAGCTTGGGGCACCTCTATAGCATGTGGATCAGGTCCCTGTCTGACACTTTACATCTGGGGCAGAGCGCATCAGGTCTTAACCACCATATATATTAGATTGGTTAAGGAAAGTTAATAATATAATTATTAGAGAAAAAATGGCTAACACAAGAAAAGGAAATATAAAAAGGTTGAAAGAACATGGAAAGCATGGATAGAAACTCCTGGCCTGGAATCTGGGGTAGTAGATATGTAAAAAAAAATCTAGCTGAATAGTATAATTTTAAGACGATTTTGGGGAGGGTGAGGGGGGGGGGGGTGTTTAAGAAATTATTGCATGTTTGCTAATTGCTATTTATATTGATATGTAACTTTTTTGAAGGAAAATGATAAAGATATAAAGTGAAAAATAAAGTATAGAGAGCCTTAATTTCATAGGGTAGATATGCCTAGAATGGGGTGGGAGTGGACATAGGCTTAGTTGGTATATGATTGGAATTCAACTTTAAGCACACAAAATTCTTTATTGCTGCTTCCCTAAATCGAGTTTAAATGTGTGCACATTTTCAGACAAAACAAATATTACTAAAGTAATCATTAGTTAACTATGTATTAAGTAAATGACAAAAAAAAAAAAAAAATCATAGTGACACTAAATTGTTATTTAAAAAGATACAAATCAAGAAAGACTTGACATTACTACGTTTAAGGCTCTTTGTCAAGATCAAGCCTCTCTTATTGTCTGTCTGTGTGACATCTGCTCACTGTCATTCTTAATAACTAATCCACAGCCTTAGCCACATCTGTTCTAAAACTTTCTAGTCTACTGCCACACACCTAAAGATCTCCACAATAGCTATTTATCACTCTCACCAGCAAATTTTTATTCCCAACACTCTTCCTCCTCCCTCCCAACAGCTCTTCATTACCTAAACTCTGTGTCAACAACAAATCTTCATTTCCCACCCTATGACCCCAACAGTTCTTTAATCCTAACACTCTTCCTCACATTGTGAACACAGTAGCTATTAATTTTTCACACTCTGTCCCCCCTCAGTAGCTCTCCATTCCTCACACTCTATCCTGTCTGATGATACAGTATTTCATTCCCTACATGCTAGTGTTGAATTACTAAAGGCAAATAGGCTGTTCGCTTTGTAAGGGAAAATGCACTTGCAGAGACATTTTCTCCAGAACTTAGGGAATGTGATACATTTTCAATCTGCAAAAAAAAAAAACAGTCATGTGCAACTTATACAAAATAATAGCAGTTTTGCGTGCATGATTTGATAATGAAAGCCAGCAAAACCTTAGCTCATTGACTATGTGGAAAAAAGCAAGCACTTTGGGACACCTCTGTAGGAGGCCAGATGTAGCCAATATTTTAACAGTGATCAGACAGTAAATAGATCATGGATTGAAAATTGTCTGAATAAAATATAAAATATAAAAAACAATCATATACATGGGGGAACATGGGAGATATTCAAATTCATGATAGTATATAAAAGTCCTGGGGAAGAGACAGTGTGCCAGTAGAAACCATATATTGGACTGCAGTAAGGGCTAGCTCCACAGCACAGGGAAGTCAGCTCTGTGGGAGGAAGCATATGAAGAAAGAAGCAGAGTGCCTCTAAGTGCAGTATTATTTATTCCAAGGAAGCACACAACAATCATAAGCTCACATAGGATAAGTGGTCTGCGGGGAAGGCTGATGGATCCAGCATCTGGAGATGTAAAGGTTGTTGAAGCCAGGAGATCCAGCCGGGAGATGGAGAGGCCGGCTGTGGGTCTTCCGGGTTCGGCTGTTTCCGAGAACCAGGCCGGAACGCAGCGTGCGCCGTGTGACCTCACAGGAGCCGAGAGGATGACACAACGCGTTTCAGAGCATGCTCCAAGCTCACAATGCGTATGTGCGCTCTTTTCTCAATAAATAATACGGCACTTAGAGGCGCTCCGCTTCTTTCTTCATTAGCTCATTGACTAAGTTCTGGGAAAACATCCCTTGCAAAATGCAACTTCCCTCACAAAGTGAACAGTCTGCCTGTCTTTAGTAAATCAACCCCACTGCCCCAACAGCTCTTCATTCTACAACTTCTAACTTCAATAGCTCTTCAGTCCTAACACTTTACCCCCCCAGAAGCTCTTCATTGTCCACAATAGAGTTGGGCAAATGGTTTGGGCCGAGCAAAAGTTCAGCCCAAACATCGCCTGTTTGCGCATTCAGCAAACACCCGAATTTGCAGTACGTTCGGCAGGTATTCCCACCTATGTTGAGGGCATGTGGCCTGGTGTGGTTCAGGAGGAGGGGCGCTTGTTTGCCCCACCCTATTTTTTTTTAACATTTGGCGTGCAGTTTCCCTTAAAATCCATACCAGATCTGAAGGGCATGGTATTGCCTGGGGGGGGGAGGGGGACCCCACACTGTTTTTTTTTTTTTTAATTTTTCTATTGCCGACAATGGTATTGTCATGGCAGTAATTTAAATGTTTTCTTTTTTTTTCTTTAGAAATGTCAGTTTTGCTGCAGTAGGTTCTATCCTTGGTAGAGATGTGTCCCTATTCAGTCAGGCTAAGGGTACCTCTACATATTTAAAGCAATTTTTCATTTTTATTGTTTTACTTTAAGCATCATTAAAATCACTACTCCTGAATAAATGATCTTTAAAAAAAAAAAAAATGTTTGTATTGATACATGTCCAGGGCCCCCATAGGATTTTTATTGCTAATAACGTGCATATAAGCCTTCAAATGGGGACTTTTGATTTTTTAATTCGGGTCCCATAGATTTTAATAGGGTTTGTCGTTTGAGTCAGAACTTTTTCTCTGTTCATGAGTTCTGGTGCAAAGTGAACTGGGGGTGTGCAGCCCATCTCTAGCCCACAGTCTTCCCACCACACATCTTTTCATTACCCACACTCTACCCTCTTAGCAACTTCTCATTGCCCACACTCTGGCCCCACAACTCTTTATTCTCTACAGTTTGTACCCCACAAATTTTAATTCCTACCACTCTACTATACTCCTATACTCACAACATCATTAATCATAACACTTTTATACCTTAGCATATTTTTACTTTTAATGGTGGTTAGCTAGTAACATTAACAGTTCATATTTTTACTGAAAATCAAGCCTGTTTAAAAGAAAAGTATAGTAAAGCTTGTTTCATTCTAAAAAAAAAAAAAAAAAAGAGACCATTGGTATTCAACACATTCTCAAACAATTTAAAGTAATATAATGATTTTGTCTCGAATGAATAGCTAATAAATTGGGTAGAAACTTGGAATATCTATTCATCAGCTAAGAAAAAGCTTTCAAAAAAATGTTTCTAGAGATAAAAGTCTGCATAGTTGCATTGTTGGTATTAGTTATTTTGTGTTTATTAACAAAGTAAAGACAAGGTGAAAGATTGGAGGAAATAATATTATGTCCTAGATAGTGTCTTGCTCATTTACAAAGGCTGAATATAAATAATTTTATACAGATAGAAAGATAGAAGAAGTGTTTTATAGCAAAATAAAGGAAAACAAACAACATACAAGTGTTACAATTTACAGGAAGATAATATAAATTAAAATATGATGGATATTTCCTACTCCTCTTAAGTTCCACTCATTTATTAAATTGTGGATAAAGACAGAACTTTTTTTTTTTAGACTGAGTCTAGAAATCTTAGACTTTTAATTGCTGTCTGTGGGAATATCACTCCATCACAATTTGTCCTGGTAATTATTGTCTCAAATACAGAAAGTGATAGTAAATTAAAATTGTTTAGTTGCCAACTGAGCAGGAATAGGGGGTAAATATTTAAATTAAGAGCATATTCCATTAACAACTGTTTAAAAGAGCAATTCCTTTCATTTCCTATTGTGCCTCAAGAATAAGGATGAGCAGAACTGCCCTGGGTTTGTTTCAAGCAAACCCGATTCTGTCAAACCAAAAATGCAATTTTTTGGGCTAATAGGCAAAGGGTTGTCAAAAAAATAGCATTGGGGTATGGGCATTGCCCCGGAGAACATTTTTAAGTGCAAAAAAGGTAAAAAAAAATCCTTTTGGCGGGAGTAGTGATTTTTTTAATGCAAATTACATTTATCTTCTGGCTTCTATTTAAAAAAAAATAAAGCACACAAACCCCGCCAAACGTCTCCCAAATGTGTCTGTTCGCTGTTGAAAAAATTTAAAAAAAGCAGACAATGAAATGTAATTTGCTGGCATTTGAAATGATATTATTTTATTCTCTGTAAATTTGACTTTTTTGTAGCACATCCTACAAAAAGAATGCAAGCAAAAATAAAAAAATAAAAATAGTTGCTGTTTAGAGTTCCCTCAAAAACGTATTGTATATTCGTGTGTTATGGATTTTGAGGGGATACCCCATGCAAAAAAGAAAAATGTGAGGCCCCTAGTTTAGGGTCTGATGGTGCATTTCTACTGTAGAACAAGAAGTGAAGATAAATCTCGACTAGACACTATTTTCACTTTACATAAACTTTCACTAACCTGCTAAACTCAACTCTACTATAATAAAAATTTGAATTAATTGTTAGTGATGAAGTTTCAATATAGGCAAGAAACCTAAGCCATTCACCCTGACTCTCTTTTTGTCCGTTCAATAAACATAACGGTATTTGTGAATTTCCATGCTACACACTGTTGCAGTCCTCACGGTTCAAAATATACAAATACAATAATGCAGCAGGGGCGAAAGTGCCTTGTATTTAAGTGGTTAAGGGGAACCCTATGACAGAATTAAAAAAAAAAAAAAAAAAACGGCATGGGGTCCCCCTCAATATCTTTACTAGGCCCTTATGGTCAGAATAGGGGGGACAGATAAGCGAGCGCCCCCCCTCCTCTTGGACCATACCAGGCCGCTTGCCCTCAACATGGGGATGGTGCTTTGGGGTGCCCCCCAAAGCACCTTGTCCCCCTATTGATGAAACAAGGGTCTCTTCCCAACAGCCCTGAGCTGTGGGTGTGGGGGTCTGCAGGTGGGGGGGCTTATCGGAATCTGGAAGCCCCCTTTATCAAGGGGTCCCACAGATCCCGGCCCCCCATGTGAATGGGTATCAGGTACATCGTACCCCTACCCATTCACCAAAAAAATGTAAAAAAGGAAAAAACACTTAAGACAGTTTTTGGCAAGTCCTTTATTAAAAAAAAAAAAAAAATAGTGCCCCTCGATGTAAATCCATCGTCAATCACGGCGCCCACCGACCGAAAAATAGAAAACATTTCAAAAACGCTTTGCCTCTTCTGAGGCTACCCGATGTATGCTGTGCTTCAGCTTTGCCAGCTGTTTTATAGGCAAGGGGTAGGGCAACCCGATTAGGTCACACGGTGGCACTGCCCCCATCTGATGTCATATGACGACGCAAAGCATTTTTGAAATTTTTCTATTTTTTGGGTCGGCGGGCATCGTGATAGATGATGGATTTACATCGAGGGATACTATTTTTTTTTTCTTTTTTAATAAAGGAAGGACTTGTCTAAAACGGTCTTATATGGATTTTCCTTTTTTACATTTTTTGGTGAATAGGTAGAGGTACGATGTACCCAATACCCATTCACATAGGGGGGGGGGCTGGGATCTGGGGGCCCCCTTGTTAAAGTTGCACAGAGTTGTTGGGAAGAGGCCCTTGTGCCCATTAACATGCTCACTCACCCCCCCCATATCCTGACCTTCCAGGCTACATGCTCGTATAGTGGTCTGGTATAGATTTAGGGGGGGAGGGGTCACACAGTTTTTTAAATAAAATTTTGGCGTGTTTTCATATTTCATGTTCATGTCCCATTTTTCTTTTAAAAATGTCAGTATTGCTGCAGCAAGATTCATGCATCGTACAAATGCGCCACTTTGCAGGCACATCAAAGGGACCCCCCCAGGCATAATATTTAAAGGAATGTTTTATTTTTGTATTGTTTCACTTCAGCATTATTTAAATCACTGCTCCTGTAAAAAGGATAGTTTTTTTTTTTTTAAAATTGCATTGATACATGTCCCCCAGGGCAGTACCCAGGTCCCCATACACTGTTCATGAAGATGTCGGAGTGGATGAAACGCGTCAGTTCCTACTGAGTTTGCTTCATGTCATTGTGCCTGTTGGATACTACATGTGATCACACCATTTGTACTTGAATCATTTATAAAGTGCAGAGTGGATGTATGTTTTCTACTTTTCTAATAAAGTCCTTCTATGACAGTTTTACACTATGAGGAGACTTTATGTTTTCTATGGTTATCCGAGTTCCTATATACTTAGAGAAGATTTAATGTTTACCAAGAAGATGTTGACAGCAATTCAGCAATTATTGCTTCACACGTTTCAATACCTTTTGCTCGAATGACTCTCTGCCGCTGGGAATAGAGTCCATCAACTCTTGTATGTGCTTTTGACTCTCCTCTTTGGTGTCTTTTTGGCAATCCTTCATTCTGAACATTCTGAACATGGAATCTTCTTCTTGGAAATGGACTTTATCTTCTGTTTGAACACACAATATCATTCACGTTTTTGAAGATTTTACTCTTTTCTATTGAT
This sequence comes from Pelophylax lessonae, assembly GCF_965119305.1. Lineage (NCBI taxonomy): Eukaryota > Metazoa > Chordata > Amphibia > Anura > Ranidae > Pelophylax > Pelophylax lessonae. Next base: position 70,762,158 of record NC_138769.1, read on the forward strand.
ATATATATAGATGTTGAACATTTGTCATTTTGCACTTTAAATAGTTTTGCATTTTTCACAGTTATTCATACACCTAATACTGAATGTATATATGCAGAACTTTAAATGCATGATTATTGTATGCATCTTTATGTAAATGTATTTATTTTATTTTACTTTCTCCTCTTATCACATTAGACAATATTCTTGTATTGTAGTGCCAGCAGCTGTTCTCCATGACAGTAGCGCAGTAATCTGCAGTAATCGTCTACATTTTTTAGCCTAGAAGCAATTATTTTTGTTTGGTACCCAACTCCATTTTTTTTTAAATTTGTTGTGGGGTTCCCCTCCAAATCCATCAAGACTCAAAGGGCTTGGTATGGATTTGTGGCGGGTTCCCACGTCCTTTTTTCATGATTTTTTTTTTTTTGCCGGCAGTTCTTTTTTTTACATTCAGCTGTCAATGGGGAACACTGTCTCTGTCAAGTGTCCCACTTGATGAGAAATCTTGACGTTTCTTCAACATAGACACAAATAAAATATTACTATTTACAAGGTTTTATTCTGTCTTCCTTTCCTGGTGGTGCTCACTGCCTCAATTTCATCAATATCACAAGGACAGGAACTAAGGCAAAATCTCCACAACAGTGTAAGAGATTAAAAACCCTGCTTAATGTGGTTGTAAACCTCATGTTCAACAATTAGAGAAGATGCGCCATGTGTTAACCTTTTCTTTAAAAATCAAAAGCACAATAATTGTACCTGCATTTTCTCATCTACGTGCCTGCCATAGCCCTCTGAAAAACTCCGGTCCGTGGATGTGTCTACAGGCCGGAGCTCAGGAGGCGGAGTCCTGACACTACAGGACTCCCCTGCCATCTGTACATTCTCCCCTTTCCCTGGCAATCACACTAGCTCATCTTGAATGCCGAGCTGAAGATTGTGAAATCAGTTATTCTCATAAACACTAGGCAGCATTTGAGGCATAGGGAGTGCAGACTATCATAGGCAGGAGGGAGCTGAGCAACTGATAGGAATCAGTACACAGGGGACACTGCTGACACTTATCTGTAATTATCTCTGCTAATGAAGGAGAAGGGGGAGTTATGCTTTCACTGTCATCATTATCAACAGAGCTGAACAACTTCACATGGATTGAATGAAAAACTCCACTTTTGTGGGGGGGGGGGGGGGGGGGAGAAACAATTATATAGCGTAAACAATGACACAAGTCATATTGTAATTGAATGTTATTAAAGATTACCTTTTCTTTTCAATCTGCAGCTGATGTAATTTTCTGAAAATACAATGCAATATGGCTACCTGGAGCTATTCTGTACTGACCACACCCCAGAAACATAATTTCCTGCTTGTGTGATTGGCTCACCGATTTTCCCATAAGTCTACACTAACATACAAGTCAGATTTCTTGCATCTCCTGCAACAAAAATGTCATTTTTGGTCAGATACTCCCAATAGGAACATGTCTAAAGGGATGCAGGCCCAGCAGATTTCTTTATTAGTGTCCTGCAGCCACACACCTGATTAATAATTATGTTACCACTCCCATTAGATTCATTTTCCCACATGAGAAACACACAGGGATTTCTTCAGAATAACAAAAGTAATGTGCATAGATTAATAAATTAATAAATAAATAGATTATTAAAAGTCCCAAAGGATAAAATTAACAAGACATTTCTAATAACATAACAAACTCCACACTTTTAAATTACACACAACAACCCTATTATTACAAAATATTCCCCCTGCCCCAGATACTTTCCCTAAACAGACAATACATTCCTACACTTACTCTAAATCCCTTAAAGTGTTACTAAACCCAGGAACCTGCATTCACTATATCTGGTCTCCCACAGTACACAGAACATGGAAACGCAATTATTTTGGTAGATATAAACTTCTAAATATTGTTTCCTATCCGCAGTATATAGCAGTCTCATGACTTCTATCAGTGTCTGGTTAAAGCTTGTAGGAGGAGTTTTCATTCTCCTATGACTGTGACTCTGCATATATTTACATATTTTAACCCTGTACTTCCCAAACCACAATTTGTAACCCCCAACCCCCTTTTCTCTAAAACAAAACAAAAACATCTGAACTGTCACCATGGATTCCCTAAATAAAAAGGGAAGAAAAAAAAAACACATTGTTAAAAAAACATCTGTTATCTTTGAAAATTTTCAATAAAAATCTATTGAGACTAAAAATTTCTCACAGTCAACCATTCATCTTCTTTACTCTCTCTCCCATGCAAATCAGACTGAAACGTAACTTCTAGAACCTTCACTTCGTTCAAGCTCCCTCCACTCACCCAAAAATTTCCATTCACTCTTTCCTATATTAATAATAAAACCACTTGTTATACAAAATACATGAATCAACAATTTTGCTCTTCTTAACCCCCTCCCACCGTCGCACGCATATATGCTGCCTCCCTGCGGGTGGGCTTTAACTCTGACCCTATGCCAACACTTTTCTGTGCTGAAAGCGCGCTCACAGAACAGTTAACTACAGGGACTGCAAAGCTCCTGATGCATACTTGCATACCTAACCTGAATTCCCACTTTGCATTTAGAAGCTCTTAACAGGCTAGGAGTCAGCAACGGGAAGGGGTTAAACCAGGCATATTCCCAAGGGCAGCTTTGTAGATCCTTTATACCTAACGCTGAATATCTATAATTGGGGGGTCGAGTTTTCCCAAAAAATTGCCATCAGTAGTAACTGAAAGCTTTGCTTCTGTGGTGAACGAGGGTATAAACACTTGAATCCAGCCTAATGAATATATAAGATGCTAACATGGAGATTGTATTTTGAATATGGAAGCAGTGACATCTGATCAGTATCCGTGCCGCCACAACCTTGTCACCTCTTTGAGTCATTACCAATAAGGAAATACCGGTCTGTCATAGTCTCTCAGGCCCTGAGGAAGCCTTGAGCGAAACGCGTCGGCTTGCTGGGGACCTACATTGACCGTATTCCACCCTGAGACCTATCTTCCATCCTACACAGGCTCTTTGGTTTTGTTTCCCTCACGGGATGTATTTCTATATTGTGAATGACTCATCTTGATTGATTTTAATAATTTTGTATGTTTGTCTGCATAAAATACGCATGGTAGTCCATGCCTTTTATTCTATATACTAATAAAATGTTATTTGGTTTTACAAACTGGTTTTGCGTCTGATCCTTCTACTCCCACTGGCCTGTAAAGCCCCATCTTTTTTCTCTATCAATTTTTGCTGGTATTCTCACAGGGGTAAGGGCCTCAACTACACAGTAACCCTTTTTATGTGATATTCCCAAATATTATTGTCACATCATCCATATAACCTATTACTTTTATACCCCTCCCTTTACTCCTTGGAATTACCACCCCTTATACACCTCTCTTTCACCAACAGACACAACACTGGTTCACTAATGTACACAAAAAGTATGAGACAATGGACATCCTTGTCTCACACCTGAACTGATATTTACTTTTTTTGTTAATCATCCATTCACTTGCACTCTGCTCACCATAGCGTTATATAAACACTTTTTCCAGCTAACTATCTTATCTGGCACTCCCATCCTCTCCAGGATTCTAAGCATAAATTAATTTGCTACTCTATCATATGTTTTCTCAAAATCCCCAGTCATCATGGCCAAAACATCTCTCAAACCTCAAAACCCCATCAAACTGATATTTAAAAAAAAAATAAAAATTATACATTTAATAAGTAACATAAATTAGCTGGGGGAGAGAAAAGTTTCCCCAACTCTTCCTAAATTCTGATTAAAAGAATATATGCCCATTCCAATATGATTCTCTCAAGCTACTCCTGGATAGCTAAAACTAACTTCCACTTAGGTAAAAGAAAAACCTCCAGTTGAACATTGTGCAGGATCTGACATTTCTGGTAGTGTCAGTTTCTTGGTCCTCAAATGTGCTGCAGTGCCTAATGATAGTCCCCAAGCCATAACAGGACACAGCTAGGTGAACTAGTGTGCTGCCAAAATGTTTAATCCTGCACCTTCTTTGTTGCTGCAGAAATAAGTGGCATGGTCAACAGGTGAGTATGTCTTCTTTGTAAGTGGGCATTTTGTTCCTGAATTTATATTTTTGCAACAGCATTGCTTTTACACTTTCTGCTGCCTAGGCTTCCTGTAAACCCAAGTATATAGGCTTTACGGCAATGCCTGCAGGCTTTTGCTCCATACTTCTCTTGATTTACCTGAAGCTGCCTCTGAAGAATTATGATATCTTGGGAAGATCCACTGTACTAGAATGGTCTGCCAAATACTGTAAACAACAGCAGAACAGGGTTCTTACTGTAGCTTACAAGGGGGCAGTGGACTATTCAGATATTTATATTATTACAAACAGATAATATCTCTTCTCTAGAAACTTAAATTTGGAATGTGTAAAAATGTCTCACTAAATGCTATGTGCAGCGAATACACTCAGAATGAACGCTTTGCCTATGGGTTCAGGTTTAGTAAATATTAATGAACAAGAAAAGGTTGGTATGGAAAGATTCTCTGCCTTAATATGTGATTATAATCTCCCACAGCTTGTATATTTTAATATTTTTTAATAACCTAAACAAGTAACATTTAAATTTAAACACATTTGACTTTTTTTTTTTAAATTACACAATGTAATATCGGTACAACATATGAAATATACAATGTAAACTAATTTCCAGCTACAAAGTAATTGTACTCCTATGGACCTTAATAAACCCATGAAATACAATATTACTTAATTTTATTTAGGTTGCTTTATATCTTGCTCTTTTACACATTATAAATAATTTAAATGCAGTTTCTTCTCATGCTGTTACATGCATTAAACATTATACAGTAAATAAATGAAAGTGATTTTATATAATTTTAAAATGCTTTATTGCAATGATAAAAAATATAGATAAAAATGCTTTGAATTTCTTTAAAATATTTGTATTTGACTAAGGCCTCTTTCACACGGCCGCTCCGTATGTCCGTATATCACCCCATCCGTTTGCGGGTGATATACGGACATAATGCATGTCAATGGGATTCCGGATGTCAGTGGATGACCATGCGCTGACATCTGATTTGCGCCCTTTCAGTTCTGTTCCGTTTTTTGGAACGGATCAGAACCCTATTTTTCTTCCATTTAAAAAACGGAACGGATGCAAAATCGGTTGTCAGCAGTGTCATCAGCTGACATCAGCAATCCCCATAGACATACATTATGTCCGTATATCATCCGCAAACAGATGGGATGATATGTGGACATACGGAGCAGATGACACAAGTGTCAACCATGTCCGTGAAAAAAAAAAAAAGTGTCGGAGCGGAGAAAAAAAATGGAGCGGCCGTGTGAAAGAGGCCTTAGGAGGTTATGTTTAGCTTTCTGAACCTTATTTTTTTGTTGATTTTTAAACATTTTCAAAGTGGAACTTTATTCATATAATGTATATTATTATATATACTAGACATTAAGCCCATTAAATTAACGGGCGCTAGAACATACAGTATGTGGTCAAACATTTGTAAAAACAGACTTGTTCCAGTTAAGCGAGAGCCTCTGTTAGCTCTGCGTCCCTGTTGCCCTTGCAACGTCGAGGACAGGCGCAGAGCTGACTGAGCGGCTCTCGCTTATCTCGTTCTTTTTTTCTAACAACGCGAGAGCCGCATGACGTAGCCAGCTCTACGCATAGTGTCCCTGTTGCCCTAGCAACATCGGGGACACGCGCAGAGCTGACCGAGCGGCTCTCGCATGACATCGCTCGCCTGCCGCCACTTGTAACACCCGCTGGCGCTTAGCAGTAAGTCTGCGCGAGTGCACATCCACCGCGTGCCCGCGCACACCTGCCGCTTCAACAGTTTCGCCCGGTGTTCTATCAGATTTCCCTACCCCATCATATTTCCCTATCTACGTCATTTCCGATTGAGATCAGTTGTGGATTCATCATGCAGCAGCTTGTACCTGCATCACACGTCCTATTGGGCATGCGCAGAATAGGTAGGGAATTATGATAGCATCGTAAGGGGTCAGACAAAAGTCCTAGTGTGCATGCACCGGCGCATGCGCACCAACGGGTCGGGCAGCGGGATCTCTTATAACAAACATCCATCCAATCTCCATGGCACACACTGCCCTGACCCGACACTGCACCGACCCGACAATCCGATCCCCATGCCCCACACTGCGCCGACCCGACAATGAGACAGTGGGCGTGCGCGTGTGGGTAGGGAATAGGATTGTCCGACCAGCGCAGTGTGTGCCATGGAGATGGGATGGATGTTTGTTATAAGAGATGGCGCTGCCCAATCCGTTGGTGAGCATGCACCCGCTCATGCGCAGTAGGACTTGTGCCTAAGCCCTTACGATGTTATCAAAATTCCCTACCTTTTCTGCCAATGTTCCCTCTAATTTTTTACTGTGCTGTGCTAGTAAAAAATGTTCTGAGCGCCAACCTTTAGACTGAGCAATTGGGGGAGGGGGGGACGTCAATGCAGAGTGCCCACAGCAATGCCCCCAATTACAGAGTGCCCACAGCGATGCTCCCAATCGCAGAGTTCCCACAGCGATGCCCCCAATCGCAGAGTGCCCACAGCGATGCCCCCAATTGCAGAGTGCCCACAGCAATGCCCCCAATTGCAGAGTGCCCACAGCGATGCCCCCAATCAATGCAGAGATGCCAGCGTCCCCCCCTCCCCCATGCACTTACCTCACGGTCACGGCAGCTTCTCTTCAGTTCAGTCCGGCGTCTCCTCAGTCCTCCCGGCGCCTCCTCCGCAGAGGGTGGAACTCCGTAGGGTGTCCATCATCCTGGGCGCCCCATGCAGGCCCGATCCCTGGCCTCTCCTAAAGGCCGCGGGCTGTCCACAGTCTCCGCACTCCGGGGGGGGGGGGTGGCATCAGTCTCCACAGATCGGTTCGCCACCCCCAGTGCCGGCTGGCTGAAGTCTCTCTGCGTCCCAACGGCTGTCCTGTGGCGCATGCGCAGTAGCGCATTTCCACGGACACAGGGAAAGTGGACGCAGAGACACAGGGCTTTTATTAATATAGATACAGTTCATATATACATCCTCACTGTGTTTCCTATGAGGAGATTTTTCTCTGACAATGTGGAGACAATTTTATCACTGCTACAAGACATAGCTAGAATAATAATTATTACTTTGTGGCTAAGCTATGCTACTATAGTATTTGCATCACTTCCCTGCTAACTTACTGTTATGCTGACAACAGCTTTCAGAAGTGTGAGAAAATCTGCAATGGAGACACAGACTGATGTAAAAAAAAAAAAATAAAATCTGACGGGCATTAGCCTTTGTTTGCCTTAAAAAAAATACATTTATTTTTGTCTGTGTTGCAGTTGGAGATTTTTCCTAACTTCCAGCTTGGGAAATCTGTTGTCAGCATGACAGTAAGCAAGGGGAAATCCTTTGAACAGAGCCCCAGATAGCAGTAAAATTCCACAGGGCTGGACATATATTTTAACCAGTTAAGCCCCTGAGGATTTGGCTGCTCAAAGACCAGAGCCCTTTTTTCAACTTGGCACTGCGTGAAGTTAACTGACAATTGCGCGGTCATGCAATGCTGTACCCAAACAAAATTTACGTTCTTTTTTTCCCATAAACAGAGCTTTTTTTTTTGGTGGTATTTGATCACCTCTGCGCTTTTTATTTTTTGCGATATTAATAAAAAAAGAGCGAAAATTTTGAGAAAAAATAAAATTTTCAAATTTGTCTTTTAAAAAATATCCAATATACTCAATTTATGTCATTTTTTTTGCCAAAATGTATTTAGCTACATGTCTTTGACAAAAAAAATCTCAATGAGCAAATTTTTATTGGTTTGCGCAAAAGTTATAGCGTCTACAAACTATGGTGTAAATACTGGAATTTACGCAGCTTTAATTTCTGACTGCCTATCTCATTTCATGAAGTGCTAAAATGGCAGGGCAGTACAAAACCCCCCCAAATTACCACTTTTTGGAAAGTAGACATCCTAAGGAATGTCCTGAGAGGCATGTTGAGCTCATTGAATATTTCATTTTTTTGTCACAGTTGTTTGAAAAATGACTACATTTTTTTTTTTACACAAAGTTGACATTGAAATGATATATTGCTCACACATGCCATGGGTAAATGTGTAATTACACCCCAAAATATATTTTGCTGCTTCTCCTGAGTACATGGATACCACATATGTGAGACTTTTTGGGAGCCTAGCCGTGTACAGGACCCCGAAAACCAATCCAAGGGCGTAAATTTTTCATTGCATTTTCTCACTACCTATAACGGTTTAGGAGGCCCTGAAATGTCAAGATACAACAACCCCCCCCCCCAAATTACCCCATTTTGGAAAGTAGACACCCAAAGCTATTTGCTGAGAGGCATGGTGAGTCCATGGAATATTTCATATTTTGCCACAAGTTTTGGGAAAATTACAATTTTTTTAAAATAATTTTTTTAACACAAAGTTGTCACTAAAATATATATTTCTCACACATGACATGGGTATATGTGGAATGACACCACAAAATACATTCTTCCGCTTCTCCTGAGTATGGGAATACCCCATGTGTGAGACTTTTTGGGAGCCTAGCTGTGTACAGGACCCCAAAAATCAATCATTATCTTCAGGTTTTCTAATGGCGTAAATTTTTGATTTTACTCCTCACTACCCATCACAGTTTCGGAGGCCCTGAAATTTCAAGATAGCACAAGCCCCCCCCACCCCCAAATGACCGCATTTTGGAAAATAGACACCCAAAGCTATTTGCTGAGAGGCATGGTGAGTCCATGGAATATTTTATATTTAGCCACAAGTTTCGGGAATTTTTTTTTTTTTTTTTGTTAACACAAAGTTGTCACTAAAAGATAAATTGATCACACATGCCATGGGTATATGTGGAATGACACCCCAAAATACATTCTGCTGCTTCCCTTGAGTACAGGGATACCACATATGTGAGACTTTTTGGGAGCCTAGCCGTGTACAGGACCCCGAAAACCAATCCCCACCATCAAAATTTCAAAGGGCGTAAATTTTTCATTGCATTTTCTCACTACCTATAACGGTTTAGGAGGCCCTGAAATGTCAAGATACAACAACCCCCCCCCCCCAAATTACCCCATTTTGGAAAGTAGACACCCATTTTGGAAAGTAGACTTTTTGGGAGTCTAGCTGTGTACAGGACCCCGAATACCAATCAACACTCTCAGGTTTTCTAATGGCGTAAATTGTGCATTTCACCTCTGCACTACCTGTCACAGTTTCGGAGGCCCTAAAATTCCAAGATAGCACAAACCCCCCCCCCAAATGACCCCATTTTGGAAAGTAGATACCCCAAGCTATTTGCTGAGTGGCATGGTGAGTCCATGGAATATTTTATATTTTGCCACAAGTTCCGGAAAATATATTATTATTTTTTTTTTGTTTTGTTTTTTTACACAAAGTTGTCACTAAATGATATATTGCTCACACATGCCCGATAAAAACCACGGAAGGCGGCGGAAGGCGGCGGGAGGGGGGGGGGAATTCCTTCCCACTGCATGTAAAAGCAGTCTAGCGGCCAATTATCCGCTAAGATTGCTTTTACATGTAAGCCGACAACTGGCCTTAAAAAAACGATACCAAGATGATGCCTAAATATGCAAGCATCATCCTGGTATAACCACTCAAAGTCCAGCAACGTACCAGTACATTGCTGGTCCTTGTTTGGCATATAGTGTAGGTTTTTTTTTTTTTTCATGCAGCCTGTGGGCTGAACGAAAAAAAAAAAGAGAACCTAACAGAGATCACCACAGGAATATTGTGTAGTATTACACACCATTAACCGCCCAACAACCAAACCCACTGATTTAATGGTGGGTATACATGACAATATTCCACGTATACCTAAAGGTATTTTAACTGCAGTGGTGAAATCAGCCTACCACAGCTGCTGCCATCAGAGGTATCAATATATGCTGAGCGCAAATGCTGTTTGTGTCAGAATATATAAAATCAGTATGGCAGCTGACGGGTACCTGCAAGAGAAACAGGTTAACAATTGGGATATGCCAGCAAATCAGGGAGGGCACTATGGGCTCTATGGGCCTGTTTTCGAATACGCAGTGGCTGTGGGCCACTACTCGTGCTATCCACCGTACCAGCTTCAACTGCACTTATGGGACTCGCCACGTCACCAAGTGTTACTGAAGTGCTGGTTGTTCTAGGTCCAGGGTGTACTAGGCTGCTGGCACTTGCCAGGCCACCAGAAGGATGAACGGCACTAGTACTGACACTCTGCTCCATACGAGCACCCTGCGATTCCTGCATCTCAACAACTCCAGAATGGGGTTGGGTACACCTGGGTCTAACAGGGACCCATCTGTCGTCGGAGCTATCTGTTAGGGAGCCACTGCTGTCATCAGGTTCGTATACTGACCCTGATTCTGCCAGTGAGGCTTCCCCATTGCTCTCATCTGACACGGTCAGTATACTGTAAGCCTCTGCACTACTGTACCAAGGTTTGGACATTTTGGTAACTAAATTTACCGGTACAGTAGTGTGACTCACAGGTAATAAAAGCACCTGGTTGTCAAGGACTATTTCAACCGCTACCAAAAATAACTGCTAATGCTAGCAGGGATCAGGCCTGACTCTGCTAACACAGCGGTTTTGTGTATTGTGTTTTTTGTAAGTGACAGTAATCTATTAATTACTACACTTGCCTGGGTGGGGTGGGTGGACAGGGCTGAGCAGAGGGGTAAAACGCAGGTGCTGGCAGGAATCAGTGCTGATCGTGCAAACACCGCGTTTTGGGAACCCTAAACTATGGGGATGCTAGTATAGTTCTGATCAGCCTCCAAAGACGCCTAAAAAATGCCCAAAAAAACTCCTGCAACAACACACCTGGGCGTTTTTGTTGTAGGCGTTTTTTTGGGCATTTTCTGGGCGTCTTTGGAGGCAGGCATAACATCTAAACTTCTGCATAGGGGTATATATACACACACACATATATGTATTTACACACATACACACATATAGGTGTGATAGGAGCGGAGCCCTATGCCTGCAAATAATTTCATTAGCGCAGGCATAGGGCTCCGCTCCTATAACACCTATATGTGTGTATGTGTATAAATACATATATGTGTGTGTATATATACCCCTATGCAGAAGTTCAGATGTTATGCCTGCCTCAAAAGACGCTCAGAAAATGCCCAAAAAATGCCTGCAACAAAAACGCCCAGGTGTGTTGTTGCAGACGTTTTTTTTGGGCATTTTTTAGGTGTCTTTGGAGGCAGACATAACATCTGAACTTCTGCATAGGGGTATATATATATACACACACACACATATATGTATTTATACACATACACACATATAGGTGTGATAGGAGCGGAGCCCTATGCCTGCAAATAATTTCATTAGCGCAGGCATAGGGCTCTGCTACTTTCACACCTATATGTGTGTATGTGTATATATACATACATGTGTGTGTATGTATATATACCCCTATGCAGAAGTTCAGATGTTATGCCTGCCTCCAAAGACGCCCAGAAAATGGCCAAAAAAACACCTGCAACAAAAACGGCCAGGTGTAAAAGTAACGGAGCCACTACCCTGCTCTACTGCAATTCTAATACAAACGATCTTTTTTCACCCTAACATGAAAGAGTTTGGTCACCCTGCCATAGCAGTCAGAGTCAGTTCACCCTACACTACACTACGGTCACCCTGACACTTAACACTTTCCCTACAGAAACTAGATTATTGAATCTAACTATAGTGGAAAATAGTACCCTAACTACACTAGATATCCCTTTCCTCACACTAATAATTGCTAAATGACACTTTTGAAGCAGGAGTAACAGAACTGCTTCCACTCTCTTCCACAGCCCTGTATTAAAGTGCTAGAGATTTGGCGGGGCTATCTTATATACTGGGGGGCATATTCACTACTGATTGGCCTCTGGACCCCCTAGTCACTCCAATCACATTCCTAGCATCCTCCTGCCCCCTCAATTGGTTTTTACTGATGGTTCTGGTCCAATAATGGGCTTTTAAAGCCCAGTTCCTGTCCCATTGCATTTTGGTCGGTTCTGGTTGCCGAATTCCGAACTTTTTTCAGCAAAAAGTTTGGAATTCGGCCGAATTTCAAACAGTCAATGTTCGGGTCGAACCGATGGTCGACCCGAACCATTCGATCATCCCTAGTAATCAGCATTGACTGATGAAGAATTGGTCTTGCCAGACCAATCTATTACCTTCTATGAAGAAGTGAGCTGCAATCTGGATAAAGGAAGGCCTGTGGATGTGGTGTATCTGGATTTTGCAAAGGCATTTGATACATTTCCCCACAAATGTTTACTGTACATACTAAGGTATTGACTATAGGGTGAGTACCTGGATTGAGAACTGGCTTCAGGGGCGAGTCCAGAGGGTGGTGATAAATGAGGAGTACTCGGAATGGTCTGGAGTGGAAAATGGGGTCCCCCAAGGATCTGTCCTGGGATAAATCCTGTTTAATTTATTCATAAACAATCTAGAGGATGGGATAATCAGCTCAATCTCAGTATTTGTGGATAATACTAAGCTAAGCAGGGCAATACCTTTATGCAGGATGTGGAAGACCTGAACAAAAAATGGGGTGGGCAACTACATGGCAAATTAGGTTTAATGTTGGAAAATGTAAAGTAATGCATTTGGGTGCCAAAATTACGAGTGCAAGTCACTCACTAGGGGGAGAACCTCTGGGGGAATCTAGGATGGAAAAGGATCTGGGGGTCCTAGTAGATAACAAGCTCAGCAATGGAATGCAATGCCAAGCTGCTGCAAGCAAAGCCAACAGAATACTGGCATGTATTAAAAAGGGGATTCACTCCGGAGATAAAACGATAATTCTCCCACTCTACAAGACTCTGGTCATGCTACAACTTGAGTATGCCGTCCAGTTCTGGGCACCGGTCCTCAGGAAGGATGTGCTGGAACTGGAAAGGTGTCCAGAGAAGGGCAAAAAAGCTAATAAAGGGACTGGAGGACTTCAGCAATGAGAAAAGACTACAAGTATTGAATTTATTCTCTATGGAGAGGAGACGCTTGAGAGGGGATATGATGTCAATGTACAAATAACATACTGGTGACGTTAGTATAGGGAACAAACTTTTATGCGAAAGGGAATTTAATAAGACATATGGCCAGTCACTAAAATTGGAAGAGAAGCGGTTTAACCTTAAACTGTGTAGAGGGTGTCTTTTTTCAACCTCACTTACTATGTCTCTATGTATAATACAGCATTCATTGACTGATTACCATACAATGTTAAGAAGTTCATAAATAAAATAAGATAAATCTGTGCACCAGATTTACTAAAATTGAAGATTCTCTCAACAAGCTGTTTAAATTTGCCAGGACTGCAAAAGTGCACACTTAGTACTTACAACAGCACTCGACTGCAAAAGTGCACACTTAGTACTTACAACAGCACTCGTTTACTAGTAGTCTATTATTCATCCCCATATTATCAGTTTTGAGACTACAATCTCACCACATTCAAGCAGTTAATAATTGAAAAATGAACTTCCTATTTCACAGTGCTACCAAATGACAATCATAGGTGTGTGCAGCCTATTGCATTAGGGTGTGCACCCTTAAATTCAAACACACATGCAAGCATGCGTGTGTATACAGTATACATAGTAATATACATTAAAAAAAAACACACTCTTTCATAAATTCAGTAAAACCTTGGATTGTGAGCATAATTTGTTTCGAAGACATGCTTGTAATTCAAAGCACTCGTATATCAAAGCAAATTTCCCCATAAGAAATAATAGAAACTCAGATGATTTATTCCACAACCATTTATTTATAAGTCCTTCAGTTTATAGTACATATAAAAAGATTTATTATAGCGTCACAAACCCTTAAATATAAATAGCAATACAGGATATAACCGGGCAGTGCCCTTATTTCTACCATTCATAAGAAACCTCATATGGTACCCAAATTGATGTACAGCACGTAATCAGGACATGACAAAAGATACTTATTATACCGTATATGCCTAACAACTAAAAAGCGAAGTAGCTGGGCCTTGTCACTAAGAAGAGAAGTAGCAGTGTCTTGTCTCCTACTAGGCAAAATTGATCAGTTTTCATTACACTATTTAAATTTATTGCTTCATCAGCTCCATCCATTATTTTCACAGTTTTCCTTAGAAGTATACAAATCAAAACACAGTTATACATTACCAGTAATATAAGTGCAATAGTGCATATAGCGATTGGATACATAACAACTTGCATTATCTGGGTATGTGCGAACATATACGCCCCTTCCTTAAACTGTAACTCCAATTTGTTGAGAAAAAAACATCCCCCCCCCCCCCGGGTGATCTATGTACATTGCAAGGAATATGACAACATTTGTTGCAGATTCCTACCTTTTGTTATTCTGAAGAAATCACTGTTTGTTCCTCTGTGCTGGGTAAGTCTAATGGGAGTGGTTTCATAATTATTACTCAGCTGTGCAGCTGCAGGGCTCTAATGAGGAAAGCTTCTGGGTCTGCATCCTTTAGACATGTTCCTATTGGGAGTATCTCACCAAAAATGACATTTTTGTTGTAGGGAATGCCAGAAATCTGACTTGTATCTTAGGCAGACTTCAGGGACAATAACACAAGCAGGAAATTATGTTTCTGGGGTGTGGTAAGTACACATTCTGTGTACAGAACACCTCCAGGTAACCATATTGCATTGCATTTAAAGAAAATTACAGTGGCTTCAGATTGAAAAGGAAAGACAATTTTTAATAACATTCAATTACAACATGACTTGTGTCGCAATTGCATATTCTTTATTCAAGAGGGGTATTCTATATTATTTTTTCTTTATTTGCTATTTTTTCCCCCCACAAAAGTGGAGTTACCCTTTAAGCAAGTCCTGCGAATTCCTTACGATGTTAGGTAATTATCTCATAATTGTCTGGCACTTCTAGACTAGTATTACGGATTTATGCACAACAATCATGGTTTCACAGAGCCCTGTTAGAGCAGCTCCCATAGATTTGATTGCCGTTTCATTTACTATTACTTGTTTCCTAATGCTCTTTGTTCTATATTAAGCAGTTTAACTTTAGCATCAGTTAAATTCAGCACTTCATCAATAATGCGATGCGAGAGTAACTATTAAGTCTATTCATAGACTTTCCAGGATGGGAACCAAGACCAAGCCTTATGCCGGTCAAAAAATGATTTTCTTCAATCCCTATGTTTAAGTGGGTATTTTGGATGTTTACTAGATTGTAATACATGTTTAGATTGGCCTTCCCCAGCCACATACTGTACATTACTGAGACCAAGGTGGCCAAATAACACCATCCTTTCTCATCCCTGGGAACCCACGGGTAACACATTTTACCAGAGCAAAAAACATACTATTTCCCAGAGTGAAAGGCCTTCGATTAACTGACTCTTGTAAGGCTTCATCTGTTAATAATACAAACCATGCTAAAAGTTGTCCTAGAGTGAGTTTCAATGGGTTACTATGGTTGGTTGTGACATCAACCAATTGGTTATGTAAGGTTTGATTCACTGTTTGAAAAAGCAGTATCATCAATGGGTGAATAGCCCTCTCACCAATCCCTGGGATTCTGTGGTGACCTCTCGCTGTAGAAGGGGGGCCCCCTCGGTCTCTCCTCGAAAGCCTCTGGTGATCAGCAGTGGTAAGCAGTGGTTGAGTGAATGCTCCAGTCTCCCTGCGGCAGTGGTGCAGGTGCTGTGATGTGGGTGGCTACGCTTCCCCTGAAGGTCCTCACTCCCAGTCTCAGGCTTTGATCTCCACTGTTATGGTCTCCCGCTGGAAGGCTGAAGAATGTGAATATATATTAATATATTCAAACGTAAATTGGTGAGAGAAGTTCAAAATGGAAAGTCCTTCCTGTTCTCATGTTAAAACTGAAAATGGATTTAATAATAAACTAGCATAGGATAAAAAGAAAAATATTAAAATACAGAATGTAAAAATAATATCAATATTATATTCTTGAGATTTCATTTGTGTGTGTATAATCATATGTGTGTGTGTAGCTGTGGCTTGATGTCTGCACAGCTCAAAGTCTCGTGTCTAAGTACAAGTTCCAGAAAAGCCCCTTTTGTTCTGTTAGGTCAAGCAGCTTCAAGCCCCCACCTTCTCCTAAAATGGGCTAGTTTACCTTTTGCTTCTTGCAGTCCCACTATAGTATCTTGTGACAAATGCCTGAGCATTAAACAAACTTTTGACTTTGTTCCCTCTCCCCTCTCTGTGGTCTTGGCTTCTGAAATTCAAGGCCCCTTTTCAGAGCCACGCTGACATTCCCTAGAAGAAAGTGTGTGGGGGGGGGGGGTGGACATGGGCCATTTGTAAGATATACTATTTGTAATATACATGATACAATTTGTAATATACATGATACAATATAACTTTACCTATCATCTGAATAAAATTATATTACATATTCTATTTACAGTATATTCAATGTAAAGCCCTTTTCATAATATTATCTTAATCAAGTAATACTACAGTATAAAGAACTTTTATTCTTAACAGATACATACTGTGACAGCAGGCAGGTAAAATTGCTTGGTTGCATCCAGGATGGGAGGTATGTGTGTCCTTGATTCAGGCTCTATGCAGATTTGTTCCACTAGGGGGAGGTGCCGAGAGTCCTTCAGTGGTAGAAGTAATGAGCCCAGCTGATGTAAGTTGGCTCATTAGGGCCTCTACAAAAACTTCCAGTGTGCTTAGAGAGTTGCTCCATTCTGGAACCAGTTTTGTGTCTGTGTAGACCTGGGGGCGTGATGCCTGCCTGTGCATGAGGCATAGTCTGTGTGGCAATCCTCTTAGACAAGGAGATAGGTGCTGGGGGCAACACAAGGCTGCACCTAGTTAATAGCCAGGGAACCTCTGTGTGTAGTAAGTGGCCAAGTTGGCAAGGACTTATTTTCATGTTTCTTCTTGTTTCTGTTGCCATTTTTCCATGTTTATAGTGTAATAAGCTGCACCTTTGTTTTTTCACCTGCAATTCTATTTGCTGTGCCTAATTTCATGTAGTGAACTCTAGGGGGTCGCACCCACCTGCTGCTGAGCTAACCCCCTCACAATACTTAAACCTTTATGCACTTTTAATAGCTAAAACATGAAAACATATCCTCATACTATCTAGGACAAGGGGTGCCAGTCAACTCATAACTAATTACTACCATATGTAAGCTGGTGTACAGACTGGGCTAAAGCAGCTCCTGAAGATGTGCGCTTGTGTGAAACGTATGTTGGGCAATACTGTGAAGGGCTAGAGGTTGTGCCGTCATTCTCTGCAGGCTTGGTAGCCCCTTGTGTAAGTTTAAAAGTCGCATTTGTCTTATTATGCTGGATGTTTTTAATGTATATTTGGAAGTACCATTAAAACTACTACACTATGAGCAGTATTTATGGTTGGTGATTTAATCCTGAAAACATTGGTACTATCCCCTGGTGGAGTGGAATCGAGCAGTCTGATCCTGCCATCAATGGAGCAAGAGTGGTGATGCTGGATGCCATTAACACAAAGCACATATTGCTGTTCTAGTAATAGATAGCATATCCTTCTGGTGAGTTTGTACTTTTACCATTGGTGAAAAATTGGCACTATGGCTTTTTCCAAGCATTGGGTGAAGGCTGAAGTGGAGCACCTTTTAAGGTTTTACTCTCATAGCAATTTGATTTGTTGATTCTTGTTGTTGTGACAATTTTAGTTTATGGTCACATTTTCGTGGACACTCTATTATCATTTTAGCACTGCATTATTGTTAAAAATAGTGGATGAATCTCCCAATCAGGGGCAAAGACAGCAGTAAAGCTAAGAGCTAACATTCGCACCCCGTTCACCCAACAACCCTAAGCTATCCAAAACAATATCCACATTTATATTTAAATCTAATTTTTAAAACATAGTTTCATTTTTTTTAACAGATGTAAAAACAATATGTTTTAATGGTGAAATAGGATGAGGATTATAGCTTGCAGTTAATTTTTTTTTTTCTGATGTGTGCTAATAGTAAATAATCCTTTAAGTAATCTATTTTTAACTATGGTTTTACTTACTGGATCACTTAAATAAATATGCAGGCTATGCACTAATGAGCACTGTATTGCCCACAAAGCTAAGTGAAGCTGCCATGCTCCAATGCTTGATGAATGGGTCCCAGTAAATTTTTCATGTACATTTTTAAGCACTAATTACAGCAGATATACGGAATACAAATCCACTTTAAATGGTAACATAAGGAAAAAGCTAGATTACTAAATCCATGTCAGTATGTGTTTACTTGGGAAAAAATACATTATTTATGAATGTTTTAATAAGCTATGTGTTCAAATAAAGTACATTATGTTTAATATCAGAAATGTAAAAGCAATAGTGTTCAGACGTTTATGACATTCCAACTTGTACCCACAGGTGGCCCTCAATGGAAACTCTGAAAACAACGTTCTCTATGAAAATCTATAGTGTTTCATTTTTTTTTTTTTAAATATTATTTTCATGTCTAAACAATAACAATAACAATGTTCAAAATATGTTTTGTTTTTTTAAATCTGTTAGGGCCCTTTTTTGTTTTTGGACAGCAGTTAATTTCTATGGACTTGCCAACAGTGGTGTATTTTGGTTTTGTGTTGCCCTAGGCAAGACTAAAACCAGGTGCCTCTCCTATCTAAATGTACCCCACCCCTTTCTGTTTAAGATCCACCCCTTCATCTGCAAACTCTCCCGACTCTTCACAATGTTCCCTATTCGCAACCCCCTCTTCACAACTCTCACCTCTTCACAACCCCCCCACCTTTCACCAATCCCCCCTTCACAGCTCTCACCTCTTCACAACGTCCCCCCCCCCCTCGAAAGCTCTCACCTCTTCACCCCCCCCCCACTCTTCACAATAGTTCAACACCTGTGCAGGTAAATATGGTTGGTTACAAAAGTCCTATGTAATGAAATTAGGAGGCATTATACAATGGCAATTCCAAAACAGTTGCCTGCACGCTCCTACTTGCAGTGGTCTGCTGGAGTGCCATTCTCAGCAACCATATAGTCATCACATCACTCTCTCCCCTCAGCATTCTATACATTAAGGTGATAAACCTGCTGGACAGATTAATAGCAGTGGAGTGATTGGCTCCTGCTGCTCTCAGTCAAATCTTGTGACATGGGAGCGGGGGGGGGGGGGGTGGGGGCAGGGCTGAGTCCCACTGTCTTTGTCAATGGATGCAACAGTGGGACTCAGGAAGTCAAGAAAGCTGCTTTCCGTGGGGGTGCCCGATAAAAAGGAGTGGCTTGAAGTGCCAGTAGGGGACACCAGAAGACAAGGATCGGGGGTTGCTTTGTGCAAAACTATTGCACAGAGCAGGTAAGTATAGGAATATTTGGTATTTTTTAATAAAAGGAAAACAAAGTTTTACAACCCCTTTAACATGAACAACCATGTAGATTAGACTGTGGAACTACAACTTCCATTATGCATTTGCAGCTCTGAGACAGGGAAATACACAGAAAGTGTTTATTTAGCTCTGACATACATGCAGAATTTTAGCAACTTCCAGCTGCTCTTTGTCTATCTCTGCTAATCAGTTTACGATCCATCTATTCAGAACACCCACCAAACAGGACATGTTTATCCAGTTGCATTTTCTCTGCGGACTACCTGTACAGGGGTGTCTGTCCTCCCTGCACAAAGAGGAGGAGAGAGCTCCAATAGCCTGCTCACAGCAGTCCTCCTGCCAGGGGGGTGGTGCCACCCCTCTGAAAAATGCCACCCAAGACAAACGCCTTGTTTGCTTTGTGGCAGATATGCCCCTGCTTGCAGATAAAAATGGACTATTATCTGCCTACGTCTGTTATTTTTAATGGAACAAGAGTGTGTCCTTTTCCATTTAGACATATTTAAACAAATGTTGTCTAGTTATGTCTGTTCCGTTTATGCCCTTTAGTAGGCAATACATTGCTATACTTTTTTCTATACTTTTGTCACCTATTAATTTGTTTCTTCAACAACTAAAACAATAAAAGGATGCAAAAACAGTTGTAGACTGATGTAAACTGATCTGAACTAAACAGGGCTGAACTGAAGTACAAACTGATTTAAACTGAACTGAACTGAACGTGATGTAAACTGATAGTTACTGCTACAGGGTGGCACTTGTGCACCGCATCATATATATATATATATATATATATATACGTAATCCAACATTTCCAGGTAAGGGGCGTGCATGTGCGCCTCTGGCTGCTCGCCTCTGCTGTCATTACACAAAGCGGGAGCCGATCAGCAGGTAACGGCATCAGCTGATCATGAGGAAAAGATACAGAACTGCAATCTGCCTATATACACTAGGCAGATCGCCATTCTGACAGGAGGGAAGGGGTGGAATTTGTGTCCCTGCAAAGCAGAAAATAAATGCCCTCTCTTCCTCTAGTAAAAGTACCTCCCACAGTACAGTAAAACACTGGTTAGGCACACAGTTAACCCAGTTGACCGCCCCTGATGTGTGACCCCTTCCAAGCCAGTGTCATTAGTACAGTGACAGTGCATAATTTTATCACTGATCACTGTATTGGTGTCACTGGTCCCCAAAAAGTGTCAAAAGTGTCAGTTAGTGTCAGAATGTTAGCCGCAATGTAGCAGAATACATATTGGCCTAAATTGATGAGGAAATTCGATTTTTTAAAACATTTTAATTAGATATGTTTTATAGCAGAAAGTAAATATTAAAAAATATTGTTTTTTTTTTTTTTAAATTGTCGGTCTTTTTTTGTATACAGCACAAAAAAAAAAATGCCAAGGTGATCAAATACCACCAAAAGAAAGCTCGATTTGTGGGGGAAAAGGACATACATTTTATTTGGACATTTCATTGCATGACTGCGCAATTGTAAGTTAAAGTAATGTAAAATTACCTGGTCATAAGTGGGGTAAATCTTTCAGAGGTCAAGTGGTTAATCAGTATGCATCGGTTTCTTTCTTAGCAAAAATGTGATTGAACTGATACGCCTTTTTTAAAAGGACTATTAGAGCTCTTAGGCTCTTTTCAAATGTAGAATAGTCAGCTCCAATCAGCAGGGAATCTGTGAGCGGATCCATTGCTTATAGGAGCTGAATGGGACAGACACAGACAGACCCCTGCCAGCTCAACGAGCAACTGAGTGTAAACAGACTGCTGTCTGTTTACTTCAGGATACCACCAATCTGGTCTTAAAAATGGAAAAAACATTTTTCTTTATCAGACCAGTGTAACATCCCCCTGTCCATAGAGCTCTAAAATGTGGGTGTATTAAAACTGTATCAACAGTGGTAGTGGCTTTTAAGAAGCATGTACATGTACAAACCTCACCACACTCATTTTAGGTGTACTAATACCCCTAAGGGCTAATTCAGAAGTGTGCTGAAAGGCATGCTTTATGCTTAGCTGCTTTATGTTATGTCTGCATCCACCTTGGAGCTGCGTCTATAAAAGTGGATGCACAGATCCAAAAGCAGACACTGCATGCTTGAATCTGTGCACTCGCTTCTGCCTGCATGTTAAGTTTTGACATGCAACTGTGTCTGTGCAGCTGCTGCGTCTACATCTGCTTCCATGGGCTCTGAGATGGATGAAGATGCAGTAAAAAAACAGGTCAGCATTAAAGGATGGGTCTCAGTGCCTGTCTGAATAAGCCCTATGTGTCTGTAGTGCAGGGGTCAGGAGTGCATAATGCACAGGCCACTTTACATAGTACAACCAAAATTACACCCCCCATCGTCAAGCTCATATCTCCCAAAAATACAGAATTTCCCTAACATTCCTCAATTCCCCCTTCCAGCCTACCCATTCAGTATAGATACCCCCAACAAAAAACCCCTTAGTACAGAACCCCCAACACAAACCCCTCAGTACAGACTCCCCTTCCTGCAGACCAGTTCCCTATTCAGGGCTTCTTCTTTTTTCTGCTCACTGCCTACACTGCTCACTGCACAGCGAGGGAGCTGTGTGTGTGAGAGAGGAGGAGGAGCGGAAGCCTTGCAGGAAGCCGGAAGCGGCGCCGTGATCGGTGCACAGCGAGGGAGCTGTGTGTGAGAGAGGAGGAGGAGCAGCACCAGAGGGCCGGGTGAAGGAACCTCGGAAGGTGACCGACCGACAGGAGACAGAGCAGGAACGGAGCAGCGGCGGCGGGGGTGACCGAGAGCGTGCGACAGGGTGACAGAGCAGTGGCGGCAAGGACAAGGACCTGACAGGACCTGACCAGGGACGTAAGGTAATAACTGATCAACTGGTAGGGGGGTGGGGCTGGTGGGGTGACTAAAAGCACAACACTACAAGCAGTGGTGAGCATCTTGCGACTGGTGAGTATCTGCGACTGGTGAGTATCTGCGACTGGTGAGCATCTTGCGACTGGTGAGCATCTTGTGACTGGTGAGTATCTGCGACTGGTGAGTATCTGCGACTGGTGAGTATCTGCGACTGGTGAGTATCTGCGACTGGTGAGTATCTGCGACTGGTGAGTATCTGCGACTGGTGAGTATCTGCGACTGGTGACCATCTTGCGACTGGTGAGTATCTGCGACTGGTGACCATCTTGCGACTGGTGAGTATCTGCGACTGGTGAGCATCTTGCGACTGGTGAGTATCTGCGACTGGTGACCATCTTGCGACTGGTGACCATCTTGCGACTGGTGAGTATCTGCGACTGGTGAGTATCTGCGACTGGTGACCATCTTGCGACTGGTGAGTATCTGCGACTGGTGAGTATCTGCGACTGGTGAGTATCTGCGACTGGTGAGTATCTGCGACTGGTGAGCATCTTGCGACTGGTGAGCATCTTGCGACTGGTGAGTATCTGCGACTGGTGACCATCTTGCGACTGGTGAGTATCTGCGACTGGTGACCATCTTGCGACTGGTGAGTATCTGCGACTGGTGAGTATCTGCGACTGGTAACCATCTTGCGACTGGTGAGTATCTGCGACTGGTGAGTATCTGCGACTGGTGAGCATCTTGCGACTGGTGAGTATCTGCGACTGGTGACCATCTTGCGACTGGTGAGTATCTGCGACTGGTGACCATCTTGCGACTGGTGAGTATCTGCGACTGGTGAGTATCTGCGACTGGTGACCATCTTGCGACTGGTGACCATCTTGCGACTGGTGAGTATTTGCGACTGGTGAGCATCTTGCGACTGAGTATCTGCGACTGGTGACCATCTTGCGACTGGTGAGTATCTGCGACTGGTGAGTATCTTGCGACCGGAGGGCGAGTATCTTTGCGACTGGTGAGTATCCTTGCGACTGGTGAGTATCTTTGCGACTGGTGAGTATCCTTGCGACTGGTGAGTATCCTTGCGACTGGTGAGTATCCTTGCGACTGGTGAGTATCCTTGCGACTGGTGAGGACCCCAGGTTTAGTACCAGGGAAGTTAGAGGTAGTGTAGGTAAGGAAGAGCAGGTTGTTAATATATCCCCATAGAGTAGTGGGTAATAATGTCCGACAGGATTGCGGATGCCACTCAGTGCACTTCTTGCGCCATGTATGAGTTTCTTGATGAACCAATCGAGGACGAATACTGCTGTGCAAGATGTGAGAGACTTGTTGCTCTGGAAGCCCACATCGTGGATCTAGAGAGCACAGTGACAAGACTGCGTGGCATCTACAACCTGGAAAGGCGCTTGGACATTACCTATCAGGCGCTGGCAGGGGCCAGCATAGAGGAGGGAGGAATAGAGGAGACGCAAGCAGCAGAGGTACGCAGCTGGGTGACTGTTAGGAATGTTAGGGGGAGGAGTGTCAGGGAGGCCAGTCCTGAGTTGTTACACCCTAACATGTTTGCCGAGTTGCAGGTTGAGGGGGATATCAACTCAGGGGTGGCAGAGCTGGAGCATGCACCCTCCCCCAGCTGCCAGGGGAGGGACGGCTCCAGGAAGAAGGGGGGCGGTAACTCAGGAAAGGTTAGAAAGGTTGTGGTAGTTGGGGACTCAATTATCAAGAGGACAGAGAGGGCAATCTGTAAAAAAGATCTCGTGAACCGAACAGTTTGTTGTTTACCGGGCGCCCGAGTTCGGCACATCGCAGATCTGGCAGACAGATTGATGTGGGGGTCTGGGGATGACCCAGCGGTCATGGTGCATGTGGGCACTAATGACAAAGTTAAAGGTAGGTGGAGGATCCTTAAGAACGATTTCAGGGACTTAGGTAATAGATTGAGGAAAAGGACCTCCAAGGTGGTTTTCTCTGAAATACTGCCTGTACCTCGAGCCACACAGGAGAGGCAGAAGGAGATTAGGGAACTTAACAAGTGGCTGAGGAATTGGTGTAGGAAGGAGGGGTTTGGGTTCCTGGAGAACTGGGCTGACTTCTCAGTCAGCTACCGGCTCTTTAGTAAGGATGGGCTGCACCTTAATGGGGACGGTACAGCTCTTTTGGGGAGAAAGATGGCCACCAAGTTGGAGGGGCTTTTAAACTAGGAGACAGGGGGGGAGGGCTCAGAAGTAGAATCAGTCAGGAGGGAGCAGAGGACTGAAGGCAGTTGTAGGGTCAGCAGCGACAGTAGGTCGACAACGTAAATTGGCAGGTCTGTGCGGGAAAACCGCAGACCAAACAGAAATAAACATAACCGCCAATCACGTTTAACTTCCGTAAAACTAAGAGGGGTATATGCTAATGCCAGGAGCCTAGCTAATAAAATGGAAAAAATGTTAGTACATGAGGAGGACATAGACCTTGTGGGAATAACAGAAACTTGGTTCGACCCCTCACATGACTGGCTGGCCAATATCCAAGGGTATTCGGTGTACCGGAAGGACAGGGTAGGAAAAAGAGGGGGAGGGGTATGTCTCTATGTCAAGAACAATATAAAGGTGCTAGAAAGGAGTGACATTACGGATGGGATGAGTATGGAGTTAGAATCCGTGTGGGTAGAACTCCTTAGGGAAGGAGAAAAGGGGAAAGTAATTGTGGGGGTTTGCTATAGGCCACCTAACCAAGGGGAGGAGGTAGAGCAGGAATTTTTAGCACTAATGGGTAAAGTGGCAAAACTGGGATCAGTCATCGTATTGGGGGACTTCAATTATCCCGACATTGACTGGGAAGAGGGGACTGCACACTCACATAAGGCCCGTCTATTCACGGAAACCTTACAAGACAACTACATGTCACAATTGGTGGATTCCCCTACCAGAAAAAACGCAATCCTGGATCTATTGATCACTAATGACCCAGACATAATCTCGGAGGTAGGAGTCCAGGACAACCTGGGCTCTTGCGATCACAGGATGATCACATTTAGTATAAATAACAATATAAAAAGGCAAGTGGGGAACATAAGAACCCTAAACTTCAGACGGGCAAACTTTCCAAAATTGTACTCATTGATGGAAAGGGTAAACTGGGACCAAACCCTGGGATCACTGACCACAGAGGAAAAATGGGAATGCTTTAGGAACATATTAAGCAAAGGCATCTTGCAGTGCATTCCTATGGGAAATAAATTTAGAAGAGACAAAGCCAAACCTGGCTGGCTAAACCGTAGCGTTAAAAAACTTATTAGGGGAAAAAAATTGGCCTTCAAGAAATATAAATCAGAGGGCACAGTATCGGCCTTCCAGCAATACAAGGAGGCAAATAAGAAGTGTAAACACGAAATCAAGATGGCTAAAATCAACTTTGAGAGACAAATAGTGGAGGATAGTAAAAAAAACCCAAAGAAATTCTTTAAATATATCAACAGCAAAAAAACTAGGGCAGAGCATATTGCACACATAATTAACGATGATGGGAGGATGGTTACAGAGGACACTGAAAAAGCAACCGTGCTGAATGCTTTTTTCTCGTCAGTCTTTACGCAGGAAAAGGAGGGGTACACTGACCACGACTGTTTGGTTAGTAGTAATACACAGGACTTGCCACTATGGCTTACAGAGGGTGTAATCAGGGAAAGGCTGGATAAACTTAACACAAACAAATCACCAGGCCCGGATGGCGTACATCCGAGAGTGCTCAAGGAACTCAGTATGGTTATATCTAGACCACTGTTCCTGATCTTTGCTGACAGTATTAGGACAGGAGATGTACCAGGGGATTGGAGGAAGGCTAACGCGATTCCGATATTCAAAAAGGGCCAGAGGCATATCCCGGGAAATTATAGGCCTGTCAGCTTGACATAAATAATTTGTACATTTTTGGAGGGGGATGATAAGGGACTATATCGTAGAATATGCTAAAGACAACAACATCATCAGTAGTAACCAGCACGGGTTTACAAATGGGCGTTCTTGTCAAACCAATCTCTTAGCATTCTACGAGGAGGTGAGCTGTGAGCTAGATAGGGGGAGACCAGTGGATGTGGTGTACTTGGATTTCGCTAAGGCGTTTGATACAGTTCCCCACAAGCACTTAATTTATAAAATAAGGTCTGCAGGTATCGACAGCAGGGTTTGCTCTTGGATACGGAACTGGCTAAAAGGCCGTGTCCAAAGGGTGGTAATAAACAGCGCATACTCAGACTGGTCTGAGGTGGTAAGTGGGGTCCCCCAAGGCTCAGTCCTGGGACCAACCTTGTTCAATTTATTCATAAACAGCATTGAGGTCGGGATCAGTAGTTCGATATCAGTTTTTGCAGATGACACAAAATTGGCCAGGGCAATAACTACACAGCATGAAGCAGATATCCTACAGAATGACCTGGACAAAATTACGGAGTGGGCAACGACATGGCAAATGAGGTTTAACGTGGAGAAGTGTAAGGTTTTGCACTTGGGGACTAAAAACATAAAAACACAATACACGTTAGGAGGGGAACCCTTGGGGGAATCAAAAATGGAGAAAGATCTGGGAGTCTTGGTTGATGATAGATTAGGCAACAGCATGCAGTGTCAAGCGGCAGCTTCCAAAGCCAACAGAATATTAGCATGCATAAAGAAGGGGATGTATTCCAGAGATAAGACTATAATCCTTCCACTTTATAAAACTCTGGTCCGACCGCATCTGGAGTATTCTGTCCAGTTCTGGTCGCCAGTCCTCAGGAGGGATGTGTTGGAGCTGGAGAAAGTCCAGAGAAGGGCAACTAAACTAATTAGGGGATTGGAGGACCTTGATTATGAGGAGCGTCTGCAATCGCTTGATTTATTCTCCCTGGAGAAGAGACGTCTGAGAGGGGACATGATAGCAATTTATAAATATCTTAATGGGGATCTCAGCTTCGAAGGAATTGCATGAGGACTCGAGGACATACAATGCGATTAGAGGAGAAGCGTTTTAACCTCAGGCAACGTGGGGGGTTCTTTACTGTTAGGGCTACAAGATTGTGGAATTGTCTACCACAAGAGGTGGTTTCTGCAGGTAGTATGGTGACTTTCAAAAGACTCTTAGACTTGCATCTCAAGGATCAGGAGATTAAAGGCTATGTTAGATGATTACAGTCACACACACCTACACAGGTTGAACTGGATGGACTATTGTCTTTATACAACCTCACCTACTATGTAACTATATGTAACTATGTAACTATGCAAACCCCTCAGCACAGCAGTATAGACTTTCCTGTCCAGCACCACTGACCTCTCCTGCCCAGAACACTCAGTACAAATGGACCCCCCCCCAGCCCCCAGAAAATACTGACCTCCCTAACACAGGCAGACCACATCCAGCACAAACCCCCATCCCCCCCAGCACAGACAGACTTCTAAGCACAGACTCCTCAGTACAGATGGACCCCCAAGCACAGAACCCTTAGCACAGAGGGACCCCCAGCACAGACTAACCCCCCACAGCACAGACCCCTCAGTAAAGACAGAACCCCCTAGCACAGATGGACCCATCAGCACAGTCCAGAACCCCCACAGTAAAAAAATTGACTGACTTCTAAGAACAGATCTGTCAGCACAGACTGACCCTCACACACAAACAGACTGAATAAGGGGGGGGAGACCAGAACTGAATGTGGACAAATTATAAATGTGATTCAATAACTTAAATATAACTCTCGATGAAACAGATATATATATACAAAATATATATACAAAATCTTGATCATGTGTAATATTCCACAATATAAATAAATAAATATATAAAACAATATATAATAATGAAATATAAAGCACTTTTAGTAGGGCCAGAGTGCGGTGGCAGAATATTAGACCTGATTTGTCAGAGGAAAGTTGGGAGGAGGTGCTGGAGACGTACCTTAGCATGGTTATATCATCGACTGATAAGATGATCTAGCTGCGCTACCTGCATCAAACTTACTATACACCGGTGCGATTATATAATATGCATCACATGGATTCGGATGTCTGTCATAAGTGCTCTGCAGGCCAGGGCACCTTTTACATATGGTTTGGGACTGCTCTAGGGTACGGCCTTTGTGGTCCTAGGTCACTGAATTTATAGAAGAGAAATTTGGCCTTCCCAACATCTGCTCCCCTGTGGTGTGTCTCCTGGGGTTATAGAGGTGGATGGTATAAACATGGCTTCAAAACTTTTGCGAATCCTTTTATTCTGCGTATGAAAACTGATTGCTAGACATTGGATCTACACAGAGTCTTTAACGCTACCTATGTGGGTGCGGGTGGTGAATGCTGATATACCCATGTATCGGATGACATATGAAGCTAGGGGATCTCCTAAGAAGCTTAGGAAAATATGGTATAGGTGGGTTGACTCTACAGACACGTTGGTGGGTGAGACTGCCGACTAATCTGGAAGCATTCTTCCTGACTGGGAAGGTGCGTGGGCTTTGCTGGGGCCCTCATGGCTTGCTACCAACCACACATTGTGGGAGTGGGGGGGGGGGGGGTTTGTTCTCTCTGCTTCTCAGTGCTCCTTATTATTCGTTATATATTTTTTGTGGTATTTTTTGCTGACAGAAGGGTTTTTTTTTTTACTTAGGTCACAATGAGACTAGAGACTTGGGCTATGTTTTGCCTGAGGGGCTTCCTCTCCCTTGCTTGTAGGTCTGGAGCAGGGAGGGGAAGCCTAGGGGTCTCGGTAGGGTTATGGTTTGTTTTAAAAAAAAAAACTCTCAATATCCAACTTGTTTTCTTTTGCCTGCCAATGTATGCATAGTGGAGGATGCTGTTTTTATTCCTGAGTCTTCCATGTACTGCTATGCTGTACTAATTTGTTATCTATATGACATGTGTTCTGGTTATTGGATTGTATGCCATGTGTTTATATGATTTCTGTATAACTGTGTTGGATATGAATAAAAAGTTTTTTTTTTAAAAAAGTGCTTTTAGTGATCCTGTGCAAAAATACGTGTGTCAAATTAATTCTATATATATATCTCAAGATGAAAAAAAATTCATAAAGTGAAAATATTGATCAAAAATTGAAATAGGATAATACAATATTCTAATAATAATTAATATAATTAACTCAATAAAAGGTGTTGACGGTGATATTATCTTCTTAAAAACTTAGTGATGTGAACAAATAGTAATAGACGGTGCTTATGGTGTATATATAAAATTAGAAATATATATTTCAGTGCTGTTCTTGAAATAAAAAAAGTGCTTTGTGCCAATATATAAATTGTCCCAATATTTTCTTCAATTGAAGTAAATTGAATATAAATTAAATAAAAAATAGGCTAAATAGATATAGAGTCCATATAAAAAGATCAAGTGTCCAAATAACAAAAATCTTCTTCACTGAAAAAAACAGTAATTCCTTCCACCTATACACCTGGTGCGATATAGTGGTCTTCTGTGCTCAACACTTCTAGGTGTGCTAACCGCTCACCTCAATGCTAATAGCAATACACCATTGGATCTATTTTGTTGTGCCTTTCTCCTATATCCTCTCCTCTCCTAGGCTCAGGGTGTGGGGGTTGTAATGGTATACTCTTTCCAGGATATGCTCCAGGCTAGCGATCCGGTCCCTCCTCGAATCTGTATAAGATATCTGTGACTGCAGCCGTGTTCTCTAGAGTGTCCAGTGGGCTCCAGGATTTATGCTGCAATCTATGACCAGGGACCGTGTCCAGCAGTGACAAGGACTGGCAGGCCAGGAGACATTCCAATTTCTATCAGAGTTCCCGCTAGTCAAAGCAACAGCTCAGCCCCCAGCAGGACAGAGGCGTCTTGCTCTGCCTGACACACACACCTTCTCCGGTGGAAACACATAAACACAAACAGACTCCTTTCAGGACAGAACTCTTAGTACAGACTCCTCTACAAGCACAGACTGGCCCCCCAACATTTCAGCACAGATGGACCCCCCTATCCCCCCCACACCCCCAGCCCCAGCCCATTACAAACTTCTCACTGCAAAGATACCCCCAACACAGCCCTCAGTACACACTCCTCAGTATACAACCCTTTCCCCCAGTAGAGACACCT
The DNA here is from genome assembly GCF_965119305.1 of Pelophylax lessonae. Classification (NCBI taxonomy): domain Eukaryota; kingdom Metazoa; phylum Chordata; class Amphibia; order Anura; family Ranidae; genus Pelophylax; species Pelophylax lessonae. Next base: position 70,792,513 of record NC_138769.1, read on the forward strand.
CCTCTCCCTACACTCAAATGCCAGAGCTCAGTGTGATAAGAAGTCATCTTGCCTCTATCATATGGGCAGAGCAGGGGAGGAGACTTCCTCTCACACTGAGGTCTGGCTGTCACTGAGGCACCAGGCGCAGATCCACTGGGGGTACCACCACAAAAAATGAGTTTAATGTGGCTGCAGCACCTCTAGTGAGTCTGCACCCAATGCTCTCAATATCTCCTTAGTAAGCCATTGGCTCCTCAGACTCCTCTGTTTACATCAGGCTACCTCCAATCCATCACGTTAAGGTCCAGATCAGGACAGAATCAGAGGTAGGTGGGTGTAAACTGACACAAATCTGTTTTCATTCACCTGTCCATAAGGCTGCATGGAGATAATGATCAGGTCCACCTGAAAAAAAAGTGGACCTGATCGGAAAGCTTATGTGAAAGGGCCCCATAGACTAAGTGTGTGGTTCATTCTGGATCAATCTAAAAATGAAGGTCCTTTTCCCAAAAGCTTTCCGATCAGGTCCGACTGTCAGCTTTTCAGGTAGACCTGATTGCAAGCTCCATGCAGCTCTATGGGCAGGTGGATGTAGATTTACTTGTACTTGTGTACATTTACACCTACCTACCTCCGAGTCCATCAAGGTCCGGTAAAAAAAAAAAAAAACAGAAAAGGACAGCATCCTTTTCCATTTTTCTGGGCCTAAATGTGACAGATCGGAGGTAGCCTGATGTAAATGGACACATCCAACTGCCCATAGAGCTATGGGCAAACCTCACGGTCTGTTTGTATGGATATTCAGTTAGACGAAGGCAGTCAAAAAGTAAGCAGGCAGCACTGGGATTTCTTACTAGAAAGAGGGAGCTTTACAGAGTTAGTCAAATAAGCAGTTTACAACATACACACAGCTGAATAAGTTGTGGGAGAGACAACCCCTCCTGACAGTTTGTATGGATATTCTGTTATATAAAGGCAGTCAAAAAGTAAGTAGTCAGCACTGATATTTCTTACTAGAAAGAGAAAGTATCAGAGAGGCAGTCAAAAAGTAAGCAGTTCTACAACATACACTCACAGATAAATTAGTTGAAGGAGAGACACTCCTCTCCTACAAATTTGTATGGACATTCAATTATACAGAGGGAGTAAAAAAGTAGCAGTACTGGGATTTCTTGCTAAAAAGCAGAAGTGCAGCAGAAAACTCAGATAATCAGACCCAGAGAGAGAGAGAGAGAGAGAGTCTTCTCAAGACAATCGATAAGTCTTTCAGGGCTGTAACATTATTTTTTTTATAGAATCAGCAAGGAGGTTCAGCGGGCCAGAAGTCCATTTTTGAGCGTAGGCCTGCTACAGAGGTTTTTTAAAAAAAAAAAAAAAAAAAATAGCAAAAGATATATAAATTTACACATCTAATATCAACTTATAAACTTGTTACCATTTAAAGAAATGTAAAGTAAAACTGGCAATAAACCTTTTCAATTTTCCTTTAAGCAGATCAAGTAGGCATTTTTTATAAATAAAAAAGTCTAATCATAATAAAGAGTATTTTCTTTCACTTAAGATCTTTTATTTGATAAGAAATCTGATTGGGATTCTAATCAGAAACTCAGAGAAAATTAATTGCTTTACAAATGGCAATCCAATTTACAATTTTCGTGGGATTTTCTTTCAATTTTTATGCTTTAAAAGCCTGAATTCAATCGAAAATGACTGAAAAGTCTCAAAACTTGCCTGATTGCTCCTTCCAAACAACTTTTAAATAGGGTTGAGCGGACACCTAGATGTCCGTGTTCGACGGGTTCGGCCGAACTTTAAAAAAAAGTCCGGGTCCGTGTCCCGGACTTTTACCGAACTTTTCCCGGACACCGAACCCCATTGAAGTCAATGGGGACCCGAACTTTAAGGCACTAAAATGGCTCTAAAACACCAAAGGAAAGGGCTAGAGTGCTGCAAATGGCAGCAAAACGTAATTAAGAGCATGGCAAGTGCTCTGCAAACAAATGTGGATAGGGAAATAACTTAAAACAACAAAAAAAAACAGAAAAATAAAACAATGTTCTTCTTCATCTCTGAAGGACGAGGCCCATATGGAGTAGGAGGGAGGTTGAGGTGGTGGTGGATGTGGCGGTGACATAGGCGTGCGCACAGGGTGTGCTGGGTGTGCCTGGGCACACCCTAATCACCTAGGGCACATAGCATTGCCAGTGAGGAGATGGGAAAGATCTCCCTGGGACCTGCTCTGCTCTATTTCTCCTTGCCTACAGGTACATGGCCCCGATACATTACTCTCCCTGCTGGCAAACACATGCATGTGTATTTCAACTTTGGGGTGCACACCTTAATGCAATAGGCTGCGCACACCTATGGGCGGTGTAGGTGGAAGCGGCGGTGGAGGAGGACCAGGGCCGGATTAACAGCATCATGGGCTTGGTGCTGAGGATTTTGAAGGGCCTTAAGGGCCGTGCCTTGCCATGCACCCAGAGGAGGAAGGGTGCAGCCATGCATGCCTAATTCAACATGGGATGCTGTCTCTGAAGCCCATAAACACATCCATGCATCGCCAACTGTCCCTCCTTGTCCGGCCTTCACGCTGTGTGGGGAGGTTCTGAGGGTGCTGCCTGGGGAAGCGAGCATAGAAGCCAGACTTCTGTGTTTACAAGTGACAGAAGAGCGGTAACAGTGAATATGGCCAACCCGGGGCCTATATAAAAGGTAGGGGCCTGGAGCTGCAGCTCCAATAGCCCCTACATTAATCTGGCCCTGAGGAGGAGGACGAGGTAGCCAACACTGCTTCTTTTCAAAAATTTTAAATGAGGGTACACCCCAAAAGAGTGAGAAAGAGCAAAAATGGAACAATGGGTGGGTAAGGTCGGTATCCATTGCTATTCTGCATAAGGTACGGAAAAGTCCCGTGGGATCCATGCCTGGTTCATTTTAATGAACGTGAGCTTGTCCACATTGTCTCTGGACAGGCGGCTGCGCTTGTCTGTTATAACGCCCCCAGCCGTGCTAAATACCCGTTCAGATAATACACTGGCTGCAGGGCACGCCAGCACCTCCAAGGCGTAAAGGGCAAGCTCAGGCCATGTGCCCAATTTGGAGACCCAGAAGTTGAAGGGGGCAGACCCGTCATTCACTACATGTAGGCGTGTGCACACATACTGCTCCACCATGTTGGTAAAATGCTGCCTCCTGCTAAGACGTTACATCTGAGCTGCTGGTGCTGCTGTTTGTTGTGGCGTGCTGACAAAGCTTTTCCACATTTCGGCCATGCTAACCCTGCCTTCTGAGGTGCTGGCGGTGCCCTGGTTGCGTTGGCGACCTCCTCCTCCTCCTCCTCTGCCTTGTGCTTCCACTGTGGCCCCGCTGTCAGATGGGAATGCCAGCAGCATGGCGTCTACCAGCGTGCGCTTGTACTCGCGCATCTTGCGATCGCGCTCCAGTGAGTGAATTAAGGACGGTACGTTGTCCTTGTAACGGGGATCCAGCAGCGTGGCCACCCAGTAATCAGCACAAGTTAGAATGTGGGCAACTCGGCGGTCGTTGTGGAGACACTGCAGCATGTAATCGCTCATGTGTGCCAGGCTGCCCAGAGGCAACGAAAGGCTGTCCTCTGTGGGAGGTGTATCGTCCGTGTCCTCTGTATCCCCCCAGCCACGCACCAGTGATGGCCATGAGCTGGCCTGGGTGCCACCCTGCTGTGAACATGGTTCCATCTCCTCCTCCAGCTCCTCCTCCTCCTCATCCTCCTCATCCTCCAGAACTGTGCCCCTGCTGGACAATTGCGTCCCTGGCGTTTGCGTGTGCAGGAACCCACCCTCGGAGCCCCTTGCGAATGACTGCCCTGAAAGCCTTGGAAATGTTACCTCTTCATCCTCCTCCTCCTCCTCATCCTGTGCCACATCCTCTTCCATCATCGCCCGAATTGTTTTTTCAAGGAGGCATAGAAGTGGGATAGTTAAGCTGAGAACGGCGTCATTGCCACTGGCCATGTTGGTGGAGTACTCAAAACAGCGCAACAAGGCACACAGGTCTCGCATGGAGGCCCAGTTAAATTAAATAGCGGAATAGAAAATATGATCCAAAAAAAGTGTATGTATATCACACGTACACAACCACACTGGGCCCCAATTACTATTGTTTGTACCCCTAAAAGGCTAGATGAGGAGTAGGGGGAGTATGGAACAGGCAGCACCCTCAAACCTTCAGAAGTATGAGATGAACCCCAACAACTTGGAAAGGTGGATCTCTCTCACACGTACCAACACAGACTATCCCCCAATTTAACTGATCCCCAAAGGTTTTTGATTAAATAGCGGAATAGAAAATATGATCCAAAAAAAGTGTATGTATATCACACGTACACAACCACACTAGGCCCCAATTACTATTGTTTGTACCCCTAAAAGGCTAGATGAGGAGTAGGGGGGGTATGGAACAGGCAGCACCCTCAAACCTTCAGAAGTATGAGATGAACCCCAACAACTTGGAAAGGTGGATCTCTCTCACACGTACCAACACAGACTATCCCCCAATTTAACTGATCCCCAAAGGTTTTTGATTAAATAGCGGAATAGAAAATATGATCCAAAAAAAGTGTATGTATATCACACGTACACAACCACACTAGGCCCCAATTACTATTGTTTGTACCCCTAAAAGGCTAGATGAGGAGTAGGGGGGGTATGGAACAGGCAGCACCCTCAAACCTTCAGAAGTATGAGATGAACCCCAACAACTTGGAAAGGTGGATCTCTCTCACACGTACCAACACAGACTATCCCCCAATTTAACTGATCCCCAAAGGTTTTTGATTAAATAGCGGAATAGAAAATATGATCCAAAAAAAGTGTATGTATATCACACGTACACAACCACACTGGGCCCCAATTACTATTGTTTGTACCCCTAAAAGGCTAGATGAGGAGTAGGGGGAGTATGGAACAGGCAGCACCCTCAAACCTTCAGAAGTATGAGATGAACCCCAACAACTTGGAAAGGTGGATCTCTCTCACACGTACCAACACAGACTATCCCCCAATTTAACTGATCCCCAAAGGTTTTTGATTAAATAGCGGAATAGAAAATATGATCCAAAAAAAGTGTATGTATATCACACGTACACAACCACACTAGGCCCCAATTACTATTGTTTGTACCCCTAAAAGGCTAGGAGTAGGGGGAGTATGGAACAGGCAGCACCCTCAAACCTTCAGAAGTATGAGATGAACCCCAACAACTTGGAAAGGTGGATCTCTCTCACACGTACCAACACAGACTATCCCCCAATTTAACTGATCCCCAAAGGTTTTTGATTAAATAGCGGAATAGAAAATATGATCCAAAAAAAGTGTATGTATATCACACGTACACAACCACACTAGGCCCCAATTACTATTGTTTGTACCCCTAAAAGGCTAGATGAGGAGTAGGGGGAGTATGGAACAGGCAGCACCCTCAAACCTTCAGAAGTATGAGATGAACCCCAACAACTTGGAAAGGTGGATCTCTCTCACACGTACCAACACAGACTATCCCCCAATTTAACTGATCCCCAAAGGTTTTTGATTAAATAGCGGAATAGAAAATATGATCCAAAAAAAGTGTATGTATATCACACGTACACAACCACACTAGGCCCCAATTACTATTGTTTGTACCCCTAAAAGGCTAGATGAGGAGTAGGGGGGGTATGGAACAGGCAGCACCCTCAAACCTTCAGAAGTATGAGATGAACCCCAACAACTTGGAAAGGTGGATCTCTCTCACACGTACCAACACAGACTATCCCCCAATTTAACTGATCCCCAAAGGTTTTTGATTAAATAGCGGAATAGAAAATATGATCCAAAAAAAGTGTATGTATATCACACGTACACAACCACACTAGGCCCCAATTACTATTGTTTGTACCCCTAAAAGGCTAGATGAGGAGTAGGGGGGGTATGGAACAGGCAGCACCCTCAAACCTTCAGAAGTATGAGATGAACCCCAACAACTTGGAAAGGTGGATCTCTCTCACACGTACCAACACAGACTATCCCCCAATTTAACTGATCCCCAAAGGTTTTTGATTAAATAGCGGAATAGAAAATATGATCCAAAAAAAGTGTATGTATATCACACGTACACAACCACACTAGGCCCCAATTACTATTGTTTGTACCCCTAAAAGGCTAGATGAGGAGTAGGGGGGGTATGGAACAGGCAGCACCCTCAAACCTTCAGAAGTATGAGATGAACCCCAACAACTTGGAAAGGTGGATCTCTCTCACACGTACCAACACAGACTATCCCCCAATTTAACTGATCCCCAAAGGTTTTTGATTAAATAGCGGAATAGAAAATATGATCCAAAAAAAGTGTATGTATATCACACGTACACAACCACACTGGGCCCCAATTACTATTGTTTGTACCCCTAAAAGGCTAGATGAGGAGTAGGGGGAGTATGGAACAGGCAGCACCCTCAAACCTTCAGAAGTATGAGATGAACCCCAACAACTTGGAAAGGTGGATCTCTCTCACACGTACCAACACAGACTATCCCCCAATTTAACTGATCCCCAAAGGTTTTTGATTAAATAGCGGAATAGAAAATATGATCCAAAAAAAGTGTATGTATATCACACGTACACAACCACACTAGGCCCCAATTACTATTGTTTGTACCCCTAAAAGGCTAGATGAGGAGTAGGGGGAGTATGGAACAGGCAGCACCCTCAAACCTTCAAAAGTATGAGATGAACCCCAACAACTTGGAAAGGTGGATCTCTCTCACACGTACCAACACAGACTATCCCCCAATTTAACTGATCCCCAAAGGTTTTTGATTAAATAGCGGAATAGAAAATATGATCCAAAAAAAGTGTATGTATATCACACGTACACAACCACACTAGGCCCCAATTACTATTGTTTGTACCCCTAAAAGGCTAGATGAGGAGTAGGGGGGGTATGGAACAGGCAGCACCCTCAAACCTTCAGAAGTATGAGATGAACCCCAACAACTTGGAAAGGTGGATCTCTCTCACACGTACCAACACAGACTATCCCCCAATTTAACTGATCCCCAAAGGTTTTTGATTAAATAGCGGAATAGAAAATATGATCCAAAAAAAGTGTATGTATATCACACGTACACAACCACACTAGGCCCCAATTACTATTGTTTGTACCCCTAAAAGGCTAGATGAGGAGTAGGGGGGGTATGGAACAGGCAGCACCCTCAAACCTTCAGAAGTATGAGATGAACCCCAACAACTTGGAAAGGTGGATCTCTCTCACACGTACCAACACAGACTATCCCCCAATTTAACTGATCCCCAAAGGTTTTTGATTAAATAGCGGAATAGAAAATATGATCCAAAAAAAGTGTATGTATATCACACGTACACAACCACACTAGGCCCCAATTACTATTGTTTGTACCCCTAAAAGGCTAGATGAGGAGTAGGGGGGGTATGGAACAGGCAGCACCCTCAAACCTTCAGAAGTATGAGATGAACCCCAACAACTTGGAAAGGTGGATCTCTCTCACACGTACCAACACAGACTATCCCCCAATTTAACTGATCCCCAAAGGTTTTTGATTAAATAGCGGAATAGAAAATATGATCCAAAAAAAGTGTATGTATATCACACGTACACAACCACACTGGGCCCCAATTACTATTGTTTGTACCCCTAAAAGGCTAGATGAGGAGTAGGGGGAGTATGGAACAGGCAGCACCCTCAAACCTTCAGAAGTATGAGATGAACCCCAACAACTTGGAAAGGTGGATCTCTCTCACACGTACCAACACAGACTATCCCCCAATTTAACTGATCCCCAAAGGTTTTTGATTAAATAGCGGAATAGAAAATATGATCCAAAAAAAGTGTATGTATATCACACGTACACAACCACACTAGGCCCCAATTACTATTGTTTGTACCCCTAAAAGGCTAGGAGTAGGGGGAGTATGGAACAGGCAGCACCCTCAAACCTTCAGAAGTATGAGATGAACCCCAACAACTTGGAAAGGTGGATCTCTCTCACACGTACCAACACAGACTATCCCCCAATTTAACTGATCCCCAAAGGTTTTTGATTAAATAGCGGAATAGAAAATATGATCCAAAAAAAGTGTATGTATATCACACGTACACAACCACACTAGGCCCCAATTACTATTGTTTGTACCCCTAAAAGGCTAGATGAGGAGTAGGGGGAGTATGGAACAGGCAGCACCCTCAAACCTTCAGAAGTATGAGATGAACCCCAACAACTTGGAAAGGTGGATCTCTCTCACACGTACCAACACAGACTATCCCCCAATTTAACTGATCCCCAAAGGTTTTTGATTAAATAGCGGAATAGAAAATATGATCCAAAAAAAGTGTATGTATATCACACGTACACAACCACACTAGGCCCCAATTACTATTGTTTGTACCCCTAAAAGGCTAGATGAGGAGTAGGGGGGGTATGGAACAGGCAGCACCCTCAAACCTTCAGAAGTATGAGATGAACCCCAACAACTTGGAAAGGTGGATCTCTCTCACACGTACCAACACAGACTATCCCCCAATTTAACTGATCCCCAAAGGTTTTTGATTAAATAGCGGAATAGAAAATATGATCCAAAAAAAGTGTATGTATATCACACGTACACAACCACACTAGGCCCCAATTACTATTGTTTGTACCCCTAAAAGGCTAGATGAGGAGTAGGGGGGGTATGGAACAGGCAGCACCCTCAAACCTTCAGAAGTATGAGATGAACCCCAACAACTTGGAAAGGTGGATCTCTCTCACACGTACCAACACAGACTATCCCCCAATTTAACTGATCCCCAAAGGTTTTTGATTAAATAGCGGAATAGAAAATATGATCCAAAAAAAGTGTATGTATATCACACGTACACAACCACACTAGGCCCCAATTACTATTGTTTGTACCCCTAAAAGGCTAGATGAGGAGTAGGGGGGGTATGGAACAGGCAGCACCCTCAAACCTTCAGAAGTATGAGATGAACCCCAACAACTTGGAAAGGTGGATCTCTCTCACACGTACCAACACAGACTATCCCCCAATTTAACTGATCCCCAAAGGTTTTTGATTAAATAGCGGAATAGAAAATATGATCCAAAAAAAGTGTATGTATATCACACGTACACAACCACACTGGGCCCCAATTACTATTGTTTGTACCCCTAAAAGGCTAGATGAGGAGTAGGGGGAGTATGGAACAGGCAGCACCCTCAAACCTTCAGAAGTATGAGATGAACCCCAACAACTTGGAAAGGTGGATCTCTCTCACACGTACCAACACAGACTATCCCCCAATTTAACTGATCCCCAAAGGTTTTTGATTAAATAGCGGAATAGAAAATATGATCCAAAAAAAGTGTATGTATATCACACGTACACAACCACACTAGGCCCCAATTACTATTGTTTGTACCCCTAAAAGGCTAGATGAGGAGTAGGGGGAGTATGGAACAGGCAGCACCCTCAAACCTTCAAAAGTATGAGATGAACCCCAACAACTTGGAAAGGTGGATCTCTCTCACACGTACCAACACAGACTATCCCCCAATTTAACTGATCCCCAAAGGTTTTTGATTAAATAGCGGAATAGAAAATATGATCCAAAAAAAGTGTATGTATATCACACGTACACAACCACACTAGGCCCCAATTACTATTGTTTGTACCCCTAAAAGGCTAGATGAGGAGTAGGGGGGGTATGGAACAGGCAGCACCCTCAAACCTTCAGAAGTATGAGATGAACCCCAACAACTTGGAAAGGTGGATCTCTCTCACACGTACCAACACAGACTATCCCCCAATTTAACTGATCCCCAAAGGTTTTTGATTAAATAGCGGAATAGAAAATATGATCCAAAAAAAGTGTATGTATATCACACGTACACAACCACACTAGGCCCCAATTACTATTGTTTGTACCCCTAAAAGGCTAGATGAGGAGTAGGGGGGGTATGGAACAGGCAGCACCCTCAAACCTTCAGAAGTATGAGATGAACCCCAACAACTTGGAAAGGTGGATCTCTCTCACACGTACCAACACAGACTATCCCCCAATTTAACTGATCCCCAAAGGTTTTTGATTAAATAGCGGAATAGAAAATATGATCCAAAAAAAGTGTATGTATATCACACGTACACAACCACACTAGGCCCCAATTACTATTGTTTGTACCCCTAAAAGGCTAGATGAGGAGTAGGGGGAGTATGGAACAGGCAGCACCCTCAAACCTTCAGAAGTATGAGATGAACCCCAACAACTTGGAAAGGTGGATCTCTCTCACACGTACCAACACAGACTATCCCCCAATTTAACTGATCCCCAAAGGTTTTTGATTAAATAGCGGAATAGAAAATATGATCCAAAAAAAGTGTATGTATATCACACGTACACAACCACACTAGGCCCCAATTACTATTGTTTGTACCCCTAAAAGGCTAGGAGTAGGGGGGAGTATGGAACAGGCAGCACCCTCAAACCTTCAGAAGTATGAGATGAACCCCAACAACTTGGAAAGGTGGATCTCTCTCACACGTACCAACACAGACTATCCCCCAATTTAACTGATCCCCAAAGGTTTTTGATTAAATAGCGGAATAGAAAATATGATCCAAAAAAAGTGTATGTATATCACACGTACACAACCACACTAGGCCCCAATTACTATTGTTTGTACCCCTAAAAGGCTAGGAGTAGGGGGGAGTATGGAACAGGCAGCACCCTCAAACCTTCAGAAGTATGAGATGAACCCCAACAACTTGGAAAGGTGGATCTCTCTCACACGTACCAACACAGACTATCCCCCAATTTAACTGATCCCCAAAGGTTTTTGATTAAATAGCGGAATAGAAAATATGATCCAAAAAAGTGTATGTATATCACACGTACACAACCACACTAGGCCCCAATTACTATTGTTTGTACCCCTAAAAGGCTAGGAGTAGGGGGGAGTATGGAACAGGCAGCACCCTCAAACCTTCAGAAGTATGAGATGAACCCCAACAACTTGGAAAGGTGGATCTCTCTCACACGTACCAACACAGACTATCCCCCAATTTAACTGATCCCCAAAGGTTTTTGATTAAATAGCGGAATAGAAAATATGATCCAAAAAAAGTGTATGTATATCACACGTACACAACCACACTAGGCCCCAATTACTATTGTTTGTACCCCTAAAAGGCTAGGAGTAGGGGGAGTATGGAACAGGCAGCACCCTCAAACCTTCAGAAGTATGAGATGAACCCCAACAACTTGGAAAGGTGGATCTCTCTCACACGTACCAACACAGACTATCCCCCAATTTAACTGATCCCCAAAGGTTTTTGATTAAATAGCGGAATAGAAAATATGATCCAAAAAAAGTGTATGTATATCACACGTACACAACCACACTAGGCCCCAATTACTATTGTTTGTACCCCTAAAAGGCTAGATGAGGAGTAGGGGGAGTATGGAACAGGCAGCACCCTCAAATCTTCAGAAGTATGAGATTGTGTTCACTGTACCCCACAAAGATTGAGTTCACTGCACCCCACAATGATTGTGTTCACTGCACCCCACAAAGATTGTGTTCACTGCACCCCACAAAGATTGTGTTCACTGCACCCCACAAAGATTGTGTTCACTGCACCCCACAAAGATTCTGTTCACTGTACCCCACAAAGATTGTGTTCACTGCACCCTAAAAGGATGTTGTTCACTGCACCCCACAAAGATTGTGTTCACTGCACCCTAAAAGGATGTTGTTCACTGCACCCCAAAAAGATTGTGTTCACTGTACCCCCCCCAAAGATTGTGTTCACTGCACCCCACAAAGATTGTGTTCACTGCACCCCAAAAAGATTGTGTTCACTGTACCCCCCAAAGATTGTGTTCACTGCACCCCAAAAAGATTGTGTTCACTGTACCCCCCAAAGATTGTGTTCACTGCACCCCACAAAGATTCTGTTCACTGTACCCCACAAAGATTGTGTTCACTGCACCCCAAAAAGATTGTGTTCACTGTACCCCCCCAAAGATTGTGTTCACTGCACCCCACAAAGATTCTGTTCACTGCACCCCACAAAGGATTTTGTTCACTGCACCCCAAAAAGATTGTGTTCACTGCACCCCAAAAAGGATTTTGATCACTGCACCCCAAAAAGGATGTTGTTCACTGCACCCCAAAAATGATTTTGTTCACTCCACCCCAAAAAGATTGTGTTCACTGCACCCCACAAAGATTGTGTTCACTGCACCCCAAAAAGATTGTGTTCACTGTACCCCCCAAAGATTGTGTTCACTGCACCCCACAAAGATTCTGTTCACTGTACCCCACAAAGATTGTGTTCACTGCACCCCAAAAAGATTGTGTTCACTGCACCCCAAAAAGGATGTTGTTCACTGCACCCCAAAAAGGATGTTGTTCACTCCACCCCAAAAAGATTGTGTTCACTGCACCCCACAAAGATTGTGTTCACTGCACCCCAAAAAGATTGTGTTCACTGCACCCCAAAAATGATTTTGTTCACTGCACCCCAAAAAGGATTTTGTTCACTGCACCCCAAAAAGGATGTTGTTCACTCCACCCCAAAAAGATTGTGTTCACTGCACCCCAAAAATATTGTGTTCACTGCACCCCACAAAGGATTTTGTTCACTGCACCCCAAAAAGATTGTGTTCACTGCACCCCAAAAAGGATGTTGTTCACTGCACCCCAAAAAGGATTTTGTTCACTGCACCCCAAAAAGATTGTGTTCACTGCACCCCAAAAAGATTGTGTTCACTGCACCCCACAAAGATTGTGTTCACTGCACCCCACAAAGGATTGTGTTCACTGCACCCCAAAAAGATTTTGTTCACTGCACCCCAAAAAGATTGTGTTCACTGCAGCCCAAAAAGATTGTGTTCACTGCAGCCCAAAAAGATTGTGTTCACTGCAGCCCAAAAAGATTGTGTTCACTGCAGCCCAAAAAGATTGTGTTCACTGCAGCTCACACACAGAAAAATGGATGTGGATCACTGACACCTGCCTATCTCCAATCCCACACCACACAGCAATATAGATTGTAGTTTGTAGAACACAGTTTCCCTAAAATTCAGCAGACTCTGTCCCTAACAGGATTGAGAAGAGATCGTAGATCAGGATTGAGTGCAGATTCACCCCACCCCCCACACAGCAATATCGATTGTAGTTTGTAGAAGACACTGACCCTATAATTCAGCAGACTCTATCCCTAAAATGCCTACAACTCGCCCTGCCTAAACACTCCGACCTGTCCCTCAATTCTATCCGGACACAAATGGTTTTTTCCTGCCTATCTTTCCCTAATCAGCAGCCAGCACATTGATGTGTGCTCTGTCCCTTAGCTAAGCAGCAGAATGACGCTGCTGCGGCGGCTGCCTCGAACTTATAAAGACTTGGTCACATGCTTCAGACGGCCAATCACAGCTACTAAGACATTTGCAGGCATGGCTGGGATGGCTTAAGGCACACCAGTTAAACGATTGTTGATTGGCTGTTGAAAGCCCGCCATGAAAAGAGTGCCAAAGCATGCAAAACCCGGAAATAAAACGACCGAACACGGATTTTTACCCGAACATACAGTAAAGTGTCCGTGTCCGTGTTCGGGTAAAAAAAATCCAATTATTCGGTACGAACACGAATAATACAGTCCGTGTTCGCTCAACACTACATGAAACTAGGTAAATGTGATCCAAAATTATTACTTGCAGCTTAATAGATCAGCATATCAAAACTTTGAATAATTGGATAAAGTGTTCTGAGTTTCTAAGGATGTCGTAGACCAGGGGTGTCTTTTTTGTAAGAATGCATTTACACTTAGTGAACACATGCGGCTGAAGAAAGATGTTAGTGTCTCTTTGCTGGACTTTTTTAATTTTTATCTTCCCAAACAAAAATTTCTCACTCTTCACAATTTCGGCTTATTCATGTCATCAATTTTCGGCAGCACCTATATTTGTGAACTATTTTCAAGGGTGAAGCAAAAGGGCTAAATTAGAACCAAAATATCAGATGAGCACCTTGAGAATTCATTGAGAATTGCTACTACATCCATCAAACCAGATGCGTTAGTTTATGAAAAACAGTGTAAAATATCGCACTTGTGATCTGTCTGACTTTTTCTGCTCATCAGCTATCTTTATTGTTAGCGTATTTTACATTTTGACCAAAGATAGAGGGTGATCAGAACTGCTGGCACCATCCAATTGCCCCTAGGTTTTTATACCATAAACTCTGAACATGAATAGTCAGCTTCTGTGAATTGGGCTGAAGGAGAGGCACTACTACTGGCTTATTGGCAGGGGCAATAACAGTGACTGGGTATGGTCTTCCAACATATCTAATTGCTGCTCCCCACAACAAGTCTCAGCGGGCCTTATTTTTCCATACGTGTCCTATAGACATAATACCTTTATTTTGGCTGGACTGGAAAGTGGTGTTTTAATGTCTGATTATTGTTAATCATTATTTTTTTTTTTTTAAATTTGATCTATATAATTGGAAATTTTCCAGTGATCATGCTGTGTGAGGCTGTAGCTAAATCAATAGTCAATACAGTTTATATCCAATCAGGTAGCCCAATGATAGTGCATATTTAAAGTGTACCTAAAGTCAAAACCTTTTTTATCTTTTAGCTTTGGATAGAGTGGAGAGAGATTAGATCCCCTGTCAGTTTTTATTGCTTTCTGTGCCCTCGTTAGGGAGATTTACCCTCTCTATTTGTCCTCTTTACCATTATCATTGAAAGTAAAAGTGAAGAAAATCCAACATTTTGGGTTCCCCCAGAAAAGTAATAAAGGGTATATCTTCCAATGGAAACAGGAGTTCTGGTCACCTGGGGGATTTCCATTCACCTCCTGTTTGGCTATTGGACTGAAAGTGAAGGGAAATCTTCAAAATAGAACACAGATGGTCAAAAAAATCTGACAGGGGGTATTACCCTTCCTTTGCTCTATCCAAAATGAAAAACATGTTTTGCCTATAGTTCTATTTTAACTTTTTCCTAAATGCAGTTTGTAGATTACATTCTCATGCACAGTGCCCTTCACTAAGAGAATGTTCCTCTATCTTCCATTGTTGAATTTGGAGGACAAACCTGCATGTGCGCCTAGTTCTGAAAAGGTGCAGTAACTAATAGCTTGTGGTCTAATATTCAGGAAAAGGTTAATTGACCACTTCAGCCCCGGAAGCATTTGCCCCTTAATGACCAGGCCCTATTTTGCGATTCGGCACTGCGTTATTTTAACGGACAATTGCGCGGTTGTGCGACGCTATACCCAAACAAAATTGATGTCCTTTTTTACCACAAATAGAGCTTTCTTTTGGTGATATTTAATCACCTGTGCAATTTTTATTTTTTGCGCTATAAACAAAAAAGAGGGACAATTGTGAAAAAAAGCAATATTTTTCACATTCTGCTATAGGACATTCCCAAAAAATGTAAAAATCTAAATGTTTCAACATTTTAGGCCAATTTGTTTTCTGCTACATATTTCTGGTAAAAAAATTGCAATAAGCGTAATTGGATTGGTTTGCACAAAAGTTATCGCGTCTACTAACTACGGGAAAGATTTATGTCATTTTTATTGTTTTTTTTTTTTTTTACTAGTAATGGTGGCGGACAGATCGGAACCCTAACTGACATTTTTGAAACTTTTGGGGGTACCAGTGACATTACTACAGTAATCAGTGCTAAAAATATGCACTGTTACTGTAATAATGCCATTGGCAGTGAAGGGATTAACCCTGGGGGTGATCAAAGGGGTTAATGTATGCCTGTATGCTTACTAAGTGTGTGTGTGTGTTGGGGGTTCTGTGACAGGCACAGACAGATCGCAGTTTCAACTTAGCAGATCTGTCCCTGACTGTCTCACAGAAGATCCGCCTGCTTTCTGCTTTGTTTACATAAGCAGGCAGGTCTTCTCACCATTTACCGGACGATCGCAGGAGAACAGCGGCTATCGCCACTACTCCTCCCGCGGCCCGCCTCCTGCTGTGTCTAAACACAGTGGGAGCCCGCCTCCAGCGGCGCGCGTGCGCCGCCGAAACCCCTTTCCCTCCAGTCATGTAGTACTACGTGACTGGACCCAGTAATATTACTGTGGGCAGTCGGCAAGCGGTTAAGATAACAAAAACAATATTATCTGCTTTCCAAGTTATCTTTTGTAATCTGCTAATTCCCCTCCCTTATGTAATTGATACAGTATAAATAAAGGAAGGCCTGCTTGGAGTCAAAAGCAGGAAGCCAGCCTGGGTGAGAACCATGACACCTTTTGCTAGATACAGTGGAGGAATTAACATAGCCACCTAGGGACAGGAGATGTGCTATTTGCAGGACTATCAGGTAGCAATAAAGGAAAAAAGGCCAAAGAAAGAAGTCTAATTCAGCCACTACATCTATGGGCATGTTACATTTTCTCAGTAACACAGTATAATAAAAATAAAAAAATGCTGCTTACCATTTTCATGCTCTTTTCTGATATTTCTAACACTAAAAATTCCTACTAGTTCTTTTTGTTTAAGTTGGGGGGGAATCTGTGTTTGCCATAATTAACCATGTCTGTATTAGCAGATCTAATTATCAGTTGTAAAGTAGATTTATACACAGCCCTAACAAGGGGTTAATGCAGGACTTTGCCCATAACAGTTTGATAACACTTATTTATTTTTTAACAAAAGAACATACCTTTCACATTAACGATTACGCTATCAATATTAGTATGTGCTGTAAACTGCCTCCAGCATTGACCTGTTTCTTCTGACAGGGCTGTTGTGCAGATGTCAATGGGCAGATTGACTTCTATACAACCACAGTTCCCATACATGGATCAAAATTTGCCCAGTCCATGTTGAACCGTCCACATTTTCATCCATGTATTGCTGATTTACCCTGTCCTAAGCTTTTGTATCAGGACAGACTCATCCTTAACTTGTTCAAAAATGGATGCAGTCAGTTTTGACACCTTTTCCTAAGAAACATCTAAAACAGGGGTCTTCAAACGTTGGCCCTCCAGTTGTTCAGGAACTACAATTCCCATCATGCCTAGTTGCACCAGAGTTTTAAAATGCCTCATGGAATGTGTAGTTCAGCAACAGCTGGAGGGCCATAGTTTGAGGATCACTGATCTAAAAGGAAAAAAATATAGTTAAAAAAAAAAAACAAACATTTTTAGGCATGCTGTGTGAATGGAAACACATAACAAACATATAGTGGAGTTTTTTCAAATTTGACTGCATAAATTAGAAATGCACTTTAGTGAAACTTAGGGATAAAAGAGCCAAGGAAAAACTGACTATTGTGTGGGGGGGGGGGGGATTCAAATTGTTATTATTTAATGTGTGACGATCCATGTAAGATATAATGGCAGGAGTGCAAACACATTTGCTAGTACATTGCAACATATAAAGAGTTTAGAAAGTGTGGAGAACATAGCAAACACAGTCAGGGTGCATGTTTTAATCAAATTGGTTAATTTGTTGATTGCTGACTGGCTGGTATGTAATAATGCACTTTGTAAACCTTTATTATCTTTTCACTTTTTTACTGACTTGGTCTGTTTGTTTGATGTGCCTATTTACAACCAAAATACCTTATTTGCTAATATATTGTAATCAAATGATTCCCTTTTCTACATAAAGTAAAATGGCAAACTGCCTTTTGCCTTATGCTCTTTGTTTGTTTGACTTTATAAAAAGCGCAGAGGGTATAAAATGAAAAAAATTACAGTGTTTCATTAGTGTTGGTGGCCTGTCACTTTTGATATTTAAAATAAATTGGTCACATCTGTGCTCTAAAAGTTTGATTTGCATATTGATAAGTGAATGGCTTCCAAATCAAAGCCCTTTGCTCATCATAAGCAAAGCCAACATCACTAGGGTTCATCCAGCTAAATATTTTACATCTAGGTATTAATGTTCACTTGTTCCCAGGAAAAAGGCCCACCTTATATGCCAAGACCACCCTACAAGCAAAAAGCGCAGCCTATGGCATGTAATAAAGTGGAACTAAACCCATCAGTTTGACTCTTTCCCAAAAGCTCAAGTTACAAATGTTCAATAAATGTTATTAAATCCTTTAATCAAACATACCAATGTTGCTTTATGCAGTCTCTGGTGGTATACCATCTGTCTCTAGTGGTACAGTGTGGCACATGCAAGGATATTTGATAACATATAAGCTAGAGATTATCTGTCTTCTCTCTTCTGGCGACTTTTTATTCTTTGTAAATCTAGAACCAACGTTCCTCTATTTTGCTCTTGGTAACCAGCTGTATCTTTTGTAGGGATACACCAGCTCCAGACTGAAGTCTATTGGCTATCTACTCTGGCAATCCACTCTTTTTTCAGTCTCTTACTGCACTGGTAATCACCTTTGCCTTATTCAATGCCATTAAATATTGTTTTTGTCAATTTCTCTAAAAATCCTTACATATCTAATAGCATTATGAGGGTCTATATCCTCCCAGTTTTTTAAATGTAAAACCTAAACTCTATAGTTGTTTTATATAAAGAGGGGCATTATAAGGTGAACAATAGCGATGGTCTCGGATCGAGCCGGCCAGGAAGTTGGCATTGCACACCGCCAATCATAGGCAGCTTGTGTATGTGCAGCTGCTGGTCGGGAAATGCCTCACTGCTTCTAAGGTGTGCAGTGAGGGCCTCCTGGCAGGCTCGATCAGAACACATCCGAGCCCATCATTAGCGAACAACATTGGGACAAAAGTGCTAGCTTAACTGATCTAAATACAGATTCTAGAGAGGCCTCTCCACATAAATATAGAGGGTGCTAATTATCATACATACAGTATGTTGATTTGGTGTTTTACTATTTATACATGAGACATACTAGTGTAGCATTGCCCCCTAGAGGACTAGAGATGGGGCGAACACCGCCCGGGGCGGTTCAGGAACATGTTCGCGCGCTCATGCGCAAACGTTCGCGAAGCAAGTTTGCGTCGAACCACATTGACTTTAATGGCAGGCAGACTTTAAAAACCTACAGGTCATATTTGCAGCCCCCAAATACTTCCTAGCTGTGCACACATAGTCCCACCACATGGACACTGATGTAACAGAAATATTAAGTGCATTTGCGATCTCATAATCTAATATTTTGTGTTACAGAAAAAAAAAATTCTGCAGTACCCAAATACACTATTCTGAAAGTATATATATCACCCCGCTGGTTCTCTAAGCCCTGGTTCTCCAAACTCTGGTTCTCTAAGCTCTGGTTCTCTAAGCCCTGGTTCACATATACATTTACATAGTTACATAGTTAGTGAGGTTGAAAAAAATACATCAGTCCATCCAGTTCAACCCATGATGTGTGCGCGTGTGTCTACTGTTAACCACACATTGTATACCCCTAGTATGTTGTGGTCTTTAAAGTGCCCATCTAATCGTTTTTTGAAACTATCAATGCTCCCTGCTGATACGACTGCTTGTGGAATAGAATTCCACATCCTTACTGCTCTTACAGTGAAGAACCTCCTGCGTATTTTAAGGTTAAACCACCTTTCCTCTAGTTTTAGTGAGTGGCCACGCGTCTTATTGTATTTCCTTTCTCTAAATAGGTTTTTCCATATGTTAGGGTTTCCAGTACAATATTTGTACATTGATATCATATCCCCCCTCAATCGTCTCTTCTCCAGATAGAATAAGTACAGTGCTTGTAGTCTTTCCTCATAGCTGATGTCCTCCATTCCCCAAATTATTTTTGTTGCCCTTCTCTGGACTTTCTCCAGTTCCAGCACATCCTTCCTGAGGACCGGTGCCCAGAACTGGACAGCATACTCCAGATGTGGCCGGACCAGGGTCTTGTAGAGTGGAAGAATAATCTCTTTATTTCTGGAGTGAATCCCCTTTTTTATACATCCCAGTATTCTGTTGGCTTTGCTTGCAGCGGCTTGGCATTGCATGCCACTGCCAAGCCTGTTGTCTACCAGTACCCCCAGGTCCTTTTCAATCCTAGACTCACCCAAAGGTTCCCCCCTCAGTGAGTAGCTTGCTTTCTGGTTTCTGGCACCCAGGTGCATTACTTTACATTTATCAACATTGAACCTCATCTGCCATGTAGTTGCCCACCCCATAATTTTGTTTAGGTCCACTTGTAAGGTTTCCACTTCCTGCACAGAAGATATTGGCATGCTTAGTTTAGCATCATCCACAAATACTGAGATTTTACTCGATATCCCCTCCTCTAGATCATTTATGAATACATTAAACAGGATTGGCCCTAGGACAGAACCCTGGGGGACCCCGCTTTCCACACCCGCCCAATCTGAGTACTCCCCATTAATCACCACCCTTTGCAACCTCCCCTGGAGCCAGTTCTCTATCCAGGTACTCACCTTATGGTTCATACCTACCTTCCTTAGTTTGAACAGTAAGCGTTTGTGGGGAACGGTGTCAAAGGCCTTTGCGAAGTCCAGATACACCACATCCACAGGCTT
Source organism: Pelophylax lessonae (assembly GCF_965119305.1). NCBI lineage: Eukaryota > Metazoa > Chordata > Amphibia > Anura > Ranidae > Pelophylax > Pelophylax lessonae. The sequence goes on from NC_138769.1 coordinate 70,812,988, forward strand.
ACCTTTACCTAGGTGGCGGCTCACTTCATCATAGAAGGTTAATAGATTGGTTTGGCAAGAACGATTTTTCATGAATCCATGCTGATTACTACTAATAATACCGTTTTCATTACTAAAGTCTTGTATGTGGTCCCTTAACATCCCCTCTAAAATCTTGCAGACTACTGATGTTAGGCTGACCGACCTATAGTTACCCGGGATATATCTCGGCCCCTTTTTAAATATTGGTACCACGTTGGCTTTTTTCCAATCAGCTGGCACCATACCCGTCTGTAAACTATCCTTAAAGATCAAGAAAAATGGTCTGGCAATCACCGGGCTGAGCTCTTTAAGAACCCTCGGGTGCAAGCCATCCAGTCCCGGTGATTTATTTATGTTAAGTTTCTCTAGTTTAGTTCTAAGTCTATCTTCTGTTAGCCACGGCGGTATTTCCTGAGGTGTGTTGTTTAGTTTGGCCTTACAAGCTGGGCTAGTGTAGCCCCCTGATTCTTTTGTGAAGACTGAAGAGAAGAAATTATTTAACACTACCGCCTTTTCCCTGTCCTCTGTTGCCAAAACTCCCTTATCGTCTTTTATGGGGCCAATGTGTTCTGGCCTCGCTTTCTTACTGTTTATATACTTAAAGCGGAGTTCCGGGCACAGAATCGTGTCTGTAGAATTTACTGCATGTGCTTCCTTATCCTTTGCTGTACCAGAATTGGATATTCCCGGCCTTATTTTTTTTCCTTACCTTTTTATAGAGCATTATATACTCACCTTTCCATCGACTTCCTCCCTCCTGAGCCGCTGCTCGCCCCGGCACTTCCTGTCCCGCAATGCGTCCTGGGATATGTAAAGAAATCAGGTGCGCTACCCTAGTGCATATGTGCAACATACAAAATGATGCAAACAAATAAACCAAAAATGCAATGATAATGCAAAAAATGAAAACATATGCAATTCATGTAAAACAAAAAATGTCCAGAAGGTGACTAGTGATACACCAATGTGCAATAAACGTCCATGTTATAAGTCCATAAATAAAGTGCAAAAAATGGTGACATAAACTTCCAGCTTGGGGAAAGGTGAACTGTGATTGGAAGGTGCAAAGTCCCACCACCAGCTTGGCCTCTTACCAGAAGTTAAACGTTAAGGGCATATATGAATATGACCGCTCCAAAGGTCATACAGCTAGGTAGAAAAGTTCCCAGAAATACAGAAGGCACTCTGACACACTCGTGCTCCCTAGACTCTTATCGGACAAAAGCCAAACAAGAAGCCTGGTTCTATGGTGATGAGTGGTCCTGCCGGGGGTTACTGGACTCTAGGATGGCTGATGTAGTTGCTTGTGTCCAAGAGGAACAGACCCAGTCAGAAAGCCTGACGAAAGAAGATCCTGCCAAAGGTGACTAGACTCTGATTGGCTGCTGTAACTCCTTAGTCTGGTTGACCTCAATAATAGGGGACACAACAGAGGGGACCGCAATAGTGCATTACCAACAGTAGATATTTATTAAAAACAAATGGTTGCACTTACAGTTTTGAAGACAATAATAGCGAGTTCCCTCACGGAGGAGCTGTATGGCGGGGTCCGCCTGCAGTGCAGACCGCTGCCTGGTCTAGATGTGATGACGCGGCGCCTCCTCTCTGACGCATTTCTCCCAATAGGGCATCCACTTAGATAGGAGGCAGAGCCAGCGCCATCACTACCGCCATTATATATGCCCTGTAGCAAGTACTTCCGGGGTTCGGGACCCTCCCCTTCTTACCTGTAGACTGGCCACTTATCATACTCTTTAATAGCAATGTCCAAATCAACCAAAAGGGAATAAGGGGACTCTTGGGCATCGCCAAATATTGTTATGATGTGTGGTTACAGTCTGGAAGGTCGGGATGTCCACCGGAAGTACTTGCTTTGTTTACTTCCTGTCGTCTCATATCTATGATGCTGCTTCCTGTGCTGATGACAAGGCATTTCCTGTGTAAACAGGAAATGATGCTGCTTCCTGTGCTGATGACAAGGGCATTTCCTGTGTAAGCAGAGTATGTATTCCTCTCCCCCACAGGCATAACAGCCAATAGGAAGAGGAAGAGGACGATCTCCACCTACTACTTAATATACAGAATATTGTTATGCCGCATATCCTCTCAAACTTTCATAACATTGCAGCGAAATAGATAGGAGCCTTGCGGAACATTGAAAAACATACAAACTTTTAATTCCATTGAATTGACCGGGCTACTTAACCCTTTCTAGTGTATGATGGTGTATAATGCTTTTATAAAAAAATCATAAAACAGCTGTGGGGTAACTACTAAGCTTCCCACCAGCTTAGGTGTATTAAAACACGGAATTCGTCGCTCCCAGGATGCAATGTGCAGTGACGTAGGCAGCCGGCCGCTCTTCTCATCGCGTTATTTCCAAACAGGAAATTACGCGATGCTAGGCGGTCTGCTCCTCTCTCTCCTCTCCTACACGTTTTCTGAGCTTCCGGGAGGCGGAGGATGGCTTTATAGGGGCGGCAACTTCCTCAACATTGCCGTCCCTATGGAAACCAGTACTATGCCGAACGCATAGTACTGGGCATGCGCGAGATTTCGCGCTGGACTCACAGGCCTCCGCCCACTAGAACAAGGAAGAAGGGAAGACATTTCCCCACAACGGACTCGGCGATCCAGAACAAAGATGGCAGCGATCGTCATACATTTTATAAAGTAAGACTTATATTTATATGTGCAAACCGATTATTTCATTGTGAGAAACAGGATTAGCGGATGTATAGAGGTCTAAGGGTCACTGTTTCGGGGACATTAAAAAAAAAAATGATTCTGTGCCCGGAACTCTGCTTTAAAGAATTTCTTGGGGTTCTTTTTACTCTCTTCCGCTATAAGTCTCTCGTGTTCTATTTTAGCCGCCCTGATTTTGTCTTTACATTTCTTATTACACTCTTTGTAATGCTTGAATGCTGCTAATGACCCCTTAGTCTTGTATATTTTGAAGGCCTTTCCTTTAGCATTAATATGCATTTTTATGTTGGAGTTTAGCCACCCAGGGTTTAGTTTTGCTCATTTAAATTTATTTCCCTTTGGAATGCACTGGTCAATACCTTTGTTAAGTATGCTTTTGAAGCACTCCCATTTTCCTCCGTGTTCTTTGTTCCCAGGGTTCTATCCCATTTGATATTTTCTAGCAGAGAGCACAGTTTTGGGAAATTGGCTCTTTTGAAATTCAGTGTCCTTATATTGCCCTTGTGTTTCCTATTACTGTAATTAATACTGAAACTAATTGACCTATGGTCACTGTTTCCTAAGTTGTCCCGTATTTCTATATCTGTAAGCAGATCTGTATTGTTGGTAATCAGTAGGTCAAGTACCGCATTGTTTCTTGTTGGTGCATTCACCATCTGACTCATGAAATTGTCCTGCAAAACATTTAGGAACTGCCGAGCCTTGGCTGAATGCGCGGTTCCTTCTGCCCAGTCTATATCTGGATAATTAAAGTCCCCCATTATAATGACCTTTCCCATCCTTGCTGCCAATCCTATTTGTAAAAGGAGGTCCGCCTTCCCCTCCTCCCTCAGGTTGGGGGGCCTATAGCATACGCCCAATATTACTTTCCCCACAGTGCCTTCCCTTTGAAGTTCTACCCATAGGGATTCTGCCTCGTCCATAGCTTCGTTATTAATATCATCCCTCATATTTACCTGTATACTGCTGTTAATATACAGACATACCCCTCCCCATTTTTACCTTCTCTATCTCTGCGATAAAGGGAATACCCCTGAATGGTCGCCATCCAGTCATGAGAGCTGTCAAACCAAGTCTCAGTTATTCCCACAAAATCTAAGTCCTCCTCAAACATCAGCAGCTCCAGCTCTCCCATCTTGTTAGCCAGGCTTCTGGCATTGGTATACAAGCCTTGTAATTTTGACTGGTTGCATATATCCTCATTTGATGTTTTTAGGCTGCTATTGTGATTTCTCCCCATACCCCCCCTGGGTTTAGGAGCTTTGAACACCCTACCGCTAATGTCCCCATGTCTGCCCTTTGGATCTTGCTTTCCACTGGCTAATTCTACATCTGTACCCTCCCCCCATCACCTAGTTTAAAAGCCCCTCTATCTTTTCGGCCATCTTCTCACCCAGTACAGTTGCACCCTCCCCATTTAGGTGCAATCCGTCCCTACCATAGAGCTGGGGGCCGACTGAGAAGTCGGCCCAGTTCTCCAGGAACCCGAAACCCTCTTTACTACACCAGCTCCTCAGCCACTTGTTAACTTCCCTAATCTCCCGCTGCCTCTCTGGTGTGGCTCGAGGTACAGGTAGTATTTCTGAAAATACTACCTTGGAGGTCCTAGTCCTCAACTTAGCTCCTAAGTCCCTGAAATCATTTAGGACTCTCCATCTTCCTCTGCCTATGTCATTGGTACCCACGTGTACCATGACAGCTGGGTCTTCCCCAGCCCCACCCAATAATCTATCCACCTGATCCGCGATGTGCCGAACCAGAGCGCCCGGTAAACAACAGACTGTTCGGCGCTCATGGTCTTTGTGACAGATTGCACTGTCTGTCCTTCTAATAATTGAGTCCCCTACCACCAGCACCTGTCTTTCCTTTCCCTTTCTCCCGGCCTCACTGGAGGAGTTCTTCCCCTGGCAGCTAGGGGCGTCGCTCTGCTCCAGCAATGCTGGTCACTGACTGGTTTCCCCAACATCACCCAACGGGGCGTATCTATTGGGGTGCTCCAGCCCAGGATCAGCCTCCTTGCCTTGTCCCCTTCTACCCCTCCTAACTGTCACCCCTCTACTCTGCTCTGATGCCTGCACCTCCAATACCCCGCCCACCTCTGTGCAGGCCCCAGCCTGCGTCTGACTGGTATGATCCTGGCTCTCATTTGGTATGGACATTTGGCTCAGTGTTGCCAGCTGCCTCCCTAGATTCAGGACCTGAGCTTCCAGGGAAGCAACGTGCTTACATTTTGCACATTCGTATTCGCCCTTGATCGCATGATCGAGGAACGCATACATATCACAAGATGTACACCGAGTCGCATCTCCACACTCGCCGGGCATTGTACCTCCTAATCTAATCTAATGGGGATTTAGTAATTAAAGTCTGTCCTGTGTGGCTGTTTCCTGGCTTCCTAACTCTACCTTCTCACCCTCTAGTACTCTCACTTGACACTTAGTCGCACCACACTCTCAGACACACAACACTCTCAGACGCACAACACTCTCAGATGCACAACACTCTCAGATGCACAACACTCTCAGATGCACAACACTCTCAGATGCACAACACTCCCAGATGCACAGCACTCTCAGACGCACAGCACTCTCAGACGCACAGCACTCTCAGACGCACAGCACTCTCAGATGCACAGCACTCCCAGACGCACAACACTCTCAGACGCACAGCACTCACACTCAGGCACTTAGAGTTATTCCCAGACAATCGCAGGTACTCCCAAATGCTCAGGTACCGCTAGGTACTCGCAGATGCTCAGATACTACTTTACACCCACAGTTTAGTCAGTCAGTTACAGTACCAGTACAGTTACAGTACAGCTACAGTATAGCTACAGTCACAGTACAGTCACAGTACAGTCAGGGCACAGCTATATTAGTCACAGTCCAGTCACAGCACTGTAACAGTCAGTCACAGTTCCTTCTGACTCCCCCCCCAGCAGCCGAACAGCTGATCAGCTGATCGGTCAGCTACTCACGTCCTGTTCCTCCTTCAGTCCCTCCGGGTCCTCCGCCGCTGCCGCCGTTCAGATGGTTCACCCCAATAGTCTCCGGTCACCTCGGTCACCTTGGCTCCCCCCGAGATCTCCTGCACCTGCACCGGCTCTCCCCGCAGCTCCTTCTCCTTCTCACTCACTCACTCTCTCACAGCACACGCTGCATGCCCACACACACACACGTTCCTGCTTCCTGCTTCTCGCAGTGCCTCCTCCTCCTCCTCGAGCCACAGCGCCCCTCCTCCTCTCTCCAGCACTCTTTGTAGTTGTAGTATTGCTGCAGAACCGCTCACCACACCAGTCACAATGCTGCACAATACAAATCCACTATAATATGCTTTCTATATTATAAAGTATATTATAAGTGTATTACACCCCTAAATACTGCACACCGAAGAATAGTACACCTATACCAGTCCTTAAAAGGACTTTTGTGGACCTATTACCTAGCAATTTGTGTCACTAAAAGTCTGACCCTGCTCCTCCTCACAGCAACCTCTCCCTATACTGACAAAATACAGAATGTAAAATGGCAGCCAGCTCCCGTCTATTTATAAAGTAGGGGGTATGTCCATGTGCTGAAATGTCTCAATTGGCTATCCTGTACTACCTGATGGATGTGTCATGGGTCAAAGTTCTTCAGAAAGTAAAAGTACATGGCTTCGCGAACATTAGCGTGAACATCGGCAAATGTTCACGTTTTCGCGAATTTTCGAACATGCAAAGTTCGCTGCGAACCTCAAGGCCATATCTATAGAGGACTGCTGGATATAACACTTTCTGGATTCCCCTAGGTTACCCCTAGCAACTGATTGCAGAAACGTATCACTTTAAGTCCTTGGCTCAGTCATCAATCAGTCCAGGGGGAGTTGTTTTGTAGTTTTATTTACAACTTGGATAGGAGAAGGGATGAGTGGGATACTCCAACGAATAACTATTCACAGTAGTGAGGACAACTGACTTTAGGATGCAGCAAGGCCGCTGCTTCACTGGCAGGCCACTGAAGTGAAGCTATTTTAAGTATTCCTGCTTGCAATTCTCTTTAGGGTTCTAAACTTGGCACCCCCCTTTCTCTCTCACTGTGTATGCTGACACCCGTCCACTGACTATCCTCTGGAGTGGTCCCCTTTCTGGGCAGTAGTGCTGCAACGACGCGTCGACTTAATCGATTACGTAGACTATGGAAATATGTCAGCATGCGTGAAAGGCGTCGACGCTTCACACGTCACACTTGTGTGTAAATGGCGGTAATGGCGGCTTCTGCTCCTGGGGGAGAAGGTTCCAGCAGTCTACCACAAAAAGCTAGACCACGATCATCAAGGGTATGGGGATTCTTTAAACAGAGACCAGATAAAACGGTCCTTTGTTCCCTTTGCAGAACCGAAATGGTGTACTACAGCAGCACAACTGCAATGCATGAGCACCTCAGAAGAAAACATCCTGGCGCTCTCTGACCTCAAAAGAATGATCCATCTTTGTAGGTAATACTATTATTATCACATTAAACATACAATTAGTATATGCTAGCTAGGTAATAATTATGGATACATCATTTATTGGTGCATGCTCAGGGCCAGGGTACCCATTTGTTGCTGCTTTGCTTTAAGCTTTGTAATGGCCAGCTCACGTTTTTTTAAATGTTCCACAAGGCACTTTGCAGCCCTCAGTGTCTTGCTGATCTGGGGATCCCTCAGGTCATGGTTGACAACTAACTACAATCTGACCAGCACACCTGAGAGAAGAGATGCCATGCTTTTCTCCCAAAATACGCAGAGCAACGACAACATTTGCACTGCAGCATTATGCAACTACAACATTGGCCATGGCTAGTTCATTTAAAAATATGCAGATTTACTATCCTCTTTGAAATACAGTACATTATTGTTAGCAAGCATTGAGCATTCATAGATTTCATGTTTAAATTGGTTCCTAATGTTATTAATTATTATTATTGTGTTTGTTGTTTTTTCTCAGGAAGAGGCAAAGCTGTGTACAAGATTTCTTCTTTCATAAAAAGGATGTCACTGTTTGCACACCCAAATAGCCATTGCACTTACCAATAGCATACTCAACATGATTGTAAAAGATATGAGACCTATACCTGACTTCTATTGTAGACGGTCAAGGATTTCGTGAGATGATCAATACGTTTTATCCAGGATACACATTTCCCTCCAGGTCCCATTTCACTAAGCTGATGTAGAAGAAATATGAGGAGAATTCTGAAAGATTGAAAGCGTCACTCAAAGATGTGAAATCCAAAATAGCTCTCACCACAGACGCATGGACCAGTATTGCCACGGAGGCATACTTGGGTGTCACATGCCACTTCATTAATGAAGACTGGAAGCTTACATCATACAATCTGACCACTATGCCACTTGAAGATCGCCACACAGCTGATAACATTGCTAACTGGGTGGAAAAAGCAGCTGAGAAGTTTGAGATATCCATGGCCAATGTAATTGCAGTTGTCCATGATAATGCTGCAAATGTTGTCGCTGCTCTGCGTATTTTGGAAGAAAAGCATCATGGCATCTCTTCTCTCAGGTATGCTGGTCATACATTGCAGTTAGTTGTCTACCATGCCCTGAGTGATCACCAGATCAGCAAGACACTGAGGGCTGCAAAGTGCCTTGTGGAACATTTTAAAAAAAGTGAGCTGGCCACTACAAAGCTTAAAGCAAAACAACAACAAATGGGTACCCCTGATCATGCACTAATAAATGATGTATCCGTAAGATGTAACAGTACTTTAGACATGATCAGCCGCCTGCTCGAACAGAGGTGGCCTGTGACTGCAACACTTTCCGATCCTGATGTCACACCACGAGGGAAGCGCTTCCTGGATTTAAAACATGATCAGTGGAGCTTACTTGAGAAAGTGGAACAAGTCCTGAGGCCTTTCGAGTGTGCTACTGTTTTCTTGAGTGGAGAGTCCTATGCGACTGGTTCCACTCTACCTCCTCTGGTAAAAGGCCTCCAGAAATCCATACAGAGCACAAGGCTCTGCAGTCAAGGCTTTCCAAAGTGTTGCTGCACAGGAGATGATCTCAAGATGGGAGCGGGAAACTAAATTCAGAGATGACGGTGGAGAAAATATATGTCTTATTGTAGCAGCCTTGGACCCCAGATTTCGCAAACTAAAATTCCTGGCAGCAGAGGACAGTTTAAAAGTTCACCTCGAGGTCCAAGCTCTTGCTCTTGAAGAGAAAAGAAGATATGAGGAAGAGCAAACACATCAACGTCAATGTGAGCAACAGGTTCAGTCAGCCAGTGCAGACATGAAATTTTCTGAGAAGAGGCAAGTGTCTCTGTTGGACACTTTGCTCGGTTCAGATTCAGATGACCACCACAGTAATGGTGAGGATTACACTGGTCACATCCAAGATCAAGAAATTCACAGTGAAGTTGTGAGGAATGAGATACACATGTGCTTTAGTGAGCAGGCTATTCCAAAGGAAGAAAATCCACTGAAATGGTGGAAGGAAAATGAAGTGAGGTTTCCCATCTTGGCCATGCTGGCAAAGAGTTACTTGTCTGTGCCTGCAACATCAACCCAATCTGAAAGGCTTTTCTCAGTTGCTGGCAACATTGTGACTAAAAAAAGAGCAAGCCTAACTTCAGAGCATGTCGATATGCTAACTTTCCTCCATTGCAATGCTATATATTAGTAACACAGGCCCCCAACCTGTGGCACTCTTTGGTTGTATAATGTTGGACTTCTTTAAACTACAAGATGGCTGCCTTCAGGTAATGTTTGCTCAGTATTGACCATTATATTTGCACAGTGTTGAGCAGTGCTTTTGTTGGACTTGGCTCCTTTAAAACTATGTTAGTTTTTAGGTATGTTTTACATTTACATCATAGTGTTGTTGTTGACCAATATTTTTGTGGTGTGTTACTTGTAAACAACACTTTAGGGCATCCGGCATGAATAATTAATGCTATATAAATTTCTCATCCTCAGCTACAGAAGGAGAGACAGCCATCACCCTCCTTCCGGGACCTTGCTCTCTGCCCAAAGACCCCCTACCTCATGTGCTCTTGGCTTTTATACCCTATCACATAATGCTCCACTCTCTGTGCTTAACCCATGGGATAGATATCAAAGCTTGTGTGTCATTGGCTGGGTGTCCTCCATTGTCCAATGTACCTCTCCATTGGATACAGTGGGGGCACTCCCTCAGCCCACATGAATCACACATTGAACACATGGAACAGGCCTAAATAACAGATCCTGTTCCCTGTGAAGCAGGGAGCACATAGATTTAACCTGCTGCTCTGCTGTTAAGCAGACAGAGCGAAAAACTATTCTGTCTATCTAGCACCTGACTAAGAGGGTGCTACATCAATATACACTTTTATTAACATTTAGTGATAGATTCCATGTTATGATGTTGCCCCGATCACTGCACACAACACATTTTTGCCATGTGTCTGTCCCCTAGGGGGATTAAATGATCGGTTTCCTAAGCCCTTGCTCAGGTCACAGAACCAAACTATTATTCTGTATCTACTTGTAAGACAAAAAGTATCTTATTACAGTACATTGTTCTAAAATGTTTGTTCAATTAATGTGTTGTAATATTCCCATGTTGCTTACACTTCTGAAGAAGTTGGCAGTTATCATCTTGAGTTCAAGGCTAAAATTGTTTATAGTATATGGATAATTATAATTAATGGTTATTCCTCTGCTAAAACTAATTTGAAGGGGAAGTCCACCCTAACACTAAAATCACTACATCTACAGGCATCCATGATCTAAACCTAACCTATCTATCCCTGTAAAGAAGAAATCAGTATCATAACTTTTTTTGAAGCCACTCCAGTATGGTCTCCAGTGGCGGAAGTTCTGTAGAGGACACAGCTGACAACACATGTGAAATGAATAGGAAGTGACCTCACCCATAGAATTACTATGGGGCTTTCATTGTCAGTTGCCTCCTCTGCAGCTGCCTCCACAGCAAAGCTGCCACTGACAGTACAGCGTGGGACCAGACCGGAGTGGCTTCAGAAAAGGTATTGTGACAGGATGAGACGCTGTCATGGTGAAAATGGTTGGTTAAAGGAAAAAGGGTGTGCACATCGGCTCAATGCAGGAATACAGGATGTAGATGTGGGAGAGGAGAAAACTGCTTTTGCAGCTTTTTCTGGGTTTTGGTATACCTGGATGGGGCTCTGTAGTTAGGAGATTCCATAGTGTCTTGGGTGGGACGGATTCTCCAACCCTGTGTCTAGGTTTTGTGGAGGACCAGCAGGGTGTGTGCTCAGGTGCACACAGCCCTTATAATGAAGGTATAGGAATACCTCAGGGCTCCCAGTTGGAGACTGCTCCACCCAGAATACATTAGGTCTGTGCGTGGGGAGTCAGGAAAACTACAATCCTCTACAGGAGTCAGAGAGGCTGTAGGTGGCAGCCAGAGCATGTGTGTGTCTGCAGGAGGCAGTAAACGACTTGAAGACTAAGGCCAGAGTGGAGCTGTAGACGTTAGAGTAAAGCGGTCTGCACTGAAAAACCTATGGTTGGGGTGACCAGCATAAAGAACAGAGGCACTGCAATTAAAGCTGTGGGAGAGCTTAAGAGCCAGGTGGGTTAGTATTTTTTGCTTGTTTATTTACTGGAGAAGAACCTGTATGTTTGAAACCTATATACAACCAATTAAAGAAAAGATGGGGTTTTGCAGGCCAGTGGGAGCAGGAGGATCATGTAACACAATTTGTTCTAAAATATAACTTTTTTGTACATAATTAAAATAGTACAACGCATAGGAATGGTTATCCATGTCTGATATAAAAACAACAAACACAACAAAAAACACAATTGTAGAAATACTTCCCAAATGGGAATGCCAATAACTTAGTATCAGGAGATGTTTATGGTCTCAGATGGAGCATGGTCTAAGGATTCCCAGCAAGCCGACGCGTTTTGCATGTGGCTTCCTCAGGGCCAGAGAGACCAGGACAGACCAAAATTTCCGATGCAAATCAAATTGTGGCAGGCAAGGCAGGTAAAAATAAGATGAACAGCCAATTTATCCAGGACCAGTGATGATGTAGTGCTCAGTATATGACCACAATGGCATAGTAATTCTGTAGGTTTCAGTAGGGAGACAGGCAAATATGCCTATTCACGTCTATATTTAGGACTCCCGCTATCTTAAAACATAGAGGCCTGACTGGCTACTTTATCTATTATAGTAGCAGCATGTGGTCAAAGTGCATGGGGACATCTTGTTGGAGAAAGTGTGTAAATATATCCATTCCTGAGTCTTATGTATACAACTGGAGACTATAGCTGCAGATAGTCAAGTCAACACATGAGGCAGGTATACTTTCAATGTGTTAGGACTGGTTAGCTTGTACTAGCAGCACAACCCATAGGAACGCCAGGCAGGAGTAGGCCTTCAGAGTATCCAAGTTCAAAATGTCTGCCTCAAACCTATATGTTACAGACTTTTTTTGGCCTTTTAAAAAAAGGGGCTACCAGGTCCTTAAAATATAGTTCCTGACTACCATAAATCACTTGAAAATGCATCTACCGCTAGAGCTAATGGTCCCCTATGTTACCTTATGTATACTGATTTCTTCTTTACAGGGCTAAATAGGTTAGCCTTAGATCGTAGATGCCTGTAGATGTAGCAATTTTAGTGTTAGGGTGGACTTCCCCTTTAAGTTACTTTGACGAGTGATAGAGTAAAAATGGGGTAATGGGTCATTACAGCTGTTGCTTTTTAATGTGTAGGCAGGTGCAGTCTATTTTCTCCACTGCAGGTGGCACTTATTTGCAGTGGAAATGCAGCAGGAGGAGGAAGTTGAGGGGAACCTATTTCCTCTATGGTTTCCTCAGTCACAGAGAGACAGCATCCAATTGAATGCTGGTGCCCTATGTTACTTTGGGGGCAGCCTTGGGTCAGGCAAAGTCTATTTAAGATCATGGCTCCCGGATTTGCATGTGGCTAGAGTAGGAACACGCCAATCGTCTGTCAGGGAAAAATGCTTAGCTCCAGGGAGAGGTTCCAAATAAGTAGGATAAGTACATGGACATGTCATCCTACCTGGAAGCCTCCCCACTCTGGTATGGCCCTGCCAGGCTGCATTTCACTTCTCAAGACAGAAGCTGTCACCACACCTGAGACCTGCAGCTACTACTCACTGTTATTACATTCTGTGAGTGCTCCCAGTCAGGTTGCCTTCCTGCCAGACTTGCTGCTGAACTTCAATTGCAATACAGCTCTATTATGTGCATCAGGATGAGTGTTTTCTGCCACTGCACCATGCTGCACCTATCCACACTTGGTGGTAGTTGGCAGGATATGTCCCTTTAAGCAGCGGTTGCTGAAGGGGGAGCAAGAACCATCATGGCGCCATTAGGATTAGACTTTGCCCCGGTGCTTAAGTTCAATGTCCCCAACATAATCCTGGTTGAGTGGAGAGACTAGTGAGTGCTGCATGCCTGTATCAGATTCCCACCTGACTGATCACAGAGCTGGCTATCAACACTAAATGAGGCCAGCCCAGCAGTGATTACGCTACTAGGAGAGACCAGGCCAGCCTGGACAAAATTGTAGCACGCCTGGGGACTTGTTTGGATAGAACATGACGGTTTCAGAGTTGAGCTAGAGGTTCTTTGTCCGGTGGACACAGGATGAGGAAGGCACCACCCACTGCACAATAGCACTCCATCATCTCTGGAAACGCCAGGAGAAGAGAGATGTGCACAGCTGCTCTGCCATGTCTGCCTCAGATCACCTACTGATGGGCCAGTTTGTTGTGGGAATGAAGGCTAGGCCAGTCAGGAGAGCTCTACAGAAGTTAATCGAAGTGCAACCTGCCATCTCCTTCCATGATTCTTTAGTGCATGCAGTTTGAACAGAAAGATGCAGAAGTAACCGTGGCAGTGACAAAAAGGTCTGAACCGTTACACCTGAAAGAGTAAGCCTTGGCCCCTTCACCTCTGTTAGCCATACATATGGCTTTACGGCTCAGGACGTGGTCTCCTTGAAACAAGAAATGTCCAAATTCAAACTGTGGCCGCCCAGAATTCAAAAGTATCCGAATCCTGCCGTTAAACTAGTTGCTCCCAGGTCTGAGGAACAACCCCTGGGACAGAAAGCACAAGGTCCCATAAAACCAGAGTCTATGGTCATGCCAAGTCCAGTAAACACCCTCATTAATATACAACAGGTCCCATGCCTGATTAACAGGGGACCTGAGGTCACTGTCATAAAATATGACTTATATGCCCAGCAGTTCAGGATGCAAGACCAGCTGGACCATTCTTGGTTGTCCCTCAAGGTGGCCAATATCGGTGATACGAGGTTTAGGAGGTTCAGCAATATTTTTTGTTCTGGGTATGAACATACAGAAGGACTTGGACTTATCCGGCTTACTGAGCATGTTTTAGCACTCCGGACAATAGGCATGGGACTTTGATCTGTGAGCTGTCTGGCTCAATGTGATCCAGAGCCTATGAGGACTACCAGAGGCCAGTGGGAAAAAATCCTGAAAAAGTGGGTGGTTTTCCACACACCCCCCCCAAGCAAAAATGATTCCTTGAACCCCTTCAAGAGGTAGGTCTGGTCTTTGCCCATCAGGGTTTACAAGAAGCTGCAAGTGGTTACAGTAATATTGAAACCCCCGCAAAGAATTAGTGATGCCAGGGGAGTAGCTGGTTGCTTGCACATCATGCCACCATTGCAGATTTCTATATGGTGCCACATCACTGTATCTCGGAGAGTCAACCAGGGATGGAAGCCATTTGTGCCCTGCTAAAGGCAGCCATGCCCTTGTTAGATGAGTCACACTACAAACTATTGCTGGAACATCTGGCCATCCCCTTTCATGACTATCCTCTACCACAGCAGTCGCTGCTTCACCACCAGCTAGAGAAACACCAATTGGTCTTTGCCAACAGCCCAGAAGACTATGGTTGAACCTGAGGGGTATCACCACATTCCACCAGTCCTGTGCCAGGAGGTCAAGGACTTGCTCTGCAACATGCTACAGAGTGGGGTGATTCGGGAAAGCCATAGCCCATAGGCAGCCCCCATGGTCCTGGTGTAAAAGAAGAATGGAGGACTGCGGTTTTGTGTGGACTACTGCAAACTAAATGCTTGTACCCACCTGGATGCCTACCCCTTACCCTTGGGGAGGAGTTGTTCATGGCACTGGGCCAATTAGTTTTCCACTCTTCACATGGTAAGCCGTTGCTGGCAAGTCCCAGTGAGAGACTAAAACCGTGAAAAGTCTGCCTTTATGTAACACTTGCCATTGCCCGAGTTTAATAGCATGCCGTTCGGGCTGAGTAATACCCTCGGTAGTTCCAGTGCTTAGAGATGTCTGGGAGCTTTAAACTTTGAGACTATGCTAATCTACTTGGATGATATAATAATTTTCTCCAAGACCTTTGAGCACCATGTCAAGCACCTAGACCAGGTGTTGATAAAGAACACCAAAGTAAAAGAGGCAGTAAACCCCCTATCGGGTTGAGAAGCTGCCATTTCCTCCAACTCCAGTTTATGACGTAATCTCAGAAGGTCCCAACCCCATCAAGAGACAGCTCCATCGCAACCTGTTGAAACCTTGTGTGCTAAGTGGTGATTACTCTTCCAAACCTGCCAGTGATAGAGTGGTCTCAGACTCCATGGATGTCCCACCAGTACAAGAAATTCTCAATAAATGGTACCTGTCATTTCTCATGCTAGATCCTCAGGCTCCTGCAGACTCATAAGAAGGAAGCCAAAGATTTAGGGGAAGGAAGCCCCAGTGCAGTGTCTGTGGACAGACTGTTAGCCCCTGCAGGCCCAACTGGCCGAAGAACCAGCCTTAAATAGGGTGAAGGTAGTTTGGCTGGTCCTTAATTCTCTCCTCTATCGGAGGGGCTGAAACTACTAACAGATAATAATTATGTAAAAAGAGACTCCACAGAGGACACTGAAGCTTGCTGCCGCATGAAGTCGATTCGTGGCCACCCATCTATCAGAATCAGTGCTCAGTGTCAGGGAGAGGTTCCAGATGAGTAGAGAAAATGTAGGGTCACTCTATCCTACCTGGAAGCCTCCCCACTTGTGTATGGACCGGTCTGTCCACATTTCACTCCTTAAGACAGACGCTGTTGGCACACCTGAATGCTACTGCTACTACTCACTGCTGTTACATCCTGTGAGTGCTCCTGGTCGGGTTGCCTTCCCACCAGGCTTGTTGTGCATTTTAGAACTTAAATTTCAACATTGTTCAGTTTTGTGCATCGGAACTCTGAGTGTTTTCTGCCACTGCACCATGCTGCACCTACCCACAAATGTACTGTTTTAACTTGTTATAGAAATAAAAGATGATGTGATTTTAAAGATATGCTTTGTATGATGTGCCTCAAAAGTCCAGCCATAATCTCACTGTTATCAATGTTCTTAAATATAAGTATGTGGCACAGGATTTAAGACCAGCACAATACAATAATCGTTATTTTATGCAGTGTCTTAATTTACATCCTGCCAACTAGTGTATGCACAGTGTATGCTAGATTTAAGTCATGCCTCTGGTGATAACCAGAATTGCAAGTGTGTTATACCAGCTCTCAAGCAATTGCAACTTCTCAAGCCCTCAAAAAAAAAAAAAAAAAAATTATATATATATATATATATAAAATCGGGAATTCCCTACAAGATCTGGAAAAGAGGCTTAAGGTGCCAAAGCCAGATACCAGGGAGAAAAAAGTGTGAAAAAATTAAAGGAAGCAAGGAAAAAAGGAAACCAAGAAGAAAGCAAAAGGAAAATGGGAAGAAAGGTCAAGAAAAGAAAAAGGGGGGGAGGGAAAAGGGGGGAGGGAAAAGGGGGGGGGAGAAGGGGGGAGAAAAAAGCGAGGGAAGGGGGAGAGGGGAGGGGAAAAGGGGATGGGGATGGGGAGGAGAGGGGGGAGGGGAAGATAGGGAGAATAAGTGGAGAGAAGAAAGGGAGTTGGTAAAAAGAAAAAATAAATCGTAACCTTTTTACATGTAATATACATCTTTGCTTGATTTCTGTGGCTATATATGTACTTGTTGTATGTCCTATCTTGCTTTTAATATGGATTAATAAATGTTCATGTTTTATACATTCTTTTGTATTTTGTGAGTTACGGTACCATTAAAATCCCACCAGCCCTCTTCTTTTTTCTTTTTACCAACTCCCTTTCTTCTCTCCTTGTATTCTCCCTATCTTCCCCTCCCCCCTCTCCTCCCCATCCCCCTTTTACCCTCCCCCCCTCCCCTCTCCCCCTTCCCCCCCTTCTCCCCCCCCCCTTTTTCTATTCTTGACCTTTCTTACCATTTTCCTTTTGCTTTCTTTTTTGTTTCCTTTTTTCCTTGCTTCCTTTACTTTTTTCACACTTTTTTCTCCCTGGTATCTGGCTTTGGCACCTTAAGCCTCTTTTCCAGATCTTGTAGGGAATTCCCGATACTTATTTATTAACACATGGGGATGTCGGTACCTGTATATATTTAATACAAACACAATTTCCTTAGATATATATATATATATATATATATATATATAGTATATATTGCATCAGGCACATTGGATTTGAATTGAACTTAGTACTAAACTAAGTTGGTTAATTATATAGGATGCTGTATACGTTTTATTTTGCAAGGCCAGCAAGAACTTTAGAGCTTTAGTAAATGACATTGCAACTCTAAAACATATGTTATTATTGGGGCAGATTTACTAAAGCTGGTGCACACAGAATGCGGTGCAGCTGTGCATAGTAATTAATTAGCGTCTAGGTTTTATTGTCAAAGCTTAAAGCCCCGTACACACGATCAGATTATCGAACGATCTGTCGTCCGTTTTTTGTGGCATGCTAGTCTGATGTGGAAAGTGAAGACGTTATTTTCATACGAATGTTCCCGTACGACAGAATTCTACTTCAGAAGTGATCTGATGTGTCGGATTGTTTTGTATGTGTTCTTTCGTCTCTGAGCATGCCTAGTCTTGCTCTTAAGATTTTTTTCCGTTGAAATCTGTACTAATGAGACGAAAATGGGACTTTTGTTGACAGGTGACAAAAATTATATAGCCTGCACATCAGGATTTTTTCGGCCGAAAAGTCGGAGTCGGCTGTCGGAAGCAACAATCAGAAAATCGGCAGATCGGTTATCGGACGAATTTTCCCATCAGATTTTCTTATCGTGTGTGTACGGGCCTTTAGTCTCGGTTCACACTAGCGTGGCTTCAAAGTCGCCCCAACTTGCTTAACAGAAGTCAATGCAAGTCGCTTTGAAGTCACCCCCAAGTACTGCAGAAACCTTTTGCTAAGTCGGAATCTTGAGTCACTCTGATTAGAACGGTTCCATTGCACTGAATGGGCCACGAATTGTCAGGGGAATAAATCGCCTGACAGGTCGCCCCAGTGTGAACCGAGCCTAATCGAACAAGCTGAAGTTAGAAGCTGATTGGTTACTATGTACAGCTGCACCAGATTCTGTGTGCAACAGTTTTAATAAATCTTGCCCTTTCTGTGTTATTGCAAATTGGTGAATGATAACTCCAATAAAAATGCAAGTGCTCTGGTATTTACCTCAGGCATTTTAAAAATAAAAAAGTTAAAGTACAACACCAGGAAAAATTCTACAAATTTTAGAATATGTAAGGATTAAAACCTCACTTGAATTTCCATCTGTATTTCTTGGATAGAAAGGGACATGTAGAGAATGAAGACACAAGCAGCAACAGAAGTCTGTCCAAAATTCAGTCCCTTAAAAGAAATGGATGGAGGTTTACATTAACAAAGATTATAGAATAGTTTGGGACCCCATATAGAGGATAGCTCTACCCAAAACTAGTAGTTTATTTTGATTGGACACTTGTGGATAATGTTCTGGCTTCTTTTATCCTTTAGATATTTCGTTAGTGAGATTTCCTTGTAGTAGTTTGTATCCACAGTCATATGGAATATGTCACTCTCACAGCTGGACTCCCCAGGTATTTGTCTTCTTCATAGAGAATGTGTCTAGAGAATTGGAATATAATAATTTAGCTTTGTAATGATATTGTCATGTTAGAAGTACTGGAAATTGTGTTGGGATTTGCATGCTGCTCCTATGATGCATCAGAGCTGCCATGGTTATCAGTTTACTAGCCTCCCTGGTGGTATGATTCTTTCGGATTTTAGGTGCTGAAAGCGGTACCATTATTTTGCATGTAATTCTTAAGAATGAGCAGCCCAAACCAACTATTTACATATGATTTTTTTTTACTGTGCTTTCTTCTTTGTAACATCTTGGGTATGATAAAGTTTGAAACACAAAATCATAAATTATAATATAATAAAAAAACTATAAATAAGTTAAAGTATGTATGTATCTATGTGTATATATATATATATATATATATATATATATATATATATATATATATATATATATATATATATATATATACACAGTACATACATATACATAAAAAGTACAGTAAAACTGCAGGAAAGGGCACTGGGGGGCAAACTAATGTGATTTTTCTTTATTTTGCATTGTATCAGTGTGTTTGGTGTGTTTTACATTTGAATTTCCACCCCCCTGCGAACGTCACGTCGCAGGAGACGGAAATCGGGGCACGGAGAGGATCGGGAGGAAGAACCGCCGCCAGACACCGCCGGGATACATCGCTGATAAGGTAAGTAACCCTGCTTTCAGGACCCAGCGATGCTTCTGGCGGTACCTCGAGTGTGGCTCGGGGTTACCGCTTTTGGCTCTGAAATTTAACCCCGAGTTTGTATAAACTTGAGGCCTTCAATTTAAATTTTTAGGAGTAGCCATTCCTATTCTTTTTAGATCTGTTGTGGATGCTACTTCTGCCATTCAGGCCTATTACCACTGGATAAAAAAGATAATCTCTTTCAGCGAGGGCTACCTAGAAAAGAAAAAAAACATTTTTTCAAGTCAAAAGAAATCAGATAGTGGTGCTTCTGCTGGAATTAAGCCAAGCTAAATGTATAAAATCAATTACACAAAGCATGTGATGCCAGAATACAATGTTGCTGACACTGTTCATGAACATCTCTTTGTACAGTAATACCACATACAGTTTAAAGACATCTCCCAAGTATGTCATTTAAAGGAATGGTGTTTTTTATGTTTCACCCTTGAAGATGCAGTAAAAGAATTCTGACCCTGCCTTACACTAATTTGAAATGTGTTATGTTATTCATTTTTAAAAAAACCCTGTGGCAGTGCTCAGCTTTCCATGTTCTTTTTTGACAAAAGTTACAAAACTATTAGCCTTAAGAATTGGCAGAATTTAGCTTCAACCCCCCCCCCCCCCATAGATTTATGTAGGGTTTGCTGTTAAGCTCAGATTACATGAATTTCAAACAGAATACAAAAGACCTTCATAAACTGAACCTGAAAACGTATTTTTTCAAACGGTGTTTACTAATTTCAAAGGGTAGATTTAATGCAACCCCCTCTAATAAGTATTCTTGTTTAACAAAGCAGAACTATATTATAGATATATTTCATAATCAAAAATTTTCAAATTAGCAATACATAAAATTATAAAATGATTTATGCATAGGAAAGAATGGCAAAGCTCCAAAGTGGTATTAAGTAGGACATAATTACTTAAATCTATTTTATCTGTTTGACATTGTTTAATGAATCAAAGTGTCTGAAAATCAATGTTTTACTAAAGTTTCTTGGATATAAACTCTGTAAAACTGATGTTACATTTAAAACAAGAAGAAAGATATCTCCCTAGAATTTGGGAGTCTAGTTAAATGATACAGCTTCTAACTACTGAAATATATTGAAATATTTTTGCTTTTAATTCCTACATTTATTAAAAGCAAAGTTTATCTAAAATAAAAACAAAGATGTAATACATGGCGGCTTACCAGTCCCCGTAAACCTGTGCCTAGACTATGCATACGAAAAACTTGTACTAAAACTACATATTCTGCCTAGACCCATTACTGCAACACAAAAGTCTTGTTGTAACTAGGGTTGAGCGAACACCTAGATGTCCGTGTTCGACGGGTTCGGCCGAACTTTAAAAAAAAGTCCGGGTCCGTGTCCCGGACTTTTACCGAACTTTTCCCGGACACCGAACCCCATTGAAGTCAATGGGGACCCGAACTTTAAGGCACTAAAATGGCTCTAAAACACCAAAGGAAAGGGCTAGAGTGCTGCAAATGGCAGCAAAACGTAATTAAGAGCATGGCAAGTGCTCTGCAAACAAATGTGGATAGGGAAATAACTTAAAACAACAAAAAAAAACAGAAAAATAAAACAATGTTCTTCTTCATCTCTGAAGGACGAGGCCCATATGGAGTAGGAGGGAGGTTGAGGTGGTGGTGGATGTGGCGGTGACATAGGCGTGCGCACAGGGTGTGCTGGGTGTGCCTGGGCACACCCTAATCACCTAGGGCACATAGCATTGCCAGTGAGGAGATGGGAAAGATCTCCCTGGGACCTGCTCTGCTCTATTTCTCCTTGCCTACAGGTACATGGCCCCGATACATTACTCTCCCTGCTGGCAAACACATGCATGTGTATTTCAACTTTGGGGTGCACACCTTAATGCAATAGGCTGCGCACACCTATGGGCGGTGTAGGTGGAAGCGGCGGTGGAGGAGGACCAGGGCCGGATTAACAGCATCATGGGCTTGGTGCTGAGGATTTTGAAGGGCCTTAAGGGCCGTGCCTTGCCATGCACCCAGAGGAGGAAGGGTGCAGCCATGCATGCCTAATTCAACATGGGATGCTGTCTCTGAAGCCCATAAACACATCCATGCATCGCCAACTGTCCCTCCTTGTCCGGCCTTCACGCTGTGTGGGGAGGTTCTGAGGGTGCTGCCTGGGGAAGCGAGCATAGAAGCCAGACTTCTGTGTTTACAAGTGACAGAAGAGCGGTAACAGTGAATATGGCCAACCCGGGGCCTATATAAAAGGTAGGGGCAATGCAGCTCCAATAGCCCCTACATTAATCTGGCCCTGAGGAGGAGGACGAGGTAGCCAACACTGCTTCTTTTCAAAAATTTTAAATGAGGGTACACCCCAAAAGAGTGAGAAAGAGCAAAAATGGAACAATGGGTGGGTAAGGTCGGTATCCATTGCTATTTTGCATAAGGTACGGAAAAGTCCCGTGGGATCCATGCCTGGTTCATTTTAATGAACGTGAGCTTGTCCACATTGTCTCTGGACAGGCGGCTGCGCTTGTCTGTTATAACGCCCCCAGCCGTGCTAAATACCCGTTCAGATAATACACTGGCTGCAGGGCATGCCAGCACCTCCAAGGCGTAAAGGGCAAGCTCAGGCCATGTGCCCAATTTGGAGACCCAGAAGTTGAAGGGGGCAGACCCGTCATTCACTACATGTAGGCGTGTGCACACATACTGCTCCACCATGTTGGTAAAATGCTGCCTCCTGCTAAGACGTTCCATCTGAGCTGCTGGTGCTGCTGTTTGTTGTGGCGTGCTGACAAAGCTTTTCCACATTTCGGCCATGCTAACCCTGCCTTCTGAGGTGCTGGCGGTGCCCTGGTTGCGTTGGCGACCTCCTCCTCCTCCTCCTCTGCCTTGTGCTTCCACTGTGGCCCCGCTGTCAGATGGGAATGCCAGCAGCATGGCGTCTACCAGCGTGCGCTTGTACTCGCGCATCTTGCGATCGCGCTCCAGTGAGTGAATTAAGGACGGTACGTTGTCCTTGTAACGGGGATCCAGCAGCGTGGCCACCCAGTAATCAGCACAAGTTAGAATGTGGGCAACTCGGCGGTCGTTGTGGAGACACTGCAGCATGTAATCGCTCATGTGTGCCAGGCTGCCCAGAGGCGACGAAAGGCTGTCCTCTGTGGGAGGTGTATCGTCCGTGTCCTCTGTATCCCCCCAGCCACGCACCAGTGATGGCCATGAGCTGGCCTGGGTGCCACCCTGCTGTGAACATGGTTCCATCTCCTCCTCCAGCTCCTCCTCCTCCTCATCCTCCTCATCCTCCAGAACTGTGCCCCTGCTGGACAATTGCGTCCCTGGCGTTTGCGTGTGCAGGAACCCACCCTCGGAGCCCCTTGCGAATGACTGCCCTGAAAGCCTTGGAAATGTTACCTCTTCATCCTCCTCCTCCTCCTCATCCTGTGCCACATCCTCTTCCATCATCGCCCGAATTGTTTTTTCAAGGAGGCATAGAAGTGGGATAGTTAAGCTGAGAACGGCGTCATTGCCACTGGCCATGTTGGTGGAGTACTCAAAACAGCGCAACAAGGCACACAGGTCTCGCATGGAGGCCCAGTTATTGGTGGTGAAGTGGTGCTGTTCCGCAGAGCGACTCACGCGTGCGTGCTGCAGCTGAAACTCCACTATGGCCTGCTGCTGCTCGCACAGTCTTTCCAGCATGTGCAAGGTGGAGTTCCACCTTGTGGGCACGTCACATATGAGGCGGTGAGCGGGAAGGCCGAAGTTACGCTGCAGCGCTGCCAGGCGAGCAGCAGCAGGGTGAGAACGCCGAAAGTGCGCACAAACGGCCCGCACTTTCTGCAGCAGCTCTGACATATCGGGGTAGTTTTTAAGGAACCTCTGCACCACCAAATTCAGCACATGCGCCAGGCAAGGGATGTGCGTCAAACCGGCTAGGCCCAGAGCTGCTATGAGATTTCGCCCGTTATCACACACCACCAGGCCGGGCTTGAGGCTCGCTGGCAGCAACCACTCATTTGTCTGCTGTTCCATGCTCCTCCACAACTCCTGCGCGGTGTGTGGTTTGTCCCCCAAACAGGCAAGTTGTAAAACTGCCTGCTGTCGTTTACCCCTGGCCGTGCTGAAGTTGGTGGTGAAGGTGTTACGCTGTCCG
This sequence comes from Pelophylax lessonae, assembly GCF_965119305.1. Taxonomy (NCBI): domain Eukaryota; kingdom Metazoa; phylum Chordata; class Amphibia; order Anura; family Ranidae; genus Pelophylax; species Pelophylax lessonae. Next base: position 70,836,526 of record NC_138769.1, read on the forward strand.
GATGAGGAGGCGGTAGAGGATGAGGAAGCGGAGTAGGAGGAGTTACGAACAGGAGGCAAACTGAAGCGCCCTGCAATCCTCGGTGGTGGAAGGACATGCGCCAAATTGCTATCCGCCTCAGGCCCATCCGCCACTGCATTTACCCAGTGTGCCGTTAGGGAGATATAACGCCCCTGACCGTGCTTACTGGTCCACGTATCCGTAGTTAGGTGGACCTTGGCACAGATGGCGTTGCGCAGTGCACACCTGATATTTTCCCCCACTTGGTTGTGCAGGGAAGGGATGGCTTGCCTGGAAAAGTAGTGGCGGCTGGGCACGACGTACTGTGGGACAGCCACCGACATAAGGTTTTTAAAACTGTGCGTCTCCACCAGACGGAATGACAGCATTTCAAAGGCCAATAATTTTGAAATGCTGGCATTCAGGGCCAGGGATCGCGGGTGGGTAGGGGGGTACTTCCTCTTCCTCTCAAGTGTTTGGGAGATGGAAAGCTGAACGCTTCCACGGGACATTGTGGAGATGGTTGTTGGTGACCCAGGTGGTGGTGTTGCTGACAGATCGTCTGTTTGCGGGGTGGCAGGTGCCGGTATCACTACAGATGTGGCTGGAGCGGCCGAGACTGCAGCAGAAGAGGAAGCAGGATGAGCCAGAGACGTTTCTTGGTTTTGAAGGTGTGTACTCCACTGCAGCTCGTGCTTTGCACTTAGATGCCTGATCATGCAGGTTGTGCTCAGGTTGAGAAGGTTCATGCCTCGCTTCAAGCTCTGATTGCACAGGGTGCAAACCACTCGTGTCCTGTCATCAGCACATTTTCTAAAGAACTTCCACGCTAGAGAACTCCTTTGAGCTGACTTTGGTGCGCTCGTTCCCTTGCTGCGTTGGGCAGTAGCGGGCGTAGTGTCTAGGGCACGGCCGCTCCGCTTCTGCACCCTGCTCCCTCTTCTGCTGTGCTGGTGGCTCTGTGCGACCACCGCCTCTTCCTCCAAACTACTCAGGTCACCTGCATGACGTTCATTCCATGTGGGGTCGAGGACCTCATCGTCCTCCACATCATCTTCCACCCAGTCTTCACCCCTGCCCTCCTTGTCGGTCTCCACAATGCTGAACGCCGCAGCAGTTGGCACCTGCGTTTCGTCATCATCGGAGACGTGCTGCGATGATCCTTGCATGTACTCATCTTGAGAAATAAGTGGTTGGGCATCGCTGCACACAATCTCTTCCACTTCTGGGGCAGGGCTAGGTGGATGGCCCTGGGAAACCCTGCTGACAGAGTCCTCAAAAAGAATAAGAGACTGCTGTATGGCTTGGGGCTCAGACTGCTGGCCTGATTTGCAAGGGGGTGAGGTGAAAGACGGTTGGACATTGGCTGCAGGTGCCAACTCTGACCTTTCTGCAGTAGACTGGGTGGGAGACAATGTGAAGGAACTGGAGGCACTGTCAGCAGCAAACCAATCTACTATCGCCTCAACTTGTTCTGGCCTCATCACTTCTAGGGGCGTTTGATGCCCTACCAAATACTGATGCAGGTTCTGTCGCCTACTCACACTTGAGGAAGGTGTTTCACTTGTGCGTGTAGCTGGCACAGATCGACCATGTCCTCTCCTTGCAACAGGAGCTCTACCAGCAGCACCACGACCCAGGCCACGGCCCTTATTTGACGGTCTCCTCATATTTCTGTAATTTAAGATCTTGCCCTAGAAAGGTTTTTATTGAATAGCGGAATAGAAAATATGATCCAAAAAAAGTGTATGTATATCACACGTACACAACCACACTAGGCCCCAATTACTATTGTTTGTACCCCTAAAAGGCTAGATGAGGAGTAGGGGGAGTATGGAACAGGCAGCACCCTCAAACCTTCAGAAGTATGAGATGAACCCCAACAACTTGGAAAGGTGGATCTCTCTCACACGTACCGACACAGACTATCCCGCAATTCAATTGATCCTCAAAGGTTTTTATTGAATAGCGGAATAGGAAATATGATCAAAAAAAGTGTATGTATCTCGCACGTACACAACCACACTAGGCCCCAATTACTATTGTTTGTACCCCTAAAAGGCTAGATGAGGAGTAGGGGGGGTATGGAACAGGCAGCACCCTCAAACCTTCAGAAGTATGAGATGAACCCCAACAACTTGGAAAGGTGGATCTCTCTCACACGTACCGACACAGACTATCCCGCAATTCAATTGATCCTCAAAGGTTTTTATTGAATAGCGGAATAGGAAATATGATCAAAAAAAGTGTATGTATCTCGCACGTACACAACCACACTAGGCCCCAATTACTATTGTTTGTACCCCTAAAAGGCTAGATGAGGAGTAGGGGGGGTATGGAACAGGCAGCACCCTCAAACCTTCAGAAGTATGAGATGAACCCCAACAACTTGGAAAGGTGGATCTCTCTCACACGTACCGACACAGACTATCCCGCAATTCAATTGATCCTCAAAGGTTTTTATTGAATAGCGGAATAGGAAATATGATCAAAAAAAGTGTATGTATATCACACGTACACAACCACACTAGGCCCCAATTACTATTGTTTGTACCCCTAAAAGGCTAGATGAGGAGTAGGGGGAGTATGGAACAGGCAGCACCCTCAAACCTTCAGAAGTATGAGATGAACCCCAACAACTTGGAAAGGTGGATCTCTCTCACACGTACCGACACAGACTATCCCGCAATTCAATTGATCCTCAAAGGTTTTTATTGAATAGCGGAGTAGGAAATATGATCAAAAAAAGTGTATGTATCTCGCACGTACACAACCACACTAGGCCCCAATTACTATTGTTTGTACCCCTAAAAGGCTAGATGAGGAGTAGGGGGGGTATGGAACAGGCAGCACCCTCAAACCTTCAGAAGTATGAGATGAACCCCAACAACTTGGAAAGGTGGATCTCTCTCACACGTACCGACACAGACTATCCCGCAATTCAATTGATCCTCAAAGGTTTTTATTGAATAGCGGAATAGGAAATATGATCAAAAAAAGTGTATGTATCTCGCACGTACACAACCACACTAGGCCCCAATTACTATTGTTTGTACCCCTAAAAGGCTAGATGAGGAGTAGGGGGGGTATGGAACAGGCAGCACCCTCAAACCTTCAGAAGTATGAGATGAACCCCAACAACTTGGAAAGGTGGATCTCTCTCACACGTACCGACACAGACTATCCCGCAATTCAATTGATCCTCAAAGGTTTTTATTGAATAGCGGAATAGGAAATATGATCAAAAAAAGTGTATGTATCTCGCACGTACACAACCACACTAGGCCCCAATTACTATTGTTTGTACCCCTAAAAGGCTAGATGAGGAGTAGGGGGGGTATGGAACAGGCAGCACCCTCAAACCTTCAGAAGTATGAGATGAACCCCAACAACTTGGAAAGGTGGATCTCTCTCACACGTACCGACACAGACTATCCCGCAATTCAATTGATCCTCAAAGGTTTTTATTGAATAGCGGAATAGGAAATATGATCAAAAAAAGTGTATGTATCTCGCACGTACACAACCACACTAGGCCCCAATTACTATTGTTTGTACCCCTAAAAGGCTAGATGAGGAGTAGGGGGGGTATGGAACAGGCAGCACCCTCAAACCTTCAGAAGTATGAGATGAACCCCAACAACTTGGAAAGGTGGATCTCTCTCACACGTACCGACACAGACTATCCCGCAATTCAATTGATCCTCAAAGGTTTTTATTGAATAGCGGAATAGGAAATATGATCAAAAAAAGTGTATGTATCTCGCACGTACACAACCACACTAGGCCCCAATTACTATTGTTTGTACCCCTAAAAGGCTAGATGAGGAGTAGGGGGGGTATGGAACAGGCAGCACCCTCAAACCTTCAGAAGTATGAGATGAACCCCAACAACTTGGAAAGGTGGATCTCTCTCACACGTACCGACACAGACTATCCCGCAATTCAATTGATCCTCAAAGGTTTTTATTGAATAGCGGAATAGGAAATATGATCAAAAAAAGTGTATGTATCTCGCACGTACACAACCACACTAGGCCCCAATTACTATTGTTTGTACCCCTAAAAGGCTAGATGAGGAGTAGGGGGGGTATGGAACAGGCAGCACCCTCAAACCTTCAGAAGTATGAGATGAACCCCAACAACTTGGAAAGGTGGATCTCTCTCACACGTACCAACACAGACTATCCCCCAATTTAACTGATCCCCAAAGGTTTTTGATTAAATAGCGGAATAGAAAATATGATCCAAAAAAAGTGTATGTATATCACACGTACACAACCACACTAGGCCCCAATTACTATTGTTTGTACCCCTAAAAGGCTAGATGAGGAGTAGGGGGAGTATGGAACAGGCAGCACCCTCAAACCTTCAGAAGTATGAGATGAACCCCAACAACTTGGAAAGGTGGATCTCTCTCACACGTACCGACACAGACTATCCCGCAATTCAATTGATCCTCAAAGGTTTTTATTGAATAGCGGAATAGGAAATATGATCAAAAAAAGTGTATGTATCTCGCACGTACACAACCACACTAGGCCCCAATTACTATTGTTTGTACCCCTAAAAGGCTAGATGAGGAGTAGGGGGAGTATGGAACAGGCAGCACCCTCAAACCTTCAGAAGTATGAGATGAACCCCAACAACTTGGAAAGGTGGATCTCTCTCACACGTACCAACACAGACTATCCCCCAATTTAACTGATCCCCAAAGGTTTTTGATTAAATAGCGGAATAGAAAATATGATCCCAAAAAAGTGTATGTATATCACACGTACACAACCACACTAGGCCCCAATACTATTGTTTGTACCCCTAAAAGGCTAGGAGTAGGGGGAGTATGGAACAGGCAGCACCCTCAAACCTTCAGAAGTATGAGATGAACCCCAACAACTTGGAAAGGTGGATCTCTCTCACACGTACCAACACAGACTATCCCCCAATTTAACTGATCCCCAGAGGTTTTTGATTAAATAGCGGAATAGAAAATATGATCCCAAAAAAGTGTATGTATATCACACGTACACAACCACACTAGGCCCCAATTACTATTGTTTGTACCCCTAAAAGGCTAGGAGTAGGGGGAGTATGGAACAGGCAGCACCCTCAAACCTTCAGAAGTATGAGATGAACCCCAACAACTTGGAAAGGTGGATCTCTCTCACACGTACCAACACAGACTATCCCCCAATTTAACTGATCCCCAAAGGTTTTTGATTAAATAGCGGAATAGAAAATATGATCCCAAAAAAGTGTATGTATATCACACGTACACAACCACACTAGGCCCCAATTACTATTGTTTGTACCCCTAAAAGGCTAGGAGTAGGGGGAGTATGGAACAGGCAGCACCCTCAAACCTTCAGAAGTATGAGATGAACACCAACAACTTGGAAAGGTGGATCTCTCTCACACGTACCAACACAGACTATCCCCCAATTTAACTGGTCCCCAAAGGTTTTTGATTAAATAGCGGAATAGAAAATATGATCCCAAAAAAGTGTATGTATATCACACGTACACAACCACACTAGGCCCCAATTACTATTGTTTGTACCCCTAAAAGGCTAGGAGTAGGGGGAGTATGGAACAGGCAGCACCCTCAAACCTTCAGAAGTATGAGATGAACCCCAACAACTTGGAAAGGTGGATCTCTCTCACACGTACCAACACAGACTATCCCCCAATTTAACTGATCCCCAAAGGTTTTTGATTAAATAGCGGAATAGAAAATATGATCCCAAAAAAGTGTATGTATATCACACGTACACAACCACACTAGGCCCCAATTACTATTGTTTGTACCCCTAAAAGGCTAGGAGTAGGGGGAGTATGGAACAGGCAGCACCCTCAAACCTTCAGAAGTATGAGATGAACCCCAACAACTTGGAAAGGTGGATCTCTCTCACACGTACCAACACAGACTATCCCCCAATTTAACTGATCCCCAAAGGTTTTTGATTAAATAGCGGAATAGAAAATATGATCCCAAAAAAGTGTATGTATATCACACGTACACAACCACACTAGGCCCCAATTACTATTGTTTGTACCCCTAAAAGGCTAGGAGTAGGGGGAGTATGGAACAGGCAGCACCCTCAAACCTTCAGAAGTATGAGATGAACCCCAACAACTTGGAAAGGTGGATCTCTCTCACACGTACCAACACAGACTATCCCCCAATTTAACTGATCCCCAGAGGTTTTTGATTAAATAGCGGAATAGAAAATATGATCCCAAAAAAGTGTATGTATATCACACGTACACAACCACACTAGGCCCCAATTACTATTGTTTGTACCCCTAAAAGGCTAGGAGTAGGGGGAGTATGGAACAGGCAGCACCCTCAAACCTTCAGAAGTATGAGATGAACCCCAACAACTTGGAAAGGTGGATCTCTCTCACACGTACCAACACAGACTATCCCCCAATTTAACTGATCCCCAAAGGTTTTTGATTAAATAGCGGAATAGAGGGGCGTGGCTTGGCATCGGACCCGAATGGCCGCTTGTTAACTCGGCTCCGTGCACTGGGGATCTATATCTTGCTTTTTCGGGTGCCTACAGCCTTCCCAATATGCTACGATCGGGTCGCAGTGCCTCAGCCAGCCGGGTGATGCCTGACCAAGAGTCCCAGCTCACGGGGAACATACCGGCCATCTTCCGCACACAGAAGACTGACCGCCGTGCGGCCTCCCCGGCTCCTACGCCTACCTCTCCTATGGCGCAATCCTCCACATCTACCGGATCCCTACCCCAGCCGACCGCAGCGGCACCCCTTCCGAGCCTCATGGACCTCCAAAATGTGGCCGCTGACATCAAATCAACGTTGGGCTCTGCCATCTCGGAACTAGCTGCGGAACTGCGCTCAGTAACTGCCAGGCTGGACGTTACGGAGAAGGCCTCTGCCACCCATGCGGCCGCCATCAAGCAACTCCAGAGGGGTACAGATCACTACACATCACACCTCATTGAGATCAACCGACACCTGGAAGATCTGGATAATCGAGGTAGGAGGCATAATATCCGGTTGCGGGGCCTCCCGGTGTCAGTGGAACCCCCCGACCTAGTCACCTCGCTAACCACGATCTTCAATGACCTACTTGAAAGGCCGGCGGACACCCCGATCGATTTTGAGAGGACGCATCGGGCCCTGCGCCCCAGAGCGGGAGAATCCGATCCACCTCGCGATGTGATCTGTTGCCTGGTGAGCTACCCCCTTAAGGAAGCCATCCTCCGGAAAGCCAGAGGCCCGGGATCGTGTGCTGTTCGAGGGGAAGGAGCTGAAACTCTTCCAGGACCTTTCGCCCATCACTTTGCAGAACCGCAGAGCCCTGCGCCCCCTACTTGAAGCTCTCCGCACCAGGGGGATTACGTACAGATGGCGCTTCCCTTTTTGCCTCTTTGCCACCTTTCGAGGCAGGTCTGCAGCTTTGAAAGTCCCTGATGACATCCCTGCCTTCTGCGAAGCCTTTGAGATCCCAGTGCTGGACTTACCTGACTGGTATGGTGAGTTTTACACCTCAGACCCCTGGATCTCAGTCACCACCTCCAATACTCCTAAGGCACAAAGGAGCAGGCAGCGTAGACGTCGCCATTCTCAACATGATGCGACCCCCATGCGTTCCAGAGAAGATCGTCGCTCCAGCCCTCTCCGATCTCCAGCTCGCCATCGGGAGAAGCTGAACCTTTAATCCCTCGAGATGATCGCTGATGTCTGTTTGCATCATCCACAGAGGTACTCCTGCCCTATTCCCCCCTTGCCCCTGCCCTTTTATATGCTCCTTATGCTCCCCCACTCTGGACATCACCACTGTGGCCTTATCCCAACCATCGCCTCAGACCCCGCAGTCCCCCCCCCCCCTGATCTATTGAACACTGCCAACCGGGAGCTGACACCATCTGAATCAGACTGCTTCTCATGCTTCAGCCCTCGCATTTATCCCCCCCCCTCTCCTGACCGTTCGGTCCCTCCCATGTGTCACCGTTGGAACTGTCACTGATCCTTGTTCTCCCCATTATTCCCCCCCCCGTTTCTTCCCCCCCCCCTTGACTTTCCACAGGTTTCATTATTCCGCTGCAACTTTCCTGAAGATCCAGGACTATTGGTCTGCCTGACCTTCTCTCGCAACCAGCGAGGTTCGGCACCCTCCCCCCGGATATCGTGCCCTTCGCAACATCATTTGCTGCAACAGGTTTCTCCTTAATGTTATATTTAGTCATTAATGTCTATTCTAAATGTAGCTCGATTGCTAGCCTCTGACTAACTTACTGTATGTGGGGGCCATCACTTGAGTGGTGTGGGGGGGGAGGGGGGAGGGGGACGTCTCGCTGTACCTTGCCTGTAAACTTATCATAGCCATAGCATTATGACGTAGTATAATTAGGATGTTATGTATCATAAAGCTGATATGTGTGGGATAATGAATATGAGTGGACCCTTGACTGTCTGTCACTGCCCCTCCCACACCCTTCCCACTCCTATTAATGACGGCTGCATTTCCTCCCCGGACTTCTCGTCCTCCCCCCGCCTCTTCTCCCTCTAACTTCCTATGACTATTTCCCCCTTTTTGTACCCCAGACCTCCCTACCGGACCGAAAAGATCCCCAAGTCAGTCCCGCCACACCCCTATGTACCTGCATTCACCCTTCCTGACCAATCTCTGCCTGTCACCACGTAAACCTGGAGCATCCCCCACGCCTCCCTGAACTGCGTTCCCAGTATTGACCCTGATCCCCCCTGGGGCTTTCTGTTTTGTCACGCTCCCATCCCCCTCCTTAACCCTGGAAGACTGAGGGACGGGGTCGGGTTGGGGGTACCTACTGCCTTGTCACTAACTGCTTGTTCCAATTACAGTCTTGTTACGCTGTTGACCTTCAGTTTACCTGTTACAGTTAATGTTGCCAATCTTCTGGTTTTATATTGTGCCATATTTCCCCTGATCCTGTTATAATTGCAATGGTTGAGAATCCATTCTTTGTTGGGCATCCGTTGATCCCCACCCTACTTCATTACCACCTTAATGTTTCCAATGACCCTCTTAGCTAACTTGTATAAGGCACCTACTATCATTCCCCACACACGATCTATTGATCCCCAGTGCAGAGCCGTCCCATGCCTTACTTGGGGCCGTATCCGAACTACTGTTTCCCAAATCAACGACAGTTCGCAACTGTTTGTTGACCTGTGACACTTTGTGTCTTTCCCCCCTACTCTTCCTCTAGCGGTTGATTGGTTGATCCGATTTGCTGGTAGAGGGCGGCTAGGGGATCCTTTCTGCTCTCCTCATCCCTGTGTTTTTTTCCTGCCCCCCTTTCCCCGTCCCTCCTCACCTTTCCCCCCCCTTACTCTTTTACTCCCTCCCCCTTCTCCCCCTACCTATTTCTCTTCCTTATCTTTTCCCCACCTCCCCCACCGTCTCCCGCTTATCCCTGTTCCCCCCTCCCTTTACCACACCCTTCCCCATCCTCCGACACCTTCTGTCCTATTCCCTAACGCAACTTCTCTCCGAGTGAACGCTATCATGTCTGACCCTGCAGTGACCAGAACACACCGCACTATTAAGATCCTCTCATCCAATGCCCAGGGATTGAACGTCCCCGAAAAACGCTCACAATTCCTAGCCGAAGCCTTACGACTACGGGCCCAAATAGTTCTAGTACAAGAAACTCACTTCAGAACGGGCGACCCGCTTTCCTTTTCCAACAAACACTTCCCCACGGCGTTTCATGCTACATCTGAGGGTTCCAAGTCACGAGGTGTTTCTATCTTACTTTCCAAACAAGTTGATTTCAAACCTTTAGATGTTAGACCAGACCCTGAAGGCAGATTCCTCTTTGTAAAAGGCCACCTCAACACCCGTCCAGTAACCTTGGCCAATATATACGCGCCAAATACCAAACAAGTACCCTTCTTCAGAACGGTATGCCAAGAACTAGCGGACTTTGCTAATGGGCTCTTGATATTTGGAGGAGACTTTAACGTTCCTCTCAACCCCCTCCTGGACTCCTCGACTGGTGCTTCGGCTCTACCATTCCGGGCGCTACGCCAAATTCACCTCCAACTCCGATCCCTGCGCCTCCATGATTCCTGGAGGACGCTCTTCCCTAACGACAAGGACTACTCCTTCTTCTCCGCCCCCCACTCGAAATTCTCGAGGATCGATTATATTTTCCTCTCGCAGCCTGACCTGCAATTCCTTTCGGAAGCCTCTATCGAACCTAGAGTCCTCTCGGACCATAACCCTATAACCATGACACTCCGATTTCCTGAACTTGTCACAAAGTCCAAAACATGGAGATTGAACCCCTCGCTCCTCAAAGACGGGACAGTTCTCTCCAGGTTGACATCTACACTTAAGGAATATTTTGAGATCAACGACACCCCCGACACTAAACCCCTAGTCCAGTGGGAAGCGCACAAGTGCGTAATTAGAGGCGAATTCCTATCTTTAGCAGCATCCCTGAAAAAAGAACGCCAACGTGAACTCCAGGACCTCTATTCTCGACTGACCGTCCTTGAAACGGTATACAAGCGCTCTCTTGCTCGAGCGGCCGCATCGGAACTCTTGGAGGTCCGCACTCGCTTGAAAGACCTACTGGGTCTTCAGGCACATCGTAGACTTGTCCTTGGCCGTAAAGTGTTTTACGAGCAAGGTAATAAAAGTGGCCGTCTTCTGGCCCGAGCCACCCGTCCCAAAACTAACCTCACCTCCATCCACACAATCAGGGACTCAACTGGCACCCTACACTCCTCTAATGTAGATATCGCCCGCCAGTTCGAAGAATTCTATAAAGGCCTATACAACCTCTCCCCTGCTCGCAGCTGCCCTTCTCAGACGGCTTCGAGGGTTGCCCAACTCGAGAATTTCTTCAAATCCTATGGCCTGCCTTCCCTCACCACCCAAGACGCCGAAGCTCTTGAATCCCCCATCACCACAGAGGAGCTTTCTAGGGCTCTTCGTGAAATGAAACCGGGTAAAGCACCTGGACCAGACGGCCTTCCCCTGCTGTACTTTCGAGCATTTGAAGACATACTTAAACCTCACTTCGTTAGAGCATTTAGAAGTCTTGCAGAATCCCAACATCACTCCTCGTCGCTGCTAGAGGCATATATCACAGTGATCCCAAAGGAGGGCAAAGACGATGCGCTTGTTTCCAGTTATCGTCCTATCTCCCTTTTAAATGTAGACGCCAAGCTTTATGCAAAAATTTTGGCAAACCGCCTTGTCCCGCTCCTCCCATCCCTGGTCTCTTTAGACCAAGTTGGGTTCATCCCGGGAAGGGAGGCGCGGGACAACACTACTAGGGCTCTCAACGTCCACCATTGGCTCACCTCCCATAACTTCCCTGGATTTTTTCTCTCCCTGGACGCGGAAAAGGCGTTCGACAGAGTGGCCTGGGACTATCTCTTATCTATGCTGACATCCTTAGGGCTGCGGGAGAGAATGCTACTCAGCATACGCGCCTTATACACCAACCAGATAGCCCGAGTACGAGTCAATGGCCACCTGTCGGATGCCTTCCGTCTTTCCAATGGCACGCGACAGGGGTGTCCCCTGTCCCCCATTCTCTTTGTTCTCTCCCTGGAACCCTTTTTAAATATGATTCGCTCGAACCCCAATGTCTGCGGGATTTCGATTGGTGACACCACCCACAAGGTGGCGGCCTTTGCAGACGACATGCTGCTCTTCCTCTCCCAACCACACATCTCCTTGCCCAACTTACTCCAAGACCTCACGCTCTTCCATTCCCTTTCAAACCTTAAAGTGAATTATTCCAAATCCATGGCCCTGAATGTCACTCTCCCTGATACAGACGTGCAGAGATGCAAAGCCAATTTTCCCTTCCTATGGGCACCAGCCTCCATCCCTTATCTGGGCATACATATACCTCGTCGTCTCGATTCTCTCTTTGATTCCAACTACAAGCCTCTGCTCTCGTCTATCTGCAGAGACTTGCGGACGTGGAAGAATTTACGCATCTCATGGTTCGGCAGAGCTGCCCTACTTAAGATGTCCATTCTTCCCAGACTACTGTATCTTTTTCAGGCGGCTCCTATTCAACTCCCGACATCGTTTTTCTCGACCCTTCGGACTAATAGTTCTCACTTCTTATGGGATGGGAAACCTCCCAGGATCAAACTCACCCGCCTGACGGCCCCTAAACACAAGGGGGGTCTGGGTCTCCCTGATCTGCAAACCTATCACAAGGCCTGCATCCTAGCTAGGCTTCTGGACTGGAATCTCCATTCCTCTTGCAAATTGGTTGTTAATCTTGAAAACACCTTCTCGGAGATCCCGCTTCACCTGCTGGCCTGGATGCCCCTCTCTGCGGTCTCTCCAACCCTTAAACGCCACCCGTTAATTGGCCCACCACTACTGGCCCATGATAAATGGCGGAAAAAGCTTCAAATTGACCCGCATGTGGGCCCCCTGACCTCCCTGAGGTTGAACCCCGCATTTCCTCCCGGCAACTCCATAAATTTCCTCCGTCACAGTTGGCCCCACCAAGAAATAATGGCCCGACAATTCTTTAAAGATGGGAATCTCCTATCATGGGAAGAGGTCAACCGTTCCCTAGCCCCTTGCAACCTCCCACTTTGGTCCTACTTTCAGATAAGACATTTCTTTAACACCACAGCAGCTTCCGGAGAGTGGTCGAGATCTCCGACTCCTCTGGAGGCGATCAGTATCCGATCCAAACCTCAGCGACATTTGATCTCTGAACTTTATGGCCACTTACTCGACGCCCCTCCAGTTTCTCTTGCCCCCTTCACGCAGGCCTGGTCCCGTGACCTCCAACTTTCTCTTTCTGAGAAAGATTGGGAATCTATTTGTCGTTCAATCCATCGGGCCTCGGTTAACGTCACAACCCAAGAAAATGGGTATAAACTCCTAACACGCTGGTACAGAACACCAGACAGAATTCATAAATTCCAACCGGGAGTTCCGGACACCTGCTGGAGATGCCAGAAGGAACCAGGCACCATGCTTCACATCTGGTGGAACTGTCCCATTATCCAACCCTTTTGGGAGATGGTTCACAGATTGGTGCGTGAAGTCACATCTTGTGACCTTCTCTTGACCCCTGGTCACTTCCTTCTCAACCATATCCCAGACACTCATAAAGCACGCAGGCCCGTTCTTGCCCGCCACATGCTGAATGCTGCTAAACTTTGCTTACCGTGCCACTGGAAATCAACCTCCATCCCATCGTCTAGGGAGTGGTTCCTTAGACTCAATAGAATTGAGGTAATGGAGGAACTAATTAGCATTTCAAACAATCAAATTCATAAATTTTCAGCCCTATGGATAGACTGGATCCGGTTCAAAGACACCACCACATATAAAACAATTATGGAGACCACAGACCCCCCCACGTAAACTTGTACATTCTACCAGGACTAGAGAATATAGTCGCATTCTATCCCCACATGGCCACTCAACTTAAGGTGATCTACTGCCACACCCCTGATCCTATCCCCCCCCCTCATCCCCTTTTACCCTCTTTATCCCTAACCCCAACCCCCCCTTTTTTTTTTTTTTTTCTCTTTTTTATCCCACCATCCCTCCCCTTCCCCCTTTCTCCTACGCCCCTCCCCCACTTCCCCTCCCCCTTCCTTCTCCCTCCCTCCCCTCCTTCCCCTTCCCCTCTTTCCCACCCACTCTGCTGTTTGTCCTCTTTGTCTGGTGAAACCGTCTCATAACTCCTTACCCAGTGGGTCCTTACCTGCCTCTTTGCCAATTTCATCCCCTAACCTATACGTAACCTGGCTAACAATACCCAGTAAAAGATGCCGTTGTGGCTCATGACTTCTCCCCCATGCCTGCTTTCAGTTAGACGGGACCCCTAGGTCAAGGGACCCCGTAGTACAGGTTATACTGACACCTGGCTTGGCTGTATATCCGAATAATCTGCTTAAACCCACCACGATCACACGGATGTATAATCTACCCGCCTTTTTTTCCTTTTTGCACTGTTATGTCAACTCTGTATTTTCATGACAACCTCACTTTTTCTGTTTACATTTCATGTATCTGTTCTTATGTATCGTACATATTATGTATGTTTTCTATTTAAACCTTAATAAAAATTTATTGTGGAAAAAAAAAAAAAAAAATAGCGGAATAGAAAATATGATCCCAAAAAAGTGTATGTATATCACACGTACACAACCACACTAGGCCCCAATTACTATTGTTTGTACCCCTAAAAGGCTAGGAGTAGGGGGAGTATGGAACAGGCAGCACCCTCAAACCTTCAGAAGTATGAGATGAACCCCAACAACTTGGAAAGGTGGATCTCTCTCACACGTACCAACACAGACTATCCCCCAATTTAACTGATCCCCAAAGGTTTTTGATTAAATAGCGGAATAGAAAATATGATCCCAAAAAAGTGTATGTATATCACACGTACACAACCACACTAGGCCCCAATTACTATTGTTTGTACCCCTAAAAGGCTAGGAGTAGGGGGAGTATGGAACAGGCAGCACCCTCAAACCTTCAGAAGTATGAGATGAACCCCAACAACTTGGAAAGGTGGATCTCTCTCACACGTACCAACACAGACTATCCCCCAATTTAACTGATCCCCAAAGGTTTTTGATTAAATAGCGGAATAGAAAATATGATCCCAAAAAAGTGTATGTATATCACACGTACACAACCACACTAGGCCCCAATTACTATTGTTTGTACCCCTAAAAGGCTAGGAGTAGGGGGAGTATGGAACAGGCAGCACCCTCAAACCTTCAGAAGTATGAGATGAACCCCAACAACTTGGAAAGGTGGATCTCTCTCACACGTACCAACACAGACTATCCCCCAATTTAACTGATCCCCAAAGGTTTTTGATTAAATAGCGGAATAGAAAATATGATCCCAAAAAAGTGTATGTATATCACACGTACACAACCACACTAGGCCCCAATTACTATTGTTTGTACCCCTAAAAGGCTAGGAGTAGGGGGAGTATGGAACAGGCAGCACCCTCAAACCTTCAGAAGTATGAGATGAACCCCAACAACTTGGAAAGGTGGATCTCTCTCACACGTACCAACACAGACTATCCCCCAATTTAACTGATCCCCAAAGGTTTTTGATTAAATAGCGGAATAGAAAATATGATCCCAAAAAAGTGTATGTATATCACACGTACACAACCACACTAGGCCCCAATTACTATTGTTTGTACCCCTAAAAGGCTAGATGAGGAGTAGGGGGAGTATGGAACAGGCAGCACCCTCAAACCTTCAGAAGTATGAGATTGTGTTCACTGTACCCCACAAAGATTGAGTTCACTGCACCCCACAATGATTGTGTTCACTGCACCCCACAAAGATTGTGTTCACTGCACCTCACAAAGATTGTGTTCACTGTACCCCCCAAAGATTGTGTTCACTGCACCCCACAAAGATTCTGTTCACTGTACCCCACAAAGATTGTGTTCACTGCACCCCAAAAAGATTGTGTTCACTGCACCCCAAAAAGGATGTTGTTCACTGCACCCCAAAAAGGATGTTGTTCACTCCACCCCAAAAAGATTGTGTTTACTGCACCCCACAAAGATTGTGTTCACTGCACCCCAAAAAGATTGTGTTCACTGCACCCCAAAAATGATTTTGTTCACTGCACCCCAAAAAGGATTTTGTTCACTGCACCCCAAAAAGGATGTTGTTCACTCCACCCCAAAAAGATTGTGTTCACTGCACCCCAAAAAGATTGTGTTCACTGCACCCCACAAAGGATTTTGTTCACTGCACCCCAAAAAGATTGTGTTCACTGCACCCCAAAAAGGATGTTGTTCACTGCACCCCAAAAAGGATTTTGTTCACTGCACCCCAAAAAGATTGTGTTCACTGCACCCCACAAAGGATTTTGTTCACTGCACCCCACAAAGATTGTGTTCACTGCACACCAAAAAGGATTGTGTTCACTGCACCCCAAAAAGATTTTGTTCACTGCACCCCAAAAAGATTGTGTTCACTGCAGCCCAAAAAGATTGTGTTCACTGCAGCCCAAAAAGATTGTGTTCACTGCAGCCCAAAAAGATTGTGTTCACTGCAGCTCACACACAGAAAAATGGATGTGGATCACTGACACCTGCCTATCTCCAATCCCACACCACACAGCAATATCGATTGTAGTTTGTAGAACACAGTTTCCCTAAAATTCAGCAGACTCTGTCCCTAACAGGATTGAGAAGAGATCGTAGATCAGGATTGAGTGCAGACCCCACCCCCCACACAGCAATATCGATTGTAGTTTGTAGAAGACACTGACCCTATAATTCAGCAGACTCTATCCCTAAAATGCCTACAACTCGCCCTGCCTAAACACTCCGACCTGTCCCTCAATTCTATCCGGACACAAATGGTTTTTTCCTGCCTATCTTTCCCTAATCAGCAGCCAGCACGTTGATGTGTGCTCTGTCCCTGAATCTAAGCAGCATAATGACGCCGCTGCGGCTGCCTCGAACTTATAAAGACTTGGTCACATGCTTCAGACGGCCAATCACAGCTACTGAGACATTTGCAGGCATGGCTGGGATGGCTTAAGGCACACCAGTTAAACGATTGTTGATTGGCTGTTGAAAGCCCGCCATGAAAAGAGCGCCAAAGCATGCAAAACCCGGAAATAAAACGACCGAACACGGATTTTTACCCGAACATACAGTAAAGTGTCCGTGTCCGTGTTCGGGTACAAAAAATCCAATTATTCGGTACGAACACGAATAATACAGTCCGTGTTCGCTCAACACTAGTTGTAACCATTGGTAAGCACTGACTACATTCTTCTCTAAAACACTAGGCTACATTGCATGACTGAACTAAACTCCTGCCTTGCTAAGACTTTAAAAACTGCTGTGTATCCTTTTTTTTTTGGAAGTGACACTTACTGTTTATAATGCTGTCTTGGGCAAGATCAAACCTTTAGCCATATCTTGATCTCTGCCCATTGCTTTGCACTCTGCTTAAGTGGAGTACACACTAGTAGAAAATCTGCCGAAAATCCCCACCCGAGGTAAAATCGTATGATTTTCGGCTAGTGTGTACACAACTTTCAGCAGCCGATGCCAACATTTTCAACGAAAAAAAAACGGAGGGACAAACACCAAAATTGTTATCGTCCGTCCCCAGATGACCAATTTTTGTGTATGCAGTACGTCTGCGAAAAATCGGATACGAAAGACCACTCATGATCTGAAGTTGCTGACAACCCAGAAGTCTAGGAACAAATGTCCCATAAAAAAAAAAAAAATCAGACGAGAAATTTTGTGAACATTATGCACTGTCAACTAAAAACGGTTATGACCGCTGAGCAAGAGAGATAAAAATCAGAGGATATTTCGTCCGATTTTCGTCAAGTGTGTACGAGCCTTTAGACCAAATAACCCCACTTTCACCATGTGCCTTTTTTTTATCAGCTCCCATCTGAAACCATTGTTAACCTTCCCCCACCCATCCCAATATAAATTTAATTTAACTATTGGTACAGCTTGTGAAGGTAGCAAAGTGCCACCTTGGCGATAAATGCCTGGCACTTTCTTCACAGCACTTTAACTAAGGCACTTCTACTAAAATCAAGTACAAACATTAGTGTTCCACACCAAATTGTCTGGAAGTTCCCCTTCATCTTTTCCCTTTCCCTCAGCCTTCTTTTTCCACCCTCCAACATTCTCATACTAATCTTCTTCTTTGCAATGACGTCCTCTCTCCTCCTCAAACTCTCATTTCTTACCCCCCCCCCCCACAGCCCACAACCCACAACCCACAACCTGTACATATCTCCCTCAATATTACTGCACTTATAACCTCCTGTTAATTCTGAGCCCCTGCAATGTCACCACTTGTATAGTATATATATATTGTTTACATCCTCTGTAGAGCTCTACTCTGGGGATGATCAATCTCCCACAGGCCGGTGAGACCTTTACCAACACCACATGGTTTCCCACTATCATATCTCCATATACAATTTGGCAGCTGAAAAATATATATTATACATGTATGAAATCTTTCTGGAAAAAGGTAGGATATTTATATATGTTGTTGTTCTTTCCTCTTCAACCCAAGCTTATTTTTAGATATCATGTACCTTTCTAACTAAATGATTATTATAAACAAACTCAATTATGTTTTTTGATGATTTGTAACTTATACATATGTTTCCTTTGTCTTTAGAATAATTTTCTTTGGTCATGTGCACTTATGTGAGAGACAGGAAGTCCTGAGGAAGCAGTGTTTTCCGCGAAACACCTCATCCTAAGCTCTCTATTTCGACCAATAGCCATGCATATTTGCAGTGGATAATGTTTGTTGGTATTACATTTGATATGCGTTTTTAGACATTTTATTGTCCAAAATAATATTTTGCATGTTTTTATATACTGTATGAATGTATCTGCGTATTCACTAGAGGGGTAATAAAGTCCTACCATTTACACTTTTGTGCTATATACACCCTCCACTGGCACATATTTAGCCTAAACCCCCCCATGTACACATCCAATAAATAATCTTCTGTTAAGAATCCGATTCTACCGGTCCAGCTGCCCTCCCCCATGGTGGCCTCCTCTGGACTCACTCTGGACTTAAAGGAGTCAGTGTAGGACTTCTCCTCTTCCCACAATGCACCTTCCAGGTTCTTCATACACCTCCTTCTTTTCCCTCTGCTCTTTCGAACTGCACTGCATTTGTCTCTTTTGTTCAGTTTGTCTGAGGGTTACAGTCATTTATTGGACTCCCGCCCTATGGTCAAGCTTTACTGAAAACTTCACTGCATGGCTATCCCTACTTCCTCTCCTCTGAAGTACCTCCCATCATCCTCTGTGACTTTAATATTCCAATCAATGTTAAAACCTCAACCACTTCTCAACTGCTCAACGTAACCTCCTCTTTAACCTAGCGCAATGGAAACAAACCACCACTCACTCCAACGGCAACACTCTCAACCTCGTATTTTCTCACCCCTTCACTCCCTGCAACCTCTCTAGAACCCCGGCGACTACCCACATTCCGCTGAAACTGTCCTACTAAAACTCACCAACAACCTACTAACTGCTAAAAACAATGGCCAGTACTCCATACTCAAACTCTTGGACCTTTCTGCTGCCTTTGACACAGTTGACCACCCACTCCTCTTCAACAAACTAAATTCCCTTGGCCTCTATGATTCTGCTCTTTCATGGTTCTCCTCCTACCTATCTCAGCACACTTTCAGTGTCACATATAACACCATCTTCTCTGATCCTCTTCCACTTTCTGTTGGGGTACCCCAAGGCTCCGTCCTTGAGCTCCTCCTATTCTCTCTCTATACCTCTTCCCTGGGCCAGTTTACCTTAACCTCCCATGGCTTCCAATACTACCTCTATGCTGACGACACCCAGATATACCTCTCCACTCATTAACTTACCCCCTCAATCTCCTCACATATCACAAATTTACTGAGTGACATATCAGTATGGCTGTAACACCACTTCCTCAAACTCAATCTTTCTAAAACTGAGTTTATAATATTTCCTCCTCCCCGATTCCCTTCCCATGACTTTACCACCAAGATCAATTGCCCAACCATTGTTTCCTCCACACATGAAAGTATGCTGGGTATAATTCTGGACTCTCTTTTTACCTCTCCTTCAGTACCCATATCCAATCACTGGCTACATCTTGCCACCTTAACCTCTGCAACATTTCCAGAATTTGCCCCTTCCTGACAAATGACACCACAAAACAACTTATTCACTCCTTAGTTATGTCCCGCTTCGACTACTGCAACTCTCTCCTCACTGGCCTACCCTTACACAGGCTATCACCCCTTCAATTTATTATGAATGCTTCTGCTAGACTAATACAGCTTACTAATGGATGCGTGACTGCTGCTCTTCTCTGGCAATCCCTTCACTGTCTCCCACTACCGTACCATATAAAATTTAAAAAATACTAACCACAACATACAAGGCTAACTACAACATCGCCCCCAGCACCAACCTCATCTGCAGATATTGCCCCAAATCATCCTCTCTGCTCCTCCCAAGACCTCCTGCTCTCTAGCTCCCTTGTTACCTCCTCCCATGCTCACCTCCAAAACTTCTCCAGAGTCTCTTCTCAGTTTAGTTCCCTTAACACCCGGCATCATGTCCAGAAGGTGCACAGACAATTGCTGCCCCAAGAAACTAATGGCGTATTTCACCGTGGCCGGGTGGGCAAGATAGCACCAGCTCCTCTTAAACTCCCCTAACAGCCTCTAGGTCCCCACAGAGCCATAAAGACTCTGCATACAGGAATTAACTGTGCTCCACGGGGAACTCACAGACACCCCCCCCTCTCTGAGGGAGCCCTGCAAAAGCACAGTTCAGGATGGAACATTGCTGGGCTACAGCAATGTGAGGTGAGGTCCAACACTGATTCAAAAGAGTATGCCAGGGAACTCCCTGATTCAAATATAGCTTTCCCCACACTAAACCAGCCGGTTCTTGACACAACCCGCAAAGACATGCTTATTTGTCTAATGAGCACTATCCACAATGACATGATGGCCTGCATGAGAAAATCCAGCTCCAAACAAAATAAGGTTCTCCTGCATTCAGAAAACAAGGCTCCCCGACTGCTCTTCCCACAGGACTTTGCAAAAGGCATCTCAGATGGCTATGGTCTTGCTGCCCTAAAGGACTGGGGCAGTCCAACAGTACTGCAAACAAAAAACACAAAAAGGGCACACCGACCCAGCGCATTATCTTCAATAATGGTTTTATTGTTGTAACATAAAAATGGCTACTCACAAACGCAGATGAAATCAATCATATCGGACTCAGAAACTTGAGTGTCAGAAGTAGTCCATATGAAAGTCCATTGTCCTATTAGGATGACCTCTGACGCGTTTCGAGGCCTACACCTCTTCCTCATAGCCACTGTATCGTATTCTACTCCCAGGTTTAAATAGCAGCACAATGACTCAAACCCCATCCATGAGGTCTAGAGAGCTCCTCCCTCTGGTGTGTGGCAGTAATGCTGAACCCCCTCCCACTTGCGTCACTGCCCGTCCACCTCTAGAAGGGTGGGTTCATGGTATCCATATACTACATACATCCTATTCCGATATTTGACACACTTATTGCAATATACCTTACAACTCCACAAAAACCTAAACAACATTACAAAAGCTTTGAGGAACCATAACATTGGTTACAAGTGGGGATACCTTACCAAGTTGATTACCAAAGAAGGTTCCACACATGTGATTACCTCTCCTAATAACTCTGGCTTCTAAAAACCTGAAAAATTCTACCTGGCAAACCATCTACATCTCCTCCTGCTATCAGCCCCAGCAGAATACCTCTGGAGTGGCAGAAGGTACATTACCTCTTGATGCCCTGTCACCTGCACAAGCAGCCCTAACACAGGGCCTCGTCCATTGGAGCTTTACTCTGAAAAATAAGCTCCCACCTTTTCGAGCAGAAATGTTCTGCACCTGGGTTTTAAAAACCCACCTTTTAAGTTGATGTTACTTAACTCTTCTT
The DNA here is from genome assembly GCF_965119305.1 of Pelophylax lessonae. NCBI lineage: Eukaryota > Metazoa > Chordata > Amphibia > Anura > Ranidae > Pelophylax > Pelophylax lessonae. Next base: position 70,858,053 of record NC_138769.1, read on the forward strand.
TATTCGTTGTTTTTCCAGAAACTGTTATTGTTGTTACTATACTTTGGACTCTCCACTCACAGATCATCTGGTAAACTTCCAACTCAGGCTGGTTTTAAGGAGCCCTTTGCTTTGGGACCACAATAACTCACCTGTTACTGCATACCTTCCATCTGGACTATATGTAAGTACATTCAACACTTGAACCTTAACATACCTTCTAAAATCTGTCATGCCGGTTAAGATTCTTTAACCACTTAAGCCCCGGAAGATTTTACCCCTTTCCTGACCAGGGGGTTTTTTGCGATTTTTTACTGCGTGGCTTTAACGGACAATTGCGCGGTCGTGCGATGCTGTACCTAAACGAATTTCACGTCCTTTTTTTCCCACAAACAGAGCTTTCTTTTGGTGGTATTTGATCACCTGTGCGATTTTTTTTGATCATGCGCTATAAACAAAAAAAGAGCGTAAATTTTGCAAAAATAACATTATTTTTCACTTTTTTTTATATGAAATTCCCCCCCAAAAAAATGTAAAAATCAAAATGTTTTAACATTTTCGGCCAATTTGTTTTATGCTACATATGTTTGGTAAAAAAAAATCGCAAAAAGCGTATTTTGATTGGTTTGCGCAAAAGTTTGATTGGTTTGCGCAAAAGTTATCGCGTTTACTAACAAAGGGAAAGATTTTTGTCATTTTTGGTGTTTTTTTTTTAACGAGTAATGGTGGCGATCTGCGTTTTTTTTTTGCGGTACTGCGACATTGCGGCGGACAGATCGGACCCTTGACTGACATTTTTGACACTTTTGGGGGTACCAGTGACATTACTGCAGTAATCAGTGCTATACATATGCACTGTTACTGTAAAAATTAGACTGGCAGGGAAGGGGTTAACTGTATTGGACAGGGAGGGGTTAAGTGTGTCCTAGGGGCGTGATTCTAACTGTAGTAGGACATGGCTACTAGTGTAAAAACAGAGATCAAAGGTTCTACATAGTAGAACCGTCTGATCTTCATTTTTACACAGGGGAGAATGACAGGAGGCTTGTTTATATAAGCCGCTCCGCCTTTCTCCCGCTCTACCGACGATCGTAGTCCCAATGTCCGCCGGTCACATGCCCGCACTCCTCCGTGAAAGAGCCGAGGCGGGCGCGCGCTCACCCACTATTGGCTCAAAACCCGGTGACAGGCGAGCGACGTAGACCTACGTCACTCTGCCTGGCCGGGGCTGACTGCCGCAGTAAATATACTGTGCGCAGTCGGCAACCGGTTAAATAAATGCACTTGGATTAAACCATCCGCCTAAGAGGACATGCCTTTGGTGGGTGGCAGTCTCTCTTCACTGTGACATTTTGTGTGTCCAAGAGACACATTTTCACCGAAAAGCACCTCCTAGATGCACCCATAAGAGCATCCAACATTACTTCACCTCCGAAATGCCAGCTAAAAAAAGAGGGGTCATGATTGCGATCAAGGACTCAGTCTCCTTCCAACTATGTTTAGAAACATCTGACCCCTCTGGATGCTTTCTCATCATAGTGTGTGATATTAACACCACCCGAAACAGGCCAGATTTTAGGTATTACCTTGGGAAGATGCAGACTAAAATACTGCAATCACTTAGCAGCAAATGATGTCACCTGTGATGTATTTCAGTTATCTTGCAATCCTGGCCTGTTAGTGGGTCCTGAGGACAGGAGTTGAGAACCACTGCTCTAAAAGGACTCCGTCCCTAGCATCCTCTTCATGGTCGCATAAATTATACAATACTTGGCGTTGTATTCATGCTAATGAAAAGGACTTTTAATTGAATTCTCACAGAAACTGCACTTATACCAGGATTGACCTGTTTCTGACAGACAGGGGGCTTCTCGTAATTTTATTGCTCAAGAATCTGATGTCTTCCTTGGAACATTTTACTGTTTACTTCAACAATATGGTATGGTATCGTACTACAAAGTTAATGATACCAAATCCTACATCCTGGATCTAGGGGTATCTCCGCAGGACAAACTGAATCTACAAGCCAGATTCCCTTATGTGTGGAATGACTCTGGAATCTCCTACCCAGGAATAAACCTCACCCCCCACCCTGAGAAACTCTTCACGGCTAATTATCTCCCATTTAAAAATAAACAACAAGAGGGGTTATGACTATTAGGCAAGCACACACTATCTTGGTCAGGAAGGTTGGCAGCCTTTAAAATGCAACTATTGACCCAGCTGCTCTATATATACCGATCAGTACCCATACCTATAACCAAAGATTTTTTTTTTTTTTTAAAAACCTTGCAATCAATATTATCTAGATTATATCAGGAGGGTAAAAAATCCTGAAGCATTTTCTGTAAAATTAGCTCATCAAGAAGGGCAGGTGGAGTGGAACTACCAGCTCCTGCTGATTATCACTTAGCAGCAATATTGGCACAACTTAGGGGATGGTTTCCCAACCAACCCACTCCTCTCTGGGGGGATATTGAACAATCCTTCATACCTCATCTTAAATCTAAACCTAAAGATCTCCCTCTCCCAGTCCAAGCAACCCCAAACTCCTGGAAAATCCTTGTGACATTCAAGGCACAATCATTTCATACCATACCCCTTTCCATACCCTCATATACTTTATCATTGATAATCCCTGAACTGAGTCTGGAACAGTGGACAAAACGGGGACTCAAATGGCTGTTGGACCTATATTTGGGCCCCAATATATAACCTTTTGCCTCTTTTCAAGTAGAATACAGGTTACCTAACTCTGAGGAGTTTAACAATGTTCGTATAACATCATATCTTAAAAGCAGTGCTACCCTGAGATATGACTTATTTTGGCAGTTTCAAATATACCTTACTTCCAAAGAAGGCTATAGAGGAGGCATTTCTTTATTTTACAACTTCCTCTACGACATGTCTATACTTAAGAAAATGACTTCAATGCTAGCTTGGGAGAAGGACAATAATGTTTCCTTTTCTGATTAACAATGGAGTAAAGCTTTACGATATGTATATTTTGCCACTAAATGTACTAATATTTGGGAGCTCTTTGGGATAAAGTTATACAAAGATGGTATCTAACACTGTACAGGATTGCTAAGTTTGTTTCTTCCATACCTCCTCTGCGCTAGAGAAATTGTACACAAGCAGGTACTATCTTCCATAGACTATGAACATATAGTAAGCTAGTTAATTTCTGGTCCAACATAATCCTTCACCAAGTGACAGGCCTACCCATACAGCTCTCTTCTTCTCTGGCCCTCCTAAATGTGGCCATAGAAGATATACCACCACCCCTTACACAGTTCACAACACATTTATTTCTGGCTGCTAAACTAGTTATACTCAGACTATGGCGGTCCCAAACTTCTCTAGAGTTGACTGATGCCAGACGTACACTCTCTATCCACTGCACATATGACAGCATGCTGGCATGAATTAATGGAAAATACTCAGAATGTCTCGAACATTGTCAATCCCACAAGACACTGAGACCATAGCACCTACATCTAGTCTTCTATCCAATTTCTGAGTAAATGAGCCCTCATAGGGGCTTTTTTTCGCTTTGTTTTCTACTTATATTCCTTTTTCTATTTCTCTTTATAGTTAGATATATAGGATTAGTGATGTCGCGAACCTAAAATTCGCCGTTCGCGAACGGCGAACGCGAACATCGGCGAATGTTCGCGAACCGGCGAACCGGGCGAACCGCCATAGACTTCAATCGGCAGGCGAATTTTAAAACACACAGGGACTCTTTCTGGCCACAATAGTGATGGAAAAGTTGTTTCAAGGGGACTAACACCTGGACTGTGGCATGCCGGAGAGGGATCACGCAAAAAAAAGTTCTTAAAAATTATAATTTTTTGATAGAGAGCCAATTATTGGAAAAATTAAAAAAAAATAAAAATAAAAAATTTCTTTGGATTTAGCATCTGGGGGGTCTAAAAGTGTACCTGTGAAGTTTCAGCTCTGTAGCATGTCCAGAACCCCTAAAAAACAGCATTTGTCTTATATTTTCAGGAATATGGCTTCTCTGCGGCTGGCTTTTTCTCTTGCAGGCATTTATCGGGCATTTTTTTAGGCAGGCATGTCATTTTTTGTATTTAGTGTCTGGGGGGTCTAAAAAGTGTACCTGTCAATTTTCAGCTCTGTAGCATGTCCAGAACCCCTAAAAAACAGCATTTTTCTTATATTTTCAGGAATATGGCTTCTCTGCGGCTGGCTTTTTCTCTTGCAGGCATTTAGCGGGCATTTTTTTAGGCAGGCATGTCATTTTTTGTATTTAGTGTCTGGGGGGTCTAAAAAGTGTACCTGTCAAGTTTCAGCTCTGTAGCATGTCCAGAACCCCTAAAAAACAGCATTTTTCTTATATTTTCAGGAATATGGCTTCTCTGCGGCTGGCTTTTTCTCTTGCAGGCATTTAGCGGGCATTTTTTTAGGCAGGCATGTCATTTTGAATACGGCTTCTCTGCGGCTGGCTTTTTCTCTTGCAGGCATTTAGCGGGCATTTTTTTAGGCAGGCATGTCATTTTTTGCATTTAGTGTCTGGGGGGTCTAAAAAGTGTACCTGTCAAGTTTCAGCTCTGTAGCATGTCCAGAACCCCTAAAAAACAGCATTTTTATTATATTTTCAGTAATACGGCTTCTCTGCGGCTGGCTTTTTCTCTTGCAGGCATTTATCGGGCATTTTTTTAGGCAGGCATGTCATTTTTTGTATTTAGTGTCTGGGGGGTCTAAAAAGTGTACCTGTCAAGTTTCAGCTCTGTAGCATGTCCAGAACCCCTAAAAAACAGCATTTTTATTATATTTTCAGTAATACGGCTTCTCTGCGGCTGGCTTTTTCTCTTGCAGGCATTTATCGGGCATTTTTTTAGGCAGGCATGTCATTTTTTGTATTTAGTGTCTGGGGGGTCTAAAAAGTGTACCTGTCAAGTTTCAGCTCTGTAGCATGTCCAGAACCCCTAAAAAACAGCATTTTTCTTATATTTTCAGGAATACGGCTTCTCTGCGGCTGGCTTTTTCTCTTGCAGGCATTTAGCGGGCATTTTTTTAGGCAGGCATGTCATTTTTTGTATTTAGTGTCTGGGGGGTCTAAAAAGTGTACCTGTCAAGTTTCAGCTCTGTAGCATGTCCAGAACCCCTAAAAAACAGCATTTTTCTTATATTTTCAGGAATACGGCTTCTCTGCGGCTGGGTTTTGCTCTTGCAGGCATTTAGCAGGCATTTTTTTAGGCAGGCATGTCATTTTTTGTATTTAGTGTCTGGGGGGTCTAAAAAGTGTACCTGTCAAGTTTCAGCTCTGTAGCATGTCCAGAACCCCTAAAAAACAGCATTTTTCTTATATTTTCAGGAATACGGCTTCTCTGCGGCTGGCTTTTTCTCTTGCAGGCATTTAGCGGGCATTTTTTTAGGCAGGCATGTCATTTTTTGTATTTAGTGTCTGGGGGGTCTAAAAAGTGTACCTGTCAAGTTTCAGCTCTGTAGTATGTCCACAACCCAAAAAAAACAGCATTTTTCTTATGATTTGTAGTAGAAAACTAATGCAGTGTCTTTCCAGCTGTCTTTTTTTCTTTCTGGCAAGCTGAAATATGATATGCCAAGGCAAACATGCCTATCAGTTGAGCTATGACACAGACAACACTGCACACATGGGGAAATATGTAAAACAAAAAACAGGAAAAGGAAATTAGGTGACGGTCACAAAACATGATATTGTGATTGGCCAAATAAAAAGTCGCCTCGCGATGAGGTCGCGCCAAAGTCGCGCTAAGTCGCGCCAAAGTCGCACTGGAAGCGACGCTACTTTAGTGGTAGCGGCAGTGTAAACCAGCACTAAAACATCCAGTGTGTGAATACGATCAGGTATGATGTTTTATCGGTCAAGTAGTGTAAGGGTTACGCCCGTCGCCCGCTTCACAGTGACAGACCAAACTCTGACAGACCAAACTCCCCGTTTAACAGTCAGTCAGTCCATTTGCACAACCGCAAACTCCCAATTTGCACAAGGTTGGATACCAAGCTAGCAATGTCCCGTTCCTTGTCCTCACTGACATCATTGAAGGTCTCTTCCTCCACCCAGCCACATACAACACCAAGGGTCCCCGAAAGGTGAGAACAAGCCCCCTGGGACGCCTGCTGTGGCTGGTATTCCACCTCCTCAAAGCCACCTTCCTCCTCTGACTTCTCTTCTTCAGACTCCTCTCTCTGCATTGCCACAGGTCCAGCAATTGACAACGACAAGGCTGCTTCTGGTGGTGATGAGGACCACAACTCTTCCTCTTCATGCTCATCTACAGCCTGATCCAGTACTCTTCGCAGGGCACGCTCCAGAAAAAACGCATATGGGATGAGGTCGATGATGTTGCCTTGGGTTCGACTGACCACCAGGGTTGTCATCTCCGCAAAAGGACGCATGAGCCTACAGCCATTGTTCATGAGCATTCAGTAACGCGGCCAAAAAATACCCAGCTCCGCAGAAAGAATGAAAGAAAATGAATGTTTTTTTTTATGAAAAATTATCCTGCGGATCGCTTTTGGTCTGTACACAATGAAGCAACGACCTTATCATCTGGGGTGTGCCAACACAATCCTAGAGGTGATCGCTTCATTGTGATACGCAAGCCCCTTCACCACGACAAGGTAACGATCACGAAGGGGAATTGACACATGTATGTGCCTTTTTTTTTGTTTTTTGTTTTTTTGCAGCCACAGTGTAGCACCAGAGGCCAGAAAAATTAGGCATGTACACATGCATGAAAAAGTAGGTATTGTTGCAGCCGCTGCTGTAGCAGCGGCCTGAAAAATTGAGGTTTTAAGGCAGAAAGTGCACTAAAACATTGCGGCTTGAACCGTAGTTGGTGGCGGAGACGTCACGTAAGTCATCCGGCATGCAGAGAATGATTATATACAGCAGCGTGTGGACCATTTTTAGGCCAAGGCATCTCAGTCATCACCAGGCCTTTTTTAGTCAAATGCATCCCCCACTGTCAGTCCCTTCGGGATCCATGCCTCATTCATCTTAATAAACGTGAGGTAATCAAGACTTTTTTGACCTAGGCGACTTCTCTTCTCAGTGACAATACCTCCTGCTGCGCTGAAGGTCCTTTCTGACAGCACACTTGAAGCGGGGCAGGCCAGAAGTTCAATGGCAAATTGGGATAGCTCAGGCCACAGGTCAAGCCTGCACACCCAGTAGTCAAGGGGTTCATCGCTCCTCAGAGTGTCGATATCTGCAGTTAAGGCAAGGTAGTCTGCTACCTGTCGGTCGAGTCGTTCTCTGAGGGTGGACCCCGAAGGGCTGTGGCGATGCATAGGACTAAAAAAGCTCCGCATGTCCTCCATCAACAAGACGTCTGTAAAGCGTCCTGTCCTTGCCGGCGTGGTTGTGGTGGTAGGAGGAGGATTACTTTCACCTCTTCCCCTGTTGGATTCCCGTTGTGCTGTGACATCACCCTTATACGCTGTGTAAAGCATAGTTTTTAACTTATTTTGTAGCTGCTGCATCCTTTGCGACTGCCGGTAATTGGGTAACATATCACAGACTTTCTGCTTATACCGGGGGTCTAGTAGCGTGGCCACCCAGTACAGGTCGTTCTCCTTCAGCCTTTTTATACGAGGGTCTCTCAACAGGCATGACAGCATGAAAGACCCCATTTGCACAAGGTTGGATGCCGAGCTACTCATGTCCAATTCCTCGTCCTCACTGATGTCATTGAAGGTGTGTTCTTCCCCCCAGCCACGTACAACACCACGGGTACCAGATAGGTGACAACGAGCACCCTGGGATGCCTGCTGTGGTTGGTGTTCCTCCTCCTCAAAGCCACATTCCTCCTCTGACTCCTCTTCCTCACACTCCTCTTCCAGTGTTGCCGCAGGTCCAGCAATCGATGGTAAGGCTGTTTCTGGTGGTGGTGATGGTGACCACAACTCTTCCTCTTCCTCTTCACGCTCATCTACGGCCTGATCCAGCACTCTTCGCAGGGCACGCTCCAGGAAAAAAACATATGGGATGATGTCGCTGATGGTGCCTTCAGTGCGACTCACTAGGTTTGTCACCTCCTCAAAAGGACGCATGAGCCTACAGGCATTGCGCATGAGCGTCCAGTAGCGTGGCAAAAAAATACCCAGCTCCGCAGAGGCTGTCCTAGCACCCTGGTCATACAAATACTCGTTGACCGCTTTTTCTTGTTGGAGCAGGCGGTCGAACATTAGCAGTGTTGAATTCCAACGTGTCGGGCTGTCGCAAATCAAGCGCCTCACTGGCATGTTGTTTCGCCGCTGAATATCTGCAAAGTGCACCATGGCCGTGTAGGAACGCCTGAAATGGCCACACACCTTCCTGGCCTGCTTGAGGACGTCCTGTAAGCCTGGGTACTTCTGCACAAAACGTTGCACAATCAGATTCAACACATGTGCCATGCACGGCACATGTGTCAACTTGCCCAAATTCAATGCCGCCAACAAATTGCTCCCGTTGTCACACACCACTTTGCCGATCTCCAGTTGGTGCGGGGTCAGCCACTGATCCACCTGTGCATTCAGGGCGGACAGTAGTGCTGGTCCGGTGTGACTCTCTGCTTTCAGGCAAGTCAACCCCAAGACAGCGTGACACTGTCGTATCCGGCATGTGGAATAGCCCCTGGGGAGCTGGGGGGGTGCAGTTGGTGTGGAGCAAGACGCAACAGCAGAAGAGGACTCAGCCGAGGAGGTTAGCAAAGAGGATGGAGTAGGAGGAGTAGAGGAGGTGGCAGCAGGCCTGCCTGCAAGTCGTGGCGGTGTCACCAACTCCTCTGCAGCAGAGCCACGCATTCCATGCTTGGCAGCCGCCAGCAGGTTTACCCAATGCGCAGTGTACGTTATATACCTGCCCTGACCGTGCTTTGCAGACCAGCTATCAGTGGTCAGATGGACCCTTGCCCCAACACTGTGTGCCAGACGTGACATGATTTCCTTTTCCACAATAGAGTACAGGTTGGGGATTGCCTTTTGTGAAAAATAATTTCGGCCGGGTACCTTCCACTGCGGTGTCCCAATAGCGACAAATTTTTTGAAGGCCTCAGACTCCACCAGCTTGTATGGTAAAAGCTGGCGGGCTAAGAGTTCCGACAAGCCAGCTGTCAGACGCCGGGCAAGGGGGTGACTCTGCGAGATTGGCTTTTTACGCTCAAACATTTCCTTGACAGACACCTGACTGTGGGCAGGTGACGAGCAGGAACTGCTGAAGGTGAGAGGCGGAGGGGCGGGTTGTTGATAGGGGGCATGGAGGACAGCAGTGGTTGACGTGGCTGAAGATGCTGGACCAGGAGGAGGATGGTGGCTTTCAGTTTGTGTGCTGCTTTTACTCATGTGTTGATCCCATAGGCATTTGTGATGTGAGATCATGTGCCTTCGCAAAGCAGTTGTACCTAGGTGGGTGTTGGACTTCCCACGACTCAGTTTCTTTTGGCACAGGTTACAAATGGCATCGCTGATATCAGAGGCAGACACACAAAAAAAATGCCACACTGCTGAGCTTTGCAAGGACGGCATTCTGGTGGTGGCAACAGCTTGCATTGATTGGCGTGCTGTCTGGCTGACCCCGGGTGCCGAATCTACATGCTGTCTGACTGCGCCACTAGCTCCTTGCGATGACCTCCTCCCCCTGCTTCCAACTCGTCTCCTCCTCCTCTCTGTCTCCCCATCTGAACTTTCCCCCTCTTCTTCTGCTCTTCGAGCAGGCACCCAGGTGACATCCACAGACACATCGTCATCATCAGCCGCTTCACTTGACAACTCAGCAAAGGCAGCAGCAGCAGGTACAACATCATCATCATCACAATGTACGTCCATGTGTATAATGCTGCCTGACTGAGACATATCCCCGTTATCTACATCCTCTGGCACTAATAGTTGCGCATCACTTATTTCTTCAAACTGATGTGAAAATAACTCCTCTGACGGATCAAGTGAAGCGGCTGTGGTGCTAGTGTTGGTGGTGGTGCCGACGGGCTGGCGAGTGGTAAATTGAGAGGTGCCCGAAGCTGAGCTGGAGGAGGATGGTGCATTAGGGTTCCGAGCGGAAGCTGTAGACGATTGGGTGTCTTGTGTAAGCCAGTCAACTATGGCCTCAGAATTTTTTGAGTTCAGGGTCTGTGGTGGCCTCTGAACACTGGGCATTATTCTAGGGCCTAAGGAAATCACAGCACCACGACCACGACGGCCCTTGCGGGGTGGCCTGCCTCTGCCTGTCATTTTCTTTTTTAATGTGTTGTGTACTATGAGTGCAAGGTGCTGTGCCACCCTATAGGAGTGTTGGGCAGTGGGTACAGTACACTCTGTGGACCTGACAGTCACTGGCACTCAGGCAACTGCAATTAAAAAATATATATATTTTTTTTACTTGGCAAGCTGCTGTGCCACCTTATATATCAGTGGTGGGTGGGCAGTGGCACAGTACACTCTCTGTGGACCTGACAGCAGTCACTGGCACCCAGGCAACTGCAATTTTAAAAAATATATATTTTATTTTACTTTGCAAGCTGCTGTGCCACCTTATATATCAGTGGTGGGTGGGCAGTGGCACAGTACACTCTCTGTGGACCTGACAGCAGTCACTGGCACCCAGGCAACTGCAATTTTAAAAAATATATATTTTATTTTACTTTGCAAGCTGCTGTGCCACCTTATATATCAGTGGTGGGTGGGCAGTGGCACAGTACACTCTCTGTGGACCTGACAGCAGTCACTGGCACCCAGGCAACTGCAATTTTAAAAAATATATATTTTATTTTACTTTGCAAGCTGCTGTGCCACCTTATATATCAGTGGTGGGTGGGCAGTGGCACAGTACACTCTCTGTGGACCTGACAGCAGTCACTGGCACCCAGGCAACTGCAATTTTAAAAAAATATATTTTATTTTACTTTGCAAGCTGCTGTGCCACCTTATATATCAGTGGTGGGTGGGCAGTGGCACAGTACACTCTCTGTGGACCTGACAGCAGTCACTGGCACCCAGGCAACTGCAATTAAAAAATATATATATTTTTTTTTACTTTGCAAGCTGCTGTGCCACCTTATATATCAGTGGTGGGTGGGCACACAGTGGCACTGCAGTGGGCACAGTACACTCTGTGGACCTGACAGTAACTGGCAGCCCAGGCAACTGCAATAATAAAAAATATTTTTTTTTTCAATTTATTGCAACAAGATGCTGTGCCACCGTATATATATCAGTGGTGGGCAGTGCACTGCAGTGGGTACAGTGCACTCTGTGGACCTGACACAGCACTCACTGCAATTATGACAGAGGAAAAAAAAAATATTTTTTAAAATGCCAGGTACTGTGCCTGTGCCACCCGAAATGAGTGTGGTGTGCACACAGTACAGTCTGTGGTAGGTCTGTGGCCTCTCACACACAGCGGGCAGGCAACTGCAGTGTACAATAGATATATATAGATATATATATAAAGAAAAAACTCTTAAAAGGGCTTTTGGGGACACTATATATATATATATATATGTATATATATAAATAAAAAAAATCCTCAATTACCAGCCCTTAAAAGGGCTTTTGGGGACACTAGATAGATATATATATATATATATATATGAAGAAACAACTCAATTACCAGCCCTTAAAAGGGCTTTTGGGGACGCTAGGTATATATATATATATATATAAAAAAAAAAAAAACACAAATACCAGCCCTTAGAAGGGCTTTTTGGGGTGCTGATATTACAGCAGTAGTGGACCAAGAACACTGCAAGACCAGGAACACTGACTAACTGTCCCTAGCTTAACAGCAGCAGCAGCAGCTCTCTCCCTACTCTCACTACACACACTCCTTCAGAATGATCTAAGATGGATGCTGCCCTTGCTTATTTATAGGAGGTGGGAGGGTGTGGGAGGGAGGTATGCTGATTGGCTGGAAATGTGTCTGCTGACTGTAAAGTTCAGGGTCAAAGTTTGCCTCAATGATGTCTTATGGGGGGCGGACCGAACATCGCATATGTTCGCCGGCAGCGGCGAACGCGAACATGCTAAGTTCGCCGGGAACTGTTCGCCGGCGAACAGTTCTATACATCTCTATATAGGATCCCAGTGACTGTCCATACCCTTTAGCCTTGTTTCACCCAATGTAGAACATAAACAGTAGCATGATCATCTAACTTATCTGTAATTGATATTATGGAAGTTTGGGGCTGATAGTGTCATCCTCCCACTATGGCACAGTTTGTTCCCAAATGGGGTGTCTGGAGGAATGGGATAATACCCTTTTCCCTATGTTTAGCACTCGGAACTTATGCCAGTGTTCACGTATATTTGCTACTCTGTTACCTATAGTCATCCATGTAATTCTGTTTATTATGTACACTAGGGATGATCGAACTTTTGAAAAGTTTGGTTTGACCAGAACACCCAAATTTCCCGAAAGTTCTTTTCGGATTCCAGAACCCCATTGAAATCAATGGGACCTGAACTTCTGGAATCAAAAAACACAATTTTGAAGCCCTAAAACCCAATAAATTCCCCTAAAAATTGCCTAGGGTTCTGGGTCATACCCCAGGGACTATTAATCACACAAAAAAAGTTCTTAAAAATTGTCATTTTGATAGAGAGCCAATTATTGAAAAAATATTGAAAAAAAAAAGAGATTTCTTTGGATTTAGTGTCTGGGGGGTCTAAAAAAATGTACCTGTGAAGTTTCAGCTCTGTAGCATGTCCAGAACCAGAAAAAAAAAAACAGATTATTTTTCTTAGAATTTCAGTAGCGCAGGGATGGTGTTACCCTCCTTTCACACCTGGGCGTTTTTGTTTCAGGCGTTTTACAGGCGTTTGGAGGCAGGCATGACATCTGAACTTCTGTATAGGGGTATACATATATATATATATATATATATATATATATATATATACATATACTGTACATAAAAAGTACAGTAAATATGCAGGAAGGGGCACTGGGGGGCATACTAATGTGAATTTATTGTATTTTGCAATGTATCAGTGTGTTTTACTTTTTGATATATATATATATATATATATATATATATATATATATATATATATATGTGTGTGTGTGTGTGTGTATATACATATATATACACACATATATATAATCTGCATAGTGGGGTCACCCTGACATGGCAGAGTTCGGTCACCCTGGTATGGCAGGCAGAGTCAGCTAAACAACACTACGGTCACCCTGACATGGAAGAGTTCGGTCACCCTGGTATGGCAGGCAGAGTCAGCTAAACTACACTACGGTCACCCTGACATGGAAGAGTTCGGTCACCCTGGTATGGAAGCCTCAGGCAGAGTCAGCTAAACTACACTACGGTCACCCTGACATGGCAGAGTCAGGTCACCTAAACTACACTACGGTCACCCTGACACTTAAAGGTATCCCTACAGAAACTAGATTATTGAATCTAACTATAGTGGTATATAGTACCCTAACTACACTGCATATCCCTTTCCTCACACCAAAAGAACAGCTCCATACAGCAGGAGTAACACAAATGCTTCCACTCTCTTCCACAGCCCCTGTATTACAGTGCTAGAGGTTTGGCGGGGCTAAGTTATATACTGGAGGGGGGGCATATTCACTCCTGATTGGCCTCTGGACCCCGTAGTCACTCCAATCACATTTTACTGATGTTTCTGGGCCAATCACAGGCTTTTATAGCCCAGTTCCTGTCCCATTGCATTTTGGGCGGTTCTGGTGGCCGAATTCCGAACTTTTACTGCAATGGTCGACCCGAACCATTCGATCATCCTTAATGTACACCGTTATATGTCAAACAATGTGCACCTTTTTGTCTTTTGATAAAACTGAATAAAAACATTGAACCAAAAATAACAAGAGATATCGACCCTGCTAAGACAGCTGCTGTTGTGAATACTACACTCATTTATACAAATTGAAAAATCCCACCCATGATACCACAGGCTCTTCACTTGCACCCTGCATCCAAAAATATCTCTCCCATTGTTTGTTTCTGAAACTGACCCAGGGTGATCTAGACCTCCTAAAGGGTCCTATAATTGAGGAAGAGCTAAAACAAGTGATAAAACAACTTTACTCTGGGAAAGCCCCTGGTCCAGATGGATTTACCTCTCTGTATTGTAAATGATTTAAACATATTTTCATTCCACCTCTCCAGAATCTTTTTAGAGGCTTTATATCTTCCTAACTCATCATAGCATACATTCTCCCCGTCTTTAAAATTTTACCCAAACCTGGGAAAGACCATACCCTTTGCACTAGCTGTGACGGTACTCACCATCACTGGGAGTGAAAGACAGATACTTAATGGTTTGGATTGATTCAAATGGGGTCTTTGTGTACACTTACGATAATGTGTATTGAATAGGGTTGAGCGAACCCGGACTGTATTGTTTGGGATTGTACCGGACTTTTGGGTATTCGGTACCTGAACTATATGTTCGGGATACAGTCCGTTGTTCGGTAATGTTATCTAATGTTTTGGCGCGGTTTTAATGGCGCGGTTTTATCAGCTGCAAGGCAGCCAATCAGCAAGCGTTTAACTAGGGTGCCCTTAGAAGCCATCACAGCCATGCCTACTAATGGCATGGCTGTGATTGGCCAGTGCAGCATGTGACCCAGCCTCTACATAAGCTGGAATCACATAACGCCGTGCGTCACTCTGCTCTAACTATACTAGGGACAGGTTCCTGATGCTGCTGAGGGAGAGATAGGAGATTATTGCCTGTTTGGGGCAGTTTTAAAACTGCCTGCTGTCGTTTACCCCTGGCTGTGCTGAAGTTGGTGAAGGTGTTACGCTGACCGGAAGAGGAGAAGGTAGAGGATGAGGAAGTGGAGTAGGAGGAGGGGTGTAGGGTTTTTCCCCCAAACAAGCAAGTTTTAAAACTGCCTGCTGTCGTTTACCCCTGGCTGTGCTGAAGTTGGTGGTGAAGGCGCATTTAGCCAGTGTGCTGTTAGGGAGATATAATGTTCCTGACCGTGCTTACTGGTCCATGTATCCGTAGTTAGGTGGACCTTGCCACAGATGGCGTTGCGCAGTGCACACCTGATTCTTTCACCCACTTGGTTGTGCAGGGAAGGGATGGCTTGCGTGGAAAAGTAGTGGCGGCTGGGCACGACGTACTGTGGGACAGCCACCGCCATAAGGCTTTTAAAACTCTGCGTCTCCACCAGACGGAATTATAGCAATTCAAAGGCCAGGAATTTAGAAATTCTGGCATTCAGGGCCAGGGATCGCGGGTGGGTAGGGGGGTACTTCCCCTTCCGCTCCAGTGTTTAGGAGATAGAAAGCTGAACGCTTCCACGGGACATTGTGGAGATGGTTGTTGGTGACCCAGGTGGTGGCGTTGCTGGCAGATCCTTTGTTTGCAGGGTGGCAGATGCCAATGTCACTACAGAGGTGGATGAAGAGGCAGAGACTGCAGCAGCAGAAGAGATAGCAGGAGGAGCGAGAGACATTTCTTGGTTTTTGAGGTGTCTGCTCCACTGCAGCTCGTGCTTTGCACTTAGATGCCTGGTCATGCAGGTTGTGCTCAGGTTGAGAAGGTTTATGCCTCGCTTCAGGCTCTGATTGCACAGTGTGCAAACCACTCGTGTCCTGTCATCATCATATTGTCTGAATAACTGCTACGCTAGGAAACTCCTTTGAGCTGGCTTTGGTGCAGTGGCGGCCTGTCTGTTCTTACGGGGCGAAGGGGCGCTGCCCCCCCCCAATACAAAGAAGAAAAAAAATGATTAAAAAAAATTACCATTTTTAGCCCACTAGGGGCACCGGACCTAGTGGTGGGTATGGGGGGGGGTTTCCACCCCACGTGACGCAGGCAGAGGTGCCGATTGGTGGCCTTCTGGGGGTCATCGGGGTGCAGAGAAATGTGCCTCGACACTCCCCACTTTTGTGATGTCCTGCCTGTGATTGGTCCAGACTCCAGCCTGGACCAATCACACAGGAGGACATCCCAGGACCTGGTGACGTCCCGGCGTCACCTTCCCACCCGCCGTCAGACTGTGGAGGGCAGCGGCGCGCATGCAGCAGGTCGAGGAGGAAGAAGAGAAGAAGTCCAGAGACCAACAGTCACCAGAGCAGAGTCCGTCCGAGTCGTCCGGTCGTCGTGACTCGAGTCGTGAGAGAGAGAGCCAGGCCAGCCCAAGAGCAAGACAGGAGGTAAGTGATTTTGCACTGCAGCCGCTGCCTCAGACTCAGTGCCTCCCTCCTCCTGTGTGCGGGACTGGTTATGGCAGCGGCACAGCCCCACATCTCCCGGGGTGTCAGAAACCAGTGACCCTGAGTGTTCGGCTGAAGTTATCCCGGGTCAGCCGTCACCTTCCAGCGGGCGGTGCTCGGCCAGTAGTCGGGGTGTTGTGCCCCGCGTCTCTTTATGGCAGTGTTTGCAGCAGCGGCGTGTGCAGTGTGAGGACAGGAGAGATCGGCTGGATCCCAGGCTGTGTGTGTGTTAGAGTGTGCGGCTCCTCTCCTCTCCCCAGCCGCCTCCCTCCCTACTCATCATGGGCTATGTCTTCAAGCTGAAGCTGACCGTAGAGCGGGAGCCGGTGGAGGACCTGTTTGAGTACTAGGGCTGCAAAGTTATGCATGCATGTGTTCAAAGCAGTGCATACATGTGTTCAAAGCCAAGAGGAAAGATAGGTGAGTGCCCTGAGCAGGCCTGGGGGCCTCTGGTGAGCCATGGATGGGCCTGACCCGTGTTGGGGGGGCCACACTGAGCCCCAGGAAGGGGGGCGGGCATCTCCATATTTTTGTATATATACCCCATCATTATATATATATATATATATATATATATATATATATATATATATATATACACAATTCTTCATAATCATCCATACCCCATTCTATATATAACACCCAATCATTATAGCTACACCCCACTATACATACATAAAATTAAGCCCCACTGTACCCCTTATACCACATAGCTATATATACACCCACTATAGAAAAACACTTCGTAATAATATATATATATATATATATATATATATATACACACACACACCAATACACATAACATCCCATGATTACATGTATCCTACTATATAACTAATAACCCGTAAGTATATCTACACCCCACTATATACATATCCCACAGTGATATATACCTCACTATGTACATAATGCCCCATAGTGTGTGCCTGGGCATCAGGCTTTCATTTCTGTTTCCTACTATATATGTAATACCCCATGGTGTTTCTGGACATTAGGGGGGATATTGTATTAATATATATACACACCACACACACATGCATACATTGCTATTCCACTGTTTTTTGTTTTTTTTTTTAGCAAAGAAAAAAACTTGTCAAAAACTGTGTAAGCACCAAAATTAATCTATTTCCCTAGTAAAAGCAGCACACATACTAAACACAAATACTGGCTAGCAGGCCAGGCCAATTACATTGTACACAGGTAAAGTGCTATGAGAGAAAAGAGTGAATCGTGATGCCGCGAATCAATACCTATTACATTTTTCTTTTTGCGCCCCCCAAAAATTTTGAGCACCAGCCGCCACTGCTTTGGTGTGCTCGGTCCCTTGCTGCGTTGGGCAGTAGCAGGCGTAGTGTCTAGGTCACGGCCGCTCCGCTTTTGCACCCTGCTCCCTCTTCTGCTGTGCTGGTGGCTCTGTGCGACCACCGCCTCTTCCTCCAAACTACTCAGGTCAACTGCATGAGGTTCATTCCATGTGGGGTCGATGACCTCATCGTCCTCCACATCATATTCCACCCAGTCTTCGCCCCTGCCCTCCTTGTCGATCTCCACAATTCGGAATTCCGCAGCAGTTGGCACCTGTGTTTCGTCATCATCCGAGATGTGCAGCGATTGTCCTCCCATGTACTCATCTTGAGACATAAGTAGTTGGGCATCGGTGCACTCAATCTCTTCCACTTCTGGGGCAGGGCTAGGTGGATGGCCCTGGGAAACCATGCTAACAGAGTCATCAAAAAGAAGAGACTGCTGCATGACTTGGAGCTCAGACTGCTTGGCTCATGTGCTCATGTGTTTATAGATTGAATGTGAAACTGTTCAATGAAGCAGAAGGTTCCAAAACGTATACAAGCTAAGTTGTCAGCTAGCTTTGTATTGGGTCGGCTGGAATATTTGATATCTATGTTCAAGGCTGAAGGAGGCGGTATACTGATGGAAGCCCACAGCAACAGTGTGGGTCGTGGTTCCGTTACACTAGCTATCACCCTTCCTAAACTCATATTTTACATTTTTTTACCTAACATCTTGCTAAAAGACTAGTTATGCTCTTTCCTAAATTGATCAATTCTGATCAACTTGGATTTGTCACAGCATGACAGGCAGGGGACAACACCAGATACACTATTAATTTAATAGACACAGTCAAATGGACCAAGGAAGAGACTATACTCTTTAGCCTTGATGCCAAAATGGTTTTTGATTGCCTTAGTTGGCCATTTAGGCTGGCCACACTTTTCTGCACAAAAGACTCCAGTGCCCCTTTCAGACTGCCATCCAACATTTTTACACTAACCCCTCGCCTTCAATTAAACTTCCTTATATTACTTCTTATCCATTCCCAATCCGGAACAGCACAAGGACAGGGCTGCCACCTGTCTCCTCTCTTTTCTTTACTCTGCATTGTGCTCTTGGCCTCCAAATTTTGGATTTCTCCATATATCATGGGGGTTAAAGTTATTGGTCACCAATTTAACTTTTCTCTCTTTGTAGAAGATATTTCACTGACATTGACAAATCCTTTAACCACTTAAGCCCCGGAAGATTTTACCCCCTTCCTGACCAGGGGGTATTTTGCGTTTCGGCACTGCGTGACTTTAACGGACAATTGCACGGTCGTGCTATGCTGTACCTAAACGAATTTGACGTCCTTTTTTTCCCACAAACAGAGCTTTCTTTTGGTGGTATTTGATCACCTGTGCGATTTTTTTGATCATCCGCTATAAACAAAAAAAGAGCGTCAATTTTGCAAAAATAGCAATATTTTTTACATTTTTTTATATGAAATTCCCCCCAAAAAAATAAAAAAATCAAAATTTTTTAACATTTTCGGCCAATTTGTTTTATGCTACATATGTTTGATAAAAAAATTGCAAAAAGCGTATTTTGATTGGTTTGCGCAAAAGTTATCGCGTTTACTAACAAAGGGAAAGATTTTTGTCATTTTTGTTGTTTTTTTTTTTAAAAACGCGGAATGGCGGCGATCTGCGATTTTTTTTTTTTTGCGGGACTGCGACATTTGGGCGGACAGATCGGACCCTTGACTGACATTTTTGACACTTTTGGGGTTACCAGTGACATTTCTACAGTAATCAGTGCTATACATATGCACTGTTACTGTAAAATTACACTGGCAGTGAAGGGGTTAACTTTTTTTTAGAGGGAGGGGCTGTGTGTGTCCCTAGGGGCGTGATTCTAACTCTGATTGGCTGTGGCTTGGGCTGTAGGAACAATGATCAACGGTCCTACATAGTAGAACCGTGTGATCATTGTTTCTACACAGGGGAGAATGACAGGCGGCTTATTTACACTAGCCGCCTGACTTTATCCCTCTGCAGCGGTGATCGCAGAGTGACCGGCGGACATCGGGTCCACCGGTCACACGCGCTGGGGGGTCCGTGACCACGCGGGAGCATGCCTCCGGGGGCGTGCGCTCGCTCCCTAGACCCTCACAGGCTAGCGACGTAGATCTACGTCACTTTGCCTGTGAGGGGCTGACTGCCGACGTAAATCGTCGTTAGGCAGTCGGCAAGTGGTTAATTACTTTGCAAAATTTGCATTTAATGAAAACTGAGGCCTACCCATTTACATGTTTTCACACACCCTCTTGAATTAGCAATCTTCCTTCCAATACCACTGGAAATGTATCTAACACCCCATGTCTTCCAATTTTTCTAACCACCCTCCTCATTTAGGGAACTTAATAATCTTCTAACAAAATGGAAAACAATACTTCCAATTGAATAGATTACCTTGGGTGTGAAAAGCACATTGCAACCAGTCACATCCACATCCCAATGGACAATAGAATGAATAACATACAGGTGTGAGTTGGTCCAAATAGATGGTCCCAATCACATCTAGTAAAAATCATTGGACTTTAAAGGATGTGAGGGTGCAATATCCTATTCATACTAATACACTAATCTGGTCCTCCACTGCAAGTGTTCTAATAAATCATCTCTGAAACATCCATGTTTCACACAAAGGCTATATGATCATTTCGCAAAGCCAGATTTTCCTTATCTTCCATGGCTTCTCAAATGACTTTGTTAATGTATACTCCTCCACTACCCCTAAGTACCCTCGACTAGAACATATTTGTTCTGCTTTTCTGACATTACTGACCCTGTTACAGAAAAGCTTCTCTCATTTACTGACTTACAATCCAAATACAACATACCACCCAGAACCTTACTCACACACTTGCAAATTAAACATTATGCACAAATCTTAATTTGCTAAATAACTTCATTTGAAAGAATCTGTCTAGAAAGACTTATATGGCAGCATCTCATTAAAGACATTTATAGGCTCCCTAGTATGATTAGCACTGACCCTTTCTCAACCATAACTACATAATTAAATGAAAAAGAGCCATTGGCCCCATCCTGGAAATAAAGGAGTGGAAAGACATTTGGGATAATGCTAATAAAACATCTATGTGTGCCCTTTACAAGGAAAACCAATACAAAATGTTGTACTGGTACCAAACTCCGGAACGTCTCCATACACTAAACCTAGTGTTACCCTCTACACGTTGGAGATGTGATAAGTCTGCAGAAACTTTATATCACATTTATTGGCAATGCCTCAACATTCATTCTTTTTGGGAAACTACCAGAACTCTTCCAGAATTGCGTTTTGCCCCTCCAAAAGCTTGGAGCTCTAACTCACTAACATTTGGGCTTACCTTTACAAAACTCAATCAAACTAGCCAGAAAGCCAGTCAATCACATTTTACTTGTAGCCAGGTGTTTAATAGCCTTAAAGTGGAAAATATCTCTCCCATAAAAAGCAGACCTCTATAAATGCATTCAGGATGTTTATAACACAGAATACTTAACAGCTAGACTAAATAATTCTACCTATAAATTCTGGTGTCCTTGGCACCTTTGGGAAATAATTTGACCCCATATGTAGTTCCATAACGTTTGCTCTGAATACTTAGGGAGAATCTCTATTGTAATTTGGTTGGTCTGAGGGGTGGGATCTGGGACCTCCCTTCTTTCTTCCATGTTTTCCACCACTCTCTTTCCTACCTTGTCCTGCCCTCCTACTATATTTTTCATTTTCATCTTTCATTTTCTTCCAAACATAACTCAGTAATTTAGCATAGGTGGAAGTTTGAATGTCTGTTCTAAGCGATTCTCAGAAATTTGTACCCTTATATCACTTTTTCTTTTTTTTTTTTTTCAGAAAAGTTTTATTGTATTAATGGAAAAAGAAGGGTCTTGAGGTACATAACAATATTCCTTAGATAGTTTCTCGTCGGGGCAATAATGAGTACACATACACATATACACATATATCAAATACATGTGGGGTACAATTATACATGACCAAAGTAGTCAGGTAAACCTGAGTATATAACAATAACAAATATCAAGGAAAAAAAAATATTGAGAAAAAAAAACCCAAGGGGGGGGGGGAAAGGGGGCAAAGGTGAATATAGGTCTTCATATTAGCTACTACATTCAGTGTATAAGGTAAGATATTACATAGCTTGCTTTGTCTCCTCGCTCTTTATCTAGTGTATTCAGCTATTGTTACTATAGCAGGATAAATGGGTTTGTCAAGAGGTGTCTAGGATCTGTAATGAAGGTATATACTGACAGTGTGTGTTCACAAGAGGCAAAATACCTCCCTCACTCATCCTATGTTTAGGGGAGGGAGGTCCAGCGAGCCTCCTTACTCTCTGGGTAGAAAGACCAGTTGGATCCTGCGCAACAAACGTGACCTCAGCTTTACCGGATGAAAGGCATAGATCAGGGAATACTCCTCCCAAGGAGTCATCAAAGCATCCACTCCAATTGCGAGTGGATCCCTGGTCCTGGACACAAATCTCTCCAACTTGTTGTTGAACCTGGATGCCAACGGATCTACATCTGGGACCCCCCAGCGTAGGCAGATCGATTGAAAAATTTCAGAATGTAATGACCATTCCCCTGGAAACACCTGTTGACGGCTCAAAAAATCTGCCTGCCAGTTCTCTATTCCTGGAATGAACACTGCTGTCAGGCATGGCACAAACTTCTCTGCCCAGGACAGGATAATACTGACCTCTTTCTGGGCTGATTGACTCCTTGTGCCTCCTTGATGGTTCACATAAGCCACGTTTGTGGCATTGTCAGATTGCACCCTGACAGGGTAACCCCGAAGTCTGGGCGTCCAGAATTTCAGAGCCCGACTGACTACACAAATTTCCAAAATGTTGATGGGGAGATGACTCTCTACCCAAAACCATTTCCCCTGGACAGTGGCTTCTTCCAGAATGGCTCCCCAGCCGGAGAGACTGGCATCTGTAGTCACTACCTTCCAGGTCAATGGAAGAAAGGATTTCCCCTTCTCCAGATCTCTGGTCAACAACCACCAAATCAGACTCTGTCGTACTCTTGGTAGCAGAGATAAAGACCAGTCCAAGGACTGAATTTTTCCATTCCATGCAGACAGAATGTTACTCTTCAAGGGTCTGGCATGGAATTGGGCATAGGGAATTGCCTTGAAAGTGGACACCATCTTCCCCAGTAACATCATGCAAAGACGTATAGATGGATATCTCAGCCTTACTATAGCCCAAATCTGACCCTTCAGGTCTGAGACCCTTCTTGCTGGCAAGAATATCTTTACCTGCACCATGTCGACAAGAAGCCCCAGGTATTCCAGACACTGGACTGGCTGTAATGCTGACTTTGCTAAGCTCAGTATCCAACCCAGACCTTCCAAAGAATGTACTGTTTAAAGAATATTTTGGCTTAGAGCTGACACAGATCAATCTATTAGTAATAGATTGTCCAGGTATACTGTTAGAGCTATCCCTCGGGACCTTAGAATAGCCAATACTGGAGCTAGGATCTTTGTGAACACTCTTGGAGCTGTGGCCAACCCGAAAGGGCAGGGCCACAAACTGGAAATGATGGTTTCCAATCGCAAAACGAAGGAACCTTTAAAACAAACATGTGGAGCACCTCTCCACAGCGACCTTCACCTTTTAGACACTGGCAAAAAAACTGAGGTACTTCCTGTGTGGGAGGGGTTATATAGGGGGTCATCAATTCTGATTGGTTGCCAGTGTCCTTCACCTATAGGTGGATATATAACCCATATGTTATGATTTATGGCTCTGTGTCCCGTGATGTACGAAAAGAAAATGTATCTCAAGAACTAGATCTGGGTTTGTTGCATTTGACATGTTTTGCCCTTCCTTATGCTCCTTGCTCTTGTGGCCAGTTACAGGTTGGGGAAGTTGTTCATTTGTACTGTTAGTTATTTGGTGAGCAGGCACGCTGAACACATTTGCTGCCATTGTGCTATTTGCTGGGTCTCCAGTGCCTGTCTGTGCCTTTAAGGAGGAGTGGGCTCCCTCCAGGCATACCTGACATCAATCTATTCATTATTATATTCAGTATCTCACAAAAGTGAGTACATCCCTCACATTTTAGTAAATATTTTATTAGATCTTTTTATGAGACAACACTGAAGAAATTACGCTTTGCTACAATGTAAAGTGGTGAGTGTACAGCTTGTATAACAGTGTAAATGTGCTGTCCTCTCAAAATAACTGAACACACAGCCATTAATGTCTAAACCACTGGTAACAAAAGTGAGTACACCCCTAAGTGAACATGTCCAAATTGGGCCCAATTAGCCATTTTTCCTCCCTGGTGTCATGTGACTTGTTAGTGTTACAAGGTCTCATGTGTGAATGGGGAGCAGGTGTGTTAAATTTGGTGTTATAGCTCTCACACTCTCATACTGGTCACTGGAAGATTAACATGGCACCTCATGGCAAAGAACTCTGAGGATCTGAACAAAAGAAAAATTGTTGCTCTACACAAAGATGGCCTAGGCCATAATAAGATTGAAAAAACCCTGAAACTGAGCTGCAGCACAGTGGCCAAGACCATACAGCGTTTTAACAGAACAGGTTCCACTCAGAACAGGCCTAGCCATGGTCGACCAAAGAAGTTGAGTGCACATGCTCAGCGTCATATTCAGAGGTTGTCTTTGGGAAATAGATGTATGAATGCTGCCAGCATTGCTGCAGAGTTTGAAGGGGTGGGGGGTGAGCATGTCAGTGCTCAGACCATATGCTGCACACTGCATCAAATTGGTCTGCATGGCTGCCATCCCAGAAGGAAGCCTTTTCTAAAGATGATGCACAAGAAAGGCTGCAAACAGTTGGCTGAAGACAAGAAGACTAAGTCCATGGTTTACTGGAACCATGTCCTGTGGTCTGATGAGACCAAGATAAACTTATTTGGTTCAGATGGTGTCAAGCCTGTGTGGCAGCAACCAGGTGAGTATAAAGACAAGCCTGTCTTACCTACAGTCAAGCATGGTGGTGGGAGTATCATGGTCTGGGGCTGCATGAGTGCTATCAGCACTGGGGAGCTACAGCTTATTGAGGAAACCATGAATGCCAACATGTACTGTGACATACTAAAGTAGAGCATGATCCCCTCCCTTTGGAGACTTGGCCGGGCAGTATTCCAACATGATAACGACCCCCAAAAACATCTCCAAGATGACCACTGCCTTGCTAAAGAAGCTGAGGGTAAAAGTGATGTACTGGCCAAGCAAGCCTCCAGACCTAAACTCTATTGAGCATCTGTGGTACATCCTCAAACGGAAGGTGGAGGAGCGCAATGTCTCTAACATCCACCACCTCTGTGATGTCATCATGGAGGAGTGGAAGAAGACTCCAGTGGCAACCTGTGAAGCTCTGGTGAGCTCCATGCCCAAGAAGGTTAAGGCAGTGCTGGAAAATAATGGTGGCCATACAAAATATTGGCACTTTGGGCCCAATTTTGACATTTCCACTTAGGAATGTACTAACCTTTGTTGCCAGCGGTTTAGACATTAATGGCTGTGTGTTCAGTTATTTTGAGGGACAGCAAATTTACACTGTTATACAAGCTGTACACTCACTACTTTACATTGTAGCAAAGTGTAATTTCTTCAGTGTTGTCACATGAAAAGATATAATAACATATTTATAAAAATGTGAGGGGTGTACTCACTTTTGTGCTTCTACTATAGAGGCTCTCAAAATGTATAAAGTTAGGACTGCAGATTGTGACAGTATTCACCATCACTGGAGGTGAGGAGCAGATAATTAATGGTTTGAATCGCTTCAGATGGGACAGTAATATTTGTCAGCAATATCTTCATATAGAAATATGAAGATTTATTCCCACTTTACACTGGGAGACTAATGCCTCGTACACACGCATCGATTATTGGCTGGGAATTTTCGGCCAACGTCCGATTGGCCGATTTTCGGCTTGTTAGTATGATGCTTTCGACAACCGACTCCGACTTTTTGGCCGAAAAAAAATCTGGTGTGCAGGCTATAAAATCTTTGTTGGCCGTCAACACAACGGCCGATTTTCCGTCAGTCAGTACAGATTTCGGCAGACAAAAATCTACTAATCGGAACACGCATGATCGGAACCAAATAACGACCCGGAAGAATTTTCTCAAGAAAACTAGCCATTTTATCAAGAAAGAACTTTTGTCTCGCGGCAGTCCAAAAAATATATGAAATGCGGAGCACATGCTCATCTTGGTTAATGTGAGAAGAAGGAAGATGCTGCTCATAATTCTATATTTACAATTAAAGAGGCATGTGTTCGGTTATGATGATGATGATATTGATTCGGCTATTCTATATGGTGCATGTATTTTTAAAATTAAATATTTAAAACTTTTCACCATTCTCTTTGTTTTTTGACTGCAAAGAACTAACTATTGATGTGTCCCTTTATTCATTTCGTAATTAATGTCTAAAACATATATTGCTGCTTACTCCCAATATCCTACATTTTAAAAAATAAAGATAGGCAAGTAGTTTTTTTATCATCATATTTATTTTCTAAATGAAGAAATTCCAACATAAATATAGAAATACTCTCCGTATTGAAACTATTAAAATAAAAAAGGACATTTCCTCCTCATAGAAACTATAAATAAATAAAAAGGGGTAACACAAATAACAGGTTAGAAATTAGGGTCAATTACAATTGGGAATACCGGTAATCATGTGGCCATGAGGCAGTCGTAGCTGTGGTGGAGGTGGTGGCTGGGGTTGCTGTGGTGGAGGTGGAGGGGATGGGTGAGAATTGGAGAGGTGGGTGTGTTCCTCTAGTTCCTCCAATTCCGCTCTATGCAGCACCCTTTGGCGCTGCGGCACCTTCAATTTACGCAGCTTATTTGCCGTCAGAAGGCCAAATGCTTCCTCCTCGTCCGGCTTTCTCTTCAGGGCTATAGAGGCCTGGCTGAGAAACTCAGTTGTTATCTGGTCCACATTTTTTTGCTTCAGGTGCCGTTTTGCCAGGGGTTGGGTGGATCCAGATGCCTCCACAGACTCCTGGCTGACACCTGCCTCCTCCACAGTGACACTTTCCTGTTGATGAAATGAACAATTTATTAGAATGTTATAGTGTATATAAAAAGTCATGTTTGTTGTATTTTTTTAACCAAATAGCAGACTTTACATAAAGGGTGAATTATTGTCTTGACAATATTTTTTTTCCATCATTATGTTTATTGCAGACAATATATTGTGAAATGCTATACCTGTGTCAAGTTTGGCTCCAGGATATCTTCCTCCTGGCTGGCATCACATGAGCCCTCTGCTGACGTGGAAGGGAGCGTGGACAGGGATGGCCTGGATTCCTCATGTTCCGTCAGGAACCGCAGGCTTTCGAAATACCATAGCCTCAGGACGTATATCTCCTCGGCAGCAGCTCCAGACCTCTCAGTTTTTTTTATTTTATTTAGCTCCCTTTTATATGCGATGCGGAGGTACGCAATTTTTTGTTTGACATAGTTGATGTCGGCATTTGGGCAAATTGTTTTGCACATGTCCACTAATTTCAAATATGCCTCGGTTTTTTTTTTGTCTATTTGAATAATCTTTGCTTTTTACCTTCCACAAACAGGGCAGTTTTCTGTACTCATCTATAAAGCTTTGCATAAATTCTGGAGAGGTGAATTTATCCACCATGATGATGATGTACAGTATATGCCTGCAAGACACAACACAACACAAGACCTAGTAAAAGAGCATGTATTTTGTCACATAATAAAGATAGGCCCAATATAAGCTGTATAGGGCCAAAAACACCCGCTTTTGAATCTATAGTCGTACTTTTGTTTGCTCGGAAGAATCGTGGTTCGCCGATCGATCGTGCTCCTCAAAACGATTTGTACGATAGCGAATCGTCGACCGAAAGATCTGGCGTCCTTTAAAGACAGCGCATGCGTCAACTCCGCCTCCAGTTGCGCGCTGATGCAGGGGCGTGTACGTGCCGAATATTAGGCTGCATGCGACACACACACATGAGTCGGTGGAAGAATCGTAGCGGAGATGGCAGAATCTCGGAGTTCTACAAGTGAAGGCCGAAGTGGTTGGGCCAAAAAAAAATCAAAAGCAACACCTATGGGCAAGGGTGAAATGGTGGAGATGGTGGCCATTCTTGAGAAGAATGATTATGATGGCAGGCTGCAGAACTATGAAAGGCCCAACTCCAGAAAAGACAGGATTCTGGATAAGGTGGTAGCATCTTTAAATAAAATTTATGGTGTTGAGCGATCAAAAGACCAAATATGAAAAAGATGGTCAGATTTGAAGCATCGGGAGCAAGAACAGCTTGGTCACATACATCATATTCTTAAAAAAAGTATGTTTTTTAATTTTATCAAGCAATATGTTTTGGGTCGATTTGGTGTATGTTGTATAGAAATGTATAGATAATAATGTATATGAAAACTTTCCATTTTGTTATTTTATTGGTCATGTCTTGATTTGATTGATCTATTGATGATTTATTTGTATATTACATTAAAAGACAGTAATCCACAGTAAACTATATATGCATTTGATTGCAACAAATTTTCTTTATTGCAACAAATTTTCTAACCAAAAAATCATATTATTTTTTTATATTATTTATTATTTTACTTTTTGTAACCTTTAAATAGGGCAAAAACGAAAATCAAAAGAAAAAGAATTTCAAAAGAGGAGGAGAGGTGCATCGACATTGTCAGCTCCATCCACATTGGATGAAGAACCAGAGGACATGGGTCCTGATGCTGTCACACATTCCCAAAAAGGTAATTGCTTCCTATGCTGAGTCAAACATTAATGTCCCTACTTTTTAGGAGATAACCATGTACATGTCTGAATATTTTTTATGAAAATAGCTGTCGAGCAGTGCACCATGTCCTAGCAAATGTACCTCCTGTGAATTTTATTACATGCCACATTTTTATTATTATGTAGATAAAGACAGTAGTCCAGAGTGCAGCATGGTGGAGCCAACAAGTGTGCAGCCACCACAGCAACAGCAAGGTTGGTAGGCACAGATTTTTTTGTAGTGGGATACTAAAAATATGTTTATTTGCGATGATTGTTTAACCTTCTATTGTTTTATTTCCTAAAAAATGTACATTGAAGAGGTTCCCTCATTTGATCCATGGGATGTGTCACCTCCAGCTGAATCGGATGTGGAAATTTCGGATGCAAGATCTCCTGCCAGCATTCCGAACAGGCTTGCAAGCTCTTCTCCAAATGATCCAGATCAGGAAACAAGTGTTGGGGAGCCAGTTTTGTGCCCAAGAAAGTATTTTTTTAATGTGTTTTCAAGTGTATTTCTCGTTCGGTGTATTTGATGTAATGCTTCAAAGGAACTACCTGTTTGTTAAATAATGTGAATCAGGTGCGCAAAAGGTATAAATTATGTGTCAATTATATAATCATATAGTGACAAATCTTCTAAGGTTTTCTCCATTTGTGTAGATTTGTCCCTATATGATTATATATTTGACACACGATTTAAATTTTTTGCGCACCTGATTCACATTTTCGACCTAACATATATTTTCTAAGTTTGCAGGTTTTCTTAGGCCCCATTCACACGGGACGTTAGAAAAAAAACGTGCGTCAAAGCTAGTTCTGACGCCAGAAAAAGCAGCTGTAAAAACGCGCTTTCAGTAGCTTTTCCCATTTGCGTTATTGCACCTTTTGCCACGTTGCTTTTAGCAGCGTTTTTTTCTGCCTCCATTCAAAATCAATGGTTCCCTATGGGAGCCTATTGATTTGAATGGAAGTCGCACCGCAAGTCGGATCAGGATTATCCGTCTTGCGGGGCGACTTGCGCTCTGAGAATCTTGAGAGGGGACTCCATGCCAAAATGGGAAAAACCAGCGTGGCGGTCCCCCCCAGGTTCCAAACCAGGCCCTTTGGGTCTGGTATGGAATTTGAGGGTAGCCCCATGCCAAAAAAACGGCGTGGGGTCCCCCCAAAATCCATATCAGACCCTTATCCGAGCATGCAGCCCGGCAGGCCAGGAAATGGGAGGGGGCGAGCGAGCGGCCCCACCCCCCGGACCACACCAGGCCACATGCCCTCAACATGGGGGGGTGTTGGTGCTTTGGGGCAGGGGGGGCTCTGCACCCCCCCACCCCAAAGCACCTTGCCCCCATGTTGATGAGGACAAGGGCCTCATCCCCACAACCCTGGCAGGTGGTAGTGGGGGTCTGCGGGCAGGGGGCTCACCGGAATCTGGAAGCCCCCTTTAACAAGGGGGCCCCCAGATCCCGGACCCCCCTCCCTATGTTAATGGGTATGGGGTATATTGTACCCCTACCCATTCACCCCATAAAAGGCAGTGTATGTGAATAATGACAGGAAACGATTTTGAAATTTTATTAAAAATCTTCATCCGGTCTTCTCCACTCTGCTCTTTTGATCTTCTCCTCTCCGCTCTTCTGCTGTCCAATCTTCTGCTCTTTTGTTGTCCGCTCTTCTGCTCTTTTGCCCTTGGCTCTTCTTCTTCCTCCTGTCCTCCTCCGATGCTGTCCCCGATGATTATGCCGGTCTCCGGTCTCTGCAGCTTAATATATAGCCATTAGGGGTGTGACCTCTCAATGACGTCATCGGGAGGCACCGCCCCCTTATTTCACAGACATCGTCATCTGTGACATAAGGGGGTGGGGTCTCCCGATGATGTCATCGGGTGGTCACGCCCCTAATGGATATATAATAAGCTGCAGAGACCGGCATAATCATCGGGGACAGCATCAGAGGAGGACCGGAGGAAGAAGAAGAGCCTAGGGCAAAAGAGCAGAAGAGCGGACAACAGAAGAGCAGAGAGGAGAAGATCCGAAGAGCAGGGTAGGTATTAACTCTTCATTAGTTTAAGATGAACTTGACCCCAAATGTTTAGATATTATGACCTCATCTAGTTGCTTGGTATGTACTTAATATATGATTTTTTATTAACAGGTCATGTTATTCCTAGTTGCACTATAGCCAGGATGACAGTTGAGGCTCTACAATGCTGCTCTGAGCTTGAGAAAATGAAGGAGGCTGCTACAGCCTTACAAAAAAAATGCGTGACTTTGTTGACATGCTTGCCAAATTTTAAGCTTCTTTTTTTATATATTTTATTGGTTTTTATTGGGATATTTTTGTTTTTCCCGATGTTCGTTTAAAATTTTATGGCCTATTTTTTGGCCAATACATGCATCATCATCTCTAAAAGGTGTCCCCAAGTTTGTTACAGTTTTAGACAGGGCTCCTATGCATATGAAGCACTTTACAACATCCTAACCCTGTGAATGTGTTTTAATAAAAAAATTTTACACTCAACAATGTGTGTTCGATTCTTTCTTTGACTTTCGGTGGGGGGGCAAGTCTAAAGCTGGGTAAAGTAGCAAAAAATGTATGATGGCTGTCCTGTTCACATATTTGCATGTTAATTAAAGCAGTTTTGATTGTGTGTGTAATTATCAGCCGGCCAAAATGTTTGTGCCTTCAGGACCAGTGGACATCTAACAAGTGATATTCACTAGTACACTGAATGCACAATGATATCTGTGAACTGAGTGGCAATCAGTCTACAAAAATACAGGTTCTATTTAAAGTACTAGCACTCCTAGGATTCTATATGGCAT
This sequence comes from Pelophylax lessonae, assembly GCF_965119305.1. Lineage (NCBI taxonomy): Eukaryota > Metazoa > Chordata > Amphibia > Anura > Ranidae > Pelophylax > Pelophylax lessonae. The sequence continues at coordinate 70,889,198 of NC_138769.1, forward strand.
TGAGATGGGCAGTAGCAATCAGTGTAGGGAGATCAGTGTAATATATAGTGTATTGCTGGTTCGTTTGTCTATTTCACTTTACATTACCTATATATAACACTTCGATCTCAACACTGAGCAAGTTTCACATAACACTGACATCTCCTTACATTGGTGGGCAGTGAGAAGGATGTCATAAATGAACGCAACATAACAGGTGGAGGTAAGTTGTTAGTACACTAATGTATTACAATAAATATATAGTATGGGCACTTTCTGGCCAATGACCACCAATGTAAGGTGACGTTGGATGAACCTTGGGTGTGACCTACTTCTCAATGTGAGAGGGTTTGTAGAAATTAAAAGCGGTGCAGAAGGCCCTTGTATTTAGACCACTGGTAAACAAAAAACACATGGCCATAATCGCATTTGAACAGCTGGGGAGAAACAACAGTAGATAAACACACTGATGAATGTATTAACCCTTCTAAAGTCACACATATTTAACACATGATGAACACAAAAAATGTTGTTTTTGATATGTGCCCAAATTATTAGAATACACAATACAGAATCATTGCAATTTTTTTTATTGCAGAAATATTATTAGATATCTCAAAATTATCATGTGTCTGGCAGTAATTCCTGACACGATACAGCCCCTCTCCCCACAAAATATTCAAGATATTTTTGACGGATATCACGGGCACTTTGGGATGCCAATCCAGAACGGCCGACTTCCATTGAGGTCATGGACTCCACTTGCTCACGTGGTTGTGCCTCTCCACTTGGCCCTGGCATGGCAGGGTCAGTATCCAGTTGCTGCAAAGTTAGATAGTTCTCAGCATTCCTGCGTAAAAAGTTGTGTAAAATGCAGCAACACAGGACCACGTGATCTATTTTGTAGAGTGCCAGATGAATGGAAGTCAAGAATATACGGTAACGGTTCGACATGATCCCGAAGGCATTCTCCACCACTCTGCGAGCTCTGGACAACCGGTAATTGAAGATCCTTTGCCCGGGGGTGAGGTTCCTTTGAGGGAAGGGCTTCATAGGATGCTCCCCCAAAAGCATCATCTGCCACAAACACAAAACTCAGCCCCTCAATGATTTGCTCCCTTGATGGCAAGTTCAGAATGCCGTTATGAAGGCGATGAGCGAACTCTGTCTGCTCAATAACTCCCCCATCCGAATTGCGGCCATTTTTGCCAATATCCAAAAACAGGAACTCATAGTTAGCATTAACTATGGCTAGCATTACTATACTAAAAAAACCTTTATAATTATAAAAATATGAGCCAGAATTCGGAGGGGGGACAATGCGGACATGCTTCCCATCTAAAGCACCCCCACAATTGGGAAAATTCCACTGTTCGTGGAATTGAGCAGCAATCTCCAGCCATTGCTCTGCGTTTGAAGGAAACTGTGGGAAAAAAAAATACAATTAGTGCTTGAGCACATCACATTATCACACACACATTTGTCTGTTAAATGCTTATGCAGCTTTAAGATAAAAACAACATGAAGGAAATCTTTAGCATTTTGGGGTATGACATCTACATACATTTATTTTGCACCTCCTAATGTGATTATATTGTAATTCACCAGCTAGAGCTTTGGTATATGCTGACTTTTACATTTTGCATGGGTGGGTGGGTGGGTAAGTAAAACTATGCCTTTATACATCAATAAGGGCTTGTGGCCACTGAACGTTTTAACAGCATTACATAAACATACAGAATCATAGGTTGGAATGGATGGACTGATGTCTTTAAGATAAATCATAAACTAGGTACTAAAACATTTGCAAAGGAATAATTGGTTCAGGGAAAGTCAGAAAATGACACAGATTCAATATACTGTTAACAGGCAATGCTTTTAGGGACACATAGGAGAGAATGTTGGGGTGGTTACTGGGTAATTTTACAAATGGTTATGAAAATATAAAGCTTTACTACTATGTGCATGCGGACAGAGGGTAGTTACAAAATAATGACATCTGTAATTTGATGTACATCCAAAATAAGCAAAATTCGGATGAGATGACAAATACATGTAATGCAATCTAAAAAAAGGAAACATACCTTGATATAGTCCTTCTGCAAGACTTTGATGATAGCAGAGCAGGTCTCAGGGATGATGACTCCAAGAGCTTGGGGGGAGATGCTGTTGTGGAAATTGCATATTTAACAGTGGCTCACTAATAAGGTCATACCTTCCTTGAAGATTTTGGAAGGCAGTTTGGCCAAGCCTAACCTTCCCCCCCCTTCAAAGTCACTGTACAATGGATAAACAGCCCTTTTGTCCTCAGGACAAAGGGTGTTGGTTTGGGGGGATGGTATATTCTTAATACTTCTGGCCAAAGCTGCAAGAAAAGTCAGTCTCAAACGAAACATCCATGAAGCGATGACTGCTGACTTTTCTCTGTGCCATGTGCTTGGAAAGCAAACGGGACTCCATGGCTGCAAACTTCTTTTAGTTAAGTATATTTGTTTTATCTTTATCTGTATCTGCTAGTCTTGTATTATGCTCCTAAATATTGTAATAGTTTTGTATGTACAGATTGTTTTTGCATAGTAAAAGCACATTTATACACCACAAAGGTCTAAGTTTCCTTGGTTGTACCGCAAAGTAACCCTTGCTAGAAACGCAGGCAAAACAGATGCCTGTGGTGAACTTGAGATCCTGCAGGCTTCTCCCTGTTGCAAGATATCTCAAAGTTGCAATTAACCTTTGTTCAGGAGTAATTGTAACCTGCATACACGTATCCTGCTTCAGAATATAGGGGGACACCAGCGCAAGAAGACGGTGAAAGATGGGATCCGTCATCCTCAAATAATTCCTGAAGTCATCAGGATTATTTTCCTGGAGCTCCCTCAGCAAGGACATGTGTGAAAATTGATCACGGTTAAGCAACCAATTTTTGGTCCAGGAGGTCCGCTTCTTCTTCCTCTTGCTCATAACTCGCCTCAGAGCCATAACTCCAAGCCCAACTACAGCAAGAGTCGAATCCTCGGTCTCCATAATAAATTCTCAAACGATGTCTCGGAAAATAGTGAAATGTCGTTAACCAAACAAATGCTACCGAAATCAGCCCGAGATGCCCAGAAGGGTCACGGCCAAAAACTCACTTCCTCTTTTTTAGCGTCGGACGTGCGTCGAACGTGCGTCGAATGTAGTGACGTCATTTTCTGTCGGCCAACAAAAGTCCAGTGCAAGTCTAGAGCAGATTCCAACCAACACAACAACACTGGACAAAAGTCGGACGATCGGTCGGCCGATAATCGGTGCGTGTGTATGAGGCATAAGACTGTTATAGACCATTCCCATGAAGTCTGACTTCTAGATAATGTGTATTCCCTGTGCTTGTCTGTGAGAGAGACACACAGACTGTCATTGACAGGCTTCCCTATTGTTTGTGTATTGAAATGGAATGTGCATTGTGTCTGTTCCATTGTTAAATATTAGTGACCTCACATTGTTTTGTCCAGATGGCTAGATAATTAGTTTAGTTCCTGTATACACTTTCATCTGCATATGATTCTGTAATCAGCCAAAGGGGAGGGATTGTGTACACTGTATGGGAATGACTGAGTGTAAAAACCTGTTTCTATTGTATTGTGAATGTCATGTTCTGTCCCAAACAAGGTCCACCTGGGCGGTAACCTTGTGGGAGAAAACTGTATAAAAGAGCAGCTGTACCATTAAAGTTTTGAGTCATACTTCACCCTTAATTGAGTGTGAAGTATCTCACAAGTATCTGTCTCTTACTGGGGGGGATCTACTACAAGGGATTGCTATGCTCTTCATACTCCCTTGGATAATCACTAAGCTCTTGTAAGAGCTTGTTCCCGCTTCACTCTCTGGGGAAAGAGAGGGTCACCCATGGGAACCTGGAGCCTTGTCGTAGGTCCAGGGTGGGTAGAAGACGGCAAGACCCCAACCAAGCTACGGCAGTTTGTGGGGCCTGAGGTTATTATGGTGTCTAGTGGAGGGCTTGGAGCCCTTGGGAACATCCACCACTGTTGTTTTTTGTTTTTTTTGTCTTTTTATAATTGATCAGTACCTGTGAGTCTCAGCGTCAGCCGTGGCGTCCTTTTCTGGACTTCGGTTGCCTGCTTTGAAGGACACTTGTGTGGCTTTATCCTCTATCTTCATCTATTACATTAAGGGAGATACCTTCTTTGATCCTCATAAGGGAAATAACACTGCCAGTTCTTTCACGGTTAACCTGCTGTTTTTAACGAGCATTGCAAGCATCAAAAATCCTATACAAGATCTAACCCTGTAAGTGCTTCAACAAATGTTACTTCTGTGAAATCATGTATATGAAGACTTGATTATTTTACAGTGTCATATGAATACATGAATGTTTATACGATATGTATTGTCTACATGATTTTATGATCATGTTTCTTTGTTGACAGAGCACTGTTAAAGAACCACCCCTGAAGAAGAAGAAAATTGTATCTTCGAAACATGTTGAGTTTCAGGTTCTAGAACATGCATGGTTGTATATCTTGTCATTTACTGCTGCTTGCGGATTTTTAATCACTATTCTTATCACTATTTTTTGTATTTAATAAACTTTACTTAAACATTCAATATTGTTACAATTTCTGTGCCTAAAAAGTCCCAACTAGGGGAATCCCCCCAATTTTTTCACAGATAATACTAGGTTGCCTTTTTGCGGCCTCTGCAGCTTATGTATTTATTTGCAAATGTGTGCAAACAAAACCGCTATTTTCAATGTGAACTTTTAGATTGGAAAATCCAGTTTGTTGCAGGCTGGCTGGTAAGTTAAGCTGAAAACTTTTCTTTGTTGTTGTTTGACATTGGTCACATTTCATAATTTTATTCGCCCTTTCCATGAATTGAAAACTGCTCAGGATCAGGTCAAATTCATGGTCAAAGCTTGCCCCCACTGGTGAGCCTTGTATCCTTTTTTTAATGATAAACAAATTAATTAGCTGTAAACATCGAGTCTTAGAGCCGGTTCACACTACTCCGACTTGGGACGCGACTTGTGTGCCCTCAAGTCGCCCCAAGTCTCTTGTCATTACAAATTCAATGTAAATGAATGAGAGCCGTCTTAATATGCACTACTGAAGTCGCTCCGACTTCAGAAAAGGTTCCTGTACTACTTCAAGGCGACCTCTATCCGACTTGTGCACAGAGACTTCAATGGCAGTCGCCTCTAAGTCGGATCCTTATCTATTTTCAAGCGACTGTGATCAGACTTTCCAGGAGGAAGAAAAAGATTACCCAGGCATTCCCCACAGACAAAGTCGCCTATCATTTAAGTCTCTTCAAAGTCTCTTCAAAGTCACTTCAAAGTCTCTTCAAAGTCGTGCTAAAGTCGGCGCTAAAAAGTCGCTCCTTCATGGGGCAACTTTGAGTCGAAGTAGTGTGAACTGGCTCTTAAACTGAATTGAAGTTTTGCTTTTGCTGAAGAAGAGCTTTTTATATTTAATTTTTTTGAAAGCCAGCAGAGTCCTAAATGATTATAGTGATCGCAAATATCTTGAATATTACAACACACATGCTCTTACACACACATATATAACATTTTCTTTGAAAAATGTAAAACACTTTTGCATAAACAGAACTGAGAATGTTTCCTACTATGCGTGGTTCATTATTCCAGTTAAATAAGTTCAGAATTCACACTAATTCTAATTATAAATTATGCTTTCATGGTAATATCATGAAGCACTCCATCACCAATTCAAGTGTCCATTTATTCCAGATAACTCAAGTGATTAAAATAACAAATCTGAAAAGGGTTATTAGTGACATGGAAAAGTGAATCCACAAAGTAGTTAAAAAAAAAAAAATCTGCACAGGCATCTGCATATTAAATAGGTCAATGTGGACTTAATTTTTTTTTTTTTTTTAAATATGAATGCATCAAACCTGACTGCATGTATTGGATGTAAATGTAAAACATCTGTGATTATATTTATGTCAATCACTTTCTGCAATATACAAATAGCACTAATGCCCTGTTTGAAAGTGTAATCAATGAGGATACCACAGGACCACATTCTGAAAATCTTCTATTTTGTGGTTTCTCTGTCTATAAGTGTACTGGGTGGTTTGGGGCTGAGCATATCATTCTTGGTCTCATGTGTATTTAAAATAAAAATATATCTCCAGCCAAAGTTTTTTTTTTTCAAGATAGGTTAAGTAAGTGTTAAATCCCCTGTTAAGCTGTATGTGGTACCATTTGGGGGATCTTCCTTTACTTCCTGTACTAGAGACATGGTTACATAGTTAGTCAGGATGAAAAAAGACAAAGGTCTATCTGGCTCAACCAATAAAAAACAAAAAACAGTAAAGAAAACACATTGTCACGGAAACTCTTTTTCCAACTTAGCATTTCTTCTACGCACTTTGGGTCTGTAACCCAAACACCTTACATCACCACAAATGTCTTAAAAAAAATTTCCTTTATTGAATATACAATTGTATCCGCAATAAATTGCAACCATTTATTTTACAAACAACTGTGTATCCTTCACTTGCCCGTAAAAGTCCCACCCTCTTGGCCTGAGAAACCAACCAACACCCCACACCAGATTTTAAGGGACGGTGGCAAAACACAACTAAAAACTCTCCAGAGATCAACCCAAATAACTTCTCCATAGACCATTGGATGGATAACACATCCACTCTTCTCACGATCTCTAGAAAGCAAAACAAAGAAATTTCTCTTTATACCTTATAAGGTCGCTCAGCAGGACCTTAACATATATCCATTATAAGCAAGCTAGGAGACCCACACTTTTCCACCTTCCAAGGCATAGAGCCTATTGGAGGAAAGGGAAATCGAACCTCCATCGCCAAACCCTCTATTGTTACATCAATAGTCGACTTAAAGGAAAAAAATCCCTAATTGACAAACATGGAGGACAAACAGGACGGAGACCTAATGGGAACGGAATGGGAAAATTTAATGTCAGCTATTCAGAAAAGTTTTCAAGGCAACGAACAACAAGACTCAGACATTACATCATTATTTAACAATCTCAAAAAACACCTTGAGAGAAAAGCGGCCCTACATTGGCACATAAGATCTTTTGAAAGATATATAACAGAGGAAATTAACCCTGCTGGCTTAAGAATACAAATTTTCCCAACTATGGATAATATCACAAACCAAATGAAAAAAGACTGGGAAAATGTTTTAAACGAGTGCTCAAAGAATCTAATGATACTACTTAGAGAAGAATACCTACGCCAAATCAAAAGCCTGGAAAACAACATCAAACTCATCTACGAGAAACTAACAAAACTAAAAAAGATTGCCCTCTACAGCGAACAAGAAAGAAAACTTAAACAACATCTAGAGGAGTATAGCAAGGAAATACTAAAAAAGAAAGAGCAAAAATACTGGAGGGACAGAAATGCATTCAGCCAAAATAGAGCCTACAAATGGTCAAACTCCAGACCAAACAGAAGAACAAACTACAGACAACCTAAAAACGCAGGACAACAATACTCTTCAGACTCCTCCTCCTACGCATCAGGAACGGAACAAAGAATGGCAAGAAGAAGGGACGTACAGATCCCCCCACACAACTATGAAACTGAAGACAGAGAAGAAGAACTTTACACCCTTGAACCTAGCTCAACAAATGAAGGAGAAACATCAGTACCTCAAAAAAATCATCAAATGTTCACGAGATCATACAAGCCCAAGGAAAACCCCCCGAAAAAACAAAAAGGTTTTTTAGGGCAAACAGACCCGAAAACCCAGACGAAAACACAAAAACAGACAAAACCATAGAGATGGAAGGCACAACCATTATAAACCTATCTTCACATACGCTAACCAAAGACCAAATAGAAGTATTAAAATTAGGCTTATCTTTTTGCCCGAACAAAACATCAGATACTTTCGAAATCATAAAGGATATCAACTTATTCGCCAGAAAATTGCTCTTTAAAACGATGTACCAAAAAACCCCAACGATAGAAAAACCATCCAATCTGACAGCAGCCGAACTAAGAGCAATCAGAGATCTGAACCTACTCCTGGAAGAAGGAGGTCTGGAGGACTGGCCAGATGAAGACACCCAACCAGAAGGAGATGAAGACGAAGAAGAGGACCAGACTACACAAGAAAAAACAATACCAGAATTTAAAAAGAGATCCCAAAAATTTCCTCCACTGAACCTAAATCCGGCGATTGCCCTTTTTGTTCGCGAAACAACCAAAGACATAGAAAAACTAAAAATCAAAAAAGATCACAAGACAAACAACCTCACTAGAAGACAAAAGTCAGCCATTAAAGAACTACAGAACCTTGAAGGCATCACAATAAAACCAGCCGATAAAGGGGGTAATATTGTACTTATGAGTAATGAAAAATATAAACAAATGTGTCTAAACATCTTAAACAACCCCGTTTGTTACAAACAAATATCGCCAGTAATGATCAACTCCTTCAAAGAAGACTTCTATCAAAGATTAGACAACGCCCTACAAGAAGGGGCAATCACGCAAACACTCTGGACCTTTATGAAAACCAAGCATCCTAGAATACCCACCTTTTATGCACTTCCAAAGGTGCATAAAAACAAACGAAACCCACCTGGAAGACCCATTATCTCAGGAAACGGCAACATCACGGAAGCCACAAGTCAGGTCATTGACGCACACCTCAGACCATATGTTACAACATTACCCTCGTACATCAAAGACACTGTACACCTCCTACAAACATTAGAAGGCATAATCATACCAAAAAATGCCATCCTAATTACGGTGGATGTGGAATCTCTATACAGTAATATTCCCCACAAAAAAGGTATAGAAATCATCAAAAAAACACTAAGCCAAGGAAGCAATACTGATTTGAAGTTCAACAATTTTATTATTCAAATGCTAGAATATATTCTTCACCACAACTTTTTTACTTTCGATGGGGCCTATTATCTACAAACGTGTGGCGTAGCGATGGGCACAAGTTGTGCCCCATCCTACGCCAACATATACCTAGGAGCTTGGGAACGAGATTTTCTAACCAAGGAGGAAAACAGCCTATATACCGACCATATCACACTATGGCAACGATATATAGACGATATATTGATTGTATGGGACGGACCAGAAGAGCTAATTGAGGGATGCCTAAAGGCAATGAATACAAATAACTACAATATGTTCCTCACACTCAACTACAGCAACCATAAAGTCCCTTTCCTGGATACCTGGATCATAAAAGACGAAGAAGGTGCGATACGAACAACTTTATACAGAAAAGAGACAGCAGGAAACACGATTTTACATGCCACCAGTTTTCACCCGACCCCCCTTAAGAAAGCCATCCCGTACAGTCAATATCTACGACTGAAACGAAATTGTAACCTAGACAAAGACTTCCAAGATGAAGCAAGACTCCTGACAAACAGACTACTCCAAAGAGGCTACACAAAAACCACACTCAAAAAAGCTTACAACAAAGCGAACCAACAAGAAAGACAACATATCTTATTCCCAAACAAACAACCAGGGGGAAAAAAACATAAAGACAAAGAAAAAGAACAAAAAGACAACACACGGATTATACTAAGATATACCAACGAACACCCCTCCATAAAAAACATTCTTCAAAAGCACTGGCCTATTCTAAAAGAGGACCCAAAAATAAAACATCTGGTTTCCGACAATCCATCTATAACATACCGCAAAGCAGGTTCCTTACAACAAAACCTCATACACAGTGAATTTAAAGAAAACATCAGAAAAGACCCCTGCAAAACCAAAGGAACATACCCTTGTGGATCCTGTGCTCAATGCAATGTCATTAAAAAATGCGTGGAAACTACACTACCAAATGGGGAAAAATTCATACCGAAACATTTTGCAAACTGCAAGACCAAGGGAGTAATTTATCTGATGAGATGCGAATGCGGAGCATACTACGTTGGGAAAACCAAACAAGAAATGGGAAAAAGAATTGGAAAACATGTAAATAACATGGAACTATGCAATCCTGACCTCCCACTAGGAAGACACGTAGCGTACCAACATGGCTACAAAATGCCCAAAATAAACTTTATAGCTCTAGACAGAATCCACATCCCACGTAGAGGGGGAGATTGGAACAAACGCCTCCTCCAAATAGAACTACGGTGGATACAACGTCTAAAAGCCACCATACCCCCAGGCCTAAACGAGATAGCAAGCTATCGCCCCTTTTTAGAAGGCTTTGTATCAGGAAAAACTGACTAAAACAAAAAAACAAAAAACCACCCCCCACAAACCCCCCCCCCAAAAAATATAAATTAGACACAAATCTACCCATGTATATAAAAAATCTATTTTAAAAAACTGACAAAATACACACCCCATCCCCTAATCCCCCTCCCCTTTCCCCCCCCCTTCCCTTTCCACATGACCTCCAAACCCCCTGCCCTTTGTTCTCCAGGGTACAATGAGTTCCCCCCCTTTTTTCCTTTCTTTTTACTTCTGCTGTTAAAACAAAAGATTATATGATCACATAAATAAATTTATACCTTGTATTGTTTACTGTATATTTTATATTTTCATAATATATTTTCGATATAATTGATTGACCTCTGATGATTTTTCTCAACTATGAAGAACGCACCCGGCACGGAAAGCCCCTGGGCAAGCCAGGGGTTAAACTAGGCACCTTGGAATATACCATCTTCCAAAAGACTCCCCTCTCCCGGGATCTTGGTTCCTTCCTCCCGTGTCGGCGGCCAATAATGTGCGATCAGTCTCCCGATGCGCACGCACCCCGCTGGCGCGTGTGCACAACAGGGCTATGACGTCACTCGCACAAGAAGCCTGGTACGTGCGGCGCACAATGCGCACGCGCAACTGGCTTTAAAAAGGCCGGGGAATCAGCGTCTCCTCACATCACCCTCACACCGAGGGAATGAGGAGACAGAGCGGACGCAACCTGCAGCAAAAGCAAAAACAACTGTAAGTGTTACCCTTCATTGCCTAAACCATCACTTCCCAATAAAAGCACTACATTTGGCTTTACTTGCCTGTGTTTTTTCCGAACTTTAACAAAACTAGCCACATGTATTCCAGCTTTTAAACACCGCACAGTACCCAAACACAAGCGGACTTTGAGGACAGTTGCACCCGTGCAAAAATACCTTTTAAATTACCGTGAGCTGTCCAGAAACCGTGAGCTTACAATATACCCTGTAAGTAATGCAAATTATTTCCTTTCACATACACTTTCAAAATTTTGGGATACCAATACCTTGTATATATATTATACACCAACAGATTGGTCACTATATAAGGACGTCCAGAGAAAAATATATATTTTCTATATATATATATGTATTATTTGCCGACAATCTCATCTGCCAACCCAGATACAAACAGACCAACCAATATCTAGTAAGTCGATGCCACCGATAATGTCAGTTTTTTCTTAAAATCCTTTCATTTTAATATCTCCTGACATTTACCACTCACCACACCTGCAGGTTGCTCACCTTTGATTCTCGCTGCGGATCTTCTAAGCTCTGAACAAAAATCACCAAAACAGGTCAAATGTATGTACTTTAAAATGTTTTCTTTCATTACTAATTCCATACATAACATACATTGATGATAATTAAACCCGTCACTATCTCTACAGACTTGGTGACAAAAAACCCTTGACAAAGGCTACTCTGTTAGCCGAAACGCGTCGGGTCAACCTTTTTGATGAACTCTCTGTGAAGCATCCAAGCAACCCAGCCTGGAGAAACAGAGTTTCTTTCATCAAAATAAAGTCACATATATTGCACCATTGTCACGGAAACTCTTTTTCCAACTTAGCATTTCTTCTACGCACTTTGGGTCTGTAACCCTTACATCACCACAAATGTCTTAAAAAAAATTTCCTTTATTGAATATACAATTGTATCCGCAATAAATTGCAACCATTTATTTTACAAACAACTGTGTATCCTTCACTTGCCCGTAAAAGTCCCACCCTCTTGGCCTGAGAAACCAACCAACACCTCACACCAGTAAAGAAAACACAACCATACAATCCCATATACATAATCCTATACCCGCAGTTGATCCAAAGGAAGGCAAAAAACCCCAGCAAAGAATATTCCAATTTGCTACAGCAGGGGAAAAAATACCTTCATGTTCCCCCCAAGAGGCAATCAGATATTCCCTGGATCAACTTTACCTATAAATATTAGTACCAGACATGGGAGTAAGTCACACATGTGCAAGTCACAAGCAAGTCTCAAGTCTTAACCTTCAAGTCTCAAGCAAGTCCCAAGTTACTGTGGCGAAAAGCAAGCAAGCCAAGTTGAGTCCCTGCTAGAAGTCAAGCAAGTAGACCCCTTCCTCCTTGTACAACTTGAATTACTCCCCTTTGTTTCTGAAACTCACCAGGGAGTTGGCTGGGTGGTCTAAACTCCCACTCTCCCTTTTTGGGAGGTGTCACCTTTATAAAATGGTCTCCTTCCCAAAATTGTTATATGTCATCCAGACCCTGCCCCTACTAATCAAACACAGAGATCTGCTCATGTTTAAAAAAAGCTCTTAAGGTATTATTATGGTCCTCAAAGAAACCCCGCATTGCATTGCATAAACTATATCCTCCCCGACTCAGAGGTGGCATGAATCTTCCTGATCTCAGATTGTACAACCTGTGTAGCCTGGTAAGGGTAGGCCTTGACTGGATACATGACACCTCTACGGTCTCCAATTTCCTACTGGAATCACAAGTGGCTTACCCCTACAGTCTTGGTGCTATTTTACATTGCAAACTAGGGGAATTACGCCTACACCTACGTCAACATATCCTGCTCAGGGACACGGGAGCAGCATGGAAAGCACTACGCCAAAACCTGGGCCTCCCTAAACACTTATCCCGGCACCTACACATTGGTGGACATCCTGCTCTCTTTCATCTCAATTTGGAATGGATCTACTCACTATGGGCATCCAAGGGACTACACTCACTGTCTCAACTTTATGACCCTGTCTCTGGATTCCCGCTCTCCTTGACTTCTCTCCAAGCCACATATGGAATACCCCCGATACACTTCCTCTATGTACACCAACTACATGCCTTTGTACACTCCCTGTGTTCTAGGTCAACTGCACGCTTCACCCCTGACCCACTGGATTCTCTAAATCTAAAACCCCCCTTGAAAATCTCACAGCTCTATCGCCCACTTCAACTCGAACTGGAATCTAGATCTAAAGACTTCAACACCTCCTCCTGGGATAAGGCACTCTCGACCTCAGACACAAAGCCTCTCCTGCTAGAAGGATTCAACGCCACCTGTAAGTACATCTGTAATGCCTTCTGGAGAGAGCAGCAACTTAATATTTTACACCACGCATACGCCCCTTTCTCTTCTTCACGGCTGGACTCCCCATATCAAGCCTGTTCCTGGTGCCTGTCTGCTCGTCCTACTCTTCTACACAAGTTGTGGTCCTGCCCCCACATATCGAAGTTCTGGGACCAAGTAGAACTGTTGGCCCTCCGGGTCACCACCCTTCAACCCACCAAAGATCCTTTTCCCCTTTTATTTGGACACTTGCCTGGGGCGCCCAACCCGGCCTCAGGGTACTACTTCAAGCGCAGATCTAAGGTTTTACGAACTCACAAACCCTGGCTTGTCACTTGTTTTATGGTCGCCAGAAGAGTCATCCTACGCCATTGGGTGTCCTCCACACCACCCAAGGTTAGGGAAGTCAAATCAGACCTTGATGCTCTATTACAGAAGGAACAATTGGATCTGTCCATTCACAAAGCTAATGCTGCCCTTTTCTGGAGGAAATGGAATGCCTACGCGGAACTCTTCTATACGCATCTCCCCCGTAGCCCAAATGACTCAGACACCACTTCCTTATTTTGGAGACCCCCCCTCCCATGTATTGCTTGACTGGTTATATACTCCATGCATATGTGATTGACACATGATATGTTGAAGTGCTTTATGTCCTTAGCTTGCATATAAGGTTACTCTCACTTATTTCTCCACTTTTGCTCACTCGGATTTCTCTTCTCCTCTTCCCTACCCCTCCCCCTTCCCCCCCTCCATTACTCCCCCCTTTATGGCTCCTCTAACTCTATCACTACTCTTCAAGTGCCTTAATTGACGTATGCCCTAGTCCCCTTGTTCTGGGGGCATGTTTAACCTGACGTCCCTTATCCATAAGATGCCTTCTGCATCAAGAAAATAGCCACCCCCACCCTTCCCTCCCACCTCCCCCCCTATGGTTTGATTTGTTCTTATTTTATTAAATAGTGCTCCTGTGGGTAATGCACACTGTGGAATGTTAACGCTTGTTATATCTACTGTTCTGAGTTCCCTGCATCTGCACGATGCTCTGAACCTTGCTGTAAAATTTTGAAATGCAAATAAAAACTTCTTTAAAAAAAAAAAAAGAAGTCAAGCAAGTCAAGTCAAGTCATTTATTTTGGTCAAGTTACAAATCAAGTCAAAATACTGATCTACCTGGAGGCGCAGGCTTGTCAGCCTGTGCCTTTGGATCTTCTGATGTTGCTCCCTGCTAGGGAATGGAGAGCAGTGCTGTGTCCTACATTGTCCCATTCCTTGCGGCTGTGGGATATAGCATGTAGAGTATACCCTCTTAGGTCCCCCCACACACCAGTAGCCCCCCTCTTCAATAATCCCCACTTTGCACCAGGGCTTCAAATTTCTCAATTCAGGTGGTGGATTGACAAAGGCCTCTATAGAATAGGTCATTTTCTAGATCATAGAGGGGTGTGAACTCTCACCTACTTTAGGGAAACAATGAAGATGCCCCCTGGGGAATCCTATCGCCTCCTCCAAATAACCCACTTCCTTTGGACCCTTAAGAATGATCAGACAGACATCACGACTAGAACATGTATGAAAACAGATGTATGGGGGGGGGGGTCTGGGTTATGGGGAGGAATCACGGAATTGTATAGCTTATTCACTAATCCGGCCACTAAGCCTTCAACTGACATGGGAGACTGACTTGGGGGAATCCATTGAGGAGGAGGAGTGGGACAGGTGGTCAACCATGGTGCACAGGGGTATACTTAACACCACTTTGGTGGAAGCAAACTATAAGGTGCTGTCTCGGTGGTACCTGGTGCTGACGAGACTAGCCAAATTGTTTCCAGGAACTTCCCCCCTGTTTTTCAGACAATGTGGGCAGAATGGGGATTGTTAAACAGCCAGTCCTAAAAATCAGAACACACTGAGGTGTTTTAAGTAACTGTGGTGTCAGAAACATAACAGGCACATTAATTTTGCTTTAATACATCTTGAGAAAATGCAAATATTTAATAACTTAAAAAAGTAAAGTCATTTCAAGTCATATGTCTCAAGTCAAAGTTAAGTCTCAAGTCATGAATTCCAAGTCAAAGTCAAGTCGAGTCTTTTATTAATTTTAGTCAAGCAAGTCTCAAGTCCTCAAACTGGTGACTTAAGTCTAACTTAAGTCAAGTCATGTGACTCAAGTCCCCCACCTCTGATTAGTACCCACTTATATTATGTACATCTAGTAAAAAATCAAGTCCTTTTTTAAAGCAATCTATTGAGCTAGCCAGAACCACCTCTGAAGGGAGTCTATTCCACATTTTTACAGCTCTTACGGTGAAGAAACCTTTCTGTATTTGGAGACGAAATCTGTTTTCCTCTAGATGCAAAGATTGCCCATTGTCCTCTGTGTTGACCTTAAAGTGAATAACTCAACACTAAGTTCACTATTTGGACCCCTTATGTATTTATACATGTTGATCATATTCCCCCTTAATCTCCTCTTTTCAAGAGAGAATAAATTCAGTTTCTCTAACCTTTCCTCATAGTTGAGCTCCTCCATGTCTCTTATTAGTCTGGTCGACCTTCTCTGCACTTTCCCTATTTCCCCGATATCCTTTTTGAGAACTGGTGCCCAAAACTGAACTACATATCCCAGATGAGGTCTTACTAATGATTTTTACAGGGGCAAAATGATATCACACTCTCTGGAGTCCATGCCTCTGTTAATACAAGAAAGGAATTTTCTTGCTTTGGAAACAGCAGCTTGGCATCGCATGCTATTATTAAGCTTAGGATCTACCAGAACACCCAGATCTTTCTCTGCTATGGATTCCCCAAGTTCTACTCCCCCTAGTATGTATGAAGCATGCATATTCTTAGCCCCCAAGTGCATATATATATTAACAATAAACCTCATTTGCCACATAGTTGACCAATGAAACAGTGCATTGAGGTCAGCTTGTAAGTGGGAAACATCCTGTAAATTATTCAACTGCAAAGCTTGGTGTCACCTGCAAAGAGTGAAATGGTACTTTTAATCCCAGACCCTATATCATTTATAAGGATATTCAAAAGTAAGGGTCCCTACACTGAACCTTGGGGTACACCACTCATAACCTTAGACCATTCAGAGTAAGAATCATTAACCACTATTCCCTGAATTCTATCTTTAACCACTTCAGCCCTGGAAGATTTTGCTGCTCAATGACCAGGCCACTTTTTTCAACTTGACACTACTCTAACTGACAATTAAGCGGTCATGCAATGCTGTACCTAAACAATATTTACGTCCTTTTTTTCCCACAAACAGAGCTTTCTTTTGGTGGTATTTGATCACCTCTGCGCTTTTTAATTTTTGCGATAAATTGACATTTTCTACTTTGACTGGTAAAAAATATCCAATATATTCAAAGAGGAAATTGTGGTAGATAGACAGGTAGCCGAAAATTTGCAAAAGGAAATGCAGATAATGGCTGCAGATAAGGGTCATTGTCAACAGAATTGATATTTAGTTATTTTCTTTTTCTATTTAATGTACAGTAAATAACCTTTATCCCCATACTTTAAAAATGTTTTAACACTTTAAATATATTTAAATAGAAGGAAATAGATTATAACATTGCATAATACCAGATACATGCAAAACCAAACAGCACAAATCGAACAGGTTGTATACATAATAAGGATTATATGAAATTGTCCTGCACAAGGTACCTTAGTCTAAATAATATTTGGTAAAATATTTGTTCAGTTATTACAGGCTTACATGTCCAAATTCAGAGTACTATTTCTGAGAAGAACAGTTAATCTCTGATCATTGTATAATTTTTCACAAACAAGAACAACAGAAACAATTGTAAAATACATTCCCAGAACAGCTACACAGCCAGCTTGTTGACTGGAGGATGAACAATATTTGAAAGTGATTTTTGTATGCTAACATCTTTTTCTGCTCTCTGCCTCTCACAGTAACCTCCCATGGAGACATGAGGAGCATTATGCTATGTTTACATAGGAGATTCCTTGGTTCGATTATTTAAATTTTGTGTAGTAGTCATGTTGTGATATCATATACTGTATAACCACTCAATGGTGTTGCAAGAGAAAATGTAACTGCAACTTCTTGTCCCGTTAAAACTAGTTTGTTGAAGGAAGCCACTGTATCTTGTATTTTTACATATTAGAAGGGTTAGAATTTTTGTCAGGTTTCTATTGTTGTCTCCCATCACCCCTTTACCCCTTCAGTCAGTGCTGTCACATGCAGTCTTGGAGATTTTTAATCCCCTGTGTAAGTTGCAATTAAAGTTTACATAGGACTTCCTTTTTTCTATGCAAGGGAAATGAAGGTGAGTATGTGCATTGTTTCTGGAATGTCTGCAATACCTGAAATTTCTTTGGTAATAGAGATAGGGAAGCTAAAAGTGTGGGACTTAGCACTGTTTTCAGTGGAGTGTCATGGACCATCTGTGTCACCGGTTGTAGGTTTGTGCTCCTACAAGAAACAAATTCCAAGAAACATCTGTTTTCCTTGGGAACCATTTTAACTGGGTATTAGGTTTTCTGCATAAAAGGTTCAGGTCATAGGTCTCAAATGTGTCTCACTAGCCACAAAATATCTTGCAGACACAAGATTCAATTCTGATATTAATTTATCTGGCAGAAACTCAGTTCACAGATAAAGCAATGGTTAGGTCAAAAAGTCATAGTGGGGATGCAGGCAAAACGAAAGTTCAATCCTAGAAGAGAAGCAGTTCGAAACACAAGAGAGACATGCTATGGTCTCCTCCATTTTTTGTCCTCTTGCTGTCTAAGTTCTTTTGTTTATTTGGAATATTGCATACTACTTTAAAAGAATAAAACTCAATTTACATTTTGTTTTATTACTTCATAGCTGGAAGGATAACAAATATTCAACTCCAGATCATTAGCCTATTCGTTTTTTCTAAGCCTAGGATTTCTTCTTAGACTGAATCAATAATTTAGACCCATACACAAATCACAACCTCAGGGAATCTAACAGGAAAGGTAATACATTTTTTTCAAGCTGGTTATTGTATAACATTAAAGTCATGCTATAGTTGAAAAATCCTCACACTGAATTGTAGATGAATTTGCTTTGGATTTTTTTTTTTATAATACAGATAACTCCAAAGCCTCCTTTAGGCACTGTCTGTTTATTTAGAATGCCAGACAATAACTGTTCTGGCTTTTTAGAAATCACTTCCGTCTGCTACTCATCTGTAATTGTTATTTAGTCACATAAATCCATAAATATAGAAAATAAAAGCAAGTGTGACACTGCTAGCTATGGGCTGTTTTATGTAGCGGTAACTTATTCCACAGGGCTTAACTGGCTACATTTCACTATCTTTGCCCCAGTGGAGTTTATAAACTGTAATGGTTTTGAGTCAATTTATTTTATTTGAATTTCTTTTTCTCTTTATTTTTTAACCCTTTTATGACCAAGGGTTATTCATGCCATATGACCAAGCCAAATTTAGCAGCATTATTATGCATTGGTTAACTTATAAAAAAAAAACCCTATCACTATTATGAAAAACAAAATCAATATGCATATCAAAGTAGGATATTTTTTTCATACACTTTTTTAAAATATATATATATATATATTTTTAATTTAATAACTGTTTATGAATATTTCCATATTAAACAGGGGGCATTGCAGATGTCACTGCAACCTAAAGGTGGTAGAGATCATTTGCAAATTGAATGCTTTTATCTTTTAGTAGACATCAGCCTGCTAAGGATCACTATGTCATAGCTGACATAATGGTCACATGATTGGGAATCACTCTAATTGATTCACTGTCATCAGTAAGGACCTAAACTGTCAATGATACCTGGGATTAAGAGCCATCAGCTGTGAAAAGTGTCAGATGCTGGCTCTCAATGTGGGTCATGAACGTGAGTGCTGAAGAATGTTTATATACAGATTATGGATGGGAATAGACAAAACTGAGGTTTTCTTTGTTTCTATTTACAGTGTATATGATGTTAATCTAGTTTGTTTAGTTATTCCTTTTTTATAAACCATTCAATGCAGGATATACACATGACACATCATTTACAAAGCATTATGGTTGTTCTAAACAGCAAGCACAGCATAAGATAAAGCCAATCTGAATAAAGTGCTTATTCTGTCAAAAGCAAACTTGTCTTTTGCTTTGGGGGTGGTAAGTAGTATGTTGGAATATTTATCTTGGGATATATTGTTTTTGTTTTAATTTTGATAGGCCTATGTTTAAGTTTGGGGTGCACAACCTGCAGCATTCAATTGGTTCTTACCAGCTGTATTTAAATCTGCAAGTGCAAGTGCAGTGTGCATCTAAACCACCTGAAATTATGTCATTTCAGTTCAACACATTCCCCTGTCCCCATAGTGAAAGTAAAAGTTAGGCATAAATCCATTGGGAATATGTTCCATAATTCCCTAATTACAAATGACCTGGAACTGGCTTGTTTTACACAACTCTAATATCTGTGTGATAGGCTCTGAATGTTTGTACAAAAACACCTGCCTGTGCCTTGTGTCTCTACAATATTGCCTAGTCTTTCTTATCCCACCACTGGGCAATGTTTACATTGCTTTATTCTCTGCTATTAAATGAAAACACATGCCAGTGCCCAGGGTCTATAGTGTATTGCCATCTAGTCTTGCATTATAACTTCCCTGTCTATGGCCAATTTTTACACAGCTGAGCTGTATCTTCTTTGGTTTGACATTCTTAATTCTTGATGGAAAACACCTACCTAATCCTTATGTCTCTAGTACATTTTGAGCAATTCTCTCATTATTAAAAATATTCTGCTGCAGGCAATTTTTTACACTTCTCTAGTATCTGCTTTTATATACTGTTCTATAGCACCAAGTACAGCTGTAAAACATTCCCCAAACCCGTAATTTAAAGAATTTGCGTTTTTTTTTTCACATTACCACCCAATCCATTTGAAAAGTACTTTCTCACCTCTATACTTTTTTTTTTATTTGGCAGTGCCCATTATTTCATGATTTTTATCATAATAGCTTGCCTAGCTCTGAAAATGGACATAACTAAAAAGATTCACTCCCCCCCCCCTTCTTTCATAGACTTCAATGGGATTCACAGCTAAATGTGTGCTCTCCGAATCTCAGAGAGATTCTCAAAGATTCAGCGAACCTCAGGCAAATTGAACCTGGCCATGCTGACTCATCACTAATCATCATATGCTCATCAGCATTGAATTGCTAAAGGGGAGTGACTATAAATCCTCATGCACACTGAGTGTTCAGCCTCAGTATAAGAAGCTCCAGTGTTTAGTTGCAGCTGGAAGGCTCAGACAAGCAGTCCACCCTTGCTGCTGGCAGCCTGTCAAACTCTATAATAGTCTGACGGCTGCTGAGCCTGGATTTGGCTGGGTGGAGCACTCAATGGTGCTTCTGTTTAGGGCAGTACATGCCAGGGATTAATGCCCAGACAGCAGACGGTTTAGATTTTGGGCATTTGTCCTTGGGCACATACAGCCCTAAACGTACATACCGCTAGGTGCAATACCCAGCCCCGTACAGCCACAGAAGCTGTCAGACTCTCATAGATTTTGACAGGCTGCCGACAGAAAGGCTAGACAGTGTGCCTGTGCCCTCCAGCCAGAACTAAATTCTGGAGCTAAACACCCAGTGTGCAAGATGCCTAATATATCAGCCACTGTTGCTGTTTTTGCTTTCCATATACGATAACACACAGCTGCACACGAACATGCTTGAACACATGTAGTGACTAGTTAGATAATACAATACATATTAATGTTTATGTATACTGGCAATCTATCCATATTATAAATTTTGATCATCATTGTCCTCTACACCAATAATTAGCTATAAAAGTCTCCGCCTTAATCTTTAGAATAACTGTAATTATAAACTTTAGCTTTAAAATATACTCCCATCCCCAAAGAAGTAGTTTTAAGCAAACAACAATTATATCTGATTAGATCATTAAGAACACATTAAAGCATAATATGCTATTATTAGAGCTGCAAACATTTGTATTCAGCTGAAAAATGTTTTGTAATTTTTATGTCTAGTACATATTCAGTAAATTGTGTTTAAAGAAAGGGCAGCATTGTTAGACAAAATACTTTGCCACATTCTTATGTTATTTGTTATTTATTGCTTTATTTTTCTGATTATCACAATTATAAAGAAATATTCAATTCACACCAGTGATTGCATAAAAAAAATTAAATTCCTTTGTTGATTAAAGCCAGAATGTATTAAAACAAGTGAAAGGCAATTTCAAGCAATGAGTGAAAAACATAGCTAATGATAACCAGCAATTACTAAAGTTTTGTTAAAAACTGTTCATTTACTGATTTAAAAGCAGATGAAAATTATACCACCAATGTTCCATTGTTAATTTTTTATTTACAGTTTTCCTCGTTTTGACACTAGGAGACTCTCCTTTAAAATTTTTACCGCACTATGTGAAAGCATTTGATAAATATTAATGTCAACTTTGCTTTGCCTTCTATGTTATACTGAATAAAGTCACTTGCCAGACAAAGAAAAATGTTTTAATAAAAAAAGCTTTTGACAAGTGTTGTTTTTTCAAATATTTTCAGGTTCTTACAATGTTGTGAGCACATATGAAAAATCCAGTTCTTGATATATTCTCATTATTGAACACAATGCTGGTCAAAGACCACATTACACTCCGGCATTCTCTTGCCTGTATTTCCTGTCAGTATAAATTAGGCTCTGTGTGTACTTTGTAACTCTGACAGTATAAATGTCTTTAGGCAGCTCTTACAGCTGCTGGACTGGAGCTCTTTAAATCCTATGTGAAGTTGAAGGCAGAATATAATGATTTATACCTTAGAGCCAAGTAGACCATAATGGATCGCTAGAGGGAACTTGTCCCAGGCAAATGTAAAAAAAAAGAAAAACCTCTACTTCTGACTCTACCTACAATTCTATCTATCTTTCAATTCTATCTATCTATCTATCTATCTATCTATCTATCTATCTATCTATCTATCTATCTATCTATCTATCTATCTATCTATCTATCTATCTATCTATCTATCTATCTATCTATCTATCTATCTATCTATCTATCTATCTATCTATCTATCTATCTATCTATCTATCTATCTATCTATCTATCTATCTATCTATCTATCTATCTATCTATCTATCTATCTATCTATCTATCTATCTATCTATCTATCTATCTATCTATCTATCTATCTATCTATCTATCTATCTATCTATCTATCTATCTATCTATCTATCTATCTATCTATCTATCTATCTATCTATCTATCTATCTATCTATCTATCTATCTATCTATCTATCTATCTATCTATCTATCTATCTATCTATCTATCTATCTATCTATCTATCTATCTATCTATCTATCTATCTATCTATCTATCTATCTATCTATCTATCTATCTATCTATCTATCTATCTATCTATCTATCTATCTATCTATCTATCTATCTATCTATCTATCTATCTATCTATCTATCTATCTATCTATCTATCTATCTATCTATCTATCTATCTATCTATCTATCTATCTATCTATCTATCTATCTATCTATCTATCTATCTATCTATCTATCTATCTATCTATCTATCTATCTATCTATCTATCTATCTATCTATCTATCTATCTATCTGTCTGTCTGTCTGTCTGTCTGTCTGTCTGTCTGTCTGTCTGTCTGTCTGTCTGTCTATCTATCTATCTATCTATCTATCTATCTATCTATCTATCTGTCTGTCTATCTATCTATCTATCTATCTATCTATCTATCTATCTATCTATCTATCTATCTATCTGTCTATCTATCTGTCTATCTATCTATCTATCTATCTATCTATCTATCTATCTATCTATCTATCTATCTATCTATCTATCTATCTATCTATCTATCTATCTATCTATCTATCTATCTATCTTTTCCACAATTAGAGGCATTTACAGTATGTTAAACATTTATTATTGCAGTTTGTTAAGGTTCTCGTTTGTCCAGGTCACGGTTTGGCAAAAAGTAGTTAGCTACATTGATTCAGACATTATCTGCAATGTTGAAGAATGGGACTGAGTTACCTGTGTGGCTAAAACCTTTGGGACATGTTCTTCACACTATTTGGAAATAAGGAAAGGGCATAGATAAAATCTTTATGTATAACACTACTAGCTATCATTTAATGTAGTTGTGTTAAAACATAATTAAATGTCTTTTATTGTACCTAGCGTAACTACCTAAAGTTGTCTTGATATTAGCCCCTGTAACCCTTTTACACAGCAGCATCCAAACTGTGAGATGGAGGTCCAGCACTACTGGCTAATCAAATGTGCAGAAGTGTACATGTTCACACAAAGGAACGGGGGATTAGTGTGCTGTTGCTGCGTCATTGTTCAATCAGAAACTGGGGATGTGTTCTGGGTCAATTACCTTAAACAGGGGTCTCCACACTTTCTAATCAAAGGGCCAGTTTACTGTCCTTCAGATTTTGGGGGGCTTAACTTGGTGTCAGTGGGAGGAATAGTGTCTAATCATTAGTTGTGGGAGAAATAGCACTACATCATTAGTAGTGGGGGAAATAGTACCTCATTATTAGTAGTGGGGGAAATAGTACCCCATCACTGGTGTCAGTGGGAGGAATAGTGCCCCATCATTGGTGTTAGTGGGAAGAAATAGTGCCCCATCTTTGGTGTCAGTAGGAGGAATAGTAACCTATGGTTGGTGTCAGTGGGAGGAATAGTAACCCATCAATGGTGTCAGTAGAAAGAACAGTACCCCATCCTTGGTATCAGTGGAAGGAAAAGTGTTTTTTTATCAGTGAGAGGAACAGTGCTCCAAGAGCCTAAAAAGGCAAGAATAATGCTCAATCATTGGTAGTGGGAGGAATCTCATCATTGGTGTCAGTGGGAGGAATAGTGCCCCAGCATTGGTGTCAGTCATAGAAATAGTGCCCCATCATTGGTGTCAGTGAAAGGAATAATTCCTAAACATTGGTGATAATGGAAGGAATAGTACCCCATCATTGGTTTTGGTAGGAAGAATAGTGCCCCATCATTGGTGTCAGTAAGAGGAATAGTGTTTTTTATCAGTGAGAGGAACAGTGCTCCAGGAGGATAATAAAGGCAAGCAAAGGGTCGCATCTAGCCCCAGGGCTGCAGTTAGGAGACCGCTGATCTTGAACATGCTATGCTGCTGAATTAGTAGAGGCAGAGAATCTGGTTGTGTTTTCTGGGAATTACTAACGGAGTCAGACTGACTGCATAAAAACTGTTTCCAATTATTAATTTTGTTTAGCTGCTTTGTTGCCTTTTGGCTTTATATTTTATTTGTCAGATACAGAAATGTTTAAAAATAAAAGTTACATTTTTTACAAAATTATTTTAAGAGTGCTTTCTTTTATTTATTATTTTCTGAATTACTTCAATCCCTCTATAACCTATTGAGTAAATTATATATTACATTTAGAATATTCCCCACTGGCATTCTCTAGTGTCATTGAATGGGAGAATAGAGAACAAAATAAGAACAAGACTCCCCTATCTGACAATGCAGCACAGTTACAAGTTTGTAGTAGAACAAATATCAGGGTCACCTTGTGCCGCTACCTCTATGTTCGATGTCTTGGAATTGGTTTTACATGGTGAAAAAAAGTCTTCGAAAATAGCGTGCTATATATATGCAAATTGATTGTGCAAATCTTTCAGCAACTTTGCATAAATTTTCTTTTCATGCTGTAAATAACTATCCCTAGGTAACTGAAGGATATGATAATCACAGATATAAAGTAGATTTATTAAAAGCATTGAAGCAAATTTCATCTGGCAAATGGTCAAAATAAATTAATATCTTTGTGTCCAATTTTTTTACTTTCTGTTTTATCTTCTCCCTCACAGAGTACAATAAAACCACCGTTTCCAATAATAGGGTAACATAAATGTGCTGTTTGGGAGCTTTTTATTATGATGTGATGAAAGCATTGTTTATAGAATGTTGGTATTCCTGCTGTTGCTTAGTGTCACAGAAGTAATATTTCTCCCGCTTACCGGAGAAATTATATCTTCTGTGGAACAAAGACTGGACCCTGCTGTTGCAGAACTTCAAATTTCCAAAAGGGACATTTAATGAAACCACTGCTTTGACGGATTAATAAAACTCCGGAGGGTCATTGGACTAAAACAACCTTCAGTTAATTGGGAAAAAACAGCAATAGATTTAAAATCAGAAATAAGTACATGCAGTATATAGCAGGGGCAGGCACGTATTTATGAAAAGGGGATCCCAGCTTTGCTATTAGAATAAATAAAAAACTCCAAATGGATGACATTTAGTTGAATAAAGCATTATACATCAGAAATAATTGCCTTTTTTACATTTTCATTATATACAGTTTTTGCCTTTCTTTCATCCTTTTTTGTATCTCGGTGCCTCTGATCCCCCCCCCACTGCTTTTGAGCTAGTTCCTGTCTATATGTACACACTCCAGCAGTGGCCACACATAATTGTGCTGACTGTTTTTCTAATAGTGACAATGGTGGACCATGCCTGAACAATATATGTTGGCACACCCACTTAAAATTTCAATCAGGGTACACATATGACAAAGTGACAATGAAGATGCACACCTGATAGATAGAAACAGAAACAATAACAGCTGCATATTTAAAAATAAAAAAAACAACATTAACATTAAATGTGAGCTTTGATGCAATTTTAGTATCTGGGTTTAAACCTGCTTTAAAGCATATGTTAGGAGTGTGCATGTGCGAAGCCTCTGGGATGGACGCCTAGACTCAGATCTTCGTCCCGCTCTGGCCTTTCCAGCCCCACTGCCGCTAGAAGCTGGATCACTGAGATCAAACAATGGGCTCAATCGACTGTGGAGCAGCCCGAGAACACTTCCATGTTCTCGGGCTCGGTCAGGAGGGACCTATACCACCAGCCCAGCTTTGGCTTCTCAGCCTCAGAACAATCCAAGACAGCGTCCAAAGCTCAGCACGTGGATGCAGATAAAGGAGAAGACATGGAGGCAGGCACAAATTTAGGACCACAGATGGCTCCCTTCTCTGGGCCTCATTCAGTGAGTAACCCTGTCTCCACCCTGTTGTGCCCAGCATACACGATATCCCTGCTGGAGAGAATGCTGGATGAGCTGATAACTACCCCTATGAGGGATCCTGAAGCCAGCCCAGCCATGTCGGCACTTCTCAACCCACAGTCCCCTGCAGGCCCGATGGACTTCACTATTATGATGAATACCTTTTCCAATATGCTTTCCAGGGGCCTACAAACTGTATCCAAAAAATCACTTCCACCATACAGGCTGACCTCCAAAACATTGGCACTAGAATTGAGGCCATAGAGCACAAAGTGGGACAAACAATCTCTTAGGCTAATCAGAACACAGCCCACATACAAGATTTACAGGACCAACTAGACACTGCCATTTCCTAAATAGAATACCTGGAGAAACATTTTAAGCGATACAACTTTCGAATTAGGGGGTTCCCTGAATCTGTCAAAGATGTTCAATTAGCAGTTTGAACCTTCATCAAAGATATCATACCAGATATACTGGAACACCACTTGGAGTTAGACAGGGCCCAAAGAGCATTGCACCCTCCCTGCCCCCTCTCCCCCTGGTTCAGATGGTCTAACCAGGGACATAGTGGTTAAACTGCACTTCTATGGGGTGAAAGAAGAAGTTATGCTGAACAGCTTTCCATTCAAGGCCACCCTATACAAGTCTCCGTGGATCTGTCCCCCTTTACTATTCAGCGGAGAAGAACACTGAAACCCTTCTTCAAGTTTTATCTCAAAAATTCATCAAGAACTGGTGGTCACTCCCTTTCTACCTGTCCTTCTCTTACAAGAACAAAACACACAGCTTTGCCTCTTTCCAAGGGGAACGTCTGAGGATACAACTCGGCCTCATTTCATTAGACTTATCTACAACATCAAACCATAAGAACTCTGGTTCTGCCAAATGCCCCTCTCCACAGAGCCCAATCAACCCTGTCTGGCAAAAGCAACAATCTAAGAGATCCAAGGAATCCCACTCTCCATGATAATCAAGACTCCTTTTCCCTTGGGTTCCTTTTTCACTTTTTCTAGGGGACTTAAGCCCCCTCCCCACTTTTTTTTCTTTTGGCTGACTGACAGTTCCTCAGGGAAATTCCAATGTTTATCTGGGTTTGATGGGGATGGAAATCACAGTGGTTCCCCAATTCACCCCAGTGGTCGCTGTTCTGTTTTTGAACATCTTATTGTTACCAATAGTCGCATTATGGTATTACTTTACCCATGTCTGGGACGGCTGGGGATAGGGGTTCTGGTGGATGGCCGCCCTTTCTCGTGTCCTCATGAACCGTCCCGGCCCTGGATTTCTGATTTTTTTATTTTCTTTTTTTCACTTTTGAAAGGTATTATTGACTTGGGTTCTATTTTCATTGAAAGCTCTGAGTCATTTTTATGAGAATAGTTTCAGTTGCCTTCTATGCGGGTCCTCTGCCTGGGGGGCTTGGGGGCATGATGGTACCCAAGATGTGGGTGTATCTCCCCTCTTGGATCCTCCTGAGCTTGGGACATCCCTTGGGGGTTAGTGGGGGGTTCCATTTTACTCACATCAACAACTTGTTTACCATAGATTTTCCCTCCCTCTGAGTTTAGCTGAAATAGGTGGTTGATCAGCCCAGAGCGGATGACATGCTCCTCCCTCTGCTGATACATGTCAAATGTTGATCCATGTGGCAGTGGATGTTAATCTGCCTCATAAGTGGACGGTTTTTCTCTTACACGTTGGAGAAAGAGCAGGTAAGACTGTTCCTATCTCCCAAGTCCTGGGGGGTGTACGACGAAGTTTGTTCGTGACCTTCTCAGGACTCTTACCTTTTTGGGTCTTTCCCTTGTCCTCTCCTTCTTTTTCTTCTCACTTATCTTTTACTTTTACAGGCACTGCAGGAGCTTCATGGGAGTGTGGCTCAGTGGAGTTGATCTTTCTTCATTTTGCAGCAGGGGTGCCCAGCAGTACTCAGTGACGCATATCCTACCCTCTCTGATCCATGGCCCCACTCAACAGAAATGCCTTACCCATCCGAGTAATTTCCCATAATGTCCAGGGACTGAATTCTCCACTGAAACACTGAAAATACTTCCAAAACACTTACTCCCAACGGATGGATGTGCTACTCTTACAAGAAACCCTATTCCCCAAACAATATAACCCCAAATGTATCCACTATAAATATGCTCAATTTTACATTGTGAATGTGGAGGATAAGACTAAAGGGATGGGGATATTCTTCTCCAAAAATACCACCTTCTCTCCAATGGAGAAGATCAGAGATCCAGAGGGCCGATACATCCTCATATTGGGGTCATTAGATGGCGCCCTGTACACATTTATATCGTATTATGCCCCACATTGTGGACAGGCCCCCTTTTTTAGCTTCATGCTGGCTGCCCTTTCACCTCATTTTGTGGGAATGGTAACTATGGGTGGAGATTCTAATGTTGCATTAGACCAGATGCTAGATAAATCGGGGAACGGTCATTCCAGACTGCTCCGCCCCCCTAAATAAAGCTTGAGGATAGCCAAAATACTCCACACACATGGGTTAGTGGATATATGGAGGGAACTCAACCCAACTGCTAGGGACTACACTCATTTTTCAGCCATCCCCTGTGTTTCCAGGTCGTTCATCAGGGACTCCCCATTGTCCGATCACTCGATGGTTGTACTTTACCTCACAAATGCATTTTCCTCAAACGGCTCGTTTTGCTGGGGTTTGAATGAATCTTTACTAAGTGATCCAGTCCAATGTAACATTCTGGATAAAGATATTGGGGAATACTTTTTGGTCAAAGAAAATAGGGAGGTCCCTCCTGAAACCTACTGGGCTGCCCACAAAGCGTGATAATGGGTAAGATAATCCAAATTTCCACTAAATTCAATGTAACATTTCCACTAAATTCCAATGTAACATTCTGGATAAAGATATTGGGGAATACTTTTGGGTCAACGACAATAGGGAGGTCCCTCCTGAAACCCACTTGGCTGCTCACAAAGCGGTGATAATGGGTAAGATAATCCAAATTCCCACTAAATTCAAACGCAAAAGATGGGCTGATTTAGAGAATCTGGAACGCAAATTTCAAATGCTTTCCAAAACTCATAGACACAGTCCTACTTTTAAATTAGAATTAAGCCCCCTCTCCTTAAACTTGGCCCTTACTACCCAGGCCGAAAAAACCCTTAGGTGGTCTAGGGCTGGATTTTATTCTCAAAAAGATAGGATTGGTCCCATGTTGGCTGCTGGGTTGACACCCCAGACACAATCTTTTTCCTTCCCAAAGGCACGTGATTCAACAAGTACTCACATGCAAAATCCGCAAAGGAATATGACTGCCTTTAATGATTTCTATGCAAAATTATACAAGATGACTAAAGACTCCCGTCCTCATGTCCTCACTGATTTTCTAGATGGGATCCCACTCCCTAAATTAAAATGAGAACACAGAACAATCCTTGAAAAACCAATAACAGAATCTGAAGTCAGAAATGGCCTTCATTTCTGTCATTTCAGCCGGGCAAAGATCATGCTGAACTGGGAAATTATAGACCCATTTACTTGATCAACAATGATCTAAAGCTTTTAACGAAAATTATGGCCAACAGATTGTCGGAATTGATAAGCTGTTACGTTCACAAAGATAAGGTGGGTTTTATACCGGGGAGACAGGGTCTGGACCAGATACGTAGAGCGGTCAATATCATTTTCCTACTAAGCACAAATTGGGATGGGGGCCCCCGCCAGGAAGGATTCTTACTCTCAGTGGACTTAAAAAAAAGGCTTTGATACGGTGGGTTGGTCTTTGACGTTTTACAGAGATGGGGGTTTGGCCCTCACTTTTTACAGATTTTAAGATTCCTCAAATCCGAGAGCTTAGGTCAAGCTTCAAGGTCATTTTTCAAACCCCTTCCCAATTCATAGAGGTACTAGACAGGGATGCCCCCTGTCCCCTATTATTTTTTCCATTGCATTTGAAACCTTAGCCATTGCAATTAGGAACCATCAGGATATACAGTATCTCACAAAAGTGAGTACACCCCTCACATTTTTGTAAATATTTTATTATATCTTTTCATGTGACAACACTGAAGAAATGACACTTTGCTACAATGTAAATTAGTGGGTGTACAGCTTGTATAACAGTGTACATTTTCTGTCCATTCAAAATAACAACACACAGCCATTGTCTAAACTGCTGGCAACAAAAGTGTGTACACCCCTAAATGAAAGTGTCCAAATTGGGCTCAAAGTATCAATATTTTGTGTGGCCACCATTGTTTTCCAGCACTGCCTTAACCCTTTTGGGCATGGAGTTCACCAGAGCTTCACAGGTTGCCACTGGAAACCTATTCCACTCCTCCATGATGACATCACAGAGATGCGGGATGTTAGAGCACTTGCGGACCTCCGCCTGCTGTTTGAGGATGCCCACTTAATGCTCAATACGGTTTAGGTCTGGCGACATGCTTGGCCAGTCCATCACCTTTACCTACAGCTTCTTTAGCAAGGCAGTGGTCGTCTTACAGGTGAAAGGGGTCGTTATGTTGGAATACTGCCCTGCGGCCCAGTCTCCGAAGGGAGGGGATCATGCTCTGCATCAATATGTCACAGTACATGTTGGCATTCATGGTTCCCTGTATGAACTGTAGCTTCCCAGTGCCAGCAGCACTCATGCAGCCCCAGATCATGACACTCCCACCACCATGCTTCACTGTAGGCAGGACACACTTGTCTTTGTACTCTTCAACCGGTTGCTGCCACACAAGGATGACATCATCTGAACCAAATATGTTTATCTTGGTCTCATCAGACCACAGGACATGGTTCCAGGCTGACCCCCGACAGCTTCAACCGTTGCAGCAATGCTGGCACCACTCATATGTCTATTTCCAAAAGACAGCCTCTGGATATGATGCTGAGCATGTGCACTCAACTTCTTTGGTCGACCATGGCAAGGTCCGTTCTGAGTAGAACCTGCCCTGTTAAAGCGCTGTATGGTCTTGGCCACTTTGCTGCAGCTCAGTTTCAGGATCTTGGCAATCTTCTTAAAGCCTAGGCAATCTTCATGTAGAGCAACAATTCTTTTTTTCAGATCCTCAGAGGGTTCTTTGCCATGAGGTGCCATGTTGAACTTCCAGGGACCATCATGAGAGAGTGAGAGCGAAAACACCAAATTGAACACACCTGCTCCCCACTCACACCTGAGACCTTGTAACACTAAACGAGTCACATGACACCGGGGAGGGAAAATGGATAATTGGGCCCAATTCGGACATTTTGAATTAGGGGTGTACTCACTTTTGTTGCCAGCAGTTTAGACATTAATGGCTGTGTGTTGAGCTGTTTTGAGGGGACAGCAAATTTACACTGGTACAGCAAATTTACACTGTTATACAAGCTGTAAACTTACTACTTTACATTGTAGTTAAGGGTAATTTCTTCAGTGTTGAAAAACAAGATGGGATAAATGAGGGTGTGTGAAAAACAGCCGATCCCTAGTTTGAAATACTTACCCACCAGTCTGCTGGTGGGTAAGTATTTCAAACTAGGGATCGGCTGTTTTTCACACACCCTCATTTATCCCATCTTGTTTTTCAATTGACAGGGATGGAGACACTGTGCAGTGCTCGCCAGTTCTCATATAAAGTCCCAAATTGCCCATTTCTTGTATCGTACTAGGGATGGAGACGCTTGCTTTACAGGCGGGTGTCTCACTCAAAGTCCCCATTTGCCTATGGCATCTTTACTAAAGGGATGGGGGTGTGTGTCTCCCAGCTGATCACATTTAGTTTGCACCCCATGGCTTTTTTGTGCAGCCATGCGTTTTTCGTTGCCAGTCGTGGATTGGAGCAGGTGGGGGAGGATTGGGCGGTCTCCAATCCCATCTGTTTCCAATCCACCTATTAGCAAGCATGTACTTCCCTTTGTGAAGACACTTATACACTCAGGTTGAGCAGTGTTATTTAGTGTTAGGTTCTGCAAGAACGCAGGATGCCTTGTCGCTGGCCTTGCAGCTTCCGCATGCATTTGCAAATATGTGTTAACTAAACTCCTGCTTTTAACTTATTTGTTAGACAGGTTTATTTTGGTTTGTTAGCAGACTGGTGGGTAAGTATTTCAAACTAGGGATCGGCTGTTTTTCACACACCCTCATTTATCCCATCTTGTTTTTCAATTGACAGGGATGGAGACACTGTGCAGTGCTCGCCAGTTCTCATATAAAGTCCCAAATTGCCCATTTCTTGTTTCTTATTTCTTCAGTGTTATCACATAGTTATCACATAATAAAATATTTACAAAAATGTGAGGAGTGTACTCACATTTATGAGATACTGTACATGGGGTCAAATGCGGTTTCCATGTACATAAATGTGCCTTATTCACTGACAATCTGCTACTCTTTATTACCTCCCCCCTAATTTCCACTCCAAACATTTTTAAACGTCTTAAGGTTTTTGGGAGCATTTCCGGACTTAGAGTTAACATGGCGAAATCTGTGACATTAAATATCACTAATCCTGCCCCCTTTGTGGATCGATTTAAGAGCTAGTTCTGTTTGCTTGGGACTCTGTCTCAATTCCCTACCTGGGTGTCAACTTGACAGCCAGTACTAACCAATTTCACAGTGCTAATTATCCCCCCACATATAAAAAACTGAGTGTAGACCTTACTAGCTGGTTGGGGGGGGGGGGGGGCTGTCCTGATTGGGTAGGGTGAACTCTGTCAAAATTACTCTTCTACAGGGATATTATACTTGTTTTGTTCCCTCCAGGATATTATACTTGTTTTGTTCCCTCCCTATCCTTATCCTGAAATCTCATCTGCTAAAGTTTCATTCCCAGATGATTCCTTTTATTTGGGGTAACAAGTGCTTTCATTGCCCTAAAAGTGTGCTTTTTAGAGGACATACTCAAGGTAACCTGGGGTTACCTAATCTCTGGAGATACTTTCAATCAGCCCAACTAGCACAGTTCCCTGTAATTTATTCTCAGGGAAGTAGACCAGACTGGGTCTCCTCTAAAAATAGGCCTCCAATTATGGCCCCCACTCTCTCACATTCAATGGCCCTTTGTGACTCCCTCTATAAATCCTCCTTTCTGATCTCTGATTTCCGCCCATTAGTGTACCCCTTCCACAATCCCAAATTTCTTTCAAGTCAGGATATTCAGGTGTTTCAGTAGAGGACAAATAAAGGTCTGTTCAGGATTGGTCATTTCATATCCTCTATGGGACCCCTTACAGTAAGCCACTGCATCAGTAAACTGGACATTCCTCCTTCTGAAAGATTACGTCTGCACCAAATATCATTCTTTCCCTTGCTCTGGGTTCATGGATCAGAGGGGTGGAATATCCATGATCTATGCCTCACTGTCGAGGAGCCCTGATAAGCCACCTTACGCATTAAGCCGGGAACAGGATGTCAAGGTAGACTGGAATGCTGACACATGGTTCTCACAATTCCAGAAGTCTTTTAAGGAAATAGTAAATGTAAATGGTATCGTGTTCCCTTTCGCCTGGCCAAGATTTTCCCGGGCACATCCCTGCTATGTTTTAGAGGCTGCAGGCTCATGGGAACCTTCCTCCATGCATGGTGGGTATGCCCTCGAATTAGGGGCTTCTGGAACAGGATCTTTTGTTTGCTCCATAAGGTAACGCTTTGCCACAAACACCTGAAATAGCCCTATTAAATAGTAGTCCGATTGAATGTTCGATACCAAACCAAAAACTCATTCACTTTATACTACTGGGAGCCAAAATTATGGTAGCCCGAGCATGGAAACAGATGACTGCGTCCTTTGCTGCAGCAAAAAGGAAAATATCCTGGATAATGGCTCAGGAAAAGATGGTTAGTATTCTCCATGCCAGGTAAGTATTCTCCAGGCTATTACATAAAAATCTGATACAGTTTGGGAACCATTGTCCACTTACATACAACAGCCAAATTGACCATAGCATCATATTCCTGATATGTGTATGTTGCACTTGTGTTAAAATGCATCCTGTTCTCTTTATATTTCTTCCTTTGTGTGAAATACCTGGTGTTTCTGACAGTCCCCCTGCTTTCCTATTTGAAACTGACAGCGCTAGCCATGGAAGCACATCCACCCCTGAATGTGGTCAGGGAGCACAGCCTGCCTGTAATCCAGTAGTCAAAACTTGTGCTGATATGTCCCCATCCCCCCATAAACATACAGCTCTTCACTGAGAAGATCGGTGTACTGCTGTTTCTCTACCTCCTGCTGACATGCCCCCCACCCCTGCAGTCTCCACCACCCCCTCTCTAAAACCCTTATGCATCTGAGAACAGAGATCATGTGTTCACGTTTAAAAAAAAGAAAAAAAATTCACATATACTTTAAGGTCTTTTATTATTCCATAGAGAAAAGGAACTGGTTGACTTGACCTTAGCCATTCCAACCAGTGTATACAGTACTGGAGTCACTGGAATAATTACATACAGTGTCACACCCCATGGCTGTCTCATGTGTGAGCCAATGCTCCTCCATACTTAGAATACAAGGGAATTGCCTTCAGTTCCTGGCACTGAATTGAGCAGCAGGGGAACAAATAAAAGGTATTTATTGTTGGGGGGTGGGGCAAATTAAAGTGAACCTGTTTCCTGCCTCTCAATTCACATCATGAATTTTCTGAGCTTTACAAAATGTGCTTCTAAATACTTGAAGCACTGTTAAACCCAAAAGCAATTATTTATAAAATGCAGCAAACCAATTCTTAGATATGATGGTTGCATTCCTTTTCTTTTATATGGTTTCTTTATTCTATTTTCATTTGGCGTTTCAGCCAGCAAGTCTGTTGTTTTTCAAAAGAACAAGCTCTCCAGCAGAATGTATTCATTACAGAGAGGAGACAAACCATTTAACACTAGTAGGAGGGCTAACAATGATCAGCTATTTTTATTTACTTAGGTAAAACCTTTATCCAAAAGGAAAAAAAAAACGATCTAACACTCCCCTCGCCCCAGACTGACAATGCTGCTGCCCAAAGGCATCCTTAATCCAGAGTGGTGGAAATCTAATACAGGAGGTGGCCAGCTCACCAGGTGAGAACAGAGGGGGGAAAACCTAAAAAAAAAAAAAAAATAGGATTTAGAATTTAGCCACCACGTCTAAGGATTGGTAAACTGCAATATATAACATTTTTGGTTTGGGATTTAAAACTGAACTTCATTTTTCTTTCCACTAGAACTGAATGGAATGATCAATTCTAGCATAGATAATACCTCTATAACATGTTGCTCTGTTGTCTGCAGATCCCTTGATATGCTGGGTTTGGTTGTTGCTTTGTATCATGTGACACTCTGTATATCCTGCTGATATACTCTGTTCCTTCCACAGCCCCTTCCTGCCACAGCTAGAGGCTATAACATTCCCCGTTTAGTCTTTCAGGCTCAGCAAGTTGTGTAACTTCCTTCAGAGCTCTGATGGTGGGTGGGATAGAATACATCCTAATTAGCATTCAGTCTTGTCCAGTTACACCTACAGGAAGAGCCCAAACCTTTCATGTACCGCCTCACAGATCACAGCATTATTCAAGAAGGAAACACCTTCCTAGCTGTGCTGTTGCTGGGCAGGATTGAATGGATTACAATTAGAATTAAATTCTGCCCAGGTAAATATGCTGACCAGTGTGAACAGGGAGACTCCCACCCCTCAGAATCCTCCGTTCCAGAACCCTGCTCTCGGTGAAGTGGTTAATTTACATATAAAGAAAAAACCATCTTCATAATACGCTCCCATAGCCCTTCCTCTGAAGTCTTGCAGTAAGTCATTATTCTTTGTCATGCTGCAAGACAGAAAGGACACAGCAGGAGGTATGACACATGTACACCTCCCACATGAAGGCCCAGAAAAACCCACAGAGACTGGTACAAGTGACTCCCAAAGCCTACCTTGAAGCTATAGAGGCTCAAAAGATCATGGGAGATGTAGTATCAGGACTGGAAAAGAAGTGAGAGCACTTTGAAATTCAAACAGGAGGAGATCACAGCCAAAGAAACTTTCTTTAAAAAGTTAAAAGAGGTAAATTACACACAAACTGACAGTAGGGTTGTGATTCATTTACATGCACAATGCATCTGTTGTTTTGGAGTTCTTCCTAAATACCGCTTTAGAAAACTCTCAGAAAAAGCTGATGTAAGACATTTTCAAAAGTTTCCAAAATAAGCATTTTATTTAAACATTCATTTACTCTTCAAGTTGCTGAATAAATTGACAGTGTGACAAGTTTTTATATTTTCTTTTTCTAAACTTCCCACTTTTGTCTTTACCAGCTCAGCACTTTTCCCCGGAAGTTTCTCTAATTAATTTGATTCTTGGATGCTCTGGGGCTAATTTACTAAAGATATAATATTTTCACTGGCTTGTGTTCTGTTCAAATAACCAATCAGCTTACAGTGTAAGTTTTTTGGCTCTGAAAATGAGAATAAAATCAGAATTGCATCATGTGCTGATATGTTTCACTTACAGTATATATTTGCTTAATGTTCTGTATATTTTAGACTTTATTCTTTATATTTTTTAATGAATTATATTCACGAGTACTTACAATTTCATTGATTCATGCAGGTAGGGCATAATGTAAAATGTTCTTCTTTTAAATGTAATGCTTCTCCCCGAAGGCTGCTATAAGCTACACTAATCTGTACTGTGTGTAACTGGCAGCTACAATCAGACAAAGGTAAGTATAATGTTATTTTTGCTCTGTACTGATATAGGCACATTAGTGATTAATCTGCCAAAGCTGGGGGCTGGACTAGAAGAATACAAAAAAACTAAAACTATTAAGGGACTACATATTGTGGGTTAAACCTGTCAGTTCCAATAATGGGAAATAACCAACGTATGTTTTCTTCAGATAATGCCACTTGTGGGAATGTCAGATCCTGAGTCCCCCACTGCACTCAGTGGATTCTTCCATCAATCCCTAGTACAATACTGGGTCAATGGAAGGAACCACACAAAACTGCAGGGGACCAGGAGAAGTTTCTGAAGAAGACTTCACCTGGCGATTTCTCATCATCAATGCAGCTTTTGGCAGCATAGACAACAGTAGAGTTAAAAAGTATCCCTTTTACTGTTTTATTTTTTACAGTATATTATTGCAGCTTATCAATTCTTAGATGTGGTGCCTGTATTGATTTTCCTTTTGTAGTCTTTTTTTACTTTATTTTCACCTGTTGATCCAGCTACTAAGTCTGTTACTTTCAGCTTCTTTTAATGGACTAAGCTGTCCAGCAAAGGTTGCAAACCATTATACACTGACAGGGGAGCTTACAATGGTCAGCTTTTATTCATATAGGTAAAACCTTTATTCCAAATAGAAAACATTTTCCTGTAACTGCCTAAATATTGTTAGCTGGGGTTAGGCTTGAATTTATTAGTGACCAATTGTATCAGCAAAGAGTATTTGAGAAAGCATGAAAAAAGAGAGAAGGCTGCCTAAGCTCAAACCAAAGCAGCACACAGCCTCCAGTATACAGAAAAAACAAAAACAAAAAAACAAAAGGAAATATACCCATGGGACTTTTCTAAATGGTGCTGAATAAAATGGTACAACAAAATGTTAAAAAAGTACAAATTTTATTTAAAAATACACAAAAAACATGCACAGTTCAATTTTATAGTTGCATCATCAATATAGACAAATCTAACTTGTACAGTATCTCGCAAAAGTGAGTACACCCCTCACATTTTTGTAAATATTTAATGATATCTTTTCATGTGACAACAATGAAGAAATTACACTTTGCTACATTGTAAAGTAGTGAGTGTACAGTTTGTATAACAGTGTAAATTTGCTGTCCCCTCAAAATAACTCAACATACAGCCATTAATGTCTAAACCGCTGGCAACAAAAGTAAGTAAACCTCTAAGTGAAAATGTCCTAATTGGGCCCACTTAGTCATTAAACCTCCCTGGTGTCATGTGACTCGTTAGTGTTACAATGTCCCAGGTGTGAATGCGGAGCAGATGTGTTAGATTTGCTGTTATCGCTCTCACTCTCTCATACTGGTAGCTGGAAGTTCAACATGGCACCTCATGGCAAAGAACTCTTTGAGGATCTGAAAAAAAGAATTGTTGCTCTACATAAAGATGGCCTAGGCTATAAGTATATTGCAAGATCCTGAAGCTCGACTGCAGCACAGTGGCCCAGACCATACAGCGGTTTAACAGGACAGGTTCCACTCAGAACAGGCCTCGCCATGGTTGACCAAAGAAGTTGAGTGCACGTGCTCAGTGTCATATCCAGAGATTGTCTTTGGGAAATAGACATATGAGTACTGCCAGCTTTGCTGCAGAAGTTGAAGGGGTCAGGGGTCAGCCTGTCAGTGCTCAGACCATATGCCACACACTGCATCAAATTGGTCTGCATGGCTGTCATCCCAGAAGGAAGCCTCTTCTAAAGATGATGCGAAGAAAACCCGCAAACAGTTTGCTGGAGACAAGCAGACTAAGGACATGGATTACTGGAACCATGTCCTTTAGTCTAATGAGACCAAGATAAACCTATTCAGTTCAGATGGCGTCAAGCGTGTGTGGAAGCAACCAGGTGAGTAGTACAAAGACAAACGTGTCTTGCCTACAGTCAAGCATGGTGGTGAGAGTGTCATAGTCTGGGGCTGCATGAGCGCTGCCGTTATTGGGAAGCTACAGTTCATTGAGGGAACCCTAAATGCCAACATGTACAGAGACATACTGAAGCTGAGTATAATCCCCCTCCATTCTGAGACTGGGCTGCAGGGCAGTATTCCAACATGATAATGACCCCAAACACACCTCCAATACAACCACTGCCTTGCTAAAGAAGACGAGGGTAAAGGTGAATGGACTGGCCAAGCATGTCTCCTGACCTAAACCCTATTGAGCATCTGTGGGGCATCCTCAAATGGAAGGTGGAGGAGCGCAAGGTCTCTAACATCCACCAGCTCCATGATGTTGTCATGAAGAAGTGGAGGAGGACTCCAGTGGCAACCTGTGAAGCTCTTTTTGACCCTGTATAAAAGAAGTACCACTCCTAAATACTGTCCAAGGGGTCACCCCCCACCAAGCATTATGGGGTGGGTAAGGCTGAAAATCAGCCTGCGCCCACTAACAACAGGCGAGCTGAATGGCAGCAGATCGCCGCCAAACTCGCAGCATGTGTAGTGTCAAGAGCACTTGAGTTTTTCACTTTATTTTAACCTGTTGATCCAGCCAGTAAGTCTATTAATTTCAGCTTCTTTTAACCTCCCTGGCGGTATGATTATTTCAGATTTTAGGTGCTGAAAGCAGTACCATTATTTTGCATGTAATTCTTAAGGACGAGCAGCCCAAACCAACTATTTACATATGATTTTTTTTTACTGTGCGTTCTTTATAACATCTCGGGTATGATAAAGTTTGAAAAACAAAATCATAAATTATAATATAATAAATAACTATAAATAATAACAAATAATAATATAATAATATTAATACTTTTTATTCAATAAATTGTAGTAAATAACATAATTAAAAACACTGACATTTTTTTGGGCCAAACAAGGATGCAATATTAGTAGTCATATTGCTTCAGTAAATGTCCCTGGTATGGAAAATTTGAAAACATGGTACAGCACAAATTCCAACGTCACAATCAGGACAATAGTACCGCATTTCTTTATGGATTTTCCTTTGAGTGTCGTCACGTTTAGAGCAACAAACCACACACATCCTTGTGGGTGCAGACTTCTTTTCCGTTGGTGGAATGTGGTCCATAAAGTGACGACCGGTCAGGCGTTCGGGGTTCACAACACCAGCAGCACAACGTCCGTATCAATTTACAGCCGTTGGTGTTTGGTGCCTGAGAAATATAAGTTCAGCAACTTTACAAACAAAGTCCGAACCACATGCCTGTCACTCTTTTATTTTTAGTAGAATGAATGCGTTCCACAAACATTGTTTAAGAAGATGCCTGAAGATTTTTTTCTAATATTTGTTTTGTTGTTTCTGCATTGCTGGATAAAATGTCATGGCCTGGTCAGCTCTGTCCACACCTCCCATGGTGTTATTGTAATCCATCACCAGTTGTGGTTTCATTACGTCTTTTCCAGCTTTTGTGTGTACCATGCTAGTAGAGGTGTTGTGAATGGTACTCATTAGGCACACATCTTTTTTGTCGCACCATCTCAGTGCCATCATTTTGCCTTTCTACCAGGCAACTAATTCTCCTGCCTTGAGCTTTTTATTGGCAGAGGTTGGCGGCATGTCACGCCGGTTAGCCCTAACGGTCCCATATGCATCCGTCTTGTTGTGAAGAAGGAACACATAGAGTTCTGGAGACGCATTCAATTT
This sequence comes from Pelophylax lessonae, assembly GCF_965119305.1. Taxonomy (NCBI): domain Eukaryota; kingdom Metazoa; phylum Chordata; class Amphibia; order Anura; family Ranidae; genus Pelophylax; species Pelophylax lessonae. The sequence goes on from NC_138769.1 coordinate 70,929,894, forward strand.
GTCTGTGGTTACACAGTACCCCTGATTCAGCTATGGCTCAATCAATTTAAGAACCAAAGCGGTTGCCATTACATAACTGCTGAATCGTTCGTTGAATTTGGTTCCTTTCCCGGTGTATAGGACTGAATTCCATATGTAACCAGTGCTGGATTCACATAGCATGAATGATTTTATGCCAAATCATGCTCTCTTTGATGCTATATACTGTCCCCAGCTGAGTCTTCCTTTGTAGGCCATTAGACTTTCGTCAATACAAATGTCTCTATCTGGTACATAGGTCTGCTGGAAATTTTTCAGAATAATTTGATAAACGCCCCAAATCTTTTTGAGTTTTGGAGCTGGATGAGAAGTCTCATCAAATTCTTCATTATTTGCAAAGTGCAAATATTTCATAATGAGCGAAAATTTGTATTCCGACGTTACAGTGCCAAAAAAAAGGAGTATACTCAGTAATTTGTTGGTGGTCCAATACCACTTCTGCAGGGGTTTCCCCACCACTCCCTGTAGAATAATTAGGCCCAGAAACTTCCAGATGTCCTCTTTGGTCACTGGTTCCCACATCCTGCTCCTTGAAAACCTCCGATGCACAGCAGTTTGTTGCTCCTGGTACCGATTTGTTTCCATAACAATCTTTTCAATAACTTCAGTGGTCAAAAAGAGTTGGAGGTATGCCAAGGGGTTGTCATCCTCAACATCCACTTTGATACCAGGTGCTCCAGTAAACGGGAACCTTGGGGGCGCTACGTGCTCCATACCGCAGTCAATCAAGCACAAAGTCCGCACATCGCTGGGCACAGTCACAGGATCATCACTGAAATCGCTTTCTGTGTCCGATGACGAACTTCCCCACAAATCGCTATCACTCTGCAAGTGATTCTGTATCGCTGTTGCTGTTTTCCAGCAGGTCATATATGGCTTTTGAGGTGGCGGCACGCTTTTTTGATGTCATGGTCGCTCTACAGTTTCCAGACACAAAGTACAGGAAAAATGCATGAAGGGCACTGGAGAAAGTATTGGGGGGCAAACTAAGGTCAATTTATTTTATTTTAGTAATGTAATCCAATAGGATTACAATATATCAGTGTGTTTGTGTTTTTAACTTTTTGAATTTGCCACCGGTTCCACCCCCCTGCAATGTGACGCTCGCAGGAGACGGAAGCCGGGGCTCACAACATCAGACGGAAGATCCGGCCACTGTATGCTGCAGGTATACATCGCGGGATCCCGGGGACAAGGTAAGTACCCTCTCTTCCAGGATCCCGCTATGCTCCCTAGCGGTACCCCGAGTGTGGCTAGGGGTTACCGCTAATGGAACAGAAATTCCACCCTGAGCCACACTCGGGAATACCGCCAGGGAGGTTAACAGACCAAGCTGTCCAGAAAATGTTGCAAACCATTCTACACTGACAGGAGAGCTTACAATGGTCAGCTTTTATTCATATAGGTAAAACCTTTATCCCAAATGGAAAAAAATGTCTGTACTAAATATTGTTAGCTGGGGTTAGCCTTTACTTTATTAGTGATCATCTGTATCAGCAAAAAATATTTGGAAAAACACTGTGTCTAGCATGAAACATGTCAGAATAGAATAGAATTTGTTCCAGCTGGATATTTTAATAAAGCCAAATTATTTTGCATTTCATTGTGTGGCATTGCTATTGCTGAAATTTTTCATTGTTTCAGGGGAGACAAGCCAAGCCAGCACCTAAGTTGTAATTATAAAATGTAGAGCTGGATCCCACCTAGATCAGCATGGGAAATATTGGACATTGGAGGTACTGTATATGTAAGGTGCTTGAAGTGAGGTAGGTGAAGTTGAGGTAAGCAATCATAGACATGAGAAGTGATAGAAAATGGCTCCAATGTATAAAGATGCACTCCCAGGGGGTATGTCATTGACAGCCTGGGCTTGCAGTATTTGGTTTAATGATGATAGGTATTGTTTATTCCGTATGTTGCCTTGTGGGACAAGGATGACAATTGGAGTTAGAGTGGGTAGTGCATTAGAGCATAACTCCCCTTTTGTTTAAAAAAACATTCTCCTCTGGGCGATCTTTGTACATTGCAAGGATTTAACCACTTAAGCCCCGGAAGATTTTACCCCCTTCCTGACCAGGGCCTATTTTGCGATTCGGCACTGCGTGACTTTAACGGACAATTGCGCGGTGGTGCGACGCTGTAACCAAATTAAATTGACGTCCTTTTTTTCCCACAAACAGAGCTTTCTTTTGGTGGTATTTGATCACCTGTGTGATTTTTTGATCATGCGCTATAAACAAAAAAAGAGCAACAATTTTGCAAAAATAACAATATTTTTCACATTTTTTTATATGAAATTCCCCCCCCCCAAAAAAATTTAAAAATCAAATTTTTTTTAAAATTTTTGGCCAATTTGTTTTCTGCTACCTATGTTTGGTAAAAAAAATCACAATAAGCGTATTTTGATTGGTTTGCGCAAAAGTTATTGCGTTTACTAACTAAGGGAAAGATTTTTGTAATTTTTGTTTTTTTTAACGAGTAATGGCGGCGATCTGCGATTTTTTTTCGCGGTACTACGACATTTCGGCGGACAGATTGGACCCTTGACTGACATTTTTGACACTTTTGGGGGTACCAGTGACATTACTACAGTAATCAGTGCTATACATATGCACTGTTACTGTAAAAATGACACTGGGAGGGAAGGGGTTAACTTTATTGGAGAGGGAGGGGTTAAGTGTGTCCCTAGGGGTGTGTTTATTACTGCGATTGGATGTGGCTTTGTGTGTAACAGCACAGATCAACGGTCCTACATAGCAGGACCGAGTGATCAGTGCTTTTACATAGGGGAGAGTGACAGGCGGCTTGGTTTACATTAGCCGCCTGCCTCTCCCCCTCTCCACCCGACGATCGCGAGTGACCGGTGGACATCGGGTCCGCCGGTCACGCGCGCTGGCTTCTTCGGGTATGAGCGGGGGTGGGAGCGCGCCTCCGGCAGCGGGCGCTCACCCCCTATTAACTCACAGGCTAGGGACGTACCGGTACGTCACTTTGCCTGGGAGGGGCTGACCGCCGCCGTATATAGTCGGGCGGTGGTCGGCAAGTGGTTAAACAAACTTTGCTGCAGGTTCCTACCTTTTGTTATTCTGAAGAAATCACGGTGTGTTCCTCTGTGCCCCTGTGCTGAGTGAGTCTAATGGGAGTGGTTTCATAATTATTAATCAGCTGCAGCAGCTGCAGGGCACTAATGAGGAAGCTGCTGGGCCTGCATCCCTTTAGACGTGTTCCAATTGGGAGTAAAGATGGGCTTGGGTGTGTTTAGGATCCCACCTGCCTGATCCCACCAGGAAGCCAACACTGCCCACAGCTAATAACAGACAGTGAGACATTTACCGATCTGTGTAGCTGCAGATCAGGAAATGTCTCACTGTCTGTGATTAGCCGTGTGCAGTGTCAGCTTCCTGGCAGGATTGGGCGGGTGGGTTCCTGAACATGCCCGAGCCCATTCCGAATTGGGAGTATCCCACCAAAATGACATCTTTGTTGCAGGGGATGCCTGAAATCTGACTTGTATCTTGGTGTAGACTTCTGGAAAAATCAGTGAACCAATCACACAAATGGGAAATTATTTTTATTGGGGGCTTTCTGTACACATTCTGTGTACAGAACACCTCCACGTAGCCATATTGCATTGCATTGTCAGAAAATTACAGCAGCTACAGATTGAAAAGGAAAGGTCATTTTTAAAAACATTCAAGTTCAATATGGCTTGTGTCGCAATTGTATACACTATATTATTTTTTCTTTATTTGCTATTTTTTCCCCACGAAAGGCCTCTTTACACTGTTGCGGTAATGGGCGTTTACAGTTTACTACCTCCAAGCATGCAAACATACAGCTACAGAGCAGTTAATTGAGATGCTATTTATCTTGAATGGCACCCTAATGCACTATAACAGTAGTCGGAAACACACCCATTCTACATAGAATAAGCGTGGTCAAATGTTTAAAGTCAAAGATTTTTCATGCATTAAGTTGTGCTGCAAGCCTATTTAAAATGATTTGGCTATGATAATTCAGTAACCTTAAAGCGGTAATAATTCCAAAAACAAAAATGTAATATATTGCAGCTTACCAGTTCTTAGATGTGGTGGCTGCATTCATTTTATTTTTATTTTTAGTTTGTGACCCTCACATGCATCTGTGCCCCACGTGAGGACCATGTTTACCCTCATGGTATGAACAGGTATTCCATCGATCCTTGTGAGGCAATCTCATAGCTGTCAATTGGGCTGCAGCTGCTGAATAGACACAGCTTCTGCTCCCAATGTGATATCCATTTCTGTGCATGTGTATGGCTCTAAATGCACCCTGGGTGTGTTTCGGGGCATGCACCCTCATAGATTTTACATTGAGAGCAACAGCTCTGTCTCTGCAACGGCTGTCTCCCAACTGACAACCGTGGGACTGTCTGCACTGGGACACACAAAACGACTGCCTGCACTGGGACACACAGAACACCTACGCATCCTTGTTTAGGTAAACATGGCCCTCACATGGGGCATGGATACACACACCCTGTGGGAACAAAGCCTTAGACTAGCAGATTTGGATGGATTTAACTAACAAATTGAAGCTGAACTCCAGCTAACACTTTTAAGCAGGCAAATGTTTTCTTTCCTTTAGGGATAAAGGTTTTACATGAATGAATAAAGGATTACCTTTGTAAGCATCCCTGTCAGTGGTAAATGGTTTGTCTCAACACTCTAAGGCCCCTTTCACACTAGCAGACCATTCAGATCCACCTGTCAGTTTTTCAGGCGGATCTGAACGGATGCCCCATGCATCTCTATGGGGCATCGGATGTCGGCTTGCGCTCCACTCAGTACGACGTGATGACGTATGTGCGGTACTGAGTGGAGCGCAAGCCGGAGGTGGCTTTGTCTCACCGCAAGGAGGACAGGCAGCCCGCACCGCTAGACCACTGGGGATGTGATACGATCTTTTAAAGTACTTTTACCCACAATATGGGAATTAAAGAATTATTCTATTGAATTGCGCTATTGGAGCCTTCTTTTTCTTCTCATTTCAAACACCTTGGATGATAACATCTGCTACTGGAGCCCATTCTAAAGAGATTACCCATTGAGCCCAGGGGGCTCTTCAAGCCTGATAGGTTCTAATACCATAAGGTATATAGAACCCACTACGTCTGGTAAGTGATCCAGCCCTTTTATTTCAGCAAGAATTTGATGTCACAGTTTCTTCTGATCAAGCACGTGCACCTTTGAATTGAACATTCACTATTTTCATTATCAAGGACTATTTATTACTATTAATTTTGAAACACAGTCATATATATTTTTAAACGTCCACAACCCTTTGAACTTTATATTTATTAAGGACAAGGTATTTACTATATATGTTTTTGAGCACAGAGTCACTTTTATATATTTTTGAGATATTTTTATATGCATTTATAATTTACCAATTTTTATCAGCCAGGTAATATTCATTAATTAATTATACACTTTGGTTTGTGTATCACTATATTTGCACTAATATTTATTATTCGTTTATATAGCAATTTTAGAAATTATGTGCTGGTATCATACAAAATAATAACAATCGGGTAAACCCTACAGGTATTCATAGTCACAAGCAAGCGCTGTATTTTGGTCTTAACTAAGACCTTAGTTTCCTGAAGGTCACCCAAAATATTTATGTTTTTCCTTCTAGTGGTTGGCCAGGGAGACATAATTATTTCTTATCCCTGGTTATTGCATTCTCTAACACTATTGCGAGGAACACTTCCCAGCAGCAGGCAAACAATAACCAGGCCTTAGAGGAAACCAAAAAGATAGAAGAACTATCAACTCAGCTCAAACTTACTACAGCCTGGCAAAACTAAATTTAGGGCAGTGACTACAATAAAAAAAATAAAAAAAAAATGGAATCAAGCTTTTACAAATACTACATATTTGCTTTTAAGTGTAGCTCCAGTTTTGCTGCAATGAAACAATCCCAGATGGATTACATGACTGCATAGATTTTGCAAAATGCTCTGTAGATTGACATTTTATGTTTTTATTTTCTGAAGGAGTTGGTGTTTGTTCCACCATGTCCTTACTCAAAGTGAATTTCTAAATAGGTGCGTCACCCTTCATTATAAGATCCTGCTGCAGATTTAGTGTTGCAATGAAAAATTCTGCAACATCTGCATATCTTTAGATGCAGACAAGACAAAGAATATATATATATATATATATATATATATATATATATGAGACTCCTAGTGGTGGAATTGCAGCCATAAAGCACAAAGTAGGGAAGCAACTTTAACATTTTTTTGACAGTTTTAAAAGATTAAACCATCTGCACTCACAAATAAAGCAAATTCTGTATATAAATATACTGTAGGATATACATTATATAAACATGTTTAGTTAAAGTAAAATATTCCTGATGTCTCAGTATGAAATATGTTCGCAATATGTATTGTGTTTAGAATTTCCATCTACCTAAAACGATGATCTATAAATATATTAAAACACGGCACATTTCATAATAGCAGAGCATAAAATATCACTTTTGCTACTTAAGTTAATTCTGGGAAAAAGTGCATTTACATTTCCTAGACAAACTCTACTAAGGAGCAAAATATGAGCTCTTTAGATGAGAGCAATTCAATCCATAAATTTCTCTATCTTGGCTTGGCTCCAGGAACCTGTTTTTTTTTTTTCCTTTCCTCTGTCAATTGATGACACTACTATCATCCTTTATCCTTTCTTAAACAGTATGCTGCACTTTTCCTTTTGATGTCTGCCTGATTTTTTCACTTTTTTTCTTGGCCCCTTTCCCAGGCTGCTATATCCTTTCTGAATTGCTTCATTTAATTGCTTCCACTTGGATTTGATGGCCACCTCTACCAATGCTATTAGTTATTACCATTCCCAAACTGCTGGAACATAAGGTACCAGTATCCTTAGTGCAAGGTCATTTGTGTCTCTCTAACCATGCTGACATATTTCAAAATTTGCGATGGCTGCAGGTACAGGATTGAACAAATGTTTTAATGGAAATAATCTTAGTGATGGGAGTTTGTGTAATTATTAAAGAGCTTCAGTTTAATTAAATTAGGATATATATTTTTAAAATAAAGAACTGCATACATTGATAGTTTTGTGTAATTAAGGTGAACCTTAACTTAAAGCGGAACTACACTGCATCTAAAACCACAAACCAAAAACACTATTTAATTAATTTTTAATATTCAAAGCAAACTCACCCATCTATCCTTGTCTCCATGCTTTTTTTTTTTTTTGCTGAGAAATCACTTTAAAAAACACTCCCTAGCTTTTCTGCCTATGGACATCTAGAGTAAGGACAGATCATTCATGTAGCATTTACTTCCTGGAATCCATCTGTCCTTAGCTGTGGCATGCAGGCAGGAGGGTATGCTTAGCTAGAAAAACCCCTTCTCCCCTCCTAAAGACTCCTGAGATGTGTGACATCATATGCCTAGACCTAAAAACCAGGAGGTTACTGTAATGACCCCCCCCCCCCCCACACACACACACATCTTCATCCCAACATCAATTTACTAATGCTAGCAGCATAAGGATTACAAATAGTCAATGTTAATTTAGAAAGTAAAATTCCAGTTTAAACTAAAAAAAACCTGATGGCAGCCAAAACAGTTTTTGTTATTTTTGCATAAAGTAAGAAGTCTTAGAATCTCTTGTGTTTTTTTTTTTCTTTTTGTTGTTGTGTGGCTTTCTAATGGGAAGATTTTTCCTAATCCTCCCACCACTTCTAAATGTGATCCCATGGCGAATTTGCTGTGGGGATCACTTTTATCTGAATGAGTTAAAAGAAAATATTGGGGTTATGGCATCTAGCTTCAGCCATAACCCCGGTATTTAATGTAAACAAATTACGTATTTTCCCAGTAAGGCTGTCGGCAAGTGAATAGGTATTAACCAATGATGCAGTAATATACTGACACCCTAGAAAAAAACTAGACATTAATGCCCTTTACTGAATCATGTTAAAAATACATAATTTTTCTGACTGTTGTGCCGTGGTAGGTTATTTTTCCCCCGGTTTAGAAGCACTTAGCAGTGACACTCCTATGAAAAGAAGGGGTCACATAAGTAGAAATTAAAATTTCTGCCTAATGTGTGTTACATGGAAAAATGCTATCACATAGTATGCCCTGCTTTTTAGGGGGTATGTTGGGGTACCTATTGATATAGCTAAGTGGTCTCCACTTATCCATATTACTGTTCAGTCCTTTATTAGAATAACTGTGAACGATTTAGTTTTCTTTTTTTCGTTTTTCCTCTTAGAGATTATACCTTTTTTTAATTATGCTTATTCTATTTAAAGGTTCAAAAGACATTTCACAGATTTTAAGCTCGCAATTTCATAGAATGCATCTTTAGAAACACTGGGGAAAACTAATAACAAAGCCCTTAGACATCCATTTTCAACCTGTTCTAACAGCACAACAGGTAATGAGTAGGGTTGAGCGAACCCGGACTGTATTGTTTGGGATCGTACCGGACTTTTGGGTATTCGGTACCCGGACACTGACCGAACATTTCACTGTACGTTCGGGTACTGTCCATTGTTCGGTAATGTTATTTGATGTTTTGGCGTGGTTTCAACAGGTGCAAGGCAGCCAATCAGCAAGCGTTTAACTAGTGTGCCCTTAGAAGCCATCACAGCCATGCCTACTAATGGCGTGGCTGTAATTGGCCAGTGCAGCATGTGACCCAGAGTCTATATAAGCTGGAGTCACATAGCGCAGCGTGTCATTCTGCTCAAACTATACTAGGGAGGGGTTCCTGATGCTGCTGAGGGAGAGATAGGAGATTATTGTAGGGTGAGGCTGGAGATTGCTTTGACGGAAAGAATAGGAAGAATCCTCTTTAATCAGACAGCGATCTACATTGATTTGATTGCGTGGGAGTGCAGTACACAATCTATTTGCCCGGGGGGAGAGATTGGAGATTATTGTAGGGGCAGGCTGGAGATTGCTTTGAGGAAAAGAATAGGAAGAATCTTCTTTAATCAGACAGCGATCTACATTGATTGTATTGTGTGGGGGTGCAGTGCACGATCTTTATGCCCTGACCTGAGCCCAGTGAGGAGGAGAAAGGAGAAAACATTTTTTTTATCAGTCTGTTAGGTGGGCGGCGTGTGGTGCTGCACATTTAATGCAACCTCAGTGTATACAGTGCCTTGCGAAAGTATTCGGCCCCCTTGAACTTTGCGACCTTTTGCCACATTTCAGGCTTCAAACATAAAGATATAAAACTGTAATTTTTTGTGAAGAATCAACAACAAGTGGGACACAATCATGAAGTGGAAGGAAATTTATTGGATATTTCAAACTTTTTTTAACAAATAAAAAACTGAAAAATAGGGCGTGCAAAATGATTCAGCCCCTTTACTTTCAGTGCAGCAAACTCTCTCCAGAAGTTCAGTGAGGATCTCTGAATGATCCAATGTTGACCTAAATGACTAATGATGATAAATAGAATCCACCTGTGTGTAATCAAATGTAACAAGAAAGGACAGGCGCCACTCAGTAATGCAACCACGATTTATTATACAAAAAACATAGCACACTTACATGAGGGTAATGTATGGGCTTCTCCTGTTAATTTCTCAACCCTGTGGCATGGCACTCTCTTCCTCACAGCCGAACCAGCAGCCGGGAGATGACGCCGCCTCAATAGAGTCCAATGGGGGAGCAGGATCGGTCCAGGAACAGCGGTGAGCCGCTTGTCCACCTATGATGACGTAACGCGTTTCGGAGCATGCGCACAACGCTCCTTCCTCAGACGACCTTCCTCAGATGCCAAACTGCTATCCGCCTCAGGCCCAGCCACGACAGCATTTACCAAGTGTGCTGTTAGGGAGATTTAATGTCCCTGACCGTGCATACTGGTCCACGTATCTGTAGTTAGGTGGACCTTGCCACAGATGGCATTGCGCAGTGCACACCTGATTTTGTCACCCACTTGCTTGTGCAGGGAAGGGATGGCTTGCCTGGAAAAGTAGTTGCGGCTGGGCACGATGTACTGTGGGACCAGCCACCACCATAAAAATGGAGTTTTATGGTGGTGGCTGGTCCCACAGTACATCGTGCCCAGCCGCAACTACTTTTCCAGGCAAGCCATCCCTTCCCTGCACAAGCAAGTGGGTGACAAAATCATGTGTGCACTGTGCAACGCCATCTGTGGCAAGGTCCACCTAACTACAGATATGTGGACCAGTATGCACGGTCAGGGACATTAAATCTCCCTAACAGCACACTGGGTAAATGCAGTGGTGGCTGGGCCTGAGGCGGATAGCAGTTTGGCGCATGTCCTTCCACCACTGAGGATTGCAGGGTGCTTCAGTTTGCCTCCTGCTCCTAACTCCTCCTACTTTACTTCCTCATCCTCTACCACCTCCTCTTACGGTCAGCGTAACACCTTCACCACCAACTTCAGCACAGCCAGGGGTAAACGGCAGCAGGCAGTTTTAAATCTTGCCTGTTTTGGGGAAAAACCACACACCGCACAGGAGTTGTGGAGGGGCATTGAACAGCAGACCAATGAGTGGTTTCTGCCAGTGAGCCTCAAGCCTGGCCTGGTGGTGTGCGATAACAGGCAAAATCTTGTAGCAGCTATGGGCCTAGCCGGTTTGATCCCTTGCCTGGTGCATGTGCTGAATTTTGTGGTGCAGAGGTTCCTTAGAAATGACCCCGATATGTCAGAGCTGCTGCAGAAATTGCGGGCTGTCTGTGCGCACTTTCGGCGTTCTCACCCTGCTGCTGCTCGCCTGTCAGCACTGCAGCGTAGCTTCGGCCTTCCCGCTCACCGCCCTTATATGTGACGTGCCCACAATGTGGAACTCCACCTTGCACATGCTGGCCAGACTGTGCGAGCAGCAGTAGGCCATAGTGGAGTTTCAGCTGCAGCACGCACTCGTGAGTCGCTCTGCAGAACAGCACCACTTCACCACCAATAACTGGGCCACCATGCGAGACCTGTGTGCCTTGTTGCACTGTTTTGAGTACTCCACCAACATGGCCAGTGCCGATGACGCCGTTCTCAGCTTAACTATCCCACTTCTATGCCTTCTTGAAGAAACGCTTCAGGCGATGATGGAAGAGGATGTGGCACAGGATGAGGATGAGGATGAGGATGAGGAGGATGAAGAGGTATCATTTCCAAGGCTTTCAGGGCAGTCATTCGCAAGTGGCTCCGAGGGTGGGTTCCTGCACCCACAAATGCCAGGGACACAATTGTCCAGCAGGGGCACTGTTCTTGAGGATGACGAGGATGAGGAGGAGGAGATGTAGGAGGATATGGAGGAGGATATGGAACCATGTTCACAGCAGGGTGGCACCCAGGCCAGCTCATGGCCATCACTGGTGGGTGGCTGGGGGGACACGGAGGACACAGAGGATACACCTCCCACAGAGGACAGCTTTTCGTTGCCTCTGGGCAGCCTGGCAGACATGAGCGATTACATGCTGCAGTGTCTTCGCAATGACTGCCGAGTTTCCCACATAGTAACTTGTGCTGATTACTAGGTGGCCACCCTGCTGGATCCCCGTTACAAGGACAACGTACCGTCCTTAATTCCCTCACTGGAGCGTGATCGGAAGATGCGCAAGTAAAAGCGCATGCTGGTAGACACGCTGCTGGAGGCATTACCACCTGACAGCGGGGGCACAGTGGAAGCACAAGGCCAAGGCAGGGGAGGAGGAGGAAGAGGTCGCCAACGCAGCCAGGGCACCACCAGCACCTCAGGCAGGGTTAGCATGGCTGAAATGTGGAAAATCTTTGTCAGCACGCCACAACAAGCAGCAGCACCACCAGCTGATATGGAACGTCTTAGCAGGAAGCAGCATTTCACTAACATGGTGGAGCAGTATGTGTGCACATGCCTAGACGTACTGAATGACGGGTCTGCCCCCTTCAACTTCTGGGTCTCCAAGTTGGGCACATGGCCTGAGCTTGCCCTTTACGCCTTGGAGTTGCTGGCCTGCCCTGCAGCCAGTGTATTAACTGAACAGGTATTTAGCACGGCTAAGGGGGCGTTAACACAGACAAGCGCAGCCGCCTGTCCAGAGCCAATGTGGACAAGCTCACATTCATTAAAATGAAGTAGGCATGGATCCCACAGGACTTGTCCGTACCTTGTGCAGATTAGACATGTATACCGGCCTTACCCAGCCATTGTTGTATTTGATCTTTCTTACTCTTTTGGGGTGTACCTTAATTTAAAAAAAAAATGTAATTAAAAACAAAAACCAGTGTTGGCTACCTCGTCCTCCTCCTCTACTGCCTCCGCCTTCACTTCAACCTACACCACCATATCCACCGCCATATCCACCACCACCTCAACCTCCTACTCCATATGGACTTCGTCCTCCTCCTACATCATTCAAGATGATTATCTTTTATTTTTTCAGTTATTTTAAGTTATTTCCCTATCCACATTTGTTTGCAGAGCACTTGTCATGCTCTTAAGATGATTTTTCTGCCATTTGCAGCCCTTTAGCCCCATGTTTGTTTTAGAGCCATTTTAGTGCTCAAAAGTTTGGGTCTCCATTGACTTCAATGGGGTTCGGGATCGGGGGTAAAATTCGGGTTAAGTCCGGGTCACGAACCCGGACCTTTTTTTTTCAAGTTCGGCCGGACCCGCCGAACCCGGACATCCAGGTGTTCGCTCAACTTTAGTAATGAGTAAAGATTTACTTCCATTTCCTTACTTCCATGACGCAAGGTGGGGCTGCCAATGCGTGTGCTTCTCAACACTCCTCCCTTTCAGTGTGTACCAGGATTTGGTGACGCAGAGTGATCTCCTCCTGAAGTCTGTCTGAAGGTTCCAGCTCTGATATGAATAGTCAGAACTAGACAGCACTGCTAGGGTTTCACAGAGCCCTAGAGGGGATGATTACTTCCAGACAGTTTCCACCACTGATACTGGGGGCAGTGGAAGGCCAGGATTCTGTGCACAATCCACACAATGCATATTAGTACCACCACTGAATCTTGGATTTGGTGACTATAATTATTAACACTGTCTTCCAATGAAGCGGGGGAAAGGGGGTTGTAATTAACACCCCCTCCCCCACTTCTACGGATTAATTAGTGAGAGTTTTAAAGTAAAGTAACAGTTAATCCTCTAATATTACCTACTGTTTAAACAATGTCTTCTCGCTGTTCTTATATTTTCTTCATGCAATTTTTAACAAATCTCAATGTTTAATCTTTTTGCAAGTGGTCAAATGATTACAAAGCTTTTGCAACTGAGTTTTCCTGCATGTCTAGTTGACTTCAACTCTTTTAGAGCCAATATTGCCTTGGAGCGTGTAATTCTAGTAAGTATGGTGAAGTCACTGCCCTGAACAAACAGATACACTCATCAAAGCTTTGTGGTTTCATTACCATTTGAAAAAAGATTAGGCATTTTCATTGAGATTTTTAAAAAACTGTTTGTACCAAATGTTAAAACAATGGAGAGACAACTTTAATGGGTGCTGTTTATTGGCATTTTTTTTTTTTTTTTTTTTTGTGAAAGGGAAATGTTTTTCTGTGGAACCATATAATTTATTTTTATGCCCCTCACTTTAAGAGATACAGTAAAACCTTGGATTGCGAGCATAATTAGTTCCGGAGACATGCTTGTAATCCAAAGCACTCTTATATCAAACTAATTTCCCCATAAGAATTAATGGGAACTCAGATGATTCATTCCACAACCATTTGTTCATAAATCCTTAAGTTTATAGTCCATATAAAAAAGATTATAGCAATGTGATAGGTTGTGTAACCATAAAATGTCCTTCCACAAATGGCAGCCTCCACAAGGGGAATGGAAGCAAAATCCAGCAGGAGCTACAGAGTATAAAAGAGAAGAGAGGCGACTCTAAGTGTAGTAATATGGTTACATTTAATGAAGGTACAACATTTAGCAAACCCCCATGGTTAATGATTAATCACTTCAGTACCGGGCACTTTTCCCCCTTCCCGCCCAGGCCAATTTATAGCTTTTAGAGCTGTTGCATTTTGATTGACAATTGCACTGTCATGCAACACTGTACCTAAACCAAATTTATGTCATTTTATTCCAACAAATAGAGCTTTCTTTTGGTGGTATTTGATCACAACAAGGTGTTTCCTTTTTTGCTAAACAAATAAAAAAAGACCGAAAAGTTTGAAAAAAAATTTTTTTTTGTTTATGTTATAAAATTTTGTAAATAGATACGTTTTTTCATGCACTGATGAGCACTGATGAGGCCGCACTGACAGGCACTGATGAGCAGGCACTGATGGGGTGGCACTGATGGGGTTGCCCTAATATGCAACACTGATAGGCGGCACTGATATGCAACACTGATGGGCACTAATATGTGGCACTGATAGGTAGCACTGATATGCAGCATTGGTGGGCACTGATAGACGGCACTGATGGGCACTGATAGGCGGCATTGATGGGCACTAATGGGCACTGATAGGCTGCATTGATGGGCACTGATGGGCACTGATAGATGGCCCTGATGGGCACTGATAGATGGCACTGGTGGGCAATAATGGGCACTAGTGGGCGGCACTGATAGATGGCAATGATGGGCACTGGTGGGCAGCACTGATGGGGAGGGCACTGGCTGGAAGCACTGATAAGAAGGGCACTGGGGGGCTCCCTGAGCCCTGATTGCCATCCCTGGTGGCCATGGTGGGCATCCCTGGGGTCATGAGTGGGCATCCCTGTGGTCATGGGTGGGCATCCCTGGTGGTTCTAGGGGCACCCCCCCTCCAAGGGTCTGCACTGGTAATCAATGCTCTGAATACCAGTGCAGACCCCCCCCCTGTCAGAAGAGCCGCAGATCGGCTCTCCTCTACTCGCGCCTGTCAGGCATGAACTGAGGAGAGCCGATCAAGGGTTCTTCCTATTTATTATGTGACCAGCTGTGATTGGACACAGCTGGTCACATGGTAAAAAGCCTAGGTTGAGATCGGAGTGACACACCACAGCACATATGACGGCGTGTCAGGATAATACGACCACCTTCCCACCATCAATTCCCTATAGGGCGGGTGGGAAGTGGTTAAATCAGGCACATCTAAGTATGCAGGCACATGGGGTAAAGCTGTCCACATAGACCATCCTCCGCACCGTCGGCTCCCACTGCCGTCAGTCTGCAGTCATGACCGGGAAGACTACCCTGCAATAGAGTAATCTGAAAGCGAGACTTGAAGCGCTCATGGAGCGAAGTGTGGAAGGGATGACGTTAATGGCAGTGCAGGGGATGGTCTATGTGGACAGCTTTACCCCAAATGCCTGCATACTTATATGTGCCTGATTTAATCAACAACCATGCAAGTTGCTAAATGTTGTACCTTCATTAAATGTAACCATATTGCTACAGTTAGAGGCACCTCTCTTCTCTTTTTATACTCAGTTGTGACGTGACACTGCTTAAAAATCAAGACATCGCTTGTTTATAAAGTCAAAATTTGTAAAAAAAATTTGCTTGTCTTGCAAATCGCTCTCAAACCAAGTTACTCTCGATCCAAGTTTTTACTGTACATATTTTCAAGATGTACAGAGCAAGGATGGAAGATCAACAGATTATTTAATAACTGTATAACACACAATTGATGGCTAATTAGTACTTAGATGATCATTTCAAAACCATTATGCTTTACAGCTGTACATTATACTCTGCTCTTCATTAGGAAACCCATGATACAATTAATAAATCTTTTTGAAATATAATTTTAATCACAGTACAGCTCTCCCTAGTTTCGGTCACATCGTTGAAGGTACTCTATATGATAGCACAGTGCACTCATTCTGAATTTACCTTTCATTAAAGTACTCTGGTGTCATCTCTAAAATAACATATTCACAATGTATTTAAATATTTAGGAAGACATAGGAATGGTGTTTTGGGGACTGGTCTCTCTAACTATGCTGATTTGGATCGGGATTTAACTTTTTGTAAGGTAAATGTTTTTTCTCTGCTTAAAGGGAGGCACTATTTAAGTTAGAACAGTTATCTGTAAGCTGGTGCACATTTGGCAATACAGCAGCTCTGCACATCACTGCATAAGGGGGACATTACTACAGATGTATTCCCCATATTCTGCATTGGACAAGGAGGAAGATTCTGTGGTTCATAATATAAGGAAGCAAATTCAGTGATGGCAACCACACTAGAGAGAAACAGAATTTCTGATGCAGCTACAAGAAGGGTCTTTTGTCCAATGTGCCTTTCCCCAATATTCTAAAAGTGGTAAAAGGTGTGCAAACACATCCTAGTTCATATTTATAATAAGAAACATAGCAATAGCTGCATTTTTGGAAGCACCCTATATAGCTGAGTTGATTTAGCTCTTATAGGGGAGAAAGGGTGAGGGGACATGTGATTATGCATGTTTAGCCTGATCTCCATGCATTTCAGGTGTATTTCACAGCAGTATCAGTTAAAGTAGTCCTCAGATGATATCTATTTATACTTTGAGCTTACTGTATGTTGTCTGCAAAAATAATAATTAAAATAATCTACAAAACACTTTATTGCACATTATCTATACATAAGTATCCAACTTAGGCATTAAAGTACCCAAACACTAGGGATGATCGAACTTTTCAAAAGTTCGGTTCGGCCAGAACATCCGAACTTCCCGAAAGTTCGGCCCGGATTTCAGAACCCCATTGAAATCAATGGGACTCGAACTTCGGTAATCAAAAAACACAATTTTAAAGCCCTAGAACCCTATAAATGCCCCTAAAAAATGCCTAGGGTTCTGGGTCATACCACAGGGACAATTAATCACACAAAAAAAGTTCTTAAAAAGTGTCATTTTTGATAGAGAGCCAATTATTTAAAAATAAAATAAAAAAAAAATCTTTGGATTTAGTATCTGGGGGGTCTAAAAAGTGTACCTGTGAAGTTTCAGCTCTGTAGCATGTCCAGAACCATAAAATAAAAGATTGTTTGTATTTTGTCACTTATAGAACAGGTTGTTGGCTTCTCGCTTTTCACACCTTGCCGGTTTAGTAGCAAGCGTTTTTTTGGGCATTTTTGGGGGTTCTTTGGAGGCAGGCAAAACATCTGAACTTGTGTATAGTGGTATATATACCCGTATACACAAGTTCAGATGTTTTGCCTGCCTCCAAAGAACCCCAAAAAATGCCCAAAAAAACGCCTGCTACTAAACCGGCAAGGTGCGAGTGCGGGTTTCCACTAGTGCGACTTGCTGTGCGACTTGACACATGTCAAGTTGCACAGCAAGACAAAAGCCATTTGTTTCAATCTGGCCTGTTTTCACTGCCGCGACTTCAGTTGCGGCGACTTCAAAAGTAGTTCGTGCACTACTTTTGAGCCGACTTCAGTGCGACTTCCCTCTATAATGAGGGACAAGTCGCACTGAATGCCGCAAGCAACTTTAGCTACAAAGTCGCACTAGAAGTAGCACGACTTCGTAGCCGCGGCAGTGGAAATGGAGCCTGAAAAGCGAGAAGCCACTAACCTGTTCTATAACTGACCTAATACAAACAATCCTTTTTTTCAGGTTCTGGACATGCTACAGAGCTGAAACTTCACAGGTACACCTTTTAGACCCCCCAGACACAAAATCACACAAAAAAAGTTCTTAAAAATTGTCATTTTTGATAGAGAGCCAATTATTGAAAAAATAAAAAAAAATAAAAATTAAAAAGAAAAAAAAAATTCTTTGGATTTAGTATCTGGGGGGTCTAAAAAGTGTACCTGTGAAGTTTCAGCTCTGTAGCATGTCCAGAACCTGAAAAAAAGAAAAATTTTCAGTAAAGCAGGGATGGTGGGACCCTCCTTTTACACCTATATGATTTTTTTTTTCTGGTTCTGGACATGCTGCAGAGCTGAAACTTCACAGGTACACCTTTTAGACCCCCCCCCCCCCCGACACAAAATTACACAAAAAAGTTCTTAAAATTGTCATTTTTTGATAGAGAGCCAATTATTGAATAAATTAAAAAAATTTAAAAAAAAAATGTCTTTGGATTTAGTATCTAGGGGGTCTAAAACGTGTACCTGTGAAGTTTCAGCTCTGTAGCATGTCCAGAACATGAAAAAAAGATAATTTTCCAGTAGAGCAGGGATGGTGGTACCCTCCTTTTACACCTATATGATCTTTTTTTTTTCTGGTTCTGGACATGCTACAGAGCTGAAACTTCACAGGTACACCTTTTAGACCCCCCAGACACAAAATTACACAAAAACAGTTCTTAAAAATTGTCATTTTTGATAGAGAGCCAATTAGTCAGTTTGGGTTACGTTGCAGTTTGCTAATCATGCAGTAACTCGTGTAGGTGTGATATATAGACCACCTGGTCAAGTTAAAGAACTAGATGATCTACTAGTTGAAGAAATAGCTAAAATTACAATGAAAGGAGAAGTTATCATTATGGGAGATTTCAATCTTCCAGATATAAACTGGAAAACCAAAATAGCAAGTTCTACCAGGAGTACAGATATTCTAAATTCCCTACTGGGGTTGTCTCTGCAACAAGTGGTTGAGGAGCCAACCCGGAGGGAGGCCATTTTGGATTTGGTATTCACAAATGGGGATTCAGTATATGATGTCATTGTAGGCGAAACCTTGGGATCTAGTGATCACCAGTCAGTGTGGTTTAATATAAGAACTGTGAAAGAGTCACACCACACAAAAACAAAAGTTTTAGATTTTAGAAAAACAGACTTTTCAAAAATGAAATTAGTCATAAATGAGTCCTTATCAGACTGGAACGGACTACATGGAGTCCAGGAGAAATGGGACTACTTAAAAGGTGCATTATTGAAGGCAACAGAAAATTGCATTAGACTTGTCAGTAAAAGCAAAAAAAGGAAGAGACCACTGTGGTACTCAGCAGAAGTTGCCCAAATCATTAAAAATAAAAAGCTAGCATTTTGTAATTATAAAAAAACCCAGAGCAATGAAGATAAGGAAATCTACAAGATTAGGCAGAAAGAGACCAAGCAAGTTATAAGAACTTCTAAAGCGCAGGCAGAAGAAAAACTAGCTCAGTCTATGAAAAAGGGGGATAAGACATTCTTCAGATATATAAATGAAAAAAGGAAATTAAAACAAGGAATAACTAAATTAAAAACAAAGGACGGAAGGTATGTAGAAGAGAATAAAGGGCTAGCCGACTGCCTTAATGAATACTTCTGTTCAGTTTTTACAGAAGAAAAAGAAGGAGAAGGCCCTCCACTTGAAAGGATGACTAATGAATCGTTTGATGCATGTGTCTTTACAGAGGAAGACGTTCTAAGATTGCTGTCTAAAGTGAAGACAAATAAGTCACAGGGTCCTGATGAGATACACCCAAAATTATTAAAAGAGCTTAGTGGTGAGCTGGCAAAACCATTAACAGATTTATTTAACCAATCATTAGTAACAGGAGTCGTCCCGGAAGATTGGAAATTGGCAAATGTCGTGCTCACAAGAAAGGTAGTAGGGAGGAATCGAGCAACTATAGACCAGTGAGTCTGACATCAATAGTAGGCAAATTAATGGAAACCCTATTAAAGGATAGGATTGTGGAACATCTTGAATCCCATGGATTGCAATATGAAAAACAACATGGGTTTACTTCAGGGAGATCATGTCAAACAAATCTTATAGATTTTTTTGACTGGGTGACTAAAATAATAGACGGTGGAGGTGCAGTAGACATTGCATATCTAGATTTTTGTAAGGCTTTTGACACTGTCCCACATAGAAGACTTATCAATAAACTGCAGTCATTGAGCATGGACTCCCATATTGTTGAGTGGATTAGGCAGTGGCTGAGTGACAGACAACAGAGGGTTGTAGTCAATGGAGAACATTCAGAACAAGGTCATGTTACCAGTGGGGTACCTCAGGGATCTGTACTGGGACCAATTTTGTTTAATATCTTCATAAGTGATATTGCAAAAGGCCTCGATGGTAAGGTTTGTCTTTTTGCTGATGACACAAAGATATGTAACAGGGTTGATGTTCCTGGAGGGAAACGCCAAATGGAAAAGGATTTAGGAAAACTAGAAGAATGGTCAGAACTCTGGCAACTGCAATTTAATGTGGATAAGTGCAAGATAATGCACCTGGGGCATAAAAACCCAAGGGCAGAATATAGAATATTTGACACAGTCCTGACCTCAGTATCTGAGGAAAGGGATTTAGGAGTAATTATTTCAGAAGACTTAAAGGTGGGAAGACAATGTAATAGAGCAGCACGAAATGCCAGCAGAATGCTTGGATGTATGGGGAGAGGTATAAGCAGTAGAAAGAGAGAAGTGCTTATGCCGCTGTACAGAACACTGGTGAGACCTCACTTGGAGTATTGTGTGCAGTACTGGAGGCCATATCTCCAGAAGGATATAGATACTCTAGAGAGAGTTCAGAGAAGAGCTACTAAACTAGTACATGGATTGCAGGAAAAAACTTACCAGGAAAGGCTAAAGGACCTTAACATGTATAGCTTGGAAGAAAGAAGAGACAGAGGGGATATGATAGAAACTTTTAAATACATAAAGGGAATCAACTCGGTAAAGGCGGAGAGCATATTTAAAAGAAGAAAAACTACCACAAGAGGACACAGTTTTAAATTAGAGGGGCAAAGGTTTAAAAGTAATATGAGGAAGTATTACTTTACTGAGAGAGTAGTGAATGCATGGAATAACCTTCCTGCAGAAGTGGTAGCTGCAAATACAGTGAAGGAGTTTAAGCATGCATGGGATAGGCATAAGGCTATCCTTCATATAAGATAGGGCCAGGGACTATTCATAGGATTCAAATATATTGGGCAGACTAGATGGGCCAAATGGTTCTTATCTGCCGACACATTCTATGTTTCATATGTTTCTATGTTATTGAATAAATTAAAACATTTTTTATTAAAAAATTGTCTTTGGATTTAGTATCTGGGGGGTCTAAAAAGTGTACCTGTGAAGTTTCAGCTCTGTAGCATGTCCAGAACCATAAAAAAAAGATTGTATGTATTTTGTCACTTATAAAACAGGTTAGTGGCTTCTCGCTTTTCACACATTGCCGGTTTAGTAGCAAGCGTTTTTTTGGGCATTTTTTGGGTTCTTTGGAGGCAGGAAAAACATCTGAACTTGTGTATAGTGGTATATATACCACTATACACAAGTTCAGATGTTTTGCCTGCCTCCAAAGAACCCCAAAAAATGCCCATAAAAACGCTAGCGTAAAAAAAAAAACCGCCCAGGTGTGTTGTTGCAGGCATTTTTTGGGGGTTTTTGGAGGCAGGCAAAACATCTGAACTTGTGTATAGTGGTATATATACACACATACTTATATGTATATACACACCTAGACATATATAGGTGTGATAGGAGCGTAACTATATTGGTGTTAATTATTTTATTAGCGCAAGTCGTTTTTTCTGCTCCTTTCACACCTATATATGTCTAGGTGTGTATATACATATAAGTATGTGTGTATATATACCACTATACACAAGTTCAGATGTTTTGCCTGCCTCCAAAAACCCCCAAAAAATGCCTGCAACAACACACCTGGGCGAAAAATGCCTGCAACAACACACCTGGGCGTTTTTTATTTTGACGCTAGCGTTTTTTTGGGCATTTTTTGGGGTTCTTTGCAGGCAGGCAAAACATCTGAACTTGTGTATAGTGGTATATATACCACTATACACAAGTTCAGATGTTTTTCCTGCCTCTAAAGAACCCAAAAAATGCCCAAAAAAATGCTTGCTACTAAACCGGCAATGTGTGAAAAGCGAGAAGCCACTAACCTGTTCTATAAGTGACAAAATACAAACAATCTTTTTTTTTTCTAGTTCTGGACATGCTACAGAGCTGAAACTTCACAGGTACACCTTTTAGACCCACAGATACTAAATCCAAAGACATTTTTTATTTTTTTTTAATTTTTTCAATAATTGTCTCTCTATCAAAAATGACAATTTTTAAGAACTTTTTTGTGTGATTTTGTGTCTGGGGGGTCTAAAAAGTGTACCTGTGAAGTTTCAGCTCTGTAGCATGTCCAGAACCAGAAAAAAAAAGATCATATAGGTGTAAAAGGAGGGTACCGCCATCCCTGCTCTACTGAAAAATTATCTTTTTTTCTGGTTCTGAACATGCTACAGAGCTGAAACTTCACAGGTACACTTTTTAGACCCCCCAGATACTAAATCCAAAGAAATTGTTTTTTTTTTAAATTTTTTCAATAATTGTCTCTCTATCAAAAATTACATTTTTTAAGAACTTTTTTGTGTGATTTTGTGTCTGCGGGGTCTAAAAGGTGTACCTGTGAAGTTTCAGCTCTGTAGCATGTCCAGAACCAGAAAAAAAAGATCATATAGGTGTAAAAGGAGGGTACCACCATCCCTGCTCTACTGAAAAATTATCTTTTTTTCTGGTTCTGGACATGCTACAGAGCTGAAACTTCACAGGTACACTTTTAGACCCCCCAGATACTAAATCCAAACAATTATTTTTTTTTCAATAATTGGCTCTCTATCAAAAATGACAATTTTTAAGAACTTTTTTTGTGTGATTTTGTGTCTGGGGGGTCTAAAAGGTGTACCTGGGAAGTTTCAGCTCTGTAGCATGTCCAGAACCATAAAAAAAAAAAGATTGTTTGTATTAGGTCAGTTATAGAACAGGTTGTTGGCTTCTCGCTTTTCACACCTTGCCGGTTTAGTAGCAGGCGTTTTTTTGGGCATTTTTTGGGGTTCTTTGGAGGCAGGCAAAACATCTGAACTTGTGTATAGTGGTGTATATATACCACTATACACAAGTTCAGATGTTTTGCCTGCCTCCAAAGAACCCCAAAAAATGCCCCAAAAAAACGCTAGTGTCAAAAAAAAAAAACGCCCAGGTGTGCTGTTGCAGGCATTTTTTTGGGGTTTTTTGGAGGCAGGCAAAACATCTGAACTTGTGTATAGTGGCATATATATACACATACTTATATGTATATTACACTTAGACATATATAGGTGTGATAGGAGCGTAACTATATTGGTTATCGCAAGTAGTTTTCTGCTCCTTTAACACCTATATATGTCTAGGTGTATATATACATAATTGTCAACTTCCTTGTGTCATCAATTCTTTTTTTCTATAGCAACAGAGTCTAGTTGGTGGACCATATGAAACAAACTGACATTCCTTACCCCAATTGCCTAAGGACACCTCATACTTCTCAGTTTTATCAAGCTTCCCTTCCTTACACTTTCCTGGTGCTTTAAAAGATAACATAAAACCATCTTACCTTTTAGCAATTATTCTATGGTAATATAACATAAGATGGTTTAAAACATTGGTTTCCCAAATGCGTACTGGCCTGTACTAATTTATATATTTTTTTAAGAACCGGAATTATTTTTTATTGCCAAAATGGCATAGTACGGTAAACTCAGATTACATGACAAATCAGCACATGTGATGAAGTAGTAATTGGTAAACAATATCCAACAAACAGATTACAGATTATAGGGATTTATAGAACAAACATGAATTTAAAATACAAGTATTCATCAAGGGGGGCCCCCAACAGGAACACTGAACACAACCCAGAGTAAAGCAGCCAAGAATTTGCACCAAATACCCATCATTGCTCCATCCAATTCTGCCAAATTCTATCATATTTCTTAGGGCACCCCATACTGATGTATGTCAACTTGTACATGGGTAACATTGCATCATTAGAGGATTCCCACGAGGTACCTGAATGCCCAAAAACGCCAAATCAGGTGACAACGCAGAGTTAACTGGAGGCGGGCATTTATACACTCAAATACCTTATCCTAGAACCATGCCACTCTAGGAAAGGACCAAAACATATGCTATTAGGTACCTACAGTAGAATGGCATCAGGGGCCGCCCAGGGAGCTCTGTGGATAATGTCTGTGCAGTCACTGAGGCGTGTAATAAAATTCTATGTAAAAACTTTGTTTGAATCAATTTGTCACAGGACAAAATTACCAATTTAGTGTTATTCTCAAAGCACTCCTCCCAGGTCTCTCTGTCTGGGGTTGGAATGTCCACGCTCCCTTGTTCCCACAACTTATCGATTTTAGGAGACTCAACACTAAGAAGAGCCAGATGAAGGGAAGACAGGGGCTTAGCCACGGTCTCTTGTGCAAGAAGTTCTTCTATTGGGTTTGCCTTTAACCGTTTCTGGACCGCCCACTGCATATATACTACGGGAGGCTGGCCCTCCTGCGCGAACCAATGTAGGGTGACTGCGCACTGCTGGCTGCATTCTCCCGCCCCCACTTGGCAGCGGGGACTCTGATGCATGGGATAGGAGGATCCGATTGCCACCTGCCACCTGCGATCGCTCCCCGCTGAGAGAGAAGGACAGGCAGCTGTTGTAAACACAGCTGACCGTTCTCCTCTCTGGAATGCCCACAGAGCTCCTGTGATCCTTCTATATAGGATCACAGGTCTCTATGGTCATCCCATAAGCCCCGCCTCCATACAGTTAGAATCACTCCCCTAGGCTCACATTTAACCCCTTGATCACCCACAGTGTTACCCCTTCCCTGCCAGTGTCATTATTACAGTAACAGTGCATATTTTTAGCACTGATTACTGTAGTAATGTCACTGGTCCTCCCAAAAGTGTCAAAAATGTCAGTTAGGGGTCCGATCTGTCCACCACAATGTCGCAGTCCCGCTAAAAATTGCAGATCGCCGCCATTACTAGTAAAAAAAAAACAATAAAAATGACATAAATCTTTCCTGTAGTTAGTAGACACGATAACTTTTGAGCAAAGCAATCAAAATACGCTTATTGGGATTTTTTTTACCAAAAATATATAAAAGAAAACAAATTGGCCTAAAATGTTAAAAAATTTTGATTTTTAAATTTATTTTGGGAATGTTATATAGCAGAATGTGAAAAATATTGTTTTATTTTTTTCAGAATTGTCACTCTTTTTTTGTTTATAGCGCAAAAAATAAAAACCGCGCAGGTGATCAAATACCACCAAAAGAAACCCCAAAAAATGCCCAAAAAAAATAAAACGCCCAGGTGTGTTGTTGCAGGCATTTTTTGGGGGTTTTTGGAGGCAGGAAAAACATCTGAACTTGTGTATAGTGGCATATATACACACATACTTATATGTATATTACACTTAGACATATATAGGTGTGATAGGAGCGTAACTATATTGGTGTTAATTATTTCATTAGCGCAAGTAGTTTTCTGCTCCTTTCACACCTATATATGTCTAGGTGTATATATACATACATGGGTGTGTATATATACCCCCTATACACATGTTCAGATGTCACGTCTGACTCCAAACATGTGCTCAAAAGATCCCTATGGACGCCTGAAGCCAAAAAGAATGCTGACGGCGGCGAAGCCATATTACTGCAGCGAAAGTGACTTCAGAGAAACTAGCTTTTCTCTATAGCGGTCACCTGATATGGAAGGGTTTTGTCACCCTGCCATAGCAGTCACTGTCAGTTAACCCTACACTACACTACGGTCCCCTTACACTTAACACTTTCCCTACAGAAACTGAATAAATTAAAGCTAACTAAAGTGTAAAAGAGCACTCTAACTACACTGAAAGCCTGGCAGGTCAGTAAAGGGTGCACCTCCCCCCCTCCTGTACCATACTAGACCACATGCCCTGATCATAGGAGGGTGGGAGCTTTGGAGCCCCCCACCCCAAAGCACCTTGTCCCCATGTTGATGGGGATAAGGGCCTTCTTCCTGACAACCACAGCCCAGGGTTGTCGGGGGTCTGCAGGTGGGGGGTTTATCGGAATCTGGAAGCCACCCCCATTTGAATGGGTATGGGGTACATTGCACCCATATCTATTCACCAAAAAAGTGTCAAAAAGTAATAACCACAGGAAACAGTTTTTGGCAAGTCCTTTATTAAAAAAGAAAAAAAAAATGGTGTCCCTCGATGAAAATCCATCGTCCATCATGACATCTGCTGATACAAAAAATAGAAAAATTGCAAAAAAACGTTTCACCTCCTAAGAGGCTACCCGCCGTATGCTCTCTCTTCAGCTTTGACAGTCCTTTTATAGGCAAAGGGCGGGGCAAACTGGTTACGTCAGCTTGGGGCACTGCCCCCTTCTGATGTCGAATTATGTCACATGACATCAGAAGGGGGCGATGCCACCAGGTGACTTAACTGGAAGGCCCCGCTCCTTGTCTATATAAGAAATGTCAAAGCCGAAGAGAGGGCATACAGCAGGTAGCATCTTAGGAGGAAAAGCGTTTTTTGCAATTTTTCTATTTTCCGGGTCGGCTGGCTTCGTGATGGGCATTGGATCTACATCAAAGGACTATTTTTTTTCTTTTTATTAAAGGACTTGTCAAAAACAGTTTTCTGTGGTTTTTACATTTTGACACTTTTTTGGTGAATAGGTACCCGATACCCATTCACATAGGGAGGGGATCTGGGGGTCCCCTTGTTAAAGGGGGCTTCCAGATTCTAAAAGGCCCCCCACTCGCAGACCCCGACAACTACAGCCCAGGGTTGTCAGGAAGAGGCCCTTGTCCCCATCAACATGGAGACAAGGTGCTTTGGGGTTAGGGGCACAGAGCCCCCCCTGCCTCAAAGCACCCAACTCCCCATGTTGAGGGCATGTGGCCTGGTATGTGGCCTAACCTGCCAGGCTGCATGCTCGGATAAGGGTCTGGTATGGAAATCCTGGTATGGAATCCAGGCCCTTTAGGTCTGGAGGGGGGGGCACTACGCTGTTTTTTTTTACATTTCTTCTATTGCCGGGCACTTGCTGGCATTCTTTATTTTTTTAACAGCATTCTCTATCTCTAAATTCATCTGTCAGTGGGGAAGCCTGTTAACAGATGATGACTTATGGTTGTTAAGGACGCGGGCGGCCAGCTTCCTGGTCTGCTGCTTAACAACCAGCTATTTTTTCACACAGAACTTGGATCGGTCAATCGTTTTTCGACTGATCCAAATTCATATCGTTCTGAAAAGTTGGAATTCATTAGAAATCGAATAAACAAAATGAAATTTAACGTATTTAAACGGAACTCATTACTATTCGTTACTATTTCATTTGAAGTTTCTAATACATCCGAATCTCTCGAATAACCAAAAATTTGGCCGAATTTGTATTCAGATCGAAACAAATTGCACATGTCAACTGGAGAAGCAAAAACATTAATAGAGAACATCTCCTGGACTAACCAGGGGCACAAACTTAAAGGTGCTTACAATATTAAAGAGGAACCACTGCCGTGTCTTATGGTGCGGGTGCGCCTTTCCGTGCACCGGTACTTTCCCCTTTTGATGCAGAGTGTCTCTGGGAATGCTGTTCATGCCTCTTTATCTATACACGGTGAACTAAGACATATAATGTTTATGCTATATATTGTTTTTTCTCCAGACGTGAACGTGCCTCCCATATATTTTCTCATAGGTTTCCCTCCCTCTCTCTCCCTCTCTCTCTCTCTTTCCCCCTTCCTCTTTTTACCAGCCTACCTTTACCCTAATCTCTCTCTCCGCCCCACACCTCCCCCCTTCACCCCTACCCCCTCTCCACATGATATCCTATCCCAGTCCCTCTTGCCATCTGATTTGATTTTACTAGATTTTACTGGTACTCTGGATATCTGGTTTAACTGCAGTATATATTTGCTCATTTGAGTTTGTTTACTGAACTTTCTGCTACTTTGTTAATTGCAAAAAATTTTCAATAAAGTTTATTAAAAAAAAAAAAAAAAAAAGAGGAAAAGCCCAAAGGCAACAGGGGAAATCAGAAAAGGAAAGGGTTGGTAAATTACATGTTTACAAGCCCCTTCCTCTGCTCTCCATCCTGACAAATCCCCCACAGTAGCTGGCAGGAGAGGAGAGGGGAGAGGAGAGTAGAGGAGAGGAGGGAAGCTGGCTGCGGGGGATGACAGGGGGTGGAGGAGGACAGGGAGCTGGAGGAGGAGGACAGAGAGCCAGGGGAGGAGGACAGGGGGCTGGAGGAGGAGGACAGGGGGCCAGAGGAGCACACGGATGGGGGAGGAGGCAGAGGATGAGGAGAAGGACACAGAAGGGGGTCAGAGAAGAAGAACAGGGGACCAGAGGAACGACTGCAGGAGCACACAGGGGGTGGAGGAGGAGAACACAGGGTGTATCTTGAAGAAGGAGGACAGGGGGCTGGAGGAGTGGCCACAGGAGCACACAGGGATGGAGGAGGAGGACACGGAGGGGGGCTGAAGGAGGAGGTCACATGGAATAGCTCGGGATGATCGGGGGCCCATGTGCAATGAACGCCCTGAACACATGGATGATGATTCGCCACTGCTTGGTTTATAAAATATGAGTACATTAATATAGCTCTGCAGCCTTTTCAGTAACTTTTGTGTTTTAGCTTAATGTATTAACTGTTTTATGTCTTGTGCATCCGACATCCTATAGTATTCCACGTGCCTATTAGGTTTGGTGTAAACAGATAAACAATTGATCAGGTTTAGTTCATGAACAGTTTTGCAAATTGTGTTTAAAGATCTGAAGTATATGGGAGGATAAATCCTGCAATTTAATTCTGGCTATTTGTAGGGCTAATATGCAGGTTTTTGCTTAATAAAAGGTACAGGAGGCCTCCTGGTGCCATCTCTTCCCCAGGTAAACAACGAACATGCACCTGGCCATCTACCTTATGTAAAAGAAAATGTGAATCATGAGACCAGACCTATGGTAAAGTGACCCTGTGCACATAGAAGTATCAAATAAAGTGGCCAATGTCAGCTGAACAAGGTATATCAATAATGTGACAGTGTGCACAAATAATCAAATAAGGTGACTGACCCATGTCAGCTGACTGAAACAATCCATAAATCGTGTATACAGGTGAGAACAATCTTCATGCAGCAATACCAGTGGTGACGTTGGATGACGAAACGCATACGGCGCCGTCACATCACTTCCGGTTCCGGTTTGTGCGTGGAATGCATTGCGTTCCAGATACCTGTATACCGCTCATATTGTACTTCCCAAATGTGAGTACCTACTTTTCCCTGCATTTAATAAAGGATAATTTTATACAGTATCACACTATGTGCCCTCTCCTTACTCCACATGGTCCTTCCATTTAAATCCCTGTCCCGCTGACACTGGCTGATTTCTCTGGAGTACCGGAGCTAATACCCCACCCACCAAGTGCGGACCCTACAAGACCCCTGGACATCCTTTAGAGGAAACCCCCTGATTATCCCGGAGCCCTACAGGGACCTTCCGGCACAGCCTTGTGCATCAGGATACCTTGAGGGAACCAGGATCCACCAGAGGGATCGTTTTTTGCCACTATATATACCTGCCCTATACCCCTGTGTGGGGTGGGTATTTCTGGTGAGTTTGCTACTTACCTTAGGGGCCACCAAGCACCTCACCATATTACCCACCACGGAGTCACCACTGGTATTGCCGCATGAAGATTGTTCTCACCTGTATACACAATTTATGGACTGTTTCAGTCAGCTGACACTCAGTCACCTTATTTGATTATTTGTGCACACTGTCACTTTATTGATATACCTTGTTCAGCTGACATATTGCCACTTTATTTGATACTTCCATGTGCACAGTGTCACTTCACCATAGTTTTCATATTGTCTATTTTTTTTTTTTGCAGTTTGCACCATATCACCTTATTTTGATATTTATGTGTGCACCTTTTCACTTTAGTTTCTATAATTATTCTGTTATCACGTATATAAATATACTGTCACTAAGCACTTCCAAGTGGTATCAATTTTATTATTTACACCATCATTTCACAGCACGTGACACCTTTATATATATATATATGTTTTTTTTTTTGCGCATATATTTATTTAGAACTGTTTAACTATCATTTAAAAGCTATTTTTAGCCTATTGTTGGATCCTTTGCACATTACAATTGCCACACACAGTATTTATTACTATTGCCCTGCATTATCTGACATTACCTCATTATTGGATCTTTCTGCTAATAGACAGCGTCAATTCCCTCCTTTTCTTTATCTATATTTACATAGCCTTTTGATTATAGCTAAGGGAGGCAGCAGCCTACTATTGTTACGTCTCTTCCTTAGCTCTGGGGAACATTCCTTTTACATGAGACCAGACCACCTTCTTCCATTGCTCCATGGTCTAGTCATAATGCTCACCTGCCCATCGTAGGCCCTTTTGGCTGTGAAAACGGGTCAGCATGGGCACCCTGACCAATCTGGGGTTACACAGCCCCATAAACAATAAACTGCGATTCCCATTTTTTTCTGCTTTCAACACATTAAATTCAAGGACAACATGATTATTTGCTGCCTAATATACAGCATTCCACTGAATTGTATATTGAGATTATCAATTTTATTCACTTGAACTATCAGTGATCATAAAGTTATAGCTGGGTGTATACCAACGGCAAACAAAAAAATACCGTACAAAAGGGCTTCATGTGGGACTATTGAAAACACACAAATGCTTTGAAATACTGGCTTGGGAATGCCCCAAAGCTGTACATGCTGTTATAGAACATCATCATTTTTACAAATAGCCTAAACAACAGCATATTCATGCTTCTTTTTTGCTTCCAACCTAAAAAAGATTTGTGAGAGGAAACAGAGAAACAAAGTAGTGCATTGAAGTCATCCCATTGAAGTCATACCATTGAAGTCTTTAAAAAATACAATCTAAAAAGCTGGCAGCTGATGAACTCCAGCAGTACCTGTCCAAAAGTAGACAGTAGTATCACTAAACTGAAAAAAAAACCCCCTTCCTAATATTTACTAAAATGTGTCTGTGCTCTTTGTTTAGCTCTAAAATCTTCATTATAAATACATTTCTACTTGTTGAGTCTGACAGTCACCAATAGGATGGTGTCAACGATCTGCATGCTCATAGAGCCTCTGCTCTGTTGCCACCACAATGTGCATGCTCCCCTCCTAACTAGTTACTATGACCCAGGCTTGAGACAGGCATAAGCCAGAGCTGGTCACATGTCCTGTGATGTTGCCTTAGCTTTTTCAGGTTCTCCTCCCAGTAGACTGTGGCTGTCAGTCAAGGATCTGATTCATCTGAAACCATTGGTGAGTGGATCAGATCCTAGACTGACAGCTTCACTCTGATTTGTACAGCCTGGGGGGGAGGGTCTGAAGAAATTAGGGTGATGGCACAGGACACATGACCTGCTAGGGCTTAGCCCTTACTCCAGCACAGGCCATGCTGCAGGGGAAAAGAAAAGAGGCACGTGACCTTCACCATACACAAGTTAAAAAGGCATTTTATACTAAATTCCTAAAGCATTTTCCATGTAATTCAGTGGCTGCTGGTGTGTCTTATTGTTTAGATGAGGGAGCACTATGAGGGGTTTAGGGCCATTTTAAAGAAATGGAACAATTGGAAAACACAGAAGACACATTGCAGGCAATCAGTTATTCACCAGAGTTAAGACTGACAAAAATTCACACCTTCAGCCAGTACCTTAAACTTACACTTGTGTCAGAATTTATGGTGGGAGTGATTGCTTTATGTAAATTAGAACAGAGTGCTTTCACAAATTGTTATAGAAACATCTTCAACATTACAGTGTTTAACAAGTCATGTTGGATATGACTAACTACCACTAGCTATATCATGACTAGGATAAATATAGACCATCAAAATCATATACTGTATACTGTAGGTTGCTATTGCTGAATACACTTTGTGCAAAAATCTTTTCCTGAAATTAATTTTTCACAGGTTTACATACAATGCTGCACACAGATACAAATATAGTATATGCATACCAGGATTTTCACAAGCAATTTTACACCTATAGGTTAGTAAAGCAAAGGTTGTCAAAGTAGACAATGAAAAAAAAATCAATTACCTACACCATAGGAGAGTAGATAGGTACACATGCATTGAGATGGCTAAACCTATCCATATCGAAGAAAGGAGGAGGAGGAGGCAGAAGGACTTTCTGGGTACAGTAAAGCTGAACATACACATTTTTAAAAAATTATATACGTTTATTTGGTCACAAAATATTAAAAGAGTTCATATAATGAAAACACAGACAAAGCATCTAAAAACAGCAAATATAAATAGAAGAATACTCTCATGATACCACAAAGGACACAGTGCCTAATGTGTAGATTTCTTGCGCAACATGTTTCGCGGTATCTTGTCTGCTTCTTCAGGGGTCTTCATTATATGAACGCTTTAATATGTTGTGACCAAATAAACGTATATAATTTTTTTAAAAATATGTACTTTCAGCTTTACTGTACCCAGAAAGTCCTTCTGCCTCCTCCTCCTCTTTTCTTCGATATTACTAATTTTAGGATGTAGGTACCCCTTTATCTAGAATTATTTATTTGACACCTCATCAATTGGCTCAGCAACTGAGGAGGTATTGAGACTAAAGACAACCAGGCAAGTAGCACATTCAGTAACAGGTCCGCTATGGCCATCCTATTTCTCTACAGAATTAAACAAAAAAAGCCTCTTCTAATAAACACCAGTACACGCTTTTTATAGAAAATGTGATTTTGTTTGGATTGTTTTGGAATACGTTGATTTAAATGTGATTGTTATGGCCAATATTGAAGCTTGTTTATCCTGCTATGTGAATCTGCTAATTGCACCATCTGTGTTATTATAGACCTCTGGCTATTTGTGGTGGTTGGAATAATTTGCCAGTGATGTTAGGTTTGCCAGTGTATCCTCCTCTTGAATTGGCACAGTGATGATACAAAAGATCAGATTTGCCACAGTACATTCTTTGCCTACGTGAGTCACACCTGGTTAAAGCTTGACATTGATCTGTTTGGACACATTTTATCATTTAATTCCACTGTAGTTCCACCGTGCAATTAACTTCAAATAACATGCACTATAAGCAGATGGATGAAAACACAATTGTTACAAATATCTTAGTTACATCTTGTCTCTTGTGCATTCTTTATGGATTAAAAAAGATGAAACAGCTGAGTCAATTCTAGAAAGGGACAATTTTGTATGTAACATTATAAAAGACTTTTCTGTTAAAAAGATTCTTCTTCTCAATATCAGTTGCCTCAAATGTCCATATAGACAAAAAAATCATATTTTAACATAACAAGGTTTTTGTGGACTATTCGCTATAATAACAGCACTACTCCAGGCAATTATATTTTACTTTAGTTTTGGATAAGAAAAGGGAAGGTAGTAGAATCTCGTAGACAACAAGTTGGGGGGAAAAAAAAAATTAAAACAGCAGGAAAGGGTTAGAAACTGTCAGGATTTTTATTGTATCCCAGTGACACCATAGGGTTGATTTGGAAAACATTTGCATAGCTATTCTCCCAGTGAAAGTGCGTGTACATTCATTGATTGTGAATGGGGCAAAATATGAATCTGAACAGGCTATATCCTATGTTGTTTAAATGCAAAGAATTGGTTTTAAACAGAAAATATATACAATTTGAACAAAACAATGGACTTTAGAGGGAATCAGAAGACAACAATTTCTTCAAGAAACCATTGTCTTCCGGTGCCGATAAAGTCCATTGTTTTGTTCAAATTGTATATACATTTATAGGATGTAGCCCTCTGCTACCAATATTGGCATCTACTGTACCACCCTGTGAAGATGCAAAAACATATAATTTAAACAGAAAATACCACATTTGGCCACCAGATGGAGCTAAGTATTATAGGAAACTCCTGTATTACTTAGCTCTATCTAGAGGGCAGCACAACTAACATTTTTATTTTTTTACCCTATTTGCACAAACAGTTTGCGCAGCACTTTACAAAATGAAGGCAGACATTACAGTTACAATACAATTTGGTACAAAAGGAATCAGAGGACCCTGCTCGTTAGAGCTTACAATCTAAAAGGGAAGGTCAATTGATACAAAAAGTAATAGCTGTGGGGGATGAGCTGATGGGGAAAGTGAAACAGTGTATTAGTTAGTACTTTGAATTTTATTTGTTGGATGAGTGGAAGCCAGTGAAGGGATTGGCAGAGAGGGGTGGAGGACACTGAACGGTTGGTAAGGTGGATGAGTCTTGCAGCAGCATTCATTATGGACTGAAGGGGGGATGGTCTGTGTTAAGTTAATCCAATGAGGAGGGAGTTGCAGTAGTTGAGGCAAAAGATAATCAGGGCGTGAATTAGAAGCTTGGTGGGGTCGTTGATTAAAAAGGGGCGTATTCTAGAGATGTTGCGGGTGTTACTGGGTGTTGTCAGGACAGGAAGTGAGGATAATTCTCCAAAAAGGCACGCAGACAGTCATAAGAATCCCGACAAATATTTTAACCCTCCCCCGCTTTATTTGAAATTAAAAGCTGATCTTTAAACCTATATAGGTGTATATTGCAGTGGCGCTAGAGGAATGGTTTCAAAGGTTGAACTTGTCAATGAGTATCCACTCCTGTGAGGCTGATGGGTTACCCTGGAATCACATTAGCCACTGGTGTTACTTGCTGCTTAGTGAGCTGTTCTTTGAGATAGGGACTTTATCATAACCCATTGCACTTGGCTATGTTCAGCTATTAGTCAACATTTCTTCATGTGCACTGATTTGAGGATTTTGTGAACCCTTTACTGTTATTGACATATGAAGGCGACATCACTCAGCACAGTCTCACCTTCTTTGTAAACAATGCTTTAAAATGGATAAAAGACAATGTAGAAAAAGGGCAGATGTAAAGGGAATTTTTTTCAGTACAATACATCAATTCCTGTTTCTGACAGATAAATACTGTTTGCAGCACCGGCAATGCTACAACTAGGGATCTGCTATCATTCTACAATTTAACACAAGCTATAGTTTGCAGAATCTCTTTCATCTATAATCTACTTGCATGACCGTATCCAGACTAAGTCTCCTGCCATGTCTTACTGGGAAACTTCCCTACAAATTTCTGTGCTTCCTCTTTTCTGGCAACAAGCATTCCGTGCACCCACTATATTTTCTAGAAATATAGCACACTGGGAGTCTATGATGAAAATTGACCACCACTGGCATTACTCTCCAACAAGACTGACTCAGATTTATCCCTCCCACTCACCGATCTACTGGAGGAAGTGTGGCTCTAATGGGACAATTTTTCATATTTGGTGGTCCTGCCCACACATACCTGCATTTTGGTCAAAAGTTTCTGCCCCTATTCAAATCTGTAAAGTTACAATCGATTTGATCCCGCTGATGGCTCTCTTCGGGCTAGGGGTACATTTACCTATCATCCTGTTGGGACTCATATATTGATAGCAACTCACTTGTCCTAAGCCCGCGCATGGAAGAACCCAAACCCCCCTACATTACAAGTTATCATTTCAACCCTTAATGATTCCTGCATGATGGAATACTCTTTGCCAAGTCCCACATGACCCTACCCAAATTCTTCAAACATTGGCACTATTGGCTCACAGACCCCAGATCCCCTCAAATTCTGTAACTTAAGTTTGCTACAAACTCCATGGACACTTTTCCCTTTTATACATATTCTTCCTCCTGACCCCTGAGAGAGTCATCTGCTAAGTCTTTATCACTTGGTATTATTTGCATAACTCTCACCTGCCTCTCTACTGAGCCTCTTTTCTCCCCTTACTATCTCAACTATTGACTATCTGGGCCCACCTCAGACCCTAACTCGGACTCCAAACAACTTTTTTTTTTTTTCTTTATAATCCGACAAGGGCCTGATCGTGGTTGCCTCTATCAATTGTGGCCTGTTATACTACCCATAGTTTTATGTTATTGGCTTTCTATTGTGACATTTTTTTTTTCTTATGTTGCACTATTACTGACAATTGAGGTGGCTACGCCCGCCGCTATGTTCATAATATTGTCATTGTACTCTTTGCTCCTAAACTTAATAAAAACTTAAAAAAAAAGTTTTAAAAAAATACTGTGTGCAGCAGGGATCTCTTGGCACCAAGAACTTGTAAATTATTGAGGTCATCTGAATGTCTCCTAATACAAAGCCCATAACAATGAAGCACTTTATAACATGTCACCCTTTCCTGTCTGAACTGTTAACATTTATCCTTAACCCCAAGTCTTTGCCCTTTAAAGTGTGCCTAAAGTTCTAACACTAAACCTGACCCTAACACATAACTTAATCCTTGAAATGAGTTCTTACCACCCCTCCAGCACTAATTCTTACCCCCCCCCCCCAAACCTAAATGTAACCTTCAAACCTAGTCTTTTAATCGCTAACCTGGCATAACCCCTCAACCAAGTTCAAACACCAAAAAAGCACAGAGTAAGGTTATTAACTTACAGTAAATTGTGATATATTGGCATGGTTCTCTAAATACATAGGTTGAATACAGCTAGGAAAAACAGTCAAAGGAGGACTTGGGAATACTAGTAAAAAAATATTAGCATTGAACGCCAAGCAGCAGTTACAAAGACAAATCAGATCTTGGAATGTGTAAGAAGGAAAGGAATAAACACTATGCAGTATATTGTTTTATTCCATGTAAAAAAAAAAAAATCATAACGGTGCATGCTAACTGTTGAGTGAAGTTTTGGTAAGCCCACTGTAAGAAGGCTGTAAAAAATTGAGGGTACAAAGGTGGGCAATTAAATTAATAAAAGTGATGGTAGATCTCTTCTATATTACAAGATTACAAAAAACATCCTGCTACACATATATAGAAGAGATAGGATAACCAGGACCATCAGTTTTGTGGCTGGGATAAAACAATTTTGTCCAAGGGTTGGTGTTTTTCCTTGTTTGCACTTATTCTTTATGAAGCATTGCCTTAAAGCTGAACTCAAGGGACCTTTAAGAATACCCTTGAAATGGTTCTCCTCCCACACTGCAAGCTTAATGCTTTTTATTTTTTGCCTAAGGTAACTTTAAAAGGCATGTTATACACCTTATCCCTTGCTTCTCTGCTGTTGGAGATTTCCTCTTACCTCTGATGCTATGGGTAGTCATCTGTGTTCTCACATGCAGGGCACTCACTCTCCACATTGGAT
The DNA here is from genome assembly GCF_965119305.1 of Pelophylax lessonae. Classification (NCBI taxonomy): domain Eukaryota; kingdom Metazoa; phylum Chordata; class Amphibia; order Anura; family Ranidae; genus Pelophylax; species Pelophylax lessonae. The sequence continues at coordinate 70,966,851 of NC_138769.1, forward strand.
GAATGGGTGAGAGACAATCCCATGGTTTGCTCACCCCTCTCTTGCTCTCACTTCACTCATTTACAGAGTCAGTCTTTAGTGAATAGAATACAAGGTGTTTCTGAGTGGATGAGGAGGAGAATGAGGGAATCACTAACATCACTGTAGCCAGGGTTGTAAGTCGGAGCATCTGGCACTCATGGCTGACATTAGTATCCAACTGAAAAAAACTAAATGGTTTTGCATCTCCAGCTGCTATCTGGATGTAGTTAGGAAAGCTTTAAACATCTGGACAAATCACAATTCAAAAACACCTTTTTTCCTGTAGTTGCACTTTAAGAAAAAGACTTTTCAAACATATTTCGGATTTTTTTTGGGGATGGGGTATGCTGAGTGCTATTTATCTCTCCTACTGATCATACCTCTGCTGCTGACTGTTAGCTTTTTTATGTAGGCACTACTGACTTCACAAGAAAATCCCCTGACACCTAGACACAGGAACATTGGAGTGAGATCTGGGACCACAAGGTACAGAGGAGACCAGAAGGGGAAAAGTTTTAGCAGTACCCCTCCAATACTAAAAAGTCAGTTTTTGTGGACTTGACCTTGAATTTGAGGAAATGCTGAGCTATTTTAATAACTGAAGTTAATATAAAATAGCTCAGATCTCAGCCCCTGGAGACCTATGAATGCAAATCACCCATTCTTTCAAAGAAATGTTATTCTCCTTTCATGCTGTTAATTCTGAAAAAAAAAAAACATTCAATCAAACAAAGAGAAAATGTACTGCTTTATTTCGATTACAAGCATGAATCCTACACCAAGTCTACAAATGCTCTGTGCCCTAACTGGGAAATGACCTTTTCTGTTTCTGATCCTAGCACACTTAGTAATGATGCTCTGCACACATTTAAAGGGAAACTCTCAGAAGAGAAATATAGACACTACTATTGCTGTTCTCCTGAATATACTATTTGCCTGGTTGCTTCTGGTTCTACATTTTTACGAGTGACTGATCCACAACAAGCAAGTCGCTGATTGAACCAAAGTGAAGACAGAATTTTTGATCTGTTTGACTGTTTTGGGTAATGACTGAGAATATATGGTAGAAGGATAATGTGGAAATCCTGCGCTGTGTGTATATAAATAACTAGATGAGGGGCAGCTAACACATAAGAAATATACAAAACTTATAAAAAAGATAATAAACAAAAGTGTAGTGCATAATTGAAGCACCAATCCAGTGAGCAGACAGCAAGGCAATGGTGTCCGGATTAGTAGATCGCCACCAATGGAAAAAATGCAAACTTACTGGATGTAATGGCTGCCATTACAACAGCAAATGTGCTTCAACACTCCCTATTGAAGTCTCTCTAGAAATCACACAGTGGATGGTCTCACCAGTCGTTCGTTAGGAGCACTCTCTTTCTCAAGCCTGGAGCACTCAAAATCTGGTGCAGCAGTGCATGGTAGCCAATCAAATATTTTTTTTATGTATTTAATATTTATATTGGCTACCATGCACAGCTGCACCAGATTTTGAGTCCTGTGTACATGACACAAGCAGAATGCATGGAAACACAGTGCAATTTACCATGCAGGCTCCTGTGAGCCCAGCATTATGGTAAAGTGGAATATTTTTCTGATTTTAACACATTAGCTGGGTTTGCTGGATGGTTTATATTAAAAATATAAAAAAAATATTCGATTGGCTACCATGCACAGCTGCACCAGATTTTGAGTGCTCCAGCCTTGAGAGAGAATGTTCCTGACGAATGATTGGCAAAATCATCCACTGTGTGATTTCCAGAGAGATTTCCATAGGGAGTGTTGAAGCGCATTTGCTGTTGTAATGGCAGCCATTACATCCGGTGAGTTTGCATTTTTCCATTGGTGGCGGTCTACTAATCCGGACACCATTGCCTTGCTGTCTGCTCACTGGATTGGTGCTTCAATTATGGACTAATATATTTACAAAAGAATTATTGTCATTATATGGCCAACTGATTTTACTTATCAAGTGTGTTTATATTTTTGCTATGCTTGACTTCATATATGAGAATATATTTTAGCCAGGGATGTTTATGGCAGCTCTCAGTTATCACTTTTAATGAAGGCAGTCAAAATGACAGCTTAAAGCTGAACTACAGTCAAACAACTACATGCATGAATAAAAAATATATTTAAGAGCTGTTTTCCCTGCCAAAGGATTTGTACTGAGATTTTCATGGCTTTACCAAACAGCATGTGTTTCAGTTTAGTAATCGGACAGTAGAAAGAGAAGCACCACACTGAGGACTGAGGAGCTTATCTCCTACTCATTGCTATTCTCTTCTATCGGCATACTTATACTGCAGCACAACTGCTTGGCTCCTTGTGCTGCTAGTCCCTCCACCAGTTTTTAAGACCCATCCCAGGCAGAAAAAGAAAATAACCCTTCTGGTGAGGTCCCTTCACTGCAAAGAGTTAATTGCTTAATATGTCTAGGGCTAGAAGAATAAGGAGTAAAACTTACCATATTTCTCATTCTAGAAAGCTATCTCCATGTCATGTGACTGGTCCTTTGAAGCCTCTTCTCTTTGGTGCTCTGGCCTGTGGATGCCTGCTGACATCCTCTCATACAATGCAGGCCCAGCATTTTTGTATTATATGTGAGAATGGAAAGGGCCGTCTGCAAATATGAGCTTTGGAGAGAAGAGGAGAACACTGGAGCCTGCTATAGTGAAGACTAAGGAATGGAATACACTATATTCCTCTACTCTGAGACATAACAGTTATTTATTCCTCGCAATCCTCCAATCCTGAAGTTTAGCTGTAAGCGTTGCTTTATGGGGATTGCAAGAGGCTGATACCAAGTAAAATGTAGGTAGTTACACTGCTTGTACTTAAAAATAATACAGTTACAGTTGTGTTAATAAATAGAGAGACACATTTATTTGTGTCCTTTACGTAGATCTGCCTCGAGTTTAGATTTAAATATTCACTTGATGCCAGGTTTACTTTTACAATACTCTTACGTACTACCCTCTTTAAAGCATTTTTACCACTGTTTCTAGGATACAAATGCTTACGGGATAAGTCAGCTATGTCTAAAAATGTTGCTGCAAGGAAGCTGCTGTTATTTGAACATTTTTTTTTCCCAAAAACATCTTTATTGTTTTTTTTAATGAACATTTTAATGAGGTATTATAAAGCCCAACTCAGGCCATTTGGGGGGGGGGGGGGTGTAGACGTTGACTCACTTCCTATCCTAGTATAATATCTGGGAAATCAGCACAACAAAGATAACACAAGAAGTATTTTTAAAGCAAACATGCTTTGTACAGATACATAGGGAGCCAATGCTACCCTACTCTATGCACCTAAAACCTAAAAAATATGACTTGGACTTTAAAAGACACTTCCTTTAGAACTAAAATGTTTAATAAAATATTGCTTTGAATAATACAGTTTCAATACTTACCATCGCTGCCTCTAATTTTTTTGCTTACTTGCAGAGTTAGAAGTTCAGTGTAGGAAAATGTAAAGTATTTGGGAGCTAAAAATATGCATACAAGTTATGAGGGAGAGAACCTCAATGGGAACTGATGATAAAAAAAGATCTGGGGTTTAATGATATCCTGCACTGGATATTCGAAGGCTGTCGCAGGCAGCCATGTTGTTCAGAAGCAACCATTTTGTTCAGAGCGGCAATGACAGTCTGGCAGCCCAGATATACACAGAGTGATATTCTCCCCCTCCCCACCTCAATTCACTCATGGAATGCAGGGTTTTACACTTTAAAAGAACCGTTATCTCAACTCATGACATGAAACCTCTAGTTGCTATCCGGCATAGGATGTCTGTTATTCCAACAGGATAGGATTGTTTCTCTATTTCTTTGAAACAGCTTTTTTCTGTAAATATTTTATTTGCACCGATTTTGACCTTTTTGTTATTAAACTTTATTTTGAAAGTGTTAACCTTGTCCCTAAGCTCTTAATGCAAGCTAAAAAAGAACCTGTCTCTTGAAGAGTGCTACTGTATAGAATAAATCCTCTGAACATTCCTGTCTGTGGTGTCAGTACATGTTACAGACGATTATTCTAAAATCATAATTGGTATTTCTAAAATTAAGAGTTTCCTCTGAGCTCTGGAAATAACGCAGAGGTGGTGGCAGTGAAAGGGTTAATTGCTTAATTAGCCTGGTGACAATCGCTCTCAGCCTGCTTGCACCTAGATTGTAGTCCCGCAAGCTTGAAAATCTTTGTGCAGGGTGCAGCTGAGAGTGGCATTGTTACGTAAGTGACGGCAGGGTGTGAGATTGGCTGGTCCTTTTTCACTAGTTAGTGAGAAGGGCAGGGATCTGATTCCTGCCTCCGTCACATATTGGCTGGCAGCGTATGTGGGATAGTTTTGCATTAAGAGCATTCAGTGCATTGTTAGGAATTAGCTCTGCACTGAAGGATTGTAATGTTTGTCGAAAACAGTCCTTAGAGACAAGCCGATGCATATTTTTTGTTTTTTTAAAGAGCAACAGCTACTTCCTACAGCTCTTTCCTATCTCTGCTTCTGTTCTATCTTTTCTGCTTGCAAACATGCCTGGGTTGTCAGAATATAAAAAAATGAGCAAAAGTGAACTGAGTGCTGAGTGTGCATTAAGAGGACTTGACGTCAGTGGCAAAAATTGTGAAGGAATGATTCATGCCCTGCAGGAGCATGATATCCGGGCAAGCCAGAACCCATGGGTGAACCAGAAAAAAAGGCTTTCCATTATTTCAGAGCCCAGTGATTCAGAAATGGCCTCGCATGATGGGCCAGCAGAGACTGGGAGTATCACTGGAAGTCACCTCCAAGCCACAGCATGAGTAGACCAGCCTCAGATTGCCTGCAAGCAGCATGGACTCTCTTCAAATGCAGGAAACTCTACAACATAATATGGATCCTATGGTGTACCTGTAGTTTCTGGAACACCAGACTGAGAGAAAGGCTCGGAACGCCAGGCTGAGAGCGAGGCTGTGCAGAGGGAGGCTGATCGTTGGCATGAACTGGAGATGGCTAGGCTCCAGCAGCAATGACAGGCTCAGAACCTCGGATCCCTAGAGCACAGGGACACCTCTCTGCCTGTGAGCCAGGCAGCCAAATTTCCAGTTATGGAAAAGGACAGTGACATTGACGTGTATCTACTGTCGTTTGAAAAAACTTGCTGTTAGTACCATCTGCCCCAAGCACAGGCTGCGAGGTAAGGCCCTGGACGCTTATGTCGAATTGCCAGCAGAGCAGGATGATGATTATAAGGCCATAAAGGCTGCAATCATCCAAAAATACCAGTTGACCCCGGATGTGTACATGTTAGGGTGCTGGTGGTAACCTGACGACAGAGATAGGCCCGATGTCCGCTAGAGGGCAGAGCTTGGACGGAACCCCCAAGGTAAGTGACACAGGCTAGCCTGAGGTGCGGAGTCTAAGTATCCACCGGTTTTTGCCAGGGCCTCTGGTGGTGAGGATGGACTTTGCTGCGTGTGGATACCAGGTCGCGGTCCTCAGGGTCGCCCCACCAAGGGAGAACCGATCAAGGTCCGAAGGCGGGTAAACAGACAAGGGAGATCAGAGAGAATAGTCAAACAAGCCGGGGTCAGGACGGGCAGCAGACGAGCGGAGTCAGGAACAAGCCAAAAGGTCATCAGGAAATCAGCAGCAAACAGGTCACAGATTCAGGAACAATGGCAGGAGCTGAAGACAAGACAGCACTGAACCTGTGTGCTGATCCAGCTTAAATAGTGCTCTTCCTTGATGAGAAGGGTGGAGCCGGAATAGCCTGTGAGTTTTAACTCATCCTCTGCCAGAGCCTTCCTGACAGGTTCCTAACAGTACCGGAAGCAATTTAGGTCCTTGCAAAAGGGGCCTGGGGACTCATATATGGATGTGGCAAATCGCTTATGCACCACATTCCGGCAGTGAACTAGAGGATTGAAAGCTGGTTCTTTTGAGTCCCTGGAGGATCTTATGATTGAGGATCAACTCTTACACATCTGTCCAACAGACGTCAGACAGTTTTTTGTTGGAACAGAAACCAACCTCTGCCAAAGCAGCAGCAGAACTGGCAGATACCTACATCCACACTCGGGCATCTGACCATCGCAAGGCTCCTCTGTATGGCTCAAAAGGAGGGAAATCAACCATGGCAACACTCCCTTTGCCTGTCAACCAAGTTCCTCAGTGGCCAGCACCTGCAGTTCCTGGTGCCAAGCCATTCCTGACTGACAACCGTAGATGTTACACCTGTGGACAACCCGGCCATCTCAAGACGCAGTACGCTAAGACGACATCATCTGGCCAACTGGCTGTTTATCAGTGGGAAACCTCAGGGAACCAACGCCAATTTGTAGCCAGTCATCATAGGCAACCGCACTGTAACTGGTTTTCGTGACACTGGAACTGAAGTCACTTTGGTCAGACCAGAGGTGATAGACGAAACCGACATCATCCCAGAGAAATTTCTTACCCTCACCAGAGTTGGCGGCGCCCGTTCCCGCATACCCCGTGCCTATATGTTCATTGATTGGGGCGCAGGAAGTGGGATGAGAGAGGGGGGAATCTCTGAGGAAATCCCCACTGCTGTGTTGTTGGGTGCCGATCTAGGGACCCTTGTCTCATATTATGCCCCTATGGAGGACACCCCCACGGAACCCTCTGGACTCCCCAATGTACAGTGTACAGATGTGGGTTTAATACATGGGCAACCTGGGGAGGGGGATGGTGGGGTGGAAATACAAAGTCCTCCAACTTTCATGGAAAACTAGAGCAGCTGAGGAGTGTAACTGATCGCCCCCCTGCAGAGAATGACAAACAGAGGGTCTACTGGGACAAAGGAAAACTGTACAGAGAGGGTTTGCCTGCAGAGAGGAATACGTGTAACCTAGGCAGAAGGCAGCTTGTTGTACCCAGTCAATTCAGGGGACAGTTGCTAAAAGTGGCTCATAAGATTCCCCTAGCAGGACACTTGGGGATCACTAAGACCCGGGGGTGGTTGATACATAACTTCTATTGGCCTACCATGTTCACTGACATAGCTGACTACTGTCAGTCCTGTGCTACCTGCCAGCGAGTTGGCAAGGTAGGAGAGGTACACAGGGCCCCACTACAATCTTTGCCTGTGATTGACGAACCTTTTGAGAGGGTGGCAGTGGATATCATTGGGTCCTTAGCCCTCCCCAGCAGTTCAGGCAAACCTTTTATACTGACAGTTGTCGACTATGCCATGCATTATCCAGAGGCTGTGGCTCTCTCCTCCCTCCGAGCAGACAAGGTCGCTGATGCTCTGCTGGGGATCTTCACAAGAGTGGGATTTCCGGCTGAGCACATTAGCGATCAAGGCCCCCAGTTCATGTCTGACTTGATGCAAGCTCTCTGTCAGAAAATACAGATGACGCATATCATGGCCAGTCCTTATCATCCACAAACAAACGGCTTGTGCAAGCGTTTCAATGGGACCCTAAAACAAATGTTGCGCACCTTTGTGGAGTCCCAAGGAAAGGACTGGTAACGATATCTGCCTCGTCTTCTGTTTGCTTACAGAGAGGTGCCCCAGGAGTCCACAGGCTTTTTGCCGTTTGAACATCTGTAGGGACGGAGGGTAAGAGGGCCCCTGGGCCTAATCCATGAGATTTGGGAGGGCAAAATTGCTGACCCAGAAGTCTCTGTTGTTTATTACGTCCTAAAATTCAGAGACAAAATGGAGACGCTGGTGGGAATTGTATGGGAAAACATGACTCAGACTAGGCAGAAATGTTAGTATGACCGTAAATCTAGGGAGCGGACATATAACGTTGGTCAGCTGGTGTATGGACTGCATCCCCTGCGGCAGAACAAACTCCAAGCAGCCTGGGAAGGCCCGTACACAATCACCCAGCATCTGAATAATGTCACTTACTTAGTCAGGTTGGGAGAAGGGAGTAGACGGCAGAAGGCCTTTCATGTGAACATGATTAAAGCCCATCATGAGCGCGCGGCCTATGTACCTGGACTGAAGAGAGGGCTGGCAGTATATGGTAGCAGGTTTACGGGAAAACCTGGGAGGACACCCCTCGCTTTCCACTAGGTGGATACAGGGGCACATCCTCCCATTAAACAGTCAGCCTATCGTGTCTCTCTGGAGGTGCTAGCCGACATGAAAAGGGAGGTGGGGGAAATGCTGCAGCTGGGGGTGATTCAGAAGTCCCACAGTGCCTGGGTGTCCCCAGTAGCCCTGGTCCCCAAAAAGGATCAGATGACCAGGTTCTGTGTGGATCACTGGAAGCTGAATGCTATCACCACTACAGATGCCTACCCCTTGCCACGGATTTATGAGTTGTTGGATAGGCTGGCGGCTGCCGCTATATCACAGTCATGGATCTGAGCAGAGGATACTGGCAAATTCCTCCAGCCCCTGAGGCTAGGGAAAAGTCGGGCCTTCATCACCCCATTCGGCTTGTTCAAATTTACGGTCATGCCGTTTGGGATGAAGAATGCCCCAGCTACCTTCCAGAGGGTCATGAATGACTTACTGGAGGGGATAGAAACCTTTGCAGTTGCCTATCTGGATGACATTGCCGTGCTCAGCCTTACCTAGGAAGAACACCTGGGGCACTTGTCACAAGTCCTGGACTGACTGACAGCTGCCAATCTGACTGTCAAACCCAGCAAGCGTCAAATAGGCATGACTGATGTCCAGTACTTGGGACACCAGGTAGGAGGAGGAACCTTGAGACCCGAGACCGGGAAAGTTGAGGCCATCCTGGCCTGGCCTACCCCTCAAACCAAAAAGCAGGTTATGTCATTCCTGGGAACCGCTGGTTACTATAGGAAGTTTGTCTGTATCTACAGTAGCCTGGCAAAACCCCTGACTGACTTAACCAAAAATAAACTGCCCAAGGTGGTGTCATGGACATTAGAGTGTGAGAGGGCATTTCAGGCCTTGAAAGAGGCGCTGGCCAGCGCCCCTGTGCTACAGGCTCCACACTTCCCCCTGCCGCTTCCTAGTGCAGACTGATGCCTCTGCTTATGGATTGGGTGCAGTCCTGAGCCAGATGGATGATGCCGGAGAGGAACATCCCATCCTCTATCTGAGCCAGAAGCTGCTTCCCAGGGAAGTAGCATACGCCACGATCGAAAAGGAGTGTCTTGCGATCGTGTGGGTCCTTACAGAAGTTGTAAATGTACCTGTATGGACGGCACTTCACTGTGATCACTGATCACAATCCCTTGAGCTGGCTAAATCGTGTTGCTGGGGAGAATGGCAAACTACTTTGGTGGAGCTTAATTCTTCAGCAATATGATTTCACCATCCAGCATAATAAGCACCCATGACAATGCTGATGGTTTGTCGTGACAAGCCGAGAACGCAGGAGTCGGTTGCGTCAGGAGGAAAATGACGGTTCTCTCCCAAGCAACCTCCCAAGGGGGGAGGTGTAATGATATCCTGCACTGGATATACAAAAGATGGCACAGGCAGCCATGTTACTCAGAAGCAACCATTTTGTTCAGAGCGGCCATGATAATATGACAGCCCAGATATACACGCAGTGATATTCTACCCCTCCCCACCTCAATTCACTCAGTGAATGCAGGGTTTTACACTTCAAAAGAACCGTTATCTCAACTCATGACATGAAACCTCTAATGCTCTCTGGGATAGGATGTCTGTTCTTCCAACAGGCCTGTCATGAAACTTTGAACAAATCCATTAAGGATAACAGACGGGTAGTCGTAAATAGCACTCAACCAACCTGTTCATTACAAAGCTTAACAGATACACACATGATTCATAAATGCAGACAGGAACATGACACATTAATAATAAGTATATATTTGAATGAGAAATGTCATACTGATCAAATTAAGACCATGCATGACCACCCTATCACATATAGAATGGAAGATAGAGGGCAGATATTCCCTGTGTGATAATGTTATCTGACCTTATCGGTATTTGGTATCTCTTGATGCCAAATTACATGCTGAATGATAAACTAGCAGTTTAAAGAATGTAACCATTACATATTTCGAGATATGAATAGTGGTATAAATCTGTCCAAAAAGGAGATCCTGATATTGTCATAACCACAGGACAGCCCATTGCCACTCCATTTTAATTGGTCAGGGGTATTTGTCAAAACCCCTTTGATTCCAGAGAAAAGCTGGCTCAAAATTATTTATCAAAGTTCCCCTGGTAACATCAAAGAAGGAACATCTATCAAGTTTGAGAACTGATCACAACTGGCTCATCTACTGAACTCTGAGAACACCCAGGACATTGAATGCAAGTATTCTTACTTCTCAATTCTACCTTATTTTTCTAATTGCTGAATTGTGTCTCTATTTCTTTGAAACACATTTTTTCTGTAAATATTTTATTTGCACCAATTTTGACCTTTTTATTATTAAACTTTATTTTGAAAAGTGTTAACCTTGTCCCTAAGCTCTTAATGCAAGCTAACAAAGAATCTGCCTCTTGAAGAGTGCTACTGTACAGAATAAATCCTCTGAACATTCCTGTCTGTGGTGACAGTGCATGTTACAGACGATTATTCTAAAATCATAATTGGTATTTCGAAATTTAAGAGTTTTCTCTGAGCTCTGGAAATAACACAGAGGTGGTGGCAGTGAAAGGGTTAATTGATTAATTATCCCAGTGACAATCGCTCCCAGCCTGCTGGCACCTAGATTGTGTTCCTGCAAGCTGGAAAATCTTTGTGCAGGGTGCAGCTGAGAATGGCATTGTTATGTAAGTGACGGCAGGGTGTGAGATTGGCTTGTCCTTTGTCATGAGTTAGTGAGAAGAGCAGGGATCTGATACCCGCCTCCATCACATGGGGTCCTAGCAGATGACAGACTCAGCAATAGCCTGCAATGCCAAGCTGTGGTAAGCATTAAAAAGGGTACTTTCTTAAGGGATAAAACTCTAATTCTAGACTTTTACAAAGCTCTGGTTCAGGCAAACCTTGAGTATTCAGTTCTGGTCACCAGTCCTCAGGAAGGATGTCCAAAGTCTAGAGCAGGGCAACAAAGCTAATAGGGGGGCTGGAGGACTTCAGTTATGAGGAACAGCAACAAACAATAAACGTATTCCCCATGGAGAAGGGACTTTTTCTCCCTGGAGAGGAGAGGGGTATGATAGTGATATACAATTCCTGGAATGGTGACTTTAGCATTGGGAGGAAACGTTTTTTTTTTTTTTTAGGTAACTAAAAAAGAGACAATGTGGGCACACAATGAAGCTGTGTGAGAATTGGTTCAATCCTAAACGGGGTAAGAGGTTCTTTATGGTTAGGGTGGTAATGGTGTGAAACTCTTCTTCACAGTTAGTGGTGTCAGCCGAGAGTGTATGTAAGTTCAAAAAACTTTTATATGTGTTTCTTAATGAACAAAATGTACAGGGATAGCAAAAATAGTAGTCACACACACGCGCCCTCCCAGATTGAACTGGATGGACTGATGTCTTTTTTTTAATGTTAGCAACTATATAACTATGTAGAAATTGTGCTATAATCATCTTTAGGATATGACATTTTCGGGTATGTCATATATATATATATACAGCTCAGGTAATTTATGTACCTTTTTACCTCTGCTACTAAAGTAATTTTTCTCCTCAAATGTCCATGTGATCTGGGCTATGTTGGCAAGACCCCATGGAAAATTAAAACCAATCTTCGATCAAAACCATAGGGATGTAGGCAAAACACATTTCTCCGCAAATTTGGCATGCCATTTTTGGGAGGCAAATCATAGAAGCTCCCTAATTTGGTTTACATTAATAAAAATATGCAAAGGGGAGGAGACCCGCTGAAGTTGACATTGCAGCATGTACCTTTTTTAACCAATAAACTTGATATGATACATCACCTTTGTTTGTCCTGGGCTGACCCTTGAAAATGGTTGGTGGAATTTAGAGGACCATCACCTCCAGGTGGTTGGCACTTATGGCAGTGAGACATCACTCCCACATTCTCATTTGGTGTAGGAAGTAATGTCACAAATTGTAAGCCGGTGTAGGCCATTTGAGGCCAACATATAAAATGGTTCCAGCATACCTTTCTGATTAGGTGTGAAAAATCTTGTAATCTTGTTAAACAGGGTATTTAGGCCCCCAAAAAGTTGTCATTCAGTAGCTATGCCTCTCCTCCTTGCCTTGGTGTCAATATGCCATTATGCGTTGTTTGCTTCTGTATTGTTATACTTGTTGATATGCTACATACTGTATATGGTAACATACTGTATGTTGTAGTATGGTATCCTATGAGTTGACACTGTTGCCTACCTTTTTTTATAACTAATATTCTGCAGTGAGTATTCTTCTGTTTGATGTGCTTATTTCTACCTTTACACATATTGGACCTAAGGAGTTATAGATAGAACCTACTCTGATTTATAGCACCAATGCTTTGTGAGATTGTATTCTTTGATATAGTGTGCAAAACAAATATTAACAACAGTGTATCTTGCATCTCCAATATAGGTTTATTCATCCTCTCTTTTTTGAGATGTCATTTACAGATTTGAATTCACTTACTAATAAGACTGCCAACACCCGGTATACATTCCGGTTATAATAAACCATATAGTGGAGCAATTTGAACAGCAGGAAAGTCCATTTACTACTGACAGTGCCTATTTGCATTACTGAATATGAACTACATTCCATCACTTTGGTGAAATACTTAAAAGTTAAAAGGATCCCAAGAGAATTGAGACTCAACATACATCCTACTTTCTGTCATAATAATACATTTTTGACAACCAGTTTAAAATCAGTAATAAATGCAGTGCTTGCAAGAGGAAATAGAAAAGTCTGAGGGAATAGTCAAAACACTATGGTCCAGGTTAGGCACTTTGTTATTGCCACATAAGATCACAAAATTTTTTAAAACACAGAATACCTCTCTTGACATATACAAGAAACAGTAGATTGCTACAACAATTAGATACATTTAATTTTGACACCCTGGCCTAGACTTTTAGGAGGAGACCGTGTACAAATGTAAAAACATGCCTAGATAAAACAAAGCCGAAGACAACAGGGCAATCAGTCTCATTTCTCATTGCAATAAGATACCAGTGTTGGTTAATACTCCCAGCCTGCTTTTATAGGCAAAATAAGTAGAACAAACATTCCAATGGGCATTTCCACAAGGAGCAAGACATCCAGGACGACATTGTGGTTAATCTATCCTCACATGAAATGACAGCCAAGGAATTGACGTTACTAAATAAAGGGCCTGGTGTTGTGGCTATTTTTTGGAGGGACAAATTAATATTTTATGTATAGCTACAAAGTTCCATTAGGACTCTTAGGTTTAGAGCTTACTTTAATATGACTGATAAGCCCTCTAAAAGGTCAAATCCTATTTTGGCCAATTTTAACCACTTCTGGACTAGAAGGATTTGCCCCCTTAATGACTAGGACAATTGCGCGGTTGTGCGTCGCTGTACCAAAATAAAATTAATTTCCTTTTTTCCCACAAATAGAGCTTTCTTTTGGTGGTATTTGATCACCTCTGCAATTTTTATTTTTTGCGCTATAAACAAAAATAGAGCGACAATTCTGAAAAAAAAAAAAAAACAATATTTTTCACATTCTGCTTTATAACATTCCCAAAAAAAATGAAAAATCAAAATTTTTTAACATTTTAGGCCAACTTGTTGTCTGCTACATATTTTTGGTAAAAAAAATTTGCAATAAGCGTACTTTGATTGGTTATCGCGTCTACTAACTACGGGAAAGATTTATGTCATTTTTATTGTTTTTTTTTTACTAGTATTGGCGGCGATCTGTGATTTTCAGCGGGACTGCGACATTGCAGCAGACAGAACGGACCCCTAACTGACATTTTTGACACTTTTGGGGGGAACAGTGACATTACTACAGTAATCAGTGCTAAAAATAAAATATGCACTGTTACTGTAATAATGACACTGGCAGGGAAGGGGTTAACACAGTGGGTGATCAAGGGTAGTGATGAGCCGAACACCCCCTGTTCGGTTCGCACCAGAATATCCCAAAAAGGGGAAATGTTCTAGCCGAACATGCAAACTCCATTAAAGTCTATGGGACATGAACATGAAAAATCAAATCTTCTTGACTTTTCTTTTCGTCAGGAGGAACCCCCTGCACCTTCTGTTGAATATCTTCTGTCAGCCATTGTTTTGCCTTGGCCAATATATCATCAGAAGAGCAAGGATGGTTCTTGTATCGAGGATCCAAAAAACATGCAAGCACAACATTTTTATTCTCCTCATGCTTCTCAAACCATTGGGCGAGGCTGTCCCTCATGGCCTGCCTACATGCTTTAATGCCATGTGTATTGGGTCCTTCCTTCTGTTGAAGAAGCATCTTCAGGATTCTCACACATGGGATCACAGAGGAAACAGATAAGTCGTAATAACTCACCTCCAGTGTCACTTCCTCAATGGGTACAAGCATCTCAATAATGTTGGCTACTATGTCCCACTTATCTGCAGTAGGACAAGAATGTCCTCCAAGTCCATATTCACCAGAATATATAGTGAGAGCTCGCTACTGCTCCAGCATCCTTTGTAACATGTGTAGTGTTGAGTTCCATCGTGTTGGAACAGCCTGTATCAGGTTGTTTTTGGGTAGGCCGAGGTCTTCCTGAATGCACCTCAGTCGCTGCTTGGCAAGAACAGAATGGTGGAAATGGCCTGCACACTTCTTCAGCATGGTAATAATGTCCAGCAAAGCTTTCTGGTTTAACAGACCGGTGTGTGCCATGCAACTGAGGTCTGACACTTCAGCAAGTCACATACCTTTAACCATGTTCGCTCCACTGTCTAACAGCACAAGCATCACTCGGTCTTTGGTGATTTCCCATTCTTCTAGCACGCCTAGAAACATTTCTCTGATGTACTCCCCATTGTGGGATCCTTGCATCACTTTTGTATTCAACACAAAATGCCTTCTTGTCCATCCACTGTCAATGAAGTGGCATGTAAGACTCATTAATGATTCTGTTTGTCCTGACTAGCAATCAGTCATGAATGAGAGTGAGTTGCCAGCATTCTCTGGTTGCAGCATAGTCTTTACTTTGTCAACAACCTTTTGGTGAATCTTTTGCAGCATTTCAGTTCGATAAAAGTTGTCACTCTTCAGTGTGTACCTTGGCTCAACTATGGATATCAACCGCTTAAATACAGAGTCAGACACAATTGTAAATGGCTGGTTATCAGTGACCATCATCTCTGTGATTACTCTGTCCAGCAGTTGGGATCTTCCAACAGATTTTAGCCACCTGTTTTTTTTTTCTGAAACATATCTGTTATTGTTGCCTGGGATAGTGATGATTCACCTTGTGATTCATTTTCTTTTTTTCTGTCCTGTATTATACAATTCAACATGATGAACTCTTAGATGGGCCCAAAGTTTTAGACGTATTTTTGGTTTTTGCAGTTATTACATAGTTACATAGTAGTTGGGGTTGAATAAAGACAATAGTCCATCCAGTTCAACCTGTGTAGGTGTGATCATTTCCAATACCCCTGAATGTTTTTATCCTTGAGATGTATGTCCAAAAGTCTTTTAAAAGTAGCCATACTCCCTGCAGTTACTACCATTTGTTGTAAAGAATTCCACAGTCTTGTAGCCCTTACAGTAAAGAACCCCCTGCATAGCCTGAGGTTAAAACACTTCTCCTCTAATTGCATTGTATGGCCTCGTGTCCTCATGCATTCCTTGCGACTGAATAGTTTTTTTTCTATGCTCTGATCACCATTGAGATATTTGTAAATTGCTATCATGTCCCCTCTCAGGCGTCTCTTCTCCAGGGAGAATAGATCAAGCACTTCTAAACGCTCTTCGTAATTAAGGTCCTCTAATCCCCTAATCAGTTTTGTTGCCATTCTCTATACTCTCTTCAGCTCCAACACATCCCTTCTGAGGACTGGTGACCAGAACTGGACAGAATATTCCAGATGTGGTTGGACCAGTGATTTATAAAGTGGAAGGATTATAGTTTTGTCTCTGGAATACATTCCCTTCCTTATGCATGCTAAGATTCTGCCGGCTTTGGCAGCCGCAGCTGGACATTGCATACTATTGCTAAGTCTATCTGCTACTAAGACTCCCAGATCTTTCTCCATTTTTGATACCCCTAGAGGTTCCCCCCCAGCGTGTATTTTGCCAATGCGTTATTAGTCCCTAAGTGCAATACCTTGCACTTATTCACATTAAACCTCATTTGCCATGTAGTTGCCCACTCTGTTATTTTGTTCAGGTCATTCTGCAAGATTTCTGCCTCCCGATGTGAAGTTATTGATCCCATGCTTACATTGTTTTTGCAAGTGTTGCACAGTACTGCTGATTTTCCTGCAGATGGAGAAGAGAAATAGTCCCAGACCACACTTTTAATTTTTATATCTCCATCCATCTCCATTGAAACAAGAAATACACTAATATAGGCTTAAACAAAATGGCTGGCTTGCATCCTGTGGTGGCTGGCTGGTACCCTGTGGTGGGTGGCAGGCACCCTGTGGTGGATGGCTGGCTGGCTGGCATCCTGTGGTGGGTGGCTGGCTGAATGGCACCCTCTGGTGGATGGCTGGCTGACTGGCACCCTCTGGTGGGTGGGTGGCTGACTGACTGGCACCCTCTGGGGGGTGGCTGGCTGGCACCCTGTGGTGGGTGGCTGTCTGGCTGGCACCCTGTGGTGGATGGCTGGCTGGCACCCTGTGGTGGGTGGCTGGCTGGCACCCTGTGGGGGGTGGCTGGCTGACTGGCACCCTGTGGTGGGTGGCTGGCTGGCACCCTGTGGTGGGTGGCTGGCTGGCTGGCACCCTGTGGGGGGTGGCTGGCTGACTGGCACCCTGTGGTGGGTGGGTGGGTGGCTGGCTGGCTGGCACCCTCTGGTGGGTGGCTGGCTGGCACCCTCTGGTGGGTGGGTGGCTTGCCTTAACCCTCTGGTGGGTGGCTGGCAGTGGCACCCTGTGGTGGCTGGCACCCTTTGGTTTCTGGCTTGCACCCTTTGGTTGCTGGCTGGCACCCTTTTGGTGGGTGGCTGACTGGCACCCCTTAATGGGTGAGTGGCACCGTTTGGTGGCTGGCTGGCACCCTGTGGTGGGTGGCTGGCTGGCACCCTGTGTGGTGGGTGGCTGGCACGTACAGGCCCAGGGCCTGTCTCTGGCTAGCTGGTGCAGTCAGGACTCAGGCAGGGCCTGTGGCTAGCTGGCTGGTATACAGTTGGTGTGTGGGACTGGGTGGCTGACTGGCACCGGTAAGCTGTGGGTGGTGGGTAGCCGTGGCGGTTGTGTTACAGAGTGTGTGTCTGTGACTGGTCACTGTGATTTTGAAGAACTACTAGATCACTCACTGTAGATCCCTCACTGTCCCGACCGACTGTGCAGCATGCAGACTCCAGTGTGGCCGCAGCGGGTAACACACAATGTACCGAGGCTGAGGGAGGCGGCCTAAGAGCTGCCCAGTGCACGGAGGCGCGTGGCACAACATACGCGACTACATCATGAAAATATTTGCAATATCGGTAACTCCAAAGGCCGATTCCGATATATCGGGGAAAGTGCATATCGGCCCCCCATATATACTGTAGGTGTTGTCGATAATCGGTCGATCCCTTGCGAGACTCTCTCTGTGTAATCATCAGATGCAACTGATCCCTTTTGCAATAAGAGGGTCATCATTGTTCTCCAAATCAAAAACTCCCATCAGTTTAAATGAACTGTAAACATAACTCATGGCTCATCTGAATAATTTTACCCCTTTTGAACAGTATAAAGGTGAATCAAAATAGCTTATTCAAGGAAGATGTCACAAATATTCACCACTTTAAATACATCTCATATACTGTAAATCAAAGAGATGCTTACTAAAATATATTGACCCCCCTTTGCACGAATAATTATCTTCCTAAGCAAAGCAGTTTGTCAAAGCTGGAAGGTGTTCAGTAATGGATTTGCGCAGTAATAAAAATATTGTGCTGAAACCAACAAATTGTGCTAAAAAGGGGTGTTGCCCTGGTCATACTAAGCACTAAGGACCCCAAGTCTGAAAGGATGCGACAATACTGTCAGATGATAGGATATATAACAAACTACCCGCTGACCCTTTACCTGATTTCAACGTTTTAATAAGTGGTAAAGTTAAGGAGGCAGCCAGGTCTAGCATACTTGGTAACAAACTGAAAACGTTTCCTTGCATGCAACATGCACTTAATTCTCTGTTCTACTGTCTTCCTAAAATGACCTTGACAAACCCACCCCAATGTTCCTTTGTGGCAGGAACTGTTTTCCAACCACTTTACATATTCCATGGTCAACTTCTATGCCTGTAGGCAGTCACTATGTGATCTTTTTTATTTGATACCACTGCCTTTCTAAACCATTTGGTTCCTAAAGAAGATCTTCCAGCTAACTTCTAGTCAGGTGCTATGGATGTGTACTACCTGCACACCTTCATACCTCACAAGAATGGTTTGTGTGGCATTTTTAAGACTTTGGCATCCTTGGCTCTCTTTAATGATTTAGTACAAATGGCTATGCAATTGATAAAAATTGTAATTACTCGCAATTACTTTTGTTTCAAGGGTTGGTTTTATGAACAAATAAAAGCGACTGCCATGGGCTTCAATCTGGAACCAAGATTTGCAAACTTGTTTATGACAGATCAAGGAGAGATGGCTGTTCTGTCAATGTGCTGGAATGGTTCAGGCACATAGATGACATTTTCTCCATCAGGCATGGCACCAAACAGGGTCTTTTAGAATTCAAGGAACATTTTATATTTCACTTAAAATTTAAAAACGTCATTGCTCCTAGCTGAATGGATCTAAAATAAAAATGCATTGATAAATGTTCCCCAGGGCAGTCTCACCACCCCCCCCCCCATTTTTTTCTTCACCCACTTGCCTAATAGCCCAGAAAATGGGCATTTTTTATTTGAAAGATTTGGCTCCCATTGGCTTCACTGGGGTTTGGCATCTGGGCTTCTTTTAACCTTGCTCGAACCAAACCCAGGACATTTCAGCTCATCCCTACTTTTAGTCAGTTTAAAAGGATTTGGCAGATTATCTTAATGAATGAGCAATGTCATGAACAAAATGCTTTCCAGCAATACTTCCATTTTCTGTTTGACCTCCACAGGTTCATTCCATCATAAAATTCCACTCCTATATATAAAGCAGTGATTTACAGCTATATAAGGGTTTCAAGGACCCACAGGTGTTTGCACACAGCTGTTTGTGCAGTTTTTGGGATACTCTGGACCATGAGGATCTAACTGGTGATAATGAAAATGGCACTTTAGGTATAGGTTAGTTGTAGATGCAGCAGTTACAGGGAATTTGTTGCAATGTAATTTTGAATAGACAGTATTTCACACGTCCCTATACAGAGAGAAATATTTCTCTATATACCCTTGCCAATTGAACTACAATGAATGCAATTTTTTCCTCAAATACCCTTGTGTTATGGGCTAGGTGGAAGGCAAATCATAACAGCTCACAACTTTATGTCATGGTGATTGAAGAGGTTTAAAACCTCAGATCGGGAGGAGATGTGCTGAGGCTAACATTGCAGCATGAACTTCTTTGGGCTCTATAAGCTTGATATGCTACTTCCCAAAGTGATGAATAAAGAACATGGTCCTAATGTCTTAATATCATGTAAAACTGGGCATTTTCCCACTATTAGTAATTTTTCAAACTGCTGTTTTGAATTGTTTAATTATCTGATTTGATTGTGAACAGTGTATTGTAAATATTATTCTTTATTTGTATTTGTAATCACTGATTATGTTCCCTCTTATTTTTAGGATCTGTATATGCAACATATTCATGGTTAATTCCCCGTGAGAAGACCACTCAGTATCCCCACACACTACATTGGTTGTATTTTGCATGTTACATTTTGCCTTTGTTCATTCAGTACCTGATGTGCTCTGCACCCCATTATATTAGGCTGACCTATGCAGATAGTTGGCAGGAGTGGGGGATTTTCATGTGCTTGGCATTTCCAGGAGCAAGATGCACAGCATCATTCTGTATCATCAATAGTCCTAATGTCACTCAGCACTAAAAGTGACATCACAAATGGCTGTTCAAAGGAAGACATTTGGGGGCAATATATAAAGTGGTACAAGCACATACTGCTAATCAGGTTGAAAAAGGCTTGATAAAGCTGGGAATTTGGCCTTTATTGGCATACCTAGTTCTTTCTTCCTTGTCATGGTGTTGGTAAAGCTTGTATGTTTTGTATGTATTGCAAACTTTGACCCACTTTTTGTCACACAATGTTACCATTATGTTTGCCTGCACATTATTATCCCTATTATTCTTGTTCCTATGCAACACACTGTATATAATAACATATGCGGTTGTGTAAGTTTCCAACTTATCTTTATAAAAGTAATTTGTTTCAGTATATATTCTGTTTGATGTGTTTATCTCTACCATTACACATAAAAAAATTATTAGAGTCAATGGAGGTGCAAATGTTAAGTATTATACTTGTACTTTTCAAAGTTGTATTTTAATTAATATTTTAAATTGGAACTTCAGCTAATTATACCTCCAAGCACCCCCTACCACCTGTCACCAAGTTTAGGTATTAATTTATTCTTAACAAACAGTAAATGCTCACTGCAATAAACCGTAACTGCCTTTTATAGCTTTAGACACCTTGGAGCAATTCATCTTCAAAATTTACAAGAGAAGCAGTGAAGTCATTCAAATCAGATTGAAGGGCTCTGCTCTCCCTCTTCCACAGTACCTGCTCTGTGTTCTCACTAGAGATTAGAAGTCTGGCAGGCTGCAAAACTACTGTTGGGATGGAGAACAGAATAAGTTGCGCTGCCTAAAGTGCTACTGCTGTAAACTTTGAGTATGCATTGCATCACAGTGACAGGGGTCAGTAAATGCTTGTTTTAAAGCTCATATACTGGTTGTTAATTTTATGTAAATATTTAAATATTCAAAGTCTGGCCAAAGTTGCACTTAAAGTGATAGTAAACTCTTGTTTTTATTTTTTTATCTACAGCTTATAATAAAGCTAACCTGTAGGCAAAACTAATGTATTCTAAACATGCACCGTTTAGGAGAAGTTCTAGTGAGCAGCAGCTGGTGACGTCACTGGTGCATGCGCTCTGAAGGAACAGCATACCCGTGCCATTCCTTCAGAGCTGTGTGCCACAGCCATGAATACTCCACGCAATGCTGGAGTGACATCATCAGAAACCCAGAAAGAAGACCAAATGAAGACAGAAGCCCCTGTAGAAGAGTCAGTACGCCGCTGGAGGGGTTCATTTTATGGTAAGTCTTTCATAATGTGCTAATATGCGGTAACATTGCCTTGCAGGGAGAAACCTTTTTTCATAGATTTTACCACCACTTTAAAGTTACATTGTAAAATTTTGTATCTGTGGAATTCTTTTTAAAACTTTTAATTTAGTAATATTTTCAATACTGTAATTATGTTACTGCAATTCAAAGAAATAGGACTGTACTTGTTACATCTAAAAAAATACATCACTTTATTCTGACATTTTTACAACTGGATACTACAATTAAATTCTTCTGTTCAGTACTTTTATATGTTGACAATATTGTGTGTCTTTCATCTTTTCAATATTGTTTAGCGAATTCTCAATGTCTCACTTACCAGCAGCCATATGGCTTTCATATAGTGTTGCCCTATACTGAGGATACCATATGTTCTGCTGTGTTTGCAGAGGAAAAAATATTTCCCACAGGCAATTAAAGTTTGTGCACTGTTTCTCATTCTGTTGCAAAGTATGTCACTTTATTTCAATGCATTTTTCTAATGTCATGATCTATTATCCAAACTTTGCATCTTTTTCTCCTTATTATCTCATCCTTTTACTGGTTGTCGACATCTGATAACAATTTGTCTTAGTTATGGATCCTAAAACGAGCCTCTAGGTACTGGAGAATTCTAATATTTTTTGCTGAGTAAGGAACTGAAGAATAAACATTTTTAAACAAAGAGGTGGTGCTTAACTAGTTAACAGATTTTGTGTAAATTTGTTAAGCCCATCTTGGAGCAAAAAGAAGGACTATCTGCAGTGCTTCTTCTGAGAATGAAGAACTGTGATCCACTGCTGCAGTTCAGTTCTGCCACCTGCCAGTTTTAAATCTGCCCCTTGTCCTTACATCATCATACCATCCCTGGAATCTGAGAACCTGTGAGAACCCCTAGAGAGACATCCTATGGGATGTGTTCACTGCAACAGACAGTTAGATGGACACTCTGAGAGGAAGGCTACTACTTTGAAGTGCAGAAAAGTTAAGACTTGGGACCAGGTATGTCATATGCCCATGGATTATAAACTAAAAAAACTGTCTGTTGCTGAAAGTAGGAGACCGATACAACTCTTTATAAGGCAGTTAACCTATTAAGCTGTACTTTATATTACAATTTCAGCCCTGAATCCCATTTAAGAAATCTCACTCAGTGGACAGCTCTTTAATCAAGCCATTGAAAAACTTATTTTATCTCTAACACTGGCACAAGATGGAAATTCCTTCCATAGCTAAAGCTTTAGCTTAGCTCAAACTACACTGCTGGGGAAAGGTGTTATTTAAATTAAATATTAAATATAGTTTGATGCTGCCACTGGGCTTTTGGGAACTTGCAGTACAGAAAAGTTCAGAACAATTCTTTGCTTAAATAGCCAATCAGAGTCATAAGTTATTCCAGAAATACAATTTTACTGAAATGTAAATAGCGCCTTGAGTAATTTTATTTTGTGGAATTTCATTTTATAAAACAAAATGAGTTTGTGACACATTATCCTAAACATGATTTTACTGGCCACATAATTTATTCTAAGGAGGAAAATATAATAGGGTGGGGAACATCCTTCTACTTTTCATTTCTCATTTGACTTTAATTAAGTTTGCCTGAGGCTCCTCAGCCTGCAAAGTTTACAGAAAATTCAATCCTTATATATGTATAAGGCCGAATTCTTAAAGGTACACTCCATACACAGTTCAAAATTATGTCTTGAAATGTTTACCAAGGAAACATCCTTTACCTTAAAGCTTTTCATTTTTCTCCAAAAGTAGCATTTGCTCCCCTACAACTTATTATTACCTTGTTGGAAGAATTCTTTTGTGGTTGAATACTATTTACTGTCACATATCCTCAGCCTTACTCACTTTGGATGTTTGCTACTTTTCATAGACATAATAAAAGTTATTCAATGGTAAATCATGTGACATTGCAGTCCCATTAATTAGTATATTGTATTCAACATTTTGAAGATATATACACTGGATTATAAACAATTTAAAATAAGGTTCTAACACACTTATGCAATGTTTATTAAATATCATTGGCATTATATTTATCTATCGTTACTTTTTGTTTGTATAGATTTTTGAAACGCAAGGTAGTCCAAGCAATTCTACAGTTCACAAAACCATCCTACATAAAATTTTACTGAATAATACTGCTTTGTTTTCGATGACATGGTATTTGGGAAGCAGTGGTGTACCTAATGTATTTGAATCCCAGGGCATTTTTTTTCACAACTTCCTTCTTAATGCAATATTTTCATTAAAAATCAAGAAATGACCACAACAATAGTGGGAAGACAGTGAAAACTGTAATGTTCACATATACATTAGTGGTCAGTAAAATACCCCCTTACGTTAATGTTCAGTAAAGAAATGCTCCCCTATATTAACAAATACTCCCTTACATTAGTGGCAACCCTTACATCCCCTCACATTGGTGGTAAGTGGCAGAAGAGCTTCCATATATTGGTGTTCAATAGGAGAAGTGTTCTGTCAAATTGGCAGTCAGTAGGCAAGTTTAACCTTGCATTGATAGTTAGAGTACAAGAGAGAATTCCCCTATTGTTGGGACTTTTAAGGCACATAAATATACAGATTCAACGATCTATGCAAAAAATTATAAAGTTTATTGAAGTGACAAACATAGGAGCATAAATGTTAAAAACATTACAGGCGAAAATGTATGCATCAAGAATGTATAACCGTAACCGTGAATGATGAAGGTTGTGGCCCAATATATTTCGGAAAATCAATTTCCTTCTTCAGGGGCAATTCACAGTAGAAGTGTTCTAATAATAGAGATAACAATATAATTAGGCCCACCACACATGTTAAGCAGGATCATCATATATAGTATGACTATTGCACTTTAAACACAATAACAGGCAAATACATTGTTATTATATGTTTTTTCTCTCCCCCCAAAACAGTTGGAAAGAAAACACTTACATGGTTATTCTTGTCATACATATGGAGCCTGTAGGGTAGCTAAAAGCAGAGCTGATTGACCGCATATGTGAATCCACTATCACTGATGTCCATGCATTCCAAGATTTTTTAGGGGACCGGTGTATCAAATTTGTAATTATGGGGTGATTCACATAGAAAACCCCCGGATCTCCCAGTCTCTGTGGTCACCTGAAGTCCCAATATTTAGGCTGTGGCACCCAGGAAACTGACAGTGGGGGCCAGCTATAAGGGAAAAATATATAGACAGGATGTCTTGATTAGTTTTTTGGGCTTAGTATAAGTCTCCAAAGGTAGACACCTGGATCAATAAAGTATTCACCAGAGTGTCGTATATAGGGGCATAGAAGTTGTAGTTACCTGTGTATTGTAAGACCCACCGATTCCACATACGGGATCGACCAGCACAAATTGAAAAGTGTGGATAAAAATGCTGACAATGTGGGGTGTTAAAGTATTACCTTAATTGGTCCTTAACTGCCGGCAGCTGGTGCTTAGCCTACGGGGCTTCCTGGATCACAAGCGCCAGGACCGCCCCGCCATCTGTGTGCGCATGACAGACCATCATGACGCTAGGCGGAACCGGAAGTGGCGCTTGCGTTCCACCGGCACAGGTCACGCAACCGGAAGCGGAGAACCGCATCCGGTTTGCGATTGGCTAGGTCCGCCCATATGTGCAGAAAACTGCAATGGGTAGGGCCAGCCAGGGACAGTGAGCGCCACTCGGCGATCTGTCTCCCCGTGCATTGATAGTTAGAGAGAGAGGTTTCTTCTTACATTAGAAATCAATGTAGTGTCGCTTACATCGGTGGTCAGTGGAAACGTGCTTTCTACATTTGTGATCAGTTTCGTGTCCCTTTATATTGGTAGTCAGTGGAGAAGGCCTGGATTTCTATTCTAAATGTAGATAACATAACTGGATAACAGTTATAGGAAAAGTTGATCCAGGAATCATCTTATTTGACTCTCGGAGGATAAGGATAACATTTTTTCCCCTGCTGGAGCAAATTAGATCAAACTTTGGTGTTTTTTTTGCCTTCCTCTGGATCCACTGTAGGTATGGGAATGTGTTTATAGGATTTTGTTTTCCCTTTTTCATTGGTTGAACTAGACAGAATGAGTGTCTTTTTTCAACCAGACTAACTATGTTACTATGAGAAGATCTTTCCCTTCTATTGGTGGCCAGTGGAGACGTGGACCATAACATCGTTAGTCAGTGAGGTGTTTTGCATTGAGGATCAGTGTATTGTCCCATTACATAGGTGGTGAGTAGAAAAAGTTTCCCCCTGCATTGGCATTCCGGTAGAAAAGGACTCTTTTTTTGTTTGTCAAACTTGTTAATGTGTTAAAGAGGTTGTAAACCCCCCTCTGTAAGTTGTACCTATAGGTAAGCCTATAATAAGGCTTACCTATAGGTACTGTAAATATCTCCTAAATGTGCACCATTTAGGAGATATTTACTTTTCTTGCAGCCAATGACGTCATCGGAGCATGGGCTCTGAAGGAATGGCCACCCGTGCCTTTCCTTCAGAGCCCTGTGCCATGAGCGGCAGCTCCCCCGCGCATATGTTTTAGTGATGTCATCACGCTTCCGGCCAATCAAGTGGCCGGAGGACGCAAACCAGGAAGTAGGACGGCCGAAAATGTCGGCTGTATCACTGCTGAGTGGGCGGCACTGTGGGGGCTTTGTTTTAAGGTAAGTATTTCATAATGAGCTAGTATGCGATGCATACTAACTCATTATGACTTTGTCTTACAGGTTTTTTTTTTTCAGGTTTTTTTTGAGTTTACATCCTCTTTAAATAACAAATGATGGCACTGTGTGAATATTATATCCAGCACCTTACTTGCCTTCACTGATGCAAATCGGCCTATGATGTTATCAAAGTCAGTTTTACAATTTTTACACTCAGCAGAACAAGATCACATAGTCTGCTTTAAACCCATAGTGGCTTTCAAATATAAAAGCATTAGTTTTAACTTGCTGAATGTGTTCTATAGGTTACTGTTGAAGATGAGCTGAACTGTCCTGGGTACAGTTCAGGCAGGGTTTAGGGAACTTCAAAGAAGTTGGGATGCAGAACCTGAACTCAATTGAATTCAATCAGAACTGAATCTGTCAAATTTCAAAAGGGCAATTTTCTGGATAAAAGGCCATTTTCTGGTGGTAAGGGGGCGCTGCCCTGGCGTCTGTGGGCTGTTTTTTTTTTCTCTTTAAAGAAGCCGTCAATAAAGTTTTATCTGCTGGTAATTTAAACTGTGTCTGTTTTCATGACAATGACAATGGCAGTGGTAAAGAGGGCATCAAGCAGAGCAATGCATCTGCCCTACAGACTACAGGGCAGCTGGGCAGAGAGGAAGAAGCAGAGAGAGAGACATCCAGCCTACTAATTGGTGCGGCCACGGTGTACCCCTTCAAATCGTGCTCAGGGCATGTTGCATATCTGCCATACCCTGGAAATTCCACAGTGTATAGCTGAAACTTGATTTTTTTTTTGTTCGTTTTGAACATAGCAGGAAATGGGTAAAACCTCTTATTCTGTGCTCTCTGGGTTCTTGTGGGGCAATTTCCATTCATTACCTATCTCAGAGATGCAACAGAAAGTTAAAGGAAATTTTCAAAAATGAGAATTCTCCTCTTGGATATTTATTCCTGAAAGAGATGTCCCCACTGGAACTTTTAATTTGTTTATACGGCTGACATATTACAAGGTCACTTTTGAGATGTAAGTGTAAATAGGGTGTTCCTATGATCTTGGTGGATATTATGCATATTCGTATGAATTATAATTTGCTATGTGCGTTTTCATGTGAACACAGTCTCTTTTCCCTGTGGAAGAGTTTTGGGATTGTCCCATATTTGCATTTATATTAAAGTATTTGAGGAATAGCAAAGACACACTATAAAGCAACAGGTGTGCATGTGTATGTTGTCAGTGGATATGCCTTGTTTGATGTGACATCTTTACTCATTTTTTGTAAATAAAATGATTCAATTTTAATTTGTGTACGTAAGTGTGAATACTAGGGTTGAGCGGACACCTAGATGTCCGTGTTCGACGGGTTCGGCCGAACTTTAAAAAAAAGTCCGGGTCCGTGTCCCGGACTTTTACCGAACTTTTCCCGGACACCGAACCCCATTGAAGTCAATGGGGACCCGAACTTTAAGGCACTAAAATGGCTCTAAAACACCAAAGGAAAGGGCTAGAGTGCTGCAAATGGCAGCAAAACGTAATTAAGAGCATGGCAAGTGCTCTGCAAACAAATGTGGATAGGGAAATAACTTAAAACAACAAAAAAAAACAGAAAAATAAAACAATGTTCTTCTTCATCTCTGAAGGACGAGGCCCATATGGAGTAGGAGGGAGGTTGAGGTGGTGGTGGATGTGGCGGTGACATAGGCGTGCGCACAGGGTGTGCTGGGTGTGCCTGGGCACACCCTAATCACCTAGGGCACATAGCATTGCCAGTGAGGAGATGGGAAAGATCTCCCTGGGACCTGCTCTGCTCTATTTCTCCTTGCCTACAGGTACATGGCCCCGATACATTACTCTCCCTGCTGGCAAACACATGCATGTGTATTTCAACTTTGGGGTGCACACCTTAATGCAATAGGCTGCGCACACCTATGGGCGGTGTAGGTGGAAGCGGCGGTGGAGGAGGACCAGGGCCGGATTAACAGCATCATGGGCTTGGTGCTGAGGATTTTGAAGGGCCTTAAGGGCCGTGCCTTGCCATGCACCCAGAGGAGGAAGGGTGCAGCCATGCATGCCTAATTCAACATGGGATGCTGTCTCTGAAGCCCATAAACACATCCATGCATCGCCAACTGTCCCTCCTTGTCCGGCCTTCACGCTGTGTGGGGAGGTTCTGAGGGTGCTGCCTGGGGAAGCGAGCATAGAAGCCAGACTTCTGTGTTTACAAGTGACAGAAGAGCGGTAACAGTGAATATGGCCAACCCGGGGCCTATATAAAAGGTAGGGGCCTGGAGCTGCAGCTCCAATAGCCCCTACATTAATCTGGCCCTGAGGAGGAGGACGAGGTAGCCAACACTGCTTCTTTTCAAAAATTTTAAATGAGGGTACACCCCAAAAGAGTGAGAAAGAGCAAAAATGGAACAATGGGTGGGTAAGGTCGGTATCCATTGCTATTCTGCATAAGGTACGGAAAAGTCCCGTGGGATCCATGCCTGGTTCATTTTAATGAACGTGAGCTTGTCCACATTGTCTCTGGACAGGCGGCTGCGCTTGTCTGTTATAACGCCCCCAGCCGTGCTAAATACCCGTTCAGATAATACACTGGCTGCAGGGCACGCCAGCACCTCCAAGGCGTAAAGGGCAAGCTCAAGCCATGTGCCCAATTTGGAGACCCAGAAGTTGAAGGGGGCAGACCCGTCATTCACTACATGTAGGCGTGTGCACACATACTGCTCCACCATGTTGGTAAAATGCTGCCTCCTGCTAAGACGTTCCATCTGAGCTGCTGGTGCTGCTGTTTGTTGTGGCGTGCTGACAAAGCTTTTCCACATTTCGGCCATGCTAACCCTGCCTTCTGAGGTGCTGGCGGTGCCCTGGTTGCGTTGGCGACCTCCTCCTCCTCCTCCTCTGCCTTGTGCTTCCACTGTGGCCCCGCTGTCAGATGGGAATGCCAGCAGCATGGCGTCTACCAGCGTGCGCTTGTACTCGCGCATCTTGCGATCGCGCTCCAGTGAGTGAATTAAGGACGGTACGTTGTCCTTGTAACGGGGATCCAGCAGCGTGGCCACCCAGTAATCAGCACAAGTTAGAATGTGGGCAACTCGGCGGTCGTTGTGGAGACACTGCAGCATGTAATCGCTCATGTGTGCCAGGCTGCCCAGAGGCAACGAAAGGCTGTCCTCTGTGGGAGGTGTATCGTCCGTGTCCTCTGTATCCCCCCAGCCACGCACCAGTGATGGCCATGAGCTGGCCTGGGTGCCACCCTGCTGTGAACATGGTTCCATCTCCTCCTCCAGCTCCTCCTCCTCCTCATCCTCCTCATCCTCCAGAACTGTGCCCCTGCTGGACAATTGCGTCCCTGGCGTTTGCGTGTGCAGGAACCCACCCTCGGAGCCCCTTGCGAATGACTGCCCTGAAAGCCTTGGAAATGTTACCTCTTCATCCTCCTCCTCCTCCTCATCCTGTGCCACATCCTCTTCCATCATCGCCCGAATTGTTTTTTCAAGGAGGCATAGAAGTGGGATAGTTAAGCTGAGAACGGCGTCATTGCCACTGGCCATGTTGGTGGAGTACTCAAAACAGCGCAACAAGGCACACAGGTCTCGCATGGAGGCCCAGTTAAATTAAATAGCGGAATAGAAAATATGATCCAAAAAAAGTGTATGTATATCACACGTACACAACCACACTGGGCCCCAATTACTATTGTTTGTACCCCTAAAAGGCTAGATGAGGAGTAGGGGGAGTATGGAACAGGCAGCACCCTCAAACCTTCAGAAGTATGAGATGAACCCCAACAACTTGGAAAGGTGGATCTCTCTCACACGTACCAACACAGACTATCCCCCAATTTAACTGATCCCCAAAGGTTTTTGATTAAATAGCGGAATAGAAAATATGATCCAAAAAAAGTGTATGTATATCACACGTACACAACCACACTAGGCCCCAATTACTATTGTTTGTACCCCTAAAAGGCTAGATGAGGAGTAGGGGGGGTATGGAACAGGCAGCACCCTCAAACCTTCAGAAGTATGAGATGAACCCCAACAACTTGGAAAGGTGGATCTCTCTCACACGTACCAACACAGACTATCCCCCAATTTAACTGATCCCCAAAGGTTTTTGATTAAATAGCGGAATAGAAAATATGATCCAAAAAAAGTGTATGTATATCACACGTACACAACCACACTAGGCCCCAATTACTATTGTTTGTACCCCTAAAAGGCTAGGAGTAGGGGGAGTATGGAACAGGCAGCACCCTCAAACCTTCAGAAGTATGAGATGAACCCCAACAACTTGGAAAGGTGGATCTCTCTCACACGTACCAACACAGACTATCCCCCAATTTAACTGATCCCCAAAGGTTTTTGATTAAATAGCGGAATAGAAAATATGATCCAAAAAAAGTGTATGTATATCACACGTACACAACCACACTAGGCCCCAATTACTATTGTTTGTACCCCTAAAAGGCTAGGAGTAGGGGGAGTATGGAACAGGCAGCACCCTCAAACCTTCAGAAGTATGAGATGAACCCCAACAACTTGGAAAGGTGGATCTCTCTCACACGTACCAACACAGACTATCCCCCAATTTAACTGATCCCCAAAGGTTTTTGATTAAATAGCGGAATAGAAAATATGATCCAAAAAAAGTGTATGTATATCACACGTACACAACCACACTAGGCCCCAATTACTATTGTTTGTACCCCTAAAAGGCTAGATGAGGAGTAGGGGGAGTATGGAACAGGCAGCACCCTCAAACCTTCAGAAGTATGAGATGAACCCCAACAACTTGGAAAGGTGGATCTCTCTCACACGTACCAACACAGACTATCCCCCAATTTAACTGATCCCCAAAGGTTTTTGATTAAATAGCGGAATAGAAAATATGATCCAAAAAAAGTGTATGTATATCACACGTACACAACCACACTAGGCCCCAATTACTATTGTTTGTACCCCTAAAAGGCTAGATGAGGAGTAGGGGGGGTATGGAACAGGCAGCACCCTCAAACCTTCAGAAGTATGAGATGAACCCCAACAACTTGGAAAGGTGGATCTCTCTCACACGTACCAACACAGACTATCCCCCAATTTAACTGATCCCCAAAGGTTTTTGATTAAATAGCGGAATAGAAAATATGATCCAAAAAAAGTGTATGTATATCACACGTACACAACCACACTAGGCCCCAATTACTATTGTTTGTACCCCTAAAAGGCTAGATGAGGAGTAGGGGGGGTATGGAACAGGCAGCACCCTCAAACCTTCAGAAGTATGAGATGAACCCCAACAACTTGGAAAGGTGGATCTCTCTCACACGTACCAACACAGACTATCCCCCAATTTAACTGATCCCCAAAGGTTTTTGATTAAATAGCGGAATAGAAAATATGATCCAAAAAAAGTGTATGTATATCACACGTACACAACCACACTAGGCCCCAATTACTATTGTTTGTACCCCTAAAAGGCTAGGAGTAGGGGGAGTATGGAACAGGCAGCACCCTCAAACCTTCAGAAGTATGAGATGAACCCCAACAACTTGGAAAGGTGGATCTCTCTCACACGTACCAACACAGACTATCCCCCAATTTAACTGATCCCCAAAGGTTTTTGATTAAATAGCGGAATAGAAAATATGATCCAAAAAAAGTGTATGTATATCACACGTACACAACCACACTAGGCCCCAATTACTATTGTTTGTACCCCTAAAAGGCTAGGAGTAGGGGGAGTATGGAACAGGCAGCACCCTCAAACCTTCAGAAGTATGAGATGAACCCCAACAACTTGGAAAGGTGGATCTCTCTCACACGTACCAACACAGACTATCCCCCAATTTAACTGATCCCCAAAGGTTTTTGATTAAATAGCGGAATAGAAAATATGATCCAAAAAAAGTGTATGTATATCACACGTACACAACCACACTAGGCCCCAATTACTATTGTTTGTACCCCTAAAAGGCTAGGAGTAGGGGGAGTATGGAACAGGCAGCACCCTCAAACCTTCAGAAGTATGAGATGAACCCCAACAACTTGGAAAGGTGGATCTCTCTCACACGTACCAACACAGACTATCCCCCAATTTAACTGATCCCCAAAGGTTTTTGATTAAATAGCGGAATAGAAAATATGATCCAAAAAAAGTGTATGTATATCACACGTACACAACCACACTAGGCCCCAATTACTATTGTTTGTACCCCTAAAAGGCTAGGAGTAGGGGGAGTATGGAACAGGCAGCACCCTCAAACCTTCAGAAGTATGAGATGAACCCCAACAACTTGGAAAGGTGGATCTCTCTCACACGTACCAACACAGACTATCCCCCAATTTAACTGATCCCCAAAGGTTTTTGATTAAATAGCGGAATAGAAAATATGATCCAAAAAAAGTGTATGTATATCACACGTACACAACCACACTAGGCCCCAATTACTATTGTTTGTACCCCTAAAAGGCTAGATGAGGAGTAGGGGGAGTATGGAACAGGCAGCACCCTCAAACCTTCAGAAGTATGAGATGAACCCCAACAACTTGGAAAGGTGGATCTCTCTCACACGTACCAACACAGACTATCCCCCAATTTAACTGATCCCCAAAGGTTTTTGATTAAATAGCGGAATAGAAAATATGATCCAAAAAAAGTGTATGTATATCACACGTACACAACCACACTAGGCCCCAATTACTATTGTTTGTACCCCTAAAAGGCTAGATGAGGAGTAGGGGGGTATGGAACAGGCAGCACCCTCAAACCTTCAGAAGTATGAGATGAACCCCAACAACTTGGAAAGGTGGATCTCTCTCACACGTACCAACACAGACTATCCCCCAATTTAACTGATCCCCAAAGGTTTTTGATTAAATAGCGGAATAGAAAATATGATCCAAAAAAAGTGTATGTATATCACACGTACACAACCACACTAGGCCCCAATTACTATTGTTTGTACCCCTAAAAGGCTAGATGAGGAGTAGGGGGAGTATGGAACAGGCAGCACCCTCAAACCTTCAGAAGTATGAGATGAACCCCAACAACTTGGAAAGGTGGATCTCTCTCACACGTACCAACACAGACTATCCCCCAATTTAACTGATCCCCAAAGGTTTTTGATTAAATAGCGGAATAGAAAATATGATCCAAAAAAAGTGTATGTATATCACACGTACACAACCACACTGGGCCCCAATTACTATTGTTTGTACCCCTAAAAGGCTAGATGAGGAGTAGGGGGAGTATGGAACAGGCAGCACCCTCAAACCTTCAGAAGTATGAGATGAACCCCAACAACTTGGAAAGGTGGATCTCTCTCACACGTACCAACACAGACTATCCCCCAATTTAACTGATCCCCAAAGGTTTTTGATTAAATAGCGGAATAGAAAATATGATCCAAAAAAAGTGTATGTATATCACACGTACACAACCACACTAGGCCCCAATTACTATTGTTTGTACCCCTAAAAGGCTAGATGAGGAGTAGGGGGGGTATGGAACAGGCAGCACCCTCAAACCTTCAGAAGTATGAGATGAACCCCAACAACTTGGAAAGGTGGATCTCTCTCACACGTACCAACACAGACTATCCCCCAATTTAACTGATCCCCAAAGGTTTTTGATTAAATAGCGGAATAGAAAATATGATCCAAAAAAAGTGTATGTATATCACACGTACACAACCACACTAGGCCCCAATTACTATTGTTTGTACCCCTAAAAGGCTAGATGAGGAGTAGGGGGAGTATGGAACAGGCAGCACCCTCAAACCTTCAGAAGTATGAGATGAACCCCAACAACTTGGAAAGGTGGATCTCTCTCACACGTACCAACACAGACTATCCCCCAATTTAACTGATCCCCAAAGGTTTTTGATTAAATAGCGGAATAGAAAATATGATCCAAAAAAAGTGTATGTATATCACACGTACACAACCACACTAGGCCCCAATTACTATTGTTTGTACCCCTAAAAGGCTAGATGAGGAGTAGGGGGGGTATGGAACAGGCAGCACCCTCAAACCTTCAGAAGTATGAGATGAACCCCAACAACTTGAAAAGGTGGATCTCTCTCACACGTACCAACACAGACTATCCCCCAATTTAACTGATCCCCAAAGGTTTTTGATTAAATAGCGGAATAGAAAATATGATCCAAAAAAAGTGTATGTATATCACACGTACACAACCACACTAGGCCCCAATTACTATTGTTTGTACCCCTAAAAGGCTAGATGAGGAGTAGGGGGGGTATGAAACAGGTAGCACCCTCAAACCTTCAGAAGTATGAGATGAACCCCAACAACTTGGAAAGGTGGATCTCTCTCACACTAACCAACACAGACTATCCCCCAATTTAACTGATCCCCAAAGGTTTTTGATTAAATAGCGGAATAGAAAATATGATCCAAAAAAAGTGTATGTATATCACACGTACACAACCACACTAGGCCCCAATTACTATTGTTTGTACCCCTAAAAGGCTAGGAGTAGGGGGAGTATGGAACAGGCAGCACCCTCAAACCTTCAGAAGTATGAGATGAACCCCAACAACTTGGAAAGGTGGATCTCTCTCACACGTACCAACACAGACTATCCCCCAATTTAACTGATCCCCAAAGGTTTTTGATTAAATAGCGGAATAGAAAATATGATCCAAAAAAAGTGTATGTATATCACACGTACACAACCACACTAGGCCCCAATTACTATTGTTTGTACCCCTAAAAGGCTAGGAGTAGGGGGAGTATGGAACAGGCAGCACCCTCAAACCTTCAGAAGTATGAGATGAACCCCAACAACTTGGAAAGGTGGATCTCTCTCACACGTACCAACACAGACTATCCCCCAATTTAACTGATCCCCAAAGGTTTTTGATTAAATAGCGGAATAGAAAATATGATCCAAAAAAAGTGTATGTATATCACACGTACACAACCACACTAGGCCCCAATTACTATTGTTTGTACCCCTAAAAGGCTAGGAGTAGGGGGAGTATGGAACAGGCAGCACCCTCAAACCTTCAGAAGTATGAGATGAACCCCAACAACTTGGAAAGGTGGATCTCTCTCACACGTACCAACACAGACTATCCCCCAATTTAACTGATCCCCAAAGGTTTTTGATTAAATAGCGGAATAGAAAATATGATCCAAAAAAAGTGTATGTATATCACACGTACACAACCACACTAGGCCCCAATTACTATTGTTTGTACCCCTAAAAGGCTAGATGAGGAGTAGGGGGAGTATGGAACAGGCAGCACCCTCAAACCTTCAGAAGTATGAGATGAACCCCAACAACTTGGAAAG
Source organism: Pelophylax lessonae (assembly GCF_965119305.1). Lineage (NCBI taxonomy): Eukaryota > Metazoa > Chordata > Amphibia > Anura > Ranidae > Pelophylax > Pelophylax lessonae. The sequence continues at coordinate 71,002,125 of NC_138769.1, forward strand.
GTGGATCTCTCTCACACGTACCAACACAGACTATCCCCCAATTTAACTGATCCCCAAAGGTTTTTGATTAAATAGCGGAATAGAAAATATGATCCAAAAAAAGTGTATGTATATCACACGTACACAACCACACTAGGCCCCAATTACTATTGTTTGTACCCCTAAAAGGCTAGATGAGGAGTAGGGGGGGTATGGAACAGGCAGCACCCTCAAACCTTCAGAAGTATGAGATGAACCCCAACAACTTGGAAAGGTGGATCTCTCTCACACGTACCAACACAGACTATCCCCCAATTTAACTGATCCCCAAAGGTTTTTGATTAAATAGCGGAATAGAAAATATGATCCAAAAAAAGTGTATGTATATCACACGTACACAACCACACTAGGCCCCAATTACTATTGTTTGTACCCCTAAAAGGCTAGATGAGGAGTAGGGGGAGTATGGAACAGGCAGCACCCTCAAACCTTCAGAAGTATGAGATGAACCCCAACAACTTGGAAAGGTGGATCTCTCTCACACGTACCAACACAGACTATCCCCCAATTTAACTGATCCCCAAAGGTTTTTGATTAAATAGCGGAATAGAAAATATGATCCAAAAAAAGTGTATGTATATCACACGTACACAACCACACTGGGCCCCAATTACTATTGTTTGTACCCCTAAAAGGCTAGATGAGGAGTAGGGGGAGTATGGAACAGGCAGCACCCTCAAACCTTCAGAAGTATGAGATGAACCCCAACAACTTGGAAAGGTGGATCTCTCTCACACGTACCAACACAGACTATCCCCCAATTTAACTGATCCCCAAAGGTTTTTGATTAAATAGCGGAATAGAAAATATGATCCAAAAAAAGTGTATGTATATCACACGTACACAACCACACTAGGCCCCAATTACTATTGTTTGTACCCCTAAAAGGCTAGATGAGGAGTAGGGGGGGTATGGAACAGGCAGCACCCTCAAACCTTCAGAAGTATGAGATGAACCCCAACAACTTGGAAAGGTGGATCTCTCTCACACGTACCAACACAGACTATCCCCCAATTTAACTGATCCCCAAAGGTTTTTGATTAAATAGCGGAATAGAAAATATGATCCAAAAAAAGTGTATGTATATCACACGTACACAACCACACTAGGCCCCAATTACTATTGTTTGTACCCCTAAAAGGCTAGATGAGGAGTAGGGGGGGTATGGAACAGGCAGCACCCTCAAACCTTCAGAAGTATGAGATGAACCCCAACAACTTGGAAAGGTGGATCTCTCTCACACGTACCAACACAGACTATCCCCCAATTTAACTGATCCCCAAAGGTTTTTGATTAAATAGCGGAATAGAAAATATGATCCAAAAAAAGTGTATGTATATCACACGTACACAACCACACTAGGCCCCAATTACTATTGTTTGTACCCCTAAAAGGCTAGATGAGGAGTAGGGGGGGTATGGAACAGGCAGCACCCTCAAACCTTCAGAAGTATGAGATGAACCCCAACAACTTGGAAAGGTGGATCTCTCTCACACGTACCAACACAGACTATCCCCCAATTTAACTGATCCCCAAAGGTTTTTGATTAAATAGCGGAATAGAAAATATGATCCAAAAAAAGTGTATGTATATCACACGTACACAACCACACTAGGCCCCAATTACTATTGTTTGTACCCCTAAAAGGCTAGATGAGGAGTAGGGGGAGTATGGAACAGGCAGCACCCTCAAACCTTCAGAAGTATGAGATGAACCCCAACAACTTGGAAAGGTGGATCTCTCTCACACGTACCAACACAGACTATCCCCCAATTTAACTGATCCCCAAAGGTTTTTGATTAAATAGCGGAATAGAAAATATGATCCAAAAAAAGTGTATGTATATCACACGTACACAACCACACTAGGCCCCAATTACTATTGTTTGTACCCCTAAAAGGCTAGATGAGGAGTAGGGGGGGTATGGAACAGGCAGCACCCTCAAACCTTCAGAAGTATGAGATGAACCCCAACAACTTGGAAAGGTGGATCTCTCTCACACGTACCAACACAGACTATCCCCCAATTTAACTGATCCCCAAAGGTTTTTGATTAAATAGCGGAATAGAAAATATGATCCAAAGAAAGTGTATGTATATCACACGTACACAACCACACTAGGCCCCAATTACTATTGTTTGTACCCCTAAAAGGCTAGGAGTAGGGGGAGTATGGAACAGGCAGCACCCTCAAACCTTCAGAAGTATGAGATGAACCCCAACAACTTGGAAAGGTGGATCTCTCTCACACGTACCAACACAGACTATCCCCCAATTTAACTGATCCCCAAAGGTTTTTGATTAAATAGCGGAATAGAAAATATGATCCAAAAAAAGTGTATGTATATCACACGTACACAACCACACTAGGCCCCAATTACTATTGTTTGTACCCCTAAAAGGCTAGATGAGGAGTAGGGGGAGTATGGAACAGGCAGCACCCTCAAACCTTCAGAAGTATGAGATGAACCCCAACAACTTGGAAAGGTGGATCTCTCTCACACGTACCAACACAGACTATCCCCCAATTTAACTGATCCCCAAAGGTTTTTGATTAAATAGCGGAATAGAAAATATGATCCAAAAAAAGTGTATGTATATCACACGTACACAACCACACTAGGCCCCAATTACTATTGTTTGTACCCCTAAAAGGCTAGATGAGGAGTAGGGGGGGTATGGAACAGGCAGCACCCTCAAACCTTCAGAAGTATGAGATGAACCCCAACAACTTGGAAAGGTGGATCTCTCTCACACGTACCAACACAGACTATCCCCCAATTTAACTGATCCCCAAAGGTTTTTGATTAAATAGCGGAATAGAAAATATGATCCAAAGAAAGTGTATGTATATCACACGTACACAACCACACTAGGCCCCAATTACTATTGTTTGTACCCCTAAAAGGCTAGGAGTAGGGGGAGTATGGAACAGGCAGCACCCTCAAACCTTCAGAAGTATGAGATGAACCCCAACAACTTGGAAAGGTGGATCTCTCTCACACGTACCAACACAGACTATCCCCCAATTTAACTGATCCCCAAAGGTTTTTGATTAAATAGCGGAATAGAAAATATGATCCAAAAAAAGTGTATGTATATCACACGTACACAACCACACTAGGCCCCAATTACTATTGTTTGTACCCCTAAAAGGCTAGATGAGGAGTAGGGGGAGTATGGAACAGGCAGCACCCTCAAATCTTCAGAAGTATGAGATTGTGTTCACTGTACCCCACAAAGATTGAGTTCACTGCACCCCACAATGATTGTGTTCACTGCACCCCACAAAGATTGTGTTCACTGCACCTCACAAAGATTGTGTTCACTGTACCCCCCAAAGATTGTGTTCACTGCACCCCACAAAGATTCTGTTCACTGTACCCCACAAAGATTGTGTTCACTGCACCCTAAAAGGATGTTGTTCACTGCACCCCACAAAGATTGTGTTCACTGCACCCTAAAAGGATGTTGTTCACTGCACCCCAAAAAGATTGTGTTCACTGTACCCCCCCAAAGATTGTGTTCACTGCACCCCACAAAGATTGTGTTCACTGCACCCCAAAAAGATTGTGTTCACTGTACCCCCCAAAGATTGTGTTCACTGCACCCCAAAAAGATTGTGTTCACTGTACCCCCCAAAGATTGTGTTCACTGCACCCCACAAAGATTCTGTTCACTGTACCCCACAAAGATTGTGTTCACTGCACCCCAAAAAGATTGTGTTCACTGTACCCCCCCAAAGATTGTGTTCACTGCACCCCACAAAGATTCTGTTCACTGCACCCCACAAAGGATTTTGTTCACTGCACCCCAAAAAGATTGTGTTCACTGCACCCCAAAAAGGATTTTGATCACTGCACCCCAAAAAGGATGTTGTTCACTGCACCCCAAAAATGATTTTGTTCACTCCACCCCAAAAAGATTGTGTTCACTGCACCCCACAAAGATTGTGTTCACTGCACCCCAAAAAGATTGTGTTCACTGTACCCCCCAAAGATTGTGTTCACTGCACCCCACAAAGATTCTGTTCACTGTACCCCACAAATATTGTGTTCACTGCACCCCAAAAAGATTGTGTTCACTGCACCCCAAAAAGGATGTTGTTCACTGCACCCCAAAAAGGATGTTGTTCACTCCACCCCAAAAAGATTGTGTTCACTGCACCCCACAAAGATTGTGTTCACTGCACCCCAAAAAGATTGTGTTCACTGCACCCCAAAAATGATTTTGTTCACTGCACCCCAAAAAGGATTTTGTTCACTGCACCCCAAAAAGGATGTTGTTCACTCCACCCCAAAAAGATTGTGTTCACTGCACCCCAAAAAGATTGTGTTCACTGCACCCCACAAAGGATTTTGTTCACTGCACCCCAAAAAGATTGTGTTCACTGCACCCCAAAAAGGATGTTGTTCACTGCACCCCAAAAAGGATTTTGTTCACTGCACCCCAAAAAGATTGTGTTCACTGCACCCCACAAAGGATTTTGTTCACTGCACCCCACAAAGATTGTGTTCACTGCACACCAAAAAGGATTGTGTTCACTGCACCCCAAAAAGATTTTGTTCACTGCACCCCAAAAAGATTGTGTTCACTGCAGCCCAAAAAGATTGTGTTCACTGCAGCCCAAAAAGATTGTGTTCACTGCAGCCCAAAAAGATTGTGTTCACTGCAGCTCACACACAGAAAAATGGATGTGGATCACTGACACCTGCCTATCTCCAATCCCACACCACACAGCAATATCGATTGTAGTTTGTAGAACACAGTTTCCCTAAAATTCAGCAGACTCTGTCCCTAACAGGATTGAGAAGAGATCGTAGATCAGGATTGAGTGCAGATTCACCCCACCCCCCACACAGCAATATCGATTGTAGTTTGTAGAAGACACTGACCCTATAATTCAGCAGACTCTATCCCTAAAATGCCTACAACTCGCCCTGCCTAAACACTCCGACCTGTCCCTCAATTCTATCCGGACACAAATGGTTTTTTCCTGCCTATCTTTCCCTAATCAGCAGCCAGCACATTGATGTGTGCTCTGTCCCTTAGCTAAGCAGCAGAATGACGCTGCTGCGGCGGCTGTCTCAAACTTATAAAGACTTGGTCACATGCTTCAGACGGCCAATCACAGCTACTAAGACATTTGCAGGCATGGCTGGGATGGCTTAAGGCACACCAGTTAAACGATTGTTGATTGGCTGTTGAAAGCCCGCCATGAAAAGAGCGCCAAAGCATGCAAAACCCGGAAATAAAACGACCGAACACGGATTTTTACCCGAACATACAGTAAAGTGTCCGTGTCCGTGTTCGGGTAAAAAAAATCCAATTATTCGGTACGAACACGAATAATACAGTCCGTGTTCGCTCAACACTAGTGAATACTGATAAAGTCCTATATAAATTTGTTACTGTTTTCTGAAGAAATACCAAACATTTGGCTTTAAACTTCCTCTGCAAACATTTACCTATAGGTAAGCCTATAATAAGGCCTACCTATATGTAGTGTAAATATCTCCTAAGTGTGCACCGTTTAGGAGATTTTTACATGACATGCAGTCAGTGACATCACTGGCGCATGAGATCTGAAGAAACGGCCATGGATTTTGTTCTTTATGAGCCCCGTGCCGTGAATGGCAGCTCCCGCACGAATGACGTCATAATGGCTCTGGCCAATCACAGCACGGAGCCCGCGACCCCGGAAGAAACCCCAGGGAAAATGTCCGCGCTGACAGCGGTGTGCGGGCACCACTGCGGGGGCTTTGTTCTGTGGTAAGTATTACATAATGAGCTACTATGCAATGCATAGTAGCTCATTATGCCTTTGTCTTACAGTTTTTTTTTTATCTGGTTTTTCAAGAGTTTAAACCTCTTTAACCATTAAATTTTCAAAAAGTCCTTTAAGTGAGATGAGCTATTTTACCAGGTGCTGCTCCTTACAAATCCAAGAATTGACAGTCTGATGAGCACTCCCTTTGTTCCTCCTAGAGAGGTAGCAGCCTAGGAACGGAACATGGTTCATCCAAATTATATTGTAATCACAGATATGCTTCTTTGAAGGAAAATGCAATTTATGCTATATCCATCAGTACTAATTTTAATTTTTATCAGTCCAGCACTATGCATCAGGCATTCTTCTTAAGCTTGGAAATGTATTTGGGATTCCTTGAGTATTCTAATCAACCCATCATTTGATTTTACATACAGAGGTCCTGGAAGATTGCTCCCCTTTGCTCCTAGAAGCAGTTTGCACATGCTCAGTGACAAGGTAGCTTATGACAAAAGAGAAAATTACATTATGTTAAGCAGTAATGCAGAGGACTGCTTCTCTACATACAAATAGCTGTACAAGGAAAAGACAGCATTAAAGTATACCTAAAGGCAAAACATTTTTTTTTAGTTTGGATAGGGTAGAGAGGGATTAGAACATATGTCAGATTTATATTGCTATCTGTGCTCCCTTCAGGGAAATTTACCCTCTCAACTTGTCCAGTTTCACTGAGAGTGAAAGTGACAGAAAATCCCAAATTTTGGGTTGCTAGCAGAACAAGAATAAAGGGAAAATCTTCTTATTGGGGCACTAATTTCATGACTAGCCATGTGCAGTTAGTTCATTCCAAATAAATATTCAGACAACTTTTTCGTTATTCTGAGATTAGGATACATCAGAATTCCCGAATTACAGTACAAACAAATTTTAATCAAATTCTTTGAATAACAAAATTAAATTCATCTGAATTTTGAATTGAAATTTGACTCAATCTTACATCGAATACCATTCAAATTTAAACTGTAATCATATTGATGAAATCAAAGATTGCATGTGTTAATTAGTGTACCATTTTGAAATAACGTAGTTTTTGTTAAGGACAAGGCCTATTTCTGACAGTTAAGATCAGTATTTTATGCAAGAAAATTACTTGGAACCCCCAAAAATTACATATTTTTTCTTCAGAGAGCCTAGAGAATAAAATGGAGATTGTTGCAACACTTTATTTCACACTGTATTTGAAAACACATTTTTTGTGGAAACAAATACCATTTTTTGAATAAAAAAAAAAATAAGAAAACAGTAAAGTTAGCCCAATTTTTTAATAATTTGAAAGATATGTTACACCGAGTAAATTGATACCTAACATGTCAGGCTTCAAAATTGCGCACACTTGTGGAATGGTGACAAACATTGGTACTTTAAAATCTCCATAGTTTAGAGGTACAGAAGAGGTAGGGCTAGAACTATTGCTCTCGCTCTTTAAATCTCAGCGTATGCATTCACTTTTGTGTGCAAGCTCAGAGGGACTGGACACTTTTTTTTTCTTATTTATTTGACCTTTTATTTTTTGTTTTTACACTGTCCCTTTGAAAAAAAAAAAACATCCCTTGTAATAGAAATACGTAGGACAGGTCAGCTTTAAAGTGAGATCTCGGGTCAAAAAGACCTTAGATCTCACATCTACACTTAAAAGCAAAAAAAAAAAAAGTAATTTTTTCAGCAAGAAAAAAAATGGGCCCTTTAAGGCAGTTGGGAGGAAGCGACGTATGACGTCGCTCCGGTCCTCCAAGGCCATAGAGCCGAGTGGGGACCATCTTGCCCTCACTCCACTTCCTGCCTGGGACATGAACGGATCAGATCATTTTCTCTGCTACCGACAGCTCCGGTACACGGAGAAAACGAACAGGAAGCCCCGGGAGGGGGCACCCATAAAAGTGATCCCTTGGTGAATCCGCCATTGGGACCCCTTTTTTGTGAAAGAGGACCGCCGGCCCTGTAAGAAAATATCAGGGTTATGGCAGCTATTTATAAATTTATATAAATATTTGGTATTTAATGTCAAAGTACAAATGTAAAACTGCGGTGGGTGGGCGGTCCGGAAGTGGTTAGGCCAAAGGTGATTTAAAGAGTCATTGTAATCATTTGATGAAGATTTTTCTTTTGTTCATTCACTTTGCAAGTGTAAGATTGATAAAAAGAAACCAGTGAAATATAAATATTTAAAAGCATTTGTACTTGACCTTATTTTTTTTTTCAGCTGACTAAAACCTCTGCACAGTATTGTACATAGTGAAATGTTGAAAGTAAGATACTACTTTTATTAATTAGAACACTTTGCATATTTTGAATAAACATATTATTAATACAAACAGGATCAATGTATATAAATAACAATCAGATGCTTGGTTACTCAGCTGCAGCATTCGAATTGAAAAAAAAAAATCGAACGTTTTCAAATCGACTGATTCTAAATTTATCGATTTCACATGTTTCGAAAATCGGTGAATTTGAAGAAAATTTGAAAAATACATAGAAAAAATTCCAAATATGATTCCTGAATATGAACTGAATAAATCAACTGAATTTAACTAAACTAAATAACTATATTAACTAAGCTAAATGAAACAAAACATGTTTTTTCATCATGCACATGTCTACTCATGACCAACCACTTTGTATGGATTTCCAGACAATATTGTTCTAGCTTGGATAGAATGGGCATGTACAGTATGTAGATGAGTGGGCATGTATGCCTTTTTTAACCACTTAAGGACCGCCCGCCACAGTTTCTCTGCAGCAGGCAGCCCCTCCTGCACAAACCGACGTAGGTATTTGTCGCTTGCGCGCCTGCAGCCAGGGGGCGAGCGCGCGCTGCTGAAGGCGTGCTCTGGCCACCACTCGTCAGTGAGGACTCCGATGCATGTGGCAGGTGGCTCTGATTGCCACCAGTCATCCGCGATCGCTCCCTGCTGAGAGATAATAATAGTCAACTGTTGTAAACACAGCTGACCGTTCTTCTCTCTGGAATGATCACAGAGTGCCTGTAATCCTGCTATATAGGATCACAGGTCTCTGCGAGCATTTCACAAGCCCAACCCCCATACAGTTATAAACACTCCCCTAGGCTTACATTTAACTCCTTATCACCCACTGTGTTAACCCCTTCCCTGCCAATGTCATTATTACAGTAACCATGCATATTTTTAGCACTGATTACTGTAGTAATGTCACTGGTCCCCCCAAAAGTGTCAAAAATGCCAGTTAGGGGTCCGATCTGTCCGCCGCAATGTCACAGTCCCACTAAAAATCGCAGGTCGCCGCCATTACTAGTAAAAAAGAAAATGACATAAATCTTCCCCGTAGTTAGTAGACACGATAACTTTTTCACAAACAAATCAAAATATGCTTATTGTGATTTTTTTTTACAAAAATATGTAGCAGAAAACAAATTGGCCTAAGATGTTAAAATATTTTGATTTTTAATTTAATTTTTAGAAATTAAAATTAATTAATTTTTTTTGGGGGGTGGGGATGTTATATACAGTATCTCACAAAAGTGAGTACACCCCTCACATTTTTGTAAATATTTGATTATATCTTTTCATGTGACAACACTGAAGAAATTACACTTTGCTACAATGTAAAGTAGTGAGTGTACAGCTTGTATGACAGTGTATATTTGCTGTCCCCTCAAAATAACTCAACACACAGCCATTAATGTCTAAACCGCTGGCAACAAAAGTGAGTACACCCTTAAGTGTAAAATGTCCAAATTGGGCCCAATTAGCCATTTTCCCTCCCCGATGTCATGTGACTCGTTAGTGTTACAAGGCCTCAGGTGTGAATGGAGAACAGGTGTGTTAAATTTGGTGTTATCACTCTCACTCTCTCATACTGGTCACTGGAAGTTCAACATGGCACCTCATGGCAAAGAACTCTCTGAGGATCTAAAAAAAATAATTGTTGCTCTACATAGAGATGGCCTAGGCTATAAGAAGATTGCCAAGACCCTGAAACTGAGCTGCAGCATGGTTGCCAAGACCATACAGTGGTTTAACAGGACAGGTTCCACTCAGAACATGTCTCTCCATAGTCAACCAAAGAAATTGCACATGCTCAGCGTCACATCAGAGGTTGTCTTTGGGAAATAGACATATGAGTGCTGCCAGCATTGCTGCAGAGGTTAAAGGGGTGGGGTCAACCTGTCAGTGCTTAGACCATACGCCGCACACAAATTGGTCTGCATGGCTGTCATACCAGATGGAAGCCTCTTCTAAAGATGATGCACAAGAAAGCCCTCAAACAGTTTGCTGAAGACAAGCAGACTAAGGACATGGATTACCGGAATCAAGTCCTGTGATCTGATGAGACCAAGAAAAACATATTTGGTTCAGATGGTGTTAAGCCTGTATGGCGGCAACCAGGTGAGGAGTACAAAGACAAGTGTGTCTTGCCTACAGTCAAACATAGTGAGGGGAGTGTCATTGTCTGGGGCTGCATGAGTGCTACTGGCACTGGGATGCTACAGTTCATTGAGGGAACCATGAATGCCAACATGTACTGTGACATACTGAAGCAGAGCATGATCCCCTCCCTTTGGAGACTGGGCTGCAGGGCAATATTCCAACATGATAACGACCCCAAACACACCTCCAAGATGACCACTGCCTTTCTAAAGAAGCTGAGGGTAAAGATGATGGACTGGCCAAGCATGTCTCCAGACCTAAACCCTATTGAGCATCCGTGGGGCATCCTCAAACGGAGGGTGGAGGAGCGCAAGGTGTCTAACATCCACCAGCTCCTCAATGTCGTCATGGAGGAGTGGAAGAGGACTCCCTTGGCAACCTGTGAAGCTCTGGTGAACTCCATGCCCAAGAGGGTTAAGTCAGGGCTGGAAAATAATTGTGGCCACACAAAATATTGACACTTTGGGCCCAATTTGGACATTTTCATTTAGGGGTGTACTCACTTTTGTTGCCAGCAGTTTAGACATTAATAGCTGTGTGTTGAGTGATTTTGAGGGAAGAGCAAATTGACACTGTTACACAAGCTGTACACTCACTACTTTACATTGTAGCAAAGTGTAATTTCTTCAGTGTTGATTGAGGATTCCAGGCTGGCAGGGAAGGCTGTGACTACACTGCAGGGCATTATTGAATGCCTTTTACCGAGCGCATTGTGGTAAGTAGACAACCACAAGGGGATCACCCTAATCCATGCACACAGTGAAGCACAGAAGCACCTTATCTGCACCTGATGGACACTTTATATGGACTATATGATTTATGATTATTTATGTATCTATGAATTGGAGTATATTTATTGCGTGATCTTGCGAGATTTGCACAGTAATACTTTGCACATGTTTGCACAAGTTCACACATTTAATAATTTTTTCACATTTTATATATCTACTATCTATTTATATAACATTTAAGCAGCGCTGCAACATTGGGTTCACATTAATTTAAAGGCACTAGCACTTTAATTTGCAGCAAGCAGCTATTGATTGCACAGACACTTTCTTAATTTATATTTATTTGCACAATACCATAAGCGCAAGGTTTTACCGTCATATATTCTTCAGTGTTGCCACATGAAAAAATAGAATAAAATATTTACAAAAATGTGAGGGGTGTACTCACTTTTGTGAAATGCTGTAGCAGAATGTGAAAAATATTGTTTTTTTTTTCAGAATTGTCGCTCTTTTTTTGTTTATAGCGCACAAAATAAAAAAATAGAGGTGATCAAATACCACCAAAAGAAAGCCCTATTTGTTGGGAAAAGGACATCAATTTTATTTAAGTACAGTATCGCAGGACCACGCAATTGTCTGTGAAAATAACGCAGTGCTAAATCGCAAAAAATGGCCTGGTCATTACAGGGGGCAAATCCTTCTGGTTCAGAAGTGGTTAAGGACCGCCCACCGTACATATACTGTGGCAGGGCGGTCCTTAAGCGCAAAATCATATATATGTACGTGATTTTGCTCTAATGCTCTAGGGGGCGCGTGCGCGCCGCCAGAGCCACACTCCTGCTGTCATTAGACACAGCGGGAGCCAGTCCGCGGGACCGTTGACCACGACCGCCGCCAGCCTCCCACAATTGTCAAGAAGACTGACAGAGCAGCCATCTGTCCATGTAAACAAGGCGGACAACTGCTCAGTCAGACAGGAAGGGAGAAATTGTGTGTTCCTAGTAATCAGGAACACAGATCTCGCTCTTACTGCAGCCAGTTCACTCCCCCCACAGTTAGAAAACACTCCTTAGGAGCACACTTAACCCCTTGATCACCCCTGATGTTAACCCCTTCCCTGCCAGTGTCATTTATACAGTAACAGTGCATATTATTTAGCACTGATCACTGTATTGGTGTCACTGGTCCCCAAAAACTATCAATTAGTGTCAGCTTTGTCTGCCGCAATGTCACAGTCCCGCTAAAAATTGCTGATCACCAGCATTACTTATAAAAAAAAAAGTCCATAAATCTATCCCATAGTTTGTAAACGCTATAACTTTTGCGCAAACCAATTAATATACGCTTTTTGGGATTTTTTTTTACCAAAAATATGTAGCAGAATACAAACTGGATAAAACTGATAAAGAAATTAGATATTTAAAATGTTTTTATTGGGAATGTTTTATAGCAGAAAGTAAAAAATATTGTTTTTTTTTTTTACATTTTTGTTTATAGCGCAAAAAATAAAAAACCGGAAAGGACGATCTATTTGTGGGAAAAAAAAAAATTTGTTTGGGTACAGGGTTTCACGACCGCGCAATTGTCAGTTAAAAAACGCAGTGCTGAATCGCAAAAAATTGCCTGGTCATTTTGGGAGTAAAACACTCCGGGGCTGAAGTGGTTAATTAATTCAGCTGTATGAAGAGGCATTGCCTCAAAACGCATTAGACATTCACCGTAATGAGAACATTGGACTCCAACATCATGGACGTTGTTTAATGGAGTTAATATGCTGGTTTACATCGTATGTTTGTGAGTAGACATTTTTAACATTTTACTAATAAAAGCCTGCTGAGGATAATGCGCTAGGCTGGTGCGCCCTTCTTCTTGTTTTTGTCCACAGTGTTTTGTCGACCACCCCGGTCGTAGAGAGCAGCAAGGCTTAGCCATTAGTGGATGTCAAGTGAGAGTCCCGGGATAAAGGCAGTCTGAGAACCAGGTTCTGAGCGCAGGAGCAAGGTGCCAAGCATCGCTATTTTCGTTTTTACCAGTGATGTCCCTGGCTGCATGCAGAGTGAATATATCCTAAATGATGCACATTTAGGAGATATTCATTTTACTTACAGGTAAGCCTTATTATAGGCTTGCCTGTAGGTAAAAATTACCAAGTGGGGTTTACTACCGCTTTAACGATAAATATTTATATCAAAACGTTTATATTTACATAATTAAAAAGGGAAATTCAAATATTTTAAAATGTTATATTTAGTACTTACCGTAATACTAAATAATATACTTTAACTAACTTTATATAAAATCTTCAAGTTGTAGAAAGATACCTTCCATTTTTAAAAGAAAGATGCAATACATTATATATTTAGGAGACCTTTTGTGTTCTCATAGCTCACCTCATTTAATTTCTAATGGTTATTTGCTGGTATTTATCACTAGATCCAGCTTTTCAGTTATAATTTTGATTCTTTTTTATGGGGGCTGAGGATTAACTTAATGAAACAGTGGCAAAGACCAGATACATTTCTCTGCCATTTGCAGTGACTTAGAATGAAAACAAATGCTAACATTAATAATTAATGTCTATCAAGTGTAAAGGTTAAGGTATTAATCACATCCTTAAGTCAATGTGCTGAAAACTGAGATATTATTGAGCAGAAAAGTAAAAACACTTAACTATTCACTTTCGGCAATAAAACTCCAAGTTATTAGTGTATGCATGGAAAAATAGAAATATATGGTGCAGACTGAATATGATATGAGTGGAGCATTGTAAACACATATGCACCATGTTTTTTTTTTTGGCAGCCACAATTATACACTGCTTATGTTGTTTTTGTATTTAGCCATTTTGTAGGTAAGACTAAACTGGTGAACCAGACATCAGAAAAGAAAACTTTGCATGACCTTGTATCGATGGACCATTGGCATCAGAAATATTGATACTGCTTCTGTGAAGACATTGTATTGTATGAGCTATGCAATTATTTAAGGTGGATACAGTACATTTTTTTTATTATATAGTGCCCCTGCTGTTTTAAACAATAGAAAAATTATGTTCATAGTGTCCCCTGCAAAATATTTTTTCTGCCATTAGCTTTTGGCTTAAATGATGCCTAGGTTCATTCAGACTGCAAAACTGAGCACAGCTTGTGAATGCAGTGACTGTCTCCATAGCAGCCTGTACTCACAGTGTGAAGATGCCGAATAGATTCTTAGGGGGGCTTCAGGAAAGAGGGGCATGATTGGGAGGCATGGAGGAATCCAATGTTGGGATTTAAGCCTTAAAACTCCACTCTAGGAAAAGAGCTAATTACATAGGTAAAAAACACATACACTTTATTACCAAAAGTTTTAGTCTTAGTCTTAGTCCGTAGGGTTCAATTTTGAGTTGGCCCACCCATTGCAGCTATAATAGTTTAAACTCTTCTGGAAAGGCTGTCCACAAAGTTTAGGAATGTGTCTATGGGAATGTTTGACCATTCTTCCAGAAGCGCATTTGTGAGGTCAGGCATTGATGCTGTAGAGAAGGCCTGGCTCACAGTCTCTGCTTTAATTTATCCCAAAGGTGTTCTATCGGGTTGAGGTCAGTCAAGTTCCTCCACCCCAGCCTCGCACATCTATGTCTTTGCGGACCTTGCTTTGTGGACTGGTGCACAGCCATGTTGGATGACAATACTCTTACAACAGAGGTGTTCAGAAACTGGATTGTCTCTAATCACCTCTATGCAGGGCCAGATTAACGTAGGGGCTATTGGAGCTGCAGCTCCAGGCCCCTACCTTTATATAGGCCCCGGGTTGGCCATATTCACTGATACCGCTCTAATGTCACTTGTAAACACAGAAGTCTGGCTTCTATGCTCGCTTCCCCAGGCAGCTCCCTCAGAACCTCCCCACACAGCACGAAGGCCGGACAAGGAGGGACAGTTGCTGATGCATGGATGTGTTTATGGGCTTCAGAGACAGCATCCCATGTGGAATTAGGCATGCATGGCTGCACCCTTCCTCCTCTGGGTGCATGCCAAGGCACGGCCCTTAAGGCCCTTCAAAATCCTCAGCACCAAGCCCATGATGCTCTTAATCCGGCCCTGCCTCTATGGTCTAGAAGACAAGAAGCAACAAGCATTTTCGTCACTTCCCATTTTTTTCCACCCCAGATGTCTCCATAAAGAGGACCTGTAATGCTTTATTTCTATCACAAGGAATGTTTACATTTCTTGTGATATGAATAAAAGTGATCAAAAAATAAATAAAGAGGACAGTGTAAAAATAAAAACGTTTTAATATAATAAAATAGTAAGAAAAAATGTAAGCGCCCCTGTCCCTTTTGCTCACCCACAGATGTAGATTGGGCATACATATGTAAACAGTGTTCACACTACACATGTGGTGTATTGCTGCGGACATTATAGCAAGATCAAAAATTCTAATGCTAGACCTCCTTTGTACAGTAACTGTAAGCTGTAAATGTTTTTTGAAGCATTGCATATGGATATTTTTAAGTATTGTCGTATGTCGCCATTCAATGAGCAGGCGCAATTTTAAAGCGTAAAATGTTAGGTACCTATTTAATTGGCTAAAATCATCTATTCATTTATCATATAGTTTACCAAAAAATTGGGTTTTATATTGTGTTTTGCATTAACTCTCATGAGCCACAATTTACATTTTATTTACAAAAAGAAAACAACAGACAGGAAGCAAAAGTAAAAAATTTAACTTTTCATTGCCAGAGCACACATGTTTAAGAAATAATTTTAGGCCTGAAGATTATGCAAAACACGCAAACATTGTACATTTTCTGAAAGCAGACACCTTAGAGATTAAAATAGTGGTTGTTAAAAGTTTTTATGTCACAGGATATTACAGTAAAATTTTAGTAAATAAAACACACTAAAGTAAATTTTAGGGCAAACGCATGCAACACTACCCACATTTTTGGTAAAATATAAAAGAAGTAAATACGTATGAGTGTATATGTGGAGGTGGGGGGCCTCAAAATGTTTTGGAGTGGGGATTTTTTGTGCTTGGGTGAAACTTCCTTATGTGACCATTATAAGGTGACAGGTTCTCTTCAATGAGACATACAGGGTCTAAAAGACCCCGCATGTCTCCTCTGGACTGCACTTAATGTTTTTCAATGCAGATTTATTGCAAAACATTGCTTCCTGGCTAGCCTGGGACACTAAGAGGCTGACCCGGAAGTCACATAGTAGACATCGCTTTCCAGGTCACAGCAAGAAGGGGTGGAGAGCAGACGTGTGTCTGCTCTTACATCCCCCCCCCCCAGCCACTGGCACCTTCCATGTCAGTCAAAGGACAGCAAATGGGCAAGGGAAGCCCGGAAAACATGGCAGGTAAGGTGGGGGGGGGGCGCAGGTACTAGGGTGTGTGTGAGCAATTGGGCAAGAGCACAGCAGCCTGAATGCTTTCATCTGATGGGCAGGAGTCTTCCTGTCAGTTTTACACACAATCCTGATGGCTGCCACCACCGTATTGTGTGTGAAATGCCCCGTCAGGTCCTGGCAGCAAAAGGGTTAAACAATTAACTTGGCAAAAAACACAAACAACAAACAAATGCACATAAAAAATATAAATATAAAGACCACTGAATTAACTAACTACCCTAAATACACCCCCCCCAAAGAAAAACAATCTTTAAATAAAGCTAAAAAAAAAAAGTACATTTTTCCCAGCAATTTTTTTTTTTTTTTTCAAGCAACACAAACTGAGGGTTCTGCATCAAAACCAATTTTACTGAAGATAGGAAAGCTCAACCACCCATACTTATCGGGAGGATAAGGAAAATTGGGTTGGAGATTTTTAAGGTGCCAATAAACTAATTAAAATTTTCAAATATACAAATGTTATTGGTATATTTAAAATGAGAAAAACACAGATGTGAAAGACATATAGTAAACATACAATATTAAAATAAATTTGTGAGCTGAATATACACTCAATTCATAAGCAAAAAATATATGTATTAGTATTACGGAGTAGCAATCCCGACATGTTTCACCAAGATGGTTTCCTCAGTGGACAATTTCTGAGCTACTTCAATGATGAGACCAATAGGGATTCACTTTCAATACAGTACCATACATTGGTTATAAAACAGATCAAGGAGCGCACACATAGGGTTAATAGGTCAACTAATTTATGCCTGAATATCCCTCAATAGAATATCCTAGAAGGAATGCAGGGATAACATATGCAAAATACCAGGAGGTTATTTGGGTAGGTATATATTTTACTGAAATCACTCCACTCATTCCTTATCAAGAGCTTTTTGGTACCTTGAAAAATCTTGACATCACTTGTAGAAATTTTCCACCATGTGGGAAAATAGCAGAGATTGTCAAACTGTGGTTCTTTATTCCCTGCAGGTGAATAGAGACACTTTTTTACCACCTATGTCAGGAAAAGTGACATCCTTAGAAAAGTTGCAGCATTTCATATCATGTAGGGATCACAGTCATTTATGCCTATACTTAAAGGACACCTGTTATCAGAGAAACATAAAGCAGTTTTACTTAATCTCTTAGAAAGTCCATCAATGAGATAGTATTGAATTAATAAATTAATTGAAAGCTAACATTTTTAGGAGGAGATCCCTAATGGCAGACCCCATGTCTAAGGACAGGTTTATGTCTGAGATGTATTCTGAATCTTGAGACCCTGATCAGAAGGTGCTGTATAATATGTCTTGTGAATATATTCATACCTCATTTTATGAGGAAAAAAATATCTATGTGTGATTCACCTTGGCCAGACTTCACTGAACAGAATGAAGTATAAAATGAGCCTCAATGTTCATTCAGTAAGGAGCCCTGCTGAGGGTAATAGACTGTGAGAGTGATCAACAGACGCAGAGGAACAGCATACAAACTTCAGCCACACAAAATGAAATAGTAGGGTTCTGTCTGAATGCAGTTCAGCTGCTTATTTTAATTCTAACAGTATAGTTTGAATTGAAGGAGAGGAGAATTGTGCACACATTGTACAGTCATGGTTCAGAACCATGGACAGATCCAAACAGAATTTCGGCAGAGATTGAAATAAAAGGAAAACATGTCTATGAAAGGCACATTAGCTGTCACCACTAACCTCTCTTGGTGCAAAAAAACGAGTTTCCTAGCTGTCCTGCTGACCCCCACACTTTAGTACTTTAACCTCCCTGGCGGTATGATTCTTTTGGATTTTAGGTGCTGAAAGCGGTACCATTATTTTGCATGTAATTCTTGTGAATGAGCAGCCCAAACCAACTGTATACATTTATTATATATATTATATATATATATATATATATATATATATATATATATATATATCTATATATATATATATATATATATATATATATATATATATAATGTATATAGTTGGTTTGGGCTGCTCATTCACAAGAATTACGTATATATATATATATATATATATATATATATATATATATATATATATACTGTGTATATATATATATATATATATATATATATATATACTGTGTATATATATATATATATATATATATATATATGTATTTACATAAAAAGTACAGTAAAACTGCACTGGGGCACTGGGGGGCAAACTAATGTGATTTTATTTTATTTTGAATGGTATCAGTGTGTTTGGTGTGTTTTTACATTTGAATTTGCCGCTGGTTCCACCCCCCTGCGAACGTCACATCGCAGGAGACGGAAGCCGGGGCACGGAGACGATCGGGAGGAAGAACCGCCGCTAGACACCGCCGGACACATAGCTGGATCCCGGTGACAAGGTAAGAAACCTCTTTTACAGGATCCAGCAATGCTTCTGGCGGTACCCCGAGTGTGGCTCGGGGTTACCGCTTTTGGCTCTGAAATGTAACCCCGAGCCACGCTCTGGAATACCGCTAGGAAGGTTAAGGCCCTTACTAGAAACATGCATACAGAAAAGGCTAATACAATTTTCTGTATTTCCTGATTTGCACACTTGTTTTGGGTCAGAAAACGCAGCCTGCGTACAATAGCATGAAGAAACCTGGAAGAAAGCTCCTTCTGTGAAGATTGTGGATATTTAGTAGGATAACTACTAAAAACAATAACTTAGGGAAACAGGTGTGTGGACCAAAATAATGGCAAAAACAACCCTGTTTAAAAAGGACTAAAACATTGATGTGCACATTTATTGTGCTATTTCTTTATAAGCAAGCCTATTTGATTTGCTACTATAGAAAACAAAGGCCGTTCCTACTTACTAGGACCTCGTTATTTTGCCCTAAAAATAATCATTTTTGAAATCTTAGTAGCACTGCATGTTTTGACATCCCTGCAGCTGGGTGTTGGAATGGCAATTTGATACTAGTCAAGTATTACATCTAGCGCAAGCAAGTCAATGGCCCACCAATGGTATCTTACTCTTTGATTATAATTAGGGTGATGCCAACTTGTTTATTCAGTCCATGTGGGGAACATTGAGGAGTTCCATCAGCCATCATATGATAGACAGATTGCAGGGTTTTGAGCAGTAGTTTCCATTGGTACTACAAGAAAAAATGTTACTAGCTGGGGTTCTGCAAAACTCCACTTTAATTATATTAAGAGAGATTTGGTAATCGAGTAGAGACGGTCTTTTCTAAAACTTTTTTTTCCATTCAGGAGAAGTCTCAGCTCGCTACCTTTTACCATATAATTTTTGTTGTCTACCCTAAAATATTATACAGTTTTAAGGACATATAGGGTTTTAATCTGTTAACACATGTTGATAAATGTTTATTTCTTGGGTTTTCAGCTAGGAAGAAATAGGGAAAAAATATGAAAAAAGAAGCTTTCCTTTAGCTGTTTTCATTGCAACCTTTCTACAATTTGTGCATTCCAAAAAATAATCACCAAATAGAACTAAAAAAGTCTTATGACTAAAATGATAAGTGTGACTTTTATGTAATATTGCAGAATAGTAGCAATCAAAGTGTTTTACTTTTTAAATTACACCTGTGCCCAGACTATGAACATTAAAGAGTAACTCCACTTTTGTTGAGAAAAAAACATTCCTCTCTGGGTGATCTCTGTCCATTGCAAGGATTATAACAAACTTTGTTGCAGATTTATACCTTTTGTTATTTTGAAGAAAACACTGTTTGTTCCTCTGTGCCTCTGTACTGAGTGAGTCTAATGGGAATTGTTTTTAGAATTAACAACCAGCTGCTGCAGCTGCAGGGCACTAATGAGGAAAGCTTCTGGGCCTGCATCCCTTTAGACGTGTTCCTATTGGGAGTATCTCATCAAAAATTACATTTTTGTTGCAGGGAATGTCTGAAATCTGACTTGTATCTAAAGCTCCGTACACACGTACTGATCGTCGGCCGAACGATCGGCCGTCTTTTGTCCAGGGCTGTCGTGTCTGTTGAAAACTGCAAAAGACTGCACACAAATTTTGTCGGCCAACAACAGCCGACTGCAGAAGTGATGTCATGTGATGGTTAAAGCGGAGTTCCACCCTGGATTTTTTTTTTTTAATACCCCCGGGACAGTCAGGGCTAGTACATTCCACAATGGCTAGCCTCTGATCTGTCCCGGGTTGCACTTACCTGTTAGGACAAATACTTACCTTACAAACGTCTTGTCCAGTGCTGCCATCTCAGATGTGGGCAGCTTGAAGCCAGCGAGATCCCCTTCGGCGTCTTCTTCCGCCTTCTTTGGTCCCACGATGCTCTGCGCCTGCCCCGACGTCACTTCCGGGTCGCGCACGTCATCCCTCTACAGCTTCTGGGCATGCCCAGAAGCTGTTTAGAAGGGGATGACGCGCGCGACCCGGAACTGACGTCGGGGCCGGTGCAGGCGCAATGATTCCTGGGAGCTATGACGTTCAGCTCCCAGGAATTATTGTAGAGCCAGGAAGTGACGACGGGCCGCGGCCGAGGAAGGAGGAAGAAGGAAGTAAGGTAAGTATTTTTTCTTCGCTACGAGGTAAGTAAAAAAAAAAAAAAAATATGCGATTATCCATTTCTTTTTCAGGTGACCCGGAGCGAGAAGATGGAGGTAAGTATAAAAATAGGGTGGAACTCCACTTTAACTTTCCTTGTCTTTTTTCTTTTCTGAGCATGCCCAGTCTTGCTAATCTGCTGTCTGTCGGCCGAAATCTGTACTGACTGAGGAACAATCGGCCGTTCTGGTGACGGCCAACAAATATTTTAAAGTCTGCAGATTCTGTTCGGCCGAAAATGCTGTCGGCTGTCGGAAGCATCATACTAACAAGCCTACAATCGTCCGATCGGTCGACGGCCGAATATTTACGGCCGACAATCGGTACGTGTGTACGGGGCTTTAGTGTAGACTTCTGGGAAAATCGGTGAGCCAATCACACAAGCAGGAAATGATGTTTCTGGGGTGTGATCAGTATACATTATGTGTACAGAACACCTCCAGGTTGCCATATTGCATTGCATTTTCCGAAAATGACAATGGGTGCAGATTGAAAAGGAAAGATATTTTTTTAATACATGTATATACATTTATGTATATTTACTATATATACATAAATATATGATATATATTTTTTCTTTATTTGCTATTTTTTTCCCCACAAAAGTGGAGGTATCCTTTAAAGTATTTAAATATTAACAAGCAGTAAAACAAGTTTGAAATGAGCCATCCCAGACCTCTCTATCTGTATGTACTGTGAAATAGTTAATCCTCAAAGATCACAATTAGTGTTGAGCGAACACGGACTGTATTATTCGTGTTCGTACCGAATAATTGGATTTTTTTTACCCGAACACGGACACGGACACTTTACTGTATGTTCGGGTAAAAATCCGTGTTCGGTCGTTTTATTTCCGGGTTTTGCATGCTTTGGCGCTCTTTTCATGGCGGGCTTTCAACAGCCAATCAACAATCGTTTAACTGGTGTGCCTTAAGCCATCCCAGCCATGCCTGCAAATGTCTTAGTAGCTGTGATTGGCCGTCTGAAGCATGTGACCAAGTCTTTATAAGTTCGAGGCAGCCGCCGCAGCAGCGTCATTCTGCTGCTTAGCTAAGGGACAGAGCACACATCAATGTGCTGGCTGCTGATTAGGGAAAGATAGGCAGGAAAAAAACATTTGTGTCCGGATAGAATTGAGGGACAGGTCGGAGTGTTTAGGCAGGGCGAGTTGTAGGCATTTTAGGGATAGAGTCTGCTGAATTATAGGGTCAGTGTCTTCTACAAACTACAATCGATATTGCTGTGTGGGGGGTGGGGTGAATCTGCACTCAATCCTGATCTACGATCTCTTCTCAATCCTGTTAGGGACAGAGTCTGCTGAATTTTAGGGAAACTGTGTTCTACAATCTACAATCGATATTGCTGTGTGGTGTGGGATTGGAGATAGGCAGGTGTCAGTGATCCACATCCATTTTTCTGTGTGTGAGCTGCAGTGAACACAATCTTTTTGGGCTGCAGTGAACACAATCTTTTTGGGCTGCAGTGAACACAATCTTTTTGGGCTGCAGTGAACACAATCTTTTTGGGGTGCAGTGAACAAAATCTTTTTGGGGTGCAGTGAACACAATCCTTTTTGGTGTGCAGTGAACACAATCTTTGTGGGGTGCAGTGAACAAAATCCTTTGTGGGGTGCAGTGAACACAATCTTTTTGGGGTGCAGTGAACAAAATCCTTTTTGGGGTGCAGTGAACAACATCCTTTTTGGGGTGCAGTGAACACAATCTTTTTGGGGTGCAGTGAACAAAATCCTTTGTGGGGTGCAGTGAACACAATCTTTTTGGGGTGCAGTGAACACAATCTTTTTGGGGTGGAGTGAACAACATCCTTTTTGGGGTGCAGTGAACAAAATCCTTTTTGGGGTGCAGTGAACAAAATCATTTTTGGGGTGCAGTGAACACAATCTTTTTGGGGTGCAGTGAACACAATCTTTGTGGGGTGCAGTGAACACAATCTTTTTGGGGTGGAGTGAACAACATCCTTTTTGGGGTGCAGTGAACAACATCCTTTTTGGGGTGCAGTGAACACAATCTTTTTGGGGTGCAGTGAACACAATCTTTGTGGGGTACAGTGAACAGAATCTTTGTGGGGTGCAGTGAACACAATCTTTGGGGGGTACAGTGAACACAATCTTTTTGGGGTGCAGTGAACACAATCTTTGTGGGGTGCAGTGAACACAATCTTTTTGGGGTGGAGTGAACAAAATCATTTTTGGGGTGCAGTGAACAACATCCTTTTTGGGGTGCAGTGATCAAAATCCTTTTTGGGGTGCAGTGAACACAATCTTTTTGGGGTGCAGTGAACAAAATCCTTTGTGGGGTGCAGTGAACACAATCTTTGTGGGGTGCAGTGAACACAATCTTTGGGGGGTACAGTGAACACAATCTTTTTGGGGTGCAGTGAACACAATCTTTGTGGGGTACAGTGAACAGAATCTTTGTGGGGTGCAGTGAACACAATCTTTGGGGGGTACAGTGAACACAATCTTTTTGGGGTGCAGTGAACACAATCTTTGGGGGGTACAGTGAACACAATCTTTTTGGGGTGCAGTGAACACAATCTTTGTGGGGTGCAGTGAACACAATCTTTGGGGGGGTACAGTGAACACAATCTTTTTGGGGTGCAGTGAACAACATCCTTTTAGGGTGCAGTGAACACAATCTTTGTGGGGTGCAGTGAACAACATCCTTTTAGGGTGCAGTGAACACAATCTTTGTGGGGTACAGTGAACAGAATCTTTGTGGGGTGCAGTGAACACAATCTTTGGGGGGTACAGTGAACACAATCTTTGTGAGGTGCAGTGAACACAATCTTTGTGGGGTGCAGTGAACACAATCATTGTGGGGTGCAGTGAACTCAATCTTTGTGGGGTACAGTGAACACAATCTCATACTTCTGAAGATTTGAGGGTGCTGCCTGTTCCATACTCCCCCTACTCCTCATCTAGCCTTTTAGGGGTACAAACAATAGTAATTGGGGCCTAGTGTGGTTGTGTACGTGTGATATACATACACTTTTTTTGGATCATATTTTCTATTCCGCTATTTAATCAAAAACCTTTGGGGATCAGTTAAATTGGGGGATAGTCTGTGTTGGTACGTGTGAGAGAGATCCACCTTTCCAAGTTGTTGGGGTTCATCTCATACTTCTGAAGGTTTGAGGGTGCTGCCTGTTCCATACTCCCCCTACTCCTAGCCTTTTAGGGGTACAAACAATAGTAATTGGGGCCTAGTGTGGTTGTGTACGTGTGATATACATACACTTTTTTTGGATCATATTTTCTATTCCGCTATTTAATCAAAAACCTTTGGGGATCAGTTAAATTGGGGGATAGTCTGTGTTGGTACATGTGAGAGAGATCCACCTTTCCAAGTTGTTGGGGTTCATCTCATACTTCTGAAGGTTTGAGGGTGCTGCCTGTTCCATACCCCCCCTACTCCTCATCTAGCCTTTTAGGGGTACAAACAATAGTAATTGGGGCCTAGTGTGGTTGTGTACGTGTGATATACATACACTTTTTTTGGATCATATTTTCTATTCCGCTATTTAATCAAAAACCTTTGGGGATCAGTTAAATTGGGGGATAGTCTGTGTTGGTACGTGTGAGAGAGATCCACCTTTCCAAGTTGTTGGGGTTCATCTCATACTTCTGAAGGTTTGAGGGTGCTGCCTGTTCCATACCCCCCCTACTCCTCATCTAGCCTTTTAGGGGTACAAACAATAGTAATTGGGGCCTAGTGTGGTTGTGTACGTGTGATATACATACACTTTTTTTGGATCATATTTTCTATTCCGCTATTTAATCAAAAACCTTTGGGGATCAGTTAAATTGGGGGATAGTCTGTGTTGGTACGTGTGAGAGAGATCCACCTTTCCAAGTTGTTGGGGTTCATCTCATACTTCTGAAGGTTTGAGGGTGCTGCCTGTTCCATACCCCCCCTACTCCTCATCTAGCCTTTTAGGGGTACAAACAATAGTAATTGGGGCCTAGTGTGGTTGTGTACGTGTGATATACATACACTTTTTTTGGATCATATTTTCTATTCCGCTATTTAATCAAAAACCTTTGGGGATCAGTTAAATTGGGGGATAGTCTGTGTTGGTACGTGTGAGAGAGATCCACCTTTCCAAGTTGTTGGGGTTCATCTCATACTTCTGAAGGTTTGAGGGTGCTGCCTGTTCCATACCCCCCCTACTCCTCATCTAGCCTTTTAGGGGTACAAACAATAGTAATTGGGGCCTAGTGTGGTTGTGTACGTGTGATATACATACACTTTTTTTGGATCATATTTTCTATTCCGCTATTTAATCAAAAACCTTTGGGGATCAGTTAAATTGGGGGATAGTCTGTGTTGGTACGTGTGAGAGAGATCCACCTTTCCAAGTTGTTGGGGTTCATCTCATACTTCTGAAGGTTTGAGGGTGCTGCCTGTTCCATACCCCCCCTACTCCTCATCTAGCCTTTTAGGGGTACAAACAATAGTAATTGGGGCCTAGTGTGGTTGTGTACGTGTGATATACATACACTTTTTTTGGATCATATTTTCTATTCCGCTATTTAATCAAAAACCTTTGGGGATCAGTTAAATTGGGGGATAGTCTGTGTTGGTACGTGTGAGAGAGATCCACCTTTCCAAGTTGTTGGGGTTCATCTCATACTTCTGAAGGTTTGAGGGTGCTGCCTGTTCCATACCCCCCCTACTCCTCATCTAGCCTTTTAGGGGTACAAACAATAGTAATTGGGGCCTAGTGTGGTTGTGTACGTGTGATATACATACACTTTTTTTGGATCATATTTTCTATTCCGCTATTTAATCAAAAACCTTTGGGGATCAGTTAAATTGGGGGATAGTCTGTGTTGGTACGTGTGAGAGAGATCCACCTTTCCAAGTTGTTGGGGTTCATCTCATACTTCTGAAGGTTTGAGGGTGCTGCCTGTTCCATACCCCCCCTACTCCTCATCTAGCCTTTTAGGGGTACAAACAATAGTAATTGGGGCCTAGTGTGGTTGTGTACGTGTGATATACATACACTTTTTTTGGATCATATTTTCTATTCCGCTATTTAATCAAAAACCTTTGGGGATCAGTTAAATTGGGGGATAGTCTGTGTTGGTACGTGTGAGAGAGATCCACCTTTCCAAGTTGTTGGGGTTCATCTCATACTTCTGAAGGTTTGAGGGTGCTGCCTGTTCCATACTCCCCCTACTCCTCATCTAGCCTTTTAGGGGTACAAACAATAGTAATTGGGGCCCAGTGTGGTTGTGTACGTGTGATATACATACACTTTTTTTGGATCATATTTTCTATTCCGCTATTTAATTTAACTGGGCCTCCATGCGAGACCTGTGTGCCTTGTTGCGCTGTTTTGAGTACTCCACCAACATGGCCAGTGGCAATGACGCCGTTCTCAGCTTAACTATCCCACTTCTATGCCTCCTTGAAAAAACAATTCGGGCGATGATGGAAGAGGATGTGGCACAGGATGAGGAGGAGGAGGAGGATGAAGAGGTAACATTTCCAAGGCTTTCAGGGCAGTCATTCGCAAGGGGCTCCGAGGGTGGGTTCCTGCACACGCAAACGCCAGGGACGCAATTGTCCAGCAGGGGCACAGTTCTGGAGGATGAGGAGGATGAGGAGGAGGAGGAGCTGGAGGAGGAGATGGAACCATGTTCACAGCAGGGTGGCACCCAGGCCAGCTCATGGCCATCACTGGTGCGTGGCTGGGGGGATACAGAGGACACGGACGATACACCTCCCACAGAGGACAGCCTTTCGTTGCCTCTGGGCAGCCTGGCACACATGAGCGATTACATGCTGCAGTGTCTCCACAACGACCGCCGAGTTGCCCACATTCTAACTTGTGCTGATTACTGGGTGGCCACGCTGCTGGATCCCCGTTACAAGGACAACGTACCGTCCTTAATTCACTCACTGGAGCGCGATCGCAAGATGCGCGAGTACAAGCGCACGCTGGTAGACGCCATGCTGCTGGCATTCCCATCTGACAGCGGGGCCACAGTGGAAGCACAAGGCAGAGGAGGAGGAGGAGGAGGTCGCCAACGCAACCAGGGCACCGCCAGCACCTCAGAAGGCAGGGTTAGCATGGCCGAAATGTGGAAAAGCTTTGTCAGCACGCCACAACAAACAGCAGCACCAGCAGCTCAGATGGAACGTCTTAGCAGGAGGCAGCATTTTACCAACATGGTGGAGCAGTATGTGTGCACACGCCTACATGTAGTGAATGACGGGTCTGCCCCCTTCAACTTCTGGGTCTCCAAATTGGGCACATGGCCTGAGCTTGCCCTTTACGCCTTGGAGGTGCTGGCGTGCCCTGCAGCCAGTGTATTATCTGAACGGGTATTTAGCACGGCTGGGGGCGTTATAACAGACAAGCGCAGCCGCCTGTCCAGAGACAATGTGGACAAGCTCACGTTCATTAAAATGAACCAGGCATGGATCCCACGGGACTTTTCCGTACCTTATGCAGAATAGCAATGGATACCGACCTTACCCACCCATTGTTCCATTTTTGCTCTTTCTCACTCTTTTGGGGTGTACCCTCATTTAAAATTTTTGAAAAGAAGCAGTGTTGGCTACCTCGTCCTCCTCCTCAGGGCCAGATTAATGTAGGGGCTATTGGAGCTGCAGCTCCAGGCCCCTACCTTTTATATAGGCCCCGGGTTGGCCATATTCACTGTTACCGCTCTTCTGTCACTTGTAAACACAGAAGTCTGGCTTCTATGCTCGCTTCCCCAGGCAGCACCCTCAGAACCTCCCCACACAGCGTGAAGGCCGGACAAGGAGGGACAGTTGGCGATGCATGGATGTGTTTATGGGCTTCAGAGACAGCATCCCATGTTGAATTAGGCATGCATGGCTGCACCCTTCCTCCTCTGGGTGCATGGCAAGGCACGGCCCTTAAGGCCCTTCAAAATCCTCAGCACCAAGCCCATGATGCTGTTAATCCGGCCCTGGTCCTCCTCCACCGCCGCTTCCACCTACACCGCCCATAGGTGTGCGCAGCCTATTGCATTAAGGTGTGCACCCCAAAGTTGAAATACACATGCATGTGTTTGCCAGCAGGGAGAGTAATGTATCGGGGCCATGTACCTGTAGGCAAGGAGAAATAGAGCAGAGCAGGTCCCAGGGAGATCTTTCCCATCTCCTCACTGGCAATGCTATGTGCCCTAGGTGATTAGGGTGTGCCCAGGCACACCCAGCACACCCTGTGCGCACGCCTATGTCACCGCCACATCCACCACCACCTCAACCTCCCTCCTACTCCATATGGGCCTCGTCCTTCAGAGATGAAGAAGAACATTGTTTTATTTTTCTGTTTTTTTTTGTTGTTTTAAGTTATTTCCCTATCCACATTTGTTTGCAGAGCACTTGCCATGCTCTTAATTACGTTTTGCTGCCATTTGCAGCACTCTAGCCCTTTCCTTTGGTGTTTTAGAGCCATTTTAGTGCCTTAAAGTTCGGGTCCCCATTGACTTCAATGGGGTTCGGTGTCCGGGAAAAGTTCGGTAAAAGTCCGGGACACGGACCCGGACTTTTTTTTAAAGTTCGGCCGAACCCGTCGAACACGGACATCTAGGTGTCCGCTCAACCCTAATCACAATAAAGATTCTAAGACTGGGTTTACAGTCAGTTTCTGACTTTGAATCACCTGCTGTATGTTTGCATTAGACAGTTTGGTGAAAAGATTCTGTTTCCATACAGAATGAGATTTCAGCACCTTTGTGAAAATGAAATTAATTTCTCCACAAAACCTATAGCAGCAAAAGAAAGTTTGTTGAATAAATGCATTTGTTTCAAAGTACTTTTTTCTGCTTATTCAGAATATATAAATGCTTTATTGTGCAAAGTCTGGGCACAGTTTTTTACCTACATTCCTACACATGCAATGCATTTGCACAAATGGTTGGCATAATATTAACCACTTTAGCCCCAGAGGATTTGGCTGCTCAATGACCAGGCCCTATTTTGAGATTCGGCACTGCGTGACTTTAACGGACAATTGCGATGGTGTACCCAATTTAAACTGACATCCTTTTTTTCCCCACAAATAGAGTTTTCTTTTGGTGGTATTTGATCACCTGTGTGATTTTTATTTTTAGTGCTATAAACAAAAAAAGAGCGTCAATTTTGAAAAAATAACAATATTTTTCACATTTTTTATTATATGAAATTCTCAAAAAAAATGTAAAAATCAAACTGTTTTAACATTTTAGGCCAATTTGTTTTCTGCTACATATTTTTGGTAAAAAAAATTGCAATAAGCGTATTTTGATTGGTTTGCGCAAACGTTATTGCCTTTACTAACTACGAGAAAGATTTATGTCATTTTTATTGTTTTTTTTTTAACCAGTAATGGCGGCGATCTGCAATTTTTTTTTTGCGGGACTGCGACATTACGGCGGACAGATCGGACCCCTAACTGACATTTTTGACACTTTTGGGGGTACCAGTGACATTACTACAGTAATCAGTGCATAGCAGGATCACATAGCCTCTTTGATAATCTAAGGGAGAGTGACAGATGGTTGTGTTTACATCAGCCGTCTGTCTTTCTCCCTCTGCTGCCGGTCACACATGCTGGCTCCTCAGGGAACGAGCGGGGACGGGAGCTTGCATTCACCCCCGAAAGGCGCCTGAGCGAGTGACGTAGCCGCACGTCGCTTTGCCCAACAGCGGCAGAGTGCTGCAGTATATGTACGGTGCGTGGGGCGCAAGTGGTTAAGATCAGCTTTGATTTACATCGATCATTATAAACTTGATCTATTTCTTGCTGTAATCAACACACATTAGATCAATACTGCTATGATTTGTTGTGGTAGATGGAGGCAGGGCAGGGCAGATCTGAATCATCTCTGCCTTAGTTAAAGTAGAACTATGAACAACATTTTAAAAAATCACATATATATAAAGGAGGTCATCATTAGTATTTACACAATTTTTGTTTTCCTGAGACCTTCTTGTAACAACGTTTTATTACCTGTTGATCTTTCAAATAGATCCAATATGTACTGTCCAGCAAAAGTTATATTTACAGAAATCACAGTCTCAGATGTGAAATGGTGAAAATGGAGTACTTGTCAATCAGCCAGCGGGAAACTGAATGCGGTAGATTAGGGAAAAAGTAAAACTGTCTGCATGACCATGATGCACATCGGAATTGAAATCATGCAAAAAAAAAAGTTTTAGAGCAAGCAGATCAACATGTATTTATTACATATTTACTCACACTAACATAAAAAACAAACTTGCACAACTGCATTCACAAGCCAAAATGGAAGCTATTTACAAAAGATTGCCACCCAATCAACAGAAAAATTTGTGATGCCATTGCATTTCCTGTTTTAACGAAGAAGCAATGCTTTGCCCGGCACTGCTAAAGAGCGCTCTTAGGCCTCATTTACATTTGTGGTTGGGGTGTGGTAAAAGCTCCTACCAGCTGCTCCCTTTTAATCTGCAAAAGCAGTAGACAGGGGTGTACATTTGCCGTGGATGCAATGCTTTGCATTGAAGAGCAATACAATGTATCCTCACTGTCACATTTGGTTGGCAGTACCACATGTTGAACGCATACAAATAAACTGAATGGGGCTGTGCTGCCACTGCATGCAATGAATGTATGTGCATATTTTAATATGTTGTTACTTGAAATAATGGTTTAAATCATCACTGACCCATCCCATCATGCATTAAGTATTATGATATATTACTTGCTAGATAGGTTTAGTTATTGGATTCATTGTGCGACTCTGAAAGGCATACATACCCTGCTTTATCCTTGCCCTTGTTCAATTCCTTTATGACATTAGTCAGCAGCTTCCTCTCTATGGCCATTCAGAGTGGCCTCACTTAAAGCTCATCTCTGCCCAAGAAAAAACTCCTCCCAGTCCCTTCCACCCTACCTTTTCCAACCCATTTACAATAATAATAAAAAAATTCTGAATCTGTCCCAATTAACCACTTCAATACAGGGCACTTTCACCCCCTTCCTGCCCAGGCCAATTTTCAGCTTTTTGCGCTGTTGCATTTTGAAGGACAATTGCGCGGTCATGCAACACTGTACCAAAACCAAATTTATGTCATTTTCTTCCCACAAATAGAGCTTTCTTTTGGTGGTATTTGATCACCGCAAGGTTTTTTCTTTTTTGGTAAACAAATAAATAAAGACCGAAAAGTTTGAAAAAAAAAAGTTTTTTGTTTATGTTATAAAATTTTGTAAATAAATATGTTTTTTCCTACTGACAAGCACTGATGAGGCCTTACTGACAGGCACTGATGAGTAGGCACTGATGGGGTGGTACTGATGGGGTGGCACTGATGATGAGGCACTAATTTGCAGCACTGATGGGCACTGATAGGCGGCACTGATATGCAGCACTGATGGGCACTGATATGTGACACTGATAGGTAGCACTGATATGCAGCATTGATGGGCACTGATAGGCGGCAGTGATGGGCACTAATAGTCGGCACTGATGGGCACTAATAGGCTGCACTGATGGGCACTGATATGCGACACTTATGGGCACTGATGAGCGACACTGATGGGCACTGATGGTCACTGATGGGCAGCACTGATAGATGGCAATGATGGGCACTGGTGGGCAGCATAGATAGATGGCAATGATGGCCAGCAACGATGAGGAGAGCACTGACAGGCTCCCTGAGCACTGATTAGCATCCCTGGTGGCATGGGTGGGCATCCCCGGTGGACATGGGTGGGCATCCCTGGTGGCCATGTGTGGGAAATCCCTGGTGGCTCTGGTGGCATCCCCCAAGGGTCTGCACTCGTAATCAATGCTCTGATTACCAGCACAGACTCCCCCCCCCCACATCAGGAGAGCCACTGATCGGCTCTCCTCTACTCGCGCCTGTCAGGCGCAAACTAAAGAAAGCCGATCAATGGCACTTCCTATTTACCATGTGACCAGCTGTGATTGGACACAGCTGGTCACATGGTAAAGAGCCTATGTCAGTAGGCTCTTTACCGGGATCGGATCAGAGTGACACACCGCATCACCGATCCCTGCTCTTGCTATATGACAGGCGGGAAGTGGTTAAACAGCAGTGCTGAGGGGTAGGATCCATGCCCTCTCTGAACAGCTAGAGGTAATTCATGCCTCAGCTTAATACCAATGCTTAGGGTAATTTTTTCCCCTGCTGGACACAAATTCTAAGCAGGATTCTTGGCCCCACTGCATCTTTCTCTCACTGACCCCCAATGTTGTGATAGTAATTCTTCATCCCAATGACCACCAATGCTTGGGGAAATTTTCCTTACACTGACCACCAATTTTGAGGGGGGGTTCTCTCTGACCACCGATGCTATTTTTCTTTCCAATAGTGCTGGGGTCAATATTGTTTTTTTTCTTCCCACTGACAATGAGGTATTTTTCCTCCCACCATACACTGGCACCTCAGATTTTATTTCCAAACACTATCTACCAATGCTGGGGACTTTACCACCCACTGACCATTGCAACCTGCACATTTTTTCTTTAATTGACTAGAAATGTAAAGGGTGATGTCACGGTTACCTCTAACACAGGTGGTCAGACACTATAGCTACCTTCTGTGTTCTTCTCCTATAGCAGGCCTCTTTCCCATAAAAGGCAAGCAGGCCTTTCGGTACTCAGTTGCCTCCAGGACTTATATACAATGCTATAGTGCCTGGCCACCACACCAAGGCATTCGCGAGCTGAGAAAAGCAAACAGGTACTAGCGGGTGACAGACAGGCATATTTCAGAATAGTTAGGGTCAATGTTCTAGCTCAAAAGGCAGTCAGAGTTCAGAGAATCAAAGTCAATATTTGATCTGAGGTCGTCAAAGAGGTAATCCAATCTAGCAGAGCAGGGCAGACAAACAGGGAGCTTGATCAGGTATTATGCACGCTGTCACAAGCATGATACTGCAGGCTTGGCTAGCTTAAATCAGGTTTGGTCCTCCCTCAGAGACTAGCCACAATAATCACCTTGCAGGTGGACAGACAGACAAGGAGAATGCCACAGCCAAAACCAGGATGCTGGAATGAGGAGCAGGAGCGCTAGACACTCCTGACAGGTGCTCTATTATACAATCTTTGTCATTGCACAATCTACCATATGGTGTAACCTACATACCCCTGTCACCTGTACTCTATGCACTTTATAGTTATATGTATTATAGGTTAGAAATTGCTGACCTCTGAACGCTATATGCTGTGTTGCACTGTACAGTCTATGTTGTAGGTATGGTCCTGACTGCTGCATTCGATTTAGTGCATGCACATTAGATGGTTCTGGCCTGTGCAATCTTTACATTGTGATGTGCATTGCATAGTGCTGACCAAAGTGTTTATTGTATTGACAGATGCTGGTTGTTAAAGTGGAACTTTAGTCAGAAAATGAAGTCCTGCTAAATCACTTCAGGCTGGCCCATTATGCAGGTATAGCTATGCAAAACATTAAAAATACGTGCCTATACTGTTTATAATCCAGTAATAGACTGTCTCACCCTGATCTGCACATGCTCAGTTGCTCTCCATTTGTAGGCAATTTTTAGGCACTGCTGAGTTTGTAGAGGTCGATCTGCTTACAACCTTAAAGCGGAATTAAACCCTCCTATCCTTTACAGCCAAGGACACTGCTTCTGCCATGGTGCTGACATGTAATCAGTTATGACACCAGCCAATTAATGGTTTGACAGTTTGGTTGAGGCTGCAAGCAAATGTGACAGTTCACAATCATGGCATTTCAGGAATATAACTGTTATTTGAAACCATTAAATCAATGGGTTTAGTTCCATTTCATGATTTACTGCTGTTTGGGGGCTCTGGGCTTCAGAAAAATGGCAGCCTCCAGCCGGAAGCAAGTTTTTTATGGGTAAAGTTCCACGTTAATTAGCCCTAAGAAGTAAATTAAACTTTGTGTTTGCATTTTAGTTAAAGATCAGAAAAGATATGAAAACCTGTCAGGCAAGTAGCATTTTCAAAAGGAGAGTTCAACAGTGATACCCTCTATATTGCCATATTGCATAACACATGTTTACTTTGAGGGTTACAAACAAAATGAGCCTGAAAGCACAAAGCCCATGCCATCTCAAATAATATATCAGCATTCTTTTGATTTGTGTAATGAAAACTAATCAATGACTTATCACTTTTCCCACACATCTCTGCATTACGCAATAAAATCCTAATACAGGAGTTTAATAAACTCTAACAGATCTAAGGCCAGCATTGTGTTTATTTTATTAACCGTAATAAGGAATTTATTTCAGAAGCATCCTGCTGATTTCTCTAATTAAATCTAGCTGCAAACTTCTTCTTGTAAGATGTGCACCGCAGAAAGTTCTTCTGAAGACTGTTTTTATTCCCACTAATAAAAAATACATATTCCTGCCTCAAAAACAAAAAAAAACAAAAAAACATACATAAGCTGTTTTTGCTGAATGACATAAGGTAAATGATGCATAAAATAAAATGTACGTATATGCAGATGAATATACATTTATACACACAATGATTGTGAGCTGCATTATTGAACAGGGATTGTGCATTCCTTGTAACATGTGAGCATCCCTATTCTATACAACACTCTCCCTACCCCCTTCAGAAAAAAAAAAAAGATGCTTGGCTTTGTACTGCTTTGCAATTCTATGAGAGCCAGGAGGCAGTAGGACCCGGCATCCTATCACAGACACAGGCAAAGCTGCTGCATGGCTCTATTTGTATTCAATGGCTTGTGCTCTCCGCATTAATAGTAATACAGATAACGGGTCACAATTCTGCACCGAAGAAAGGATTTGAATTCCACTGGACAGATACTGGCAAGAAAACCTCTTTTGCTGATCTCCTTTTCAAAGTCCTGAACTCGCTGGGGCTGTCATTTTGTCCCTTAAGCCAAAAAGGTCTTGTGTGAAAGTTGCATGCATTTCTGCGTGAATAATGGAAGTGACAGACTTGTGAAAGCAATACCATCAGAGAAGGTAAGTTTCAACCAGACAAGTGTGTGATTTATCTGGATGTACCTGACGTTACATTATTGTCACTGCATTCAATGAAAGCAACTTTAATAACCTCAGGCATTGATAAAAAAAAAAAAAAAAAAAAAACACTTACTTATTACAATTATATTTAGTTTGCTGTATACATTACCTGCTACGTTTTGAAACTGCTGAAGCAAATGCAGTTAGGTTTTTCGAAAGGATTTGGATATCTAAAACGCTTGATCTGCAGAATGCATTATGTTTATAACTGTTAACAATGTAGAGGTGATCTGCAAAGTGCAATAGCCAGCCAATCAGATATCATGTTTCATCATTTCAGAGCAGTCAACACAATGAAAGACAATTTTTGGTTGGTAGATGTGTGCTGTTGTACTTTACACATGGCTTTTTAAGGAATACAGTGCAACTTTTGCAGTTGATGCTATGCATTTTTTATTGGTCATGTGTACTGTTTGTGTCAACAAATTATTTGTAGTAAGCATGTCTGAAGAAGTTTAGGTGAAGAGACTGCATCATATTCTATAGGGGGAGCACAACACTTATTTGAGCCGCCCCCCCCCCCCCCCTGGAATTGGCATTGATCTGTTTAACACTTAATACCTCCCACCATTGTATTTCTTATAATAGGCATCCAAGGTAGTAAATGTCCATAAAATTGATACACTGATTCAGTTTATTAAGCAGATCTATGCAGAACTCTGTTTGATTTAAGGGACACCTCCGTTCTGAAGAAATGGTCTTGTATTTTACTCATGCATTACAGATTCAAGTACTACAGGGGTGAAAGAGTGTTCCCTATAAATTAGAGGGGTGCTGATTTTCACGCTACAGCAGGACAGCCATGCTAAGATATCTTGCTTTGTAAGACAGGACTTGTGCTGCTTTGCATTTATACAATGAGGCTAGCTGTATTGTTAAAATGATTTTGCTAGATTTACTGAAAAGAAGGTGAAAGACTGAGCATTAAGGATGAGAAGATTCTCTATGTGTGTGCAGTGCTCAGAATACCAACTGTGCAATTATCTGCAGTGCTCCCTGGCAGAATGCAAGGCTAAGCGGAGTCCGCACCTCCCCAACTGTTCCTCCTGTGTACTGAGGGAGTCACTGAGAACTCTGCAAGACTTTGACAGTCAAAAGCTGAATGAGAGACCTTTGCGGCTCTCTGCAGGGATCTGGGCAAGCAGAAAGGGTAATGGAGACTTTCTTGGAACCATTGGTACCTGTAGCTCTAAAATGTAACCTCTATAATAAGCAGCTGAGCTTTCTGGCTTAGAAACCCATCCTGTTGTGTCTAGATAATGCAGCCCTGCAGTCAGGTTTTGGTCATTGGTGTTTTTTTTTTGCAAAACTCGACCTGTTTATTTTATTGTCAGTACCATGGTGAATGGAGAGCGGTCATTTGCCATTAGGCAAAATCCATCATTTTGGTTTTAATTCTAAATTGTGTATACTGTTTTGACACCAAATTTGTTAGTGTCTGTGAATTTTTTTACCTATGCACTGATATTAAATTTAAAGCTCTGCTCCAGCCAAGCAACTCCCTTTGCCCCACAAACAATTCCCCCCTACCCCAAAAAAACTATTACTTGACACATCCAAAACACTTTTGCAGAATTGGGATGTCTTTCTTTGGCTGCCATTGCCATTGTGATGTAGAATCTTACTATTGGATGTCCAGTAGTGGGGTCCTCTTAGGCTTTACAGGACTGCACAGAATGTTGACGTCATGAAAAGAGGACCAGTTGGCATTGACACAGACTGAGGCACTGCATCACTAATCCCTTCTCTGAAAAGTTGGCATGTTGTGATGGACTTAGGTGGGGGGAATTGAGTAAGGAAACTTTGTGGAAAAGTTACCTTACCCTACATTTAGAAAAAAAAGATTGCCAATGGGTGTAAGTGTGGTGGCAGGGAGAGATGGATGGGAGTTATGTGCCAGAGATGGGTTTTAAAGAGCAAAAAAAAAAAAGAATTCAGTCTCATCCAGCCCCTACAACACAATAACTAAATCCCCCATTCTGATGTTTGAAGTTCATAGAGGAGGAAAAATACGTTCAGATTGACTTCCACATATAAATGTATTTCTATATTGCTTAGCAATACCAAATTTCGTAACAGAAAAAAAAATTCAGTATATTATCATCTTGTATAGCAATACTACGATTCACCAATAGATGGCAATCTGCTTGGATTCTGTAATTGCAGTTATTGTCCTCTCTGCAATTAGTACAACAGCAGTAAGGAACAGTGCTCCTAAAAACTTTTTTTTTAGAGGATAAGTAAAGTTAATGTGTTTTTTTTTTTTTTTGCTGAAAGGTTGAACCACCTGAACAGTTCTTTATATCATCATAGAAATCTGGTGATCTTTGTGCTAAAGTATGTTTAAAGTGTATCTAAACCTCAAAACAAAAAGGTATGGTGGCTGCATTAATTTTCATTTTTCAAGCTAAGAAGATTTTCAGCAAGTACAGAAAATATCTGTTGGTTCTGCCCAAAATGCAACATCTTTGTCACTTTCTAGGAAAAGACAGCGAAAACAATGGTATCTTCTTGTGTAAAGTATTCCTATTAACTATGATGTAATGAAGAAGAGCAAAGGAACGCTATATCTGAAGTCCAGCCTATGTGACAGCCTTAACTGCCTCAGTACATACAGAAGAGAAGTAAGTGTAGCTACAAGGGACAGAAAGTGGGTTATTCACAGGATTATCAGAATAAAATAAAGGGAAAAAGCCTGATAAAAGAAAATGAATGCAGCCACAACATTTACGGAATGTTAAGCTGCAATGAATTACATCTTTGTTTTTGGGGTCAGATTTAAAAGAGAAGTATGAGATTCTTTTTTTTTCCCTCATTTATACTTACCTAGGTGGATTCAGCATCAGTCCAATGCTGCATCTGTCCCCCGGCCCCTCTACACTGAGCACCGAGCCATCAAACACCTATGATCAAGTTCTGACAGCTCTTCAAGCAGAGAGCTACTGACTGTCAGTCAGCACCTCTCTGCTCTGCCCCCTCCTAGCTCACTGGATCGCTGAGCTGTGGAGGGGCGGGGAGTGGCCGGCTCAGGCTCTTAGTCGAGGCACGCGCACGTGCCGATTGGCTAGAGGGGGAGTCTATCAGTGGGTCCAGCAGACGCAATGTCCACCGAGCACCTGCGATCGCTCTCCATGGAGACAGAAGGGCAATGTCGCAGTCCCACTAAAATTTGCTGATCGCCGCCATTACTAGTAAAAAATATAAATAAATAAAAATGACAAATCTTTCCCTTAGTTTGTAGACGCGATAACGTTTGCGCAAACCAATCAATATACACTTATTGGGATTTTTTTTACCAAAATTATGGAGCAGAATATATATTGGCCTAAAATGATGAAAAAAAAAAAATACCACCAAAAGAAAGCTCTATTTGTGGGAAAAAAAGGACATCAATTTTATTTATGTATGACGTTGCATGACCGCTCAATTGTCAGTTAAAATAACGCAGTGCCGTATCTGAAAAAAATGGCCTGGTCATTAAGGGGGTAAAACCTTCTGGTCCTTAAGTGGTTAAGTGTTAAGGTATTCATACCTGCTGCAGTAAATTTGAAAGGTTCTCACTGCACCTGTTGCATGTTTAAGTTTATTTCTAATTGTGGAAATTCAAAGGTGTATGGGAACACCAAAGCCTCCCAGGTGGACATTGATAGAGTCTGAATTACAGCAGGGGAGTTATCTGTTGGAGTATCCAAGACTTGTATGAAGCAAGAAGTTAATTTGGTCCACCAGGTTCCATTTTTCTGACCGCTTTGAAACCATTAACATTGTATTACGTACCATGTCTATTGTCAGGAAAAATATTAAAATTGTCTTTACTATTGTCTATGCAGCATTCTATAGGTCAGCAGGAACCACATGGTCCATGTATTTGCAGGTTACTACTATGTGAAGATATTGGCCACTGGCTTTCATTCCGAGGACTATGTCATATAATCTTGTTTTATTGCCATTCCTTACTATACCGTGCCAGCAACTTTCACAGCCTAGTGTGCTTATTGATATAGATACTTCTAATTTAGCACAATGGATGTTTCAAGAGCTTACATTAGCTCACCCACTTAAGACAGGTAATAAATACTAGGAATATAGAGATGACTACATTGCTGCAGTGCTTAACAATGGCAGCTACAGTGGGGTTGGTTTACTGACGGCAAACAGACTGAGCACTTTGCAGTTGCTCCAGTGCTTAGTAAATGAATGGAAGCTCTGCTGGCTTCCATCATCCAATCATGTGCGAGCAAAAATGCCTTTTTTTCCCCCTTGCATGTGGTTGGGTATTCTTTTTCAAATTAACGCTTTACCTCAGTTACTAAGCTCTGGAGCAACTTGTGAAGTGCATAGTCTAGTTGCCTTTAGAAAATCAACCCCAATGTGTCCAGAATTGTGGTGGTGTGTGTGTGTGTGTGTGTGTGTGTTATATATTTATATACCTATATATACATTATACATAATTTATATAACATTTTATTTTTTAGAGATGATAAACCCCCAATCTCCTAATAGATATGCACTATTCAATTTTATGAATCATTGATTTATTTTACAAATATGTTCATTATGGAGAAATACCTGTTGGTCCTTCCACTTAAATTCACTTCTTGGTTTATGATGGCAATCCTGTGAAGGGTTATCTATTTTCTGCAGTGTTGCTCCTGCAGTGAGCATGATCTTATTCTTTTTAAAAGAATAATCTGTGTCTATTCAGGACTTACAATGTCTCGTACAGCTCCTAGCTACCCTTGCTGCAACACCTACTAGGGTAGATCAGAGTATGGGGTTGGCAGTGGATTTTCCTCCTCTCTACTCTGCATTGCCTAGGGAGAAGGAGCCTGACCTGCAAAAAGTTATTTCTGACATTTATATTCTAGGATCTGTTAGATGGTTTGATTTTTGGTGGTTTGAACTACCTAAACAACTAGAGACATCATCTGGGTTTAAAACCATTTTAATAGTTACAGATATAAAAAAAACAATATTTCCAAAAACGCAAAGTCTAAAGCCCCGTACACACGTACCGAATGTAGGCCGAACGATCGGCCGTCTTTTGTCCGGTGCTGTCCTGTCGGCTGAAAAGTGCTCAAGACTGCACACGAATTTTGTCGGCCAACAACAGCCGACTGCAGAAGTGATGTCATGTGATGGTTAACTTCCCGTGTGTTTTTTCTTTTCTGAGCATGCCCAGTCTTGCTAATCCGCTGTTTGTCGGCCGAATTCTGTACTGACTGGCGAACAATCGGCCTTTCTGGTGACGGCCAACAAATATTTTAAAGTCTGCACGACAGATTCTTTTCGGCCGAAAATGCGCTGTCGGAAGCATCATACTAACAAGCCGACAATCGGCCGATCGTTCTGCGGCCGAATATTTACGGCCGACAATCGCTACGTGTGTACGGGCCTTAACTCCATTTTTGTTGAGAAAACCACAATCTATGAGAGATGATTACGGCCACACACACCTACACAGGTTGAACTGGATAGACTATTGTCTTTATTCAACCTCAACTACTATGTAACTATGTAACAATGCCCTGTAGGTGATTTATTTAAACTGGAGATAAAGATTTATATATTAGGGATTTAAATCAATGTACAAAGGGACTTTAGCCAACTCTTCTACAGATTCTCAGCTTTTGTGTCGTGAAAAAATAGTTGTTTGTTTCACTATGTAAGGGTCTGCTCTCATTACATGCACCTGAGCAAATCTCAGGGTTCAAATGAGGTATCTGCATCCTGTAGTACACAATTCTTTAGCTATATTTAGTGGGGTGATCTGGGGTGCATATATTCTTGTGATGAGGCAGATAGACACTGCTTCTGGATGCAACATCACTTCTGTAGCAACATACAAATTGGCTGATTAGCTGTGGCTAGTATGCTTGCAGCCAGAACCTGCAGACACAATGACCCTGGGTGGGCACTGTCTGTGTCCATGGTAGGTTGGAGGCTCTATTTGCATTTAACTTCTCAGATAAATGTTAACATGTAAACAGCATGCACCACTGGCCATTGAGTACAAATCTGACAGGTGCCGCTGACAGCTGCTGTTATTTGCACACAGCGTGTGCAGGCAACTTTTAGAACCACAGACCATGTGACTGTAGCCTAAGGGCTCTTTCACACGGTCCGCCTCCGTAGGCGGATCCGTGCTGCTCAGCGGGGATCGATCCGCAATCCCCGCTGAGCCGGCGGATGACAGCTCCGTCTCCACTTGCAGTGCGGAGAGGGAGGTGTCACAGCCCCCGCTGCTCTCTATGGGGGATCGGATGAGAGCGGACTGCCTGTCCGCTCTCATCCTATCCGATCCAATACCTGAACGGATGGAAAAATAGGGTTTCCATCCGTCC
Source organism: Pelophylax lessonae (assembly GCF_965119305.1). Taxonomy (NCBI): domain Eukaryota; kingdom Metazoa; phylum Chordata; class Amphibia; order Anura; family Ranidae; genus Pelophylax; species Pelophylax lessonae. Next base: position 71,043,477 of record NC_138769.1, read on the forward strand.
AGATTTCACGGACAGGATCGGATACGGGTGGCAGCGGGTGGCAGCGGAGGTGTCTCCGCTGACATCCGCTGCCCCATAGAGCATGGAGGATCCGATCAGATCTGCCTAAAAAACTGACAGGCGGATCTGATCGGACCGCCCGTGTGAAAGAGCCCTTAGGAAGTATCTCAATAAAAATTAAAAATGTTTCTTGCAGGGATGCCAAAAATGTTGTCCTATATCTCAATGCAGACCTCTGAGAAAACCAGTGAGCCAACATATCTGAGGGCATTGGTGTATGGAAGTTGCCATATCCAAAGTAATTTGCATTTGACAGGTTCAGAAAATAACTGATTAAAACGGAATTGTATCTGTTAATAATATTTCACCTAAAATGGTTTATTTAGCAATTATAAATGCTATATAATTTTTCTTTAAATGAAAGAGAAATGTTTCTTTCAAGGGAAGTGAGCAGTTGCGGTCTTGGGAAATTCTGCACAAATAATTAGTGAACTTTGCTCAATACTGTAATTACTTTGAAGAACAACATAGGCAGTTTCTGGCAAGTCTCCATTAGCCTGGGTTAAAAGTAGCAAAACAATTGATAAATATATGTAATTCCCAGCAATGCCATTAAAACAGAGGGTTAACTTATATGTTTGGTTTACTTTTAGCTATTAAGATTATGTTGCTTTAGAGAAAATGTTCAAAGTTTCTTAACATTATGCAGTCATTACTGAGTGTGCTGCAGCAGCTCAAAGTATTCACAGCAATTGAGTGTACTGACAAGTGGGCTGGAAAATAGACAATCTACTTAATTTCGGTTTGTAAATCACTCAGATGCTTCCAGCTGGATGAACAGAGGTGCATTGCAGCAGAGGAGAGCCTGGGCGGAATTGTGCTGAGTGTACAGCACCCAGATGCATGGAAACTTGACAGCAAAAGGGCTATCCATTCCTGCGCTCTCCACTGTCTGCCACCATCAGCAGCTCTCCTGCTGTTTGTTCACATTCAAGTAAAATATTAAATCAAATGCAAACAGAAACTGAGCAGTGTGTCTTTCCCTATATTTATATTTGTTATTCAGGATTTGCAATCTAAGCCTTGCCTGCACCACATACATAGAGATACAGCATACTGCTGCAAAAGAACAGTAGCTAGAGTATGTGCAGAGAATACAATGAAATGTGTAAACTAGCAATCATACACAAGCAGAGATATTTATTTAAGGAAAACAGCAAAGTGTATTAAAGGGTAACTCAACTTTCTTGGAAAAAAAGTATAGCAACTAAAAAATAATTTAGCATATCCAGTTACTATTAATGAAAAACATGTTTTTCTCGCAATATAAAGTGCATAAATTCAATCAAGAAATTCATATATATCAAAAACTGTAAAAATGATGTGTTAAAAAACATTTGCAAATAATAAAGTGCTCTTGTGCAAAAAGTTCATTTATACTTGTGAATAAAAAAAATCCAGATTTCAGTGTGGATAGCAAAATCTTCACAAAAAAAAAAAAAAAAAAAATCTTCACACCCAAAAATGCACACCTAACTCTCAAGCCACTTACCAGCTACTCTGACCCCAAGATGGGGGTCTGGCTGCACTTTATCCCAGTATCTCCATGGGATGGATGGATATCAGATGCCAAGATTCCAGGATGGGTTACCATACAACCAGAATGTTCAACAGTAGGCTTAGCTATTCTCTCTTTTGTTGAGCCCAATGTTGAACATCCTGGTTGGATGGTAACCCATCCTGGAATCTTGGCTCCTAATATATATCCATCCCATAGCAAAATCTTCATACCCAAAAGTGCACAACCTACTTTTAAGCCACTTACCAGCTACTCTGACCTCAAGATGGGGGTCTGGCTGCATTTTATCCCTGATCCCCATGGGATGGATATATATTAGAAGCCAAGATTCCAGGATGTGTTACTATCCAACCAGGATGTTCAACAGTGGGCTCAACAAAAGAGAGAATAGCTAAGCCTACTGTTGAACATTCTGGTTAGATGGTAACCCATCCTGGAATCTTGGCATCTGATATCCATCCATCCCATGGAGATACTGGGATAAAGTGCAGCCAGACCCCCATCTTGGGGTCAGAGTAGCTGGTAAGTGGCTTAAATGTAGATTGTGCACTTTTGGGTATGACGATATTACTATCCACACAGAATTATGGATTTGTGTTGATATACAATTACTACACAAGCCATATAGTAATGTTATTAAAAATCAACACCCTATTTCAGTGCTATGAAATCCAATTCAATATAACAACTTGGAGACAATATGTACACCATTGTACATGTGCAGAATTCCTCCAAAAATGTAATTTTCTACTTTTGTGATTGGCTCACTGATTTGTGGTTGGATCACTGAAAAGTCTAGACTAAAGCCCCGTACACACGATCAGATTTTCTAACGACCTGTCGTCCATTTTTTGTGGCATGCTAGTCTGATGTGGAAAGTGAAGGGGTTATTTTCATACGAATGTTCCAGTACGACAGAATTCTACTTCAGAAGTGATGTCATGTGTTGGATTGTTTTGTATGTGTTCTTTCGTCTCTGAGCATGCCTAGTCTTGCTCTTAAGATTTTTTTCCGTCGAAAACTGTACTAATAAGAAGAAAATTGGACGTTGTGTTGATGGACGATAAAAAGTTTATGGCCTGCATATCAGGATTTTTTTCGGCTGAAAAGTCGGAGTCGGCTGTTGAAAGCACCATAACAATTCGAAAATCGGCAGATCGGTCGTCGGACGAAATTTCTCTTCAGATTTTCTTATCGTGTGTACGGGCCTTTAGGCTGGTCTCACACAGGCTGTCCGATCAGGTTTGCCTGTCGGTTTTTCAGGTGGACTTGATCGGACCATCCATAGCTCTCTATGGTGTGGTGGACATGTATCCACTGACACACGTCGGCATCTGATCTGATCTGCCAAAAAACAGACGGATGAGAGGGCCATTCCCCATCTGTCCAGCGGATCACATCGGATAGTCTGACAGTCAGATGGAAATGAACAAGTGGTCCATTTTCCTCTGACAGCCCCATAGAGAATAGCTATACAGAGCGGACATAGACTGTTTGTCTGCCTACTCAGCAGGAATCAGCGGAGAGATTATGGAGACCACCCATGTGAAACCAGCCTTAGTAGATACAAGTCAGATTTTTGGCATCATTTGTTGCAAGATTTGTACAAAAATTTAATTTTGGTGAGATACTTCCTAAAAGTTAAATACATCTAACGGGATGCAGACACAGCAGCTTTTCTCACCAGACTCAACACTAAGAGCGCACTGGCTAGTTTTAATAAACCAGACCTTCTTATTTAGAATTAGTCTGCAAAACCCATGGGCAAACAAACAGCTATTTATTTAGCGCAGAAACAGGTAGGAATATGCAACAAAGTGTGTTAAAATACTTTCAATGTCTATTGATCACCAAGAGAGGATTGTTTTTTTCTCAACAAAAGTGAAGCTACTGTTTAAGCCTTATGAGCACACCAGAATGTCCTTATTCAAAATCCAGTACTGTGTTTAGCTGCTATGGGCTTCTGGAATTTTCTTATCATCATTGCTGTCTTATCATATAAGCCTTACGTTCCAAGATAAAAACATAAATAAGTGTTGCTTTTCTGAAAAAAGTCTCCTTAATTTTTTTATATTACTGTGCAGTGCAAAAGACTAAAGATACATTTACATCTATGAGTTGGGGTAATGCTCATTTTACCATAACTCATGACAATGCACCACAAACCTGTTGTGCTGCAAATCATTTTTAAAGGTTCCCCTAATGCACTAAGTGTGTGTACAGTATCTGTGTTGCAGTACAAGTGATGTAGAGTAAAGCCCCGTACACACGTACCGATTGTCGGTTATAATATTCGGCCGCCGACTGATCGGCCGATTGTAGGCTTGTTAGTATGATGCTTCCGACAGCCGACAGCGCATTTTCGGCCGAACAGAATCTGTTGTGCAGGCTTTAAAATATTTGTTGGCCGTCACCAGAACGGCCGATTGTTCGCCAGTCAGTACAGATTTCGGCCGACAGACAGCAGATTAGCAAGACTGGGCATGCTCAGAAAAGAAAAAAGACAAGGAAAGTTAACCATCACATGACATCACTTCTGCAGTCGGCTGTTGTTGGCCGACAAAATTCGTGTGCAGTCTTTTGCAGTTTTCAACAGACACGACAGCACTGGACAAAACACGGCCGATCGTTCGGCCGACGATAAGTACGTGTGTACGAGGCTTAACACGCTTCCATGTCTTGTGGTGCACTGCATTATGGGAAAATTGTGCATGTCTGATTTGTATGCTGCTATTAGCCCATTCGAATGAATGGACTAATTAAAAAGTGATATACCCATATGCTCCCTTATCTCTATATACATAGTGCAGCTGCTGCTGTGAGATGCAAACCCCTATGCATCTAATGAAGTACAAAATAATTGCAGCACTACTGAAAAAGTTTGTGATGTATCATATATTATATATGAAAACAACAACATTACCCAAGTGTTCAATATGTCTGTATATAAAGAGAAGCTTTAAAAAAAGCAGTATATCTTGCGTATGCAGGGGATTAGGAGGGGGAGGTGCTGTTTCTATTGTATTGTTTTTTGGACCGCCCATAGTTCCACTTTAATGAAGAATTAGTGACCCAAAGCAAGTATGCAGCTAATCAAATATTGTAGCGCAAAATAGTTGACAAGTCACATTGGCAGCTAACAAAGTTTCTCAATACAGGTTTTCTTTAAAAATGCTAAAGTTTCCTCCCCGACACATCTCCAAAATGAAAGTACTTTTATAAGAGCTCCAACTAAGTAATGTTTGGAGGAAACTAAATCCCTCTGCTCAGGAATTATACATACTACTCTAGTCCTCATGACACATTCTTTAGAGATGTCCTTAAATTTCAGTCACCCCTTCCTTCCTTCTCATCTCATAGAATTAAAACAATATCCCGGTTTAATCACACCTCTCCTTCTGTCTTAAATGGTTCTCTTCCAACTTCATTGTGCTCTCTCTTACTGGTAGACAGTTACTCCTGGGAGTCGTTTGAAATTAGTATTGGCATTGTGACATCCCTAGTATCACTCTGGGAGGACCATACGGTTATCATGCATAGACAGCTAATTGCACTGGCATCTAGGTGCAAAAAAGATAGATACAAGAACTCACCACAAAACTTGAGCACCTAAATTTACCTCTGAAACAATGGTGTTGATTTACAAAAACTGGAGATAGCAAAATCTGGTGTAGCTGTGCATGGTAGCCAACCAGCTTCTAACTTCAGCTTGTTTAATTAAGCTTCGATGAAAAAAAAAAAAAACAAGTTAATTGGTTTCTATGCAGAACTGCTCCAGATTTTGTACTCTCTAGGTTTAGTAAACCAACCAATTAGTCACCATTTATATTTGGTTAATGATATCACTATCGTCATTTACTGGATGACAGGGAGCTGTCATTCGGTGAGCAGTACCAATGTGTGCCAGGTCTGTCAGGTTTAAATTTTGGCAAAGCGGTCAGTGGCAGGCATCACGATTGACAATTTATCCAGTGAAGGGAACTCTTAAGGCATCAGCATACCAAGATATTTTGGACAATTTCATGCTCCCAACTTTGTGGGAAGAGTTTGGGGATGCCCCTTCCTGTTCCAACATGACTGCACCAGTGCACAAACCAAGGTCCATAAAGACATGAATGAGCGAGTTTGGGGAGGAGGAACTTGACTAGCCTGCACAGAGTCCTGACTTCAACCCGATAGAACACCTTTGGGATGAATAAGAGTGGAGAATGCAAGCCAGGCCTTCTTGTCCAACATCAGTGCCTGACCTTACAAATTCACTTCTAGAAGAATGGTTAAACATTCCCATAGACACACTCCTAAAGCTTGTGGATAGCCTTCCTAGAAGATTGGAAGCTGTTATAGCTGCATAGGGTGGGCCAACTCAATATTGTACCATACAGACTAAGACTGGGATGCCAATAAAGTGCATGTGTACTTAGTAAAGGCTGGCATCCCAATACTTTTGACAATTTAGTGTATTTCTCTTTTGGAAATGTCAGTGCTTGAAAAATATTACTGCTCCCAAACAAATACAATTCTTTTTTCTGCACTGATGCATGTTCCCCAAAGCGGTGCCCAAAACCCCACTCCCCCCTCCTCCCCCTTCCCCGTGCTATTTGAGCCACGCCAGCCCCCATGCATATACGCTTCCAGCTGCTGCATTTTTTACTACATGTGTAATGAAGTGGTGCGCTATATCTAGATAACTGTGCAATAATTTGCAACCAATAAATTATACACCTTCAAAATCAAACAAAGAATATGGTGCAATGTGTACAATATACAATATTGTATAAAGAAAAAAGAAAAAAGAAAAAAGTCCCAAGACACCAACGTGTCGATATTAGACAATCTTCAATGATGTGATGAGTGACAGATGGTGTTGAAAACAAATGGTGACTTGAATTCCCTCCACCTGTTGGAATTCCTCCTTACCGGACGGAATGAAGTAAGTGCTCTCCTTAGCAAAATTAAACGATCCCAGTGCTCTAAAATCAAACAATGGTGATCCCCACCGTGCGTTCAAAGTGGCCCGCTGGGCTTCTTACCAGATGGATAGAGATAACATGCGTTGTTATACTCCTCTCAAACGAGTGTGTCTCTATATCCAGTTGGTATTGACGGCCTCTGATGGATATGGATACCAGATACTCCTACGCAGCTCTCAGGCGAATCAGACCTTGTATGCAGATGGCACTGACAGCCGCTTGTTCAAAGCGTTAGGAAAGATCGTTGCATTCCAGTAACATGTGAAAAGAATACTGCTATAGTGCATTACCCTTATAGGTGTACTTTATTAAAATATATTGCACTTACATGATATCAGAAAAAACTTCGCATTAGTATTGTGGAGCGATGAGGGATTCCTGTATAGCTTGGGTCCGGCTGCAGCCCGGGTCCCGAGCGACGTGGTGACGGCACGCCTCCTGTCTGACGCGTTTCCGCCTATTGGCTATCTTCAGAGAAAGGTTCTTCTTTCTCTGAAGATAGCCAATAGGCGGAAACGCGTCAGACAGGAGGCGTGCCGTCACCACGTCGCTCGGGACCCGGGCTGCAGCCGGACCCAAGCTATACAGGAATCCCTCATCGCTCCACAATACTAATGCGAAGTTTTTTCTGATATCATGTAAGTGCAATATATTTTAATAAAGTACACCTATAAGGGTAATGCACTATAGCAGTATTCTTTTCACATGTTACTGGAATGCAACGATCTTTCCTAACGCTTTGAACAAGCGGCTGTCAGTGCCATCTGCATACAAGGTCTGATTCGCCTGAGAGCTGCGTAGGAGTATCTGGTATCCATATCCATCAGAGGCCGTCAATACCAACTGGATATAGAGACACACTCGTTTGAGAGGAGTATAACAACGCATGTTATCTCTATCCATCTGGTAAGAAGCCCAGCGGGCCACTTTGAACGCACGGTGGGGATCACCATTGTTTGATTTTAGAGCACTGGGATCGTTTAATTTTGCTAAGGAGCGCACTTACTTTATTCCGTCCGGTAAGGAGGAATTCCAACAGGTGGAGGGAATTCAAGTCACCATTTGTTTTCAACACCATCTGTCACTCATCACATCATTGAAGATTGTCTAATATCGACACGTTGGTGTCTTGGGACTTTTTTCTTTTTTCTTTTTTCTTTATACAATATTGTATATTGTACACATTGCACCATATTCTTTGTTTGATTTTGAAGGTGTATAATTTATTGGTTGCAAATTATTGCACAGTTATCTAGATATAGCGCACCACTTCATTACACATTTAATTACATTTTTTTCTGGGAGCAGCATATCACTGATCAGCGCACTTTTCTTTCACACATTTTTTACTACATGCCTGAATCATACAGATGACATGTGAGTGTTTTACCTTTGCTTTTATCTCAATAAATGTACATACTTCACCATGTGAGCCTCACTTGTTTTTTGGAGGAACATCATTATCCAACATTTGGGGTCTTTGAAGTTTATGAGGTTGTACTGTTCCATATGAATGTTCTGTGGTGGACTTGGTGCTGAACCTGGAGTGGACCCTTCCCTGGTGATTGCTTTTACACCCTACGCTTGATGGACCTTCCGTAACAGGAGGTCTAAAGCTCTGGTAAGGGAATTACCTTATTTATGCACGTGGTGATCGTCAGGATTGTGTCTTCACTCACGGTGTTGGAATTCATTTGTATTTATTTCTGCATCTCAGCATCTGTTCTTACGGACTTCATGGACTCTGTTCACTCATTGTCTTTTTAGTGTAATTTATTAATGTGGCGCTGTACTTGAATACAATTGCTTTTTGGTTTAATAATACCTTTTGTACTGGCAGCCTTTGCATATGTTTGTGTACTGAACGCAGCTATCTTCCATTTTTTTTTTTATTTGTAGAACAACTCTTGGCCAATTACCTTAGAAAATGGGCATTTTTGATTTGTCAGATTTGCCTCCCATTGATTTCAGTGGGTTTCAGGTTCAACATTCAAACTTCTCTGAAGTTTGCCGAAGCCTACTTGACCTGAACACAGGGCAGCTTGGCTCAGCACTTCTGTTCACACTTTTATATGCGCAGCTGAATGAACTTCTGACTATGACTAATCACTGACACCAATATGTAGGTAATAGGGATTTGGACTTTAGGCAGTCTAAGTCAGGGGAGGAGTGATTCTCGATCCAGAATAGTTTGTTCTTCTGTTCTCTTAATGCCATTTACACAGAAGTAGCATATAAAGGCATCATAGGATGGTGTATAGACCCTTCATGACTTTCTAAGCTAAATGTTGCACTTTTAGACAAGTGTTTTTGGGACTGTGCTGCTGTAGAGGACATGCTACATATGTGATGAACATGTCAGTTTGCTGTTGCATTCTGGACTAAGGTATTCCATCCCCTTAAATGCTGTTTCACAAGGATATTTCTAAAGACCACTTGGCAGGCTCTCTTTCATTGTATATCTGATCTGTTGAAAAGGAAGAAGCAAATGCTCGTTCATCATATTTTGCTTGTATCAAAGGTAACACTGGCAGAGAGTGCAACAGTGCCACCATTACTTATGCCAACCCTGTTTCTCTTGCTGTTTCCTCTACTTATAACTCACCCCTAGACTCTAATCCCTTCTTATTTTTTTTTAGTATATCCTGATCTCTTCCCCGTGTCGTTACACTAGAGATGTTGTTTTCCCACTGTTAACATTGCTAACAGCTACCATTCTCTTTTCAAGGCCACCTTATACATCCATCTCTATTTTCTTTTAAGCCTTGTTATTACACTTAAATAAAATTCCTTCAGATTTTGCCTATTCATTATACCGTATATGACAGCCTATTTTATCATACAATGCTACCAAGAGCTTGAATTGTTTGCATGTTGTTTCTGTTATGTAGTTATTGTATTTCATTGAAACATTAAAGTGTTACTAAACCCAGGACCCTGCATTCACTATATCTGGTCTCCGGCAGTACACAAAATATGGAAATGTAATAGTTTTAGTAAATATAAACTGATAAATACCTTTTCTCATCAGCAGTATATAGCAGTCTTGTGACTTCTATCAGTGTCTGCTTGAAGCTTGTAGAAGTTTTCATTCTTCCCTGACCCTCTGTCTGGACAGTGCTGATTGACCCTGTGCTGATCACATGCACTCTCACAAGAAAAAAAAAAATCACACCAAACTGAGCATGTGCAGCCTGACTCCAAATGCTCTGTTCTATCAGGAGATGGGTCGGAGTCAGTTGAAGAAGAGGAGGATCAGAGAAATAGGATCACACAGCCTTTATACAAAATGCAGAGGATAAACCACATAGGTTCCACAATGAGTATAACAAGCATGCTTTACTGCATATATGGACTGATTTTACTGTTGTGGGTTTAGTAATACTTTAATAAAAATATTGAGACAGAAAAAGGCTTTAGGTCTTCTTCTTGTATACTGAGATGTAGTTTGCCCCAGCATTGTGTTGGATCCAGGAATAAGTGTTAATGGTACAGGTGCTTTCTATTTAACCACTTGCCGACCAGTCACTGGGACTGTACTGCGGCAAAGTGGCTCGATTCCGTCCAGCGACGTAGACCTACGTCGCTGGACTCCTCCCCTTCCGCCGGAGGCTCGCTCCCGCTGTTTTCAGTCGGGCCAGGGGAGGAGCGGCGGCAATCGCCGCCGCTCTTCCCCGATCATCGGGGAATCGAGTCTGCAGATCCGGCCGCTTGTGTAAACAAAGCAGGCGGATCTCCTAAGTGACAAACAGTGACAGATTGCAGGGTACAGCATAGCTGAACATGCGATCTGTCCCTGTGTCACTCAGTCACCTCCCCCCACACACGTCAGTAAGCACCAGGCATACATTAACCCCTCCCTCTCCAATAAAATTAACCCCTTCCCTGCCAGTGTCATTTTTACAGTAACAGTGCATATTTATAGCACTGATTACTGTAGTAATGTCACTGGTACCCCCAAAAGTGTCAAAAATGTCAGTCAAGGGTCCGATCTGTCCGCCGCAAAAAAAAAAATCGCAGATCGCCGCCATTACTAGTTAAAAAAAAAAACAACAAAAATGACAAAAAATTTTCCCTTAGTTAGTAAACGCAATAACTTTTGCGCAAACCAATCAAAATACGCTTATTGTGATTTTTTTTTACCAAACATAGGTAGCAGAAAATAAATTGGCCAAAAATTTAAAAACATTTTGATTTTTACATTTTTTTGGGGGGGAATTTCATATAAAAAATGTGAAAAATATTGTTATTTTTTCAAAATTTACGCTCTTTTTTTGTTTATAGCGCAAAAAGTAAAAATCGCATAGGTGATCAAATAACACCAAAAGAAAGCTCTGTTTGTGGGAAAAAAAGGACGTAAATTTCGTTTGGGTATGGCGTCGCACGACCGCGCAATTGTCAGTTAAAGTCGCACAGTGCCGAATCGCAAAAAGTGGCCTGGACGTAAGACAGCAAAATCCTCCGGTGGTAAAGTGGTTAACCAAATATAAATGGCTTTCAATATGTTCCTTTTTTCTTAAACGTAAAGGGTCTGCACACTATTTCAATGGGAGATTTTAATGGAGGTAAAGTTTGAAACACTTCTGGTTTTTGTTTTATTTTTTGAGGGGATTTTTTTCCCCAGCTGTGTTTCACTGGGAATAATTGTCTTCCCTCCTAGCCCATAAATATAACAGGGAGTGGTAGAAAATCTCCAGAATAGGAAAAATGTGTCCCAACTAGAAGAGTTCATATTTTTAAACATTTTTGTACTTTTCCTCATTTTCATTCCCGTGACAATGGTCACCAGAACACAAAGAATGTGAAGCTCCCCATTGATGAAACAGTCACAACATCTTACAGAGATTTTTTCCCTTTCCTGCTCAATCAAAGCTAAAAAAACGTTTTGACTTTAAACGCACTTTAATGGTGTTAATATAATTAACAATAACAATTTCTGAAATAATTACTAATGCAGTCGCTCAATCCAGACTACTAAATTTGCTTTAAAATTCAGAGAACTATTACCATCAAATTCTAATTTTGGTCTGATGTCTAATTCAACGTATTCAAAACTGCACATGTGATGGGTTTTTAACAAGGCCGATCTGGCTAAATTCCACAAAGGATCAGCAAACATGAGAAATGTTTATTTAAATAATGTCTGACATGTTTTAGGCTGTAATACCCTGCTAATTAAATGATTTAAAATGTTAGGGTGTTCAGAAAGATCAAAAATTCAATATTTCCTTTTTAATTAAATGTCATTTGTTTGCAGATTTTTAAGAGGTAATTAAAATGTATGTAATCTTCATAGTTCAAAGTAAATACAATTAAAATATTTTTAATGTGTTGCAATTGCATCAAAACACTTTTCATAAATGGCGTCCTGTTTTAATTTTAGGGGATACTATAATGAATTTTGGGTAAATTACCAAGTCCTAAAAATACAGTATTTTGCAGATATTGCTTTAAAATTGTAATTTACAAATACACTTTTGCTATATAAATAATGTATGACACTTGAAAAACATGCAGTGCTTTCTATTAAATGGTCCAGCACTTTCTACATACTTTTGGGCAGTCTGTAAAAACAGAATAGTTAAGATATTCCCATCTCTCCTAATAGAACAGCGAGGGGTGTGTCCACTTATCGGGTCTATATTTAGTTTTGCAGCGGGAGATAAATTCTCTGAAAAGCATAGAGCTCCGTCTGATGATTGCAAAGGACTGATATTCAATATGAATAATCAATATTTAATAAACACCTACAGTATATAAAAATAAATTAGCTACTTAAAATATATATTTTTTTGCCTTTTAGTAATAAAAGGGATATAGAAAATAGGTTAAAGAAATCCTGTACTGATAGAAATATACAAGCTGCAATTACTGTTATCTTTGAAAAACCTTGTTGTCTACTAATGGCAATTCACATTTTTCAGAGTAAACATACTGCATGTGGTCTGACTTCAGTAGCTGCATGCTGACTTTATTCTGCTGAGTTATAGAAGCTATAGAATGTCAGAAATAGCCTGGCAATTAGTATTTTCAGAAAAATTATAGCAATGGCAGCTTTACATTTGTCTACGTAAATATTTCACTGGATGTAAGTACATACAAGAATTCTATTGATCCACACACCCTTATTCCTTCTTTAAATTGTACTATGGAGCTAAAATATGTACTTATCCACAAACCACATAGAGAGAACTTTTGTGTTTCATGGTGCCTTAAGCAGGCCATAGACGATTCGAATTTCGTACGAAAATCGTAAATGGCAGTGTTATCGAACGATTTTCGTATCGTTAGTGTGGTATGTAAAACGTTTGATTTTCGTACGACAGCAAAAATTCACATATCCAACATGTTGGGTTTTTTTGCGAAAATCGGCCGAATTTCGTATCGTTAGTGGGGGAGTTGTATGATTTCGCCTAACAAAACACAGAACAGTAGGGAGTGTGTCCGGTAGAGATGTGGTTAAAAGGCACAAAAAATAGTGTTTTGTCGTACGATTTTCGGCTCACATTGATGGTACACTCGATGATGTGCACGAGTGCCGCTTTCGTTTATCGAACGATAAATCGTACGTAATTCGAATCGTCTATGGCCTGCTTAACTGAATGTAAATTCAGAAGAACCACACCGGGATATTAGTAAAATCAGATCTAAAGCTGGATACACACTATACAACTTTTGTTGGTAGATTTCCTTCAGATTTACCTTTTCTATGTAGTGCAAGGGCCTGCCAGATTGCATACAAATTGAGAAAGTGTTTAGGTTTGACCTCATATTATATGGTTTTGGTAAGTCTAAAGGAAAAAGTCTTCAGAAAATCTTATAGTGTGTATGGCCCATGTGTGCAACGCCAACTCATTTTGGGAGCTAGCTGCTACAACCAACATCTGATGAACATTGTGACAATCTATGCAGAATTTTTATACATAACAAGTTTATTACTATCAGGTCATGTTTCCCCATCCATGATGAAGGGGGCAAGGCTTTAGTCCAAAAATGTGTCTGTAAACAATATTTCAAAACGTGGGATTTGTGGAATCTTTTTGACCTTTCAGTGGAATGTGTGGCCCTACTTGGGGCATAATCCCCCCACACGGGTTCAGCCAGACGTGACAGTCCATCTGCTCCCACACTGCTCCTGCTCCCCCCCTCTCTCTCTCTTCCCTCCTTCTTCTCTCTCCCTTCTCTTCTCCTCCCTTACCTCTGGGAGCAACGGCTTTCTGTCGCTCCTCTTTATAAGACTACTAAAATGGCACAAGGTGGTGCTCGCACACCACACAGTGTGGAATTGGCATTTCCATATTTTTGGTTGTTTGCGAGTTTTGAGAAAATCTTTTACCTTGCCTAAGTTACTGTTGTATGTTACTTTGTTGTTACCACTTAGTGGTGCTTCAATAAAGTTTATATTTGAAATATTTGTACAGCCTTCCATCTGACTATACCTTTGAAAAAAGTAATTCCAGCTACAGCCCAAGGTGACCATGCAAGTCCTTCAGAAGCCACCAGCTAAGTGTCCAGACCCTGTATATCAACACCATCTACACACAATTGGATGTTAATGAGAAAACTCTCATGAATTATGATTCTTCTAATCCTTCCTTTAACCACTTTACCACCGGAGGATTTTGCTGTCTTACGTCCAGGCCACTTTTTGCGATTCGGCGCTGTGCAACTTTAACTGACAATTGCATGGTCGTACGACGCTGTACCCAAACAAAATTTACATCCTTTTTTTCCTCACAAACAGAGCTTTCTTTTGGTGGTATTTGATCACCAGTGCGATGTTTACTTTTGGGCTATAAACAAAAAAAGGGCGTTTATTTTGAAAAAATAACAATATTTGTAAAAAATTTTTATATGAAATTCCACCCCAAAAAAATGTAAAAATTTAATTTTTTTTTAATTTTTGGCCAATTTGTTTTCTGCTACCTATGTTTGGTAAAAAAAAATCACGATAAGCGTATTTTGATTGGTTTGCGCAAAAGTTATTGCGTTTACTAACTAAGGGAAAGATTTCTGTCTGTAATGGCGGCGATCTGCGATTTTGTTTGCGGGACTGCGACATTGTGGCAGACAGATCGGACCCTTGACTGACATTTTTGACACTTTTGGGGGTACCAGTGACATTACTACAGTAATCAGTGCTATAAATATGCACTGTTACTGTAAAAATGACACTGGCAGGGAAAGGGTTAATTTTATTGGAGAGGGAGGGGTTAATGTATGCCTGGTGCTTACTGATGTGTGGGGGGGGGGGACTGAGTGAGTCAGGGACAGATCGGATGTTCAGTTATGCTGAATACTCCGATCTGTGACTCCCTGTCACTTAGGAGATCCCCCCGCTCTGTTTACACAAGCGGGCGGATCTCCTCACTCGATTCCCCGGTGATCGCCGCCGCTCCTCCCCTGGCCCGACTCCCGCTGTGACTGAAAACAGCGGGAGTGTGCCTCCGGCGGTGCGCGAGCGCCGCCTACAGGGGGAGGAGTCCAGCGACGTCGCTGGACGATAAAGAGCCACATTGCTGCAGTAGCAGCATTGTGAGCGGTGGGAAAGTGGTTAAGCAAGCAACACATGGCCAGTTCAACAAAAATCATAACTGGTTCTGCATTTTTTTGAATGTGACAGCTAACTTACATGTAAATGTGAAGCAGATTTATAGTGACCATTGAAACTATATCAGCAATGTAGAACAATCAGTGTATACATTTTTTCAGTTTAAAGTTCCAAATCCTTAGAAGAACCAAGCCTGATGGACTGTTGTATGCCTGGAGACTGCAAATAATTATGCAATATGGTCACACTCATGAATATTTTAGTACTGTATTATAAAATAAACTTAGATGTTAACAGTTTCAGCAGTTATTTTATGTGATCCTCTGTATGCTAATGAGTACATTTCTTTTGAACAGATACCATTTCAAGTCATAATTTCAAGCCTTGGTTCATTATTGTATGCAGTTCCTTTTGTATCAATCTGAAAGTCAACTGGTGATCCCTACATAGCTCCAGGTGGCAGATGTTCAGAGATCACATGACTCATTCATTTCCTTTTTTCTATACATAATCCAGCTGTGGCAGATCACCTGTGAGTGTTAGAAGGCTGTAATATGGTTGCAGCAGTGAATGGTTATTCCATTAGGTGAAGTATGTATAAAGTGGAACTTTAACCAGAAAATGAAGTCCTGATAGATCACTTCAGGCTGGCCCCTTTTGCAGGTATAGCTATGTAAAACATTAAAAAAGTGCCTGTATTATTTAAAATCAAGTAATAAACTGTCTCACCCTGCTCTTCCCATGCTCAGTTGTTCTGTATTTTATGGGACTGTGCCAAAAATGTAGAGCCCGATCTGCTGACAGCCTAAAGATTTACTGCTGCTTAGGGATTCTGGGCTTCAGCAAAATGACAGCATCCAGCAAGAAGCCACAGGAACAATTTACAGCACACACTCATTTTGGTAGCATAATTAATATTGTGGATTGTATGTTTCCTTAACCCCTTTGAGCTGGCACCTCCTGGCCCTTTAAGGTGCTTTTCTAAGGTGCTTTTCTGATGCTGGGGGACAGGGCGAGGTTTATGGTTATGTGACCACCATGTTTAGGAAAGAGGAGAGGTCAGGAGGTTTCCATTAGCCGCCGGTAACTGTGCCAGGAGCAAGTGGGGTGCACGTTCCTGACACATCTGGGTCTGCAATGCTGTAAGCAAATATGAGGCCACTCTATGCCAAGGCCCACCTGCCAAAAGGCCACATATTTGTGTACAGTCGGTGTGAAGGGTTTAAAGAACATTATTTATTATCAAGATGTAAAGTTCCACTTTAATGTGCAAGGAGGCTGGTAATAGAATTGATCGAAGCTATGAAAATATGATCCTCCTTAAAAAATGTATTTGATCTGATCAATGTGCTTAGGATATAAGACATCATAGGCTCAATCTGGGTTAATCAAATCAGATTTAAAAGTTTTCTTTCTGGATAGAAAATTGGTCATTCCAAAGTTGCACACATTGGCCAATGCAGTAATTTGCATAATTTCATCTTGAATTCATCTTGAACACAATGCAAGTAAACAAATGCTCAGATGAAAATATATAGCCAAGTTAACAGTTTTGCATAATTAAGAAGTAATGGGAGAGCTAAAATACAATTTCTGAAGGAAATACTGCCCTAGGCTGCCTAGTCTGGGTCATGAAGTGCCACAGTGATGAGGGGGTAGTGCCAAGTTGGGGTTGTAGCCTCACATTTTGCCAGGTTCTGCTCTGTGCATTAGGAGTGCTGACTGCAACTCCTTTATGAATAAAGCCTGCAAACAATAGTTGCAGGCTTTATTCATAGATATAAGGTAATATTATTGCTTACAACCCGTATAAATAAAAAGGGAAGACACAGTAAAGATCTCTCCATTTCATAGCCATTCATATCACCCTTGAGTTGTGCATAATCTGATAAACTAACATTTGGTGATATGTCATGTATATGGAATATGCAATATGATTTACAGATGTGTTTTGCTTATGACACCGTATTTTCATTACAGTTATACTCAAATAGTTAACGTTTAACACAAAGGGATGAGTCGGGTACACAAATCATGTTTCCTTAGCAGTATGGGTTTATCATTATAGAAAATGACTAATTCCCTGACTGTAGAGCCAAGCTAAGCTCATGCAGACAAGCTAAAATGTTTCATGGGGCTAAGAAAGCTGATTGTGACAAAGGCGTGCTGTAGGCAGCTGCTGCACTACTTTAAGATAAATGTGGGGAATTGTCTACTCTTACATGTGTTTAAGCAACAGCAAACATTAAAGTAAAAGTAGAGAACAATTTCTCTGACAGTCTGGATTTAAACATACCATCTATCATAACCAAAATGTTGTTTCTGAAATACAAAAACCCTTTCTATTAAAAATAGAAATTTATGTGTCCCAAACCTCAAATACAGCGCATGTAAAAAAAAAAAATCTGTATAAGTGTTTGCTCATAAATGTGAGCCGATCCTCCTCACACTGAGAATAGATGTCCCCCACTTTATGTGAGACACGGTGCCATCAGGATCCAGAGGGGAGTCTGTGCCTATTACCTCACAACTGCCTATGACAATTGGATCGGAAGCCTCTGGAGCTGCTTGGTTCAGGAGAAAGGCTGTAGTGGTCCTTAACCACTCAATGTGCTAATCCCACCAATATCTGGTAAGAGGCAGTATTTGGTGGTTGGGTACTCACGCTAGTTTGAGCCGATTAAACACCTGGGTGGATAACCCATGAAGTGTGCATGCCTAGACTTTCAGTCATCCTATTGTCGACTTTCACCAGTTTTATGATGTCATTTTATATACTTGCACCTTCAAGCAATTGAGTGGACTGCTATGGTTTATATGCTTTAGCGCAACTCCCCTTTTTATATTGTTCCTTTTTAACATAGCAGTGTTTGGCGTTTTGCTGCTTGAGTCTAACAGGGGTGTGGGGTATTTTTTTTGCTTGTTTTGTTTTTGAATACTGTATATTACCTTTTTTTTTTTTTCTTGGGTTTAGAAATGCTATATAGCGTTCCAGACAACAATTATTTATGTAAAAGTCTGAATCTGTATCATTTGCTATAGTTGTTAAGCCCCATGTCACATGGTTAGGTGTGCTGCTATTTACTTGTAGTCTCTTCCTGTCAGAACAGAAATGTCAGCTCAATGTCAGGCTGTAAGGCCCTGATACAGGTTGGCATGATTCCTGCTTTTGCTCAGTGCAGATAACTGACACAAGCTTCATGTTTCCTAGGATAGTAAAAGTGCCAGTTAAACAAGAATTTAACATCTATTTTGTGTTCTCTGACAGCATCTTTATAATATGGCAGTTTTTTTATTGTCTGTTATCTGCACTGAGCTCAAAAAGAAGATAGAATGGCCTTATAGCCTGACTCGTCTGCTTGACAAGTAAATCATCAAAAGTAATTCTTGAGAAGCAATGCTGTACTGGTAAGGGAATTAAAGAGTGGAGATTAGATTACTGCAAAGGCCCAACAAAGGTGGGTTATTTTTTAGGCATCCTGTCAGTTCCAGGAAACTGGCTAATTTACATTTAACCAGCCTGGTCAGCAAGAGGAATAAAAGTAAAGAACATTGCAAACTATACAAACAGTTACAGACAGGAAATCAACTGTCTTTGAAAATATAAATTCCTACTATGTCACCTGCATGTTTAGTCTCTCCTGCTGTGATTGTCACTTGATTTTTTTTTTAACATGAAGATTGTTAATAACTATTTAGCACAATTTCCTAATTGGATATTTTCAGAACAAGACAATATGCAAAGTCAGTGCAAACATTTCAGTATCAGCTATACAATGTAGGTCATAGACAACATGCCTTTTAGAGGGTTTGAATATTTCCTATTCAGCACAATGTGGGTTTTAACCACTTTACCACTGGAGAATTTTGCTGTCTTACGTCCAGGCCACTTTTTGCGATTCTGCACTGTGCAAATTTAACTGACAATTGCGCGGTCATGCAATGCCGTACCCAAACAAAATTTACGCCCTTTTTTTCCCACAAACAGAGCTTTCTTTTGGTGGTATTTGATCACCTGTGCAATTTTTACTTTTTGCGCTATAAACAAAAAAAGAGCGTAAATTTTGAAAAAATAACAATATTTTTCACGTTTTTTTGAAATTCCCCCCCCCAAAAAATGTAAAAATCTATTTTTTTTTAAATTTTTGGCCAATTTGTTTTCTGCTACATATTTTTGGTAAAAAAAATCGCAATAAGTGTATTTTGATTGGTTTTTGCAAAAGTTATTGCGTTTACTAACTAAGGGAAAGATTTCAGTCATTTTTGGTGTTTTTTTTTTTTTTAACGAGTAATGGCGGCGATCTGCGATTTTTTTTGCGGGACTGCGACATTGCGGCGGACAGATCGGATCCTTGACTGACATTTTTGACACTTTTGGGGGTACCAGTGACATTACTACAATAATCAGTGCTATAAATATGCACTGTAACAGTAAAAATTACACTGGCAGGGAAGGGGTTAATTTTATTGGAGAGGGAGGGGTTAATGTATGCCTGGTGCTTACTGACATGTGTGGGGGGAGGTGACTGAGTGACACAGGGACAGATCGCATGTCAGCTATGCTGAACCCTGCAATCTGACCCTGTCTGTCACTTAGGAGATCCGCCCGCTTTGTTTACACAAGTGGGCGGATTTCCACACTCGATTCCCTGACGATCGGGGAAGAGCAGCGGCGATCGCCGCTGCTCCTCC
This sequence comes from Pelophylax lessonae, assembly GCF_965119305.1. Classification (NCBI taxonomy): domain Eukaryota; kingdom Metazoa; phylum Chordata; class Amphibia; order Anura; family Ranidae; genus Pelophylax; species Pelophylax lessonae. The sequence goes on from NC_138769.1 coordinate 71,063,269, forward strand.
CCTGGCCCAACTCCCGCTGTGACTGAACACAGCGGGAGCGCGCCGCCCACAAGGGGAGGAGTCCAGCTGGACGATAACGAGCCACATTGCTGCAGTAGCAGCAATGTGAGCAGACGGAAAGTGGTTAAAAGGTTGCAAGCATGAATAAACAAACTGTATATTGAAAATGGTATAGAAAATTGATTATCAATAAACCTGGATTTGGCAGACAAGTCTAAATTCGTATTAAGTTCTACCTTGTGTCACTGGAAATGTGATCAGAATTAAATAACTATGTGACAGCTTGAGGACATGTCTTTGATATCACATGAGGTAATATGTTACTTATGATAAAACTATTTAGAGTAGTACCTATGTGTGGATGGCACACTCAAAACCTGTATATATAAATACTGTGTGTGGATCAGCCATGTGGACATGATAACCTATGGGAGGTTGGATGAAAGATTGTGAGGGGAGAGGAACGGGCCGGTGTGGGGAGAAAATGACAACTGGAAGGAGCTGAGCAGCAGGTGTGGAGAAGACGTCAGGGGTACATGGGACCATTCTAAAGATTGCACTATCAATAATGGCCGCTGTGGTGGTGATCTCATCAATACTAAATATCTACTTGTAGATAGCCAGTTCTCTAGAATACCAAATGTTTTATATGCAAGATTGGTATGCTGATGCCTTAAGAGTTTCCTTTACTGGAACTAAGGAACCAACCCCTAAAAAACAACCTCACACTATAATACCCCCTCCACCAAATGATTTGGACCAGCGCACAAAGCAAGGTTCATAAAGACATGGATGAGCAAGTTTGGGGTGAAAGAACTTGACTGGCCTGCACAGAGTCCTGACCTCAACCTGATAGAACACCTTTGGGATGAATTTGAGTGAAGACCTCACATATGGGCTTCTGGAAGAATTAGCAAACATTCTCATAGACACACTCCTAAACCTTGTGAACAGCCTTCCCAGAAGAGTTGAAGTTGTTATAGCTGCAAAGAGTGGGCCAACTCAATATTGAACCCTACGGACTAAAGCCCCGTACACACGATCAGATTATCGAACGATCTGTCGTCCGTTTTTTTGTGGCATGCTAGTCTGATGTGGAAAGTGAAGAGGTTATTTCCATACGAATTTTCCCGTACGACAGAATTCTACTTCAGAAGTGATGTCATGTGTTGGATTGCTTTGTATGTGTTCTTTCGTCTCTGAGCATGCCCAGTCTTGCTCTTTAGATTTTTTTCTGCCGAAATCTGTACTAATGAGACGAAAATCGGACGTTGTATTACGGAACAAAAATTTTATAGCCTGCACATCAGGATTTTGTTAGCCGAAAAGTCGGAGTTGGCTGTCGAAAGCACCATACTAACAATCCGAAAATCAGCAGATCGGTCGTCGGACGAATTTTCCCTACAGATTTTCTTATCGTGTGTACGGGCCTTTAGACTGGGATGCCAATAAAGTTCATATGCATGTAAAAGCATGCGCCCAAATACTTTTGGTAATACAGTGTATATATATATATGTGTATATATACACAGGCCCAGACTGGGACAAAAATTTAGGCTCAGGCATTTTAGACAGAGCAGCCCATGTCCTAACAAGAGCTGGCTAAGGTGACAGAGAGCTCCAAAGGGTGAGAACCGCTACATAAAATATGCAATTATATTGCATGTGGCCCCCTAGGGCTTGCAGGAGCCAGAGACCTGCGGGTGAGGGCCAGGTGCATAATAAATGCGATATAATCACATATTTTACATTGTGATTCTCACCATTTGAAGCCTTCTGTTACATTAGCCCAGGGGTAGGCAACCTCAGAGAGGTGAGATCTACCTGAACAACACTGTGAAGTCAAAGATCACTGTGCCCAGTTTCCTTTGTTAAGGCCAGTTCACACCAAAATGCAGTACTAGAAAGGCTTGTTCCATGTGCGATTCCTGCACTGTGTTCAAAATGCACTGCCTCTACTGCGGGTGCCAATACATTGTTAGCCCCAAACGTAGATTGCAAATGCAGTGTGTTTGTGGGTGCCAGACCCCATGGTACGGCAGTATCATGCGATTTGGCAGAGTGCATTTTTGAAAAGTAGTGCATGCACTACTTTTTGTGCAGTCTAATGCGATTTGCAGCTCCTTCAAATGAATGGGCTGCAAAATTGCACCACACTGAATTGCACAAGTGTTCAAAGCAGGCTCCTCTGAAAATTGATCCATGTGCAGATTGCTTTTCAGAGGTGTATGACAGGTGGTGAGGAGGTGATAAGACACATCTTTGCTGCCTGGTTTAAACCTATATTGGTTGTACTACCAAACTGCAATAGTGTGCATTACACGGCAATTATAGGTTTATATAAGCCTCTTCACCACCTATCAAACATGCTTAGATTGCTTTCCAGAGAAGCAGCAATGCCTGTTACACTTGTAAACCAGCTCTTAGTTGCATTTGTTGGTGGCTGCCTTAGTGATTATTTACACGTAAGGTTAGGGTTGGTAAAATCATGCAGTTAGACATAATAGGCACAGTAAAAGCTATGTGGGCACAAAAGCATCTATGTAGGTAAAATAGCATAAAGATGCTGTTGTGCCCATATAGCTGCTTTTGTGCTCATATTAATTCTAGTGTACCCATATAGATGCTGTTGTGCCCATTTAGATGCTGCTGTGCATCCATATGGGCACAATAGCAGCTATATGTGTTTATATACAGTGCCTTGAAAAAGTGTTCATACCCCTTGACATTTTCCACATTTTGCCATGTTACAACCAAAAACGTAATGTATTTTATTGAGGTTTTATGTGATAGACCAACACAAAGTGACACAAAATGGTGAAGTGGATGGAAAAAGATAAATGATTTTAAACATTTTTTACAAATAAATAGTGTGGCGTGCATATGTATTCAGCCCCCTTTACTCGGATACCCCTAACTAAAATCTAGTAGATCCAATTGCCTTCAGAAGTCACCTTATTAGTAAATAGAGTCCACCTGTGTGTAATTTAATCTCTCAGTATAAATACAACTGTTCTGTGAAGCCCTCTGAGGTTTGTTAGAGAACTTTAGTAAATAAACAGCATCATGAAGGCCAAGGAACACACCAGACAGGTCAGGGATAACGTTGTGGAGAAGTTTAAAGAAGAGTTATGTTATAAAAATATATTCCAAGCTTTGAACATCACATGGAGCACTGTTCAATCCATCACCTGAACATAGAAAGAGTATGGCACAACTACAAACCCATCAAGACATGGCCGTCCACAAAAACTGACAGGCCAGGCAAGGAGAGTATTCATCAGAGAAGCAGCCAAGAGGCCCATGGTAACTCTGGAGGAGCTGAAGAAACCCACAGCTCAGGTGGGAGAATCTGTCCACAGGACAACTATTAGTGGTGCACTTTGAAAATCTGGCTTTTGTGGAAGAGTGGCAAGAAAAAAAGCTATTGTTAAAAGAAAGCCATAAGAAGTCCCATTTGCAGTTTGCGAGAAGCCATGTGGGAGACACAGCAAACATGTGGAAGAAGGTGCTCTGGTCAGATGAGACCAAAACTGAACCTTTAGGCCTAAGAGCAAAATGCTATGTGTGGCCGGAAAACTAACACTGCACATCACCCTGAACACACCATCTCCATCGTGAAAAATGGTGGTGGCAGCATCATGTTGTGGGGGTGCTTTTCTTCAGAAGGGATATGGAAGCTGGTCAGAGTTGATGGGAAGATGGATGGAGCCAAATATAGGGCAATCTTAAAAGAAAATCTGTTAAAGTCTCTGAGACGGGGCAGAGGTTCACCTTCTAGCATGGCAATGACTCTAAACATACAGCCAGAGCTACATTGAAATGGTTTATGTCAAAGCATATTTATGTGTTAGAATGGCCCATTCAAAGTCCAGACTTAAATCCAATTGAAAATCTTTGGCAATTGACCATTGCTGTTCACAGACGCTCTCCATCCAATCTGACAGAGCTTGAGCTATTTTTCAATGAAGAATGGAGAAAATGTCACTCTCTAGATGTGCAAAGCTGGTAGAGACATATCCAAAAAGACTTGCAGCTTTAATTGCAGCAAGGTGGTTCTACAAAGTATTGACTGAGGGGAGCTGAATACAAATGCACGCCACACTTTTTTAGATATTTATTTTAAAAAAAATGTGAAAACCAGTTATCATTTTCACAATTATGTGCCACTCTGTGTTGGTCCATCACAAAAATACCAATAAAATACATTTAAGTTTTTGGTTGTAACGTGTCAAAATGTAGAAAATTTCAAGGAGTATGAATACTTTTTCAAAGCACTTTAGATGCTTTTGTGCACACATAGCTTTTACTGTGCCCTATTATGCCCACTGACCTTTAGCTCTTGCAGTGCTGCCAGCCACTGTGAATCTCCCTACCAGTAACAGGTATACTGTATATTTACACAATTATATAGTTTGTCTGGTTGAAAAAAGTCCATTAAGTTCAACCAACAGAGAAAAAAAAAAAGAGAAATGAACAGAACACACACTAGTCTTCATATACACAATCCTATATCCACAGTTGATCCAGAAGAAGGCAAAAAAAAAACAACCCCAATAAAGCATAATCTAACCTGCTCCAGTTATGGAAAGCAAAAATCCTTCCAGATCCCCCAAGAGGCAATCAGACATTTCCTGGATCAACTTTACATATAAATATTAGTATCCAATTATATTTTGTGCATTTAGGAAAGTATTTGGGCCTTTGTTTAAACAATATACTGAGCTGGCCAGATCAGCTCTTGAGGGAATCTATTCAACATCACAACTCTTACTGTGAAGAAGCCTTTCCATATTGGGAGATTAAATCTCGTTTCCTCCAGATATAAAGAGTGTCCCCTTGTCCTCTGTGATGACCCTAAAGTGAATAACTCAACACCAAGTTCACTATATGGACCCCTTATGTATTTCTACATGTTGGTCATATTTCCCCTTAATATCCTCTACTCAAGAAAGAATACATTCAGTTCCTCTAATATTTCCTCATAGCTGAGCTCCTCCATGTCTCTTATCAGTTTGGTTGCCCTTCTCCTCACTTTCTCCAGCTCCCCCGATATACTTTTTTGTGAACTGGTGCCCAAAACTGAACTGCATATTCCAAATGAGGTCTTACTAATGATTTGTATAAGGGTAACATTATTTTTTCTCTCTCTGCTGCTCTTTTAAACTGCTGCTGGCATTGCATGCTATTATTAAAGGGGTTGTAAAGTCAGAAGGTTTTTTTATCTTAATGCATTCTATGTACAGCAGCTCCCCTTGGCACCCCTAATACTTACCTGAGGTCCCTTTCTATCCAGTGATGTCCAAAAGTGTCTAAGCTATCTCAGATTCTCCCTTCTAATTGACTAAGGCACAGCAGTGGCACCATTGGCTGCCGTTGCTGTCAATCAAAGTCAGCTAGCCAATCAGAAGAGAGAGAGGGTGGGGTGGGGTTGGGGCTCCGTGTCTGAATGGACACAGGGAGCTGTGACTCAGCTGGGGTGCCCCTATAGCAAGCTGCTTGCTGTGAGGGCACTGAACAGGAGGAAGGGGCCAGGATCACAGAAGAGGGACCTGGCAAGAGGATGATCTGGGCTGCTCTGTGCAAAACCACTGCAACAGAGCAGGTAAGTATCACATGTTTGTTATTTTTATAGGAAAAAAAAACAAGGTTTGACAATCGCTTTAAGGTTATGATCTACCAGAACACCCAGATTCTTCTCCACCATTGATTCTCCAGGTGTACTCCCCCTAGTATGTATGATACATGCATTTTTATACCCTTCAAGTGCATTAACTTTACATTTATTAACATAAAAATATCATATCATTCAATCAATATAAATGTGCTATCATGTATGAAAAAGTCAGATTCAGAAAAAGTGAAGAAGTCCTAAAAAAATAGTGACACTAAGAGATCAAAAGAATAGAGTATGTTCACTTTCAAAGTGAATTGTTTCCTTTCAAAGTGAATGAGGTGAAGTAAAGCGTAAATGCACTTTGTAAAGAATGTCCAATCTTGTTCAAGGAAGATGAAAGTAAACTGGATTTTTGCTTGCACGTTTTTGGATAATTGAAGTCATTGCATCTTTCCCAGATTTACTAAGCTAAGTGAAAATTCCCTTTGCAAGGAGTAAATTCACTTTGGAAACTGAATCGTCCATTAGAAACTCAACCTTGCCTAGAGAAGTAGAGATGAGTAGGTTGTGTGTGAATCTTTTCCTGTGGTTTCAATAAAGCATTACTGTTTAAGATGTGGTAGTACCTTGAAATTGTGGATACGTTTTCTAAAGAAGGTTGTAGAGGTCTTTGTATTTGCATAAGAATTATGTACTGTCATCAGACTCAATTCGCAAAGCTTTAACACAAGGATAAGGATCTACATTATCAACCATTTGACTGTAATCTGCATTTGACAGAAAAATGAGCCTTGCCCTTTTTTTTTTTTTTAATAAGGAACAATTGGCTTTGTAAATTGAAGTTATTGTCAAGTGGATTTCTCTGCTATGCAAATACTCAGTTCTAGCGACATAACACCTTCTTTGCTTAAGGCTCGATGCACAAAATCACAGGCTTGCTGAAAAGCACAGAAATACTGTAAACTGCTAATGCCTCAGCACCAAGTATTTCGGTATGGAGCAATTTTGATAAAGGGTCAGGGACTTCTTTTGCATGTTTCTCAAATGTAGGGCAGCCCATTAAAATGCCCATTAATAATGGCCAAATTAATACCCCAATAGGTGGCCATATTGGATTAAAACACAAGTATGACCGCAGCATTGTCAAATTCACTGTGTTAGATGTTGTCCCCGTAGACACAAGAGGAGGTGACATTGACAAAAAAGTTCTGGCACGAGAGGCCAGATGGATATACGATTTAAGAGCCACCGTGTACCCAGGGTTGAATGGCGTAATCAGTTACAAACCATTTTTATAATTAGTCGTACTAAAATGATCCTCCTCTAAAGTATAGGGACGATGTCTTTGTCTCTTGTTCTCTTGTTTCTCTTCCTTCCCCACGAAATATGTCCCCCTCTACATTAATACGAAGGACAAATGAAGTTTTTTCAATCTAAAATAAGGACTGTTATTAAAAAATATTAAAAATTAAAAATCAAGAAATAAAAATAAAATATAAAAATAAGCAAATATGTATTTCATATGAATGTTGCGGACAAATTGTAATCCCAGCATATATGTAGTGATTAATATGTATATGTTTGCCTCCTTTTGTATACAATAGGTGACCGGTAGGGCGACACGGATATAGCGGATATTGTCGCACAGCGATACAAGATATTTGACTGGTATTGTATTGCCAGAAATGGTAGTAACTTACAAATGGATCTTATAATGCTGACTATTGGGTTGTTTACAATATCATCCTGCACCCTGATACCGATGGGTAATTCCCTATGTGACTGCAACAGGCAGTGTGGTTGTGATGATAAGATATCGGTCCACTAGAGGGAGCCCAATGAAAAATATCCAGTTAGAAAGCAGACAGCATCCGACTGTAGGATGCAGTCCGGGAGACGTAGGGTTACAGAAAGGGAACAAGCCCACTCTGGTGAGCAACGTCCTCACTTCCGGCGGAACCGGAAGTGATGTAATGAAGTCACGCCATCATCCACGGAGACAATAACAAGGAAAAAGATTGCCCTCACTCCCGGAGCGACCGGAAGTGATGCGGTTAAGCGGCGCCGCCGCTAACTGCAATTACAAATGATTAGTCTCACCGGAGGGGACCTAGTTTGAGCGCCAAACATAACGAGGAGGGCGTATTTCCATCTCCCTATATATTACCCAGGCAAGGCAAAGGCAGGTAGGCAGGTGATGCAGTATATACGATACAGAGGTAAGTGATATCGGCTCCAGAACAATAGAGGGATCATTGGCTGGATTGGGGATATACAGGCTATAATATCCAAGACATTGTAATTAACCCCTGTACCTATGTCTTTCAGGGCTTGGATAGCCCAGGACCTTGGGTCCATATAACTGGAATATATGTTTGTTGTAAGCCCCCTTTCCTGCCTCTAATACTTTCTCAGCCTGAAGAGAGGTATGTATATATGTCAGACAAACCCCCCCCCCCCCCCTGATACTACATCTGCCCCTACAGTCTTTGGTTCCATGCCAGAGCTATGACAAGTAATCCCTACACATATATCTATATAAGATATTGGTCCTCCTTTTAGGTTAACGTGGTCGTCATATTTGACCCGTATCCCGAGGATATACTTCTTACCAAGTGCACAGTGGAAGGTGTCTGGCTCCCGGATTATAATTATGGTGATTATCGTAATGTGAATGCTAGGTGGGTGTTTATATTATGCTACTTACTTTAATCATTATATAATCGATAGCCACCCCCTCTTATCCTTTCTTCCCTCTATGTAGCTATATTTCACCTCCTGAATATTCACCGTTATCGAAATAAGTAGCTATATATAATGGAGATATTATAATCCTAAATGCTCTCCATTGAAAATGAATAATAATATATATACCCATATCCCTAGATTTATTGCATCTGGGAATGTACACATAAGGACGAATAATTTAGGAAGAGGACATCCACCTGCTGAGGGGTGACTTTACCCCAAGAGGCTATAGTGGAACTATCCCCAGAAGGTTGGTGAAAAATAATGATTACATCAAATTGCTAGCGACCACATGGCAAACACAGATATATATATATACTGGTACTTTGATTCACAGCCTTGCCTTTGATGAAGTAGTCGGGACCCAGCATATCGGACTCGGTGCAAGAAAAATATACCCTTGAGGTCTATTTTAGACTCTATATGGTGAATATGGAAGCAATATCTTCCGAACGGCATATGTATCGCTGCAGCCCTGTCGCCTAATACCGGTCACTGCTAAGAAGGGTCAGTACAAAACTAGAACTAAGTACAAACATAGACATAAAAATATTTGATAGTATATATATGTTGTATTATGAAATTTGCAACTCACATTGATTTGATATACTTTTATGTTACTTATAGAAACATCGGTCTGTTATGGTCTCTCAGGCCCTGAGGAAGCCTTGAGCGAAACGCGTCGGCTTGCTGGGGACCTACCGTGACCGAACTCAGCTTGAGACCCATCTTCCATCCTATACAGGCTTTGTCTTTTGGCTTTAATCCCTATGGGATATGTTTCTAGACCAACAGTGACATTATATGTTTTGATTTTATCTGTATGTCAGTGTGTTGCAATTATACATGCACGGTAGCCCATGCGTGTCTTTTATTCTCTTTATGTATCAATAAAATGTATTTTTGATTTTATAATTAGTTTTGTCTCTGATCCTTCTACTCCCACTGGCCCGCAAAGCCCCGCCTTTTCTATCTCAAGTTTTTTTCATTAGTCCCCAACAGGGGTAAGGGCCTATATTGCACGGCAATTTTTGTGTACCCATTAAAATGCATGCAGGATGCTTGGAAAATGCACAGAAGAGCATGTTTACTCCATTGCACCTGTTTAGTGTGAACAGATCCTTACTGTACCTTACTCATGCTCAGAGAAGATATAAACACAGTTTTGAAGAAAACAATATACTCTAAAAGGGAAAGATACAATATGCAAGAATTATGCATGAAAAAAAAAATGGATTATTCACTTTTACCAGATGAATGGGCAATATAGGCAATGTGTAGGGTTCACCAAATTATTAGGGAAATACATTGTGTTCACACACATATAAAAGGGTGTGTGGTGTTCACCAGATAATAAATACAATACATTCCATAAAAACATTATTTGCATATAATTGTAAATGCACAAGGTCATAAAATTAACCATTTAGCAGTTATTATTAGAAGCCCGATTCCAAAAGAGTTGGGACACTGTACAAATTGTGAATAAAAACAGAATGCAATATGGAAGTTTTACATTTCAATATTTTATTCAGAATACAACATAGATGACAGATCAAATGTTTAAACTGGGAAAATGTATCATTTTAAGGGAAAAATAAGTTGATTTTAAATGTCATGGCATCAACACATCTCAAAAAAGTTGGAACAAGGCCATGTTTACCACTGTGTAGCATCCAATCTTCTTTTTATAACAGTCTGCAAACGTCTGGGGACTGAGGAGACGAGTTTCTCAAGTTTAGGAATAGGAATGTTGTCTCATTCTTGTCTAATACAGGCTTCTAGTTGCTCAACTGTCTTAGGTCTTCTTTGTTGCATCTTCCTCTTTATGATGTGCCAAATTTTTTCTATGGGTGAAAGATCTGGACTGCAGGCTGGCCATTTCAGTACCCAGATCCTTCTTCCACGCAGCCATGATGTTGTAATTGATGCAGTATGTGGTTTGGCATTGTCATGTTGGAAAATGCAAGATCTTCCCTGAAAGAGACGACGTCTGGATGGGAGCATATGTTGTTCTAGACCTTGGATATACCTTTCAGCATTGATGGTGCCTTTCCAGATGTGTAAGCTGCCCATGCCACACGCACTCATGCAACCCCATACCATTAGAGATGCAGGCTTCTGAACTGAGCGCTGATAATAACTTGGTTTTTCCTTGTCCTCTTTAGTCGGGATGACATGGCGTCCCAGTTTTCCAAAAATAACTTCAAATTTTGATTCGTCTGACCACAGAACAGTTTTCCACTTTGCCACAGTCCATTTTAAATGAGCATTGGCCCAGAGAAAACGCCTGCACTTCTGGATCATGTTTAGATATGGCTTCTTTTTTGGCCTATAGAGTTTTAGCTGCCAACGGCGAATGGCACGGTGGATTGTGTTCACCGACAATGTTTTCTGGAAGTATTCCTGAGCCCTTGTTGTGATTTCCAATACAGTAGCATTCCTGTATGTGATGCAGTGCCGTCTAAGGGCCCGAAGATCACGGGCATCCAGTATGGTTTTCCGGCCTTGACCATTATGCACAGAGATTGTTCCAGATTCTCTGAATCTTTGGATGATATTATGAACTGTAGATGATGATAACTTCAAACTCTTTGCAATTTTTCTCTGAGAAATTCCTTTCTGATATTGCTCCACTATTTTTCGCCTCCGTATTGGGAGAATTGGTGATCCTCTGCCCATCTTGACTTCTGAGAGACACTGCCACTCTGAGAGGCTCTTTTTATACCCAATCATGTTGCCAGTTGGTGTAATAAGTTGCAAATTGGTCCTCCAGCTGTTCCTTATATGTATATTTAACTTTTCCGGCCTTTTATTGCTACCTGTCCCAACTTTTTTGGAATGTGTAGCTCTCATGAAATCCAAAATGAGCCAATATTTGGCATGCCATTTCAAAATATCTCACTTTCAACATTTGATATGTTATCTATATTATATTGTGAATAAAATATAAGTTTGTGAGATTTGTAAATTAGTCCATTCCTTTGTTATTCCACACAATTTGTACAGTTTCCCAACTTTTTTGAATTGGGTTGTATTATTAATATTATAATACAGGATTTATATTGCGCCAACAGTTTGCTCAGCGCCTTACAATATAAAGGGAGACAATGCACCAACAATACAAATCAATACAAGAGGGTTAGCAGGGTCCTGCTCCTGCAAGCTTACAATTTAAGCGGTTGAATTTAAGGTCTAAATAAATAAGCGTTACAGTAGTTTGAACCAAAACAAACCCCATCTTTGCAAAATTAAAATGAGAGTAAAGGATTGTTGTTTTTTGGTTTTTTTTTTGGTTTGTTTTAAATAACAAACATGTCATACATACCTGCTCTGTGTAATAGTTTTGCACAGAGCAGCCCAGATCCTCCTCTTCTCAGTTCCCCTGGCAGCGCTCCTGGCCCCTTCCTTCTGCCAAGTGCCCCCAAAGCAAGCAGCTTGCTGTGGGGGCACCTGAGCAGGTGCACTCCTGAGCCACTGCTCTGTGTGCCCATTCAAACACAGAGCAGAGGCTCGGCCCCACCCCCTCTCTATCCTCATTGGCTCCCTGGCTGTGATTAACAGCAGTGAAAACCAATGGTTTCCGCTGCTGTCTTAGCCAATGAGGATTGAGAGTCCCAGGAGAGCAGAGGTTGTTGGGCATATAGTGATGGGGCTCAGGTACGTATTAGGGGGGCTGGGGGGGCTGCTGCACAGAGAAGGTTTTTTTACCCTCATGCATAGAATGCACAAAGATAAAAAACCTTGAGCCTTTACAATCACTTTACACACCACCAGTTTGTATACATTGGTTGTAGTTTAACCACTTTATCACTTGAGAATTTTGCTGTCTTACGTCTGGGCCACTTTTTGCGATTCGGCGCTGTACGACTTTAACTGACAATTGCGCGGTCATGCGATGCCATACCCAAACCAAATGTATGTCCTTTTTTTCCCCACAAACAGAGCTTTCTTTTGGTGGTATTTGATCACCTGTGCGATTTTTACTTTTTGCGCTATAAACAAAAAAAGAGCGTAAATTTTGAAAAAACAACAATATTTTTCACATTTTTTTATATGAAATTCCCCCAAAAAGTAAAAATCTAAATTTTTTTAAATTTTTAGCCAATTTGTTTTCTGCTACCTATGTTTGGTAAAAAAATTCACAATAAGCGTATTTTGATTGGTTTGCGCAAAAGTTATTGCGTTTACTAACAAAGGGAAAGATTCCTGTCTTTTTTGGTGTTTTTTTTTTTAACGCGTAATGGCGGCGATCTGCGATTTTTTTTGCGGGACTGCGACATTGCGGTGGACAGATCGGACCCTTGACTGACATTTTTGACACTTTGGGGGTACCAGTGACATTACTGCAGTAATCAGTGCTATATATATATGCACTGTTACTGTAAAAATGACACTGGCAGGGAAGGGGTTAATTTTATTGGAGAGGGAGGGGTTAATGTATGCCTGGTGCTTACTGACGTGTGTGGGGGGAGGGGACTATGTGACACAAGGACAGATCCAGGGTTCAGCTATCCTGAACCCTGCAATCTGACCCTGCCTGTCACTTAGGAGATCCGCCCGCTTGTGTTTACACAAGCAGGCGGATCTCCACACTAGATCCCCGACGATTGGGGAAGAGCAGCGGCAATCGCCGCTGCTCCTCCCCTGGCCCGACTCCCGCTGTGACTGAATACAGTGGGAGCGAGCCTCTGGCGGCGCGCGCGCGCCGCCGAGAAAGGGGAATGTCTGCCGACGTAGTACTACGTCGTCAGACGATAACAGACCACTTTGCCGCAGTAATATTACTGCAGGCAGACGTAAAGTGGTTAAATTATGAAACAACTTTGTATAATTTAACTTGCTTGTTCAAGGTTCCAAATTACCCCATTTTAGCTGAATTGTCTACAGAATAATCTGGGTAGGTAGTATATTTATTCCCCTACCAAAAATATCTTGCCTAGGATTTATTATTGCTAGAATAATAAAATGTTTTAATTATTGGCATACTTACCTTTAATTTTTTTTTTTTTTTTTTTGCATGCATGCATAACTTTTCTGCTCCATATTCTAGCTGTGTTATCACAATCCCTTGTAATAATAGTGGTAACACCTGCTGGACTATATTGTATGTCTCATGCAACTTTGCACTGTACAGCCGTTGCAAGTTGTTGTGGGCTTTATAAGAGCATTTTATACTGTACTTGCTTCAGGACCCTATAGTAAGCTAATACCCATTCATTTTAAGAAAAATAAAATATGCCAGGAGAAGGAGAAAACATGACACAGGTCTAGCACCAGTAATGTAGCAATGTTCTCCTCCCATCTGTATGTGTTCTCTACAGCTTTAGTCAGACAACACCGCTGGACATTAGAGGTTCCACATGGCATTTTTTGCAAAAATTACAGATGTAGTGTGGAATATTTTCAGCAATGTCCTTTGGTATGCGGAGAACAAACGTGGGTCTTTATCAATAGGCCCCTATGTGTATTACTTACACATACGGATGAGCTTCAACACACTTCTTGCTCTGTATTAGTGTAACAATAATGTAAGGGTACCCATAAATATTCACAAAGACACAGTTAGAGTTATGTTCTGGTGTATACCCATCTACATTAACCCATACAACCCTCCTTTGTCATCTTCTTGGGTTAATTTGGGAGTTCCATCACACAATAGGACACAGGTGCACCATTTCAAGTAGTAACATTGATTTTGCGCCATTTGACACAATAATGCTGGGAACATCTGTAGCGTAACCAGGACATTTAAATGAAACTTACAATAACAACTATCCATTCTTTCTTGGCACCAAGCAATTTTTCCAGAATAAGTTGTCAGCGAGCTGTGAAGGTATGGCATGCATTTTTATTTCTATTTAAAAAAAAAAAACCTTCTACAGCTCCAGGGTACTAAACCTACACATCCATCAATGTAGGTAGATGAAAGCAGCAATAAACTAAAACTGCTCTTCAGTCTGTTGTATGCTATGGCAATCTGCAGAGACAATCATCAGATGTCTTTGTATTGAACTCTAGCCTTAAATGTTATCTCCATCTTTCTTTTCGCTATTGGTAGATTTTCTATGGAAACTGCAAGTATTGAGATTATTCTTCCTTCCATTTTCCTTGTGTATATTTATTGGTGTGTCTGTGTTAACCACTTAAGCCCCGGAAGATTTTACCCCCTTCCTGACCAGGGGGTATTTTGCGATTCGGCACTGCGTGACTTTAACGGACAATTGCGCGGTCGTGCGACGCTGTACCTAAACTAATTTGACGTCCTTTTTTTCCCACAAACAGAGCTTTCTTTTGGTGGTATTTGATCACCTGTGCGATTTTTTGATCACGCGCTATAAACAAAAAAAGAGCGTAAATTTTGCAAAAATAACAATATTTTTCACATTTTTTTTATATGAAATTCCCTCAAAAAAAAAAGTAAAAATCAAAATTTTTTAAAATTTTCGGCCAATTTTATGCTACATATGTTTGGTAAAAATTTGCAAAAAGCGTATTTTGATTGGTTTGCGCAAAAGTTATCGCGTTTACTAACAAAGGGAAAGATTTTTGTCATTTTTGTTGTTTTTTTTTTTAACGCGTAATGGCGGCGATCTGCGATTTTTTTGCGGTACTGCGACATTGGAGCGGACAGATCGGACCCTTGACTGACATTTGTGACACTTTTGGGGTTACCAGTGACATTTCTACAGTAATCAGTGCTATACATATGCACTGTTACTGTAAAAATACACTGGTTGTGAAGGGGTTAACTTTATTTGGGAGGGAGGGGCTGTGTGTATCCCTAGGGGCGTGCTTTCTACTGTGATTGGCTGTGGCTTGAGCTGTAAGGACACTGATCAACGGATCTACATACTAGATCCGTTTGATCAGTGTCTTTACAGCGAGGAGAATGACAGGTGGCTTGTTTACACAAGCTGCCTGACATTCTCCCTCTCCCCCGCCGATCGCCGAGTGACCGGCGGACATCGGGTCCGCGGTCACACGCGCAGGGGGGTCCGTGACCACGCGGGAGCGGGAGCGCGCCTCAGGGGGAGCGGGAGCGCGCCTCAGGGGGCGCGCGCTCGCTCCCTAGACCCTCACAAGCTAGTGACGTAGCCCTACGTCACTTTGCCTGTGAGGGGCTGACTGCCGACGTAGATCGGCGTTAGGCAGTCGGCAAGTGGTCAAAGTGGTATTACACCTAAAACATATAATATATTGCAGCTTACAAAGGGTCCTTTCACACGGGCTTTCCACCCGGCGGACTCCATTTTGATCAGCGGGGATCTATCCGCTGATCCCCGCTGAGCAGGCGGATGCCAGGTCCGTCTCTGCTTTCTGTGCTGAGATGGACCTGTCAGAGCCCTGCTCTCCTCTATGGGAGATAAGGTGAAAATGGACCGCCTGTCCGTTTTCATCCGATCCTACCCAATCCAATCCTCCAGACTGATGGAAAACAGGGTTTCCACCCGTCTGGATTTCACGGACCACATCGGATCGGATAGCAGCAGGTGTCAGCGGACATGTCACTGCTGACATCCACTGCTCCATAGGGATGCATGGAGCATACGATCAGGTCCGCCAGAGAAACTGACAGGCAGACCTGATCGGAAAGCCTCTGTGAAAGGACCCAAATTCCTAGATGTGGTGGCTGCATTCGCTTTTTTTTCTCTTGATTTTCACCTCTTGATCTGACCTGGTGGCCAGACCAAGCTGTCCAGCAAAACTCACTGTAGCTTCTGACAGAGATTACAATTGGCTGTTTCATCATACAATGTGCAAGCATTGCCCACTCTTGTCACTATCAGGAAATCGCTCTGAGAATCCCAAGGCGCACATACAAACATGTACTGGATGCAATGAGGCTAAAGGAGATTGAAGCACTGAGATGTAGAAATGGTGTAAAAAGGTGAAAACTACTATTATTTTTAATGGAGAAGTATGAGAACAAAAAAACAAAAAAAACATACATACATACTTACCTGTATTGGTGTGATGCTGCATCTTTTCCACGTTGAATTCTGCAGAGCTGTCCCAGCACTCACTGGAGAAAGGGCAGACCCAGATGGCTTCAGCTGTCAGCCATTCGCTTAGAGCTGGAGCCAGCTGTCAATCAGGCAGCTGGGTGGATTCCAACAATGTGGTCGGGATCCTTGTTAGAGCCTGTGACACCAGCTAACACCGGGCAATAGCCCCTATAAGTGGACACTGGGTTACAGGAGTGCAAAAGTGAATTTCCTCTGACACAAAAGAGAAGCATAACTAAAAAGAGCTTAGGACATTTGTCTCTTTTAACCACTTGCCAACCGCCCACAGTAATATTACTGCAGCAGGGCAGCTCGGCTGAGCTCAGTCATGTAGTACTTTGTGACTTTGTGCACGTGGTGTCGGCGGTGCATGCCTAAACACAGCGGGAGGCGGGCCCTGGGAGGAGCGGTGGTAATTGCCGCTGCCCTCCCATGATTGTCGGATAAACAGAGAGAAGACCCGCCTGCTTTGTTTACATAAGCAGGCGGGTCTTCTGTCAGACAGGCAGGGAGAGATCAAAAGTTTTAGCTAAGCTGAAACTGCAATCTCTCTGTGCCTGTCACAGAACCATCACCCCACACAGTGAGCAAGCACTTTAGGCATACATTTAACCCCTTTGATCACCCCCAGTATTAACCCCTTCCCTGCCAGTGTCATTTATACAGTAACAGTGCATATTATTTAGCACTGATTACTGTTTTTGTGTCACTAGTCCCCAAAAAGTTGCAAAAAATGTCAGTTAGGGGTCCGATCTGTCCGCCCCAATGTTGCAGTCCCGCTAAAAATCGCTGATCGCCGCCATTACTAATAAAAATAAATAAATAAAGAAAAAGTCCAAAAACCTATCCTGTAGTTTGTAAACGCTATAACTTTTGCCAAACCAGTTAAAATATGCTTTTTGGGATTTTTTCTAACAAAAATTTATAGCAGAATACAAATTGTCCTAAACTGATTAAAAAAAAAGTAATTTTTATTTTTTTTTTATTGGGAATGTTTTATAGCAGAAAGTAAAAAATATGGCGTTTTTTTTTTTTGTTTATAGGGAAAAATCTAAAAACCGCAGAGGTGATCAAATACCACCAAAAGAAAGCTCTGTTTGTGGGAAAAAAGGACATCAATTGTATTTGGGTACAGTGTTGCTCGACCATGCAATTTTCCATTAAAGTAATGCAGTGCTGAATCGCAAAAAATGGCCTGGCCATTAAGGGGTTAAAACCTTCCGGGGATGAAGTGGTTAAGAAAAAGGCTCACTTTTAAGACATGCAGTGCATGACATGCATGAATTCATCTAGCTATGGTTTACATCTACTTTCAGGTTAAATTGTAACTCCATTTTTGTTGAGAATGTTCCTATTGGGAGTCTCTCACCAAAATTACATTTTTGTTGCAGGGGATGCCTGAACTCTGACTTATATCTTAGGCAGACTTCTAGGAAAATCAGTGAGCCAAAATTCTGTGTACAGAACACCTCCAGGTAGCCATATGGCACTGCATTTTCAAAAAATTACAGTGGCTGCAGATTAAAAAGGAAAGGTAATCTTTAACTGGTTGCCGACCACCGCAAGTACATATACTGCGGCGGTCAGCCCCGGCCAGGCAAAGTGACGTACCGGTACGTCACTAGACTGGGAGCCAATAGCGGGCGAGCGCGCGCCGCCGGAGGCGTGCTCCCACCTCGGCTCGTTCACGGACACCTCTGTGCGTGTGACCGGCTGGCCCGATGTCCGCCGGTCACTCGCGATTCTCTGCTGTGAAGGGAGAAAGGCAGGCGGCTAGTGTAAACAAAGTCGTCTGTCATTCTTCCCTGTGTAAAAGCACTGATCTAACGGTCCTGCTATGTAGGACCGTTGATCTGTGCTGTTACACACACAGCCACATCCCTGCACAGTTAGAAGCACGCCCCTAGGGACACACATAGTCACTGCATCTCTAATAAAGTTAACCCCTTTCCTGCCAGTGTCATTTTTACAGTAACAGTCCATATGTATAGCACTGATTACTGTAGTAATGTCACTGGTACCCCCAAAAGTGTCAAAAATGTCAGTCAGGGGTCTGATCTGTCCGCCGCAATGTCGCAGTCCCGCAAACAAATTGCAGATCGCTGCCATTACTTGTTAAAAAAAAAACAACAAAAATGACAAAACTCTTTCCCTTAGTTAGTAAACGCAATAATTTTTGCACAATTCAATAAAGTGCATCCAATCACCCAGCATCTGTGTCCACAGGCAATGGTGGATGTGATTCGTCCTCAGGCAGGGCACCATTTCCTCTGTTTAATGATGCTGCCCATGCTATCCAGCCACAGCTTGCAGAGGAGGTGGTGGACTGGCTTACTAAACCATCCTCATCCTCCTCACCTTCTGTTACCCAAGCTAAAACTAGTTTGCAGTCCACCACAGCTGCCAGCATGTTCTGCCTCCTTGTCTACAGATATTCCTGCTATAGCCCCACCATCATGCATGGAGGAGTCAGTTGAATTATTTGACCACAGCATCAGCTACTTGCTTCTTGAGGTCATTACTTGATTCAGATGTTGGTTCTGAGGTTGAGGAAGGGAGAAACATGAGCCTACAGAGAGGGGAGAACACCGATAAACAACAAATTGGCAGTCATGTTCCCCCGTGAACTTGGGCCTGAGTGTACTTTAATTTTACTTTTTCACATAAGGCTTGGTCACTGTGGTGCAAAACTTTGTTATTTCCATCCAAAGTCTGCCAAAGAGACACCAGAATTTATCCAAAATATCTCTAATCTTTTTCTGAGTTCACTAAATTGTGGCCTCGTCATACAGACTGGCTTCCAAAGCCATTGTTTACAAAATAAAGAAAGCTTGCAGGGAAAATTAAATTTAGCCCCAATGCACACACTCTATTGTCGGCAATGGCTCAGTTCAAATTGGTGCGACACCGACTTTGCAGTACCGTATTGATTTAAAAAAATAGTTCCTGCACTACTTTTGCTGATTTCAGGTGCGACTTGGATAGACATCTGTTCATGAAGCCTCACAGATGTCTTTGAAGTCACACCTGAAGTCGCACTGACATGCGGCTTTGAAATTGTGCGATTTCAGTTGAAGTCGCACAATTTCAAAGCTGCGGGCAATGTGAACGAGGGCTAAATGTCATTTTTTTTTTCTTTATATATGTCATTTTTGCTGCAGCAGGTTCTATACACTTTACAGGCAGACTAAGGGACCCCCAGGCACTAAATTTAAAGGAATTTTTCATTTTTATTGTTTCACTTAAGCGTCATTAAAATCACTTCTCCTTTGAAAAGATATTTTAAAAAAAAAAACCCTTTTGGCCATTAACTTGCATATAAGCCTTTAAAATGGGGACTTTTGATTTTTTTGAGTTTGGGTCCAATAGACTTTAATGGGATTCGGGGTTCGGGTGTTTGGCCTATCACTAATCAGCATGACACCTTGGGGATAGTTTCTATATTTCCTTATGACAGGCTTCCTTTAAATGACATATTGAGCTTTAGTAAAGCTTATGCAAACCCAAAACTATAATACTTACAGTTTAACTGGCCCTTAGATATAATGTCTGCATTTGTTTTTTTCAGCCTTTTTTTTTTTTTTTTTTAATCTGGAAATCCTGTGAATAACACACTTTCTGTCCCTTTAAATAGCTATACTCATTTCTTCACTGTATCTTTGAAAGGAGCTATAGTTGTCATGTCATATAGTATTACATGGTGGACTAATGGGACTAGTAGTCTACACAAAAAAGATAAGGATGTTTGTGCTCCCTTTTTAGCTCTCAGGAAGTGACAAGGACATTACATTTCTGGCAAGATTGACAGGTAATTTATGCACTTGCTGAAAATGTTCTCGGCTACAATAAATATATAAATAAATGCAGCCACCACATCTAAGGACTGGTAAGATACAAACTATACATTTTTTTTTTTTTTTTTTTTGGTTTAGATATGCTTTAAGTGTTTTGCCCATAGAAAAATAATCTATTTCCTTGCTCCTACCTCTAATGTAGTATTAGTTATCAAACAGGAACATTGTATTGCTGTTAACAACAGTATCATCCGACACTTTGGATCTCGGTTCATTTGGCTCATTGTCATACTGTTGTGGGACAGCGGATTTCAGCACATTCATTCAGACAGGACATCCCAGGCCAGTGGTTGTACAATGCCACAGGCTCTAGTGGTAGACCTTTTCATGAACCCTAGTAATCAATGCCGTGTCTCATTTCATTGCTACTTGGACTACAGCTGGAATCGGTTCTGCTGCTTAAACACAGACACCTGGTTGCCTGAAGCATGCATTTTTTCATTAGCTCATAAAAGCATTTGAGGCAGTATATCGAATTTATATACAGATTCTAATCTACCAGCTCTCAGAACACAGCTTCATATTTTTAGAGACTTTCAGAATGAATTGATAATGTTGAGTATAATCTATGATGGGCACTGAATGTCCATTGTATTTAAAGAGAAAATCCATTTAGAAATTGAGTTACATCAATCTGATATGGTGTCACTTATCAACAAATTATAAACACAGTATAACCACTTTTTTTAAAAGATTGGTGCATGTCTAAGGACTATCAGGAGAAGTAAAATACAACCAGTGTCCTGCTCCACTAAAAAGAAGGCACACATGTTCCAAACAAATTTCCCCATGTACATATATTGGTATAAACAATATAAAAAACATAGATACAATAAAATGTATGTTAAAAACTTTTTTTTTTTTTTGTAAATTTGAATAGCGTAGGGAAAGGTTATAACTCCTTCCTGGTATTTACTGCTATCTGGAGCTTCATTATAGAGGGAGATTTACATTAATTCCTGTCCTGCTTACAATGGCTTCACCAGACAAAAAATGTGGAAAAGACTGTATCAATGACACAGACAGAATTGGAACTCTAATAGGGGTTTCTCATATTCTACTAAAAACAAACAATTTGTTTTCTACTTGTGTTGCTTTGATAGAGTTTTTCCTACTTCCTGTCTGGGTAAATCATTGTTAGTAGGATAGGCACTAGGGGGAAATATCTCTACTGTAGCCTCAGATAGCAATTAAAACCTGACAGGGGATCTCACCCCCATGCCTTTTTATCCAAAATGTAAGCGTAAGTCCACCCTAAAACTAAAATCCCTGCATCTACGGACACCCGCGATCTAACACTAACACATCTAGCCCTGTAAAGAAGAAAACAGCATACATAACTTTTTTGAAGCCGTTCTGATCCGGTTTCCAGCGACGGAAGCTCTGCAGAGGATACAGCCGACAACGGCTGTGAAATTAATGGGGAGTGACATCACCTATAGACTTACTATGGGGCTTCCGTTGTGTCCTTTACTCCCGTCTCCAAAGCAAAGCCGTGGTTGCCAACTCAGTGTGGAATCGGGTCGGATCAGCTTAAAAAAAAGTATGTATACTGATTTTTTCTTTTCAGGGCTAGATAGGTTAGTGTTGGATCGTGGATGTCTGTAGATGCAGGGATATTAATGTTAAGGTGGACTTCTACTTTAAGGCAACATTTCTGGAGTGCACTTTAGTGCATTGATATTTTTGTAATACAGTGTCATTTGTTTAACTTATATGATCCTCTTCACACAGAGCTGTGCATCGGAAAATGACCAGATTATGCTTTGATATCCTTAATGTACTTTTTTATCTCTTTCTCTGAAGTTCTCCTCATTGTCTCCTTGAGTTGGTCTATCTGGATATCTACAGTTCATATAAGGCTGTCTCTGACAATGGCGTTTGGTGGGCTATAAAAAACTGCAATTCATCCAGCTCTATTGATCCACTTTGACTTTTTGGTTTATAAGCTCTGTGACTGTACTTGTATATTTTAACTGGCTACTGGGGATGGTTTTGGGTCAAAAGTTATTAAGAACCTTCCTTCACAATTTTTTACGGAAGACTTCCTCTGAAGTGAATTACCGATACCATTGTTTTGATACCGCACATTACAGTAAGGTAGAGGCAACATTTCTTTTGAACATCTAGCCTGGTGATGGAGGTAATGTTGATTGCCTGCAAGTTATTTCATATAGTGTTACATAAACGGGTTTGCAACCTTCGTTGTCAGCTGGTAACATTGGAAAGGTCATGGTTAACATGTAAGCAGAAACAAAATTCACTTCATCAGAACAAATTACCCCTATGAGTACCCATACGAAAAATACAGTATATTCTTATTGCATGTCTTGTCTATTCCCCCAAAAAGGGGAGACACCAGCACCCATTGAGTAGTTCCTGGAGATAAGAGTGGCTATCAACTTTTATTAGAAGACAATCAAGTTTTTACCTAATAGATTTTTCTCTTTTCGGCACCTATTTCCTTTTACACCGCAAAGAATAGGGTTTCTACTTGGAACGCATCTTTGTGCAGTAAAATTCATATGTGTTAATGAAGGAAAATGCATGTCAAGTTTGCTTATTCTAAAAGGTATACTCACATTCCACCATGCCACCCCCAATATCTTTGTTGGACTTGGAAATCCAGCATCGAGGAGACTGTTCTCAGTTTTGATGTCATCCATTCACAAGTTTGGAACTCAAGACAAGTCTACAATCAACCTTAGAAGCTACCTCAGAATACAAGCCAGTGTGCTTGTTTCCTGACATGCTTCATTCTTCATTGTAGTCAGCTCTATCATGATCTCTGTTGTTGGCTTTCATGGCATGTCTTTTTTAATGAAATGCAATTGTCAGACCCTAGCTCACTTTTCCTCTTTTATATGATTTAGGAACCAACAAAAAGATTGAGAAAGACTCCTGGCAGAGCTTTTACTTTTCTGCTAATACCCATAAAAGTCATTAGAGTTACAAACTGTAGCTGCAAACTGCTACCTTGAATCCAAATCCCTGTATCCATTTTGAAGTAAACCTCTGTCAAGAGTATTCACACTAAAATATTTAGGCATTGGCATTGGCATAGGCATTGTGGAGAAATTTATTTTCAAATGTCATTGCAGAGGCACAGAAATCTCAGTTTTTTTCTATGAGAGCAAAATCTTGGCAGTCTGCCAGCCTTCCATATTATACAAGTAGCAGGTATTTTAAGCTGTTAGGAACTGACTGAATTGTGACTTTATCTTTGCTGTGATCTCTGAGGATAATTACAGTATGTCATTTTTTAAGAATTAATTACTTCACAATAAAATCAGCTGGATAGGTCATATTTAAAACACCTTTACTGCTGATTAAGAATATGTAAATAATTGAATGTCAATAGTCTGGAAACAGGTGCATGCTAAGCCATTTAGTGTCCGTTCACACTACTACGGCACGACTTCGGGGGCGACCTGTGAATTGAAGTCAATGCAAGTCGCTCCGATGTCGCCCCGAGGTAGTACAGGAACTATTTTCTAAGTCGGAGCGACTTGAGTCGCTCCTATTAAAACGGTCCCCATAGCACAGAATGGACCGCGACATGTCAGGCTGACAAGTCGTCTGACAAGTCGCGGTAGTGTGAACCAGACCTAATGTGTCATTATTGATTTAAAGCAGTATTAAAACCAAAACACAAAAATGTATTTATTTGCAGCTTACCAATTAATGCATGTGGTAGCTGTATTCATTTACTTTTTAAGAATTCTTCCCTTTTTTCCCCAGAGGATCCTGCCAAAAAGTCTGTTCTTTTTTTAACATTACCAGCTGCCCAGCAAAAGACAAACCATTTAACATAATGGTCAATTTTTTATTTATGTGAAATATTTATCCCAAAAGGAATACAAAAATCTGCTGCTGTAAATGCTTTAAAAAAATGTTATCTAGAATTCAACTTTAATTTGATAGTCAAGTCCATCTAATTCTGCTAGTGCACCTAACACTAATGTAACATGCCTTCTCCCCAGATTGACAATGCTAATGTAAAACAGTTTCTCCATTGCTCCTCGATCCAGAGTTTAGACACCCTTAACAGAAAATGCATTACTGGCTGGATCACCAGATGAAAATAAAATGAAAAAAAAAAAATAAGTCTGAAAAAGAAAACTAAGCTGCAATATATTATTTGTTGTTTTTAAGTTTAAAACAGCTTTAACTATTAACTTTGTTCACCCTGTAAATGAGCACAATTCTTAGTTTGAAACACTAATAAAAAAGGAAAAAAAAAAAACATTTATGTTTTCAACAACAGATCTTACTTGTTCAAGAAACATAAAGAGGTATAGCTGATATAAGTAGCAACTTTTTTCTGCTCCAGAGGTTTATAATATCATGTAACGTATTTATAATCTACCTGTATTTTCTACATAGGTGTGCACAGCCTATTGCATAAGGATGTGCACCCCAGAGCTCAAATACACGTGTATAATGTCAGTAGGCAGTGGACAGTGACAGTCAGTAGAGCAGTGGACTTGTCAGTAGGGCAGAGGACGGTGTTAGTAGTTTTTAATTTTTATTATTTTATTGTTTTTTACAATTTTTATAGGAGCCTCGTTGGGGGGTTCTAAACAGACCCCTGATTTCTCACTTTTGAGACAGAGAAAGGGACTGAGGACAGAGATTCCCCATCCCCTTACTCTGCAGCCTCAGCTGCCTTGGACAGTGAATGCATGGGAAGTGCTCTGTGCTGAGCAGTTTCCTGCTCTTCACAAACTGAATTATAGTAAACAGAGCATCCGGCAGGGAAGGAAACGAGGGAAGCCAGAAGTGCGGGCTGAGGGGGCACAGGAGAGGTTGGGCAGTAGGGGAAATCAATGACGTATGCAGTGATTAGGGCGTGCCTTGACACATCTGCAGTACATCGTTGTTTAAAGAATTTGCACTTTTAATGTACTTTTTTTTTTAATCTAAAGGTTTAAGGGTATGCATGCATGAGTCTGGTTTGCATTGTCCTAAAATATATGTATAAGGTAAAGAATTGTTGAAAGTGTGTCAACTGCTGTGATGTCATCACTAACCCTGCTTATCTGTAGGAATAATTTAATCGAAAGAGTATCGCTTCGCATTACCTTGGCCAGAGCAATTATACAACTAATAGCATAGAGTACTCACAGACTGCATACAGAATTAATTCATATTACCATCACCTTAGAAATTATCTTCTAAATGTATTGCTTGCTTCTTTGTTGGAAGGAAACGCTATTTATAGATTGTAGATTCAATAAAAAAACATAGTGAATTGAATGTTATAGTAACACTATGACCTTTAGCTATATATGCAATGTGTATTTTGAACAATAATGTATTGTTACCTGATATGAACAATAAGAAACAACTTATAGCACATGAGCTGTTAAACTGATTTCAGATCAGTTCAGTTCAAATACTACTTGAGATGGTAATAAAAGCATCACCATGGTGTAATATAAATAAACATATAATTGTATAAAGTCATTCATTAGTAAGTTTTGAAATTACATTCTATGGTGTCAGCGTATTGTTTGTGAAATACTCAGTTAAATGGGACTCGTGTAAAATACAAAAGCATTAAATGTATTAAAATCATGATTATATCTGAATTAAATACATTGATGCATGCGAATATGGGAAGTTGCCTTTCGGTATAAGATCAACTTCACACAATTTGGCTGACTATGTTTGAACTCGGACCTTTCCTTACCAAGCCTGCCCCCCAAAAAAATAAAAAATGAATGAATTGTTTTCCTAAAGATATTCTCTTGAGTATCCAAACCTAAAATAAAATAGTTGTCTTCAGTTATAGTTTAAAGACTAAAACCTATCTAGTCATTACACACAATACTGTTCGATGCCACTATGACATAACTTCTCCTAACTCTGTCTACAAAGTGTTATGTATAATAAAAAAAGAAGAAAACATTAAAACTAAGTTTCTACCTTGATTATGAGTGTTTATAAATCTTGATTTTTTTAAAGAAGCAAACCAAATTAATTAAAATTGAATTCAGGGAACAACATTTTTAATATCTTTATAGGTAATACTGTATTTTCCACCTGCCCATTCAGCATGGATACATAGACTCTGGGACTCTAGGCCCGGGGTCCCTGTTATGGCCTAGCTACCCTTTACCAATAAGGACTGCTCCACACAGTCAGACTCATAGCAGATGCTAATATCATCAGCTCAACCACCTGTCTTCCACACATTGTTAATTGTGTTAATTAACTCACATATTGTCCACTAAGGGATGTGTTTACACTTGTACTAATGTGTTTTGTTCTTTATGAGCTTGATGCTGGTAAGTCTGACCT
This sequence comes from Pelophylax lessonae, assembly GCF_965119305.1. Classification (NCBI taxonomy): domain Eukaryota; kingdom Metazoa; phylum Chordata; class Amphibia; order Anura; family Ranidae; genus Pelophylax; species Pelophylax lessonae. Next base: position 71,089,803 of record NC_138769.1, read on the forward strand.
GTAGTGAGACCCTGATTAATCAAAGCATTGTCTAGGTGTGGATTCCCATTCACCTATTGTTTCTGTCTGATGACTAATTTGATTAACTCTTTAAGGATCCTCTATGAGCTGTACCTTGTTATCTAAACCATTGTGTGATGTTTTGGGTAAATATCTGGGTTATTGTTCACGTGGTTGTTGTTTAGCTATGGTAATTATATTCCTGTGTGAAGTTTGTATTGTTAGGGTATTATGACTAGGAGGGGGATGTCCTCCTGTGGGATATATATTCTGTGTGAGTTTGTTCAATAAACAGTTCCAGATCTCATACAAGCTATTAGTCGGCTAGTCTTGTATGTAATGTGGCCATAATATCTGATATCTATGTTGAGACTGGAGGAAGTAATATACTGATGGAGGCACAGTGTGGGTCGGTTCTGTCACAGTCTTATTCATTTTGTTTCCTCTGATAAGTGTATAAAATGACTTGTAAGCCCCCTGGACAAGAGTCCATGTACCTCTGGCCTTATTAAAAAAACCTAGACTTCGAAGATGCTGCAATGTCATCATGAATGTGTGTAGTACATCCTGTCCTTCTGCCCCTCTGCTCCCCTCTCTCGCACAGGCCAGTTGGAAACTACCACTGTCAAAATGATCTAGGAAACTTCTTAAGTTCTAATGAGTATCAGGAACATACCCAGCATATATAACCACACAAGAAGCAATATAAATGCTTGGCTTGGAATAAGAAATGGCTTCAATAAGCCAAGAAATAGCTTCAACATTGCAGAACAAGTCCAGTTGAATGTGACTAACTACTCCTAGCTATACCATGACCTGGATAAACAAGAACCTTCACAGAATCATTTTCAAACAAGAGAAAGTTCACAAGCCCTTTTATTCTGTAAGTTTACTGATTATTTTTATCTTGAGAATAGACTTCTACTTTACTCTTTACAACAGACTTCTACCTTCTTTAATATTTGAATGACAACCTAAGAATAGTAGGGTGAGTATTAACTTACAAGAGTGGAATATTAACAGAAAAATGTAAGAGAACTTATATACGGTATATAAAAGAACACAGTGAGCACATATCAACCTTGAACAAAGGACACAGGTGGGAGACACCGGAGTTTAAAAACATAAAGGAAAAAAAAAGTAATTGACAGGTATATTAATTGAGTAAGATGACTGGGGGTAATCTGTGTACATCAGTGCTTCACAGACTTTATTGCAGCTGATAACATTAAATTCTATTTGCAGTAATATACTTTGTGAAATGCAAATTTCCTTCCTAGAGAATTAAAAAATGGAAATGCTACAAGTAGATTTACACAGGGTAATATACAGTTAATTATTAATAAAGGTACTTGTATCTTTGTAATTTACATAGAGGAAGGAACTGCATTGGCAAACTTTGGAATGAGAGAAAAGGGGAAAATGCTGACAGGCACAAAGGTCAGTCACTGATGAAAAATAATTAGACATACTTGTGGCTTACATTATTTCATGTGTTTTCAGTGTCAGACAGCAGTTGAAAAGGCTAATTGGATATTGCCCAAATAAAATGGCAAGGATCGTTAGTAAAATAAAAGTTCAATAAGTAGCAAATAGTTGTGAAAATGTAGTTTAATATGTTAAAAAGTAGTTACATATATTAGAATTAAAGTATATGTCTGGATAATATTTAAAAAAGAAATATTTTTACATCTCTGCAATTCTCTCAAATGCCCCATGTTCTGCTTCTTTAAAAGATACTGCAGGCATAGAAAAATGCCCGTTGAGTTTACCAGAAATATGGTGAGCCCAAAACTTCATAAATTTCCCTTTCAAGCTGATAAGCAGTGTTGTCTAAGCTGAACTACAAGACACACCCCACTCTCCTCATTTTAATAACATAAGGGGAGAGGGGGTTCTGTATTCCAGCAGGAGAAAACTTGGGAGGGCTTATAACACTGCTTTAGATTTCAGTGTATCAGAGGCATAGCTGTCAGCTTGGACAAGGATTTAGTAGCTTACCAGTTTTATGGCAGACCAACAGATATTATTCTGTGCTTGAAGTGATTTCAAAGAGACACAACATGGGGAAATGTGTACGTATTGCAAAGATATATTGACTTTTTCTTTTTGCCCAGGCATAAACTTTAATTCATAAAGCTCACATAATGTTGGGATTTAGAGCACAACACTTTTGGTGTCAATAAGCATCCACAGTTAGGAAAAGTCTGCAAAAATCAGCCTAACCTAATTTTACTGCCAGGCACTGGCCACTACAAAAGCTGTAAGTGGTACCCAAGCGTATGACAAGTAGCATGTCGATTTTTTTTTTTTTTTTTAATAGTTAAATATGTGTTCTCCATTCTGAAGTGTAACAATCCACCAAGCTTCAGCTACTTCAGCAGCTCTATCTATCTATCTATCTATCTATCTATCTATCTATCTATCTATCTATCTATCTATCTATCTATCTATCTATCTATCTATCTATCTATCTATCTATCTATCTATCTATCTATCTATCTATCTATCTATCTATCTATCTATCTATCTATCTATCTATCTATCTATCTATCTATCTATCTATCTATCTATCTATCTATCTATCTATCTATCTATCTATCTATCTATCTATCTATCTATCTATCTATCTATCTATCTATCTATCTATCTATCTATCTATCTATCTATCTATCTATCTATCTATCTATCTATCTATCTATCTATCTATCTATCTATCTATCTATCTATCTATCTATCTATCTATCTATCTATCTATCTATCTATCTATCTATCTATCTATCTATCTATCTATCTATCTATCTATCTATCTATCTATCTATCTATCTATCTATCTATCTATCTATCTATCTATCTATCTATCTATCTATCTATCTATCTATCTATCTATCTATCTATCTATCTATCTATCTATCTATCTATCTATCTATCTATCTATCTATCTATCTATCTATCTATCTATCTATCTATCATCCAAACTCACTATGCAAGGGGTGGATATGCTTTGGCTCAAGTTACAGTCAAAAATGACTCTATTTAAGTTAATGGCAGCGTCTCCCTTCATTTCTAATTTCACCTTCCCTTCTGTATTTAACAGAGACAGATAGACTTTTACACTTGGCAGTCAATCTCACAGTGTCTTTTCTTGGACCTAACATGAGTCAAATAGAAACACAAACTAAGCATGTAAAGTGGGGCTTGAAAGAACCAGTGGCTACCATTATGCTACTTATATTTAATGACTATTTTGGTCTTTAAAGCTGAATTGCAACAATCAGTTGCCTCCCTGAATACATAGCTTAATTTCACATGAATTCCATCTGAGCATATGACAATGAAGGTCCCTTTTATTCTTCTCCAATATCAGCGCTGGGCAGTCTTCACTGATGCATGCAGCATTGTATTGTGAGACCTGGCTCCATATTCCATTGCCTTTTTGGACTTACAGAAGGTCATTGGATGATGCTAAACACTATTTAACCCTCCTCTTATGTTAGGGTCAGAACCAACCCGTTTTCAGGTTTTGAATGTCTATAAGTATCACATAAATTTGTTTATTGCATCAAGATTTTTTTACTTTGTCAGGAACCTCTATTTAAACAATGTAATAGAAAAAGAATCCTTTTCACTAAATTATAAAATACTGTGGTGAAAATTAAGACGTTCATGGTGTTAGGGTCAATTCTGACCCAGTTATAATATAGGATTTTAGGACACTAATAAGTTCCAAAACTGAAATCATAAACACTCTCTCTGCTTAGTAACACTGACAGCCAATCCCCTCTCAACCCTGTGAGCTGTAGTTAGGGAGGGGCCTATCTCTTTTCCTGCTTGTCTGCTTCTCTAAATAAAGTGAAGAAATATAGGACAAATACATTTCAGAGTTGTTGACTTTATTTTACCATTTTTTAAATTTGAAAATGAGAGGTATGCTATCAAAAGAAAGGTCTAAGGGGTCACACCAAAAATATTAAAACCAATCTTTTCAAGGATAAAGAAGCCTAACAAGGTAATCAAGAGGTAAGAAACAAATTTGATGATAAATAATTATTCAGAGGGTATTTTATGGCTGATTTAAAACACGGGTCAAAACCGACCCTAAACATCATGGATAGTAACAGAATTCTAACATAAGAGGAGGGTTAACCCACATGTGGGGCATTTACTAGTGGATAGACAGCATCCAAGGCATGGTTAGCATTGTAGCAAAACATACAATTTGTATTCCTTCAGAAAAAATATATATTTTTTCATATAAGCTATAGTTGATTTTTAAAGTATTTGTAAAGCTTCAGTCTTAAAAAAAAAAAAAAAAACACATACGTTTTTACTTACCTGCTCTATGCAATCAAATTGCACAGAGTGACCCTGAAGCTCCTCTTCTTGGGTCCCTTGCCAGCGCTCCTGGCTCCACCCCTCCAGTGAGTAATGCAAGGAATGTATTAGGGTAAAAAAACATCTAGGCATTAGAACCACTTTACAGATTTCTGAGGGTAAGATATGGAACATTTGGCTTTTATCAAAATAAAAAGTGTCAACATATGTGATAATAAATTATTTTTTCAATGCTAGGCATTAATTTATACATTAAATGGAAATAAATAGAATATACTAATAAGCCAAATACCTGTGTGAGAATCTTTTAAGTAGTAGTTTCCTTGTTCGCCAATACTAAATAAAGACACTGGCCTTATACATAAGCTGAATGGGTTTAGAATGCAGGCATCAGTTTCTCCCAAAGGCATTTTATTCCTTTAAATTACCATAACACCCTGTTACTTAGATAGAATTGAGTATAGTTTAAGAAATTTAGCTAATTCTAATATTATGAAGACCAAAAAAATTATATACAGTATATTAGACCCATAACAGTTTTGGCTGCCAGACGAGCAGTTCCAGTGCATATTTGAGCAATATAATTTCTCATTACGCCTCTTCAAATATTTTACAGGTGGGAAATTACAGGCTGTCTCATCTGTCATTTTCTTTGCCTAAATTCTCACTTGATATGACTCTACAGATCTCTCTTTCTTGTGATATATACAGAGCAGACAAGCTTAGAGCAGAGGTAAATCCAGGACACTGCTAATATTTAAAAGGTTAAATGAGTAATGAACACATTTCAAAACTTAAAAAAAAAAAAATGAAAAACAAAATCTACTTTTTTTCCAGCTTCAGTAGCATTAAAGCAATGGTTTCACTGCACAATACAGGATTATGCCAGGGCAATATATTGTGCAGGTCTAGAGTAGCTGGAAGTTTGGGAGGAAAGTTTTTAGTTGGGTGATTGATAGGGGAGGCTTTATTAAAAAGAATATCTTCACTTAGCCCAGTAAAGCTGTGTTCACTTTTAAATTACCAGTTATGTATAGACGGATAAAGGAAAATACTAAGCTTCCCGCAGGCTAGACAAAAAAAAAAAAAATGCTATTCAGGATTTAATATTCACCTGTAAAGTGGAGTTGAACCCCAGTACTTGCATTCCACCACAAGATGCCCCCATGCTGAATGACACCTAGCATATTTCAATCCAAAAAAACTGAGGACTATATGGGTGTCTTGGCTTTGTCACCTAAAGGAACATTGCCACTGCATCATCCAATAATAGTGTATTCATGCAAAGAGGTGCACTTTCATTGTGCCAGCACCACTCTTTGCATTTTCTAGGACTGCCTACTGATGGAAAGGATCAGGAGAAGATGATGAATGTGTGTGTCACATGACTGGCCAAAAGACTTAAAAAAAAGGTAAGCATACTACAAGATAAAGCATAACAAACAGCATAATGGAGCCTTCAGGGGAATAGGTTGGTAACCTGTGGAAGGAGCTTGAAGCCCAGGGTATGTTTTTTAAAAAAATGTCATCCTTCTTTCTTCCAGGACTCCTCAGCGTGATTCTTATTGGTCAGCATGGTCACATGTAGTCGCTAACAATGCCGCATACCATCCCAATGCTACACAAGCTTTGGGTTGTGTACTGCATTTTCACATGCCTGGACCTTGACACCAGTTGCATGGGCAGCAGAAGTTACTCAAAGAAGGAGATAAGTGCAGTGGGGACCAGGGCTGCGGGTAGTGAGTTAGTTCATCCATTTGTTTTTTGTGAATAGGTGAACCAACACTTCCAAAAATTAATGTTTCAGCACCTGTAAGTATAGTATATGAAGTGTTTGAAGTGTACAGGGGGGACCGACTAGAAAACACTCGCAAAACAATAAAACTGGCTCAGGGGTCACAGTTTTAAAATGTGTTTGCTAATAAGCTGTTTGATCCCTTTTATAACAGCATAAAATACAGTAAGCCAAATACATTACATTTTAGATAGGGAAACAGCTCTATAAAATAATATATTAATGAACAGTTTCTCAATTAGCTACTAATTCATAGTTTGTGCCCAAATGTATACTAGGGTAGCAATACTGCAAGCTAATGCCTTTTATATACATTTCCTGCTTGAAATAATAGGTGTAAATTCTCTGCTGTTGATGGTGACACTGAAGACTCTGTGGATCCTGTAGGAGATCCCATATAATAGAAAAATATACAGAAGGGGAAGAAAGGAAGAAACGTCAGAGCTCACTGTGCAAACAATGATACAGACCCTTTTAGCTGCCATTATTTGCGTAAACATGCATCTGGGGTCAGTCCTTTATTCTAAAGAAATAAAATAAAAAAAATGTGCCCCCGTGTGGGTCAGAGAGCTTATGTGTGCTTTGGAGGAAGTTGAGAGATGTTGGAGCTATATTTTTTAACTACCCTAATTCTTTAAAGTAACAGATCTACCAGATAATACTTGCTACCCACATACTTCAATACAGATAACCACTGCAGGCACAAACCCATGAAATGTCTTTAGGCTCTTCATTCATTGTAGCACCAGTGCACAAAAGCAGCATCTTATTGACATGATAAAGTTACACTGATATTACATTAATGTTTTGGAGTCCTGTTGCCACAAAGCCCCTCCCCCTCTAACATGCTCTACCCCCTTTCTTGTGAGTCAGAGGAATTGACATTTGGAGAGGAACTATATGAACACTGCCAACCAGAGAGAAAGGAAACTTTTCCTTTCTAATTACTTAAAGCGGTAGTAAAGTCTCCTTAAAGAGGTTGTAAACCCACCTCACAAACTTTTACCTATAGGTAAGCCTATATTAAGGCTTACCTATAGGTGCTATAAATATCTCCCAAACTTGCACCGTTTAGGAGATATTTAGAGTGCATACTGCCGATGACGTCATCAGCGCATGCGGGTGGCCGTTCCTTCAGAGCTCAGTGCCGTGAACGGCGGCTCCCGCGCACAGGCGCGGGAGTGATGTAATCGCGCCTCCGGCCAATCAGATGGCCGGAGGACGCGAACCTGGAAGCAGGATGGCCACACATGTCGGCCGTCCTGTCGCTGAGCGGGCGGCATGGCGGGGGCTTCGTTTTAAGGTAAGTACTTCATAATGAGCTAGTATGCGATGCATACTAGCTCATTATGCCTTTCTCTTTACAGGGCTTTTTTTTCCTCGGTTTTTTTTTGGGACTTTACTTCCTCTTTAAGAGCAAAAAAAAATTTGGCACCTGCAGGTTTCAATTATAATGTACTAGAATGCACTGTATACTAGTACATTATGAAAGACCTACCTACAAATGGAGCCCTTCAGCACTGGGCTGTCACGGCTGCCCCGATCTCCAGCAGCTTCCATGTTTACCCGGTCTTCTTTTCAGATTCCAAATCTTTAGCCACTTGATTAGCTGATCTGCGGTGACGTCAGTCCCATGCATGGTCACAGGAGTCACTTTGCCACGGCATGCAGAGCTTGCCGTACAGTAAATGTGGTCTGAGCTGTGCAGGCATGGCCCGGATAGCAATACTGCTGACAGGCAGACACCTCTAGGGCAGTGGTTCTCAATTCCGGTCCTCGGGACCCACTAACAGGCCAGATTTTAAGTATTACCTTGGGGGATGCAGACTAGAATACTGCAATCACTGAGCAGCAAATTAGATCACCTGTGATGTAATTTAGTTATCTTGCAAACCTGGCCTGTTGGTGGGTCCCGAGGACCGGAGTTGGGAACCACTGCTCTAGGGTATCTTCTGTTATAAAAAAAACCCTGCCTGTTAATGAATTTTGACATGCGGGCATTTACTACCACTTAAAGTCCTACCTGTTTGTTTGGTGCTACCAATGTGGCACACAGACCAGACTTGCACTAATGCAAGGACATTTTGCATAATTGCAAAATTCAATTCCATTGATGACACAGAAAACATTTTGTACATGCTATTCAAACTCTTACAATCCCCAGAGATGTGCCACTGAATTTTATAAAAATGTCACAACCAGTCACTTGACATCAGTGAGGTATTATTGAGTTTTGGAGATATGATGGATCTGAGCAAAACATTTAGAAAAAGCTAATATTTTATCCAGATCTAAAAAAAAAACAAAAACATTTTTACCATAACAAAATTGAACAAATATGTCTGTGAAGGTTCCCATTTATCCAGGTCATGGTGTATATATAGCAGTAGGTTAGTCATAGTCAGCTGGATTCGTTTTTTAATGTTGAAGATGTTTTGTAAAGTGACAAAGCCCTTTTTTCAGTCCATTAGAACTGAAGAAAAAGGTTGGTGAAGCTACAAAATATTTACAACATTACAGAACACGTCCAGTTAAATGTGACTAACTACTACTAAATAAAGTAGAGCAAATATCTCTTTTTTTATTCTTCCAAAAGTAATCTGAGAAGAGAAAGAATGTGTGTGTGTGTGAGGGGGGGGGGATAGGTGTATATACAATATGTTTTACAAAGAACCTTTTCACCTTGGCCATTTTGATTGATTGTCACAGTGATCAAAAATCTTCACCATTAGTTTCTTGGTTATTATTAGACTATAGCTGTCCTCTGACCATTTGAGAACAAGCCTCATTTGCTCAATCTAAAGCAGCGTTTGTATAGCATGTATGGATGTCTGTTATTTCTATGTACTTTTATGAGTAACAAAGTGGTTTCTATGAAGAGATAACACGCAGATTTCAGCTTGAATTAATACAAGTCAGGCTAGTCAGATTTTGAATCGCATATTGCAGTTGGACACATATATTAGCATTATTTTATATATAGTTTAGTAGTTTAGTAAATATGCCACAATAATCAATACGTGTGTCATGGTCCTCCAAGTAATTATTCCAACATATCAGTAGCTAAGCGTCCACATTTTTTTAACATGTTTATAATTAAGTGACAAAAAAATCATAACATTTTAAGAACCATTTAGTAAAAAGTTGATATGCATAAAACTCATCAACAGAACAATAAAATGTGCTTTTATGGTGTGATATATAAATAGGAACCCCCCCCCCCCCCCTCACCTCACACACATAGCCCTACCACCAAATGATTTTGCTGAAAGCCAATGTCACCAGGGAATTTAGAAACAATGTCAAACAACTTGATGACCTTATTAGTTATTTATTTCACTCACATTTACAATTCATACTTTGTACTGGAACATAAATCAGGTTGGTAATGAAACCAACCAAGATATATGCTCAGACAGGCAATAAAGTTCTCAAGATATATTATGTATTTTGGATTTAAAAAAATCAGATGTGCAATACTCTATGGAAATTGGGCCAAATAATTGATAGGCATTTTAGTGCAAAGTAAGATTATTACAATGCTAACATCCATATCCTATTACTCAGAGTACAAATGTGCCTATAGACCTTCTTATTATAGTCTAACTGGAGGGTTGGTGAATAATCTCAGCATGGTTGAGCAGCAAATGTTGGAAGATAATTGGATCTGCAGGCTAAGGTAGTACAAATGAAAGGATTTTGGCTTACAGATTGATAGGTAGTTATTTTACATTGTGGCTTGAAAACTATTTTTTTTGCTTGCAATTTTACATATGACACAATAAAATAGAACTACTTAAAGCCTATTGTTTCTCCATTATTCAAAGAAATCCATGAAGAACATATTGTTATAGCCAAAAATATCTTAACCATCAGTGGACCCAGGACAAGTGTGATAGAAGTAATTTGAGCCATTGGAGCCTAAACTGAGAAATGTCACATAATTCTAAGATGTTGTAATAATTCTTTAGCTAAGTAGTTTTTGAAAGATGTGCTCTGTTCTTTGTTCCTTTTATTACTTTCAAGAGATTTCAGAAAAATACAGCATTGCCCATTGTTTTCTCTACTTTTATAGGAAAAAAAGGGAAACACAGAGTCCTAGTTCAGAGGATCATCCAATCTTTCCTGTTTAAAATAAAGGACATTCAGTTATTTGTTGATAAATCAGAGATAAGTCAATACCAGTATAAAACATTATTATGTATATTGAAGGACCATTTTACTGTCCTGGAGATGTTAAGGACATATTAAAGAGGAAGTAAACTTCTATCTTTAAGTTTTACATATAGGTCAGCCTATATTAAGGCTGACCTATAGGTAGTGTAAATATCTCCTAAACACGCACCAATTAGGAGAAATTTACTGAGCTAGCAGCCAGTTACGTCACTGGTGTATGCGCTCTGAAGGACCGGCCCCCCGTGCCGTTTCTTCAGAGAAGTGTGCTGTGACTGGTAGCTTCAACGCGCATGCGCAGAAGTGACATCATCATGGCACTGGCCAGTCAGGGAGCCAGAGCCGCGAACCCGGGAGGAAGACTGGGTAGAGATGGCCACTGTGTCCAGCGATGGCATCACATTGCTGGAACGCTTCATTTTCAGGTAAGTTTACCATAATGTGCTAGTATGTGATGCATACTAGAACATTTTGCCTTTAGGGAAGAAAAAAAAAAAAGTGTAGTGGTTTACAATCGCTTTAAGGAAACTGATGTGATAGTTCCTTCTAGACCCATCTCTATGTATTCGTTTTCTGAACTATATGACATATACACAACACTTTTCAGAGTTCAACCCATTCACATCAGTTTCTGCCCCAGAGAAGCTTATCATTAAATATCCCTACTAAAGTCACACAAGCAAAACAGTAAATACAGTATCTCACAAAAGTGAGTACACCCCTCACATTTTTGTAAATATTTATTATATTTTTTCATGTGACAACACTGAAGAAATGACACTTTGCTACAATGTAAAATAGTGAGTGTACAGCTTGTATACCAGTGTAAATTTGCTGTCCCCTCAAAATAACTCAACAAACAGCCATTACTGTCTAAACCACTGGCAACAAAAGTGAGTACACCCCTAAGTGAAAATGTCCAAATTGAGCCCAATTAGCCATTTTTCCTCCCTGGTGTCATGTGACTCGTTAGTGTTACAAGGTCTCAGGTGTGAATGGGGAGCAGGTGTGTTAAATTTGGTGTTATCGCCCTCACTCTCTCATACTAGTCACTGGAAGTTCAACATGGCACCTCATGGCAAAGAACTCTCTGAGGTTCTGAAAAAAAAAGAATTGTTGCTCAAGCATGGTGGTGGGAGTGTCATGGCCTGGGGCTGCATGAGTGCTTCCGGCACTGGGGAGCTACAGTTCATTGAGAGAACCTTGAATGTCAACATGTACTGTGACATACTGAGGCAGAGCATGATCCCCTCCCTTCGGAGACTGGGCCACAGGGTAGTATTTCAACATGTGGCCAAGCATGTCTCCCGACCTAAACCCCATTGAGAATCCGTGGGGCATCCTCAAATGGAAGGTAGAGGAGCCCAAGGTCTCTAACATCCACCAGCCCTGTGATGTCATCATGGAGGAGTGGAAGAGGACTACAGTGGAAACCTTTAAAGCTCTGGTGAACTCCATGCCCAAGATGGTTAGGGCAGTGCTGGAAAATATTACTGGCCACACAACATATTGACACTTTGGGCCCAGTTTGGATATTTTCACATATTGGTGTGCTCATTTTTGCTGCCAGTGGTTTAGACATTAATGGCTGTGTGTTGTGTTATTTTGAGTTTTGGGGGGGCAGCAAATGTACACTGTTATACAAGCTGTACACCCACTACTTTACATTGTAGCAAAATGTAATTTCTTCAGTGTTGTCACATAAAAAGATATAATCAAATATTTTCAAAATGTGAAGGGTGTACTCACTTTTGTGAGATACTATAAGTAATTATATTATGCAGGATACCACTCCCATTGGGGCGTTTGTATATCTTCCTCTGTTTGTGTGGGTTATTTCTGGTTTAGTCTCACAATTGAGATTTATTACCATTCCCAGCCATTACGCTTTCCACATTTCTGGAATTTATATCATTCTGCCAACTACATTTACTTTAGACACAAAGAACTTTGTTAATGCAGTGAGAGCTATATCATAAGTGTCTATTGCTGCTGGTAGTATATAGAAAATCATTTTCTCAAAGGCATGAATTAATCAAAGCACACTTTCTAACAGTATTAAAGTTCTATGTAAGGTAAGTATTTAATTCTCAAACACACCAATCCTTAGTAGTAAAAACGCATAGAAGGCTCACCAGAGTGTGGAAGAAAAGGTGCAGATGATGTTGATATAGAAGAAACATTCCTATCACCAATATTGTCGTGTCCTGTAGTTTGATAACTTGAACAAGAAATATGTAGGAGGGAATACGAGGCCCATATACAAAAATTGCGCTGAAAAAAAAGTAATAAAGGTAAAAATTACACCGTCTTTATTAAATAATGATAAAAACATGCATTGTGATAAGTTTATACATTGGGCATCCATACAATTTACCAATAACATGATTTACATATTGACTGTAAGCAGCTATTGTTGAAAGATCACCACATGAAAAGACTCAATGTGTTTCATGGTAAAACAGTGTTTCTACAGTCATACTATACACAGTAGAAATCTCTGAAGTCTGTCCATTTATATATTAATCACTTTTCTATCTCTATATTCCATGTGTCTGCATTTGCCAACTGATGTACTTAAAGCCATTAGCTTAGCCAGACAGAATATGTGTAAGTAAAGGGGAAATAAATTCAAGAAGAATGTCAGAGTTCCAATTCTAAAAGGTTAAGATAAGTATAGCCTGTCCCAGCTGCCAATCACTGTTGACCAGAAAACAAAATGAATGAGCTGAAAGTTCTCTTACATTTAAGGGGACTTTTCAAATGTAAAAATATTGGTTTGTGTGACTATCGCTTGGATATAGCCTTATTTTTATGGGGGCAGTCATTTTTTGCAAACATGAACTTTAGCTTTTTTTCAAGTGTTATATCCAGGGGATAAAGTACAGTACAGGTAGTACTTTATTTTATCTTCCTACATAATTACATAATTTTTTACTTCTAGCTATGAGGTCAGACAGAGTATACCTACTCCCTCCAGCCATCAGACAATGATGCTAGCAAGAAGTCAGCTGCTTGATAACCACCACTCTCAACTTCAAACACTTTTTTGAGAAAAGAAGCAGCAAGAGGAGTACAGGGTGGGGCATTCCAGGCTCCTCACTGCTCATTTCCAGAAAACACATACAAGCAAATCCTGGCGCTGAAAAACAGATAATCAGAGATCCCAAAAAATGTAGTGTCAGATTATGTGGGATAGACGGATTTTAGCCAAATGCCAGTAAGCCATGTCAGGGTTGCAGCCGACCCATGCCCAGATCCTAGCTGAGAAACATGTGACACAACAAATTGATGGGTATAATGGCGCTCCCAACACTGATTTCCAGCAAATGCTTGGAGAAAGAGGTAAGCATTGGCTATCAATACAGCCATCTTCTTCCTAGCTATATTGTCGGATAACTGTAAGTGGAAAGTGGTGTGCCCTGTCTAACTTAATATCTAGTCTTACAAAACTTGGGATTAGAACACTGAGAAAAATGTTAGGCAAAAGTTCTTTAACCACTTTAATACAGGGCACTTCCCTCCCTTCCTGCCCAGGCCAATTTTCCCCTTTTAGCACTGTTGCATTTTGAATGACAATTGCGCGGTCATGCAACATTGTACCTACACCAAATTTATGTCATTTTCCCCCCACAAATAGAGCTTTCTTTTGGTGGTATTTGATCACCTGTGCGATTTTTACTTTTTGCTAAACAAATAAAAAAAGACCAAAAAGTTTGAAAAAAAAAAAAGTTTTTTTGTTTATGTTATACAATTTTGTAAATAAATAAGTTTTTTCCTGCACTGATGAGCACTGATGAGACTGAACTGACAGGCACTGATGAGGAGGCACTGATGAGGCGGCACTGATGGGGTGGCACTGATGGGGTGGCACTGATAGGCGGCACTGATAGGCGGCACTGATAGGCGGCACTGATAGGCACTGATATGTGGCACTGATAGGCAGCACAGATATGCAGCATTGGTGGGCACTGATAGGCGGCACTGCTGGGCACTGATAGGCGGCATTGATGGACACTGATAGGTGGCACTGACAGGCGCTGATAGGTGGCACTGACGGGCACTAATGGGCACTGATAGGCGGCACTGGTGGGCACTGATGGGCACTGATGGGCGGCACTGACGGGCGGCACTGATGGGCACTAATGGGCACTGATAGGCGGCACTGGTGGGCAATAATGGGCACTGGTGGGCGACACTAAAGGATGGCAATGATGGGCACTTGTGGGCAGCACTGATAGGGAGGACACTGGTGGGCATCACTGATGGGGAGGGCAATGGGGGGGCTCCCTGAGCCCTGATTGCCATCCCTGGTGGCCATAGTGGGCATCCCTGGGGTCATAGTGGGCATCCCTGGGGTCATAGTGGGCATCCCTGGGGTCATAGTGGGCATCCCTGGTCGATCTAGTGGCATCCCCCCCGAGGGTCTGCACTGGTAATCAATGATCTGATTACCAGTGCCGACCCCCCCCTGTCAGGGGAGCAGCCGATCGACGCTCCTTTACTCGTGCCTGTCAGGCACGAACTAAAGAAAGCCGATCAACGGCTGTTCCTATTTACTATGTGACCAGCCGTGATTGGACACGGCTGATCACATGGTAAAGAGCCTCCGTCAGAGGCTCTTTACCGAGATCGGAGATGCAGGGTGTCAGACTGACACCTCGCATCACCGATCGCCGCTCTGCGCGCCCCCGGGGGGCGCCCAGAGCTGTGTTATCCTGCCGCCGTCATATGACGTCCGGTCAGGATAACACAACCACATTCCCGCCGTCAATTTGTAATAGGGCGGGCGGGAAGTGGTTAATGCTTGCTATTACCCAATGCGTATACAAATAAAGACATTACTCTTGCACTGCAAAGAACATACGATATTTAGACAGTCATACAATGATTAAGATAAATAGTTCAATTTCAAATAGGATAAATTAGTAGGACAAACCAAACTATTTCAAAGATCCTGGTCTTAATCCTTGCTTCATAGAAACAATCAATCAATCAACCAACCAACCAATTTAAAACAAGGAAGTGCTTTGAAAACTTGAGCCTATTTTATTATTATTACATCTCGCATTATCACTATTACTTGGTTCCAATAAGGGGCACAAATGTATTTCCTTTTCATTTCCTTTCCCTTTTTCTTTTCCTTTCCCCTTTCTGCCTTTCCCTCTCCCTTTCCTTTCTTTGTCCCTCCCAGAGTAGGTCCATACGCACCTCCTTTTACAGCTGTGCCCAACTGCGCTGTAGCCTGGCTGTAAAAATCTAATATAGGGCTGTCTGTGCCTGCACACTAACATCCTACAGACTGCTATAGGTACATTACATTAATGAGACATTAGTGCGCAGGCACAAGTAGCTCAGCAGTATATTTTTACTTGCTTGGAGGCTGACAGAGGCTGGGTGTGGAGCTCCAGAATGCCTTAAGGGGGCTGGGGAGCTAGGGTCATTTTTGAAAAACATGAATTTGTTCCTGTAAGAGATAAAAAAATGACAGAGAGTAATTCAGCTTTACGGATAAATCCAATTATAAAAATATTCATTTTCAGTGGATAGGTGCTTTAAAGCATTGTTATTTTCCCTGTGATTTTACCATGGCTTTTTTGGAATTGTGAGGTTGTCCCCTTTGACAATGAAATATCTACCTCACTTATTTATCATATTGTGATACTAGTGGTATTTGCTATAATTAGGGTTGAGCGAACACCTAGATGTCCGTGTTCGACGGGTTCGGCCGAACTTTAAAAAAAAGTCCGGGTCCGTGTCCCGGACTTTTACCGAACTTTTCCCGGACACCGAACCCCATTGAAGTCAATGGGGACCCGAACTTTAAGGCACTAAAATGGCTCTAAAACACCAAAGGAAAGGGCTAGAGTGCTGCAAATGGCAGCAAAACGTAATTAAGAGCATGGCAAGTGCTCTGCAAACAAATGTGGATAGGGAAATAACTTAAAACAACAAAAAAAAAACAGAAAAATAAAACAATGTTCTTCTTCATCTCTGAAGGACGAGGCCCATATGGAGTAGGAGGGAGGTTGAGGTGGTGGTGGATGTGGCGGTGACTAGACATATGCCGGTTTTCGGTAATTCGATATATCGCGGTATTGCATAGCCACGGTATTGTTATTGTGGCATTTTTAAAATACCGAGTTTCTCTGTCAAGTCTGCCTGACTTGTGAATTGATACATTTCAGTGAGCTGGATGACTCATTCACTCACTCAGCTAACACCTTTCAGCATTAAGTCTCCTAACTATAAACAAAAATGATTACATTTGTATCTTTTCCTTCCCTCTGCCAGGGAGAAAGGAAGTTTAACCTCTTAAAGACTGGATCTTTTTCTGACACTTGCTGCTTGCAAGTTAAAATCAGTTTTTTTTTTGCTAGAAAAGTACTTAGAACCCCCAAACATTTTATATATTTTTTTAGCAGAGACCCTACAGAATAAAATGGCGATTGTTGTAATATTTTATGTCACACTGTATTTGCGCAGCAGTCTTTCAAACGCAATGATTAGACTTTAATGAATAAAAAAAAAAAAAAAAACGTAACAGTAAAGTTATCCCAATTTTTTTTTTTTTTTGTTACACAGAGAATCGTGAGAGAATCGTGATCTTTATTCCAAGCTAAAAAATCGTGATTCTCATTTTGGCCAGAATCGTGCAGCTCTAATAAATATATATATACACACACACACGCCTAGCAGCCCACATTACATTATTATATAGCCATCAAGCAGTGTCTGGCCTACCTGGTGATGACTGGTCCTGGCGCTCTGATCCGATGGCCTGGTCTTTAAAGGGGCAAATCCTTGCGATCCAGAAGTGGTTAAACCTGCAGGAGGACCGGTGTTTTTATCTATTAATGACTTTACTATTGCTTTAGGCCTGGTTCACATGTATGCGGGTTGGTGGTTCACATGTATGCGGGTTGGCGGTTCACATGTATGCGGGTTGGCGGCCCACATTTGCACAGGCATAGCAGCCCATTGATTTGAACGGGCTGCTATGCCCTCATTTTCCGCAGAAAAAAGGTGCATGCAGCATTTTTTTTAAATTCAGTGGCCTTGAAATCCATCCTGCTTTTGCACCATGCGACTAACCTGCAGTTCCTGCTCTGGCAAGCTTTCTGCATTTTTTGTATACGTGGGCACGGCATTTAAAAATAAACAGTTTGCGTGTGCAGCAATGGCAGGTAAGTCGCATGGTGCAAAAGAAGGATGGATTTCATGGCCACTGCATTTTTTTAAATTCTGCATGCACCTTTTTTCAGCTGAAAACGCAGGCATAGCAGCTCAAGCCCATTCACATCAATGGGCTGCTATGCCTGTGCAAATGTGGGCCCCCAACCCGCATACATGTGAACCAGGCCTAAAGCAATAGTAAAGTCATTAATAGATAAAAACACCGGTCCTCCTGCAGGTTTAACCAATTAATGACTTTACTATTGCTTTAGGCCTGGTTCACATGTATGCGGGTTGGGGGCCCACATTTGCACAGGCATAGCAGCCCATTGATGTGAATGGGCTTGAGCTGCTATGCCTGCGTTTTCAGCTGAAAAAAGGTGCATGCAGAATTTAAAAAAATGCAGTGGCCATGAAATCCATCCTTCTTTTGCACCATGCGACTTACCTGCCGTTGCTGCACACGCAAACTGTTTATTTTTAAATGCCGTGCCCACGTATACAAAAAATGCAGAAAGCTTGCCAGAGCAGGAACTGCAGGTTAGTCGCATGGTGCAAAAGCAGGATGGATTTCAAGGCCACTGAATTTTAAAAAAATGCTGCATGCACCTTTTTTCTGCGGAAAATGAGGGCATAGCAGCCCATTCAAATCAATGGGCTGCTATGCCTGTGCAAATGTGAACCACCAACCCGCATACATGTGAACCAGGCCTAAAGCAATAGTAAAGTAATTTATAAACAACACCTCCTTCAGGTTTAACCACTTCTTGACCACAAGGATTTGCCCTCTTAATGACCAGGCCATCGGATCGGAGCCGAGCGCCAGAACCAGTTATCACCAGTTAGGCCAGACACTGCTTGATGACCTATTTTAGGCCTGGTTCACAGAGTCTGTACTGACTGACTATATAATAATGTGCATAAGTGAACCAAAGCCCCTAAATTCAGCAATGAAATTGAAGTGAGGTGGAAATTTAATAATTTAAATTTAATAATAGAATACCGTGATAATACCGTATACCGTGGCAAAACCTTAATCAATTAATCGCAGCATGAAAATCTGATACCGTCACAAGCCTAGCGGTGACATAGGCGTGCGCACAGGGTGTGCTGGGTGTGCCTGGGCACACCCTAATCACCTAGGGCACATAGCATTGCCAGTGAGGAGATGGGAAAGATCTCCCTGGGACCTGCTCTGCTCTATTTCTCCTTGCCTACAGGTACATGGCCCCGATACATTACTCTCCCTGCTGGCAAACACATGCATGTGTATTTCAACTTTGGGGTGCACACCTTAATGCAATAGGCTGCGCACACCTATGGGCGGTGTAGGTGGAAGCGGCGGTGGAGGAGGACCAGGGCCGGATTAACAGCATCATGGGCTTGGTGCTGAGGATTTTGAAGGGCCTTAAGGGCCGTGCCTTGCCATGCACCCAGAGGAGGAAGGGTGCAGCCATGCATGCCTAATTCAACATGGGATGCTGTCTCTGAAGCCCATAAACACATCCATGCATCGCCAACTGTCCCTCCTTGTCCGGCCTTCACGCTGTGTGGGGAGGTTCTGAGGGTGCTGCCTGGGGAAGCGAGCATAGAAGCCAGACTTCTGTGTTTACAAGTGACAGAAGAGCGGTAACAGTGAATATGGCCAACCCGGGGCCTATATAAAAGGTAGGGGCCTGGAGCTGCAGCTCCAATAGCCCCTACATTAATCTGGCCCTGAGGAGGAGGACGAGGTAGCCAACACTGCTTCTTTTCAAAAATTTTAAATGAGGGTACACCCCAAAAGAGTGAGAAAGAGCAAAAATGGAACAATGGGTGGGTAAGGTCGGTATCCATTGCTATTCTGCATAAGGTACGGAAAAGTCCCGTGGGATCCATGCCTGGTTCATTTTAATGAACGTGAGCTTGTCCACATTGTCTCTGGACAGGCGGCTGCGCTTGTCTGTTATAACGCCCCCAGCCGTGCTAAATACCCGTTCAGATAATACACTGGCTGCAGGGCACGCCAGCACCTCCAAGGCGTAAAGGGCAAGCTCAAGCCATGTGCCCAATTTGGAGACCCAGAAGTTGAAGGGGGCAGACCCGTCATTCACTACATGTAGGCGTGTGCACACATACTGCTCCACCATGTTGGTAAAATGCTGCCTCCTGCTAAGACGTTCCATCTGAGCTGCTGGTGCTGCTGTTTGTTGTGGCGTGCTGACAAAGCTTTTCCACATTTCGGCCATGCTAACCCTGCCTTCTGAGGTGCTGGCGGTGCCCTGGTTGCGTTGGCGACCTCCTCCTCCTCCTCCTCTGCCTTGTGCTTCCACTGTGGCCCCGCTGTCAGATGGGAATGCCAGCAGCATGGCGTCTACCAGCGTGCGCTTGTACTCGCGCATCTTGCGATCGCGCTCCAGTGAGTGAATTAAGGACGGTACGTTGTCCTTGTAACGGGGATCCAGCAGCGTGGCCACCCAGTAATCAGCACAAGTTAGAATGTGGGCAACTCGGCGGTCGTTGTGGAGACACTGCAGCATGTAATCGCTCATGTGTGCCAGGCTGCCCAGAGGCAACGAAAGGCTGTCCTCTGTGGGAGGTGTATCGTCCGTGTCCTCTGTATCCCCCCAGCCACGCACCAGTGATGGCCATGAGCTGGCCTGGGTGCCACCCTGCTGTGAACATGGTTCCATCTCCTCCTCCAGCTCCTCCTCCTCCTCATCCTCCTCATCCTCCAGAACTGTGCCCCTGCTGGACAATTGCGTCCCTGGCGTTTGCGTGTGCAGGAACCCACCCTCGGAGCCCCTTGCGAATGACTGCCCTGAAAGCCTTGGAAATGTTACCTCTTCATCCTCCTCCTCCTCCTCATCCTGTGCCACATCCTCTTCCATCATCGCCCGAATTGTTTTTTCAAGGAGGCATGGAAGTGGGATAGTTAAGCTGAGAACGGCGTCATTGCCACTGGCCATGTTGGTGGAGTACTCAAAACAGCGCAACAAGGCACACAGGTCTCGCATGGAGGCCCAGTTAAATTAAATAGCGGAATAGAAAATATGATCCAAAAAAAGTGTATGTATATCACACGTACACAACCACACTGGGCCCCAATTACTATTGTTTGTACCCCTAAAAGGCTAGATGAGGAGTAGGGGGAGTATGGAACAGGCAGCACCCTCAAACCTTCAGAAGTATGAGATGAACCCCAACAACTTGGAAAGGTGGATCTCTCTCACACGTACCGACACAGACTATCCCGCAATTCAATTGATCCTCAAAGGTTTTTATTGAATAGCGGAATAGGAAATATGATCAAAAAAAGTGTATGTATCTCGCACGTACACAACCACACTAGGCCCCAATTACTATTGTTTGTACCCCTAAAAGGCTAGATGAGGAGTAGGGGGGGTATGGAACAGGCAGCACCCTCAAACCTTCAGAAGTATGAGATGAACCCCAACAACTTGGAAAGGTGGATCTCTCTCACACGTACCGACACAGACTATCCCCCAATTTAACTGATCCCCAAAGGTTTTTGATTAAATAGCGGAATAGAAAATATGATCCAAAAAAAGTGTATGTATATCACACGTACACAACCACACTAGGCCCCAATTACTATTGTTTGTACCCCTAAAAGGCTAGATGAGGAGTAGGGGGAGTATGGAACAGGCAGCACCCTCAAACCTTCAGAAGTATGAGATGAACCCCAACAACTTGGAAAGGTGGATCTCTCTCACACGTACCGACACAGACTATCCCGCAATTCAATTGATCCTCAAAGGTTTTTATTGAATAGCGGAATAGGAAATATGATCAAAAAAAGTGTATGTATCTCGCACGTACACAACCACACTAGGCCCCAATTACTATTGTTTGTACCCCTAAAAGGCTAGATGAGGAGTAGGGGGGGTATGGAACAGGCAGCACCCTCAAACCTTCAGAAGTATGAGATGAACCCCAACAACTTGGAAAGGTGGATCTCTCTCACACGTACCGACACAGACTATCCCCCAATTTAACTGATCCCCAAAGGTTTTTGATTAAATAGCGGAATAGAAAATATGATCCCAAAAAAGTGTATGTATATCACACGTACACAACCACACTGGGCCCCAATTACTATTGTTTGTACCCCTAAAAGGCTAGATGAGGAGTAGGGGGAGTATGGAACAGGCAGCACCCTCAAACCTTCAGAAGTATGAGATGAACCCCAACAACTTGGAAAGGTGGATCTCTCTCACACGTACCGACACAGACTATCCCGCAATTCAATTGATCCTCAAAGGTTTTTATTGAATAGCGGAGTAGGAAATATGATCAAAAAAAGTGTATGTATCTCGCACGTACACAACCACACTAGGCCCCAATTACTATTGTTTGTACCCCTAAAAGGCTAGATGAGGAGTAGGGGGGGTATGGAACAGGCAGCACCCTCAAACCTTCAGAAGTATGAGATGAACCCCAACAACTTGGAAAGGTGGATCTCTCTCACACGTACCGACACAGACTATCCCCCAATTTAACTGATCCCCAAAGGTTTTTGATTAAATAGCGGAATAGAAAATATGATCCCAAAAAAGTGTATGTATATCACACGTACACAACCACACTGGGCCCCAATTACTATTGTTTGTACCCCTAAAAGGCTAGATGAGGAGTAGGGGGAGTATGGAACAGGCAGCACCCTCAAACCTTCAGAAGTATGAGATGAACCCCAACAACTTGGAAAGGTGGATCTCTCTCACACGTACCAACACAGACTATCCCCCAATTTAACTGATCCCCAAAGGTTTTTGATTAAATAGCGGAATAGAAAATATGATCCAAAAAAAGTGTATGTATATCACACGTACACAACCACACTAGGCCCCAATTACTATTGTTTGTACCCCTAAAAGGCTAGGAGTAGGGGGAGTATGGAACAGGCAGCACCCTCAAACCTTCAGAAGTATGAGATGAACCCCAACAACTTGGAAAGGTGGATCTCTCTCACACGTACCAACACAGACTATCCCCCAATTTAACTGATCCCCAAAGGTTTTTGATTAAATAGCGGAATAGAAAATATGATCCCAAAAAAGTGTATGTATATCACACGTACACAACCACACTAGGCCCCAATTACTATTGTTTGTACCCCTAAAAGGCTAGGAGTAGGGGGAGTATGGAACAGGCAGCACCCTCAAACCTTCAGAAGTATGAGATGAACCCCAACAACTTGGAAAGGTGGATCTCTCTCACACGTACCAACACAGACTATCCCCCAATTTAACTGATCCCCAGAGGTTTTTGATTAAATAGCGGAATAGAAAATATGATCCCAAAAAAGTGTATGTATATCACACGTACACAACCACACTAGGCCCCAATTACTATTGTTTGTACCCCTAAAAGGCTAGGAGTAGGGGGAGTATGGAACAGGCAGCACCCTCAAACCTTCAGAAGTATGAGATGAACCTCAACAACTTGGAAAGGTGGATCTCTCTCACACGTACCAACACAGACTATCCCCCAATTTAACTGATCCCCAAAGGTTTTTGAATAAATAGCGGAATAGAAAATATGATCCCAAAAAAGTGTATGTATATCACACGTACACAACCACACTAGGCCCCAATTACTATTGTTTGTACCCCTAAAAGGCTAGGAGTAGGGGGAGTATGGAACAGGCAGCACCCTCAAACCTTCAGAAGTATGAGATGAACCCCAACAACTTGGAAAGGTGGATCTCTCTCACACGTACCAACACAGACTATCCCCCAATTTAACTGATCCCCAAAGGTTTTTGATTAAATAGCGGAATAGAAAATATGATCCCAAAAAAGTGTATGTATATCACACG
Source organism: Pelophylax lessonae (assembly GCF_965119305.1). Taxonomy (NCBI): domain Eukaryota; kingdom Metazoa; phylum Chordata; class Amphibia; order Anura; family Ranidae; genus Pelophylax; species Pelophylax lessonae. Next base: position 71,113,103 of record NC_138769.1, read on the forward strand.
TACACAACCACACTAGGCCCCAATTACTATTGTTTGTACCCCTAAAAGGCTAGATGAGGAGTAGGGGGAGTATGGAACAGGCAGCACCCTCAAACCTTCAGTATGAGATTGTGTTCACTGTACCCCACAAAGATTGAGTTCACTGCACCCCACAATGATTGTGTTCACTGCACCCCACAAAGATTGTGTTCACTGCACCTCACAAAGATTGTGTTCACTGTACCCCCCAAAGATTGTGTTCACTGCACCCCACAAAGATTCTGTTCACTGTACCCCACAAAGATTGTGTTCACTGCACCCCAAAAAGATTGTGTTCACTGCACCCCAAAAAGGATGTTGTTCACTGCACCCCAAAAAGGATGTTGTTCACTCCACCCCAAAAAGATTGTGTTCACTGCACCCCACAAAGATTGTGTTCACTGCACCCCAAAAAGATTGTGTTCACTGCACCCCAAAAATGATTTTGTTCACTGCACCCCAAAAAGGATTTTGTTCACTGCACCCCAAAAAGGATGTTGTTCACTCCACCCCAAAAAGATTGTGTTCACTGCACCCCAAAAAGATTGTGTTCACTGCACCCCACAAAGGATTTTGTTCACTGCACCCCAAAAAGATTGTGTTCACTGCACCCCAAAAAGGATGTTGTTCACTGCACCCCAAAAAGGATTTTGTTCACTGCACCCCAAAAAGATTGTGTTCACTGCACCCCACAAAGGATTTTGTTCACTGCACCCCACAAAGATTGTGTTCACTGCACACCAAAAAGGATTGTGTTCACTGCACCCCAAAAAGATTTTGTTCACTGCACCCCAAAAAGATTGTGTTCACTGCAGCCCAAAAAGATTGTGTTCACTGCAGCCCAAAAAGATTGTGTTCACTGCAGCCCAAAAAGATTGTGTTCACTGCAGCCCAAAAAGATTGTGTTCACTGCAGCCCAAAAAGATTGTGTTCACTGCAGCTCACACACAGAAAAATGGATGTGGATCACTGACACCTGCCTATCTCCAATCCCACACCACACAGCAATATCGATTGTAGTTTGTAGAACACAGTTTCCCTAAAATTCAGCAGACTCTGTCCCTAACAGGATTGAGAAGAGATCGTAGATCAGGATTGAGTGCAGACCCCACCCCCCACACAGCAATATCGATTGTAGTTTGTAGAAGACACTGACCCTATATAATTCAGCAGACTCTATCCCTAAAATGCCTACAACTCGCCCTGCCTAAACACTCCGACCTGTCCCTCAATTCTATCCGGACACAAATGGTTTTTTCCTGCCTATCTTTCCCTAATCAGCAGCCAGCACGTTGATGTGTGCTCTGTCCCTGAATCTAAGCAGCATAATGACGCCGCTGCGGCTGCCTCGAACTTATAAAGACTTGGTCACATGCTTCAGACGGCCAATCACAGCTACTGAGACATTTGCAGGCATGGCTGGGATGGCTTAAGGCACACCAGTTAAACGATTGTTGATTGGCTGTTGAAAGCCCGCCATGAAAAGAGCGCCAAAGCATGCAAAACCCGGAAATAAAACGACCGAACACGGATTTTTACCCGAACATACAGTAAAGTGTCCGTGTCCGTGTTCGGGTACAAAAAATCCAATTATTCGGTACGAACACGAATAATACAGTCCGTGTTCGCTCAACACTAGCTATAATGTGTTCCTTGATTTGGCCGTCTGCCAAAGATGAAACAGTTTGGTTCTGTTTTCTTTGCCAACAATTAAACAACCTGTTCCTCTTTTTCATTTATTCCAGCAAGTTGGAAAATATCAGTATTTCTGGTAGTTATCACCCACAAGGGGGAAGGAAAGCTCTGTGTCAGTTTATCATAGAGACAGACATTTAGCAGAATATGATTATCTGTTGTTCTGTGTAAGTGGTTCTGGAATGGACCCAGAGATGGAATGCTATAAGGACAGAAGTGGACATGGCACTGGTGGATAGGGAGACAAGGCAATAATGTTAATAATATGACAATATGGTTATGATCATTACCTTCTGCATGTGGCAGATCTGGACTATCTATCCACGATGTACATTATTTATTTCTTTACCAAGCTAGGTAGATAGATTTGAACCCACACAAACTTTAAAATTGACTTTTCTGCGCCAACTGCTATCTTCTAAAGTTATACACATAAATAGGTTTAAAAATTACCAGTACTCTCAAGGTAACTATGATTTATTATGTCATGTGCAGGACTAATTTCAGCCTACATGTTATTTAATTTGTGCATATTCAAGCTGTATTTCTCTATGAAGGGTCTGGAGAGTAATGCATAGTTTGTAATGCATAAAATAATTTCCTTCCCTTCAGTGATAATTAAGGTCTCAAATGGCTTCTGAAAATATCCATAAGATTGTCTAATTAATATTCTGTTGAATTTCCTTTACTTTCAAGCTGCCAGTATTGATTGGTTCCAATTAATATTTGCCAGTAAGTAAATTAACAGAGCACCTGAGGCACACAGCTTGTTCTAATAGAGAACAGTACATTTTACTACAGCTTCACTGTGTGCTGCAGGGAACACTGTCTCTCAGTCATGGCAGGGACATCCCTAATGACAGGTCATCCACAATAAACCTAGTTCTCACTACAAAGGTGTTTGTTTGGGTGGCATATTATCGATAGCAATTCAATTAGTCAGGCTGCAGGCTTGAGATGAGTATTACATTTCTGAATGCCTGCATAAAGTATTTGCATCTAAACTATTAATCTAGATTTAAAGACTTGCTTTTAAGGTGACCTTCTATATAGCTTTTATATTTATCTGTATACATTTACATAGATCCACTGTGAATTTGAGATAATTATAACATTTAGAGATTTCCGCTTATACTCTGCTGCATCTCTGGTACAGAAAGACAATGGAATTCTCCCCAATGGAACAGAGACAGCAAAAAATTAATGATAGGGTTTTAACCCTTCCCTTGGGTATGTAGTTTTGGGTATAGTCACACTCCTTAAAGTGTGTCTGATGCTGAATATTCTTCGAGAGAAAGAAGATCTAAGGCATAATCAGGGGAGCAAGCAAGTTTTTGCTATAGACCACAAAGAGGTGGTTAGTGCAAACAGACTCCCTCATATTATAATATTAATTTCTTAAATCCTTTTAGAAGTTGGATGTACATTTTGACACCTAAAGTTTGATTGCAGCCACAACTTTTTATTTTGTTTTTGAAAGAGTGGAGAAAAGATTATATCTCCTACCAATACAGACAATCAATTCATCCAAGCGCTCACTCCGAAGGGGAAGACCGGCGTGCTGCTCTCCTCAGTCGGGAAATTCCGACTGAGATACATAAGAGAAAGAAAAGGAGGCGCAACACCTAGTGCATTACCCGTGGTCATCGTATAAAATGTTTTATCAAAATGCATACTCACAGACGAAATGAATATAAAATCGCATTAAAAGATTCCACCACAAATGAAATGGAACACGTCCTTGTAGATGAGACGGCTAACACGTTTCGGGAGTCAAGCTCCCTTCATCATTTGGCATTTTAATACGGTGACCACGGGTAATGCACTAGGTGTTGCGCCTCCTTTTCTTTCTCCTACCAATACAGACCTGATCGCGGATGTAGAAATACAGGGCAACTTGGGAAATAGTGACCATAGGTCAATTAGTTTCAGTATAAACCACAGAAATAGGAAACACAAGGGTAATACAAGGACACTGAATTTCAAAAGAGCCAACTTCCCTAAACTGCACTCTTTGCTAGACGATATTAAATGGGATAGAATCCTAGGAATAAAGGACACTGAGGAAAAATAGGAGTGCTTTAAGAACATACTAAATAAAGGTATTGGCCACTGCATTCCAACAGGGAACACGTTTAATGAGCTAAAATAAACCCTGGGTGGCTAAACTCCAGTGAAAAAATGCATATAAAACCGAAAGAAGAGGCCTTCAAAAAATACAAGGCTGAGGGGTCATTGACAGCATTCCAACATTACAAAGAATGCAAAAGAAATGTAAGACTGTAATCAAGATGACTAGGAAAGAACCCAAAAGGCACATAGAGGAAAAGAGTAAAAAACCCCCAAGAAGTTTTTTAACCACTTGCCTACAGTGCACTTTCACCCCCTTCCTGCCCAGACTGATTTTCAGCTTTCAGCGCTCTCACACTTTGAATGACAATTACTCAGTCATGCAACACTGTACCCATAAAAAAATTGTGTCCTTTTTTCACACAAATAGAGCTTTCTTTTGATGGTATTTAATCACTACTGGGTTTTTTATTTTTTGTGCTATAAATAAAAAAAGACTGAAAATATTGTGAAAAAACGCATTTTTCTTTGTTTCTGTCATAAAATTTAGCAAATGAGTAATTTTTCTTCACAAATTTTGGCCAAAATTTATACTGCTACTTATCTTTGGTAAAAATAACCCAAATAAGTATATATTATTTGGTCTTTGTGAAAGTTATAGAGTCCACAAGCTATGGTGCTATTCATTGAAAATTGATCACACTTGATCACACCTGATGTACTGAAGGCCTATCTCATTTCTTGAGACACTAAAAAGTCAGGAAAGTAAAAATACCCCCCAAATGACCCCTTTTTGGAAAGTAGACATTCCAAGGTATTTAATAAGGGGCATGGTGAGTTTTTTGAAGTTGTAATTTTTTCCCACAACTCTTTGCAAAATGAAGATTTTTTTTTTTTTTTACAAATTGACGTATTACCAGGTTATTTCTCTCACACAGCATATGTATACTTGCAACTACACCCCAAAACAAATTCTACTACTCCTCCTGAGTAGGGCAATACCACAGCCTGGCCACATACAGAGGTCTAACATCCAAGTAGCACCGTCCGGCATTCTAGGAGCACAAATTACACATATAATTTCCTGACAACCGCATTTTGAAGGCCCTGGAGCACCAGGACAATGGAAACCCCCATAAAATGACCCCATTTTGGAAAGCAAACAGCCCAACGTATAATTTTTGAGGCATAATGAGTCTTTTGAACTTGTCATTTTTTTCCACAAGTTTTTGGAAACTGTGGAAAGAAAATGAAAACACATTTTTTTTTACACAAAGCTGTCCATTTATGCAATATTTCTAACACATAGCATGTACATAGCAAAAATTGCACCCCAAAATACATTCTGCTATTCCTCCTGAGTATGGCGATACCACATGTGTAACACTTTTTCACAGCCTGGCCACATACATATGCCTAACATCCAAGTAGCCCTTTTCACAAAGTTGTCCATTAATCCACTTTAAGACTGGGCCTATTTTTGACACTTGGTGTTTACAAGCTAAAATCATTTTTTTTGCTAGAAAACTACTTAGAACCCCCAAACATTATATATTTTTTTTTAGCAGAGACCCTAAAGAATAAAATGGAGATCGTTGCAATATTTTTTATCACACCATATTTGCGCAGCAGTCTTCCAAATGCAATTTTTTTGAAAAAAATTCACTTTTTTGAACTAAAAAATAAGAAATCAGTAAATTTAGCCCAATTTTTTTCCATAATGTGAAAGATAATGTTACGCCGAGTAATTAGATACCCAACATGTCATGCTTTAAAATTGCGCATGCTCACAGAATGGCACCAAACATTGGTACTTAAAAATCCCCATAGGCAACATTTTAAACATTTCTGCAGGTTACCAGCTTAGAGTTACAGAGGAGGTCTAGGGCTCAAATTATTGCTCTCACTCTAACGATCGCGGAGATATCTCACATGTATGGTTTGAACACCGTTTACATATGTGGGCGTATGCGTTTGCTTCTGCGCGCGAGCTAACGGGGACAGGGCGCTATAATTTTTTTTTTTCCTATTTATTTTATTTATTATTTTTTTATTTTTACACAGTTTAAAAAAAAAATGTTTTGATCATTTTTATTCCTATTACAAGGAATGTAAACATCCCTTGTAATAGAAATAGGCATGACAGGTCCTCTTTATTGTGAGATCTGGGGTCAAAAAGAGCTCACACCTCACAACTACACTAAAAAAGAAAAAAAAAAAATTGTTGAAAAAGGAAAGAAAAAAAAAAAAGAAGGGCCCTTTAAACCAGTTGCTAGGCAACGACTTTTGACGTAGCTCCGGTCCTCCAAGACCATAGAGTCGAGTGAGGGCCATCTTGCCCTCACTCGACTTCCTGTCTCTGAGGATCCGGGACCGGATAGTTTTCCCCGCTGCCGGCGGGTCCAGGAAGCTGGGAAAACGTCTGGTACGCGGCGGGAGGGGGGGGGGGGCACCTTTTCCCCTGCACCGTAAGGGTAATTTCGCGGCGAATCCGCCACTGGGACCACCCTAATCTGAAAGCCGACCGTCCGCCGTTTAAAAAAATACCGGGGTTATGGGGGCTATCTGCTGCCATAACCCCAGTATTTAGCTTTTAATGGCCGACACATATAGTCATTAGGCGGTCGGTAAGTGGTTGCATGTATATGGCAAACAAGTGACGATGACTGATGGGGTGACAGGTGACGATGACTGATGGGGTGACAGGTGACGATGACTGATAGGGTGACAGGTGAGGATGACTGATGGGGTGACAGGTGACAATGACTGATGGGGTGACAGGTGACGATGATTGATGAGGTGACAGATGACGATGATTGATGAGGTGACAAGTTACGATGATTGATGGGGTGACAGATGACAATCACTGACGGGGTGACAAGTGACGATGATTGATGGGGTGACATGTGACGATGATTGATGGGGTGACAAGTGACGATCACTGATGGGGTGACAAGTGACGATGATTGATAGGGTGACAGATGACGATGACTGATGGGGTGACAGGTGATGGTGATTGATGGGGGTGACAGGTGACGGGTGATGGTCACTGATGGGCGACAGGTGACGGGCGATGGTGCACGGCGGTACTGATGGCAGTCTCTGGTGACCGGTGAACTTTAGGCTACGTTCACATGTGAGCGTAGCGATCGCGGGCAGAATCACTGCGATTCTGCCCGCGATCCAGAAATCATTGCAAATCGCGGGGCGCCTGTGCGTTGCCCGTGATTTGCAATAGCACCCCAAACGCTGTGCGATGTTGCTGCGATTTCCGCCTGCCGAATTGCGGTAACATCGCGCAAACAACGCATGACACCCCAAAGAAGCTCTTGTACCTTTTTTTGGGCGTCATGCGATGTTTGCGCGATGTTACCGCGATTCGGCAGGCGGAAATGGCGGCAACATCGCACAGCGTTTGGGGTGCTATTGCAAATCACGGGCAACGCACAGGCGTCCCACGATTTGCAATGATTTCCGGATCGCGGGCAGAATCGCAGTGATTCTGCCCGTGATCGCTACGCTCACATGTGAACGTTATGGGTGTCAATTTCTGGGCACTGATGAGGTGACTGTTGGGTGACAGGTGACATTGGGGGGGGGCTGAGGACTGTGTGGGGACATTTATTTCTGTGCTTTTACATTGTGACAAGGTACACAGAGCAGTAACTCACTATTTCTAGCTCTGCTGTCCTCACACTGGAAACTGTGTGAGGGGAGAAGAGCTAGTAACAGTCAGTTACTGCTCTTTGTTTACATTTTGTGATCGGCTGTGAATGGATTCACAGCCGATCACATAGTAAACAGTAACTGTCAGTGACTGTTTACTACTGCCGGTGACAGCTGTGTTCCTACGGAACACAGTGCCACTGACATGACCGCGCTGCGCGCTCCCGATCGTGCATGCGCGGTCATCTTGTGGGCGCCTCCATTGTGATCGGCTGTGTCATTGGAACACAGCCGATCACGTGGGAAACAGCCACGCCCATTGGCTGTTTCCCCCCTGCCGGTGACGGGGGGTGTCCCGGGGACACCCTGACACCGGCAGTGCAGGGCGGCGCGCACGCGATCGCGCGCCTGCCCTGCTTAAAGTGCCACCGTCATATGACGGCGGCCCAGGATAATGGTCGCTCTGCTCCGCCGTCATATGACGGCGGGCGGGCGGCAAGCGGTTAAGTATATAAATAGTAAGAAAGTGAGGCCAGAACATATCGACCACATAAAGGACGATGCAGGGGATCTGGCTATAAAGAACAGAAAGAAGGCAAAGGTTCTAAATAAATTCTTCACAAAATAAACAAGGGGGTACAGTAACCTTGACTGTAATGTTAAAGTTAATAACACATCACAGGAAGCACCCCCATGGTTAACAGAAGACAGACTCAGAACTAGACTTGAAAAACTTAACATAAAAAATTCACTGGGACTCAGCCAAGTGATAGCCAGACGATTGTTCCCCATTTTTTTGGACAGTCTACTGACAGGAATGGTACCAGTTGATTGAAGAAAAGCCAACGTGGCTGGGCCCTGGGAACTACAGGCCAGTTAGCCTAACATTGATAGTCTGCAATCTATTGAAGCTGATGATAAAGAACTGTATACAAGATTTTAGTAATGAAAATGGTATCATTAATAGTAATTTGCATGGATTCACAAACAATTATTCTTGCCAGACCAATATATTAACCTTTTATGAAGTGTGCTGCCATCTAGATAAAGGAAGGCCTGTAAATGTACTGTATCTGGATTTTGCAAAGGCATTTCATACAGTTCCCCACAAACGTTTATTGTACAAACTAAGGTACATAGAAATGGACTGTAGGGTGAGTACTTGGATTAAAAACTGGCTTCAGGGGAGTGTCCAAAGGGTGGTAATAAATGGGGAGAACTCGGAATAGTCTGGTGTGGAAAGTGGGGTCCCCAAAGGATCTGTCCTGGGACCAATCTTGTTTAATGTATTCATAAATGATCCAGAGGATGGAGTAAACAGCTTAATCTCCGTAGTTGCAGACAATAATAAATTAAGTAGGGTGATAACTTCTACACAGGATGTGGAAACCTTACGAGAAGATCTGAACAAAATAATGGGGTGTGCATCTACATGGCAAATGAGGTTTAATGTTGGAAAATCTAAGATAATGCATTTGGGTGCCAGAAATACAAACGCAAGTTACTCACTAGGGGAAGAACCTTTAGGGGAATCTAAGATGGAAAAGGACCTGGGGTCCTAGTAAATGACAAGCTCAGCAATGGCATGCAATGCCAACCTGCTGCAAGTAAAGCCAACACAATACTGCCATGTATAAAAAAGGGGATTTACTCCAGAGATAAAACAATAGTTCTCCCATTTTTCAAGACTCTGGTCTGGTAGCAGCTCGAGTATGCCGTCCAGTTCTTGGCACCGGTCCTCAGGAAGGATGTGCTGGAACTGGAAAGAGTCCAGGATTTCTGCTATGAGGAAAGACTACAAGCATTGAACTTATTCTCTCTGGAGAAAAGACACTTGAGAGGGGATATGATATCAATGTACAAATATCGACCCTAGCATTGGGAACAAACTTTTCAGCGAAAAGGGAATTTAAAAGGACACGTGGCCATTCACTAAAATTAGAAGAGAAGCAGTTTAACCTTAAACTGTATAAATGGTTCTTTACCTTCAGAGCAGTAAGGATGTGGAATTCTCTTCCACAAGCAGTGGTATCAGCAGGGAGCATAGATAGTTTCAATAAACTATTAGTTTCTAGATTGTAAGCTCTAATGAGCAGGGCCCTCTAGTTCCTCCTGTTTTGAACTGTATTGTAACTGTATTGTCTTCCTTCACATTGTAAAGCGCTGCACAAACTGTTGATAGTTGGGCACCTTAATGACTACAACATACAGGGGTATACAATGTACTATTGACAGCAAACACACACACACACTCATCATAGGTTGAACTGGATGGACAGGTGTCTTTTTTCAACCTCACTAACTATGTGTCTATGCAACTACTCCTGATAATATTGTTACATGGACTAAAAAGGACGGAGAATTCTCTTTGGGAAAATAGAAAAAATAATACTAACAGAGGCTCTGTCTTTTCTCCACTCTATTAAAAATGTTTATATTGCTTTTACTTCTGAAAACATTTTTCACACATGATGTCTTGTTATACAAAGAATAACTGTAATTTTCGTATATACAGTATGGACTACATATGAAAAAGACTTAATCAGTATGTATTAATATTTTCATATCACTTGTTAAAAGTTTTTTTGTATTTTACTTGTTACTTATCTTGACTCATTGTGGAGTAAAACCAAGTACACCTGTATGTGTATGTATACTTATTTATACCATATTAAAAAAAAAAGTATCCTGATGTGTGTTAGATTCTATGACAGAAATCTGGACATCATAACACTTGTGGGCCCAAAGAGGAATTAGAGCACTGCCTGGCATAAGCTATAGCTAATAGCCCCAGTTGAAGGTTGATTTTAGGACTAAGCTAAGATGTATAAATAACATTGATAAGCAAACTTTTAACTTTACCTTCTTTAAAATATGTTATCCTTTTAATATGCATTATACTGTGTCAAGGATTGGATTGTGTGCATTTTTTTTTTTTTAAATTAGGGTATGTTGTTGGTGCCTGGCATATATTAGGAGCATTGACATTCCTGTCTGCATATATACCTTATCTGTCTGAGAAAGTAATGCAATGCCAATTTGTTATGCATATTCTGAAAAGTCATATCACTTACCTATAGCACCTTTGTACTAGGACATAATATGTACTTTATATGATCAACCCTACCTACCTTTGCCTGTATCGTTTTTTTTTTTTTTTTTTTCTCACCTTATTAGGCCTTATGTTGAATTATGCTTTAAGAGCTTTTAGGTACAATTTATGGTAACACACTTTTTCTTTTCATCAGAACTTCAAGCTGTAGTGCAATCATTATGTATAACATTCTTCTTAATGCATTGTTCTAATCTTCCTATATTTATCGTGGCTAGACTTTGGCCAGACAGACTATTCAGCATGTGTATTTACAATGAAATCATATTTCTTGTCATTGTGTCAGATTTGTGATTGCCTAAAAGTAATGGAAGATTTTTTTTTTTTTTTTTAAATGAAAAGGTGGCAGCCCATATCCCATCTAGCTCACTGAGATTAGTACCATTGTACACTAATGTTGTATTTTATGGCTATACCTCCCCTGGTGGTACTTAGCATCTCCAATTTAAAAGATAAATGCTGTAAAAGCCTTTCATTATGTCGCTGTAAAATGTGTCTTAAATAGAATTCTTTTTTTTTCTTGGGTCACTTGGAAGGGCTGAAAGATTTTTTTTGGTCCCTGCAAAAGGCTTTATTATTTACAGAATTTAAAATGTCATAAAACAGCTTGAGAGACTACAGGGAGCTAAGCAATAATTGGGAAAAAATGCAGACATAAGTCAGTTGTGTAGTTGCTGAAATTCTGGCATCTTTTGTTTGTTTCTTTGTTTGTAATTACAACAATGACTCAAAGAGGAGCTTGAGCGTGCCTAGTTAATGAAAATGTGGTTTGTTCAAATAATACGTAGCTTGATATCAACTAATATAGACTGTCTTTATGTTAAGTAATACTGCATTGTGTGTATTGTTTATGATTACAAAAAATATATATATACTTTACGTAATTTTTATGTGGTTTAAGTTTTTACCAGTGTGTGAAGTAAAGGAATAGATCCAGAGAGAAAGAAAAATTATGAATACTTTTTAAAAATGGCCTGCGCATAAAAATAAAACATAGCTGTGGTTGATTTTTCTGTGCACTGATAAGTCCTTGCCGCATATCCCACACTCAGAATCAATGAACTTCAGGCATGTACTAAACCTTCAGAAAACCTGGCAATGAGGTTAAAGATGATGTGGGAATTGTTCCTATTATACTTTGTTGCTTAAAACCATAGTACACAAATTCTTGCCAGATCATAATAGATACAGATACAAGGTTCTTAACCAATCATGAGTGACAATGCAGCAGGGTTTTATGGTAACGTGTACTGCATGACCATTACCCTTCAGAAATATGCTTTTGGTTTGTTTTAAAATGACCAGGTCAGCACAGAGTATGACATACCTGCTAAATGTAGACTGCATATACTTGCCTTTTTTAAACCTAACCTTCATAGATACTGGCATGTAGTCCTTAAAACTATGAACACTGTTTTCCAGCTACGTATTCTATTACAATTCAAAATTTGCATACTGGGTGTTATGGATGACCTTATAACAGAAGAACGAATACCATTTGCTCTATCTAGGGCATTATTCCAAGCCCAAAAATGTATTTTACAACACTGGTAATAGATAGACCCCTACAAACCACACAGAATGGCTAAAACATATGAATGATACCCTGAGGTTTGAACGCCTCATTTTCTAACACAGGTTGTCCCACCAAATTTGAAAAATTAGGGGGTAATTGGCTAAACACTCCATGCTTGAATACATTGGATTTGGTGGCAAATAGACTCCCACATGGATAGCATATGTATCCTTCTATTAGAAAAAAATGTAGGTTAAGAAGCATTGGCATATGCCTCTGTTAGCATGTACTGTATCTATGACTAAATTGCATTATCAAAATTTAGGGTGAGAAATTGTATATTGTAAACTTTATATATCAGATGCATTACACTGATGTAATAGTAAATAGGGACTTTTATATAAAGTATACTCATGATTTAAAAAAAGAAAAAAACCCTGCTCTCCCCACCTTTTTCAGCATTTTTTTGGTGAGTAAGCTACTTCAGGACATACAGTATAACCCGGTGGGAGGAACCACAGTGAGTGATGAGGAGCAGATATTTGATCCTTTCGAATGGTCAAATGCTTGCAGGGGAAGGTGACCAATGAAGTGGTGGCTCTTGAAGAAATAGGCCACTGGTTTCTTTTAACAGATATCTTGTACATACAAATGATATTGTGTAGACAGGATAACTTCAACTAGTGAGCCACCATAGATCTTGGTATAGGAGATAATGTAGGTAAGAGATATTAACAAAACAATAAAAAAGAATCTTTAATGAAAAACGTTATTGCACAAAAATACTTCATAATAGCAAAAACTGTATTCCTAAGGATGCCAAAGAGAAAAAAAAAAAATATATATATATATATATATATATATATATATATATATATATATATATATATATATATATATATATATATATATATATATATATATATATATATATATACAGGATCTCACAAAAGTGAGTAGACCCCTCACATTTTTGTAAATATTTTATTCTTATACCTTTTCATGTGACAACACTGAAGAGATGACACTTTGCTACAATGTAAAGTAGTGAGTGTACAGCTTGTATAACAGTGTTAATTTGCTGTCCCCTCAAAATAACTCAACACACAGCCATCAATGTCTAAACTGCTGGCAACAAAAGTGAGTACACCCCTAAGTGAAAATGTCCAATTTGGACCCAAAGTGTCAATATTTTGTGTGGCCACCTATTATTTTCCTGCACTGCCTTAACCCTCTTGGGCATGGAGTTTACCAGAGCTTCACAGGTTGCCACTGGAGTCCTCTTCCACTCCACGACAACATCAGAGCTTTGTGCTCTCTATTTACCTTCCATTTGAGGGTGCCCCACAGATGCTCAATAGGGTTTAGGTCTGGAGACATGCTTGGCAAGTCCATCACCTTTACCCTCAGCTTCTTCAGCAAGGCAGTGGTTGTCTTGGAGGTGTATTTGGGGTCGTTATCATGTTGGAATACTGCCCTGCGGCTGAGCCTCTGAAGGGAGGGGATCATGCTTTGCTTCAGTATGTCACAGTACATGTTGGCATTCATGGTTCCCTCAATGAACTGTAGCTCCCCAGTACCGGCAGCACTCATGTAGCCCCAGACAATGACACTCCCACAACCATGCTTGACTGTAGGCAAGACACACTTGTATTTGTACTCCTTACCTGGTTGCTGCCACACATGCTTGACACCATCTGAACCAAATTCGTTTATCTTGGTCTCATCAGACCACAATACATGGTTCCAGTAATCCATGTCCTTAATCTGCTTGTCTTCAGCAAACTGTTTGCGGACTTTCTTGTGCATCATCTTTAGAAGAGGCTTCCTTTTGGGATGACAGTCATGCAGACTAATTAGATGCAGTATGCGGCGGATGGTCTGAGCACTGACAGACTGACCCCCCACCCCTTCAACCTCTGTAGCAATGCTGGCAGCACACATGTGTCTATTTCCCAAAGACAACCTCTGGATATGATACTGAGCACTCAACTTCTTTAGTCGATTATGGCGAGGCCTGTTCTGAGTGGAACTTGTCATGTTAAACCACTGTAGGGTCTTGGCCACCATGCTGCAGCTCAGTTTCAGGGTCTTGGCAATCTTCTTGCAGCCCAGGCCATCTTTATGTAGAGCAACAATTCTTTTTTTCAGATCCTTAGAGAGTTCTTTGCCATGAGGTGTTATGTTGGACTTCCAGTGACCAGTATGAGAGAGTGAGAGCGTCAACACCAAATTTCACATCTGCTCCCCATTCAGACCTTATAACACTAACGAGTCGCATGACACAGGGGAGGGAAAATGGCTAATTGGGCCCAATTTGAACATTTTCACTTAGTGGTGTACTCACTTGCCAGCGGTTCTGACAATAATGGCTGAGTTTTGAGTTATTTTGAGGGGACAGCAAATTGACACTGTTATACAAGCTGTACACTCACTACTTTATATTGTAGCAGAGTGTCATTTCTTCAGTGTTGTCACATGACAAGATATAATAAAATATTTACAAAAATGAGAGGGGTGTACTCACTTTTGTGAGATACTGTATATATATATATATATATATATATATATATATATATATATATATATATATACCGTATATATATTGTAATATTTGGGGGTTAATTAGCTTTAGTGTAGAGCCTACCAGTGAGCCACCGTGGCCATGCCAGTTGTGCTGTTTAAGGGCTTGGTGGCCCACTATATTTAAAGGAAAAGAAAAACAATACCATTAACATAACAATTGCCAACGAAGGGGTTTCAGCTTTCCACAGCAACAATCTAAATGAAAAATAGAGAGCCACCTGGGTCTCTTTAGCAGCACTGCTGCACAGGCTTTTTTAATGCTTCTCTCTAATGCCCTCTTGGCCATATAACAGAGTTCCTGTACAAATTGTACCTGTACCTCAGTTAGCACTCTTTTCCAGGTTTCTTTCTGCTCCAGCATACAGGCTTGGGCCCTCTGTCTGCTCTACCAGACTCTCCTGTGCAGACATGCACGCTTCTCCCTTGCACACCAGGACTCCTCAGGAGGGTGGAGCCCATAACCCTTGTCCTGTCTCTGCTAAAAGACCCATACATACCTGCACAATCAGTGTCCTTGCTGTTCCCAAGACCTGGCCTCAGGATTGGAGATTTCATCCCACCCAGATTGCTATGAAATCTCCAGACTCCAGGTCTCCAATTGGATTTTATCAACCACAGGACCATAGCAGCAGAATTGCTTTCCACCTGTCAACTAGGAGGTGAAACCTGAGACATTTTGGACTCATTTTTTATTTTTCCAAAGCATCTCCCATATACCATTTTTCCATCAAATAATCCAGCAAGCATACCTAGAGGCAACTTTTAACACGAGTAATACATTCAGAAATAAAACATTTCTGTCTTGTCTTCCTTTGTTCTGTACAGCCTGCCACTCAGTGCTTCACCTAGTGGTATTCCGCAGTACCATGATAAACCAAATATTGCAGCTCTGCTAATAAATAAATAAAAAAAAAAATAAGCGTATAAATAAATGAATCAATGATAAAACAACAATATTCCTGTGTGTTCTTGTGCAAACTGTGCAAAAATTGTGCAAAAAACTATAAATGTGTGCAAAATCTCGCAAAATCACACACTAATCGATCAATCAATCTTCATAAATTCAAAAAACGCAAATCATATATAACAAGTCCATATAATGTCCATCAAATGCAAAACCAAACAAAGTGCTTCTGTGCTTCAGTGTGTGCAGGAATGGGGATGACCCCCCTCGTGGCTGTCTACTTACCACAACACACTTGGTCTCAGGCATTCAGGAAATGTTACTGCAGTGTGGTCATCACCTTTCTGCTGGACTGGTATCCTTAATCATGTGGAGAGATCCTTCCTGGTGGTCTTTTCACATCCAGAGTCCCCTCATGGGAAAGAAAAGGCCATCTATAGTGAAGTATGTTAAATCAAATTTATTTTCGCCATAAAAGAAACTACTTACAAACGTTTAAAAATTGTCAGCATCTAGAACTCGGCTCGGTGGTTGCAGCGTGCGCCTCACCGACCAGAAATTATGTCTAGACGCGTTTCGCCGTCCAATCACGGCGTCCTCTGTAGCTGCTACAAAACCATCCAACTGTGGGAGAGACACCCCAGTAGAGATTGGCTGTACCTCCCAAAGTTCAACCATATCCTTTAATGCTTTTGTTAGAAACCAGGACCTTGTCTCCAGACTCAAGTCCTTCCTGAAAACTTTTATGGCACTGGGAATTCAGGCAGACTCACTTGCTGAGACTTGGGAAGTTGCAACGTTTAACAGACTCCTCCCAGCTGGAGGTAACCACAACTTGGTGCTCTATCAGAGTGCTGCCAGGTGCTGGACTCATACCCAACATTTTAGGCTCAGCATCAGTAAGCTGCTCCTGACCATTACCATTGACATCAATTTGACACTCCATGATAACATTTCTTTTGTGGGTCATGGACAAAGTCTCGCCATTATTTGGTCCATCTTTTTCACTGCGCCCTCAAGTATAGGCTGTTCTGCAGTCCCTCCTGCTGGCACTGAAGAAACAGTGACCACTTTATTTTTGTACATAAAAGTCTCATCTATCATTGAGATTAACCTTTTACCCCAACTATTCCAATCCACTGTATGTGCACTCCATTCGCCAGTACTCCTTAGCACCGATCCATCCACCCAAGGAGACACATAACAACAAATGAGATTAGTTGATGACACATTGCACAGGTTAGTGGGAACCATGTCATACTTTGGTAATACATGTCAACCCTCAGCAGGTTGCAATACACTACACTCACATTGCTCTGGTGGCGCTTCATGAATCGCACACACATTTGCATTTTCAACAGGCTGTGTTAACCCAATATTTACCTGCACACTTTCAGTATTAGCAGATTGCACATTCCCATTAAAAGGTGCAGTTCCACCCTACCCCACCAGAGTGACATCGCAGTTGTTCAGGGCAACCTCTGGCTCCAATACACAAAGTTCCCGGGACAACTGTGCTGTCTTACCATCAATTTCTATGGGAAACAGCCCATCCTTAACCACAGTTGCCCTCCAAAGTTCCCCCACAATACATAACAGACCCTTAATAACCTTTAAGGGGTTTCTGTGTCATTTTTAATTTAAAAAAAATAAGCCAGAAGGCAGATGACATTTGCTGAAATGTTTTCCTCTGTAAATGTCAGGGCTGAAAAATCACTTTTCCTGGCTGAATGTAATTTTTTTTTTTTTCACATTGGTACATGTTTGCCTAGGGCAATGCCCATCTGCATTCAAACTTCTTTGAAGTTTGCCAAAACCTGATCAAACCAAACCCAGAGTCAAACCCCCAAGACCCCTTAGACTAAACAAACATTATATCCACAACTTTATATGGGAACAAGATGTGCAAGGATCTGAAACAAGCTGCCCATTATTCTATTCTATTTAAAGTGGTGCTAAAGGTTAAGTCAAAAATGACATATATAATGCATTCTGTCACTATAGTAGTCCTCCCTATAACTTCATTTTTTACCTGCTGATCGTGTTATTTTTCAACATCCTTTAACCACTTCAGCTCCCGAAGATTTTACCCCCTTCATATCCAGGACACTTTTTGCTATTTAGCACTGTGCTATTTTAACTGGTGATTGCACGCCCATGTATTGCTGTACCAAAGCAAAATTGATATAATTTTCTTTCACACAAATAAAGCTTTCTTTTGGTGGTATTTGATCACCACTGGGTATTTTTTTTTTACAATAAAAAAAAAAAAATATATATATATATATATATATATATATATATATATATATATTCACTCTTTGCTATAAACATATCAAATACAAATTAAAAAAAAAATATTCTGCTACATATTGTTAATAAAAAATCCCAATTGGTGTATTTTGATTGGATTGCATGAATGTTATAGCGCCTACAAAATAAGGTATATATACTGCAACTTTTCATTTTTTATACTACTAATGGCGATGATCAATGACTTATAATGAGACTGTGATATTGTGGTAGGCAATCCTGACGCTAACTGATGCTGGGGGAGGAACTGACTAACTTCCAATGACATCATTAGTGACACTAATACAGTATTCAGTGCCATTAATATGCACTGTCACTGCACTAATGACACTGGCAGGGAAAGGATTAATGTCTAGGGTGATCAAGAGGTTAAATATGTTCCTAGCGATGTGTAATGTGTGCACAGTGTGCTGCTTTTACTAGTTGATCTCTAAGTTTCTTATCCCTGTTTTTCAGGGATGAGAAGCACAGAGATCGCTACCTGTGTACAAAGCTCTGTGTTGAATGTCAACACAGAGCTCTTGGCTGTGAATGTACACACCTGATTAGCACATCCCAGCCATGAATCATTGGCCGGGACTTGCTTACAGGCTCACGCTGTGTATAGCAGCAGGGCCCAGAGGGGCACACATGTACACGCCCCGAACCCATTTAAAAAATGTTATCTGGAGTTAGGCTTTAATTTGTTGGTCACTTATGTAAAGTCCATCTAAATCTACCATCTTCAGACAATGCTGATTTCAATGGTGTCTCTTTTGTTTCTCCAGAGAGAGAAGAGTAACCATAGGACTGGACTGTTACTGGTCAGATCACTGGGTGGGTTTAAAAGTGCTTTAAATTAGTTATTGCTAGATATGTTATAGGGTTGGTAATCTATTAGGGCTCAGTCTCACTATGCATAGGTCAACACGCCTGTGTTTTGGCATTGCATTACAGCGCATTAGTACATGCTGTGTTAAGACAGCCTATTCATTTTAAACTACTTGCCAGCACATTTTGACACACAAAAAATTGCTCCTGACTCATGTGGAAATTATGATGTGGTGTGCTGCAATGTGGGAGCGTTACCTACTATTGTAACAGTGAGTTCGGTTGCCACAGATAATCAATGGCATCTCAACACATTGTGGTGTGTGCATTACAATGCATAATGGTAGGCACTAAAATAACATATTATTAAGCTTGTGAAATTCTCCTCTGTCAGTTTCAATGCACTTTTTATACGCAGATGCTTTAAAGTGTCAATCTAATTGGTCAGTAAAAGTCACTATCAAATGTGTCCTATAAAATTAGGGAAATACAGCACAATATTGGAAATGACGATAAAACCATTATGTTCATTTTCCTTACATATATTTAGTCAAATTATTTCCATCACAGTAACTTATATTTAAATGCCTACTTTCCATTTGGCGTTTCCCTCCAGTAACAGGGTTGATGTTCCTGGAGGGAAACGCCAAATGGAAAAGGATTTAGGAAAACTAGAAGAATGGTCAGAACTCTGGCAACTGAAATTTAATGTGGATAAGTGCAAGATAATGCACCTGGGGCGTAAAAACCCAAGGGCAGAATATAGAATATTTGACACAGACCTGACCTCAGTATCTGAGGAAAGGGATTTAGGAGTAATTATTTCAGAAGACTTAAAGGTGGGAAGACAATGTAATAGAGCAGCACGAAATGCCAGCAGAATGCTTGGATGTATAGGGAGAGGTATAAGCAGTAGAAAGAGAGAAGTGCTTATGCCACTGTACAGAACACTGGTGAGACCTCACTTGGAGTATTGTGCACAGTACTGGAGGCCATATCTCCAGAAGGATATAGATACTCTAGAGAGAGTTCAGAGAAGAGCTACTAAACTAGTACATGGATTGCAGGAAAAAACTTACCAGGAAAGGTTAAAGGACCTTAACATGTATAGCTTGGAAGAAAGAAGAGACAGAGGGGATATGATAGAAACTTTTAAATACATAAAGGGAATCAACTCGGTAAAGGAGGAGAGCATATTTAAAAGAAGAAAAACTACCACAAGAGGACACAGTTTTAAATTAGAGAGGGAAAGGTTTAAAAGTAATATGAGGAAGTATTACTTTACTGAGAGAGTAGTGGATGCATGGAATAACCTTCCTGCAGAAGTGGTAGCTGCAAATACAGTGAAGGGGTTTAAGCATGCATGGGATAGGCATAAGGCTATCCTTCATATAAGATAGGGCCAGGGACTATTCATAGGATTCAGATATATTGGGCAGACTAGATGGCCCAAATGGTTCTTATCTGCCGACACATTCTATGTTTCTATGTGCTGATATATGAGAACATCTAAAAAAGGACTATTAATGCATGAAAAGGGAGAGTAATGGTCAATTCCCACTTTGATATACTATACTATGTATCCCACAGTGCCTAGTATAAGGGACTGGGTAGTCAAGCTGGGCAACTTGCAGTGTTGGGAACTCGGACCAAAGTATCTAACAAACGTAAAAGATGTATGCAAACCTAGAAGCACAACATCTGCACTTTTGCTAAAATGCCAACAATGCTGATTTGCAAAGTCCAATAACCCACAAGAATCAAGCTGCTTTCTTTTTACTGTAGTTGGGCCACATACAAGTGATTTCTGATTGGTTCTTATGGCTTGGTATACTTTTTACATTATCATTGCTCTTTGCAGTGCTTAGCCGAATAAACACATTGGTCCCTTTTAGTGAACACTCAACCGTCTACAAATTTGAAATATTTTAATAGCCATGTTCATATATCTTTTTTTACTGCTTAGATTTTTATTTATGATCGCTTACATTTTCACAACATCTCTATTATTAGAGATTCCTCTGATCTTCCAGTATAATTTATAGAAACATTATAAGAATATTTAATCAATGTCCTTTTTTTACCTTTGTAAATTTTGGAATAAATGTGGTTTAAACTGAACTAATTCACAACATTTTCTATTAAAATCACTTTACACTCAACCAAGTAAGGGCATCAAATTATCAAAGAGTGAGTCTGAAAAAAATAACGTAATCAAACTGAAATAAAATGAACTGTAAACCTAACATAACTCAATTAATCACTGATATGACTGGTCAACCAAATAAGTAATAAAATTATGATTATTTATAATCCATGTGTGCATAGAGCAAATATAATCCCTCAAAGACTGAATTGAGGCTGTGATGTATTTAAAGTGTAACATTTGAAGTTTGAACAAAAGAAGATGAAAATGGCATTCTCAGCTTAGCATCCATAGTTGGCAAATTTCTATTGAAAGGGATGCCAATATACTGCATATGTCTGTTATTAGACTCCTTCCAAATGAACTACTAGACAATCTGATGAATAAGATAATACATAAGATAAAACATTAACTTGGAATTCATTTTGTAAGAGTCTTTTGAAAACTTTGAGTTCTAGGTTACTATATACTTAAAGTTCTAAAACTTTAGGTAGATATAAAAGACACAAATGGTTGCAGTTCTGTAATCCTAGGGAGAAGAAAAATCAGAACAAGAAGCCAAACAGTTTATCCTCTGACAAGAAGTATGTAGATAGAAAGTACAATCAGAATGATAACGAGATGAGCTCACCACTGTGCTGCTTCTGCTTCATTTTCTAAGGCTGGGGAAGACCTCATGGGGAATTTTGGTGGTGGTGGTGGTGGGGGGGGGGGTGCTCTGGGTTGAATTTCAGAATTGCAGCCAGAGTTGTTTTATCTTTAATAGGCTATGTTTTATATATTTTTACAGGAGCTGTGCTTTGGAAAAGGGGAGCTGACCCTTTAATTAAAAAAAAAAAAAAAAATTAATAATAATTGTTGACATTGGGAATCCTGGCTTGCTCCAGTGATAACTAAGATTTTTAGAAGAAAGCTAAGGTACCTTCTCACTGTATGGCATGCAAACATTCTTGTCAGCACACCATACTATAGATAGCTATACCTGTATTTACCTGGAGAAAAGAGGGGTTGGTCTACATCAGGAAAGTTCAAAGATCATCAGCCCAAGGCAGACCTAACTACATTTACCTCTAGTAGAAGGACTTAGCTGGGACCTTTATAGCAGCAGCAGACAGGAAGAGACTGACAAGAATTTACAGAAGTATTTGTTACTCAGACGAAGGGACACAGCGTTTTAAATTTTTCCAGACCCCACTTCTGGACCACCCACTGTATATATACGTCACTAGTTTGACGTTAAATACCACAGGTATGGCAGCAGCTAGCTGCCATAACCCCGGTATTTTTTTATACAGTGGGTGACTCTCTGTGACCAGTGATCCTGGTGGTGGATTTGCCATAGGATCACTTTTAGAGGCGGTGGGAGAAGTGACGCAGGGTCATCCCTGGGCTTACCGGACCATTCGGTTAGCCCAGAGCTAATCCAATGCTCTCCAGGACTGGGCAGGAAGCCGAGTGAGGGTGAAATAGCCCCAACTCAGCTCTATGTCCTTGGAAGAAAGGAGCAATGTCTGACATCACTTCCACATTCCGGCCTTAAAGAGACGATTTTTTTTTATCTCCTAAAGGCATAATTACTTTTCTTTTTTTTTTTTGCTTTTAACTGTAAATGGAAGATCTGAGGTCTTTTTGACCCCTGGTGTTTCAATAAAAAGGTCCTGTCATGCTTATTTCTATTACAAGGGATGTTTAAAAAAAAATAATAATTTAAGGGACAGCATAAAAATAAAAAGTAAAATAAATAAGAAAAAATAAATGAAAGCGCCCCTTTCTTCCAAGCTTGCGCATAGAAACAAATGCATACCTAAGTTGCGTCCACATATGTAAACTGTGTTCAAACCACATATGTGAGGTATTACCATGATCATTAGAGTGATAGCAATAATTCTAGCACTAGACCTCAACTTAACTCAAAACAGATAACCTTTAAAAAAATTTAAAGCGTTGCCTATGGAGATTTTCAAGTACCGTAGCTTGCCCACATTCCACGAGCATGTGCAATTTTAAAACATGACATGTTAGGTATCTATTTATTGGTACAACATCATCTTTCACATTATACAAAAAAAAAAAAAAATTGGGCTAACTTTACTGGTTTCCTTTTTTTTTTTTTTTCATTAAAAAAAAAGTGTATTTTTTTCACAAAAATATGCGTTTGTAAGACTGCTGTGCAAATACAGTGTGATTTAAAATATTGCAACAATCTCCATTTTATTTTCTAGGGTCTCTGTTAAAAATAAATATATAATATTTGGGTAATTTTCTAACAAAAAATACTACTTTTAACTTGCAAACACCAAATATCAAAATAGGCCTGGTCCTTAACCACGCTAGCGGTATCCCCGAGCGTGACTCGGGGTAGGAATTTCCTGCTATTATCGGTATCCCCGAGTCACGCTCAGGGTGAATGGGCAGAGCTATGCAGACAGCGCAGCGGAGTGTCTTACCTTATCCTGGCGATCCAGCGATGAGCTCTCATTGCTGTGACCGCCAGCCGAGATCTCCGCCGCTTGTCTGTCGGTAGGAGGACTTCCTAGTTCCGTTCCCTGCAGCAGCAATGTTGCATGGGAGCGGAATTAGGGAGGGAAATTAAAAAAAAAAAAAAAAAAAAACGTTGCACAAAACACATTTTATATTATATATGCATATATATATATATATATATATATATATATATATATATATATATATATATGCATATATATATATGCATATATATATATATATATATATATATATATATATATATATATATATATATATATGTATATATATATATATATATAAAATTATATTATTGATTCGATTATAATTCATGCGTTTTAATGCATGAATTATAATCTAATCAATAATATAATTTTATATATATATATATATATACACACACACACATATATATATATATATATATATATATATATATATATATATATATATATATATATATATATATATATATATATATATATATATATATATATATATATATATTATATAATGCATGAATTATAATCTAATCAATAATAATTTTATTATATATATTATATATATTCTATAATAAAATTATATTATTGATTCGATTATAATTCATGCGTTTGTGTTTCAAATTTATCACATCTGGGATGTCTACTAGACTCTTGTTTTGGTCAGGTTTAAGTCAGTAATTACTAAGAATTGTAGGCCTATAATACATAACGCCAAATTTCCATGAAAAGAATTGTACCGCTTTTGGTACAGAATTCCTGACAGAATCATACCGCCAGGGAGGTTAAGAAGTTACTATCAGTACCTTTATGTATTAAACACATGTGCTTTTTTTTTTCTATTGTAATGGTTAAATAAATGTTGAACTTTTAAAATAAATATCTATGGAGCTGCTGGATACTTTGCTTTTCAATAAAACTTTATACATGTACAGATAGGGATCACAAGCCATGCCATTAATGACTTTGCTGGGGAGCCTTGATTACTTGTTGGTTGTTTAACCACTTAAGCCCCGGAGGATTTTCCTGCTAAACGACCAGGGGGTATTTTGCGATTCGGCACTGCGTGACTTTAACGGACAATTGCGCGGTCGTGCGACGCTGTACCTAAACGAATTTGATGTCCTTTTTTTCCCACAAACAGAGCTTTCTTTTGGTGGTATTTGATCACCCGTGCGATTTTTACTTTTTGCGCTATAAACAAAAAAAGAGCGTACATTTTGCAAAAATAACAATATTTTTCACATTTTTTTATATGAAATTCCCCCCCAAAAAAATGTAAAAATCAAAATTTTTTAACATTTTCGGCCAATTTGTTTTATGCTACATATGTTTGGTAAAAAAAATCGCAAAAAGCGTATTTTGATTGGTTTGTGCAAAAGTTATCGCGTTTACTAACAAAGGGAAAGATTTTTGTCATTTTTGTTGTTTTTTTTTTAACGCGTAATGGCGGCGATCTGCGATTTTTTTTGCGGTACTGCGACATTGCGGCGGACAGATCGGACCCTTGACTGACATTTTTGACACTTTTGGGGTTACCAGTGACATTTCTACAGTAATCAGTGCTATACATATGCACTGTTACTGTAAAAATACACTGGTAGTGAAGGGGTTAACTTTATTTGAGAGGGAGGGGCTGTGTGTATCCTTAGGGGCGTGCTTTCTACTGTGATTGGCTGTGGCTTGAGCTGTAAGGACACTGATCAACGGATCTACATAATAGATCCGAGTGATCAGTGTCTTTACAGCGAGGAGAATGACAGGTGGCTTGTTTACACAAGCTGCCTGACATTCTCCCTCTCCCCCGCCGATCGCCGAGTGACCGGCGGACATCGGGTCCGCTGGTCACACGCGCGGGGGGGTCCGTGACGGCGCGGGAGCGCGCCTCCGCGGGCGCGCGCTCGCTCCCCAGAGCCTCACAGGCGAGTGACGTAGACCTACGTCACTCTGCCTGTGAGGGGCTGACTGCCGCAGTAAATATACTGTGCGCAGTCGGCAAGCGGTTAAGTGGATTAGGTGTGGATGAACTTGCATAATTCTTTCTTTGTATCCCATAATTACATTCAAACTAGCCACACTGCAAATCCTAATTAACGTTCAAAATTAACAACAAAAACATTTGCGTTATGTCTCAGAATGCTACTGCTAAGAATTAAAGTTTTTTCTTCAAAGCCACCATTTAGATTCAAACTTTAAAAATGACTCAGTAGAAAGTTTAACATTCAGGCGTACTTTATAAGTGCATTGAAAGCTTACTTTCAAGATATTTATAATCGCCCCTTATTTAGTTTTCCTTATTTTGCCTGAATCAAATACTACAGCCTGAGTCTAATACTGTGTCAAAAACTGAGTAGAAGGGCCCATTCACATAGGCATGCAGGGCTGCACAGAGTTTATGTCCATGCAGAATCCTTTCCCTGGAAGTAAGGGGTGTTGTGTGCTGCTGCCTTTAAAAAATCAATAACAGAATGCAGCTCTATGCTGGTATATGCAGATCTGAGGGAATATGCACTCTATTGTCAAAAGTATTGGGGCGCCTGCCCTTACATGCACATGAACGTTAATGGCATCCCAGTCTGTAAGGTTCAAAATTGAGTTGACCTATCCTTTGCAGCTATAACAGCTTCAACTCATCTGGGAAGGCTGTCCACAAGGTTTAGGAGTGTGTCTATGGGAATGTATGACCATTCTTCCAGAAGCGCATTTGTGAGGTCAGTCCCTGATGTTGGATGAGAAGGCCTGGCTTGCAGTCTCCACTCTAATTCATCCCAAAGGTGTTCTATCAGATTGAGGACAGGACTCTGTGTAGGCCAGTCAAGTTCCTTCACCCCAAACTCGCTCACCCATGTCTTTATGGACCTTGTTTTGTGCACTGGTGTGTAGTCATGTTGAAACAGGGAAGGGCCATCCCCAAACTGTTCCCACAAAGTTGGGAGCATGAAATTGTCCAAAATGTCTTGGTATGTTGATGCCTTAAGAGTTCACTTTGCTGGAACTAAGGGGCCAAGCTCAACCACTGAAAAACAGCCCCACACCATAACCCCCCCCCCCCCCCCCACCAAATGATTTAGACCAGTGCACAAAGCAAGGTTCATAAAGACATGTGAGTTTTGGGTAGAGGCCTGCACAAAGTCCTGACCTCAACCGACAGAACAAGTATGGGATTAATTAGAGTGGAGACTGCAAGCCAGGCCTTCTTGTCCAACATCATTGCCTGACCTCACAAATGGGCTTCTGGAAGAATGGTCAAGGATTCCCATAGACACACTCCTAAGCCTTGTGGACAGCCTACCCGAAAGAGTTGAAGCTGTTATAGCTGCAAAGGGTGGGCCAACTCAATATTGAACCCTACGGACTAAGACTGGGGTGCCATTAAATTTCAGGTGCGTGTAAAGGCAGGCGTACCAATACTTTTGACAATATAGTGTATGCATACAGGTATGGATGTGAGGCCCTGGATGCAGACAGTCTAATATCCTAGAAAATACTCAGCATCCAGGACAGTGATGGCAAACCTTGGCACACCAGATATTTTGATGCTACATTTCCCATGATGCTTATGCACTCTGTAGTGTAGTTTAGCATCATGGGAAATTTAGTTCCAAAACATCTTGGGGTGCCAAGGTTTGCCATCACTGTCCTAGATGCTGAGTATTTTCTAGGATATTAGACTGTCTGCATCCAGGGAATAAATCATTAGAAAAAAAGTTACATTTTATAAGAATTTCTACTCTACCCCATTTAAAACGTTGCTAATTTATTTATTTTTACTGTATCCAGAAGAAAGTTTCTTCACCTATGCATGCGTGTATTAATTTCACAAGCTGCTTTCACAGTTACTGCTGTAAAACAAATCTGTTTTATTATCCAAAAAAACTGTTTTACGGAAGACATATGAAATGACTATAAGAGAGCAGGATAAACTAACTGTTCCTACTGACCGATAATTGTGACATAAACAGAGATAACAGATGGCTCTTTGAATTTAGCAGATTGCATGAGAGGACACACATGGATTTGGAAATGTACATAGGTACGGAATTTTAAGTCAAACTCCTATGGGGAAAAACAGCTGCAGGATGTTATTCTGACCATCTTTGCAAGGATGGACACGCTGTGACTGCTGTGTGACATAATTTCTGTAAAATAGTTTTTTATTAGGTATTAATTATATTAAATGTATAAAGCTATGAATTTCCCAAAAATACATATAGATAAAGAATACATTCAGGATGAGGTGCTAGCTAAATTAAAACTATAAGCTAAAATTGTTTTGCACATATTGCCATTCTTTCTTTCTCTCTAGTTGCCCCCAAAAAGCATTTTTAAGTTATGGGCATCTGCAACTACTATACAAAAGAGAAAAACAGGCGCCTCTGAGTTAAGACTGCGATTTAATATGGCAAACAAGTAATAAAAACTTACATCAAAGTAAGTATAAGCAGACAAGATGAGTCCTTCCGGTGTCCATGTGGAGGCTGGGGCTTGGAGTCATCACTGTGGGTCTGTAATCATCTCCTCTCTTCCTCTTCCTGTCCAGCAGGAAGTGGAGGGTGTCACAGCAGTGAGATGGAGGCTTGGACAGCAGGGTGAAACCGCAGTGAGATGGAGGCTTGGGCCGCACAGTGGCTGTAATGCTTGTCCACAGGATCTTCCGGCGTAATGACTGACGCGTTTCCGAGCATGCGCACTGTGGTGGGAAACCAGCGCGCGCTCCTTTTTCAAAGTCAAATCAAATCATTTGACTTTGAAAAAGGAGCGCGCGCTGGTTTCCCACCACAGTGCGCATGCTCGGAAACGCGTCAGTCATTACGCCGGAAGATCCTGTGGACAAGCATTACAGCCACTGTGCGGCCCAAGCCTCCATCTCACTGCGGTTTCACCCTGCTGTCCAAGCCTCCATCTCACTGCTGTGACACCCTCCACTTCCTGCTGGACAGGAAGAGGAAGAGAGGAGATGATTACAGACCCACAGTGATGACTCCAAGCCCCAGCCTCCACATGGACACCGGAAGGACTCATCTTGTCTGCTTATACTTACTTTGATGTAAGTTTTTATTACTTGTTTGCCATATTAAATCGCAGTCTTAACTCAGAGGCGCCTGTTTTTCTCTTTTGTTTGTTGCATGTTTGGAGATCGCTTCTGCTCCCCAACAGGCTGGCCCTGAGCATTCAGACTATTTCCTCATCTCACCTTAAGACTTTATCATAGCCTTGATGTGCTATTATATGGACTATCGTTTTTATGTAGTGCTAACAGCTTGCGCCACTTGTTCCATTTCTTGTCTGTATTTTGCAACTACTATACGTCTGCACTAGGGATGATTGAACTTTTGAAAAGTTCGGTTCGACCAGAACACCTGAATTTCCCAAAAGTTTGGTTCGGATTTCAGAACCCCATTAAAATCAATGGGATCCGAACTTCGGTAATCAAAAAACACAATTTTTAAGCCCTAAAACCCAATAAATGCCCCTAAAAAGTGCCTAGGGTTCTGGGTCATGCCCCATTAACTATTAATCACACAAAAAAAGTTCTTAAAAATTGTCATTTTTGATAAAAAAGCCAATTATTGAAAAAAAAAAAAAAAAGAGAGATTTGTATTAGAAAACTTTCAGCTCAGGGGGTTGGCTTCGCTGCTGTAACACCTTGCCGGTTTAATAGAAGGCATTTTTTTGGGTTCTTTGCAGTCAGGAAAAACATCTGAACTTGTGTATAGTGGTACTGTGCACAAGTTCTGATGTTTTGCCTGCCTCCAAAAACCCCCAAAAAATGCCAGCAAAAACACACCTGGGCATTTTTTTTTTGACGCTAGCGTT
Source organism: Pelophylax lessonae (assembly GCF_965119305.1). Classification (NCBI taxonomy): domain Eukaryota; kingdom Metazoa; phylum Chordata; class Amphibia; order Anura; family Ranidae; genus Pelophylax; species Pelophylax lessonae. The sequence continues at coordinate 71,142,239 of NC_138769.1, forward strand.
TTTTTTGGCATTTTTTGGGGGGTTTTGGAGGCAGGCAAAACATCTGAACTTGTGCACAGTACCACTATACACAAGTTCAGATGTTTTTCCTGACTGCAAAGAACCCAAAAAATGCTCAGTCTCTGCTTGCAGTGCGGAGAAAGAGGTGTCACAGCTCCTGCTGCTCTCTATGGGGGATCGGATGAGAGCGGACCGCCTGTCCGCTCTCATCCGATCCGAACCCTGAATGGATGGAAAAATAGTGTTTCCATCCGTCCAGATTTCACGGACAGGATCGGATACGGATGGCAGCGGGTGTCAGCGGACATGTCACCGCTGACATCCGCTGCCCCATAGAGCTGCATGGAGGATCCGATCAGATCCGCCTAAAAAACTGACAGGCGGATCTGATCGGATCGCCCGTGTGAAAGATATTGCTGGGAAATGGTGGAGTGGGACTTTTAAACTAGATGAACAGTTTATTGCAATGGTAGCAATTTCCATTTGTGACCAGAGAACAGCTTTAATTCACCAGCAACAAAACATAGCCAGATTTACTAATATGCACAATATAAGATTAGTTCCAACCATAAGGTATAGAACCGTGTGCACTGCAGTAATGCTCATTGCTTTTACTCGAGTCTTGACATGTATTGTGTTGCCTTTTGGAAAAATCTAATTTAACCGATTCAGATCACATGGGGCATAACAGCAAACTGCAACAAACTGAAAGCCATGCAATGCATCATGGTAGTGGGAATAAGTTCATCTATTTAAAATAATGATTTTTCTAAAATACATGTAATTTGTGAAGCAGCAAAATGCAAGACATGGTCAATAAGAATGAACATTGCATTATAGAAGGAACAAGAACATAAAGTTGTCATATAAACCTGAAAATAGACCTTCTTTTCAAGAGTTTAAATTCATAGCAGGCTCTTGTTGAGATTTGGAACCCTGGCACATATGTCCAATTTCAAACTTCAATATATCAACTACATTCAGAGAGGTTTTGCAGGACATAGCAAGCCAATACAGCCCTAAATGTGCATCATCTAGCTAAACTGGTGTACTCAATAAACTATAGAAACTGAATAATTTTGTCACTGTGATATGCTAAAGGGTCATGGGAAGGTGTAGTTTTATACACAAGGAATCCTCTCTAGGATAGTAGATTCACTATGCTCAGCAAAGCAATCCTCTTGTAGGGTAAACACATGTGCAACAGATATGGGAAAAGATCCATTGAGACTTACAACTTCATTTAACCAGTTGTCGACCGCCCGCCACAGTTTTACTCCTGCAAGGTGGCTCGGCTGGGGGGAACCCGCCATCCCTGCGATGTTCTCATTCGGTTCAGAACCAATCAGTCATCAGGTCCAGGCCAATGATTTTTGGCCTGGACCTGGTGATCGGTTCTGATCAATTGCAGAATGTTCTGTGATGTAGACACAAGCACAGGAAATTATGCAATCTTCTCTCATGGAGTCCTTTTCGGTTCCAGCATGAGAGAACATCTTCTGTGAGTACACAAGCACTATACTGACACCAATACACATATGCACACATTTAACCCCCGATCACCCCCAAGTTAACCCTTTCACTCCCTGTCACAGTGTACACTATATACAGTATACAGATAATTTACTGATCACTGTATTAGTGTCACTTGTGACTTCAGTTCGTGTGAGAGACAGTTAGTGGTAGTTAGAGGCAGTCCCAGATAGGTTTAGGGTACCTGACATATATCCCCTAATAAAGATTTAACCCCCTGACCCCACCCCCAGTTAACCCCTTAATTGCCCTGTCACAGTTTCACTAATATAGTGTACAGATCTTTTTTCTGATCCTGTATTAGTGTCACAGGTGACGTCAGTTAGTGTTAACGTTAGTTAGCGTCAATACAGCATAGTGTCAGATTGCCCACCACATATTTAGTAATACATTTAACCCTTTGATTGCCAGTGACACACACACACACTAAGCACCTCCATTACTAGTATAATGTCTAAACAGATCAATATCTTCAATCTGATCAGAACTATACTAGAATCCCCAATAGTTTAGTGTTTCCAAAATGCAGGATCAGCCCTGACACCTACCAGCACCTGTGTTTAGCCCCTCAGCCCCCCTAATGAAATGCAGAATCAGCAGATTACTGTTACTTCCTATATACAGCACTCTAAACCACAGCCTTAGCAGGGTTAGTCCTAATCTTTGCTAGCACTAGCAGTTACATTTTTTGGTAGTGGTTCAAACAGTCTTTGACAACCAGGTGCTTTTTTACCTTTGAGTCACACTAGGTACCTATAAATTTATTGGCCAAAATATCCAAACAGAGGTACACTATTGAGGAGGCCTACTCAATGGTGAGCATGAGAGATGAGAGCCAAGGGGAAGCCTCACTGCCAGAATCAGGCTCAGTATTCGAACCTGTAGAGAGCAGCGGCACCCTGACAGATAGCTCTGATGATGAAGTAGTGGTCACTGCTAAGGTTAGGCGTACCTGACCCTGTTCTTCTGTTGCTGAGGTGCAACAACCACAGGGTTCTCGTATGCAGCAGAGTGTCGGTACCAGTGCCGCTTAACCTTCTGGTGAACTGGCAAGCACCAGCGGCCTAGTACATTCTGGTCATAGTCAAACCAGCAATGCAGTAACACTTGGTGACATGGCGAATCCCATAAGTGCAGTTAAAGCTGGTGTGGTGGCTATCACAAGTAGTGTTCTACAGCCACCAGTAATTCGAAGACAGGCCCATAGAGCCCATAGTGTCCATCCTGATGCACTTTCAAATCCTGATTGGGAGTCCACCACTTCTGCAATGCCGTAATTCCCACCTTCACTGGCCAACCCGGAATTCAGGTGGAAACAGCCAATTTTACTCCCCTTGGTTTTCATGAGCTGTTTTTCACAGAAGATCTTTACAGATCTATTGTGGACCAAAGCAATTTATATCCTGATCAATTCATTGCCGCAAATCCAAATTTGAACCTTCCCAGAGAATTTACATAGAAACATATCACTGTTTCCAAATTTAAAACCTTTCTGGAACTATACCTCCTCATGGGCATTAACCACGTAAGCCCCGGAAGATTTTACCCCCTTCCTGACCAGGGCCTATTTTGCGATGTGGTACTGTGTGACTTTAACGGACAATTGCGCACACTGTACCTAAACAAAATTGACGTCCTTTTTTTCCCACAAACAGAGCTTTCTTTTGGTGGTATTTGATCACCTGTGCGATTTTTTGATCATGCGCTGTAAACAAAAAAAGAGCGTCAATTTTGCAAAAATAACAATATTTTTCACATTTTTTTATTTGAAATTCCCCCAAAAAAAAGTAAAAATCAAAATTTTTTAACATTTTCGGCCAATTTGTTTTATGCTATATATGTTTGGTAAAAAAAAATCGCAAAAAGCGTATTTTGATTGGTTTGCGCAAAAGTTACCACGTTTACTAACAAAGGGAAAGATTTTTGTCATTGCTGTTTTTTTTTTTTTTTAACGAGTAATGGCGGCGATCTGCGATTTTTTTTCGGTACTGCGACATTGCGGTGGACAGATTGGACCCTTGACTGACATTTTTGACACTTTTGGGGTTACCAGTGACATTACTGCAGTAATCAGTGCTATACATATGCACTGTTACTGTAAAAATGACACTGTCAGTGAAGGGGTTAACTATATTGGAGAGGGAGGGGCTTGCTTCTAACTGTGATTGGACATGGCTACTAGTTTAAGAACAGAGATCAATGGTCCTACATAGTAGAACCGTCTGATCTCCATTCTTACATAGGGAAGAATGACAGACGGCTTTATTTACATGAGCTGCCTGCCTTTCTTCCGGTGTCACGGGTCCGCCGGGCACACGCGCGGGGGGGGGGGGGGGGTCCGTGACCACGCGGGAGCTGGAGCGCACCACGTTCGCTCCCTAGAAGCCTCACAGGCTAGTGACGTAAACCTACGTTGCTTTGCCTGTGAGGGGCTGACCGCTGCAGTAAAGGCCAAATGTCCTCTTTAAACACACTGACAGTAGCACAGGAGGGATGGCAACAGCACGCAGTCACTAGGATCTCTCATCTGTATTCACTAATGTCCTTGGAAAATTAGTTGCCTCTTTCCAATATCGTTCAGAAACTTTCAGCTCATGGTACCAGACTAGATCCTCAGACGACAACCACTCAATTAGCTTTCACAGGCACGTGGCAGAAAGGCCTAGGGGGCAACCAGCCCACCTTGGCTGTGATCTCCTCCTCAGGGAAAAATACCCCTCTGCTCCAATCTTAGAGTATTTATACAGACTCCCAGCCACTATCTAGGCATCTCTCCACAGGGATTGGTCAAGGCTGCATAAATATTCAGCTGCTGATTGGACTCTTCCTCTCTACTAATGTCCAGAAGGGTTCTGGCCAACCAAGGGGGAGCAGCCAATCCTGCAGAAACACAAAACAGGCCAGGACAATCAAACACAGCTACACAGATTACAGTGAGCCAAAATTAGCTTACAATGAAATGCAACTCCATTAGATACAGTAAGCCACAGCAAAATTTACCTAAGAGAGAGAGAGAAATATTTGCAAAAATGTACTTTTGTATTTTAATTAATACATACTTACAAGCAGTAATTGTTGCCTTCATCAACAGCAAGGAATATTTTTTTTTTTTTTTTGCTATCTATGGACCCTATTTTTCAAAGTGTCTAAAGAACATGCTGTTCTTGTTGCCCATAGCAACTAATCAACTTGTAGTGTAGAAAAATGAATGAAGGAATCTGTTTAATTGCTATGGGCAAGAAGAACAATCTGTCTTTCAGATGCGTTAATAAATAATGTCTTATAATAATTAAGCTAGTAAGCAAGTTTTCTTTCTCGTCTAAAGAAGTCTGGATATTTGAATAGACTGGTATTATGGAAATTATAGAAACTGATTCTCCATATCAAGAAATTAAGGCCATTTAATTACATTGTATTTTTATCCACAATGAATGTTAATCAGTTCTCTGCAGCATTAATTAACCAGTCTGAATATTTTTTTGTGGCATGCTAACTAGGAGATATGCACACACTGCAAATGCTCAATCAGTTGTAAGAATAAAAAATTGGTTTCTTTCATGGGTGAGTAGGTAACTGAAAAGTTTCAATGGATAAATGAACATTAATCAAAAGTCCACTGAATGGATAGAATGAAATACTTGTGAGAGTCATAGAATCTATTTCACTATGAATGACTTTATAAAGCAATTTGTAACTGATAACACTTTCTTGATCTCCCTTATCTTTTATATTTTTGACAGGATTAAAAATTATGATTAGGTATTATTCAAAAATTATATCAGTGCAGGCCTATGAACAAAACCATGTCAAAAGATTTTCATTGAAAACAATACACTTTTAAGATGGATAATTCTGATTTCAGCTTTTTTTAAAAAATACATTTGATTTATAATGTAAAGGTAGATATTTCAAAATGTTAAAAATCAAAGTGATGATAAGGTGTTCCCTCCACCTGGTGAAATGCCTCCTTACCCGGCGGAAAGAAGGTAAGTGCCTGTGTTAAGGAAGCATCCTCATGCCCAAGATATTTAGAGGCTTGATTGTCTCTTACATCTGGTAAGAGGCTTGTATATACTTATCACCCGGGTGACCGTGCACGTGTGCAGGTGGAATTAGGACACTGGCTTTATCCACATGTGAATTATTATTATCAGGCACTTACCTTCTTTCCGCCGGGTAAGGAGGCATTTCACCAGGTGGAGGGAACACCTTATCATCACTTTGATTTATATTTGGATTCTTTTTCACCATTCCCACAACTTTGGACCACATTATTTAATGGACTTTTATTTTAGTGGTTTATTTGTTGGAGTCACATTGAAAGTTTTTTAAGACTTCATTGATTGATTTAACACTTCATTCACTCAACACTGTGATATTTGGGTTTTCATCCTTTATATTTTTTATATATTGTTTAATATATGATTTTTTCACCAATTTAGAAAAGCGCACCATCACTTTTTAACATTTACACTATATATCATCTGGTTGCAGCCTTTCACTCAATCAGCGCACCCCTTTCTTTCAACATTTCAGATATTTCAAAATAAAATAAATCCTGTGCTAATTTTTTAAGAAGTATATGATTTCACAAAACATAATCGGAACTTTAATCTGAAATCGTAAATCTGGTCATTTACTCCAACTCTTTGACTGCCCCCCTCCTTCCTTGCCCCCAGGGTAGGTTAAAAATCCCTTTTACCAACCTAAATTTGAGATCACATATCATACTGGAATTCAAGTGCAGAGAATTAAAGTGTTTTTTTAAGTTTCCATGTCATTTCCTGGGGCAACTAGGATATTTCTAATTGGCTGCGAAGCATTGAGGTCTTCTAAAACTCAGGAAGACTGAGGACATCCCAAAGAGGTAACCAATTGGTGTAGACACGGTTGCAGTACTAGGTCACCGTAACTGCATCACTCCAGGATGTGGCATAGGAGAGGAACCCGAAAGGTAGAGTAAAAACAAAAGGAGGAGGTGGGAAAGAGGGAGGAGAGGAATAGAGCTTTGCCCGGAAGCTTTAAAGGTCTCCTTTGTTGACAGAAATATGTAGGTTGCTATTGCTGTCCTCTTCTGGAAATGCTAGTTGGCTGGCTGCCAGTTTGAACCTCAGGGTTTCAGCTTTTTTTTTTTCATTATGGACTTAAAGTTTGGCAAGTATGTGGATCAGGAATTTAAAGTTTACTCTTTGACTTCACTCACTGCATGCTTATTCCAGGACAGGTATTAGGGAATTAGTAGGGTAAGAGATTCCACGTTATAGACAGTTAACTTAACTTTGATTTAATTTCATTTTTTAGACGGAAGTCAATCATAGCAGCCCTCATGCTTCCCTTTCCTTTAATACATACACACAATGTAAGTAGAAGCAAATACCTAAATAAGGTGGAGCTCTGTATAATAGTAGTTTTAAATAATCAAACAGGAACATAAGGAATGTTCATAAGCCAAGAATAGGGATAAACTGTGTTCCTTCAAATAATTATTTTTTGTAGAAATTCAGTGTAATACATTCAAAGGCACCATGCACCAAATCTTTAAAGAGGAGGATTCACCACTGAAAACTTTGGGTTGCCCCTGAATTTTCTGATTCTGATTAATCATCTGATAAACTGAATATTCCTCAAATTTGTAAATCCTTTATAACTCATCATACATCCATTTGCATTTCAAAGCAGTGTACAGTTGATAAACAAATCAGTATTATTTCATAGTTTAGTCTCCTGTGATGGATCACTGGTAGAGGGATCCACTGGACCAAAGGGTTACATCAGCAGCAGAAGTAATACTTAATTCACAGTGATTATTAAGCTGCTGACTGTATTTTTCTCTGCAGATGTAATTACACTGAGGTCCAGAGGTGTCTACCATAAATAAAATGTGTTTGGTTTGAAAATTACAGGTTATAATTTGTACCTGTTCCTTCCAGTAGTCTCTCCTGTGGAAATAGTAACACGGTTTTTGTTTCATTTTTAATAATCTCTAGAACTCATCCTAATTATACTGCAAAGTGCAATTGTTTCCCTTCAAATGAAGCAGACAGCATCACTGCTGTGCACTGCAACTGTTTATGCTCTACGTGCATCAGGATATTGGCATTTTGGCTTTGTTAAATCATGCCATACCTCCCTCAAAGATTTGTGATCAGTATGCCAGCATGAATTCATAGCCGAGCTGTATTTATTGGCATGTATAAACATGGTCAGTTTTATGAAAAAATAAAAATGCACATCATTTAAATGTCCATGTAATGCATTAATCCAGGATTCATTTATATTTTTTGAGTAGAATATTTTTTTTCTACTGTCACAATATTTTTCTTTTACCTATTTCTAAAGAACACATTCAATTACTGCTGCCGTTTGAATGTTAAATTATCATGGATAACCTTTATCGTCAAGCTCCTGTGATCAGAATTTCCCAATCTTCGCTTTTATTTTTGTTCCTACTTGCTGTGACACCCATGAGATTTGAATGTCCCAGTAAGTCTGTTCCTATTATAATAACTGTGTGTTGTTTCCTATCTAAGAATCATGAAAGAGGTTGTTTTGTTGAGTTGTCTCAAACTTTTAATTACCTGTAAAACATATCAGACAAGTTAGAAAACTTTGTCTAATGACTACTGTTTTCAAATAAATAGATGGTGTAAGGTGTCTGCAGTTTGGCTATCCCACCCCTCTCCATAGATGGAAAATGTGACTGCTTGTGTTTAAGGGAGCACTAGCTAGAAAATAAGTCTACCTACTCTCCAATATATTTGGTTAGCTTTTTTTAACCTCCCTGGTGGTATTTCGAATGTGGTTTGGGGTTAATATTCAGTGCCAAAAGCGGTAAACCCAGCCACACTCGGGATTACCCCACAATCAAACTTACTTTCCACTGTGATCCCCCGCTGTCCTCCCCTGCCATCCTCCAGCCATCCTCCGGCTGTCCTCCTGCTGTGTGCTCGGCCGATGCTGGCACCTTCTTCCGGTTCACTTCCCTGCGAGCACCGCAACGCAGGGGGGTGGAACCGGCGGGAGATTTAAAAAAATAAAACAAATGACATGATACAGTGTAATCTGTTAGGATTACAACTTTGTATCATGCCATGCCATTTCACCACAGGTTTTCACCTAGTGGCTCTTCCAGTGCCCTGCCTGTACTTTTTGCGGTTCTTTGTGCCTGGAAAATTGAGAATGTCCATGGCATCCAAAAAGCGTTCTTTTAGCTCAAAAGCGCTTTTGGAAAACTGGACAAACTGGAAAACAGTGATGGTGAATCGGAATTATTAGAAGAACTGAGCGATAGTGATTTGTGGGAAAATTTGTCATCAGGTACTAAAAGTGACGACAGCAACGATTCTGCGACCGACTGAGCTTAGCGATATGCAAACTTGGTTCTCTTTTGACTACGGTAATGATCAGGCAGCGCCCCCCAAGATTCCCATTTACTGGAGCACCTGGTATGAAAGTTGATGTTGACCATGACAACCCCTTGGCATACCCACAATTATTCCTGCCCGATGAAGTTATTATATAGTTACCGAGACAAACCGGTACAAAGAGCAACAATTGGCTACGCATCGGAAATTTGCAAGATGCAAAAAGTGGGAACCAGTGACCAAAGATGACCTTTGGAAATTTCTGGGCAGAAAATTCTTCAGGGAGTGGTGGGGAAACCTCTGCAGAAGTGGTAGTGGACAACCAATACATTACTTGCCACTCCATTCTTTGGCACGGTCATGTCAGAGTAGAGATTCTCCCTCATAATGAAATATCTCTACTTCGAAAACAATGAAGAATTTGATGAAATGTATTATTATTATATTATAATTTATGATTTTGTGTTTTAAACTTTATCATACCCGGGATGTCTACGAGACTCTTGTTTGGACACAAGTGAGTTATTCCTAAGAATTACAGGCCTAAAATATAAAACCTATTTCCATGCAAAACAATGTACTGCTTTTAGCACATAAATTCTGACATAATCAGACTGCCAGGGAGGTTAATATTATAGCCTTTTTAAAAATTTTCATCACAGAAATTAGTAAAAATTTACAGAAAGAGAAAAAGCAAAAAAAATAAATAAAAAATACGTAAAAAACAGACAAAAGTAACCCCCCCCCCAAAAAAAAAAACACAATTCACAACATGGAAATATACAGTAGAGCTCAAAGGAGCCTTAAGTATATTTAAAGGGAAACTCGACTTTTGTGGGGAAAAACCAAAGCAAATAAAGAAAAAATAATATCGCATATACAATTGTGACATAAGTCATATTGTAATTGAATGTATGTTAATAAGAATTACCTTTCCTTTTCAATCTGCAGCCACTGTAATTTTCTGAACATGCAATGCAATATGGCAACCTGGAGGTGTTCTGTACACAGAATGTGTACTGACCACACCCCAGAAACATAATTTCCTGCTTGTGTGATCGGCTCACCAATTTTTCCCAAAGGAATTTCTTTGGAATAACAAAAGGTAGGAATCTGCAACAAAGGTTGTTATAATCCTTGCAATGTACATAGATCACCCAGAGGAGAATGTTTTTTTCTCAACAAAAGTAGGAGTTACACTTTAATGATATACCTATAGATTTTAACATAAATTGCCATAGGAAATATTAAAATATAATTGAAAATATAAATTAAGTATTAAAACCATGGCTAAAATGAAGAAAGACAAAAGGGAACCCCTATTCAAAGAAGGGGGAGAGTCCTTGAATATCTGATTACCATATAGGGTCTGAGCTTAATAAACACTCCAGCAGAATCCTCTGTACATAGCACTTGTCCCGATCCAAATCCATATAGGGTTGCTAAGCTGTGGTGTTAGATAGCTAGTCCTACCCACCCATCTAGCTATCCAACAACACAGATCAAAACAGATAGAATTCTGAATAATAGTTCATGAGGAATTGAGGAATCACAGGCAGTGCACACAGAGCCCGCACAGCCCCTGCAGCCCTTCTTAAACTGCCAAGCAGAACATTGCTCTGCTGTGCTGTCTCCTCATTGATCATTTTTGGTTTACACTCTGGAACTGCAACCTGCTATTCTTGGGAACAGAGAGAGTGCAAACTGCCAGCTTGTGTTGTAAATCATTGCAGCCCAAGAATAGTGCTTTCTTTCACAAAAGCATAAGCTGACACTGGAATTAGCCAGGTACTACACTAGGCTGTCTTAAAATAGTGTAGTAGCCTGTGTGTTGTGTTGTCAGCTGTGTGAATGAAATCACTCTATTTGAGAGGCAATCATGCTGAACAATTCCACTCTTTGTGCACTAAATAATAGCTTACAGCTCTTGACTCTGTGGGTTGATTTACTAAAACTGCAGAGTGCAAAATCTGGTTCAGCTGTGCATTGAAGTCAATTAGTTTCAAACTTCAGCTTTTTCAATTAAGTTTTGACAAAAAAAAACATAGAAGCTGATTGGTTTCTGTGCACAGCTGAACCAGATTTTGCACCCTCCAGTTTTAGTAAATCAACCCCTGTGTGTACTGAACAGGAGAGATAAGGAGACACACAGCGCTGTGGTATAGAGGGTGCTGATTGTAACTGCCTAGTATGAGAATACCCACATTTTAAGGCATCAGGGTGGAGCTACAGTCAGTAATGATAGAAGAGGAAGTTTTATTTTATTTAACATCTACTGCTTGGATTTTATTGGGAACAAGCACTATGTGCACAGGGACCAGTGGCATATTATCCATGGGTGCAAAGTGTGCTGTGCATATGAGCCCAAAGGGTTATGGGGCCCACTGTGCTATCACTCACTCTACACCCATGGAGGATACACGTCTGAGCTCCTGTCACAGAGAATCTGTGTGTGGCTAGAGTTGCAATCACTCATAGATCCTATAGCTGGAACGGCAGCCAGCTGTAGGGTCGGGATCAGAATCTCTGAAGGGCCAGGTTTGACACTTTGGAGGGGATGGGGCACTTATATCATCCACAGAGTAGAAACCTCTCTTGCTGATCTGTCTCATGTGAGCTCTGTGAATGGGGGGTGGGGGTGATTGTGCAGATAAGACTGTGATAGATCAAGTCTGGGAAAGAGGAGAATTGTAGTGGGCACAGACTAACCTGGGGGGATTGTAGTGGGCACAGACTAACCTGGGGGGGATTGTAGAGGCCACAGACTAACCAGGAGGAGATTTTAATGGGCACAGACTAACCTGGGGGATTGTAATGGGCACAGACTAACCTGGGGAAGGATTGTAGTGGACACAGACTAACCAGAGGGGGATTGTAGTGGGCGCAGACTAACCTGGGGGATTGTATTGGGCACAAAATAACCTGTGGGGGAGGAATTGTTGTTGGCACAGAATATCCCAAGGGGAAATTGTAGTGGGCACAGAATAACCTGTGTGGGGGATTGTAACAGACACAGAATAACCAGGGGGGATTGTAGTGGGCACACACTAACCTAAGGGGAGAATTGTAGTGGGCATAGAATAACTGTAGAGGGGACTGTAGAGGGCAAAGAATAACCAGGGGTAAATAGTAGTGGGCACAGACTAACCTGGGGGGATTGTAGTGGGCACAGATTAACCTGGGGGATTGTATTGGGTGTAGACTAACCTGGTAAGGGATTGTAGTGGGCATGGCCAAATGGGAGGGGGGAATTGTAGTGTACACATACTGACCTGGGAGGGGGGAGGAATTGTAGTGGGAACAGACTAACCTGGGGGGTGGGAGAAATTATACTGGGCACAGAATAACCTGGCAGGATTGTATTGGGGATGCAGTGGAGGGAATTGTACTGGTGGACAGACTGATCCTGGGGTGGGGGGAATATTGTACTGAGGTCCAACGGGCCTTGGGTAGCATAGAATTGGGGGAGAGGCGATGTCCTGGCAGGAGGATTCCTTCATCCAACTAATTTGTGTGGATATAGGAATCTAAATCTGGATAAAATAATAATAAAAATAAAATGAATGCGCTTACTGTACATTACATACTCCTGCACTATATACACTGTATTATACATTACTTACTCCTGCATTATATAAACAATATTGTACATTACATACTCCTGCACTATGTGCACTATATTGTACAACACATACTCCTGTATTTGCCCCTCCCCCCCATGGTACCGATCTCCCTCCCTGCCCAGATTCCCCCTCAGGCTGCTGCGTGCCCCCTGCCACACTGTTGTCTTTCTTCTCCTGCAGGCTGCAGTGGGCACACAGGGGAATGTTCAGGATGGAGAGCGGGGGGAAGGGGCCAGTTAATGTGTCATTTACCTGCCCCTTCCTTTAGTAAATGAACACAATGAATGATCAATCACTCACTGTGTTCATTGATAACTAAAGCATAGTAAACTGTGTTTACTATGCTTCAGTTTATAAATGAACATTTATTTATATATATTAATTTAATTGAACATGATCCTCTGTCTCTTGTTCATTCATTTGCAGTGCAGCTGAGACTGCAGAGAAAGGAATTGAAGAATCTGTGTCCTCAATTTTTTTTCTTTCTCTCAAAGATGAGGCTATTTAGACCCCTGATATTTCACACAAGCCCCCCCCCCCCCAACAATGTTGTAAAAAGAAAGGTAAACAATTATTTTAAAAATGTAAATAATAATAACAGTCTCACTGCTGTTTTGTATCTTCTTCACTTTCCTCCTCTACAATATCTGGCAGATACAGTGTGCCATCTTATAATCCCCAAACTCCACATTACTCAAGCTCACTTGGCAGTAACCTGCATGAACATCACAGCCAATTACTGCTCCTTACCTAATGTACCCTTCCTCCATGATTTTAGTGCTCTTTTTATCAAAATTGTGTAACATAAATTATTGAGCATTCTTCTGCAGCAAGTAACTGATGGTGTACTGAAATAATTCAATTGACTCATCCATGCCAGTTTGTGGGCTATGGCGAGATTAGCAGGAGAGAAGCAGGAAGAAGAAGTTGCATTTACAGCTGTTGCAGAAAACGGATTGATTGCACACTGCTAGAAAGAAAAATTCTACCTCTCAAGGGTGTGGTTGGACCACCGCTTAGTCCTGCAGAATCAGAACCTACTTGCCCTCCTACTAGCTGTGTATGCAGAATCTCTGCCCCTCCCTTTAGGCCGGCCTGGCATTACATGGCGATTACAGCAGCTAAACAGCAACTGAAGTTGTTGATGACACACACAAAAAAGTGAGCGCAAGGCGGTACACAATAATATGCACTGCAGTTCATTGTAATATACCACATCAAAGGTCCATGTATAGTACTGTAGCAACTACCTCTCCCTGCAAACATACTATCAGCTCCCTATCTTCTCCAAGTCTCCAACATGCACTCACAAAAGGCTGTTGGGAACCATAGTTAGGGGGCTGGCACGTAAGAAAACTCTCATTATAGACCCTTCTAAGCCATTTGACCTCAGTTCAAAGGCCAGCAAGTGCATTATTAGTAATTGGCTGCTAGAGGCGTAATCGGCCCTATTAGTTTGCCTTTTTCCCAAACTCTTGCTCAACCGCAAACAAACGCAAACCCAAAGTATAGCCATCCATTTACTATGGTTAATAATGGCTTATAGAATAGTAGAGGCCACAGTAAGACATATTACATCTGCCAAGATACACATGACATGACATAATATAACTGCCTCCTTAAAGGAGAAGTTTGTTTTGCACTCTTGTGACCCATTTTCAGCAGCCAGGGGGCTGAAGCCCGCTACTGGATGATATCACAGAGATGGTCCAGGCTGGGGCAAGATCATGACAATATGGTCAGGAACTGCCCACCAACTGGAGGCGAGCTGCTGAGGGCCTGATCAAGCCACTCCCACCCCCTCCACAGCACTCCAGTGAGTGCAGGGGGAGGACAGAGCAGATAGTTCTCTGCTCATGGAGCTCTGAAAACTGAGTGATCAGCAGTGTTTGATCGCTCGGTTCCCAGTCTTAGAGACATCGGTTGACAGATGCAGCATCGGACCGAGGCAGGAGCCATTCCCGGGAAAGAAAAGAAAAGAAAAGAATAGATTTGAAAATAAGGATGTTTATATTCTTTCTATTCTATTCTGTTGTTTTTTTTTTTATTTGATTTTGTTATTTTCTATTCTATTCTAATCTATTCTTTTCTACTCTATTCAAATTTGAATAAATTCTTCTTGAGTTTTTTGGAAGTGGTTATATTCTTTCTATTCCATTTTGTATTATATTCTATTGTTTTTTTCTATTCTATTCTTTTCTATCCTATTATAGTCTATTCTATTTTTTTCTATTCTATTCTCTTCTTATGTATTCAAATTTAAATCTATTCTATTTGAAATTATAATTCCAGAAGATGGTTATGTTCTTTCTATTTTATTCTATTTTTTTTTTAATTCTATTCTAATCTATTTTTTTCTATTCTATTCCTTTACTTTCTATTCTATTTTACTCACTTTTCAAATTCGAAAACTATTCAAAATTTATTCAAAAACGATTTGAATCGATTCAAATTTGAATTTCGTCCAAATTGTTTTACGTTATTTTTCGGATTAGTTTGAATTCGATACTATTGTAATTCGAAATTTCGGATACATATGCATTTCTGAAAACAGAATATTCATCCGAATTTCAATTCGGAACGAAATGAACTGCACATGTCTACACTTTATACTTGCAACAGCCCCTATGTTCTTTTCCCTATGACAAAGGAAATGATTCTTATGATTCTAACAAGTAATAACAACATAAGCATGGTTTCCCATGTATCAATACTAGAAAACTGCCATCTGCCTTATAATCACAGATTAGTTGCAGCAGGATAATTGCTCAGAATTCCAAATTTGCAGAGAAATTTTTTAATTTTAAAAATATGCTTTTTAGTATTTTGTCTTTGTAAAGTTCCAGATATTTAATATAAACCAAACTTACTACAAAATACCAATTACTCTATGGTAGATTCAGTTTTCATTGGCCTTTATTAGTCCTGCACTGTAAATATTTACTAACAATCATTAGTGAAAATGCTAACAGCATTTTAGTAAAATGTAATAATTTGATATAATGCTGAATATGGTGCCTAATATTTTTACTTGGCAAATTTACTTCAAGGAGTAGGTACCTTGTCCTTACTTGATATAAAACTGGTAGGGCAGACAGTTCAAAGCAACTTGACGAAAAGTAAAAAAAAAACCTGTCAAGTTAAAGATTGCACAAAACTAAAGAAACACATTTGTTTGCCCTAACCCAGATTTGCAGTGAACTTGGCCTATTGAAAAGGAAGGGTATTATGAATTACAAAAGGGGTCTGCAGGACTTATTTGTGCATGATTTACAGCAAGGCTGCAAACTGCAATGTAAGCTAACCCATGAGATTTCTGTGTGATTTAGTTTTAACATGCACAGGATTGTTGAGCTGAATTCTGCTGGTAATATATCCAATGAGGGAGTATTATAATTCCTTATTAGCTTTATACCTATAGTATCTATGGTGTCCATTTATGAAACACATCAGCCGTGATCCTCAGAATCACAGTTGATCTATGGTATATACCAGTTTATGTAGCTGAGATGAGGACCAGAGAACATGTTTTTGGCTTCTTATCACAATACACAACCGTTCTGTTCCAAACGACCATTTATAAAAGTGAGATCTGAAGATCTCACAGCCGTTACACTGAAATATCTCCACCCCAGATTCTCCAGCTCAGAAGTTGAGAACCTGGGAGAGAAGCTGGTGCGATCAGAGGAAGAAAACTTCTTTCTTCCTATACAGTATCTCAGCACCAGAATATAAACTATATATATATATATATATATATATATATATATATATATATATATATATGTATATACATAATTATATATACACCCCTAAGTGACAATGTCCAAATTGGCCCAAAGTGTCAATATTTTGTGTTGCCACCATTATTTTCCAGCACTGCCTTAACCCTCCTGGGCATGGAGTTCACCAGAGCTTCACAGGTTGCCACTGGAGTCCTCTTCCACTCCTCCATGAAAACATCATGGAGCTGGTGGATGTTAGAAACCTTGTGCTCCTCCATCTTCTGTTTGAGGATGCCCCACAGATGCTCAATAGGGTTTAGGTCTGGGAACATGTTTGACCAGTTCATTACCTTTACCCTAGGCTTCTTTAGTAAGGCAGTGGTGGTCTTGGAGATGTGTTTGGGTCATTATCATGTTGGAATACTGCCCTGTGGTCCAGTCCCTGAAGAGAGGGGATCATGCTCTGCTTCAGTATGTCACAGTACATGTTGGCATTCATGGTTCCCTCAATGAACTGTAGCTCCCCAGTACTGGCAGCACTCATGCAGCTCCAGACCATTACACTCCCACCACCATGCTTGACCTTAGGCAAGACACACTTGTCTTTGTACTCCTTACCTGGTTGCCGCCACATGCGCTTAACACCATCTGAACCAAAAAGTTTATCTTGGTCTCATCAGACCACAGGACATGGTTCCAGTAATCCATGTCCTTAGTCTGCTTTTCTTCAGCAAACTGTTTGCCGGCTTTCTTCTGCATCATCTTTAGGGCTCTTTCACACTGTCCGCATTCCATTGCGGACCGTGCTCTGCTCAGCGGGGATTGATCCGCAGATCCCCACTGAGCCGGCGGATGACAGCTCCGTCTCCGCACACAGTGCGGAGAGGGAGGTGTCAGAGCCCCGCTGCTCTCTATGGGGATCCATCTGATCTGATCCCCAGGACAGATGGAAAATAGGGTTTCCATCCGTCCGGATTTCACGGACAGGATCGGATGCGGATGGCAGCGGGTGTCAGCGCTGACATCCGCTACTCCATAGGGCTGAATGGGGCATCCGATCAGATCCGCCTAAAAAACGGACAGGCGGATCTGATTGGAACGCTCGTGTGAAAGAGCCCTTAGAAGAGGCTTCCTTCTGAAACAACAGCCATGCAGACCAATTTGAAGCAGAGTGCAGCGTATGGTCTGTGCACTGATAGGCTGACCCCCACCCCTTCAACCTCTGCAGCAATGCTGGCAGCACTCATACGTCTATTTCCCAAAGACAACCTCTGGATATGACGCTGCGCATGTGCACTCAACTCCTTTGGTCGACTATGGCGAGGCCTGTTCTGAGTGGAACCCATCCTGTTAAACCACTTTATGGTCTTGGCCACCATGCTGTAGCTCAGTTTCAGGGTTTTGGCAATCTTCTTATAGCCTAGGCCATCTTTATGTAAAGCAAACATTTTTTTTTCAGATCCTCAGAGAGTTCTTTGCCATGAGGTGCCATGTTGAACTTCCAGTGACCAGAATGAGAGAGTGAGGGCGATAACACCAAATTATAACACCCCTGCTACTCATTCACACCTGAGACCTTGTAACACTAACGAGTCACATGACACCGGGAGGGAAAATGGCTAATTTGGCCAAATTTGGACATTTTTACTTAGGGATTTACTAACTTCTGTTGCCAGCGGTTAAGACATTAATGGCTGTGTGTTTCAGTTATTTTGAGGGGACAGAAAATGTACACTGTTATACAAGCTGTACACTCACTACTTTAAATTTTAGCAAAGTGTCATGTATTCAGTGTTGTCACCTGAAAAGATATAATAAAATATTTACAAAAATGAGAGGGGTGTACTCACTTTTCTGAAAAGGGGATAGATAGATAGATAGATAGATAGATAGATAGATAGATAGATAGATAGATAGATAGATAGATAGATAGATAGATAGATAGATAGATAGATAGATAGATAGATAGATAGATAGATAGATAGATAGATAGATAGATAGATAGATAGATAGATAGATAGATAGATAGATAGATAGATAGATAGATAGATAGATAGATAGATAGATAGATAGATAGATAGATAGATAGATAGATAGATAGATAGATAGATAGATAGATAGATAGATAGATAGATAGATAGATAGATAGATAGATAGATAGATAGATAGATAGATAGATAGATAGATAGATAGATAGATAGATAGATAGATAGATAGATAGATAGATAGATAGATAGATAGATAGATAGATAGATAGATAGATAGATAGATAGATAGATAGATAGATAGATAGATAGATAGATAGATAGATAGATAGATAGATAGATAGATAGATAGATAGATAGATAGATAGATAGATTCTTCCCAAATCAGAGTGAGATTCCGACAAGAATCCTGTTCACTTATAGACTTGAGGCTCGAAAGTTAGGAATCCAACATCACGGGATAATCTTAGTTCACTGTTCTCATAACAGATTGTAAATATCTGCTTTGAGAAGTCATTTTCTGTGCTAGATTCTCAGCATTTATATATCTTTATGCAGGACTGCAAGAGAAAAAATGAAGGATAATGCACACACTTTCTGTACTTTCCTTGCTGTCTCTAAAGTTCCACAATAATCTTCATCTTCTCTCAAAAGGCTTTTTTTCAGCAGGTCCTATTAGGTAATCAGCCAACTGCTCTTCCTGAAGTCATTATTAGTTACAAAGATTGGTCATTTGGAACAGTGGTTCTATGAATTCACAGCTTGAGTCAGGCACCTTGCGGTGCAGAAAACTAGAGGATTCAATGCGCTTTTGGCTCCTAATAAAGTGAAGATACAGAACCAGGGCTTTGAGTTTTGTGTCACATCTTAGTGTAGTGGCCATGTTGCTGGGTACTAGGGATTTAGTTTAGGTTTTATTGCTTAAATTGCCATTAAACCCTAAATGTTTATTATATTTCTTTACAGATATGATTGCATTGCAAACATAATTTCTTATTCATTATCACATTCATTTTATATTAATTATGAAAAACCTGGTTGATCCTGCCAAATACTGCAACTTCCCTCTTGCCTGTGTCCCCACTGCAGCATCCACTCTTATGGATTGCCCATTGCCACATGTAGTGCCCGTGCTCCATTTTTAGTAAAAGAGGAAGCCGTTCACTTTTTCCTTTGCCCCAGTCTAGGCAGCCTGTGGGATTATTAAGTCATTTTTCTGGGTGTATACACATAGAGATAAAGGAAAAATATTCAGTGCTAGATCTTTTGTATACACAAAAAGCAATAGCAACCCCTTCCCTCTCTCCTCCTCCATAATCCTATTAATACACACATAAATAATAAAGAGTTGTTTTTACATAATGATTTTTATAAAGGGTTAACCCACGTTAGTTGTGTTTGTTATGTATTTTTCTATTTTTCCTTTTTTCTTTTAAATTAAGAATGTGTTTTTTTTTTTTTTTTTACTATGTCATGTGACTTCTACAGGGTCAGCCAGCACTGAGCAGACATGGGAAGTAGACTTCCTTATATGATGTATCTTGTTACTGTGGATGGGAACAAGCAGGGAAAGATCACATGACCACTGCACAGCAGCATGGAAATAGTGGTATTTAGAAATGTTATTTGTAAAAACAAGGAGCAGAAGAATCATATATAAACATATGTATAAGGTTTAATAACACTTCATCGGTGTAAGTTTAATTTCACCTTAAGTATAGGATTATGGTTTTTTTTTTTGGAAGGATGATTAGGTGATAGGAGTTTATTGTTTAACCACTTTACCACCGGAGCATTTTGCTGTCTTACGTCTGGGCCACTTTTTGCGATTCGGCGCTGTGCGACCTTAACTGACAATTGCGCGGTCGTGCAACGCCATACCCAAACAAAATTTACGTCCTTTTTTCCTACAAACAGAGCTTTCTTTTGGTGGTATTTGATCACATGTGCGATTTTTACTTTTTGCGCTATAAACAAAAAAAGAGCGTTTATTTTGAAAAAATAACAATATTTTTAACATTTTTTTATATGAAATTCCCCCCAAAAAAGATGTAAAAACCAATCTTTTTTTTTAATTTTTGGCCAATTTGTTTTATGCTACCCATGTTTGGTTAAAAAAATCACAATAAGCGTATTTTGATTGGTTTGTGCAAAAGTTATTGCTTTTACTAACTAAGGGAAAGATTTATGTCATTTTTGGTGGGTTTTTTTTTAACGCGTAATGGCGGCGATCTGCGATTTTTTTGCGGGACTGTGACATTGCGGCGGACAGATCAGACCCTTGACTGACATTTTTGACACTTTTGGGGGTACCAGTGACATTACTGCAGTAATCAGTGCTATATATATATGCACTGTTACTGTAAAAATGACACTGGCAGGGAAGGGATTAATTTTATTGAAGAGGGAGGGGTTAATGTATGCCTGGTGCTTACTGACGTGTGTGGGGGGAGGTGACTGAGTGACACAGGGACAGATCCAGGGTTCAGCTATGCGGAACCCTGCAATCTGACCCTGCCTGTCACTTAGGAGATCCGCCCGCTTGTGTTTACACAAGCAGGCGGATCTCCACACTAGATCCCCGAAGATCAGGGAAGAGCGGCGGCGATCGCCGCTGCTCCTCCCCTGGCCCGACTCCCGCTGTGACTGAATACACCGAGAAAGGGGAGTGTCTGACGACGAAGACGATAACGAGCCACTCTGCCGCAGTAATATTACTGCAGGCAGACGTAAAGTGGTTAAAGGTCACTTTAAGGATTAGGTCAAATGTATAGGTTAGGGCTATGAGTTATGAGCGGGGTTAAATACTATGTGAGGCTAAAAGGATGATCACCACTTCCTACAGTCTTCTGCCTGATGCTGCCTATTCACTGGGATGATCTTGGGAGGTCCAGAGACTGACTGCTACCATTACATATGTGCTTAAATTATTCATCCATATGTGAGTTGCCCCTTGTCTTACCTTTAATAAACTGGTATTTTAATGCTGCACTTAGTCTGGCGCCCCTCTGTTCTTCTCTTCCAAGGCTTAAAGGGTAACGCCACTAAAAAAATGCAAATAAAAAATATATAGAATACACAATTGCTACACAAGCCATCGTATAATTTATTGTTATGAGAAGTTGCCTTACTTTTTCAATCTGCAGCACTGATTTTCTGTAAAATGCAATGCAACATTACAACCTTGTGGCCTTCTGTACACAGATAGTATACAGAATGCACCCCAGAAAAGTAATTTTCTGCTTGTCTGATTGGCATTCTTTTTTCCATAAGTCTGCACTAAGATAAAAGACACATTTTGGGCATCCCCTGCAACAAAAAGGTCATTTTTAGTGAGATACTCCCAAAGGAAAATCACATCGTATGACATGCAGATCCTGCCAGTTGATTGATAATCTTAAAGTCACTCCCATTCACATTCTCTTAGCACATGAACGCAGAAGAACAAACACCTATTTCTTCAGAATAACAGAAGGTAGGATTTTGCAATAAAGTTTGTAAAAATCTTTGCAATGTACATAGATCACCCAGAAGAGAATGTTTTTTTTTTCCCCAACAAAAGTGGAGTTACTTTTAAAAACATGTATAAAAACCTTAACAATGCATTTCTCTTAGTTGCTTGCCTTTCATCTGGTAGATATAAAAAAAAAAAAGTGTTTTGTTATATTTGTTCAATAAGTGAATTGATACCCGTTGATCATGTCAGAAATTCAAAGCTGTTCTGTGTCTTGTGCACGCTTCCTGTGGTATAAAGAGTGTAAATAGCCCTTCCAGCTATTTTTTAAACTGAGGAACAATTAGCTCCTATGTTGTAGAGGGGGATTTTGTAGTTTAGAGTATCTAGCTTTGCCATTGCTATCCTGATTATTATTTATAACAATAGCTATTATTGGTGATAGTAATAGTACCAGCATATATTTTTAAATGCTGGAAAAGGGTAGACAAGAGTAGAATAATAATCTGTCTTTAAACAAGAGCTTAAAGTGGAACTAAGTTTTAATTGATCACTTCAGGCTGGCTTTTTTTAAGCATAGCTATGTAAAACATTGAAAATGAGTGCCTATACTTTTTAAAATCTAGTAATGCATTGTCTCACATTGTCTGCACATGCCCAGTTGCTCTCTATTCTCAGCGCTGTGCCGAAAATCAGAGCCACTAGAGGCTTATCACCTGACAGCTTTAGGATTCCCTGTTGCTGAAGGTGGAGGAAAGCCACGGAAATTAAACAGACTGTGCTGAAGGAATATACACTAGGGAGGGAGAAAAAAAAAAAAAACAGGAGAGGGGACAGGACAAACTTTACTGCCAGGGAGTCACAAGAGAGTTAAATTTACAGGGATAGTGTCTAATTTTATCTCGCTGATATTATCTCCTTTCTCACTGATTGGCAGTTTGTAAACTTCAGCACTGTAAAGCTTCTGCCAACCTTCCTCTATAGCTAAGCCAACACATACAATCAAGGCTGGATATGTAAATATTTTAGTTGCAGATAGTGACATATAATTTTTGAGACCGGGGGGGTGGGGGCAACCTTTTCAGTAAGGAAGTTACTGCTCTGGACTTCAACAAAATGGCAGCCTCCAGCAAAAAAAAAAAAAAACAGGAGCAATGATTGAGGCAATTTACAGGGCACACTAATTTTGATAGCATTATTAATAATGTGGAATGTATGTTCTTTTGTTAAAGCACATTAATTATTATCCAACTATTATGGGTAAAGTTCCACTTTAAAGTGAGAAATTTACTTCTAACTGGTTTATATTTGCCATGCACATGGAACATAAAGCTGAGATAATTAGAATTGGAACCAAACAGGCAGGTGATAATCCCTGAGAAAAAAAAAAAATCACTTGATATAACAGCAGACAGTTTGTTGTCACTCATAAAGTCTGAAAAGCTAATGAGTGAACACTGTGGGGTAGATATAAAATGCTGACTTTCATGCACTATAAAACATATTACCTGAATTGCCTACATCTAAATTTATATGTTTGCATGATTAGTTTTATCTGAATGTTATATCATGTCTGTTCTGCTGCCCAACAAGATAAATATAATAAAAACTATTTGAAAAGCTTTTTTTGATTAAAGCACAAATTTCCGTTTAAATTAGCTAAAGAAAATGTGTGCAAATTTAGTTTGTTTCCTTTAGACATATACCCTTCACAGTCAGACCTATAGCTCTGCAATCAGCAAAGTTCAGTATCCCTGCTGTTGTGTTGGACTTCTGCAGAGAGAACTCCGGGGTGAAATTCAGAAAAGCATTATCTTCCCTTTAACATGACCTGTGTCCAATCCAGGGTCAGGTAGTTCTTACTACTGCCACTTTTAGAATTTGTCACTATGACTGGTATAGATTCTAAAAAAATGACCACCAGTTTGCAGAAAAGCAATCTAATTAAGAACTGAGTTGGCATACAGAGAGATTTGAGTGCTAGTCCAGTTAAACAGTCATTAATATGACAGCTTCCTGCACATAGTTTGTGGGTTTCTAGGAAGCTGACAACCATTGGTGTCCTTATAACCAATGGTGCATTTCCAGTTCCATTCAGCTGCAAGCCAAAGGATTCTCCAGTTGAAAGCTAAAGGTAAACAAAGGGGCAGGATACTGGCTTCCATCATGGCCATATTTGGTCAATGACTTCAGTCAGCATCTCCACCCCTTTGTTTGCTTTTAGCGGTCAGCCGCTGTGACAGCTGAATAGAGCCACAAAAGAGTTATCTGTTGCGAGGATGCAATGTCATAGCTAGCAAGAGGCTAAACATAAATTGAGAATGGAGTGTCAGTGGTATGGTTGTGATGAGTGAACAGTTTGGGTACACTTTGACAACCTGTTTTTCTGCTATGTGACATTTTCTGCTGCTACATGATATTACCAGTAGGGATGATCGAACGGTTCGGGTCGACCATCGGTTTGACCCGAACATTGGCTGTTCGAGGTTCGGCCGAATTCCGAACTTTTTGCTGAAAAAGTTCGTAATTCGGCAACCAGAACCAACCAAAATGCAATGGGACAGGAAATGGGCTTTTAAAGCCCGTGATTGGACCAGAACCATCAGTAAAAGCCAATTGAGGGGGCAGGAGAATGCTAGGAATGTGATTGGAGTGACTAGGGGGTCCAGAGGCCAATCATTAGTGAATACGCCCCCCAGTATATAAGATAGCCCCGCCAAATTCCTAGCATTGTAATACAGGGACATGGAAGAGAGTGGAATCAGTTCTGTTACTTCTGCTTCAAAAGTGTCATTTAGCAATTATTAGTGTGAGGAAAGGGATATCTAGTGTAGTTAGGGTGCTATTTTCCACTATAGTTAGATTTAATAATCTAGTTTCTGTAGGGAAAGTTTTAAGTGTAAGGGGACCGTAGTGTAGGGTTAACTGACTCTGACTGCTATGGCAGGATGACAAAACCCTTCCATGTCAGGGTGACCGCTATAGAGAAAAGATTGTTTTTCTTAGGTCACTTATAGAACAGCGATATGGCTTCGCCCCTGTCACCCTGCTGCAGGCGTTTATAGGGCTTTTTTGAGGACATGTTTGGAGTCAGGCATGACATCTGAACTTCTGTGTAGGGGTATATATACACACACACATATATGTATATATACACATACACATATATAGGTGTGAAAGTAGCAGAACACTATGCTTGCGCTAATGAAATAATTAACAGGCATATGTCTCCGCTCCTATCACATCTATATGTGTGTATGTGTATAAATACATATAGGTGTGCGTGTATATATACCCCTATACAGAAGTTCAGATGTTTTGCCTGCCTCCAAAGACCCCCAAAAAATGCCCAACACCTGCGCACAAAAAAAAAACGCCCAGGTGTGTTATTGCAGGAGGTTTTTTTGGGCATTTTTTTGGGGTCTTTGGAGGCAGGCAAAACATATGAACTTCTGTATAGGGGTATATATATATACACACACACTTATATGTATACATACACATACACATATATAGGTGTGATAGGAGCAGAGCCCTATGCCTGTTAATTATTTCATTAGCGCAAGAATAGAGTTCTGCTACTTTCACACCTATGTATGTGTAGGTGTATATATAAATACATGTGTGTGTGTATATACCCCTATACAGAAGTTCAGATGTCATGCCTGCCTCCAAAGAACCCAGAAAAATGCCCAAAAAAACGCCTGCAATAACACACCTGGGCGGTTTTTTTTTGGCGCAGGCGTTTTTTTTGGGCATTTTTTGGGGGTCTTTGGAGTCAGGCAAAACATCTGAACTTCTGTATAGGGGTATATATACACACACACTTAAATGTATATATACACATACACATATATAGGTGTGATAGGAGCGGAGACATATGCCTGTTATTTATTTCATTAGCGCAAGCATAGTGTTCTGATATTTTCACACCTATATGTGTGTAGGTGTATATATACATACATGTGTGTGTATATATACCCATATACAGAAGTTCTGATGTTATGCCTGCCTCCAATAACCCCCAAAAAATGCCCAAAAAAACGCTTGCTACAAAACCGGCAAGGTGTGAAAATAGCGGAGCCATATCCCTGTTCTATATTAATTCTAATACAAACAACCTTTTTTTTCTGGTTCTGGACAGGCTACAGAGCTGAAACTTCACAGGTACACTTTTTAGACCCCCCAGACACTAAATCCAAAGAAATCTCTTTTTTTTTTTTTTTTCAATAATTTTTTCAATAATTGGCTCTCTATCAAAAATTACAATTTTTAAGAACTTTTTTTGTGTGATTAATAGTCCCTAGGGCATGACCCAGAACCCTAGGCACTTTTTAGGGGCATTTTTGGGGTTTTAGGGCTTCAAAATTGTGTTTTTTGATTACAGAAGTTCGGGTCTCTTTGATTTCAATGGGGTTCTGAAATCCGGGCCGAACTTTTGGGAAGTTCGGGTGTTCTGGTCAAACCGAACTTTTGAAAAGTTTGATCATCCCTACTGCTGAGTGCCCCCACAGCAAGCAGCTTGCGATGGGGGCACTCGAGCCGAGCTGCGGCTTCCTGTGTCCATTCAGACATGGAGCTGCAGCTCGGCCCTACCCCTCTCTCTCCTGATTGGCTAACTAACTTTGATTGACACCAATGGCACAGCTGCTGTGCCTCAGCCAATCAGGAGGGAGAGTCCTGGAAGGCTGAGGGACTTGTGGACTTTGCTGCATAGAGATGGACCTCAGGTAAGTATTAGGGGCGGGTTACTGGGGAGACTGCTACACACAGAAGGCTTTTTATATTAATGCATAGAAAAAACCTTCTGCCTATACAACTCCTTTAAGTACAGTGCTAAGCAGTTACCAACTATTTTATTGAAGGAAGTTTCAGACACAGTGTTAGGACTTATATACCTATATACCTATATTCTGTGTTCAGAAAATCATATTGTAAAGGAAGAGTCAATTTTTTTTAAACCCCTTGGCGCTGACTGCATGCAAATATGCGGCCTCTCGGTGGCTAGGCCTTAGTGCTAGAGGCCCTATATTTGCATGCAGTAATGCTGATAGGGCTATGCCTAGAGCATTCACTCTGCTCGCTCCTGGCACAGTGACTGGTGGCTCACAAAAAGCTCATGTTCGCTTCTTACAATCGGGAGTTTTCTGATCACATGACTGCCTTGACAGCCAATCACGTTGGCCACCTGGTCACAAACCCCCCCTCCCTATAATGCCAAACCCCTGAAAGGGTCAGCAGGAGCCGGGACTAAGGGGTTAAGACTATTTGAACTGAAGTTTATGTGTGCTTGTGAGACTGTATATGCACAGCAATTAACGTGTATGTATAGGCTGTATGGTTAGAACTTTATTTTAGAAAGAGTTGGGAAGGCTTCCATTCTGTCATGGAAAATAGAAGAAATCTTCCTAAAGTGAAAGGAATTCCCATCTTGGAAAATTTGTCATGAGAATATATGTTCTGTTTGGAGGATTGGGACATTTTTTAATGGTAAATACAACTACTGTATGTGCAATTGACTAGAAACAGCCACTAGCTGCTATATTTTTTAACGCGTCAAGGAAGGATTGCTGTTTTTATCCATAGCCACCCTGATTTACCTCTTCGTTCCCCTTGCTGAGATTGAAAGGTAAAATCTGATGACTAAAGCACAGTTTTGGCTTTCTGAAAACTATGTTATCCACTGGAGTTGCACATTGTCCTCGGTAGACAACTACAGCAAATCTACAGCAAAATAATTCTTCCTAAAGTTTTTACAAAGGGAGCATGACATATAAATCATTTTCATCTAGCTACCATAACTTTAAACATCAAATGTGTAAAAGAAAAAAAGGCACACAAAAAAAAAAAAATAGTAGAAAAATTAAAAAATTAAAGCAATATCTTGCAAGTATGCTAAATTGAACCTGTACAATTTAGACTAGGAATACAGATACATATCATTTTGATTGAAACTGTTTCCTGCAGAAAAATGTGTTTGAAGTCAAGATCTCAGCTAAGGATCCCCCTCCCTTCATTTGCTCCTTTGCCTTCCTCATTGGAAATAAAAATAAAAAAGCAGCTCCAGCTGCTATATTTACCTCCTCTCTGACGATGTCCCCCACAGATTGTTTACTGATTCAGTACCACTCTTCAGGTTTAATATCGCTGAGCATCATTAAACCCACTCCCTGTGAGCTCAAGGAGTTTTCTGCCTAAACTGGACACAGGCTCACATCTTGTAAAATTTAAAATATGATTTTAAAACTTTTCAACTGTTAATAATAATAGCGTTAGTATAAATAATCATAGGAGCAGTAGTAAAGTTATGGTTATCACTGTTCCTTTTAGATGCCATTTAGTATGAAACATTAGTCTAGTTCTCGTTCTAACTTAGAAAGGAAAAAAAGTATAAAACTTTAATCATGACTTTTAGAAGCAGGGGTAGTTGAAGAAGAAAACATCTTTGTTAATAATATAAAGAATACAGTGTATTATTGTTGTGGTGCCTGAAAGACACTGCTTCTTTTTCAATTCCTCTCCACAGCTTGAAACTCTCAGAATCTATTCACACGCATAGATACAATACCTGATGGTTCCATGAGCAGTCAATAGTTATACTGTATTAGTCTATTAGATCCACAGTATGATTATGCATTTCCTCTGCACCATAGAACTTTCATTATTTGAAAACCATCCTTATGTGCATCTTTAAAACTCTATTACCTCAATACCTTGCAATGAAAGTGCCGTGCCTTCTTAGGGGTTTCTTTTTCCTTTAGTTAACACAATTTTTATATCAGTGATAAACTGGACCATTTTTATTTTCTTGGCAATAAGCCTTCATAGAAAATTTTGCTAAATCAGCTTCATTCAGCTACCAGATTCAACATAAAAGACAACAGTATGTAAACATATACTATACATATGATTGAAAAAGACCAACTGCAAATTTCTATAGATGGAAATATAAAGTGAGCATTCTACACATTGTGAGAAAAGTATTGCCACAATAAAAAAAAATTTAGGAATAACTGTTATTACATGGTTAGCCAGATGTTAAGGGATGTACTTGATATTCTCCAAGCATCTAAATTTTATAAGATTGTTCTTAGATATTGCCACAGGGCGCAGCAAAGTGGTGCTATAGTCTTATGAACCTGATGGTTTGTAATTTTGTCAACTTTCATTTTTTTTTTTTAAAAGGATGTTTCAAGTGTTTTGGGATTGCAGTAAGGTTCAGATTACAAATGATGGTGTTTCTTACTGGGGGTCACTCTAGCTTGCGCTAGTATTTCACATTCTTCTCCAGCTGCTTCTTGTGAATCGGACTGTGTTGCCACTAAAGATGGACCGAATACAACCCACACACTCCCAAACAGGGGAAAAGTTCTAACCCAAACCCAATTGAAGTCTATGGGAGCCAAACAGGAAAAATCAAAAGTGCCTATTTTGAAGGCTTATATTCACGTAATTGACCATAAAAGGGACATGGGAATCTGGGTACTGCCCTGTGGCACATGTATTAATGCAAATTAGAAAAAAAGCAATATTTTTTTTCAGGAGTAGTGATTTTAATGATGTTTAAAGTACAAAAAAGGGCAGGTCACCTAGCGATGCACCGGTCCATGACCTCACAGGGAGGGCGGTGCTACCAGGTGGCATCACCAGATGGTCCTGCCCTTACCTATATAAGAACTGTCAATTGGCGGAGACTACACTAGAAGGACAGCCTTCATGGATGACAGGAACATTTTTTTTTTCGGGTGCCCCATACTCATTCTGATGGGGGGCTAAGAGCTGGGGGCCTTCTTGTTAAAGTGGGCTTCCAGATTATGATAAGCCCCTCCCCTCAGACCCCCAACACCCTCGCCCACTGTTTTGGGGTTGAGACCCTTGTCCCCATCAACATGGGAACAAGGTACTTTGGGGTGGGACGAACATACACCAAACACCCTGAAAATGAGGTTTTACCATTAATGGGGGTCAAACCGCCATTGTTCGTCCTAAACTCATGCTCAGGCCGAACCCTTCCCCCAGCACTTTATGCCACATGAAGGAAACTTTTATTTCCAGCCACTGTTACATCATCTGCATTATCCTCTACTTACTTGTTTAGGGAACTTTCTTCTCTTACTCTGTTGGACCCTAAGTGTTCCCATTTTTTTGTACTGACTGGAATATATGGCCTATAAACATCACCGGGAAGATGTAAAGCATGAGTGCTTGTCATCCAGTTCAGCAAAGATAAAACTGGACCTGTAGTGTTCTCTTTTTTTTGTACTGACTGGAATTTATGGCTCATAAACATCACTGGGACAATGTTAAAGCATGAGTGGTGGTTATGCAGTTAAGCAAAGATAAAACAAAGAGAAACCAGTGCAAGAGATCTAAGTGTAGAAAAGGCAATAGATGTTTATTGAAAACTGAATAAAAAGCAGATGCACTCACAAAAAGACAGTTGCAGAGGCGTCAGGTATTTTGAGACAGTGTGCCACTGTACCTCCTGGACTGCTCAAGCCATGCAGCTGATCTGGTGATGAATAGTCCAACAGATTGAACTGCACTACTCACCTGCTGAAAGATGCTAACAGAGGATGGTTCTGGTGCTGACACTTGTGGAGTACACCCTCTGGGATGTCATCTTCTGATGGCATGTGCCTGTAACAGAATGTTTTCTGGAAGGATTTCCCTTTATACAGCCTTGACAGCGGCTTCCAGCAGGAGATCAGTACGGCTCAATCCGCAGCCTGGCCGAACCGTTCACCATCGGATCAGTTGGATGATGACACAAACAGTCCGGGAGGTACAGTGGCAGACTGTCTCATTATACCCACAGCTTCCGCAACCTTCCTTTTGTGGGTACATCTGCTTTTTATTCAATTTTTAATAAAGATCTATTGTTTTTACTACACTTAGATTCTATGTGCCGGTTTCTCTTTGTTTTAACTTTGCATGTATCCAGAGCCCTCCCCCCCCCCCATCAGGTTTGCTGGCAGCATGGGGCTTTCAGAGTAGTAGCTCTTAGATGTCTGCCCTTTTATAAACAACACACATCCTGGGGCTAGTTATGCATTTATTTTTCAATTATTTATTTATTTATTCCAATAAGTTTATTTATTTTTCCTTTCTACACCCCCTCCATACACACACACACACACACACTTGTTTGGAGTTTTTAAAATTAGGTTGAGCGCTTAAGAAAGATTTTACGTTTTTGCGATTGGTCATCCAGTTCAGGATCTCCAGCTCTCACCTAGTCCTAGTCCAGTATACTGTTCATATAGTTTACAGAAATAGCCCTTCTTTTTATGACTTTAACATAATAGCTAACACTTTGTTGCAAACAAAAATACAGCACAAAAGTGCAATGAGACATAGTTGTATTTATTTTATCACAGTTTTATAAATAATTACAAATGTAATACAATGTTTAAGTGTATCAACTATAAAGAGGCTCTAAAGACCTTTTAGCCACCAAGAGTCACTCAAATCCTTCTATTTGTAAATAGTGACTATTTTTGGCTTATGATCTAATAGTTGCTTGGATCATGTTCTTCCAGTTAGGCTTTGCTCATTTTTTGTAATTCAAAGAATTCCTTTTAGGCTCGGTTTCCACTAGTGCGACTTGCGGTGCGACTTGACACATGTCAAGTCGCACAGCAAGTCAAAACCCATTGTTTTCAATGGGGCACGTTTCCACTGCCGCGGCTTCAGTTGCCGCGACCTCAAAAGTAAATCGTGTACTACTTTTGAGCGCGACTTCCCTCTATATATGAGGGACAAGTCTAACTGAAGCCGCGGTTTACTTTTGCTACGAAGTCGTGCTAGAAGTAGCACGACTTCGTAGCCGCACTAGTGGAAACCGAGGCTTAAAGTGATTGTAAAGGTTTTTTTTTTTTTAATAACAAACATGTTATACTTACCTGCTCTGTGCAGCCCCAATCCTCCTCTTCTTGGGTTCCCCGGTGTCGCTCCTGTCTCTTCCTTTTCATCGGGTGCCCCCACGGAGAGCTGCTTTCCATGGGGGCACCCGTGCGAGTGCACTCCCGAATCCTGCTGCAGTGTCCATTGATGCAGACAGCAGGACTCGGCCCCGCCCCCATCACTGGATTTGATTGATAGCAGTGGGAGCTAATGGCTCCTGCTGCTATCAATCTATCAAATGAGGACCTGAGACAGTGGCTGGAGCAGCTGGGCTTGTGCTCATTGCTGGAATGTTCGGGTTCAGGTAAGAATAAGGGGTGGGGGGGGTATGAGGGGCAGTTGCAAACAAGAAGGTTTTTTGCCTTAATGCATAGAATACATTAAGGAGAAAAATCTTGAGACTTTACAACTCCTTTAAGGACAACATACCCTTTTTCAACCTAGCCTTTTGCAAGATGCATCAATATCATAGTTTACATTATTTTGCATTCAAAAGGGTTTTGTACTTCATGTATTATTGTATTGTTCTATACACCATATAATATATTGTATATTGATGAATGTTTGTATTTGATATTATACTTTTCAATTTTTTGAAATACTAGTGGTTTGAGTCATTGCACATGCACTGTTCCGTGTCCTTCTCCGCCCCCCCTGCAGGGGCCGCTATTGCCTGGCACTCCCAACGGATGTGTGGTCCCTGGGCTGGCCGAGACATCGGGAACTAGTTCCCGCCCATGTCCGGTCTGTGGCTGTGCACAGCTGTTGTTGCGGCTGAATATTGCACAGCACGGCGCATGCTCCGTTCCTTGGACTGCACCGTTAGGGACCTGACTCGACGTACTGACGTCACATCCGTCCGGATGTGCGTCACCGCGCCGGGTTGAGGGGAGGCATTTAAAGCAGTACACAGGCATCATTATTGCAGATGCCGCTGTCCCTGCCATCGGACCTACACACAGGTAAGCAGCACGGAATCCGACCATTCGGATTCAGACATTGACTGCAGCTCTATTTTTTGACCCTGTTCCTTCTTTATTGACCCAGATGCTCTAAGTGCTGGTGACGATAGGGGAAGGCTTTTTCCCCCCTACAAGAAAGCAGTTCATCATATCCTTTCAATGTTGAAGCCCTTCATATAGGCTTCCGGTACTTCAATTGAGCCCCAGCCCCTGTGTGTCCCTTTAGTCTGGCATGATAGGACAGACATTTCTACAAGGTTTGGTAAGCCCAGTCCTATGATGTTTATCTCTCCCCAACCTTGGAGCTCTGTCTCCTTACTATTACAATTACTAATCTTGAATCTCTCTGCTTCACAGTGAGTGATATTTTCCATGCCATGCCAATTGGCTACAGCACTATAGGCATTTTTGGCAGCAAATATTTACCATTATCATGTTTATACAGGTATTTTTTACTATGTGAGGAAACTCTTTTCTTCCCTGTCCCTTCCAATTTGAATAATCCTATCCAGTTACTATTTACTGCTCAATGCATGCCTATATCCCCTCCACATCCGTTGGTGAGGCGTTCACTGGGTGGTGGCTGTTTGCTTGTGTGGGGTGTAGGAGGCACGTAACACTGGTGTGCATGTGCTTGATAAGACTCCCCTGTGTATTAATTTATGTGCAGTATGTCTTATATATATTTCTATCATACAGGATTCTCAAGGCTAAACAATAAACATATCTTACATCAAAACCCCTGAAGAAGCGGATTCTAATGTCCGTGAAACATGTTGGGTAGATACCAGGTGTTCATTTGATCACCGGTTTTTGTTGTATATTTGACTGCCTACTATTACCTGTATGTTCAAACTTGATGTATTGTTATATATTTTCTGCATTCTCATTTTATGTCTTAAATGTATGTTTTTTGTGATTTTAATCATGTATAAATAAAATTTATATTTTTTACAAACTAGTTGTTTACCCTCTAGAGTGACGGTACCGTTTAAAAATCCCACTAGCCCTCTTCTCCCCCCATTTCTTCTTTTTTCTTTTTTCCTTTTTCTTCCTTCCTTTTCCCCCTCATATTTTTCCTTTATTCTTCCATTTCCTTTCTCCTCCTCTCCCCCTTCCCTTCTTCTTCATGTTCTTGTCCTTTCAGGTTTTTTTTCCCTTTGCCCCTTCTTTCTTCTTCCCCCTCTCTTTTTTTCATTTTCACACTCTGTTTTCCCTAACCTTTCTTCATCTATGAAATGTAGTCTTAGTGTTCAGATCCTTACCCAGATCCTACACAGACTATCTTTCCTAATTTAACTATCACTACTATGTTTTTTTTATTTTTTTTTATTTTAGGTTATGTATTAAACCCTCCTAAAATATTCTTAGCTGATGTACTTCTTCATGTTTGCATGTACTATGTTAGTGTATAAGACCCGCAAGTACATATCCACCCAGTGTAACCCCTTAATGTTTGCTCCAACAATATGAATTCCTTCTGCTGATGTTGTCTTTCCTCTGCTGATTTTCAGCGTTGTGCTTTTATCTAATCTAATCTACACTCTATTGTAATTAGAGATGTCCTGAACTGTTCGCGTTCGCCGCTGCGGGCGAACATATGCGATGTTCGGTCCGCCTCCTATACATCATCATTGAGGCAAACTTTGACCCTGAATCTCACAGTCAGCAGACACATTCCAGGCCAATCAGCATACCTCCCTCCCACACCCTCCCACCTCCTATAAATAAGCAAGGGCAGCATCCATCTTAGATCATTTCTGTGTTACTGAGAGCAGGGAAAGTGCTGCTGCTGCTGCTGTTATAGCTAGGGACAGTTAGTCAGTGTTCCCGGTCTTGTTAGCCAGTGTTCTTGGTACACTCCTGCTGTAAGGACAGCACCCCAAAAAGCCCTTCCTAGGGCTGGAATTTGAGTTTTTTTTTTGGATATATATATATATATCTATTGTCCCCAAAAAGCCCTTTTGAGGGCTGGTATTTGTGTATTTTTTTTTTGTTCTGTGATATATATATATATATATATATATATATATATATATATATATATATATATATATCTATTGTCCCCAAAAGCCCTTTTGAGGGCTGGTATTTGAGTATTTTATATATATATATATATATATATATATATATATATTGTGCACTGCAGTTACCTGCCCGCTGTGTGTGAGAGGCCACAGACCCACCACAGACTGTACTGTGTGCACACCACACTCATTTCGGGTGGCACAGGCACAGTACCTTGCATTTTAAAAAATATTTTTTCTTTTCCTCTGTCATAATTGCAGTGAGTGCTGTGTCAGGTCCACAGAGTGTACTGTACCCACTGCAGTGCACTGCCCACCACTGATATATATACGGTGGCACAGCATCTTGTTGCAAATTGAAAAAAAAAAAATATTTTTTATTATTGCAGTTGCCTGGGCTGCCAGTGACTGTCAGGTCCACAGAGTGTACTGTGCCCACTGCAGTGCCACTGCCCACCCACCACTGATATATACGGTGGCAGGCGTGACTTTTTTTGGATTAGTGTCTGGGGGGTCTAAAAAGCGAAGTTTACCTGTGAAGTTTGAGCTCTGTAGCATGTCCAGAACCAGAAAAAAAAATCATATAGGTGTAAAAGGGGTTCCCACCATCCCTGCTTTACTGAAAAATTATCTTTTTTTCTGGTTCTGGACATGCTACAGAGCTGAAACTTCACAGGTACACTTTTTAGACCCCCTAGACACAAAATCACGCAAAAAAAGTTCTTAAAAAATTGTAATTTTTGATAGAGAGCCAATTATTGGAAAAATTAAAAAAAAAAAAAAACTTAAAAAAAAAATTTCTTTGGATTTATTGTCTGGGGTGTCTAAAAAGTGTACCTGTGAAGTTTCAGCTCTGTAGCATGTCCAGAACCAGAAAAAAATAGAATTAGGGTTAGGGCTAGGGTTAGGGTTAGGGTTAGGGCTAGGGTTAGGGTCAGGGCTAAGGTTAGGGTTTTTTTTTAGTGCTTAGGGTTAAAAGGTTAGAGTTAGAGGGGTAGGGGTAGGGCTACTAACTCTAACCCTAAGTATCTCACCGCAACCCTAACCCTAGCCCCTAACACTAAACCTAACCCTAACCCTCTAACCCTAACCCTCTAACCTTAACCCTAACCCTCTAAGCCTAGCCATAAAAATAACCCTAACCCTAACCTAACCCTAGCCCTAGCCCTAGCCCTAACCCTAACCCTAGCCCTAACCCTAACCCTAGCCCTAACCCAAGCCCTAACCCTAATTCGTAATTTTTTCTGGTTCCGGACATGCTACAGAGCTGAAACTTCACAGGTACACTTTTTAGACCCACCAGACACTAAATTCAAAGACATTTTTTATTTTTTATTTTTTTTTTTTTTTAATTTTTCCAATAATTGGCTCTCTATCAAAAAATTACAATTTTTAAGAACTTTTTTTGTGCGATTCAGTGTCTGGGGGTCTAAAAAGTGTACCTGTGAAGTTTCAGCTCTGTAGCATGTCCAGAACCAGAAAAAAAATTAGAATTAGGGTTAGGGCTAGGGTTAGGGTTAGGGCTAGGGTTAGGGTTATTTTTAGTGCTTAGGGTTAGACGGTTAGGGTTAGAGGCGTAGGGGTAGGGTTACTAACTCTAACCCTAAGTATCTCACCGTAACCCTAACCCTAGCCCCTAACACTAAACCTAACCCTAACCCTTAAAGCCCAGTTCCTGTCCCATATTGGTCGGTTCTGGTCTGTTTGCGGTTGTTTGCGGTGCATTAAACGGGGAGTTTGGTCTGTCACTGTGAAGCGGGCGTAACCCTTACACTACCTGATCGATACAACATCATACCTGATCGTATACACACACTGGATGGTTTAAAGCACGTTATTCCAAACAATTTAGGAATGTTAGGTGATTTATGCCCTTTATGGAATAAAACCCGACTCTGCGTCAACTACGTAATTTTCCATGGGAGTTTTGCCATGGATCCCCCTCCGGCATGCCACAGTCCAGGTGTTTGTCCCCTTGAAACAACTTTTCCATTACTATTGTGGCCAGAAAGAGTCCCTGTGGGTTTTAAAATTCGCCTGCCTATTAAAGTCTATGGCGGTTCGCAATGTTTGCCGGTTCGCGAACATTCGCCGATGTTCGCGTTCGCCGTTCGCGAATGGCGAATTTTATGTTCGCGACATCACTAATTGTAATATCTTTAAAGAGTGTCCAAACTGTGTTGATCAGCAAATCCATCTGAAACTGTTATATTCATACAGCTTTAGGGCATCCATGCAGGGAAGTTGGGAAACCTTTTTTGATACATGGAAGCCTAAAACCCACATTGAGTCTGTTTCCATAAGGATTACTGACAATGAGATAAAGGTTGTTATGCATAGTAGCGACTCGCGAGAGTTCATAGCGGTGAGAGGGAGTCTGCCTGGAAACATCCTCTGGACTTTAACTTGATGTTTCTTCAGCATCTGCCATGAGCTTAACCCAAAATAGGTTTATCACCTTCCTCACACATTTCCTGATTGTCTAATTTATTTTAGTCATATCCAAGCACTTAAGTAGCCAGTCTTCGGACAATGGATGGACGAAAGACCTTAACTTTGTTGTGGAAAGATAGTGTAAGTCATAGGACTAAACACCCTTTGCATTGTCTTTTATTACTAGTTAAGTCTTCCGCATTGTTACCTATTTCAAAATCCGCTTAAACCACAATCACAAAAATGTATGTCTTCTAGGAATTGTAGTCCTTGGTCTTTTTGTTCCTTTTTGTGATGATTTATTATGTTATATCCAGATGTTTGATACAACCTCCATTTAGCTTGTGTTCAACCTCCTGGTCTCAGGGTCCTTGTCTTGTTTTTTTCAATAGTTCCTACAGATATTTGCCAAAAAGGATCATCTTCACTATCATGATGTTCTCTATTCAATTGTTGATTAATAACTTTTTATATTTCTAAATGAGACATATCTGCCCGTATCTTTAAACATCACTTAGTCCTAAAATTCTTAACCTTTCCTCCCTTCTAATCACCCATATTTCTTCTAGATTTTTTTGTTTGATTTTTTTTTTTTTTTCATTTTACTGTCACCTTCTCCTGTTGCTTCTTAGTATATGTTTCAGCTCAAGTCAAAGTTCTTCCATAGTAGTAACATAGTAGTAAGCTGGTTAGCCTCCTAAAATGTTGTTACCCTAATTACTTTCCCAGCTTTACTAAGGAAACATCATCACCTTGCCCATCCAGTGCATCCAATATCCAATCCATTCATTTCTCTTTCACAGTCATAAACAAAATACAGGATGCTTGGAGGGAACGACGAAGGCACCACCCCTCAAATGGCTGGTTGACATGATCACTGCATCATAGGAGAAGGTCATATGCTGCCCCATAACCAGAAGTACTGGGCATTTTTCAGGTCAATCACAAATAAAGGAGCAGCGGGGTATAGAAGCACATGAGTGGTAATTAGAAAGTGGCTAGGTTTTGTTTGTGTGTGTGTGTGTGTGTGTGTGTGTGGGGGGGGTTGGGTGGGGGGGTATTACGTACAGACTATTAAAGACTGTTGTGTTCCTCCTTTCCTCCATAGTCTGTATGTGAACTGATAACCTTCTACTTCTCATAGCAAAGTCTGAAAGGTTATTGATGTTATGTCAGTAGCAGATGCAACATAGATGGTTTGCTTCATAGCCTTCTGAGAAGGATCTGATTGACTAAGATTTTCAAGCAGAAATTTCATACCTAAAGCTACACTGAGGGCACTTTCACACCAGGTGCATTGCCATGCACATTTTGTAGTGCAGCCAAAATACAGTACATCGACAATAGATTCTGCTCCTATTATGTTTTTTTAAAGTGCATTGAAAACTCTATATGCTGTATTTTGGTTGCAATGACCTGCAATTTGTTATTCAGGACAAATGTGGCCTAAAAAAAAAAATCAAAAAAATGAAAACTGAACACCAAAACCCACATCAAATTATGTCCACACAAAACACACTATTTGAACAAGCCATTCCTCTTTTTTTTTAATTCGGTATCTGTAAAGTTTTTTTTTCCCTAAAATATTATTGCTGATCTACAAAAGTCTGTTTATTTCATTACGATTTTTAAATAGTTTCCTTGCCAGATCAGATGGGTTAGATATACAGGTGTATCTTATAAAATTAGAATGTCATCAAAAAGTTAATTCATTTAGGTATTGCAATTCAAAAAGTGAAAATCATATATTTTATATAGATGCGTTACACACACAGAATGATATATTTCAAGCATTTTCTTATTTTAATTTTGATGATTATGGCTTACAGCTATTAAAAACCCCAAAATCAGTATCTCAGAAAACTAGAATATTACATAAGACCAATAAAAAAAAAAAAAATGATTTTTAATACCGAAATTTGGCTTACTGAAAAGTATGTCCATATACAGTATATTATGGCCTCAATACTTGGTTGGGGCTCCTTTTGCATGAAATACTGCATCAATGCGGCGTGGCATGAAAGCAATCAGCCTGCGGCACTGCTGAGGTGTTAAGGAGGCCCAAATTGCTTTGATAGCAGCCTTCAGCTCGTCTGCATTATTGGGTCTGGTGTCTCTCTTCCTCTTGACAATAACCCCACAGATTCTCTATGGGGTTTAGGTCAGATAAGTTTGCTGGCCAATGAAACACAGTGATGCCATTTTTATTAAACCAGGTATTGGTACTTTTGGCAATGTGGGCAGGTGCCAAGTCCTGCTGGAAAATGAAATTAGCATCTCCATAACGCTGAGGGAAGCATGAAGTATACTAGAATTTCCTGGTAGAGGGCTGCGCTGACTTTGGACTTAATTAAAACAAAGTGGACCAACACCAGCAGATGACATGGCTCTCCAAATCATCACTGACTGTGGAAACTTCACACTGGACCTCATGCAACTTGTATTATCTGCCTCTCCACTCTTCTTCCATACTCTGGGACCTTAATTTCCAAATGAAATGCAACATTTTCCACAGTCAGTGATATTTGGGGAGCCATGTCATCTGCTGGTGTTAGTCCACTCTGTTTTATCAAGTCCAAAGTCAGTGCAGTTGAGTTCAGTTCTCAACTTCTCAGTTGCTCTACCACAACCTAAAGTTTTTTTTTCCAGCATTTCTGTCAGGATCCCACAAAGCCCCTAACAACCAGGAACATCAAGGCAACAGAAGAGAATTATGGTTATATTCTCTATATAAATCCCGTATAATTAAAAACACCGGATAGAGTGTCATTTTAAAGAGGTATACATTTTTTAAATAATGTAATTGCAGTTATATAAAAACAGTTTTTATTTTTCATATAATATGGTTGATTCCAATAAAAATGCTGTATGTATCCATTTTTTTACATTCAAAACTAGGTAGGAAATAGTGGATTTATGATGAGCAGATTTTAGCCACAGATCACTGATTCACTGCTATTGGCAAACCAATCTTCTCTGTGGACAAGTAAAGGGATCTGATTACTTTGCTGAACCAGTGACACAGAAGATTTGCTGAGATTCACTCATCACTAGTCTGTTAGACATCCTAGACACAACAGACTTTATAATTGTCTTGCCACCTGCTGTAGTTTCATCATGTTTTGCCAAATGTAGGCTATATAGAAAAAGTCTTCAAATGGTAGCAGCAAGTTAAATCTTATGGAGATGGACTTTTTTTTCCAACAGTCTATTATTTTTTTATTTTTTTACTTTTATAGAAGTATATTGCTCTCTGCAATGAGGGCCCTCTCATGTTTGCAGTCAAAGTAAAGTAGATATACAACCTAAATGCATGATATTTGGCTCAGGTAAATAAGTGGGTATCAGAAACAAATGCCTTTTTATATATATACAGTGGGTACGAAAAGTATTCAGACCCCCTTACATTTTTCACTCTTTGTTATATTGCAGCCATTTGCTAAAATCATTTAAGTTCATTCTTCTTCCTCATGAATGTACACATAGCACCCCATACTGACAGAAAAACACAGAATTGTTGACATTGTTGCAGATTTATTAAAAAAGAAAAACTGAAATATCACATGGTCCTAAGTATTCAGACCCTTTGCTGTGACACTCATATATTTAACTCAGGTGCTTTCTATTTCTTCTGATCATCCTCGAGATGGTTCTACACCTTCATTTGAGTCCAGCTGTGTTTGATTATACTGATTGGACTTGATTAGGAAAGCCACACACCTGTCTATATAAGACCTTCCAGATCACAATGCATGTCAGAGCAAATGAGAATCATGAGGTCAAAGGAACTGCCTGAAGAGCTCAGAGACAGAATTGTGGCAAGGCACAGATCTGGCCAAGGTTACAAAAAGATTTCTGCTGCACTTAAGGTTCCTAAGAGCACAGTGGCCTCCATAATCCTCAAATGGAAGACGTTTGGGACGACCAGAACCCTTCCTAGAGCTGTCCGTCTGGCCAAACTGAGCTATCGGGGGAGAAGAGCCTTGGTGAGAGAGGTAAAGAAGAACCCAAAGATCACTGTGGCTGAGCTCCAGAGATGCAGTCAGGAGATGGGAGAAAGTTGTAGAAAGTCAACCATCACTGCAGCCCTCCACCAGTCGGGGCTTTATGGCAGAGTGGCCCGACGGAAGCCTCTCCTCAGTGTAAGACACATGAAAGCCCGCATGAAGGACTCCAAGATGGTGAGAAATAAGATTCTCTGGTCTGATGAGACCAAAATAGAACTTTTTGGCCTTAATTCTAAGTGGTATGTGTGGAGAAAACCAGGCACTGCTCATCACCTGTCCAATACAGTCCCAACAGTGAAGCATGGTGGTGGCAGCATCATGCTGTGGGGGTGTTTTTCAGCTGCAGGGACAGGACGACTGGTTGCAATCGAGGGAAAGATGAATGCGGCCAAGTACAGGGATATCCTGGACAAAAACCTTCTCCAGAGTGCTCTGGACCTCAGACTGGGCCGAAGGTTTACCTTCCAACAAGACAATGACCCTAAGCACACAGCTAAAATAACGAAGGAGTGGCTTCACAACAACTCCGTGACTGTCCTTGAATGGCCAAGCCAGAGCCCTGACTTAAACCCAATTGAGCATCTCTGGAGAGACCTAAAAATGGCTGTCCACCAACGTTTACCATCCAACCTGACAGAACTGGAGAGGATCTGCAAGGAGGAATGGCAGAGGATCCCCAAATCCAGGTGTGAAAGACTTGTTGCATCTTTCCCAAAAAGACTCCTGGCTGTATTAGATCAAAAGGGGGCTTCTACTAAATACTGAGCAAAGGGTCTGAATACTTAGGACCATGTGATATTTCAGTTTTTCTTTTTTAATAAATCTGCAACAATGCCAACAATTCTGTGTTTTTCTGTCAGTATGGGGTGCTATGTGTACATTCATGAGGAAGAAGAATGAACTTAAATGATTTTAGCAAATGGCTGCAATATAACAAAGAGTGAAAAATTTAAGGGGGTCTGAATACTTTTCGTACCCACTGTATATATTAAAAAAGAATAGCGCACACATGCAAAAGAAATTACTACCAAATTAGAAGACAATCCATAAATAAAAATGGGGATTTGGTCCCACCATATGGTCATATAGTGCTCAAGCCCACCACTACGTCAAAATACCCCATTGTCAGTGGGTCCTACACTATCCATAAAAAAGAGATGAATCCAGCCTTTCTAACCCTTGGAGATAACACTCCTTGCTGGGAGAGATGTGCAAATGCACTACAGGGGACTCCTCCTATATCTACTTGATAGTGGACACTGATAGAGTACAGATGTGTGGGGGGTGGGGTGGGGTACTCAACCTGGGTATATACGTGTATATATATATATATATATATTTTTTTTTTTTTTAATAAACATTTTTACATCT
This sequence comes from Pelophylax lessonae, assembly GCF_965119305.1. Taxonomy (NCBI): domain Eukaryota; kingdom Metazoa; phylum Chordata; class Amphibia; order Anura; family Ranidae; genus Pelophylax; species Pelophylax lessonae. Next base: position 71,184,629 of record NC_138769.1, read on the forward strand.
CAGTGCTTATTATTTCATCCAGCTTATTGTAGCCAACTGCTCCTGCCTGTCATTACTTTGGATTAGCATCTATGGAATAACTGATAGTGACAATGGTAACCCATGAATGCGCAATGTATAAAGGCACATTGCCTGTAGTTACCACTAGAGCTTCATCTCACAAGGTGGCAACACAGAAACTCATCTGGGAGACAGTTGTCAACCCATTTCAGGAAGTGCTTGAACAAGGATCTTCATAGTAGGATTGCCAGGTATTGTTTTAATTAAACCTGGTAATTGGGAAAGACTGAAAATAACTTTTAAAATTAGATGAACATGTTACAATCTTGATAATAATTCAGTTTTTGGTCTACAAGTGACCATCTCAACACATATGACAAAGGCAATTAACTTTTGAGGGCAACACTTACTATGTGCATCTTAAAGCTGAACTCTGGGGAAGCAAAAATGCTAATTTTTCAGTGGGACTGCCCTCAAATTGTAAGGGTTTAATGCTTCTTTAGTTCTAGGGGCTACAAAATTGTCAAAGCCTTGCACTGGATGGAAGAATGCTGAGGAATAGTCCATTGCAGGAGCATAGGGTAATAGGGGGGCATCAATTGCTTATGGAGTAGAGGGTCAGGTAAGTAAACCTTTTTTTTGCAGCCCCTAGACCTCAAAATATATTTAATTTTTGCAATGCAGGGGCAGTCCCACTAAAAGGAAACATTTTCCGCTCCCTAAAGATGGGCTTTAGGTTCATTACCTTGTGTTTTAGTAACATGCGTAATAACCTCATTTTTATCCAGGCTTCTGAGGGAGAAAATGAAAGGTATTCACTTAAGGTTTTTATTTTGAAAGCTGTGAAAGCTGCTCAGGTGTATATTTTCAGCTTAGTTGTGATCTTGTTTAGGCATGATTGTATGTTGTTTCTGTAAGTAACATTTTAAGAGGTTTCTTGCCATTTTAATGTGTTCTTCCCAGACTGGGATTTATTCATTAAAAGGAAAATTTGCAGGTGCCTTGTCCAGGAAATTGTAGATACTTTTCTCATTAATATTACATTAGAAATTTAATGAAACATTTGGGTGAATATATTATAAATAATGAAAGCTTTATTGTTAGTTTTGCTACACTCAATTATGCAAATCAGCATCTGTTTTGTTGTATATTTCAAAGGGTTGCAATACAGTGCCAACACAGGGAAAGCCAGTATGCATTCCAGTAGGTTAAAAAAGTAACATTATTTCAGCTTAAAGCTTTATTTTCAAAAGTTAAAGTGAACCTTGGTTTTACTTTCTGACTAACTCCTCTGTTCAAAAAATCTCAGCCCCGTGCTTCCTGCTCCTCACTATTGACTCCTAACCATGACTGGCATCCTCACTGCACAATGATAGGACATGTTAGTAGTGGCTGAGTGATCATGAAAAGAGATAGTTCGCAACTCCTTCCTGCACTTTAAAATATTCAGAATCAGAATGTATTGCTTCTACAAAAAACTCACAGTTTTGTCTCTCGGTCTCCACCGATCAGCTGAAACCACTAGTGGTTGAGTAATGCAGATGTCCATTATTCTCTGGGTAAACAGGGTCTTGCACACCTTGTAAAAAACAATTAGAAGGCAGTGCAAAGTAACAAATACAGACCATGGTAGTATGATAAAAAGTGTGTCAGCATTTGAAGGGATATTGAAATTTTTTTTAAGGAAGGCAATGTAGAGGTGATCCAGATTGTTTTTTTTTTTTTTTTGTTTCTGTTTTTTTGTTAGAAGCCTAGTGCTCCTGGGGGATTGTTAAATTGGGTATATATGCGTGCCAAAATTTTGGTACTTGTGTAGCCCTGTCTTTTTAACAGACCGGCCTCTGTCACATGGTCCTGCTGGAAAACCAACATTCGATCAGTGACTTGAGAAAGCAGAGAGGGGGAGGCACCAACTAAGTGTAGTATTATTAAGTCATCATTTATTGCACAGGGTTTAAACAACATACAGGAAGCAAGAGAAGTTCTTGCCTGTCGTTGTACTGATCAGTCTTGGCGATCCCTACCATCCTGCAGGCTCCACAAACAGTCCAAAAGGCTAGAGAAGATGTGAGCTGGATAGGGTGCCTCTCCATCCAGGGATGGCCCCTAGTTCCTGGCCACACTCTGAGGATGGCTGCCTCCTTTTAGTTCTTTTTTACACTTCTTGTTGGACTAGTAAACTTTTATGCCCCTTATTTAGCATTTTTGCTTATCAAAGAGACACACACCACTTGGAGAGCCAGATCCCTACTTTGTACCAATCAGTGAATGCAGCCAATGGCTTGTCGGCAGTGCTGATCTGTGTATTCTGAGGGGAGGGCATCTGCATCGCTTGTGTGGATGTGAAAATCTGTCTGTATGTAAAAAAAAAAAATTTCTGCCTGTATACCCCACTTTAGTTGCATTATTAGAAAAGTAGTATGATTATGTTATGCTATTTAATATATACATGATTGTTGGGCATTTGAAAATAATTTTTTACAAAGCAATGTGTTTTTTTGGAAAATATGCAAAAGATCAAGGGTCGTGTGTCCTGTATTCTCCTATAGGAAACATGGTGTGTTTGTGTTAAAACTATCTTGCTGTAATTTATGGTTTGATATCTTGATAAATGTTTTACTGCTACTGAACAATATTTTCTATATTCCAAGCAAGACAATGTGTGCTAAAACCTGTGACCTTAATACAAACAAAGAAAAAGATGTAAGCAAACCTACCTAAAGTGATACTAAAGTTCCTTTTTTTTTTAATAACAAACATGTGATACTTACCTGCAGTGTAGTGCTTTTGCACAGAGCAGCCCAGATCCTCCTCTTTTCGAGTCCTTCACCAGCACTCCTTCCTGTCAAGTGCCCCAACAATAATCAGCTTGCTATGTGGGCACCCGAGCTGAGCTTCAGCTTTGTGTGTCCATTCAGACATGAGGCCGGGGTTCAGCTCCACCCCTCTTTCTCCTCATTGGCTAACATAATTTAATTGACAGCTGTGGGAAACAATGGTGCCCCTGCTGTGTCTCAGCCAATCAGGAGGGAGAGTCGCGGATGGCTGAGGTACTCATGCACATCATTGGATCGAGATGGGGGCTCAGATAAGTATTAGGGGGGCTGCTGCTCACCCAAGGTTTTTTAGAATGCATTAAGATAAAAAACCTTCTGCCAATACAACCATTTAATAGCTGTGCTTGTGCAGGATCTTTGTCTAAAAATGTATTTTAAATAAACTTTTCCTAAGAGAAATTTTGAGGGTGTTTTTGCTATCTGTGTTCTTCAAAACTCTAAACAAAAAAATCGCATTCCTAAAAAGTACATTAAAACACTTGATTATACTATTTCTTGTGATTAATTGTGTTTTCTAATTGGAATGAAAAAAAAAACACATTGATTGTTTAAGATGTGACTGGTTTGACTGATGTGACTGATTTGGAGCATGTGCTACTGTCATGGGATCAATTACTTGAGAACATGACAATTATCACCTATAGGCTTGCTTCTATTGCTTGCAATATGTTCCAATATAGGTAATTGCTAACACATTTATTTGTGTGATAAAGCAACCATAAATCACCTGTATGCATCCAACCATATGCTTTTATGTGAAGGTAGGACTTGTTAAAGAGGAACTTCATTCCTTTTAGTTTTAGTCCTACCCCACCTTTCGCAGCACTGCCATTTTTATTATTCTGGCACATGCAAAAATATGTCAAATGGTTATGCCCAACATTTGGGTCACAGCAAAGCCTGCAGCATATCTGCACAAGTGTGGGGAATTTCCCGAGCATGAGTATACATGCTGAGCTTTGGACTTCCATACTGGCCCTGTCTTCATGTATGAGCAGGAATCTCAAGCATGCATGGATGTGCCACAGGGCTTTGCCTGGACCTAAAGCTTAGTGGCAAACATGCAAAATATTTGAGGGATGAACATAGCCTAGACGAGAAAGCCGGAAATGCTGCTTTTAAAGCGGAGTTCCGGCCACAAAATCGACATAATCAATTTTGAGCCATCCGCTTGCTCTTGGTCACCTGAAAAACAAATGGATAGTTAAGATTTTTTTTTTGTTTACTTACCTTGTTATTGAAGAAAAATATACTCACCATTCTTCCACTTCCTCCCTCTGCGGCCGATGCCCGCGCCGTCACCTCCTCTATGCATTGATTCCTGGGAGCTGAACGTCATCGCTTCCAGGAATCAATGCGCCTGCACCGGCCCCGCTCGTCACTTCCAATGCAGCGCCTCATTCCGTGCTAAACAGCTTCTGGGCATGCCTAGAAGCTGTGGAGGGATGACGCGCCGACACTGGAAGTGGCGAGCAGGGCCGGTGCAGGCGCATTCTGGGAGAAGAGGACAAGAAAGAGGACGCTTCAGCTGCCCACATCCGAGATGGCAGCGCTGGAGAAGAAATTTTCAAGGTAAATATTTCTTCTAAAAGGTAAGTGCGACCCGGGACAGTACAGAGGCTATTCATTGTGGAATGTACTAGCCCTGACTGTCCCGGGGGTATTTTTAGCTAAATTTCACCCTCGTGGCCGAAACATCGCTTTAAGGACAAAAAAAACTCTAATAAAAAAAAAAAAACTAAATTAAATAAAAATAATATCCAAAAGTGAGAGAAGGAGAGGGAGAAGGCAGAAACAATGAACGTTCATTCAGGGTGAAGGTCCTTTTTTAAATAGTATGTTTATTAACATAGATCTGTACATCATCTCTAAAAGAGGGACAGATATGGAACAAAAAAACGGGTATAGGGAATGGTGGGAATATGCTGGGTCCTCCAAAAGGACAATCCGGAGCTAGGCATGATGAATAAACTGTATTTAGCACAAAAGAAACAGATTATAAACTTGGAAGAAGGAATACACTAGAGGAGCTAACAATTTATAGCAACATAAAATATACATGATGCGATTGATTTAAAGCCTTTTCTGAGCTCCATACTCCTTCTGTGTGTTTGACAGAAGCTCAGAGAACTCCTTCAGCTTTTTGTCACTGACCTTTCAGAAACTGTATATCATTTTCTGGGACCCTTGGCTTGTTTTCTGCTCTCCCACAGGGCTCCAAATGACAGTTCTGCTTTACCTTCTGCAGCTGCGTATCCCTTGTAATGCACCATTTTGCACCTCCATTTTGTGCTCGCTGTGCTGTTCCATAGCAACATGATGTTTCATGCTGTGCAGAGGTCTGTTGTAGTTAAGTCCACTGGGAGCCATTAATATGTTATGGTAGAATTGCTGCTAAACTTGCAGCGTGTTTTGTACTCATAAAGGTGAGGCGTACAGAGATCATTTTCAAGGCAAACATTTTTTGTTTTGATTTCAAACCAAACCAAGCTCAAAATTAACTGTTCTCAGATGTCCGGAACCTTAAATGAGCATTTCATTTTTTTTATGGATATATAAACAAAATAAAAAAGAGGGAAATCTATTACTGACTTAATTTCTTAAAGTTTTTATTTTTTTATCATTTAAATAAGTAGAATGAATGGAAAATGAATCTAATCTGTGCTCAGACCTATGGCCCGTACACACGATCCGAAAATCAGACGAAAAATACAGTTTTTCTAAGCAATCGTACGATAATCTGATTGTTAGTACACAGCTTTTGAGAGCCGATCACGACATCTAATATCGATCTGACAAGCACAAACATTTTTCTTGTTTGATACCAGATTGTTCGATTTTTGTTTAATCAGTACAGAAAATACAATACAAGTACACTACAACACATTACATCACATCCAATTTTTTATTCTTTCCTACGAGAATTTTTGTAACTCAAGTAAACTCTTTATTTTCAATATGTGACTAGCATGCAAAAAGGAACAATCTGTTGTCTGATTTTTGGATCGTAGGTACAAGCCATTAGGTGGTACTCTTTGAAAGCAGACATATCGCCACTTCTTTAGGGATAGCTGAAACTCATTTGAATCTTGCAGCAGATAACCTTTTAAAAGCTTAATTTAGCCTACTAGGTGATCAGTTCGAACAGGCTTCTAACATGTGTCACATGTGTTACCGTACAGTATCTTCATCATTGATTTATGACAGTAAAACCTTCTGTTTTAAGAAGGCTTTATGGCTCCTTTCATCACATATTCCCAAAATAGGAATATGATTCTTCATTTAACCACTTCAGTACCGCACTATAGCCGAAAGACGGCTACAGAGCAACTCTCTATTATTGGGAAGGCGTCCATGGACGTCCTCCCAGAACCCCACTTCCTCAGTGCCCCCTTTCACATGTTATCAGCTGTGTCCAATCACAGGTGATCACATGTAAACAGACTTGCCTGTTATCAGCAGTCCTTTCCTCACACGCTGTGTCTATGTGATGAAAGGAGAGTCAAAAACTGTCAAGGCTCTCAGTACATTCTTTACACTATTATTCAGAGCACTTATCATTAGAGCCCTGATTATTAGTGCAGCTCCATCAGTGCCAATTAATGCCCATCAGTGCAGCTTATCAGTGCCCATCAGTGCAGCTTATCAGTGCCCATCAGTGCAGCCTATCAGTGCCCAACAGTGCCACCCATCAATGCTGCTTCATTAGTGCAGCCTTATCAGGGCCTCCTCATCAGTACGGATCAGCGTCCATCAGTGCAGTTTATCAGTGCCCATCAGTGCCACCTCATCAGTGTTCATCAGTTCCACCTCATCAGTGCTGCCTCATCAGTGCAGCCTCATTTTTACACATCAGTGCAGCCTCATTTTTACACATCAGTGCAGCCTTAACAGTGCCCATCAGTGTAGCCTATCAGTGCCCATCAGTGCAGCCTATCAGTGGCCATCAGTGATGCCTATCAGTGCCGTTAGAGTAAGAAAAATTACTTATTTCCATTATTTTTAAAAATGTCTTTTTTTTTGTTTGTTTAGCAAAAAATAGAAAATAAAAAGTGGTGAATAAATACCACCAAAACAAAATCACTATCTGTCTCAAATAAAAGATACAAATTTCATATGAGTACAGTGTTCCATGACTGAGTAATTGTCTTTTTAAGTGCAACAGCACTAAAAGCCAAAAAATGGCTTGGGCAGGAGGAGGGTAAAAGTTTCCATTATTGAAATGGTTAAGGACAGTGGGTGGAGCCATGAAAATGATTCTCTCATGTCTCAACAGCTACATTTTACCAAATGGTGTATAATGCAAATATGGTGAAGCCATACAAATCAGGGCTTAACATTGGCATAGTGGTTAACACATTCACCTTGCAACAAGCAGGCCACCTGTTCAAATTCTAACCAGGACACTACCTGCATGGAGTTTGCATAGTCTCCCTGTGCTTGTGTGGGCTTACTCCCACACTAGACATACTGGTTACTTGGCTACTGTCTAAAACATTGTACAGTATGTGAGATAGATTGTAAATTCTAAATTCCTTGTGGGCAGGAATTGATATGCTTGTAAAATATGTCCATTTCTGGCACTATATAAATATATATGTTAAAAAAAAAAAATCTGCCTCTGCAATAATGATAGCCACAAAGCATAAAACAGTGTGCAGTCTGGAATAAATAGCTTTATGATGGTAGGCTACAGTATATTATATATTTGTAATTCAGGAAGCACATTTTGCTGTTGGCACAAAAAGGAATGATTTGCATGCCTCTGACCACTGCCCTAAAAAGATGAATATCCCTCTTATTTTTGGGATATTTGATGGAATGAGATATGTATATAAGGTAAAGGGGAGCTATCATGAGCATGCCAACATCCTAACAATTCAGACAAAATTAGAAAGGTCAGATGTTCACATGGAACTACTGCCATATGTGGACTTTAAGGGCACATCATGAGACATACATAAACTATATATTATTTTTTATAAAATACAATTTATTAGATATTCTTTAAAAGCATTTCAATAAAACATAGAGACTGGCCCCACTTAGGCTCAGCTCACACATCAGGGATCAATGTCTCCAGACAACTACTGTCATGTATTCATACATATATAGAAATTAAATTGGTAAATATCACTAAATAATGCAGTTAGATGGTTCTTGTCTGTTCACTGGTTAACGTGTTTCACGTATAGCTTCCTCAGGACCGTGACAATATACAGACAGTTATCTCAGAGAAACACCAATGGCCTGCCTGGGCAGATAGAAGGGAGCAGGTCAGACCAAATTATGTTATATATTATGGATGTTTATCCCAATAGTCCTTTAAGAACTTAAGCTGGCTTATACGGGAACAGGTTTATGGGTAGCCGACATTTTGCACTTCAAATAGGGTATCACCTGTTGGTATTTTGATGTTAAGGTAAGTACCTCTGATTGGTAGGCATCCATTTAGGGTAATTATAGGTGACCATATAGAAATCAGATTCACCTGTAAATGAATATCCAAAAAGTATGCTGCCCTGAGGCTTTACAGTGCTACATACTGATTCGATTGAAGGGTGTTTTGATTCCTTTAGTCCCCTCCCACCATTACCTTTATTGTTTTACTGTATAGTTGGTGCAGAAACATTGCATTGGCTGATTCACAAAATAGATTACCTCAGATCGGTGAAAAGACTTTATGTGTTACCTCTGTGTACTTTCAGTTTAAATCAGCTATATGCATCCCAGGAGCATAAAAAGAAAAGCTTTCCAATGTCTTACAGTTCTTTTTTTTCTAAAGCAGCAACAGGCTGAGTAGAAAAGCCTGTCCTCTGCCAGCAGCTGCAGAATGGACCTCTTACTCGTTGTGGAGAAGCAGTGGCCTCTCTGAGGTCCAGCATGCCCACTGCTGAGCTAGACCTATAGCAATGAAATAAACAAAGCTCCCATGCCCTGTTGATTTTAATTGCAGGACCTCTGCAGAGAGCTATGGAACAACTCTGTAGTAGTGTTGGGCGAGTGGTTTGGACCAAGCATAAGTTCGGCCCAAACATCGCCCATTCGGCAAACACCCGCATTTGAGGGGTGCTCAGCGGAATGTTTGCCTGCACAGTGCTTTCTAAGCTCTGACTGGCAAAGCTTTGCCCAATCAGGGCACAAGAAATAGCTTGTTGTTAAGGAGTGGGCTGGGAAGCTGGCCGCTGCGTCCTTAACAACAGATGAGTCATCAGCTGTCAACAGGCTTCCCCGCTGACAGCTAAATGAAAAAAAAAAAAAAAAACATTGTCGGCAATAGAAAAATGTGAGAAAAATGGTGTGGGGGTCCCCCCCCCCAATCCATACTGGGCCCTTTGGGTATGGCATGGATTTTAATGGGAACACCACTCTAAAAATGTTTTAAAAGTCACGTGGGTTCTCTAACAAAATCCATACCAGACCCTTATCTGAGCATGGAGCCTGGATGAGTGAACGCCCCCTCTCCTGAATAATACCAAGCCACATGGACGGGTGCTCCCCAATGTTGAGGGCAAGGTGCCCCCATCCCAAAGCACCTTGTCCCCATGTTGATGAGAAAGCAAAAAAGAACGCCCAGTGTGACTTTGAATGAGATGGATGCAAAAATATAGATAAAAAGCCTAAGTATGCAGTAACAAATTTATTTGGTACATATAATACATATAGAAATGCATATGAACAGCAGACATCAATACATAGCATAAAAGCATAATGACATATTAGCATCAATAAATAAGAGGATAACATGCATAAACTCATAAATGGAGTGTAAGCTTGACGCGTTTCGTGGGTCCTAAGTGCCCACTCATCAGGAGCATGAGGTAGTATGCCTATATAGAAATAAAAAGATAAAATGGAATGAGTCTAATGTGAATATGCATATAATTAGCCAGCAATTGTGAGACTACAACATGAGTATGTGTACCCCAAATGGGGGAGTCGCACTTACATGCGGCTGTAAAAAATGAAACATAGTGGATGAGCACCGTCCCAGGGTGGAAAATCAAGTCTGATCCGGGAGCTGATGGGGCATGGATGAAACAGAAACAGGGATACAAAAGGTGATATAAAAAAGTCGTTTACTTTTTTATATCACCTTTCGTATCCCTGTTTCTTTTCACCTCACTTTCTTCCTCCACCTTGGGTCCACGGCTCTTTTCCTGCATTCACTTTTTGCCTTAACTGGCTCAGATCTATTTATACTGTTCCCGCATATATATTGTTCCATATATCACTATGCGATACTTTAATACTTACACATATATACCTATATATCTTTCCAGTTACTATTATACCATCAAGCAGGATGTGGTACCCATCACTTATGATTTCTCACCTGGCCTTCCATTCTGTTGCCGTGCATCCATGCCCCGTCAGCTCCCGGATCAGACTTGATTTTCCACCCTGGGACAGTGCTCATCCACTATGTTTCATTTTTTACAGCCGCATGTAAGTGCGACTTCCCCATTTGGGGTACACATACTCATGTTGTAGTCTCACAACTGCTGGCTAATTATATACATATTCACATTAGACTCATTCCATTTTATCTTTTTATTTCTATATAGGCATACTACCTCATTCTCCTGATGAGTGGGCACTTAGGACCCACAAAATGCGTCGAGCTTACACTCCATTTATGAGTTTATGCATGTTATCCTCTTATTTATTGATGCTAATATGTCATTATGCTTTTATGCTATGTATTGATGTCTGCTGTTCATATGCATTTCTGTATGTATTATATGTACCAAATAAATTTGTTACTGCATACTTATGCTTTTTATCTATATTTTTGCATCCATCTCATTCAAAGTCCCACTGGGCATTCTTTTTTGCTTTCTCATGAAAATTTGGGATGGAGATGTTTTGCAATTTGACAGCGTTTTGACCATTTTTTCAATTTAATTGTCCCCATGTTGATGGGGACAAGGGCCTCTTCCCCACAACCCTGGGTTTTGATCATGGGGGTCTGCAGGCAAGGGGCTTATTAGAATCTTGAAGCTCCCTTTAACAAGGGGACTCCTGGATCCTGCCCCCCATGTGAATGAGTTGGGGTACATTGTACCCCTTCTCATTCACCAAGAACAAAAGTGTCAAAAGGAAATAAAAACACACACACAGTATTTAACAATTCCTTTATTAAAATAAAAAAACAATGTCCCCAATGTAGATCCATAATAAATCATGATGCCCGCTGCCACCTCCTGACCCTCCCAAAAAAGAAAAAAGCTCTGCCCGCGACAAAGGCTAACCGCCGCCTGTGTGACATAACTGATTGGTGTCTGCTGGGTTTGTGACTTTCACATGAGGGTGGCACCACCAGGTGATGTTGCCAGGTGGCCCCACCCCTTACATGGGTGGAGCTTTTTTTTTCTTTTGTTGGGTCCGGTGGTGCGACGGGTCTCGTGATTGACGATGGATCTACATCGGGGGGGGGGACATTTTTTTATTTTTAATAAAGGAATTTTAAAAAACTGTGTGTGTGTTTATATTTCTTTTTGACACTTTTTTGGTGAATGGGTAGGGGTACTATGTACCCATACTCATTTACATGGGGAGCCGGGATCCAGGTTTCCAGATTTCCATGAGCCCCCTGCCCACAGACCCCCCACAACGACAGCCCAGGGTTGTCGGGAAGAGGCCCTTGTCCCAATCAACATGGGGACAAGGTGCTTTGGGGTGGGGGGCAGAGCACCCCCCTGCCCCAAAGCACCCTCCTTGTTGAGGGCATGTGGCCTAGTATGGTTCAGGAGGGGGGGGGCATTTTCTTGTCCCCCCTTTCCTGGCCTGCCAGGCTGCATGCTCAGATAAAAATCTGATATGAATTTTAGGGGGACCCCACGCAGTTTTTTTTGGCATGCAAATCCCCTTAAAATCCGTACCAGATCCAAAGGGCCTGGTATAGATTAGGGGGAACCCCCCACACTGTTTTTTTTTTGTATTGCTGGCAATTTAAATGTAATTTTTTCCCGTTTATTTACACTATAATGTCAAAAGTATTGGGACACGGGCCTTTACACACACACATGAACTTTAATGACATCCCAGTCTTAGTCCGTGGAGTTTAATATTGGGTTGGCCCACTCTTTGCAGCTTTAACAGCTTCAGCTCTTTTGGGATGGCTGTTAACATAGAGAAAAAGAGTTTCGATCTGCCACATAGAATATAGTTGAGTAGCCTCCATCCCTATAATGTATGCAAAAAGGAAAGAACCAGAGTAATGGTACTTTAAATGAGGCATGGAATAAAGAAAAGGAATATTTAAAGACATACAGATATACAGTTCATATATTTCGTAGATAGTTATTATACAGTTCATATATTTAATAGGTAATTGTTGAAAATATTTGTAGATCAGTATACAATTCATATTGAAGATATAAATACAATAAAATAGAATCTCACATAGGATCTCTAAAAATTAATTTCAATATGGAAACACTGTATATATCAATTAATAAATAATTGGAATAAGAGAATAAATTATTGCATCCGAGTTTTTATGTAACCTTGACGCATTTCTTGGACCTCCGTCTTTCATCAGGAGTATTGGATGCTTATAAAGTGTCTAAAGAAGGAGAAGGAGATTTAGACATTATTGCACCAGAACATATGTAATGGAAATATCAATTAAGGAATCTGTACAAAACCTTATACCTTAATCATCTCAAGATCAATGGGGCACAAGAGACATGAAACCCAGCCTTGGAGTTCCGATATTTCTGCCTGGACTGTAGTTCCATCATCCCCGTTCACGCTTGACTTTCTCTGCACCTCAGCCCCGGGGGAGATTATGCCTCTGATGCCGTCACTTCCCCTCCTAGGCTGGGTTTCATGTCTCTTGTGCACCATTGACCTTGAGATGATTAAGGTATAAGGTTTTGTACAGACCCTATGTGAGATTCTATTTTATTGTATTTATATCTTCAATATTAATTGTATACTGATCAACATATATTTTCAACAATTACCTACTAAATATATGAACTGTATAATAACTATCTATGAAATATATGAACCGTATATCTGTATGTCTTATAGAATAAATATTCCTTTTCTTTATTCCATGCCTCATTTAAAGTCCCGTTACTCTGGTTCTTTCCTTTTTGCATGGCTGTTAACATAGTTTAGGAGTGTCTATGGGAATTTTTGACTATTCTTAACCACTTCTGGACCAGAAGAATTTCCTGCTTAATGACCAGGCCCTATTTTGCGATTAAGCACTGTGTGAATTCAACGGACAATTGTGTGGTCATGCAACGCTGCACCCAAATAAAATTTACATCCTTTTTTTTCCCACAAATAGAGCTTTCTTTTGGTGGTATTTGATCACCTGGGCAATTTTTATTTTTTGCGCTATAAACAAAAAAACTGCGACAATTTTGAAAAAAAAAAAAACAATATTTTTCACATTCTGCTATATAACATTCCCAAAAAAAAAATTAAAAATCAAAATTTTTTAACATTTTAGGCCAATTTGTTTTCTGCTATTTTGATTGTTGATTTGTTTGAGCAAAAGTTATTGCATCTACTAACTACGGGAAAGATTTATGTCATGTTTATTTTTTTTATTTTTTTACTAGTAATGGCGGCGATCTGTGATTTTTTGCGGGACTGCGACATTGTGGCAGACAGATGGGACCCCTAACTGACATTTTTTACACTTTTGTGGGTACCATTAACATTACCACAGTAATCAGTGCTATAAATATGCACTGTTACTGTAATAATGGCACTGGCAGGGAAGGGGTTAATAGTATAGGTGATCAAGGGGTTAAATGTAAGCCTAGGGGAGTTATTATAACGGTGGGGGGTTGCACTTGTGAAGTGACCATAGAGACATGCGATCCTACATAGCAGGATCACATGGGCTCTGTTATCACTTCAGGGAGAAGGACGGACGGCTGTGTTTACATCATCCAACCGTCCTTCTCTGTCAGCGGGGAGAGATCCCCGATGTCAGGCGGTAATTGGAGCCGCTGACACACACACAGGCTGCCCCGCTGATGAGCGGGGGTGGCAGTGCGATGGTGTGCGCTCACCCCCTAGCCTCCTGAGAGCGAGTGTCGGTTCACCCAGGAGCGGCTGCCTGCTGCAGTAAATCTGCGGCGGTCAGTCGTAAAGGGGTTAAAGAAGTGCATTTGTGAGGTCAGGCACTGATGTTGGATGAGAAGGTCTGGCTCGCAGTCTCCACTCTAATTCATCCCAACGGTGTTCTAGCAGGTTGAGGTCAGGACACTGTGCAGGCCAGTCAAGTTCCTCCACCACATACTCGCTTATCCATGTCTTTATGGACCTTGCGTTGCACACTGGTCCAAATCATTTGGTGGAGGGCGGATAATGATGTGGTGTTGGCCCTGCTAGTTCCAGTGAAGGGAACTCTTAAGACGTCAGCATACCAAGACATTTTGGACAATTTCATGCTCCAAACTTTGTAAGAACAGGTTGGGGATGACCCCTTCCTGTTTCAACATGACTGCGCACCAGTCCCCAAAGCAAGGCCCAAAAAGACATGGATGAGTGAGTTTAGGGTGGAGGGACTTGACTGGCCTGCACAAAGTCCTGATCTCAACCGGATAGAACACCTTTGGGATGAATTTGAGTGGAGATTGCGAGCCAAGCTTTCTCATCCAACATCAGTGCCTCACCTCACAAAAGCGCTTCTGGTCAAACATTCCTATAAACACACTTCTAAAGCTTGTGGACAGCCTTCCCAGAAGAGTTGAAGCTGTTATATCTGCAAAGGGTGGGCCAGCTCAGTATTGAACCTTACGGACTAAGACTGGGATGACATTAAAGTTCATGTCTGTGTAAAGGTGTCCCAATACTTTTGACAATATAGTGTATGTCAGTTTTGCTGCAGCAGGTTCTATACATGGTACAGATGAGTCACTTTACAGGCAGACTAAAGGGAGCCCCAGGCACTATATTTAAAGGAATTAATATTTTTTATTGTTTCATTTTAAACATCATTAAAATCACTGCTCTTTTAAAAACTATCTTTTTTTTAAAAAAATATTTTTTGCATCGATTCATGTCGCCCAGGGCAGATTTTTATCAAAATTATTTATTTAGAGGATTTTACAGAAAATCTAATTGGGCTTCAGCACTCAAAAACTGTATACAAGTGTCAATTCACAGACTCTTGCATTGATATCAATATTAAAAAATACCGTTAGCTTGCATATAGGATATAACTTTGTGGTTCTGTAAATTTATTTGAAAGAAATCAGATCCATTTGAGTTCAGATAAAAATAGCACTATTTTTCCAGGAAAGAGAGGTTTTCTGCGGTTACATTTCCATTTCATGTGAAAAAAATACCAAATCTTTGCCTTTGCAGTATGTTTCCAAATTGAACATCATTATAAGAATGGTATTTTATGAGATTAAATCAATGCCATTACAATGATTCCTTTAACTTGATTTGACCATGTTGGATAAGATAATATGACAGCGGGCAACACTTTAACAAGTGTTAATAGGATTCCAAATGCCTCTAACTCTGCAAAGGTATGGACACTTTCATAAGGCATTTTTCATTATGAATTGATGCATGGTTGCTTTGAAGGGCAGCTGTCATTAAAAATACTAGATTATTATTATATTAGAAAAATACTGACACTGTTAGTAGCAAAGCTCTTGTTGACTACAGATGTAGTTTTATACATTAAAATGTCTAACCTTCAATTTTACTTGGATTCAGTAAATATTTGTAAAGCATGGGATTAGCATACAAACCAGACAGTTAGCATTTTCAGAAAGGTGACAATATTTCTAGGACAGGTAATATGTTCATGTCAGCTTTTAAGAACAATCTGGCTACAAAGATCTGCACCCTTTTAAAACAATACCTAAGAGACCTGATACAAATATAATATTGGCTATTTCAAAACTGTAATTTGTTTAACTGTAAACTGTAATTTGTATGAAAAAATAATTATTAAGTCACAAGTTAGGAATATATAGCAGCTAGGATCTCCATTTGTTACTTATACCACATTGCTGTACTTTTGAGACAGAGACTGTATCCTGTTGTTCCAACCTTTACCACCCATAAATGGGTTCATTTCATATGGAACTTCCCCTAGTCTTAAGGCTTACAACCCTGATAATATTGAAAATGTTACAGTTTGTGTTGGCTGGTGAAGATGCAGGAGTGGAGTGTTTTATATGTGTGTATAATGCAAACAAAACTTTAAAATTATTTTGAAATTGTTTTAAGGATTATAATACAATTATGATGTGTTTTAACCACTTAAGCCCCGGAAGATTTTACCCCCTTCCTGACCAGGGCCTATTTTGCGATTCGGCACTGCGTGACTTTAACGGACAATTGCGCGGTCGTGCGACATTGTACCAAAATGAAATTGACGTCCTTTTTTCCCAACAAACAGAGCTTTCTTTTGGTGGTATTTGATCACCTGTGCGATTTTTTGATCATGCGCTATAAACAAAAAAAGAGCGTCAATTTTGCAAAAATAACAATATTTTTCACATTTTTTTATATGAAATTCCCCCCCAAAAAAATGTAAAAATCAAAATTTTCTAACATTTTAGGCCAATTTGTTTTAGGGTACATATTTTTGGTAAAAAAAAAATGCAAAAGTTATTGCGTTTACTAAGGGAAAGATTTTTGTCATTTTTGTTGGTTTTTTTTAATGCGTAATGGCGACGATCTGCAATTTTTTTTGCGGGAATGCGACATTGCGGCGGACAGATCAGACCCTTGACTGACATTTTTGGCACTTTTGGGGTTACCAGTGACATTTCTACAGTAATCAGTGCTATACATATGCAATGTTACTGTAAAATGACACTGGCAGTGAAGGGGTTAACTTTTTTGAGAGGGAGGGATTGTATGTGCCCCTAGGGGCGTGATTCTAACTGTGATTGGCTGTGGCTTGAGGTGTAGGAACAGTGATCAACGGTCCTACATAGTAGAACCGTATGATCATTGTTTCTACACAGGGGAGAATGATAGGCTTGTTTACATCAGCCGCCTGCCTTTCTCCCACTCTAACAGATGATCGCGAGTGCCCGGCGGACATCGGGTCCGCCGGGCACACGCGCGGCGGGGGGTCCGTGACCGAGCGGGAGAGGGAGTGCGCCTCCGGTGGCGCACGCTCGCTCCCCAGAGCCTTACAGGCTAGTGATGTACCCATACGTCACTTTGCCTGTGAGGGGCTGATGGCCGCAGTATATGTACTTGCGGCGGTCGGCAAGTGGTTAAATGTATCTGTAAGGCCTCATGTACACTGCTACTTGTAAACGGATGTTAAGGAGCAGTTGGGCATTTTTTTTCAGAAGCCCCTGAACCCTCCTCTATGTTATCTTATCTGTCCATGTACACTGAGTCGTTTCCAGTCATTTAAAGGCAGTTGAGTTCAGTGTCGTTTTTTGGAAAGCAATTATTTGCTTTCAGGATGTTCAGAACGTGTGTTTACCGGCGTTTCAAATGCAAAATGCGACCGAACGCGATCACCTGCGTTTAGCACTTGCGTTTTTACCGTTTAAAGGAGAATGATTTTTTTACCTCTAAAAACAGATCTGAGTGCAAACGCCCGCTAAATGCCACTGAACGCGGCTGCAAACGTGACACAACGGACGTTTTAAACGTCCTTTACATAGCTGTTAAATTCCAGCGTCCAAAGGACTTTTTAAAACATCCCGTATACATGTAGCCTTATGTTGATTTTTAACATCATGTAAAAGTCTCAGTTAACACTGATGCTGTGCAAGATTCATAGTGATTCCTGTGTGTGTCCCACATCACTATCACACTCAGTTCATGTGTGTCAATGTTGAGTCAATGACACCTCAAAAACAGGTTGCAAAAAGCAATGTGATTGGCTGAATTGGATTGCATGGGGGTGAACACCAATTTAATCTGATTCCAGTGCTTCAAAAAAAGGGACACGCACTTTTTTTTTGTGTGGGTGTGGTGCAATTTGAACCATACAAAATGAATGGGCTCATATCACGCTGCAAAAAATAGCATGTGATTTGAACAGGAATGTGGTGCGATCTCATGTGGTTTCCCGCACTGCATAAGTGTGAAGCAGTGCTCTAACTACACAGCAACAACAACAATATTTTCATGTAATCATGAAGTCACCCTATATTGTTTGTGGGTGACAAGACTGGTTGACATTTATCTGGCCATGGATAGTAGATAATATTATTCAGAGAAACCTTGCACAATTCAACCTCTAAATTACTTTTTTCCTGCTCAGATTAAGCCATTGATGTGTATGATGTTACTTTTGTGACAAAGCTGCATATTGGTCGTCAAACACCTTTTCCTCCAGTATTTTCTCAGATGAACAATAGCTCTTGGCTCAGAAAATCCAAACCGGCAGTAGTTCCTCCCTCCCCATCTTCACCAAGATTAGATGTCTTCTGACACTTTCTTATATATTTTTCTAGTCATCTGAAGATGGGTAATGGATGAGAGTGCCTGCCTATTGAATCTATGTGCAAACAAGAATGTATGGAGGGATTCCTGTGGGTTTGAGTGTGTGTTCATCGCTGATTGGTGAATTGAAACTCTGTGGGAGGAGTCTGGCTGGAGTCCCACTGCAAGGGGTGCTCTGTAAAAGTCAACTGCTAAATATGGATATGAAAGGAATGCTTGAGATCACCTTGTACCTTGATGAAGGTCTAGATTGACTTTGTAGGCTTGATTTCAATCATGCAATGTAACCCTTTTTAAATATAATATGGCAGAAAACATTTTAGGCCTGGGAAGAAGTTCTACATATATTAAATGTTAGAGATTTGTTCATATAGTGAGCCTTACAATCTGACACAGGGGTGAAATATTGACTTGCAGAGATGCTGAATGCAGATTGGAATTGTGGTCTTTCCCTAAGTTTCTAGAACTATGCTGGTTTACATGGCACTTTTTTTTTTTCAATAAGTTTTATTGTTTTTTTTTTTTTTTTTTTTTTAGGTAAAGATATATAAACTCAAACATGCATAGAGTTACATACACAATAGTCATGTTGATTTTGCTTATACAATAAAAAATGAAAACTTGCGATTCAATATAGTAATTGAAGGGGAAAGAAAAACAAGTAAAGTAATTAGATTTTCCTTCATAGCACAGTGTCCATATTAGTACATTGGAACATAATCACTAGTCTTCAATAGTGGAAGTTACGTCTTAACCCAAGGCAACCAGGGTTTCCATGTTCCTTGAAATTTGTTAAATCTGCCTGAGCGAATAGCTAGTTGCTTCTCGTATTCATAAGTGTTGTTGATAGATACTATCACCTCTGATACACACGGAGCTGCTGTTGACTTCCAATGTCTACTGATTGTCAGCTTAGATGCCAGAAGTATGTGTGCAACTATAGTATGGAGAGCAGCAGGGAATTTGCCTATCTCTAGTTTAAGTAAAGCTAGAGCTTGGGTAGGTAGAGTTACGAAACCTGTGACAGAGGCTATTAGTTTAACCACTTCCCGCCCGCCCTATTACAAATTGACGGCGGGAATGTGGTTGAGTTATCCTGACCGGATGTCATATGACGGCGGCCAGGATAACAAGCTGCTGCGCACTCCTGAGAGCGTGCACCGCAGCGATCGGGCATGTAATGTGTCCCTCGGACACAGCACATACCCGATCAGGGTAAACAGCCAATAAAATTGGCTGTTTACCACGTGATCGGCTGTGTCCAATCACAGCCGATCACAACAATAGCACTGGAGCCGGCGGTTTCAATGAGAAGCTGCTGAGCGCTCCCGAGAGCGCGCACCGCAGCGATCGGGCATGTAATGTGTCCCTCGGACACAGCGCATACCCGATCAGGCTGTTTACCACGTGATCGGCTGTGTCCAATCACAGCCGGTCACAACAATAACAATGGAGAGCAGTTACTACTGATCTGAGCTGTTCTCTTCACACACACCGATCGTGTGAGGAGAACAGCAGAGATCAGTCACCTGTGAGTAAAAAATTTTAATTTTTACAGTAAAAAGTGCACTACACAGCCCAGCCCCCCCCCAATAAAGAGGACCTGTCACCAGTGTCACAGCCCATCTGTCACTTCTGGATCTGTCAGAACATCTGGATCTGTCACCACATCTGGATCATCTGTCAGCACATCAAACAACCCGCCAGTATCCATCAGTACCGCCAGTACCCGCCAGTACCCACCAGTACCCACCAGTACCGCCAATACCCACCAGTACCGCCAGTACCGCCAGTACTATCAGTACCACCAGGACCCATCAGTACCGACAGTACCAATCAGTACCGCCAGTATGTCCAAAAGGCTTTTCACAGCAGAGGAGGCATTTGAAATGCTAGCCGTGTCGGATGATGAGAATGCCGGGGAGCTCGCATCATCCGATACTGGTTCGGAATATGAGCCAGTGGAGGATAGCGGATCAGACCTTGAATCCAAGGAGGAAACAGTCCCTCCTCCTAAAAGGATAAGGAGAATATACGTTGGAGTGTTTTCTTTCCAAAATGGGGTCATTTTGTGGGCAATTCCATTGTCCTGGCCAGTCAGGGCCTTCAAAAGTGTGATATGTAGTCAGAAAGTTATAAGTGTATTTATGCTCCTAGAACGCTTGAAGGTGCTCCTTGGATGTTGGGCCTCTGTATGTGGCCAGGCTGTGTAAAAGTCTCACACATGTGGTATCGCCATACTCAGGAGGAGTGGCAGAATGTATTTTGGGGTGTCATTTTTGCTGTGTACATGCTATGTGTTAGAAATTGTTTATAAATTGACAACTTTGTGGGAAAAAAAAGAAAAAACTATTTTTTTCTTCATTTTCCCAAGAATTGTGGGAAAAAATTAAAACTTCAAAAAACTCACCATGCCTCTTACTAAATACCTTGGACTGTCTACTTTCCAAAAAGGGGTAATTTGGGGGGTATTTGTACTGTTCTGACATTTTAGGGCCTCAAGAAAGGAGATAGGCCGTTAGTACATCAGGTGTGATCAATTTTCAGGAATTGATACCATAGCTTCTAGACTCAATAACTTTCACACAGACTAGATAATATACACTAATATGGGTTATTTTTACTAGAGATAAGTAGCAGTATACATTTTGGCCAAAATGTATGAAGAAAAATTTATTTTTTGCAACATTTTTTAATAGAAACTAAAAAAAAGTGTTTTTTTTTTCAAAATTTTTGCTCTTTTTTTGCTTATATCACAAAAAATAAAAAACCCAGTTGTGATCAAATACCACCAAAAGAAAGCTCTATTTGTGTGAAAAAAAAATGATAAAAATGTTGTTTGGTTACAGTGTAGCATGACTGAGCAATTTTCATTCAAAGTGTGAGAGCGCTGAAACCTGAAAATTGGTCTGGGCAGGAAGGGGGTCTAACTGCCCTGTATTAAAGTGGTTAAATATTTGGTTCCAGAAGCTAGTGAGACTTTTGCAGGACCATAATATTTGGAGTATATTGCCAACCTGATCTCATTCACACCAACACAGCGGAGACTGAGAGGGATAGAATTTGGCCAATTTGAAGGGAGTGAGGTACCATCTAGAGATTATTTTGTGAGAAAGTTCCCAATGGTTAGTGCATTTGAATATGTTGTATATATATTGAAATGCTTGAGTCCATTGTTCTAATGTGAAGGATTTCCGAATATCGGCTTCCCATCCTATTATAGGGCCAGTTTTAGTGAACTGTGTTTTAGATTGGAGTGTTTGGTAGAAGTGGGAAATGCCCTTTGGGAGCTGGTGGTTATGTTCAAAAAAGGTCAAAATTGCAGTAGGTACTTTGATTGTTGGGACAGGATTAGACTGCAGGAATTTGGCTATACAAAGTTATGTAAATGACTCAGACGGAGGGAGATGTAGCTCAGACAGCGGCTTCATGGAGCTGTTATCAAAAATATCCTCCAGCAATCGTAAATTCTGGTCTGTCCATTTCCGTAGGTAGAGAGGTTTACATGGAACTTTTGTGAAGTAAGTGTCCCTAAAGCATTGCAGTAATAACCTTTGTGATGCTATCTGTAAGCTATTCAGCAGCAAAAATACTAAATGCTGTTTACACATTCTAAATCGATTTCAGCTAATTAAAGAAATATTAACAATGCTTACCAATTAGTATCAATTGCACTACATATAATAAACTGTGTACATATTCCGATCAGCCATTACACTATGACCATTGACAGGTACAGTAAACAACATGGATAATCTCATACAATGGCATCTGAAAGTGGGTAGGATATATCAAATGGTGGGTGAACATGTTGTCCGTAAAGTTCATGAGTTGAAAGCAGAAAATATTGACACGTGAGCATCAGAATTGGACCATCAGAACGGGGCCTGGTCTGATGAATTCAAGAGTGGTTTGAGCAAACACAACAATGAGTTTGAAGTGTTGACTTTATCTCCAAAGTTTCCAGATCTCAATCTTATCGAGCATCTGTGGGATGTGCTGTAAAAAAGATTGATCTCAATCTTATCGAGCATCTGTGGGATGTGCTGTTATGGTGGGTAGTGTTATAGCTGATCAGTGATTATTACGGTAGCTATATTAGAAAATAATCTATATTATGTAGCTATATTAGCAGATATTTGGCATTGTCCCACATTGTTCTACTGTAGAAACCTTAGCGGCGAGTATATATATATATATATATATATATATATATATATATATATATTTATCTTTAGGAGCACTCTAAGCAAAATCCAAATTTAACAAAACAAGACAAAAGCAAAGCTATTTTCCTACGTATAGATGCCACAAAGCTAATACCCTAAAAATTTGCTTGTGACTTAATGTTTTCAATGCATTCTCAGCATTAAACTCTTTAATAGTCTGACATGGAAAGGTGAATAGCTGAGCAAAAGTAGCCAAAAGCAAAAAGAGTGATTTGTAAAGTAAATGAGAACTGGTAGAGCTAAAGATGCAGACTTCTAGTGCACCTTATAAAAGAGCAACTGTACTTTTATTATATAATAATCTTTGCAGAATCTATGAATATTTATAGCCAATCACAAGATTTTTCTACATCCACTCTTGGTAGGAAATAATAGGATTTTCTTTATCCCCTTAAAGCAGTATAAAAACAAGAAAACAAAAATGTATTATATTGAAGGATACTGATTTTTTTGGGCTTTTTTTCTTTTTCACTTGGCGATCCTGTGAGTAACACACTTTTAGAGTATCTGCATTCCGGATGAAGTAGTAAAGCAAACACCTTTTGACAAAAGCATGGTCAGTTGGGGAGAGGGTGGTGTTAGACGATTTGGATGTACTTGATCAACAAATTGAAGCTGAACTCCAGCTAACATTTAAGTTTTTTTTTGTTCCTTTTGTGATAAAGATTTTGCATACATGAATAAAAGGTGGCCATTGTAAACACCCCTGATGGCGTTAAATGGTTTGATTCAACATCCTAACTGCTACTTTTTCTGGACAGCTTGGTCTACTTTAGTAAGTTGAAAAATAACAGACCAACTGGCTAGATCACCAGGTGAAAATAACAAATGCATCCACCACATATAAGAACTGCTATGGTGCAATGTATTCAATTTTTGTTTTGGGGTTTAATATCACTATAAGCTTTGTAGTCCTGAATTTATAATTTTTATTGCTCCAATCCATTAGAAATGTATTCATCGTTATAGGATTCAATGGGAATTCGATCTGAGGTGTGTCCCTGGCCCATTGGGTGGTGCTGGTCACTGGAAGTTCAACATGGCACCTCATGGCAAAGAACTGTCGGGGGATCTGAAAAAAAGATTTGTTGCTCTACATAAAGATGGCCTAGTCTATAAAAAGATTGCCAAGACCCTGAAACTGAGCTGCAGCACGGTTGCCAAAACCATACAGCAGTTTAACAGGACAGGTTCCACTCAGAACTGAGGTGTGTCCCTGGCCCCTTGGGTGCCTTCATCTAAGGGGGTTCTCTGTCCATGCCAGGAGTGCTGGGCTTTTTGGACAGAGAACCCTTATGTACATACAAGTCTTGCGGTAGGACACATAGATGTGAAGGTCAAATACTAGAACAAAGTTATGTTTTATACAGTATCTCACAAAAGTGAGTACACCCCTCACATTTTTGTAAATATTTTATTATATCTTTTCATGTGACAACACTGAGGAAATTACACGTTGCTACAATGTAATGTATTGAGTGTACAGCTTGTATAACAGTGTAAATGTAATGTCCCCTCAAAATAACTCAACACACAGTCATTAATGTCTAAACTGCTGGCAACAAAAGTTAGTACACCCCTAAGTGAAAATGTCCAAATTGGCCCCAATTAGCCATTTTCTCTCCCCGGTGTCATGTGACTCGTTATGTACACAGTAAGTTTCTATAATGTATCTTTTAATTTAACTCAGACCTTACCTCCGAAGATATTCCTGATGAAGCAGCATTGAATAACTGCAAAACGCATTGCGTCAAGCCATGCTCTTTTTCACAGTGGTAACTAGCATCAGGATATGCTATAATATATGATGCCATATCAGCCGGCCATATCAGTCCCTGTGCTGGGAGTGTGCAGTGAGCATGCTTTCAGCACAGAAACCTCAACCACCGTGGACATATTTGCAGTGTGTTGGTGTTAAAGCTCACCCTCTTTGCTACTGCACATATACACTATGTGAGCGGCAAGAAGTCAATAAGTCTAACTTGCCATTAGCCTCACAACTTTGAATGCAAACATTGAAAATAAACTATAAGACAAGACTACATCACACTATTGTTCAATGGCACACCAACTGACTAATGCAGGGATTCCCAAACTACGGCCTGCAGCTGTTGCAGAACTACACATCCCATGAGGCATTGTAAAACTCTGACATTCACATACATGACTAGGTAGGATGGGAATTGTAGTTCCTGAACAACTGGAAGGCCGTAGTTTGGGAATCCCTGGACTAATGCATATAAATTGATATTTAATGTTGAAAGGTTGATGACCCCTGCTTAAAAACAAGGTAACATCAAGAAGACAAATCCTTTTATGGAAATATACAGATAAAAACATATTTTGACTGAAGTTATTTAAAATCTTTAAACTTGGGAACAATCATTTTATCAGTGCCTAAGGGTTTGTCTTTCAGGTCCAGAAGTGATATCTAACCAGTACGCATGAAACCCACAAGTTTCAGCTTGAGTCACATGAGATTCATTACACTGGTCTTTGGATATGCTCAGTCTAGTATGAAGCTAGGATGAAACACAAATTACAAAAAAGAAAGTCCTAATCAGTTATCTCTGTGTTCTCTGAAAAAAATTAAATTGCATTCCAAATTCTAATGAGTTCTAATACAGTTCAATTGTAACTTTGAGATTGCAAAGCAATGTGTGTGATTACTTCTCATTAATTGAAAAGATTACCATTGTTATTTGTGACTCCAGCAATGTTCTAACACAGAATTATTCAATCAATAAATTATTCCTTGCATAGTCGATGTGTAATTCATGGTCACGTTTTGGGAGTCTTAGGAGATAATTACAGTGTATGACCTTATTATTGCATTGTTAATGCTGAACACCCAGCTATAGTATTAAAATTATACAAAATATCCCAGTAGATATAAGCGAGCCACGTTCAGTTTTGAAAGATCTGCTTTCTTTTTTTTACTACACTAAACTGTACCACAATATTAAAGGTAGCATTTATTAAGATTAAATGTCACTTTTAACATAGTATAAGCCCTTTGGGATTTCAGTTTCTTTTTATGTTTGGTATTTTGTGGCATTTGTAATGGAAAATAAGCTCCAGCTGTGGCACAAGTATACCGTATAAGGGATTAATTTTGTTTAAATTTTTTAAATGAAGAAGGCATCATTTTAATAGTAATATGAGCTGATAGAAGTATAATGCCTGGAGTTAATAGGGAAAGAACAAGAATCTTATTGAAAAATAAAAAAACAACAGTACTGCACCCTATAGATCTTTAAGATACCGGATACCTGAGAACCTGTGTCCAAGGAAGCACTAGTTCTAAATACTGTAAGAAACCCTGAAAGGATTTGCAGTTTGACATCAATCGATATACCCCCCCCCCCCTTATTTCCTATCCCAGTGACACCCTGGGGTTGATTACTAAGAGAAAATAGACTTTTTACTTTCCAAGAGAAGTTGAACTTTGCAAGATTATTTTCCCCAGAGCTTAGTGAATGAGATAATTTTCTGCTGACTTCCATCATATAATCATGTGAATGCAAAAAAGGCTGCTGTTTTTTTTTTTTTTTTTTGCACATAATCAAGTGTTCTTGGCAAAGTGAAATTTCACCACATTCATGACACTCTGGAGAAAATTCTCTTGCAAACTGAAACATCCCTTGGAAAGTGCAAATTCCATTGGAAAGTGAATAGCCTATTTGCATTTACTAAATTGACTCCCCTGTGTGTCAGGGGATGGCAGGATGTCTTACAGACAGGAATTAAGGGAAAATATCTCCAAGCTGGGCAGTTGCAGCAATTAAATATGATAAAGGTTTTGCCTAGATTTATTTTTTTATTGGATCAGGACCAGTACTAATATGCAGCCCTGGCATTTTTAGGTGCTTACCCGACTTAAACAATACTAAGCTAGCACATGAGTTGATGTAATACAGAATGACAAGCCACTTTTTAGTGCTCTTAAATTGGTCCAGCTTCGCAAACTCTTAAATAGGTCACTTGGAATGCTTACCTTTTTACCCAATGTACAGTAAAATGGAATTAACATTCAAACCAATTTAAAAAATAAATCAAAATCAACCCCTCCTTTCTTGTTTAAAAGTGTATTAGCTGACCCTGGTTTAGATAGCCAAGTTCATTCCTTCGGTGTCTCCCTTGTGGTTTCCGCGGTGTAGGGAACCAGGCACCCTCTTGCATATCTGGTGGTCATACCCAAAAGCTCTGCTTTTCTGGATCGGGTCTACTCTATGATCAGATCAATTTTATAAGTCTTCTTAATGCGTGACCACTGGTAGGCCCTGCTCCACAAGCCAATCCTGTCTCTGACTAAGGCCCAAACGGAGTTGGTGGGGTTTATGTTTCTGGCAGCCCAGCAGACTCTTGCAAAGGCTTGGCACAAAACATTTCTAAACTTTGCTATGGTCAGGCAGCAGCTTATAGGAACCATGATCCACAAAAAGGCTAATTTCTACTCCTGTCCAATTTCCAATCAAAATGTGGGACCCATGGATATCCTACAATCATCAGTTAAACCTGAACCACTCCTTACTGTCCATTTGATTGATTGGGTGGCCCACTTCTATGCTGAGCCATGGTCTAAACCAGTGGTCCTCAACTCCGGTCCTCAGGGCCCACTAACAGGCCAGGTTTTAAGTATTACCTTGGGGAGATGCAGACTAGAGTACTGCAATCACTGAGCAGCAAATTATATCACCTGGGATGTATTTCAGTTATCTTGCAAACCTGGCCTGTTAGTGGGCCCTGAGGACCAGGGTTAAGGACCACTGGTCTAAACCATGCAGGAACCTCACCCTGCCCCTCCCTTTCTTTCCAGGCAAACCCTTTTCTCCTACTTCCTCCCCTTTCTCTGCTTTGTGAGCTCTAGGAGGCTGCTCTGTAAGGTCAAATGATTCCCTAGAGACGAACTTGTGGCTGCCTTGTTTTCTGCAAATGTTGACACAAACCAAACAAGGAGGCAATTTATATTTACATTATTTTGATAAAGTTTGGGCTGTGTGCAGACCGATTTTCCCCTGACTCTTTTAGATTAGTGGATGTGCCCAAGCTCTCTTCTCAGTCTTTTCCTAAGATGATTTATTTTGTTACTGAAAGTTAGCTAATGCTGAGATGAGCGCTGTCATGAATATTTGTTAAAAAAAAAAAAAAAAAACGATTATTGCTGAGCAGCCCGCAGGAACATGCACTAGTCCACAGGTGTACATAGACAGTCAGCAATTCTGTCTGGGTGTACTTCATGTGATTACTTATCATAGATCTGGTGGGAAAATGGTTTAATGATTGACAAGCAAGAAGATTACTAAACATTTATTTTTATGCACAGCATAGAAAACATCATGTCTCCCGATAACATTATTAGATGTTAGGAGTCTACCGACAGTTTCTTACCTTTGCTGTACAACTAATTAAAAAAAAAATATTTAAACTAATCAGAGGGGATGAGTGAATTTACGCTTGCATATCAGTAACAGAGTAAGGGCAGTTTCACACCAGAATCACACAGGAATGCAATTCACGTTCCTGTGAAATTCCTGAGCGATCTCCTGCAGTGTGATTTGACAGCCCATTTATGAGCTGCAAATTGCACAAGACCACACAAAAAGTAGTGCATGAAAGCTGTAATATCATGCAATATGGTGCCCGCAAATGCACTGCATTTGCAAGATGGGTTTGGGGTGCTGTTAACGATGTATTGGCACCCAGAGCAGATCACAAAGGCAGGGTGTTTTGAGCATGGTGTAGGAAACATTCACAGAACGCACCTTTCCCACACCATGTTCTGGTGTGAAGCGGCCTTAAAGCTGGCCAAAGATGGGTATTTTTTATTTCATTCAGCCAGTGGGCTTGGACAGCAAACTAACAAATTCCTCCATCCACACAAGCAAGGTGAAAGACTCTCCCCCTCCCTCCCAAGGGACCCAGTGCCATGCACTGAACAACATTTGATTGGTCCCTGGTGAACCAGCCAAATTTTGATCTGTCTATGGCTAGCTTGGCATTGAGACAATCATTTTTCCATAAATCAGACTGCATTTTTTTGTCACAATATAGAATTTTTGTACTGCAATTTAGGGCGTAGCTCCAGGCATATATATATATATATATATATATATATATATATATATATATATATATATTAAAAAAAAAATAAAAAACGCAGTCATGTACAAATCAAAAATGACATAAAATTTAAATCCAAACACTATAAATAACTGACCTTGAAATGATTCCAGGGCAGGGTTTTGCAATTCCCTGTAAAGCAGCACTCAGGTGTAGAAAGGAGCTGCACTCTGAGCTAATCAGGCTTACTGACATAATGCTTACAGAATACAAGAGCAGAGAAATTATCTTAGCAGCCTGTTGCTGCTCCCCCCACTGTCCAATTAAGAACGGGGGCAGTAAGGAGCACTAGCTGTTACTTAACTGCATCTGGGAAAAGTCCAGTTACCAGGCTAGCCATATTCTTTCTCAAGGCTGGATCATACCACTGGGTGGACAGGAATATAAATTAGTTGGCAGGTGGGATAGCTCCCATATGTGTATTTCAGCTGTACATTCTTTTGCTTACCAGTGTGTTCAGATTTAAGGGTCTAAATAGGCATTCCATTGAAGAAAAGTTAGAAATTGTTTTCATTTGTGAAAAAAATTAATTTCAAATACTTCAAATTTTTGCTTCCCTGTGGTTGAAATTGTTTGACCCCCACCAATAAACAGAAAATCAAACAACATTCTTAAAAGAAACATTTCCACCAAAGTTCTACAAATGTATGGTTAGCTTTATTCATAAAGAGTCCCTACTATTAAGTCTTGTTAGTGTGCCAAATGCATCAGGAACATGAAGTAATCCTATTAAAACCCATCATATTCCTGTATTTGGTCTAATGTTGTATATTGTATTCATGTTTTTGAATGCTCTTATTTTATCAGGGGAATAAGAAACCAAACAGCTTCCATAATGTTATTCAGTTTTGACAGTAAAAATAGGATGATCAGGAAGGCTCTTGACAAACCAATCTCACTATGAAAATTGTCAAGTGTTTAGAGTGTTTATTGCACCTGTTAGCTTTTATTATGACTGTTTTCTTTGTGCTTTCTGGCCTTTTGTATTCATCCCATCTATGGCATTTAAACATCAGTGCTAAGCACCCGTCTATGCTTTGTGCGCACTAAGAGGCTGCTCGGTAAGGTCAAATGATTCCCTGGAGACCGGCTTGTGGCTGCCTTGTTTTCTGCAAATGTTGACACAAACCAAGCAAGGAAGCAATTTATATTTACATTATTATGATAATGTTGCAGTTGATAGGGATATCAATATGCTAATTCAGAATAAAAATACATTTTCATAGATTGATTATTGTGGTGCTTATTTTGCAACAAAATAAAGTGGACTTCTACACTTTTTGTTTTGCTCCTGCCAAAGCCAAATGTCTGATACATAGGATTTTGCTATCAGCAGCCCAGCATGGTTCGTTTTCGGTGCTAGCTTTTATTAAACTATAAAGGTAATGTAGAACAAAAAGAGCTTACAAACCCACCGAAACCTATAGTAAGCACCCCCAAGCGCTTAATGAGGACTCTTATCCAAATAATAATATGAATTGCAATGCTGCTACTTAACAAAAAGAATATAAAAACAATGGAATAATAGGTGATATTCAAAAAATACACTCTAAATAATCCAGTAGCGCAAAAGATAGTAACCAAAAGTCACTACCGCATAGATGTACAATCTCGACTGCTAATGAGCACCACAGTCCAATAATAATCAACAGATGTCACAGAAGCAGCAGGAGTAATATAGTAATAGTGCTAATCAGTCCATGATCACTAAACATTAATCCTGGGATGTTAGGTAACCTCGTGTAGTTTTCAAGGATCACCACCACCACCGTGCTCCAAGGGGGGAGGAGAAATGCACACTCACCAGCTGCTGTGGCTCAAAACACTCGCGTGAATGAGCAATATAAGCATGAAGTATAGGTCTCTGATCAGCAAACCCTCACAGGACTCCACACCAGATATTCAATCAGACTTGGCAGCATATAAGGAGAAAAGCAATATCCCACTAGTGTGATACCGTTTGAAAACTTTATTGCACACATAAAATAAGTAATCAACTCACATGGTATCCATAAAACATCTGCATGTATCGAAATAGGAGGAGGGTACCCTTCGGGAATCCAAGTCCAGGCTCCACGCCGTGGACCGCGCCGTCCGGGTGTCCTGAGCTCCTAGTCTGCAAGTATGGTTACACCGCCTGGTCACGCAGCGCTTCGTACTTCCGACTTCTTCACCGGGGGCGCATTTTTTTATAAAGGTAATGTATTTCCCTCATCTACTGTATACCCTATGTCAAATACTTAACAAGCCTTGCAAAACCTAACCTTACACTTGAGCTTTACCCCCCACGTCAACCTTATCAATTACCTTAACCCTTAGAGCGACTCTTAAAAAGTAAAGCCTAGCACCAGCAAAAATTTTATTTTCTTTTGAATGGAATAGCAAAGGGTTAAATCTTCTGTCAGGCTTTATTGCTATGTGTGTCCCAACTGAAGAGAGTATATGCTTTTAGGTAACAGCCTATTTGCCCTTCAGTTAAAAAGGGCACTACCCACTCAAATGACTATTGTTCAAAACAAATTGGTTCTTCCATTGCACTGGTGCTCTTGAAGGAGATTCATAAATTTTGATGTGCTTGAACATACAGTAACTTACCTTTAGCCCACAAATAAAGACAAGATTCCACTTTAAGTGTTTGTAAACCTTTATAACAAAGAGGTGTTTAACTGCCTGCTCTGTGCATTTGAATTGCACAGAATAGCCCCGAACCTCCTCTTGTTGGGTCCCTCACTGGCACTTCTCCCCCCCCCCCCAGTGAGTGCTCCCATAGAAAGACGTTCTCCATGGTGGCACTCATGCGGGGCTTGCTCCCATGCTTTGTTGTCTGTGTTTTTTTACATAGATAGCTGAACTTGGCCCTGCTCCCTCATCACTGGCTTTGATTGACAGCAGTGTGAGAAAATGGCTCCTTCTGCCTTAGCAAAGCCAGTGAGGCCAGGAAGTGAGGGGAGATAAGAGCTGTAGATGGGAACAGCACTGGATTGAATGAGGGCTCAGGTAAGTGTAAGAAGAGGGTGAGGGTGGATGCTTAAACTTTTTTTTTTTTACGTAGTACAAGAAATGCATTAAGGTAAAAAAAATATATATATATCTATATATATATATATATATATATATATATATATATATATATATATATATATATATATATATATATATATATATATATATATATATATATATATATATAGATATATATATATATAGATATATATATATATATATAGATATATATATATACACAGTATCTCACAAAAGAGAGTACACCCCTCACATTTTTGTAAATATTTTAATATACCTTTTCATGTGACAACACTGAAGAAATTACACTTTGCTACAATGTAAAGTAGTGAGTGTACAGCTTGTTTAACAGTGTAAATTTGCTGTCCCCTTAAAATAACTCAACACACAGCCATTATTGTATAAACTGCTGGCATCAAAAGTGAGTACACCCCTAGCAAAACATGTCCAAATTGGGCCCAAAGTGTCAATATTTTGTGTGGACACCAATTATTTTCCAGCACTGCCTTAACCCTCTTGGGCATGGAGTTCACCAGAGTTTCACAGATTGCCACTGGAGTCCTCTTCCACTCCTCCATGATGACATTACGGAGCTGGTGGATGTTAGAGACCTTGCGCTCCTCAGTTGCTCAACAGTTGCTCAATACGGTTTAGGTCTGGAGACATGCTTGGCCAGTCCATCACCTTTACCCTCAGCTTCTTTAGCAAGGCAGTGGGAATCTTGAAGGTGTGTTTGGGGTAGTTTATCATGTTGGAATACCGCCCTGCAGCCCAGTCTCTGAAGGAAGGGGAAAATGCTCTGATTCAGTATGTCACAGTACATGCTGGCATTCATGGTTCCTCAATGAACTGTAGCTCCCCAGTACCAGCAGCACTCATGCATCCCCAGACCCTGACACTCCCACCACCATGCTTGACTGTAGGCAAGACATCCTTGTCTTTGTACTCCGTCCTCACCTGGTTGCCACCACACATGCTTGACACCATCTGAACTGAATAAGTTAACTTGGTCTCATCAGACCACAGGACATGGTTCCAGTAATCCGTGTCCTTAGTCTGCTTGTCTTCAACAAACTGTTTTCAGGCTTTCTTGTGCATCAACTTTAGAAGAATCTTCCTTCTGGGACAACAGCCATGTAGACCAATTTGATGCTGTGTGCGAAATATGGTCTGAGCACTGACAGGATGACCCCCCACCCCTTCAACCTCTGCAGCAATGCTGGCAGCACTAATATGTCCATTTCCAAAAGACAACCTCTGGATATTACGATGAGAACATGCACTCAATTTCCTTGGTCGACCATGACGAGGCCTGTGCTGAGTGGAACTTGTCCTGTTAAACCGTTTTATGGTCTTGGCCACCGTGTAGCAGCTCAGTTTCAGGGTCTTGACAATCTTCTTATAGCCTAGGCCATCTTTATGTAGAGCAACAATTCTTTTTTTCAGATCCTCAGAGACTTTTTTGCCATGTTTAACTTGAGGTGCCATGTTTAACTTCCAGTGATCAGTATGAGAGAGTGAGAGTGATAACATCAAATTTAACACACCTGCTCCTCATTTACATCTGAGACCTTGCAACACTATCGAGTCACATGACACTGGGAGGGAAAATGGCTAATTGGGCCCAATTTGGACTTTTTTACTTAGAGGTGTACTCACTTTTGTTGCCAATGGTTTAGACATTAATAACTATGTACTGAGTTATTTTGAGGGGACAGAAAATTTACACTGTTATACAAACTGTACACTCACTACTTTACATTGTAGCAACGTGTAATTTCCTCAGTGTGGTCACATGAAAAGAAATAATAAAATATTTACAAAAATGTGAGAGGTGTACTCACTTTTGTGAGATATTGTATGTATATATACACTATACTGTCAAAAGTATTGGAATGCCACACACATAAACTTTAATGGCACCCCAGTCTTAGTCTTCTGGGAAGGCTGTCCACAAGGTTTAGGAGTGTGTCTATGGGAATGTTTTACCATTCTTCCAGATGTGCATTTGTGAGGTCAGGCACTGATCTTGGAACGAGAAGGTCTGACTCGCAGTCTCCGTTCTAATTCATCCCATCGCGCATCCATTTTTTTATGGACCTTGCTTTGTGCACTGGTCAAAATAATTTGGTGGAAAGGGGATTAGGGTGTGGGGTTAGGCTTGGCCCCAAATTCCAGTGAAGGGAACTCTTAAGGTGTCTGCATACCAAGACATTTTGGACAATTTCATGCTTCCAACTTTGTGGGAACAGTTTGGGGATGGCCCCTTCCTGTTTCAACATGACTACGAACCAGTGCACAAAGCAAGGTCCATAAAGACATGGATGAATGAGTTTGGGGTGGAGGAACTTGACTGGACTGCACAGACTCCTGACCTCAACCCGATACAAACATCATTGGGATAAATTAGAGCTCAGACTGTGAGCTAGGCCTTCTCATCCACAATAAATGTTTGACCTCACAAATGTGCTTCTGGAAGAATGGTCAAACATTTTCATAGACACCCCGGATCAAACAAACACAAATGTGCAGCGCTATTAGTGATGATTAAATAAATGAATGTAATGAAAGTCCATGTAAACAGTCCCATTAAACACTGAGAAGTATATATATATATATATATATATATATATATATATATATATATATATATACACAGTCATGTTCATAAATATTGGGACATCGACACAATTCTAATCTTTTTGGATCTATACACCACCACAATAGATTTGAAATGAAACAAACAGCAACAGATTCCAAATGCAAATAGCACACTTGATATGAACTCTGGACCTTTTATTTGCTCCTTGTAAATGGGATAATGAGGGAATAACACACACCTGGCCATGGAACAGCTGAGCACCCAATTGTCCCATTACTTTTGGTCCCTTAAAAAGTGGGAGGCACATATACAAACTGTTGTAATTCCTACAACTTTGTAAGGTTCTGGCACTCTCAGTGCCTCCTATCACATCATTTCCGGGTGCTTTCCATCTACCTAGATAGATGAAGCACATATAGGTGTGTTTCCCTTTAAGAGTGCTGACATCATCACTGAGCGCCGGACTGAACAGCTATTTAAATCACCAGCTCTCACTCACATGTGTTCGTTCAACCTGCTGTGTGCCTAGATGTGCCTTGATGCTAACCTGTCTTGAAGCTCTCATGCTTGCAAGCATACCTCGCTGTCGGAACCACGCTGCGCTGATCCCTGTATCCCGCTACCGGATCATCCGCTCTTGTCGAACCTCTCCTCTGCTACATTGCTACTAGTGATAAGTACCCCACAGGGGAAACCTCAATAACCTTCATACTAAAGCTT
The DNA here is from genome assembly GCF_965119305.1 of Pelophylax lessonae. Taxonomy (NCBI): domain Eukaryota; kingdom Metazoa; phylum Chordata; class Amphibia; order Anura; family Ranidae; genus Pelophylax; species Pelophylax lessonae. The sequence continues at coordinate 71,219,581 of NC_138769.1, forward strand.
ACACTGTCTAGCTCTGCATACTAAGGACTGTTACTACATCTGCACTATCTAGATTGCTAGCTCTTGAGCCTACTATCATCTACTCTTGCACTGGGTTAGTCTCTCCTGTATGTCATCTGCTAGCCTATCATCTACTACCATACATAATTGCTAACCTATCTGCATCCCACCTGTTACTATCTCATTCTCAAGAACATTCCTCTCAAGTGTCTGTCATCTATCGTCTCAACTCAACCTGTCTCTTCAGCCTATCACCTCTATACTACTATATACATAGATCACTCCAGGAACTTCTTATTGAGTGTGTGTATTTACTTGCTGAATTGAGATCATCCACACATGATGAGTCTTTGGGAGTTGGGATTGGTGTCTCAGCGTTTCTCTACATGACTACTGAAGTGGAATATTTCTGCAGCTGTAAATCCACATCATACATAAAACGCAGGAGCGTTACAAACTTTCACCTGATTTGGATGTAAATACCCTCGAATTAAAGCTGAAAGTCTGCAGTTAAAGAACATCTTGCTTGTTTAATTTCAAATCCATTATAGAGCCAAAAAGATTAGAATTGTGTCGATGTCCCAAAATTTATGGACCTGACTGTGTATATATATATATATATATATATATATATATATATATATATACTGTATATATTTAGGCTTTAGATCAATTTATTAGAAAGGGTTAACACACTAATCTAAAGTGTTTGCAGTCCTCACATTATCAAAGTTGGCCCAGAATTTACTCTGGATTCTGTTAAATTTTACAAAACATTAATTTAATTCCAGAAGGTGGCTGATTATTGTTGTGCTTCAGCAAATTTGCTTCCATTGTGTTTATCTAAAGCTGTTGCTGCTGTGAGGTAGAGTGAGATAATAATCTCAGGTGACACCTTCTAGCAGCATAAAACAAGGTCTCCTTGCTTTATGGACGCCTGTTTGCTTGCTGTTATAGGCAACAGTGTTTCTTTTTACTGTTTTCCTAGTAGGTGTACCTTAACGTTAGGAGTACAACAAGAGGAGAGGTTTTAAAGTACAAGTACACTTTTGCAACAAAAACTCCTTGCCCCCTCCCCCCAGTTCTCTAATATAATCCAATATAGAACTTCCCCACCCTTTTCTTTTAAGACCATCTAGAACTTCTTTGCTCAACTCTGTGCATCCTGACCTCTCTATAGATTAGAACTGCAACTCTTTATGTCTATGGGAGTTACTGGATGGGTACAGTCAGCTGCTGAGGAGACTTCTGCACTGAGGTTTTAAATACCATGGGAGGTCATTGCCAGTAAGGAGAGGTAAGTATGCACCAAGGTGGGTGTTCTACTTTCTCTTAGTTAGCTTTTTAGTAAAAATGTACTTGTAATTTAAGTTAATTGTTTTCCTTTATATAATCTATTCATATTTCATTTTCATCAAAGAACTAAATAGTTCTAATCATATGCCAACTTTATTTTACAGTGCACATACTGCATAGGCAGAAATAGATACATGCGTTGACAGTCTGATCATACGGAACTAAATGGTGTATAGACTGACAACATTGTCATTTACTATTGATAACATCCTCTGGTTTCAATTCCCAAAGAGACCATTTTGGCAGATTTATCTATGTACCTTTTCAGGTTTTAGAATTTCTACTAATCTGTAAAGTTATAAATGAGTTATCCTTATTATACTGGATTAACCTTTACTGTGTACACTCCTATGCAATGTAAAGATTATCTATCACACAGATGTCTTCATTCAGGGGAAATAAACAGGTGATGGGAAAAGACCTATAAATTATTTCTTATAAAAACCTAAACATAGGAATAGTATTAAAAGCTTTTATGCTTTTATATCTGTCTCTACAAATACAGTAATTAACATAATACTCAGATTTAATTCATGTTTTAACATTTATGCAACAAACCAGCTTAGGGTTTTCGTTTTTAAATCATTAGATGTTAGGCAATAATACTGGAGAATTAAGTAACCATTAAAGCTTACCATTAGGTGTCATTAATGCTTGAGCTAATGGTTAAAATCACATTTCACAGTAATTACATTGAAGCAGTTATTTTAACTTTTACCTAATGGTTCTTGCAGTGATTAGATGTTTGCAACTGTTTTATGAGTCAAAAACGTGCACAAAACAGTCAGAGAAGGTTCCAGATAGTAATGAGTAGAGCCTAGCCAGCAGATGTACATCTTCTGTAGACTGTCAACCTCTTCCATTGGGCAAGTCAATTTGCTCAATAAACTTGTAAAAGGGTAATTTGTCACCAAGATCAAACTGTGAATAAAATACTTACCTGCAAATAAAGACAATAGATACTCATGTAACCCGTGCCCCAAATGCTGCTCTAATAAGAAGAAATTGGCAATTGAAAAATCCTCAAAATTCAAAACTTCTGGGAATGCTTGATTTCCTTTACCCCCACTGTAGTCAGTGGTTCTTCCCATCAAGTCCTACATCACTATTATGTTCTGTAGAGATGTAAGGCTTGGTAGTAGGAACCACTGAATGCAACAGGGAACCAAGAGAAAAGTCTGGGAATTAACAGTTACTGAGCTAAGTATTTACTATCTTCTTCTTAAAGGGACATATTATTTATAGTTAAATGTTGGTGACAGAGTTTATTTAGAAGTTTACTACCATCATGCCCCCATCTTATCTTTGCTTAGTGAAGTTCAATTAAGGCCATCTTTGTCACATATAAGGCTATGTATTCCTCTATACTATTATACCCACTAATCTATTGTATCATTCACTTGCTCACCTGGAGTGCAGAATTTGGAAGTTAAGGTAAAAAGGGATCCAAAGTCCCTCCCCCATATTTCCCTTCTCCTCTCCCTTTCACCCACCTCCTGACCACAACATCATACTATGACCTACTACGAGCATAACACCCCCCCCCCCCGAGATTGGTATTACACATCTATAGCTAAATACAGAGATGACAACTTAGGAAGATCTCATTTCCCATCAAACTCAGGGACATTTGACCTCAGGTGGCATACAATTTGTAACGAGAGTATGACTCCCCACTACTCATACTACTCCCATATCACCAACCAACCATGTCAATACCGCTTAACTATCTCATTTTTCCATGAGGCTTACTCTCTGCAAACTTTGTTCATCGTTTATCGTTTATTTGAGTTTGGAGCTATAAGTGTGTCACAAGTATGCTTATACCCCTGAAATGCTCATTAATACATTTCTACCATACCGCTACTAGGCTCTGAATATCGTTATCTTAATGTTGTACTCTGTATTTTTCTGTTCCTACTGTTATATAATAAAAAGTTTGAAATGAAAAAGGGACCCAAAGGATGCCATTAATAGTAAATTTAGGGGCACATGCGCGGCTTCCGATCATGGCGGACATGTAGATGCTGAGCTCCGGACCCCGCCGACTCTCCGTGACCCCTGCCTCCGGCTGGGGCCAGGCCCCGAGATGTGCATTTTCACTACTATGACAGTAAATAAGCTCTGACCCTAGCTACCCATACCAGATCTCAGGTGGAGTACCAGGGAGCTAGGATCCAGATTTTCAATGATCATTCCCCCCCTCACCCTTGGTAAGAAGAGGAATCTCAGGCCTGTGACCTCCCACCTACAATGCCACCGCATCCCCTATTACTGGGGTTTCCCATTCCGTCTCATTGTCTCCAAGGATGGAACACAGCATAGTATGCGGGACCTTCATGAGGGTGAGGTGTTCATAAAGGGTCTGGGTATTCCCACTATCCCGGACGAGGAGTTACAACAGCAACAACCCCTCAGCCACCCCTTGCCGACCACGCCGAACCGAATGTGGACCACAGCCAAGAGCCAACAACGGAGATCATCCTCCACTCCTCAAAGATCACGTCTCCCCAGACCCCCCACTTGATGCGTCTACCGAATGTGGATATTTGAGTCTTCGTTCCCCCTCCTGGGTTTGCTGCCTATGTGGCCTTTCTCTGTGCTCCCTGCTACCATGTCGTGGGTAGCTATGAACCCCCCCATGGGGTATCTATGTTTGAATCCCTTTTTGAATCTGATTTTGCTTTTTGGATTTTCCTGTGCCTCATAGCACGTCTCCTGTTTCACGTTGTGACTCCTGCGCCTCTTCTTTAAGAAATGTTATTATGAGACTTTTGTTTTTCTTTTTTCTGCTGTTCTTTTCCCATTCAGCTCACATATAGTGACTTTGTTTGCTGGACTGTCGGCGGGTCCTCCTCTCCTCCTCTTCTTTCTTGGAGTTCGGACCCCGAAGGCCCCTATGTTGCCCTGTCATACCCGGGTCCCTGTACCCGGTCTCCTGAGGAGTTATGGCCCCTCAGGCCTGTTTTTCGATGGTTTTTGTAGACATTTTTGTTCTTTTTTTATTTTTATTTTACCTTTGTATGTACGGTTCCTTTACTGTTTTGTTTTACCTGCCTATCCATCCTTGTTGGGCTCATCCATGGTATGGCCCACTCAGGTACTGTTGAGGAATTGGGGTGGTGCTCCTGTGCCTGGTCACCAAATCAGTCACAGACAGCTTTGGGGAATGTTTGTTGCTTTTCCTTGTTCTACATGTTTTTTTTTTCTATACAACTGGCTTAATGTATTCACCGCTTCTGTCCCCTGTTCGCGGTTTCCGTCAAGATGGCTCTGAGATTTCAAAACTGAAGAGAAAAAGGGGATTAAAGAAGGTGTGTGTGTGTGGAAACACACACCCCCATCCCAATAGTATAGATGGTAAAGGCAAATTTGGACTTTATATGAGACACCAGCCTGTAAAGCAGGCGTCTCCATCCCTGATAACATAGAAAATTTGGGCAGTTTTGGGACTTTAGATGAGACACTGGCAAGCACTGCTCAGCGTCTCCATCCCTGTATATAACAAAACTGAAGAGAAAAAGGGGATTAAAGAAGGTGTGTATGTGGAAACCAACCGGCCCTTAGTTTGCTATACTTACCCACCAGTCTGCTGACAAACCAAATAAACCTGTCTAACACAATAGGTTAAAAACAGGGGTTTAGTTAACACACATTTGAAAACGCATGTATAAGCTGCAGGCCACTCCACGGCACCCTGTGTATCCTGCAGTCCTAACACTTCCTGACACTACTCAACCTGAGTGTCTCAAACATGGAAGTACATGAATGCTAATGGATGGATGGGAAACAGGTGAGCTTGGAGATAGCCCAATCCTCCCCCAACCTGCTCCCCTCCATGACTGGTATTGAAAAACTAATGGCTATGTAAAATCCATAGGGTGCAAACTAAAAAATGACCAGCTGGGAAACACACACCCCCATCCCAATAGTATAGATGGTAAAGGCAAATTGGGACTTTAAATGAGATACCAGCCTGTAAAGCAAGTGTCTCCATCACTAAAAACATAGAAAATTTGGGCAGTTTTGAGACTTTCGATGAGACACTGGCGAGCATTGCTCAGCGTCTCCATCCCTGTATATAACAAAACTGAAGAGAAAAATGGGATTAAAGAAGGTGTGTGTGTGTGTGGAAACCAACCAGCCCTTAGTTTGCTATACTTACCATCTACACTATTGGGATGGGGGTGTTTCACCTAAGAACGCTTTGATGACTTTGTCCAGGACTTATTCCTCCCCAAATTGTCGACTTCTGCCTTGTCTAAATTGAATGCGGACATCTCCATAGAGGAGCTCAAGGCCACGATTAAAGACCTACTATCCCACAAATCCCCAGGCCCAGACGGCCTTCCTTACATTTATTATAAGACCTTCTTGCCTATTCTGGCTCCCTATCTGTTAGATTTATATGCATCGCTGTTTCAGGGGAAGGTCCCTCATTCGCAATTCACACACTCATACATCTCAGTCATCCCTAAACCTGGTAAGGACTCTTCCCTTCTGGATAACTCCCGCCCTATCACTCTACTGAACTCAGATTACAATATCTTCACTAAAATCCTCGCCAATCGGTTGTCTCTACTCATTCCCAAATTGATAGATAGGGACCAGGTGGGTTTTGTGATGTCTCGGCATGCTGGCGACAACACCAGACACACTATTGACCTCATAGACCTTCTTAACAGGTTTCCCCGTCCAGCTCTAGTGTTGAGTTTGGATGCTCAGAAAGCATTCGATCGTCTGAGTTGGCCATACCTGTTTGCCACACTGAAGCAATTTGGATTTAAAGGCCCCTTTTATACAGCACTGGAGGCTTTGTATTCGCCAGCTACGGCTTAGGTCCGGATGTCGTCTGCTTTTATGTCGCCCCCGTTCCTCATGTACAATGGCACCAGCCAGAGGTGCCCTTTGTTCCCCTTGCTTTTTATACTCTGCCTGGAGCCCCTGGCCGAGGCCATCCGTTCACATCTGGACATTAGTGGGGTTCTGATGCGACAGAGAGAATATACTCTATCAATGTTTGCAGATGACATCTTGTTGACACTGACTAACCCATTGCTGTCCCTGCCATCCCTCCATACTGTGCAGTCCTCTTTTAGTGCCATTTTGGGTTATAAAGTTAACCCCTCAGAAACGGAGGCTATGCCGCTTCTTATGCCCCTGGGCCTTCTGTCCCAGCTTCAACAGTCCTATTCCTACAGGTGGGGCCCATCCTCCCTCTCCTACCTGGGGGTCAAATTCACTCCCTCACATGCTCTCCTCTATCAGACCAACTTTGTCCCCTTGTTTTGTGAGATTTTGGGTACTCTACATTAGTGGATGGGGTACCCCCTTTCACTGCTAGGTCGAATTAACGTTCTAAAAATGTCCATCTTGCCTAGACTGCTCTATTTCTTTGACACCTTGCCCGTCCAGGTCCCTATGGTACAGCTTAAGTCTTTGCAAAGAAGTTTCCTCGACTTCATTTGGAATAATAAAGCTCATAGAGTGGCTAGTTTGGTGGTTTTCTCCCCGAGGCGCAGAGGTGGTCTTGGAGCTCCCGACATCATTAAATATTACTATGCCTCCCACCTCCGTGTGGCAGCCTCCTGGTCTTCTCTGTCGGCCCACAACCGGTGGCTGGAAATCGAGAGGGGTGTGATTTTTCCGGTGCATCCCTGCTCTCTTTTATGGTCCCCCACCCTGCACACTGACCGAGCTCTGCGGGGGATTTGTCTTGCCTCTATGCTCTCCACAATGGATGTCTGGGTTAGATGTTATCGCAAGTATTCTCTCTCTTCAACATACCCACCGCTCACTAATATGTTGTTTAACCCCTCCATTCCAGACAGTTTACAGGTGGGCCGTGTGTGGACCTGGTCTCGGGCACCCCTTTTCCAGCTCCTTAACCTGGTCCACCCGGTCTCGCGCACCCTCTATTCATTTGAGACCTTGAGGGAGAAATTCAATATCCCAAAGCATACCTTTTATTTCTATTTACAAGTAGGTCACCTGTTCCACTCCATGACTAAATTGCTGTCCCTGGAGAGGCCCACTGCTTTTGAACAATTGTCGGCGCAGGGGCATCATCAGCGACATTTGGTCTCCACTATTTATAACATTCTACATGCTGCCCTCAGTGGTACATGCTGCCCTAAGTGGTCAGAGTTATTGCAGAGGCCCATCTCTTTGCAGATGTGGGATAAAATTTGGACCTCTGCCTTTAAATCATCAAGATGTATGGTGCAGAGAGAGACTACGTTGAAGATTTTGATGTTCTGGTATAGGACACCTGCTAGACTACACAAAATTGATCCATCCTGTCCTGCCACGTGTTGGCGATGTGACAAAGATCTGGGCACACTGTATCATATTTTCTGGCAGTGATTCAGTCAGTGACTGGCCTATCTTTCCCACTTGACCCTATTAATTACCTGTTAAGTCTTCCATTCCCTGGGGTCTCCAAACACACCAGACGCTTGATCACCTATCTCCTGCTGGCAGCCAGGAGGGCTATCCGGTTGTGCTGGCTTAAGCCAGGACCTCCTGATAAGGCATTTTTCCAGCACTTGGTGTTGGGGATACAGAGAATGGAATTCTTGACCGCTACCGTCCATGATGATATTACCTGCTTCAATGCTATTTGGGCTGACTTGGATCTGCACGTTTTGGACTTGACGTAAATGTACCTTACATGCTCCTGATACTGTTGTTTTGATGTATTTCTTCGTTCCCCTTTATGTCCTTTAAGTTTTCCACTCAGACTTATGATCTGGTTGATCTTTTGATGTTTCATTGTTCATATTTAGCTCGATATCTGTAATTTTTCTATGCTCTGATTTTTGGGGACACCCACCTCTTGTTTGTAAGTTTAACTTTGTTTTTCTTTTATTCATTCAATAAAAATACAATTATATAAAAAAATAGTATATTTAATGGTTGAACTTAATGGCAGATACTCTGACCCATTAAGCATATTACTGGTTTTGTTTTACTGCATCTTTAATTGATATTTTTTTTTTTTAAGCTGAGCTCAATAAATTATTTAGTATCTAGTGTGAGGGATAAATCTTTTATAACATGAATCCCCATTTTAATGTTGGGTCATGTTTAGCTCCCAAGGGCAATTGTAGGTGCACAGCAGCCATAAGAGTTTTAGTTGTGATACTGCAATATGTATATTTTTAATGAGAAGTATGGGATAAAACCTTGTTTTTTTTTTTTGGGTTGTAGTTTTACTTTTTTGTGACATAGTGAAGTTCTGGATTTGTTGAATGAAACTATGTTATGTTTGCAATTCCCACACATGCTTACATATTGTATGTTTTGTAATTGTCGTTTTGCCGGCTCTGTTTTTATGTTTTAAAGACAATAAAGTATTTTTAGAAGAAAATTATGGAGTAAGCCTCCATTGTAAACACTTAACACATATGACTTCTTGTTGTTGCACTATTTCTGTTAGTTAATTAACATAATTATGAATTACATTGCTGTAGTAATTTATACAGCAAACCCCACCGGTCTGTTTTCTCTGGGGTTGATTAATTAGAGGCAAATAGGCTGTTCACTTTGCAAAGGGAATTTTCACTTTACAAGGGACTTGTCCCCAGAGCTTAGTGAATGAGTTGAAGCTCTGCTGACTTCTATCATCCAATCATATGCAGGAGAAATAAAAAAAAAACATTTTTGCTTGCATATGTTTGAATGAATAGAAGTTAGTGGAGCTTTATCTCATTTGTTAAGTGTAACTTTAATTACAAAATGAACAGCTTATTTGTCTTTAATAAATCCACCCTTCTATGTCCATGTGCTCAGCCCTGCTCTCTAAAACTTACATTTTTTTTGTTGATACTGAAGGTTTAAAATACCCTAATGACTTCTTGTAGCCCTGGGTTACTAACATAGAAAATATCTTCATTTGAGCTGATGAACTGTACAGTGGGTGCTTCCATTTGGAGAGTGTCTCTATATCTTTATTGTAGCTTTTATTTTTTTACATTCTAAACAATGAAAGAGTAGTAGAGGTGTCTCAATGAGGACAGGACCACCCAGAATATCAACTACCAGAGTCAGGTACCATTGTGGGCAGAAATCCCTCCTGGGTTCCGCAAGCAGTGGAAGCAGCCGTCTGTTGCATCAGCTCACCAGATTCCATCTTTAAAACATACTTCACTTTTGTGCAAATTGACCTTTTAACAAAGCTGTGACTTGCTGTGAAAACTAGAAAAAATAATGTTATTTATGAATGTTGGAATGATTTCACACAGCTCAGTGGTCCTACATTTGCTTTTATTTATTTGATTTATTTCCAACTTCCTTTAGTTACAAGCATGATAGACTGAAAGATGTGAATTACTCATCTGTGGCTTTCTTATATTAGTTCTATGTTTATTTTACTGTAAACATGAAAAATCCACACAGTTATTAATTTGTATTAGTGTACATACGTACTTCAAGGACAGAATGACTAATCTCAACAGAGAGCATGGCCGTGAAATATTTTTCTTACAAATGCATAGAATTACATGGTTACATTATTCTTATTTATGGCTGATTTGTATCCTTATTAGATCCTGGTACAGAAGGTTTATTGTAAATATGCATTCACACTGTATCTTCCCTTTCCATTCCCTGAAAATTGTAGAAAATGTTCAAGACCTATGAATCTCAAGTTACCATTAAGTTTGGATGTTTTTTTTAAATTTGGCTGCAAAAATGGCAAAAATACACTTTAAGAAGTATTTACATTTTGTATATAAATTATAATATTTAGCATGATCATTTAATTTCCTGTATTTTATATTTTTTCCCGATATGCTATGCAGATATTAAAAAACAAATGCACAACATTTTATTTCCTAAAACTCTCCTTGGTTCCTTTGCAAGCAGTATTAGTCAATCTATTTGACTGTGTTAAAATGCACTATTTCTGGGAGTATGGGGAGAAGACATTCAACCTTGCTGTCCTCATAATAGATGTTCAGCAAAATAACATTTTGGAACATAGCCACGTACCACAATATAGGTTACCAAAGACAAAAGGCAGTCTTCCTAGACGTTGTATGATTTCAGGTTGATCTAGTCGTTTTTTTTTTGGGGCACTGTGGAATGTTAAAAGATGATTGTTTTTTTATGATAAGATTGGATTTTGTTGGCTAAATTCCTGGTGATAAAAGTTTCCCGCTGTCTGTCCGATTCATGTTCAGGTGATTCCTGCATTGAAAGGCAAAAAATCCTTGAAAAGAATATGTTAATTCTGCTACAAATACCAACACTGACTGTTTTTTTATATAATATTCATTTAGGAGTACTTTTGAGTCCATTTAACATTCTGCCATTTCACCCAGCCATGATAAAATGGGATTATGTGGCCCACAAAATGCATTGGCTGTTTTCTGACCTGCTTGTTGTAACCAATTGAACAATAAAGATGTTGGACTCCCATTGATTTTTTATCTGGCGCTCTCTTTGGACTTTTACATTTATTTATTGTGGACGTCAGATAACATACGCAAAGAGGCGCTGGGAACTTTAAAACTTGCATCCATAGTCAGATGAAGGAAAACTTCTAAAATGCTCAATAGCTCTCCAGCACCCACACAGCAAGGCTTCTCTCAATGGGCACCCACCAGTAGCTCAACAAGGCAGGGAACATAAGGCAAGGAACCTCGAACTGTGCAATAGTGACATAATAAAAAGGAGAAGTGACCACACACATCACCTAATATTTTGAAATATTTCACATGCATATGAATGTTAGACACATACCCCATAAGCTGTATATTTTGTCAGAAAAGAGTGTTTTAGATATATATTTTATTAGATAGAAAAAGTACTTAGCCACTTAGCAACTTGATACTTAAAGAGGAACTAAGGGAGAAAAGTAAGGTGTGGTGAGGTAAATGGCGCTGCCTGTGTGTGGATATAGATATGGAATAAAAGGGAGGGGGGTTTCCACACCCAAATGGTATATAAATGTGATTAAAAGATCTAAACGCACATAATCAATAATACAACAATAACAATGCAATAAAGGTGGTCAGTGTAAGTGATATAGAAGGAATAAATATAAAGTGCCGAAGTGAACAATAAATGTCTGGTTTAAAATGGAAAACCAGAACATGAAATAAATAATCAAAATGGATATTAGTAAAGATATGAATAGAAAGTGCTATAGTGCATGTGTGCACATACAAAGTGCTAAGGTGTGGTATCTTAAAATAATCAATGAGTGATACCGTATATAAAATAAATAAATAATATAAGTGATAGAGTGAAACCGGTATAAATAAATCACAATTTCATAACAAATGACAATAAATAAATAAATAAATAATCAAGAGTCCATAAAGTGGTGGTAAGTGAGAAAAATGCTTCAGTAATTCTGATGGGTGGTAATCGGGGTGATCCGGGTGCTGGGTGCCAAGTGAAGGAATGGTGCACCCCTCCAATATATCCCGCACTCACCAGAGTTAGGAACCCCTACAGGGGTAACCAGCCTTTGGGTATTAGTGGGTTTCCTCTGTCATGGAAAGGATCCCTGGACCATCTCACTCACATATACAATATGTAATCAGTAAGGTTGATACAGCCTCCTATTCCCATCCTTCTTCCAGTGTCTCCCTATAGAACTCATTCACTACAATAAACATAAAAGAGGCATTGGTGGTCAATTATCTCACTGATATAGTTATTTTGACTATATTTTGAGGTTGGCTGCAGCTCTATCCTTTGTTCCTTAGCGCGGAAGTTTCTACCCAGTTAAGGGAGAAAAGTCACAGCAGCTAATGGCATAATCTGCTATGACTTTGCTCCCTTAGGAACTTGATACTTAAGGAGGAACCAAGTTAATGTGTTAACGTGCACGGCATACATGCCCTTCTTTATTTCTGACAGTTTGCCATCCTTCAATGCTGACAGTTCCATGATCCCCTTCCCTGCTCTGTCAACTGCTGCTACCAGCTTCCCCAACCATTCGGCTTTTTATTTTTTTGCCAATTGGATGGCCCAGCTACTAATGGTGCCAGCTGGAGATAACTTGTTGGAGCATCAGCTCTATTTCAGTATCTTATATGTCTTATCTTTTTAACAGAAGAGAAAAAACGTTTTATTCTTTCCTGGCACATTCACTTTAAATTTATTCATGCATGCAGTATAACATTAACAGAATTTGCTGTATTTGTTACCCTGTAAAACAAAAAGTTTTGTAGTTATTTTCCTTTACTTCAACCTGGGATTTTTTTCTGACCATAAAATGTTGTTATTTGCTTCTTTATTTAAAAAAAAAAAATATATATATAATTTGCTAAAAAGTTAAGTTGTTCTCTAAGTAGATAAAGAAAACAAGATGACAAGACTTTTATTATATGGAGCATTCCTGTCTCCCCTCTAAGTACTCTGTAGCAGCACTTACACTGGCCATTCTTCCCATGTTAGCCTTTACAGAGTTTCAAGAGTGAATGCAAGCGCCATTATCTACAGAAAAAAAAAAAAAATGTTGATTTATAGATGACACTTGAGATGAACAAAATGAGAGGAGCCTTGCTACTAATAGAGCCAAAATGTGGTTCTTTAACAAAGCCTCTTATCTGTTATCTACTCCAGCTCAGACAGATCCATAAAGTCATTTACCATATTGTATGAAATGATCAGGTCTTCCAAACTGGACTTTCAATACACAGGTCTACTGCTATAGACTCCCCAGCTCTCACAAATTTTCACTAAAAAATTCAACAAATTTACCGCAGGCCTGTTTGGGCTAAGCCCACCTGTTTATCTTGTCTTTGATCTGACTGGTGAAGAAAACTGCAGAGATCTACAGCGGAGGTGGGAGACTCTGTCCATAGGACAACAATCAGTCGTATACTGCACAAATCTGGCCTTTATGGAAGAGTGGCAAGAAGAAAGCCATTTCTTAAAGATATCAATAAAAAATGTCGTTTAAAGTTTGCCACAAGCCACCTGGGAGACACACCAAACATGTGGAAGAAGGTGCTCTGGTCAGATGAAACCAAAATCAAACTTTTTGGCAACAATGCAAAACGTTATGTTTGGCGTAAAAGCAACACAGCTCATCCCCCTGAACACACCATCCCCACTGTCAAACATGGTGGTGGCAGCATCATGGTTTGGGCCTGCTTTTCTTCAGCAGGGACAGGGAAGATGGTTAAAATTGATGGGAAGACGGATGGAGCCAAATACAGGACCATTCTGGAAGAAAACCTGATGGAGTCTGCAAAAGACCTGAGACTGGGACGGAGATTTGTCTTCCAACAAGACAATGATCCAAAACATAAAGCAAAATCTACAATGGAATGGTTCACAAATAAACATATCCAGGTGTCAGAATGGCCAAGTCAAAGTCCAGACCTGAATCCAATCGAGAATCTGTGGAAAGAACTGAAAACTGCTGTTCACAAACGCTCTCCATCCAACCTCACTGAGCTCGAGCTGTTTTGCAAGGAGGAATGGGAAAAAATGTCAGTCTCTTGATGTGCAAAACTGATAGAGCCATACCCCAAGCGACTTACAGCTGTAATCACAGCAAAAGGTGGTGCTACAAAGTATTAACTTAAGGGGGCTGAATAATTTAGCACGCCCAATTTTTCAGTTTTTTATTTGTTAAAAAAGTTTGAAATATCCAATAAATTTTGTTCCACTTCATGATTGTGTCCCACTTGTTGTTGATTCTTCACAAAAAATTACAGTTTTATATCTTTATGTTTGAAGCCTGAAATGTGGCAAAAGGTCGCAAAGTTCAAGGGGGCCGAATACTTTCGCAAGGCACTGTATATACAATATATGACCCATATTGTGTTTTTATGTATGGCATCATGTGACACATATACACACATATGCCCTATCTTAAGCAAGAAAAACAACTGCAGTGACAGCTGTATTAGTAGATATCATTTAATATAGGTGATTGATTTTGATTGTGAGGCATACATAAGGGTTGGTCATAAAGGCAGCTGCCTAAAGTTATCCTTCTGTGAAGCAGGTTACACATATGTTCTTGCTGTTCAATTCTCACATGGCCTTGCCCTGTAGGACACTGGAGGTGCACAGTGTCTGCCCACACAAACTTATTTTTGATAGTCCATATTGCGGATGGTGGCCTGTTTGAACGATGTGGCAGGCTTATATTATTCTGAAGTAGATTTTTTTTTTTTTTTTTTTTACATCTAAAAGAAAAAAACAACAGCTATTTACATACACTATATTGTCAAACATGTTGAGACACCTGCCTTTACATGCATGTGAATTTTAATGTCATCCCAGTCTTAGTCCGTAGGGTTCAATATTCAGTTGGCCCACCCTTTGTATCAATAACAGCTTCAACTCTTCTTGGAAAGCTGTCTACAAGGTTTAGGAATGTGCCTACAGAAATGTTTGGCCATATTCCAGAAGCGCATTTGTGAGGTCAGGGAATGATGTTGGACAAGAAGGCCTGGCTCACAGTCTCCACTTTAATTCATCCCAAAGGTGTTCTATCGGGTTGATGTCAATATTTTGTGCAGGCCAGTCAAGTTCCTCCACCCCAAACTCACTTATCCATGTCTTTATAAACCTTGCTTTGTGCACTGGTCCAAATCATTTGGTGAAGGGGAGATTATGGTGTGGGGTTGTTTTGGTGTGGAGTGGGGTTGTTGTGCAGGGGTTGGGCTTGGCCCCTTAGTTCCAGTGAAGATAACTCTTAAGGAGTCAGCATACCAAGACATTTTGGACTATTTTACGCTCCTAACTTTCTTCCTGCCCCTTCCTGTTCCAACATATTTGCTCACCAGTGCACAAAGCAAGGTCCATAAAGACATGGGTGAGCAAGTTAGGGGTGGAGGAACTTGACTGGCCTATTGTCATCAACACGATATAAGACCTTTGAGATGAATTAGAGGGGAGACTGTGAGCCAGGCCTTCTTGTCCAACATCAGGCCCTGACCTCACAAATGTGCTTCTGGAAGAATGGTCAAACATTCCCAAAAACACACTCCTAAGCCTTGTGGACAGCCTTTCCAGAAGAGCTGAAGCTGTTATAGCTGCAAAGGGTGGGCCAACTCAATGTTGAACCCTACGAACTAAAACTGGGATGCCATTAAAGATCATGTGGATGTAATCCCCATACTTTTGACAATATTGTGTAGATGTGAAAGTCAAGTACTGGATAACTGTTTTATACATATGTAAGTTTCTATATATTTTTTTTAAATTTAACTCAGTCCTTACTTCCAAAGATACTCCTGATGAAACAGCATTGAATAACTGCAACACTCAATGTGTCAAGCCATTAAAATTAATGTGCATGGAAAGGCAGACGTCCCAATACTTTTGACAATATAGTGTATCTGCTGATATCTGTTATCTATAAAACAGACAAATTCAAGTTGTTTAGCTCATTGGAATAATAAAAAGGGGCATTTGGGGTAAAAATATCTGAAGTGTCCTAATTGTTTAACTCTAGTTGGTTATTTTAGCAAAAAAAAAGCAAATGTGTGTGAAGAGGCATGCTATGCCATGTCACCTCTGACCACTCCAAGGAGCAGGATACAAGATAGAACATTCAAGGCCAGTCTTGACATTTTAGACACTATAAAAGAGTTCAGACCTGAAGATTTATCACCATTGTGTTGCTCTTGAAGTGCCCATAAAGAAAGCAGTTAAGGGATCACAAGACAAAGTGATAATCATCAAGAGCACTTGGAGGGTTTTGTTTCATGATAGGAACACCGTAGGGTGTGATATAATCAAAATAGGGTATAATTTGAAAAGTTCTGTGAGAGTGGATGCTACTGTTGGCAAGTTTGTGTTCAAGAATGAAAAGGTTTTTTATGAACTCCATCTAACATAATAAAACAGTTTACACTTCAATTACTTTAATTGGAACTAGGGATGCACCGAAATTATCGGCCGAAAATGAGCCTATCCCATTTCGGCCGATAATGGGTTAACATTGCCGAAATGAATATGGCCGCCGTGAGGAAGGAGGAGGGCGCAGCGCAGGGCAGGTTTTAAAAGTCCCGCCTCTCAATGACGTCCCTACTACGATCTGTGCATTAATGAAGTGACATACCAGGCGGGAGGGCGGGCGAGCGGCCGCTAATAGATATAACTATGTGATCCTTCCCTGTCAGCGGGACTGTGTGTGGGCGGGGCGAGCGGCCGCTAATAACTAGAACTATGTGAGAGCTTCACTTCCCTGTCAGGCACGTATCTCTTCTGACAGGGAAGTGAAGCTCTCACATAGTTCTAGTTATTAGCGGCTGCTCCCCCCGCCCGGTGTCAGGTCAGTTCTCAGTTAAAACACACAGTACCGCTGACAGGGAAGGATCACATAGTTATATCTATTAGCGGCCGCTCGCCCCCCCCCCCCCCCGCCCGGAGTTAATTCATGTACATCGTGCCGCTGACAGGGAATTGAAGAGAAGTGAAAGGCTCACATAGTGACTGCTATTAGCGGCCGCTCGCTCGCCCTCCCGCCCGGTGTGTCACTTCATTCATTCATTCATACGGCCAGAGGCGGGACTTTTGAATAATGGACACCATGACCGGAGGAAGCTGAGTGAGTAGGAGAGGGACGCTGACGCTGATGCGGGGGGGGGGAATGATAGCTGGGGCAGCTTACCATTGGTATTAGTATTAATTATGCAGCATGAGGGGGTTAATGTATTGTCACTGCTGGTCACTGCTGCATTAGTGACCAACCAGTGGCAGTTAATTAACCCCTTTGTGCTGCATTAGTGAAAGCAGTATCAGTGCAACCAGTGTTAATTAACACTGATACTGGTTGCACTAATGCAGCACAAAGGGGTTAATTAACTGCCACTGGTCGGTCACTAATGCAGCAGTGACCAGCAGTGACAATACATTAACCCCCTCATGCTGCATAATACAAATACCATCGGTAATTACATTAACCACTTGCCAACCCATCACAGTACATATACTGTGACAGGGTGGCAGCGACAGGTGTATGTCGCTGCCTGTTTTTGGTGTATGCCCCTCTTCTATCTATTTTAAAATTATTTGGGGGAAAAAGTCATTTTCGGTTTCGGTTTTCGGCCAAGGGCATCCTGCATTTTCGGTTTCAGCCCAAAATTTTCATTTCGGTGCATCCCTAATTGGAACTTAACAATCGATATTCACCAAATTCTGTAAAATATTGTACATTTTGCTTTTCTTTTCCTACAAAAGGTAGACAAACTGGGAAAAAAAACTGAATAGGCATCATGGCATTCACAGATCAATGCATTTTACTTGACAACTGCAACTTTCATTGCAAGGGGTCAAAGTACATTAGGTGTACAGGTCATTAATATGTAGGAGAATAGAGATGAAATTTAGTCATTAGCCTTGGAAGACCATTGTGCTTTAATCCCTGAGCTGCTGAGTAGGACACATCGTAACAGCATGTGTCCACTTGGCATCTAAACAGCCAACCTTGAAAATAAAATGCCGAGAACCAATATAAGGTTAATCAGTCTTACTGAGTGTGCTGAAGGACAACAGAGTAAGAGTTTCCTAGGTAATGACGTTAAAAGGATAATGGCTTAGGCTAGCCATAGCTTCAATGAAGCTGCAAATTTTGCAGCAAACTTGCATAGCAATTCATTCATGTATATCACAAATAACAAAGAAACTGACAAATATTAAACTGATCTTCCAACATGAATTCTCTACAGACCAACATTAATAAGACATGTTTGTAATGTGAATGATTTATTTTTTATTTTATGTATGTCCGTGTCTCGTTCTTTTAGTCAAATCTTTTTTTTTTTTCTTTAAATAGTCTTTGTTCATGGCTAGTCTGTTCTCTGCTTATCATTAGAAAATATACTTGAACCAATGGATGTGGGGGCATTCTCAACATACATATTGTACTTTGTTTCATTTACACTAGTTCAGGTAATTAGTACATAAAACCTGACAGATCATATGGATTTTACGAATCTAGACTCATCCACATCCATGTTTACCTACTAATTAAAATGTTGTAAAGTCCCTCCCACTTAATGTATCATTCAAAGTGTATTGAAAAAACAAATATTCAAACAAATATTTTCTTATACGCTAGCATATATACAGTACATATTATCCTGTGTGCTGGAGAATATATGTGATATCACAAAGTATATTTGATCAACCAAACAAATACTGAAAAACACACCTTTTGTGTAAATGGCAATTTAAAAGTGCCCAAAGAATTATGTGAGTTGTATAGTCCTTCATGTAAGTCCATACAATGAAAAAAAAAAAAAAAACAATAAATGATTTGGATACCTTGAATCCCAAGTGCTCCTTGAATCCCGAGTGTTACACCACCTAACAGATTAGGCGCTCACCTGAGGAATTTGACCCAAAAGTGGTCAAATTGCACCTTTACGTTTAAGGAGCAAAAACATGTATATCTTCAAAATGATCTCTTCTCCATCTGGTTTGGTTCTTCATGTAGATGGCACCAACCAATTTCTCCCCGTGCTCACTCTTTCACTTAAAACTCAAGCAACAAATCCATCACAGTGCTTACTGCTTCTAAAGTTAACAAATGTATTTAAAAAAAATGCATAAAACACACGTACAAGTATAGTGCACAACAGTATATAGCACTTCAACTGGACTTCACCCCCTTAAAACGGAGTTCAGATTGGCAACGCAAGTGTGTTTCTGAAAACCTACTTCTGAGTTTGTGTGATGATGTAATAGGCTCCGCCCCTTCCATAATTTCTCATGCAACATAAATTACTAGTAGTTAGTTACTACCGTAGTAGTAGCAATTGATGGCTAAACAAAAGGAACAAGCAGTAAGGGACTAAACAAAAAAAATCTCAAATAACCACATGATGCTTCAATTATGTGCAACTGCATATTATTTGTTTTACATTCATGTTTAGTGCTCTCTATGACTAGGATTCTACCTACCTTAGCAATCTGTTTGGAGTTATAATCTGCTTGTCTTTAGTCTCTGTAAATGAGATTTGGATCAGCTGCACTAAAGTCTTTTTGGGCCTATCTAATTAGCGTGAACTAATATTGAAGACCTAAATAACTATTAAGCTAGAGAAAGATAAGCAGCTATTTGCCAAGATTCAGCGGCCCACTATCCTATTTCTGGTGAATCACCCAGTAGATTAAAGTGGTACACACAGGGCTCCAACAAAATCCACACTGAGGACTTTCATCAAGGGTTTTTTTTAAAAAAATAGGTATTTTATTAAATCCTTATAATAGCAATGCAGTGTAATTAATCATCTATTAATAAGCAAGTCTTATGAGCCTTATATTATTTTTTTCTGAAAGCTTGCTTGAAGTTCCCTGAATGGGATGTGCCAAAATTGAGGGCTTTGCATCTGCCTGAAGGTTGGTGAATTGTTTTGCAGATTCACCATCTTCTAATCTACCTTTGGGCTTCTGCAAAGTACTTAAATATATTTACTTCCTAAAATCGTTAGATGCACAAGGATACTAAAACTTAAACCCTGAAACCATGTGGAAGTACTCAGGCCTGGCAACTGTCCACTTTGGCACCAAGTTCTGAAATATCCATGTGCACCATGTTTTTTACTGGGGTTCCAGGACTCCACAAAACTGGTGCATTCATTATGTATGTCTGTACTTGTGCAGGTTTGCTTAAGGGTTTGCTTACTTCTAACATCTTAGTTATAATGCAAAGAGTTCTGTCTTTAATCATCACATGCTTAATAAAATCAGTGTTTATTGAGTCAAGATATACATACCAATGTATATATACAGGTCACATGTGCAGTTATTAAATAATAGGTACTAATGACAAACAAAATCTCCTGCGCTCAAAAGTGATATGATGGCTGTGGATATTGCCTAGGATCTCTATGGCTCTGGGTAAATGCACAGACCTTGCTGCCTTCCAGGGTTCGGGGGAAACATTGTAGAAAAAACGAAAAGAGGGCGCACCAACCTTGCACATTACCCAAGTGACATTTATTGCTATAAAAAGAAAGGAAATATACTAACAAACAAGTCAATCATAAAAGCTTTTCAAAGTCCACAATGGACACAAAGCGACCAGGTCACTGGGACCATGTCTAGCATGCTGAGGGACCTTTCAAATGTCTGGCGCATTTCCAGAGGAGATTCCCTCTTCCTCAGAGCCTAAAAACAATAGGTAAGGCACATAAGGTAAACAGAACCATCAACAAGAATGGCAAAAAGCCTAATAGGTCAACAGGAACATGAAGACTTAGCGGTTGATTTACTAAAACTGGAGAGTGCAAAATCTGGTGCAGCTTGGCATATCGTGCACAGCTGCACCCGATTTGGCACTCTCCAGATTTTGCACTCTCCAGTTTTAGTAAATCAACCCCTAAATATCATGTTAAGTTATAATTCCTCTATAGATTTTATAGGATACTTTACAGGAAAAGAAAGAAAGAAAAAAGAAGGGAGAAAAAAAGAGTGTGGGGAGGGGAATCATCATACCTTTTCACTATATGCATGAATTAGAGGAAGATCGGTTTTTAAAAAGTTTGCCATCTCTAGTTGTCACTTGCGATAGTTTGTGGATACACTCTGTCATCCTGCAGTCACACAGCCAACCCTTCAATTACTCATTTTAGCCTACAGAACATGCTAAAGCTTCCCATACACTGATTAAAATTCAGCTGCCCCCTGCTCAGCTGGGCACATTTTGATCAGTGTGTGGGCTCCACTGATCATCAGAAGACATTTGTTTAATCGACTTCTGTAAGGCCCCTTTCACACCTATGCGACCTAAAAGTCACACAATTTTACCTTGATTTTTTTCCGCAAATTTACCATGATTTTGCCACAAATTTCTCTCTGGACTTGAGGCAATGCCTATGTCTTTGGACCTCAAAATGCATTAAAATCATCCCAAAGTAGTGCAGGGACTACTTTGAAGTCGTTGCGACTCGAAGCCGTACAGCTATGAATGATACTCATTGGAAATCATGGAGTACGGCTTGTCATGTGACTTTGCAGTCCAAAATCGCAGGACAAGTCGCACAAGTGTGAAAGGGGCCTTAAGGAATATGTTGGAAAATGTTCCCTCAATCAGGGGCTGCAGATGGTATAAGCATGCTGCTTCTTTCTTTGTTATTTGGTGGGATAACACTACAATATACACCTAAAAAAGGTTTTTGCCTAGGTACTTTGATAGCATACATATATGATAGCATCAAGGAGCCCATACTTATAGAGAATAAGGTTATTTACATATTATACTTATAGAGAATAAGGTTATTTAACATAGGGGGAGCTATGTTATGTACTATGTACATATTTATGAACAAATATTCATATTTATTATGAACACTGGTACAAAGAGTAATATGAGGCTTAGGTCCCATTCACACCAGAAACTGCACATAACCGCACGTTTTTGACTGCATGCTTACATGCATTTGAAACATGTTTGAAGCACACTTGACTGCATTTTGCTCTGCTTTTGTAGAGCATTTTCTATTAGTTTTTGGGTTTGGCTTAAAGGGGCGCAGTGCCCCTGTAAGTGCAGTGTGTTTGAAGTGCATTGTTATGGCATTCTCTGCATTTGCAGTGCAAAAAAATGCAGTGTGCTCTACTGTTTTTTTTTAAACTGTGCTGAACTGCACTGCAATGATGTGAACTATGCCCAGTGGATTACCTTAATTTTGGGCTGTCTATGCAGTTGGACTGCAGTTCAAAATGCATCCAACTGCATCCCACTGCTTTTGGTGTGAAGGGGCCCTTATACAATTTGCATGCTACAAATAACTAATGATAAAAATACAATTTTAAAAATCCTCTTTAATTACCAACTCAGTAGTTTATTTTTATTGCCTGCCCAATCATTTTTAACCTACCAATCAATCAATGTAACCTTTTTGAAAAATTAAGTAAGAGTGCAATGATTTATTATGAAATTTTAACCTGCAAAATGTAAAAAATGTAATATTCAATGCACTTTGTAATATGTCAGTGTCAAGTGAGCATTGGATGTAAGCCTACTACTTACTTTATGTCCACTGCACGCTCTGGTTCAGTACTATTTAAATTTTTTATTTTGCTACCAGACCCTACAAAAGTTTCTGCATTCTCAGCAAAAAAAAAAAAAAAATACAATAGAAATAAATAAATAAGATGAAATAATGAAAACGGAACAAAGCTTAGAACATTCTCTGCCGTATCTGGGGGTTTCGTCTGAAGTGTCTAAAAATGCTTTTAAGTTGAGCTTTCCCTTGGTTCTTCAGGGAACACATGCTGGGAATTCAGAATTTGTTAGACTCTGTGGTTTGCTACAATGAGATTCTGAAGGATTTTACAAAGATTAGGCGATAATCTGGTTGAACAAGCAAGAGCAATCATTAGCTAACATATACACAATGAAAACTTTCTGGAATTGGCTCACAATTACGTGCTGATTTTATTGCACTGGAGTACAAATGGCATAGAAATGAGCTGCCGTCAAAGCATGCTCCTACCAGGTTGGCTCAGGGGGTAGAGCATCCACTGCAAGCTGGTGCATACACATTTCATGTTAGTATTGTCTGCAGTCTCTGCTTCTGTGTTATTGTCAGGTCATTGTCAATCTGATTAATTCTCCCTAAGGGGTTCTGACGCTGGCTGTGTAAAGATCACCAAATCATGATAACTATGATGAATGACATTTTTGTTTCTATATATTTTTTTAGATATTAATGTTAATAATTGCATGTACCAAATGCACATGCATTTTGTGAACTTCTCACAAGAGAAAACGGTTAGAGAATCTCTAGTTTATAAAAAGCATGACATTGCTTGACAATGCAAAGCTTGTGAAATCAATAAACACAGGCCTGCACAGTTTCTGAAAATGACATCATAAGGACGTATGGCCGAACACAAAAAGAAACATTTAAAATCCTGAAATCTAGCCCTTAAAACCATTCAATCACTGTAAACATTAAAGCAGGGGTCTTCAAACTATGGCCCTCCAGTTGTTCAGGAACTACAATTCCCATCATGCCTAGCCATGTCTGTGAATGTCAGAGTTTTGCAATGCCTCATGGGATATGTAGTTCCGCAACAGCTGGAGGGCCGTAGTTTGAGGATCCCTGCATTAAAGCCCAAGAGCCCTTTCACACTGAGGCACTATTTAAGTGCTTTGGCACTAAAAAAGCACCTGGAAAGCTCATAAAAACCTATTCCTATGAAACTCAATGAATGATTTCACACTGGGGCGGTGTGTTGGCAGGGTGGTAAAAAAATCCTGCAAGCAGAAAAAGCGCCTCAAAAATTCCCCATCTCCTTTGAAATGAATGGGAAGTGCCTGAAAACCACTTCAAAAGCACCTCAAAATGGTTCTTGAAGCAGTTTTTGAACCACATATCCTTAAAAAAATGCACCACATTTTATGGTCAGTTTTCAAGCGACTCAAAATGAAAGGGCTCTAAGGTGCAGTGGCAAATCAGGTGCAGCTCTGCATAGAAACCAATCAGCTTTCAGGTTTTCTGACAAAGCTTAATTGAACAAGCTGAATTTAGAAGCTGATTGCCTACCATGAACAGCTGCACCAGATTTTGTAAATGCTGAGGCCTCTTTCACACGGGCGCACTGCCTGACGGAGTCCGTTCGGCTCAGCGGGGGATCAAACCGCCCATCCCCGCTGAGCAGGCGGATGACAGTTCCGTCTCCACTCTGTGTGTGGAGATGGAGCTGTCAGATCCCCGCTGTCCTCTATGGGGAGATCGGATGAGAACGGTGCGCCTGTCCGTTCTTATCTGATCCCATCCAATCCTCGAGACAGATGGAAAATAGGGTTTCCATCCGTCTTGATTTCACAGACAACATCGGATCGTAGAGTAGCGGATGTCAGTGGACATGTCTCCTCTGACATCCGCTGCCCCATAGGGATGCATGAAGCATCCGATCAGGTCCGCCTGAAAAACTGACAGGTGAACCCGGATCAGATCGCCGGATCACTTGCTGTCCTTTTTTTTTATCCATCCGTTGACAAGTGAAAAACAAACAGAAATGGATGATCATCATCAGTTTACATCCGCATCCATCATCATCCTTTTTTTGAAACTGATCAAAGCTCTGTGGCCCCTTTCACACATGCTGTCCATTTGTCTGTTTTTCATCCATCCATTGACGGATGAAAAATGGATATCAATGCATCTCTATGGAAAAACGGATGTAAGTGGATTATCATCCATTTACATCCACATCCGTCATCATCACTTTTTTAAAACTGATCAAAGCTCTATTTTTCTTCTGTTTAAAAAACGGATCGGACGAAAAACGGATGTAAACTGACGAATGGATCCGTTTTGCATCCGTTTTGTATTGGTAGTGGATGTAAAAAAAACTGATAAAAAATGGATGAAAAACTGATGATCACTGATGAAAAACTGATGAAAACTTTATCCATTTTGGCGTGACTGAACTGATTAAATGAACAGTCCGCGTGTGTGAAAGGGGTGTGTAATTTTTCCTAAAAAGCGGTGTTGCCTGGCTAGTTTGGTTCCCCTTTTTAAGAATACCCATTTTTATAAATGCTGGCTGTAAACAGACAATAACAATTGGAAATGCAGTATTTGAAGGCGTAGACTGCCATTTCTACCATTATACAACTTTTATAGGTAAATTGCTGTATTTGAAAGTTGAAGTTCAATGACTAGCTCCTGAAGTCTTTCCAACCAAAAAAAGAGTCATTAAGTAGCTCATTACTAAAAGAACATAATCCATTCCCTTTGTAAGGGAATTTTCATTTTACAAGGGAATTCTTTCCTGAGCTTAGTGAATGAGATGAAGCCCTGATGATTTCCATCATCCAATCATGTGCAAGCAAAATGGACATCCTTTGCAAAGTGCATTTTTACCACAATCACTATGCTAAGGGAAAATTCCCTGGCAATTGGCTTGCAAATTGAACAGCTTTTTGCTTATAACAGTTAACTAAAGAAATCAGGCCTAACTTTTCTGCAATTATTTCCTAAAAGATGCATACAGGCCTAGAGGTAATGGGTCTAATGGGATATTTTACAATTTTAAGCCACGGTTTGCTATCTTGCAAGATCTTTATTTGCCAAATGAATTTTAGATTTATATATAAGGTACTTGGAAGAGATAGCAAATCCCTCAACAGTGAGCTGATAATTTTAGGTAGTTAGAGTGAATTTTACAAAATCACAGCACATTTTCTAAATGCAGTTACAAGAAAATGCAAGAAGGCCATACTTATAAATAACAAAAAAAAATGTTGTACAATTTTGAGTGCAAAATACATTGCCTGTCTCATAAAGGGTATGTGCATATGTTGGCCCATCAATCATGTGAAAAGAAGCAAATTGTGTGCTTACAGGCTATACACATACATGGAATTTACCAGCGAGTGTGGTTTGCTGTAGACTGAAGGCTCCAGCATCTGAACAAACTCTATCTAAGCCATATCCTGACTGTAATAAAATATTTTTTTTTCCAGTGATAAAAAGTATCAATATGAATGCTGCCTATTTCTGACAGCAGAGATTTTTGACATGCCATTTAGTGTGAACACATTTCATTGGATTCAGAGTTACATTCATTCTTTTTAATTTATTTTGAAAAATTTAAAATGTGGTTTTTGCATTTGGTAGTGTATCAGTATAAAACTGTACAATGCCAGAAGCTGAGGATCCCTCTACGCATTCCATTGTCCTGGCAGTCTTGAGGTGGAGGAGCCTAGTGTTGATGGTGTATGCGGATGGACAGGGTCCTCACTCCTGCTTTGGATTACAGCTGCGTGGGTGGACTGCTTGTAATCGGGTGGTCAATACCTTCTGGTAAAAGGCCCAGTGTGCTTCTCTAAACTTTCATTTGGTGGTATTTTATTACCACTGGCTTTTTTATTTTTTTTATTATATTAACAAAAAAAATACATACAATTTAAAAAAAAAAAAAGATATGTTTTACTTTCAGTTATGAGACATATCCAATAAATAAAATGTCTTCCTAAATTTAGACCAAAATGTATTCTGTTACGTGTTTTTGGTAAAAATAAAAACCAAATAAGTGTATATTAAATGGTTTGTGTAAAAAATAATAGTTATAGTATCTCTCAAAGTGAGTACACCCCTCACATTTTTGTAAATATTTTATTATATCTTTTCATGTTGCAACACTGAAGAAATGACATATTGCTACAATGTAAAGTAGTGAGTGCACAGTTTGTATAACAGTGTAAATGTGCTGTCCCCTCAAAATAACTCAACACACAGCCATTAATGTCTAAACCGCTGGCAACAAAAGTGAGTACACCCCTAAGTTAAAATGTCCACATAGGACCCAAAGTGTCAATATTTTGTGTGGCCACCATTATTTTCCAGCACTGCCTTAACCCTCTTTGTCACTGAGTTCCCCAGAGCTTCATAGGTTGCCACTGGAGTCCTCTTCCACTGCTCCATGACGACATCACAGAGCTGGTGGATGTTAGAGACCTTGCACTCCTCCACCTTCCATTTGAGGATGACCCACAGATGCTCAATAGGGTATAGGTCTGGAGACATGCTTGGCCAGTCAATCACCTTTACCATCAGTTTCTTTAGCAAGGCAGTGGTCGTCTTGGAGGTGTGCTTGTGCCATGCAGCGCAGTCTCTGAAGGGGGGGGTGGATCCTTCTCTGCAGGGGCGTAACTACAGGGGTTGCAGGGGTTGCAATCGCTACCGGGCCCCATGCTCCAGGGGGCCCGGTAGCAAACCAGTGGGTGAACTTTCAGGATCGCAAAGGTCACACTTGCGACCGGACCCTGGCATTGCACCACTGTGGGGAGGCCCCAAGATTGTAGGAAGGGGGCCCACTGCAGAACTTGTGAAAGAATCCTGCTGCGGGACTGAAATAAAAGGCCATGCAACGAGTGTAAAGAGCCCCAGGATTAGTGGGAAGAGCCCTGGGCTTGAAGGTAAGGGCCCCGGCCAGGGGTCTGGGGGGCCCTTCATGGTTTCTTGCATCAGGGCCCTGAAGGTTCTAGTTACGCCTCTGCTTCTCTGCTTCAGTAATTCACAGTATATGTTGGCATTCATGGTTCCCTCAATGAACTGTAGCTCCCCAGTACCGGCAGCACTCATGCAGCCCCAGACCATGACACTCCCACCACCATGCTTGATTGTAGGCAAGACAAACTTGTCTTTGTATTCCTCACCTGGTTGCCACCACACATGCTTTGCACCATCTGATCCAAATAAGTTTATCTTGGTCTCATCAGATCACAGGACATGGTTCCAGTAATCAATGTCCTTATTCTGCTTGTCTTCAGCAAACTGTATGCGGTTTTCTTGTGCATCATCTTTAGAAGAGGCTTCCTTCTGAGACAACAGCCATGCAGACCAATTTGATGCAGTGTGCAGCGTATGGACTGAGCACTGACAGTCTGACCCCCCCACCCCTTCAACCTCTTTAGCAATGCTGGCAGCACTCATACGTCTATTTCCCAAAGGCAACCTCTGGATCTGACGCTGAGCACATGCACTCAACTTCATTAGTCGACCATGGCGAGGCCTGTTCTGAGTGGAACCTGTCCTGTTAAACCGCTGTATGGTCTTGGCCACTGTGCTGCAGCTCAGTTTCAGGGTCTTGCCAATCTTCATATAGCCTAGGTCATCTTTATCTAGAGCAACACTTCTTTTTTTCAAATCCTCAGAGAGTTCTTTGCCATGAGGTGCCATGTTGACTCTCCAGTGACCAGTATGAGAGAGTGAGAGCGATAACATCAAATTTAACACACCTGCTCCCCATTCACACCTGAGACCTTATAACACTAACGAATCACATGACACCAGGGAGGGAAAATGGCTAATTTGGCCCAATTTGGACATTTTCACTTAGGGGTGAACTCACTTTTGTTGCCAGTGGTTTAGACAATAATGGGTGGGTGTTGAGTTATTTTAAGGGGACAGCAAATTTACACTGTTATACAAGCTGTGCACTCACTTCTTTACATTGTAGCAAAGTGTCATTTCTTCAGGGTTGTCACATGAAAAGATATAATAAAATATTTACAAAAATGTGAGGGGTGTACTCACTTTTGTGAGATACTTTATATACAAGCTATGAAAGCAAAAAATGGTTGGGCTAAGTGCCAGAAATTTGATAATCTAAATGAATGATCAAATGGTGATAGCTGCACTTACAATATACCCACATACATACAGTGAACAACAAAAAAAAAAAAACAATACAAATGTGTTGTGCTGTCAAGATGAAAGTGCTAATAAATCAATCAAATAATGAAGACAGATACAATGTTTACATAAATATGCTGAACATCATCATGTGCAAATAAGCTAATTCATAAGCATCCAAAAAAAGTCCAAGAAAAAGAAAAAAGTGCACAGTGCAAAACAGCCCATCAATGAAAATTCAGTGCAGACAGTCCATCAATAAATGTATGCGTTGCTCAAATCCACCAATCCTGTATGAATATATACCACTCTATGCCCAGATGCGCACCCCACTCACAAGCCGCTTACCAACAGGTAAGACCTCAAAGATGGAGATCTGGCTGTACTTTCATGGAAGAAATCCTCACTGGGATAGATGGATGGCACAATGCAGGACTCAGGAACAGAGTATTCAAAATAACCAGTGTAGTCCACAGATGAAACCCAAGACGGGATAAAGGCAAAGGAGGAACTCACAGTATAGTACTATAAAATTCCACCAATTATTAAAAATGAAGACTACTTACACAAGGCAGGTAGAAAATTGCATGTAAAACATATATGCATAATCAGCACCCCAGCGCGATTAATTACATCTATTCATCCATTCCAGTGGGGATTTCTCCCATGAAAGTGCAGCCAGACCTTCATCTGTGAGGTCTGGGTGTGGAGTGGTGTATATTCACACAGGATTACTGGATTTGGGCGACACATACATTTAATGATGGACTGTCTGCACTGATTATTCATTGATGGACTGTTTTGTACTGTGCACTTTTTTCCTTTTTAATTGACTTTTTTTGGATGCTTTTGAATTAGCTTAGGGCCGGTTCACACTTTTGCGAGTGCGCAGATCGCATGTAATTCGGAGCGCACTGCTCCTTCATTACATGCGATCAGATGTGTGGATGCAAATTCAGCCATACACTTTGTATGGCTGAATTCGCACTGTATCCGCACCAAACACGCACAGGACCCTTTTTTCCAGCCACATCAGGATCGGATCGCACAGTGGTTCACACTTGTGCGATCCGATCCTGTGCGAACTGTCAGATCGCACTGCGATATGCGATCAAACTGGGGGTGTCGTTAACATTTAATTGACACCCCCTGCGTATCGCATATGGCAGTGTGAACTGCCAGAGGTGCGTTTGCGATGCGGGAGCAGGCTGCAAATTCGCAGCCTTCCTGCATCGCACAAGTGTGAACCGGGACTTATTTGCATATGATAATGTTAAGCACATTTATCTAAGCACTGTTTCTGTCCTTATTATTTGATTGATTTATTATCGATACCCTAGCACTTTTATCTTGATAGCACAACACATTTTTATTTTTTAAACAAACTATGGTATATGTTCTGAAATTTACGCAGCTATTGAAACTATACTGGTAATGACTTTGATCATGGGACTGTGATAGTGTGGCAGGCAATTTGGCGCTTATAGATACTGACTGGGAGTGTCACTAACTGACTAGCGTGGGATACATAACATGTGCGGTTAGTCCAGTGATCTCCCCTAGCTGAGCTTTTGTGTTCTGACAGGGGGATAGCACTAATTTGGAGTCAGTCGAATGCTGGCTTTCTAGAATGCACGCCTGACAGAAGCTGGCCGAATGGCTAGCTTCTGTTGGACAGACCGACATACACACGGGCAGACCATTCTGCCCGTGTGTAGGGGGCTTAACTGACACTAATACATTGACAAGTGATAATACTGTACGCTGTACTATTGACACTAGATGGGAAGGTTAATATCCAGAGGCTATCAAGGGGTTACCTGTGTGCCTAACAAGTATAATGTACTTACTTTTACTAACAGATCTGGCTGCTTTTTATCCCTGAAGTTGATTTCAGGGTGAAGAAACAGTCATATCAATCTCCATGTACAGAGTTATGTGTGTTTGTCAACATAGAACTATGTGCTGTGATTGGTCACAGCCAATCAGCAGGTATAAACCCATAATTATTGGCTGTACCCTGCTGACAAACTCGTACTGTTTCCAAGTCAGCAGGTTGCGTGCGCATGTGCGCTGCCAAACCAGGAAGTACATTATATCTACTGTATAACAAAGCTCTTTTATTGTCTATTAATTGACAAAAATAACAAAATAAGAGAAGTTAATTGTTAGGGTTTAATTAGGGCTGAATTATGCTATAATTTCACCTCTTTGCTTTCTCTGTTCCATCCCAGTAACTACTTGATCCACTGTCATAATTTTCCTTTGATTTTCCATTCTTCCGGTTTCCTAACTCTAGTGTGTGTTTTGTTAGTGATATTACAGCTCTCTTCTATCCCCCCCTACCCCCCTCCCTCTAACTAGATTATTTCCCCCAGCTGTGGCTGTCACTATAGCAGCTCAAGTAATTGACACAGCATAACGCTGTACACTCAATGACTAATTGAGATACTGCTGATACCAGCATATGCAGAGTAATTGGCAACTAAGCCCACCAAGTATGTATGCCATGGGATCGGTTTTGCATGTGTGATATCTCATTTGGAAAGAAGTTTACACTTCAGTTCTCCTAATTGCGTGCACCCTGAATAATATAATGCAATACTCCTGAAAGGAATATTACAATTAGTTATGGCGAGTCCCTCCCTGTGTTCTTCTGTAAAATTAGGTAGAACCTGCATCAGCATATTTTGAAGTTTTCATTTAATATCTCTTGGAATTTAAATCAATAATGTCAATTTTCATTAAGTAGCTGAGAGAAATATGAACTACATTAGCAAAATTAAAATATTGATGAAATGGTTACAATCATGGTTTATGAGTTAAAGAAGTGATTTAATCATGCTATAGATCCTGGAAGGAGTACTACTCTTTAGTAATATTGTTATTAAAGAATCGCCAGCATTAAATATGGTGCACCGTGCACCGTGCATTATGACTTTTAACTTTATTTAACAAAAGTAATGACAAAACATTGTGTTTAGGTCATAATAAACAAAATACTGTCATATTTATTAAACATCCATAATATTTTATAATGTCATGGTTTTTTTTTTTTTATTGAACGAACAGTTTGAACAATCAAGGTCACTACTAATGGAAGCAATGACGTTGGTTTACTGAAGGAGCAGGGACTTCTTACCAAGTGAAGTGCATGTTCACATTGTAAAGATAGGAAAATGAAGAATCCGCACACTAATAGAAAAAGCAGCTAGCAATGATAAAGCTAGCAATGATAAAGCCGTCTATAAAAAGTATATATATATATATATATATATATATATATATATATATATATATATATATGTATATATATATAAAATTGCAGTGCTGTAAATAAAAGTCTTAGCTGGGCAGTACTCACACCCTAATTCAAGGGAGGTCCGCACATAGTCCAAGGTACGAAAGTATTCGGCCCCCTTGAACTTTTCAACCTTTTGCCACACTTCAGGCTTCAAACATAAAGATATAAAACTGTAATTTTTTGTCAAGGGGGACTCAATTATGAAGTGGAACGAAATTTTTTGAATATTTCAAACTTTTTTAACAAATAAAAAACTGAAAAATTGGGCATGCAAAATTATTCAGCCCCCTTAAGTTAATACTTTGTAGCGCCACCTTTTGCTGCGATTACAGCTGTAAGTCCCTTGGGGTATGTCTCTATCAGTTTTGCACATCGAGAGACTGAAATTTTTGCCCATTCCTCCTTGCAAAACATAAACAGTAGAACAGTGCAGCGCTCTAAAAATAATAAAACACAATGGAATAAAATCGCAGCTAAAATCGCAGATAAAACACAAAAGCAAAGTCCATCTATAAGAGCCAGATCAGAGGTCGGGTAAGAAGTAGTAGGTGTAATAGTCCTTATAAGGTGCAAAGATTTCTAATGAATTCCCGAGGAGCCAGGTGCAGATAGCAGAAGACACACACACTCCCTCCACCTTCCAGAGTGGCCTCTCACCTTATTAAGGTTTTACACGGGCATTGTAAACATAGACACATCACCAACTCCAACCTCTTGACGATCCTTCCGGTTATCAATGAAGGAAAACAATCTGTAGTAAGCATGAACCTACACAGCTTCGTACTGCACACTCCTGGATGTCTCATGCAGTCCAATATAGGAAGTGCCAAATGCTCAAATGAACTCATATCCACAACATACTGCCCAACTCTGTATTCACGTTTCCCATCAGAATGACTAGCTCCGATTCTTGACAAAATTCCATGTTTTCCAGATAAAGTAACAACATCAAATCCTATTCTCCTGCCTCCTTGTCGAACTTCTTCTGTGTAAAAGCCATCAATGGGGGTACCAGATGACTTTAAAGCTTCAGAGGCTCTGTGGATTAAGGTGGTTTTTCCAACTCCTGGAGGACCTGTCAGGAAAACGTGCCTGTCGTTTTCCTGACAGGTCCTCCAGGAGTTGGAAAAACCACCTTAATCCACAGAGCCTCTGAAGCTTTAAAGTCATCTGGTACCCCCATTGATGGCTTTTACACAGAAGAAGTTCGACAAGGAGGCAGGAGAATAGGATTTGATGTTGTTACTTTATCTGGAAAACATGGAATTTTGTCAAGAATCGGAGCTAGTCATTCTGATGGGAAACGTGAATACAGAGTTGGGCAGTATGTTGTGGATATGAGTTCATTTGAGCATTTGGCACTTCCTATATTGGACTGCATGAGACATCCAGGAGTGTGCAGTACGAAGCTGTGTAGGTTCATGCTTACTACAGATTGTTTTCCTTCATTGATAACCGGAAGGATCGTCAAGAGGTTGGAGTTGGTGATGTGTCTATGTTTACAATGCCCGTGTAAAACCTTAATAAGGTGAGAGGCCACTCTGGAAGGTGGAGGGAGTGTGTGTGTCTTCTGCTATCTGCACCTGGCTCCTCGGGAATTCATTAGAAATCTTTGCACCTTATAAGGACTATTACACCTACTACTTCTTACCCGACCTCTGATCTGGCTCTTATAGATGGACTTTGCTTTTGTGTTTTATCTGCGATTTTAGCTGCGATTTTATTCCATTGTGTTTTATTATTTTTAGAGCGCTGCACTGTTCTACTGTTTATATTTTTGCTACCCAGGTTTTGTTTCTGTGCCTGTTTTTAGTGTCCAGCTGCTATCTGATAGGGTTGAGCGCTGATATTTCTTACCATTTGTTTATTCTCCTTGCAAAACAGCTCGAGCTCAGTGAGGTTGGATGGAGAGCGTTTGTGAACAGCAGTTTTCAATTCTTTCCACAGATTCTTGATTGGATTCAGGTCTAGACTTTGACTTGGCCATTCTAACACCTCAATATGTTTATTTGTGAACCATTCCATTGTAGATTTTGCTTTATGTTTTGGATCATTGT
Source organism: Pelophylax lessonae (assembly GCF_965119305.1). Lineage (NCBI taxonomy): Eukaryota > Metazoa > Chordata > Amphibia > Anura > Ranidae > Pelophylax > Pelophylax lessonae. Next base: position 71,253,384 of record NC_138769.1, read on the forward strand.
CTTGTTGGAAGACAAATCTCCGCCCCAGTCTCAGGTCTTTTGCAGACTCCATCAGGTTTTCTTCCAGAATGGTCCTGTATTTGGCTCCATCCATCTTCCCATCAATTTTACCCATCTTCCCTGTCCCTGCCTAAGAAAAGCAGGCCCAAACCATGATGCTGCCACCACCATTTTTGACAGTGGGGATGGTGTGTTCAGGGTGATGAGCTGTGTTGCTTTTACGCCAAACATAACGTTTTGCATTGTTGCCAAAAAGTTTGATTTTGGTTTCATCTGACCAGAGCACCTTCTTCCACATGTTTGGTGTGTCTCCCAGGTGGCTTGCGGCAAACTTTAAATGGATGTCTTTAAGAAATGGCTTTCTTCTTGCCACTCTTCCATAAAGGCCAGATTTGTGCAGTATACGACTGATTTTTGTCCTATGGACAGAGTCTCCCACCTCAGCTGTAGATCTCTGCAGTTCATCCAAAGTGATCATGGGCCTCTTGGCTGCATCTCTGATCAGTCTTCTCCTTGTATGAGCTGAAATTTTAGAGGGACGGCCAGGTCTTTGTAGATTTGCAGTGGTCTGATACTCCTTCCATTTCAATATTATCGCTTGCACAGTGCTCCTTGGGATGTTTAAAGCTTGGGAAATCTTTTTGTATCCAAATCCGGCTTTAAACTTCTCCACAACAGTATCTTGGACCTGCCTGGTGTGTTCTTTGTTCTTCATGATGCTCTCTGAGCTTTAAACGGACCTCTGAGTCTATCACAGTGCAGGTGCATTTATACGGAGACTTGATTACACACAGGTGGATTCTATTTATCATCATTAGTCATTTAGGTCAACATTGGATCATTCAGAAATCCTCACTGAACTTCTGGAGAGAGTTTGCTGCACTGAAAGTAAAGGGGCTGAATAATTTTGCACGCCCAATTTTTCAGTTTTTTATTTGTTAACAAAGTTTGAAATATCCAATAAATTTTGTTCCACTTCATGATTGTGTCCCAATTGTTGTTGATTCTTCACAAAAAATTACAGTTTTATATTTTTATGTTTGAAGCCTGAAATGTGTTAAAAGGTCGAAAAGTTCAAGGGGGCCAAATACGTTCGCAAGGCACTGTATATACGACTGACCAAATAAGGAGTCCACAGAAATAATTCCGGTGTCAACATGTGAATAAAAAAACAACAAAAGCCACAATAGTGTGATAATGCGATTAGCAGATATAATGAACAGGGGACCAGGTAACACTGTAAAGAGACTGTTATCAAATACAAGGAAGCTATGTTCCCTTTGAAACCTGTGTAAGGAAGTTTAATAAAACAGATTTATTTCTTGCACACCATTGCATGACTGTATTAAACACAGCCTCACTTTCTTGATTAAGCTCTGTGAACATTTATTTGGCTAACTAAGCAGTCTCAACCCCACTGCTTAAAGGCTTCTATTAAATAAGCAGTGAAATCTCTCTTATTGGTAATACCCTCAACCATACTGAAGACCAGGTTATCTTTGACCCACTTGTTCAAATATTCAGCTCTTGAGTTTGGTAAATACTTTCTCCAGATTGTCTTGGGAGATCCTACAGAACGGATGGCTACCTGAAGGGCTTAGGAGGGGACCTTGTCAGTGCAAGGAACTTGGTGAACAGGGGAATCATATCTCTTAATGAACATTCTGTAGCTCAGAAAAAACATGGTTATATCTGCAATGCTCTACACCCTGACTGGAGGGTTATCTGATCAGGATTTAATTAGACCATGCACAACAGTGTCATACTTCAACCGCCAGGGTTTAAACAGAAGTAGGAAGTAGTCTAGTCTAGGCAGAACTCCACTTTCCACCATTTACCTTCCAGCTGTAAATAATTTGAAGGCAGACCATTTTAGCCAGCAGCACCTGGACCTGAGTGAATGTTCCCTACACCTGGAAGTGTTTCAGGACCTGCTTGACAGTTGGGCGATACTTGATGTGAGGTTTGCCTTCAGGTGCAGAGATCCTCTGGCAAAAGCAGTGGGTTCTTTGGTGGCTCCAAGGGACCAGTACAACCTGATCTATGCCTTTCATCATCCAAAACTTCTTCCTCATCTACTTCATTGGATTGATATGGGGAGTAATTCAGTGATCCTCATAGCTCTGACCTTCCCTAGGTAGAACAACTGGATCTCCTATCTCAATAATTGGTTTACCAACCTGTTGCATGGTCACTGACTTTGACAGCATGGCCAGTAAAGCCCAGGTCTTAGGTGAAAGGGGTCTCTCTGATTCAGTAAATCCCACCCCGGGAAAAGCTGGGATGCATGTCAACCTCCCAAAAAAGTCTACAATTGCACATGGAAAGTCTAATTCACTTGGTAAGAGTAAAGAAAATGTCACCCCAGGAAGTACCCTGTAGGATTAATCCTGACCATACAGTAAACAATTTATAAGTGATTTTAGTATAACCGAATTGTGAAGCAGTACCTTTCCACTTTTTCTTTCATGTAACTATTTTAGTGCTGTGAAACATCCAGGTTGTCTGCAGGAAATTTAAAGTGGGACTAAACCTTCCTTTTCCTTTTTTTATAGCCAAGAACAGTGGCACATTATCCTTAGAGCTTAGTTCATCTTGAAAACGTGCAGGGGGGGGGGGGGGTGCAAAGGCATCTTCTATTGTAAATCCTCTAAATACCACTCTTGTTCCATTTTTTTTCAATAGTAGACTTAGAAACAATCTTCAAGCCCAATATATCTGTATACAGTATATATCTATTGTATATATCTATATAATCATAGACCTGCTCCCACCACAATTGTAAGTCTTATTCTAACTACCCTCTTAAGGAAAGATGTGAACGCTTACCTATATTCCTTGGGTGCTGTGGTCCTATCACATGATCGGATCCCAGTACTGGCTTCAATGTAGAGGAAGAACAGCTGACAACAGATGCTGCATAGTAAACCAACAGGGGGCATCACTGCATAGGCATTGCAGCCTTTATCAGTGAGCTCTTTTCTTCACTTTAGCCGGCCGCGAAGGAGGTCCTGTGCCTGGACCGAAGCGCCCTGAGAATAGGCAAGCATAAACGACTTTTCTCTACAAGGTAGCTAGTGTAGGACATAGCATGGGGGTTGCCTTGAACTTGTACTACTTTAATGATGTATCAATAGATACAGAGCTGCATTCATTTTTTGTCTTTCATATCTGCCTTATATATATGTACTGTATATCTTTACAGCAGTTCTGAGGTTATATTATATTCTACAATTAAAAAAAGGATAGGACTGGGATTTCTTATCAAATGTTCAGATCTAAATGATGCACAACCCATTAAGTACTTGCCTTATCAAAACAGAAATACAGATATAGTAACAAGACTTCTGAATATGTGAGCTGAGAAAGTTGTAATTATACATTTAATTTACATATTTTGATCTACGTAGAAAGACTTTTTATTTTTTATGTATTCTATTTTAGCACATCGAATGGTAAAATAATCCTTATTCAGTCTGGGACATCGACCAATACCTTGCAGGTAGTTTTCTCTCTTATTGCGGTTTTCTTTGGTAATCGATATTGTTTTAGCTGCACTTTCAGACTGAGCTCTGCTACATATCTTTCCTCTCACATACAGGCAAAGTTATGAGGGCATACCGAGCAGGACATGTAATAACTGTACTTTTCCTACTGAGTTTTGCCAAATGTGTTTCAAGAAGAACAATCAGTCTGATAATGGAGACTGATAGCAGAAGATAACATTGCCGGACACTTATCCCGTAAAAGAAAACTATAGTGTATTTTCTGAGAGTGCATACCTAAAGTGATTTTTTTTTTTTCACATACATTTTACATTTTTGCTTGCTTGTCTTATTTTCATGATAGTATTTAATAGACAAATGCGAAGATCCTTATTCTGTGGGCTCTCAGTATATCAGGCTGTACAATTTGCACCCTTGATGAATAACCTAAATAAAGGGCTTGGTCACACTGCAATTTCAGAGTTTTGGACAATGTTTGCATATGCATTTACATGTGCTTTTGATGCATTTTTGACATATTGCAATGCGTTCCAGTACTTTTTATTCCCTATTTTATCTTGACACCTGAAAAATCTTTATTTTTATTAGAACAATGTGCATTCTGGTACAATTACATGTGTTTTACTGAGTCCTGGAGGAACAAAAAATGCAGTTGATTGTACTTTTGTCGAAAGCACTGGAATTGATCGCATTGGTGTGAACTAAGGCCATTGGAATACATGACTAACATTGTGGATGCATTCTGGGTGTGGTTTGAAAATGCACTGGGAAGTCACAGGACTGTATTTGGTGAACCATTAGGTGAATGAACCAATAAACCTTAAATGGGAAGGTGTGAAGAACCAACAGCATTACTAACCAGTAAGCACAGTATACTGTATGTACTCATTAGAAATGGCTGTTTTTTATAATTAATAAAAATAATTGGAATTTTTAAAATCACAAACAATTATTGATAAGATTATTTAGATAAAGTTAACTACAATACTTCACACATACACATAAAATAACTATAATAACTCTTTAAGTGCCGATTTACACCAGAATCGCACTGGAAAGTATGGGTTCAAACTCATGCTTTCCCATGTGGTTCCCGTCAGTTCTTGTGGGGTGTAATTTCACAGCCTGTTCATTTGAATGGGCTGAAGATCTCAATGGAATGTGGACAAAGTATTACCACACTAAATCACATGGTACTGCAATATTCTATGATTTGGTTGCCTCAAACCCACTACGTTTGCAATATGCATTTGGAATGCCGTTAACAATACAATATGGCACCACATGCAGAAGATCGCAAGGGCAGTGCATTCAAATGTGGTTTAGTAAAATGCACACAGAACTTGCCTTTTCCACACTGTTCAAGTGTAAAGCTTAAAAATTAATGAAAGTAGCTGTGTATGTAACTTTTAGGGTTTGTGCCAATGGGTTTTGGGCATGGGTCAATGGCATCAGTCTAATACCAGTATGAGACATTTCTGGAATCATTCATAATTCATTGACAGATACATTTGATCTCCTTCTGACCTGATTCAAGTGGGTTTTGTATTCCTATAGACTTGTATAAGAATGCAAAATCCTTTTGAAGCAAACAAAAGCTATGTGAAAGATATGTGAAACTATGGGAAACCAAGCCTCATGCTTGTTCCTTATATACATAAACACAGTGGCGGGAGAAGGTCATCTAGCACCCAGGGCGAACATTTAAAACTGCAACCCCCCCCCCTCAGGTTACGCATGACCAATGATCTTACCTACAACTGATAGCCACATCTGATCATTATACCTACATATAGAGTGCAGCATTAGTTTGTGAGTACATTCCCCTCTGTTTTATGCCATTTGATAAAACATGTTTTGAGGATAATGCACAAGGCCTAGGCGCCTTCTTTTTTTTCTATACTTACAGATGCAGCAAAGACACAGAATGAAGTTTCTGCACACTTCAAATATATCATGCGTGCATCGTAAATAATCACTAAATGTGTACCTGTGTCCTAAAAATTCTGGTATCATTGACAAATGGGATTGAGGCGCTAAGGGCTTTCATGGTACCGTAAGGACTTACAACGCCATAAATACTGTATAAAAATACAAACTTTATTTATACAATTATTAAAAGACACAACCACCCATATAGGGAGGGAAATGGACACTACATATATCAGTATACTAATCCAATCTCAGCATCAAGGCCATTGAATAAGGACTATAAAAAACAATTTATATAATGAAAATTTCCTCCATCATAAATTGATTATTGGTGTGACTTCCCATACAGGGGGACAACCTATATTCCTTCAATTTTACTCCACATGTTTTGTGGGAGATCCGCTTCGTCAGGAGCACTGCTCAAGAGGAATTGATCTATAGAAAAATACAGATCGTGAGCAACAATGTAGCAAATAGTATGTGTGTCGTGTATATATATATATATATATATATACAGATTACATAGACATCTCCACCACCTCCTGTGGATGTGTACATTCTGAATGCCTTTCCCAATATTATCTCTATCTGTAGGTCCCCGTCCAGATGGTAGAAATTGTCAGGGGGGGAGGGGCAAGGGTCAACTCATTCCAAGAGATAGCAAAGCCAAAATGGCAATCTCCCGGGTGAGTGTGGGATCCAGGGAAGGTAACCCAAATAGCACTTATTCAAGCAATTAGCATCAAGTCCATTATATATAATAAGTAGATAAACTGAGGGGATTCCCAAAAATGGGTACCCCCCGGGGGAGACCTGATAACAATAATTCCTTTATTGTTGTTATTAATGATACACACCAATGGTTACTGGATAATAAATATTATAAGAGAGCGGTGATGAATATGGGTCAGATTCAGATAATATTCAAATTGGAGGTTTCTAAAAATAATAATAAGTGAATATACGCATGAGTATAAGAATACGGGAAAGGGAATATAATGAAAGGGGAATGGAGGAAAGGAAGGGAAGGGGGAGGGGGGAAGAAAATGGGAGAGAAGAGAAGAGGGACACACTTCACACTTTGTAGAATACTGAAAAGTCCCAGTATATTCCCACCATATGAACTGCTTAAGGTCCGCCCCACATATATATATACTGTGGCAGGACGGCTCTTAAGGGAAAAATCACATACCTGTACGTAGTTACTTTCTTCGTCTCTGGAAACTTGGCGATCATTTGGAGAGAGGCAGAGCAGCGGCAGATCGCCGTTCTGCTAGTAAGAAAGACAGAGATCTTATTTTTCTGCTAAGCAGGAACACAGATCTCTGCCTTATGTTATTGATACAGTGACAGTGCATTTTCTTTAGAACTGATCACTGTATTGGTGTCCCTGGTCGCCAAAAAGTGTCACTTAGTGTCAGATTTGTCCGCTGCAACGTGGCAGTTCTGCTAAAAATTGCTGATCATCGCATTACTAGTAAAAACAATAAAAAAAATAAAAAATACATAAATGTATTTCATAGTTTGTAGACGCTAAAACTTTTGCGTAAACCAATCAATATACACTTATTGGGATTTTTTTTTTACCAAAAATATGTTGCATAATACATATTGGCCTAAATGTATAAAACTAGATTAGATATAAACTAGATTTTTACATTTTTTTATTGGATATGTTTTATAGTAGAAAGTAAAAAATATTGTTCTTATTTTTTTTTAAATTGTCAGTCTTTTTTGTTTATAGCGCAAAAAAAATAAATAGAGGTGATCAAATACCACCAAAAGAAAGCTCTATTTGTGGGAAAATATTTGGGTACAGCATCACATGACCGCGCAACACAGTACAGTATCGCAATAAATGCCCTGGTCAGGAAGAGTGTAAAACCTTCTGGAGCTGAAGTGGTTAAACAATTTTACTTTCTCATTCATGTTTAGTGCAAAGTACAGAGCAAATTTACAGCACAGCAAGGTGCAGTTTGGAAGACAGAATAGATCGAGATTCACAGGTGCAGAGGACATAGAATCCATCCATCCTCTCACATCTTTACTCTGCTCTGTGGTGAGGTCTGATATCTGCAGTGTTGGGCAGGAAGCAATGATCGAGGCTGCACTGTAGTGTTGTCTTCTTGCTCCACCCCCCTGTAGAGAAGCTCTTACTGTGACAGCTCCGATAGAGCCAGCCAGACTGGGAAACTCAAGCCCGGGCTGGGAGAGAAAGGGACATTGGTGTCACTTAACAAAGGAGGCAGCCAATAGGTGTGTGGTTGCATCCTTAGCCCCATTTTTGCGAAGGCTGTAGCAGCAACAGAGGTTGCAACATAGAGTGTAGTGAAAGCCTGATTATTCTGTGATTCCTCTTACTGGCAACCCAACGCTACATCCTACACTGGTCCCAGGGCAGCTGCCCCTCCTCCCCCCAAACCCCCCCCCCCCGTATCGGCCCTGCATAAACAATTGATGCACCCAAAAGATTCTAAATACCAGACCCAAAATCCAATTATATAAAAAAGAAACGGTCCTGTTTCTTTAAGACCCCGTTCAGACTGCGGCGACACGACTTGGTGGGGCGACCTGTGAAGTTGCGGTGCACAGCGTGCACCGCGACCTCGGCGCGACTTGCATGGACTTCATATAATTGAAGTCAATGCAAGTCGCCTACAGGTCGCCCCAAAGTAGTACAGGACCGTTTCTCTAAGTCGGAGCGACTTGTGTCGCTCCTATTAGAACGGGTCCTGTACTATTCAATGGCGAGCGACCCACCGCGACTTGTCAGGCGACCAAGTCGCCTGACAAGTCGCGCTAGTGTGAATGGGGTCTAAATCATAAATATCAACTAAACATAGTGGAAAATCAATAATTTATATCAAAGAATAAATAACTATGATATCATCCAAATTCATTAAGAGTTTATTATGATGTTAAAAGTCCAAATCCACAGATATTTATCCAGTGCTTCAAAATGCTTAATGCCCAAATGTAAACAAAAACATGCTCCAGAGATCAAAGTGCTGTTTCATAAGGTCAATTCTCTTATCGGACAGGAATGATCCCATTCATAAAAGATCACAAGCGCCCTATTTTTTCCAAAGGAGGGTCAATGCTCACCATCAGGCTTGCAATTAGATTTGTGACCCCGTCAGCAGAATACACCAATTTTGTCCCCACAATAAAAGTATGCAGCCAAGACCACGAGCCACCAAACTCACTCTAACGCAGGCATCATTAAAAACAGAAAGGAAGAAGCCTCCTGGTGCAGTAATTATGACCAGTGTTTTATTAAAATGGTTATTGCCCTTACATGTAGAAGAAAAAACAAAGCAGCAATCATGTTAGCATTGGCGCAGGTCCCGCTGGCATGCCCGTGCCTAATGACGTCTACCCAACATGTTTCTCTGGTATAGGCATTCTCTCCTATCCCAGAGGATGCCCAGTATGGAGAAACACATTGATTTTACCTCCACATTTAAGTGCAATAATCATTTTAATAAAATGTTGGTTGTAACTACTGCACCATGAGGCTTCTTCCTTTCTGTTTGGTGGCTTGTGGTCTTGGCTGCATACTTTTATTGTGGGGGACACCATTGCTGTATTATGCTGACGGGGTCACAAATCTAACTGAAAGTCTGATGGTGAGAGCATCAACCCTCCTTTGGATAAAAAAAAAGGCTTGTGGTCTCTTATGAATGAGATCATTCCTGTCCGGTAAGAGAATTGACCTTCTGAACCAGCACAATATACATTGGAGCACGTTTTTGTTTATATTTGAAGCACTGGATGAATATATGTGGATTTGGACTTTTTCACATCATTATAAACTTTTAATGAATTTTGATAATATTATAGTTATTTATTTTTTATATAATTTATTGATTTTTCACTATTTCATATATTTAGTTGTTTTTTGAAGATTTAAAGAGACAGTGCTCTTTCTCTTTTATATAGGTATGTGAAACATGACTACAGTTTCCCATAGCAAGTCTTGCTTTCCAGAAGCTACTGTGAGTTTTATGCAGAGAATAAAAAAAAATATGTTAAATGTAATGAATGTATTAGTGTGTAAATTTTTTCCTATTAATGCAGTTTCTGTACTTTAAAGCTGAAGTTTAGGTCATGCAGTTTGTACCAATGTAAGTATATGTGTGCCATATCCCTTTGGAAGTTGAAAATCCATATAGTAGGCACCACTACTACAATGATATCCGCTATCTTCTGGGTCTCATGCCAACCGACTGCCCTGCCGCAATATAAACACAGGAAGTTACATGCCCTACACCATTCAGGGAAAATTTAGCATTTTGCATGTAAAGCTTTGTCTGGTTGGACAGGGTAGAAAATTGGGATGTGTTTATTTACATTGTATTTATTTTTATGAATGCATACCCAGGGGTACTATATCCTCAACAACATAGGGAAAAGGTGCATTGTCAGAGGGGGTCACCCTGACAAGTTACCCTCCCCATGTTGAAGGCCTGCCATGGTTCAGGAGGAGGGGGCAGGACTCCAGGCTGCATGCTTGGATAAGGGTTTTTGGGGAACCACACCATTTCATTTTTCCTGGAGTCCCTCTTAAAATCCATATCAGACCAATATCTAGGGTGAGGGTCCAGAATAAATCAAGGAAATACTTTTTTGTAAAGGAGTGGTGTATTTTTATTGCTGCCATTTAAGCCTTATTAAAATAACTGCATTCTGCTCAATGATAATTCAGTTTTTTTGTTTTTTCTTGTTTTTTGCATTGACATATGACCCCAATGCCTGCGCCCAGTTCCCTATGCCCTTGTCTGACAATCCCTTGTCTATAAGACTTGAAAAACAAACCCATTGACTTTACTAGGATTGTATGAAAGTTCACAGTTCGGTGATTTTTCGGTGTATTTACCGAGTTTGGCCTTGAGTTAAACCCAAGCAAGTACGCACTGGTGATAGGGATTCTTTAATATAACAGACATGGTTTTGGATGGCATGAACAGTTTAATTAAGACCTTTGTCTGGATTTGTATTTAATATAAGTAGAAGCAAACCTGATAAATAAACCATAACTCAAGGTCATTGCTTAACAAGTAAGTTCTTACTGCGAATCTAAAATAACTACAAAAATGTTTTATTACTGCATAATATGGCTAGCCAGAAAAAGCACTTACTTATTTCACATACAAAGATTTAATAAATAAACAAACCCTTCTTGAAGGTTTTATCCTTTAACATTTCCTTTTAGCTTCCAGGTCTCTAGAAGTGGTTGATTTTATCCCTTTTAAATATGACTTCAGCATACAATGAGTGAATCGTGCTTTCAGCCACCACTTCACTGTGCTCAATCTCTCATTATCTTAATACTACACACACAGCTTTACATAATGCCATATCCTATAGTCATTGATTTTTCACAAATAGAGGTCAGGCCTGAGGTTTAGAAGCCACAATTAAATTGGTTACATACCATAAACAATTTGTTAAACCTAAAACACATGCAGTATTTTTTTTTCTTTAAACTGTAGCTTTATGCTTCCCTCAATGAAGAGGAATATTACCAAGATTATAGAAGTCTTTTGGCAGTGGATATAAAAGAAAGGTTTTGCCCTGGCTAGAAAGAGACAAAAGGTTAATAGAATGCTCAATGTTTAATCTTCTGCCAATGTGGCCAGTTCATAATATAGTTATGCTTAAATTGACACTACTGCTTTGTTACAAATGAAAAATCGACTACACAGATATACGGCATCCGTATAACAGAAAATATATATGTATGTATATATACTATGTATATGTGTAATATATAGACATTGCAGGGATCATGCATGATTACCCAGTAATTTGAAATATGGAAGACAATGATTTACTAAAAAAGTTAAGAATCTTTACTCAAAAGATTATGTGAATATTCTTTTTAATTGTCTAACCATGTAAAGAGCTAATTCCTGTTCACTTTAAGTACCTATTCATCTACAGATGCTTTTAACACGACTGAATAATTGAAGTGAATAGTCACACACTTTAGAGGTGAAGATTCTCAACTCCTCTAGTATCAAAGTCTAATTATCTCAGCTTACTTTCATGTAATATTCCAAAACTGTAACATAATATCTTGGAGAGATGTGGAGGCTGATTTACTAAAGGAGTTGATAATCCTCACACAATAAATAGTTTGAAAATAAACTTTAATCATTCAGTCATGTTAAAAAATATATATATTTACCCTATTCTACTATATTGAAGCATAACCACTGATAATATTTTTTACACAGAATGAGATAGTAATCCAAACTAGCTGTTTATAGTCAGCTCTTTTTAGTGAACCAATAGTACTTGGGGGATCCTTAGCTTTGAACTAAATGTTTATTTATAAAACAATGATTTATATAGAAAGTAAAATACAGATATAAAATAACTAGGGTTGAGTGAACCCGGACTGTATTGTTCGGGATCGCACCGGACTTTTGGGTATTCGGTACCCGCTCACGTACCCGAACATTTCACTGTCTGTTCAGGATACAATCCGTTGTTCGGTAATGTTATTTCATGTTTTGGCACGGTTTTAATGGCGTGGTTTCAACAGCTGCAAGGCAGCCAATCAGCAAGCGTTTAACTAGTGTGCCCTTAGAAGCCATCACAGCCATGCCTACTAATGGGATGGCTTTGATTGGCCAGTGCAGCATGTGACCCACACTCTATATAAGCTGGAGTCACATAGCGCCGCGCGTCACTGTGCTCTAACTATACTAGGGACAGGTTCCTGCTGCTGCTGAGGGAGAGATAGGAGATTATTGAAGGGGAAGGCTGGAGATTGCTTTCAGGGAAAGAATAGGAAGAATCTTCTTTAATCAGGCAGCGATCTACATTGATTTTATTGTGTGGGGTGCAGTGCACAATCTTTTTGACCTGACCTGAGGCCAGTGAGAAGGAGGGAGAAAAAAAAACTTTTATCAGTCTCTTAGGTGGGCTGTGTGCGGCATGTGTCTGCTTAATCTGGATTTAAAAAAGAAAAATACTTTTTTCCTTCATATTTTACTTTGACATACAGTGTTTAGACACTGCTTTTCTAATCTGCTCTTCAAAAAGCACCAATGTAAGGGGAAAATAATTATTTTTCAGTTTTTAGGGAAAAAAAAATATTTTTCAGTTTTTCATTCAAATGTTTTTTTTTTTTTATTCAATAGCAGAATAGAACAACAACAGTATCCAACCTGTTAGGCGTGCGGCGTGTAGCAGCCATGTAATGCAAGCTCAGTGCATATGTGTCTGCTTAATCTGGATTAGAAAAAAAAGAAAAAACTTTTTTCCTTCATATTTTACTGTGACTTACAGCGTTTAGACACTGCAGTTCAAATCTGCTATTCAACAAGCACCAATTAAGGGAACAATTATTTTTCAGTTTTTCATTCATACGTTACAGTGAGATACACCCATTGGATACCGTTGTTGTATTCAGATTTGCAATAAAAACCCATTTAGGGGAAATAAATTTAATTGCGGCCTAGTCTGCATATTTTACTGTGAGATACACCCTTTGCATACTGTTGTTGTATACCGCTTATCAATAAACACCCATTTAGGGGAAGACCAAAATTAGATAAATATGAGGAGAAGGTCAAATAAGGGACGTGGCCTGGGTCGTGGTGCTGCTGGTGGAGCTCCTGTTGCAAGGAGAGGACGTGGTCGATCTGTGCCAGCTACACGCACAAGTGAAACACCTTTCTCAACTGCGAGTAGGCGACAGAACCTGCAGCAGTATTTGGCAGGGCCTAATGAGCCTCTACAAATGTTGAAGCCAGAACAAGTACAGGCTATAGTAGATTGGGTTGCTGACAGTGCCTCCAGTTCCTTCACATTGACTCCCCCCCAATCTTCTGCTGAAAGGTCAGAGTTGGCACCTGCCGATGTGCATCAATCTTTTACCTCACCCCCTTGCAAATCTGCCAAGCAGTCTGAGCTCCAAGTCATGCAGCAGTCTCTTCTTTTTGATGACTCTGTTAGCATGGTTTCCCAGGGCCATCCACCTAGCCCTGCCCCAGAAGTGGAAGAAATTAAGTGCACCGATGCCCAACCACTTATGTCTCAAGATGAGTACATGGGAGGACCATCGCAGCACATCTCGGATGATGACGAAACACAAGTGCCAACTGCTGCGGAATTCCGAATTGTGGAGACCGACAAGGAGGGCAGGGTTGAAGACTGGGTGGAAGATGATGTGGAGGACGATGAGGTCCTCGACCCAACATGGAATGAATGTCATGCAGGTGACCTGAGTAGTTTGGAGGAAGAAGCGGTGGTCGCACAGAGCCACCAGCACAGCAGAAGAGGGAGCAGGGTGCAAAAGCGGAGCGGCCGTGCCCTAGACACTACGCCTGCTACTGCCCAATGCAGCAAGGGACCGAGCACACCAAAGCCAGCTCAAAGGAGTTCCCTAGCATGGCAGTTCTTTAGACAATGTGATGATGACAGGACACAAGTGGTTTGCACGCTGTGCAATCAGAGACTGAAGCGAGGCATAAACCTACTCAACCTGAGCATAACCTGCATGACCAGGCATCTAAGTGCAAAGCACAAGCTGCAGTGTAATAGACACCTCAAAAACCAAGAAAGGTCTCTGGCTCCTCCTGCTTCCTCTTCTGCTGCAGTCTCAGCCTCTTCATCCACCTCTGTAGTGACAGTGGCATCTGCCACCCCGCAAACAGAGGATCTGCCAGCAACGCCACTACCTGGGTCACCAACAACCATCTCCACAATGTCCCGTGGAAGCGTTCAGCTTTCTATCTTCCAAACACTTGAGTGGAAGAGGAAGTAACCCCCTACCCACCCGCGATCCCTGGCCCTAAATGCCAGCATTTCAAAAACTCCTGGCCTTTGAAATGCTGTCATTCTGTTTGGTGGAGACGCAGAGTTTTAAAAGCCTTATGGTGGTGGCTGTCCCACAGTACGTCGTGCCCAGCCGCCACTACTTTTTCAGGCAAGCCATCCCTTCCCTGCACAACCAAGTGGGTGACAAAATCAGGTGTGCACTGCGCAACGCCATCTGTGGCAAGGTCAAACTAACTACGGATACGTGGACCAGTAAGTATGGTCAGGGACGTTATATCTCCCTAACAGCACACTGGGTAAATGCAGTGGCGGCTGGGCCTGAGGCGGATAGCAGTTTGGCGCATGTCCTTCCACCACAGAGGATTGCAGGGTGCTTCAGTTTGCCTCCTGTTCCTAACTCCTCCTACTCCGCTTCCTCATCCTCTAACGCCTCCTCATCCCGTCAGCGTAACACCTTCACCACCAACTTTAGCACAGCCAGGGGTAAACGACAGCAGGCAGTTTTAAAACTTGCCTGTTTGGGGGAAAAATCCAACACCGCGCAGGAGTTGTGGAGGGGAATGGAACAGCAGACTGATGAGTGGTTGCTGCCAGTGAGACTCAAGCCCTACCTGGTGGTGTGCGATAACGGGCAAAATCTCGCAGCAGCTCTGGGCCTAGCCGGTTTGACACACATCCCTTGCCTGGCGAATGTGCTGAATTTGGTGGTGCAGAGGTTCCTTAGAAATCACCCCACTATGTCAGAGCTGCTGCAGAAAGTGTGGGCCATCTGTGCGGACTTTTGGCGTTCTCACCCTGCTGCTGCTCGCCTGTCAGCGCTGCAGCATAACTTCGGCCTTCCCGCTCACCGCCTCATATGTGACGTGCCCACAAGGTGGAACTCCACCTTACACATGCTGGCCAGACTGTGTGAGCAGCAGCAGGCCATAGTGGAGTTTCAGCTGCAGCACACACGCGTGAGTCGCTCTGCGGAACAGCGCCACTTCACCACCAATAACTGGGCCTCCATGCCAGACCTGTGTGCCTTGTTGCGCTGTTTCGAGTACTCCACCAACATGGCCAGTCCCGATGACGCTGTTTTCAGCTTAACTATCCCACTTCTATGCCTTCTTGAAAAAACGCTTTGGGCGATGATGGAAGAGGATGTGGCACAGGATGAGGAGGAGGAAGCGGTATAATTTCCAAAGCTTTCAGGGCAGTCATTCACAAGTGGCTCCAAGGGTGGGTTCCTGCACCCACAAACACCAGGCAGGGGAGGAGGAGGAAGAGGTCGCCAACACAGCCAGGGCACTGCCAGCACCTCAGAAGGCAGGGTTAGCATGGCCGAAATGTGTAAAAGCTTTGTCAGCATGCCACAACAAGCAGCAGCACCACCAGCTGATATGGAATGTCTTAGCAGGAGGCAGCATTTCACTAACATGGTGGAGCAGTATGTGTGCACACGCCTAGATGTACTGAATGACGGGTCTGCCCCCTTCAACTTCTGGGTCTCCAAGTTGGGCACATGGCCTGAGCTTGCCTTTTACGCCTTGGAGGTGCTGGCCTGCACTGCAGCCAGTGTATTATCTGAACGTGTATTTAGCACGGCTGGGGTCGTTATCACAGACAAGCGTAGCCGCCTGTTCAGAGTCAATGTGGGCAAGCTCACGTTCATTAAAATGAACCAGGCATGGATCCCACAGGACTTGTCCATACCTTGTGCAGAATAGACATGTATACCAGCCTTACCCAGCCATTGTTGGATTTGATCTTTCTTACTCTTTTGGGGTGTACCCTAATTTAAAAAAAATTAAAAACCAAAACCAGTGTTGGCTACCTCGTCCTCCTCCTCCACCGCCACCGCCGCTTCCACCTACACCGCCATATCCACCGCCACCTCAACCTCCTACTCCATATGGGCCTCGTCCTCCTCCTACATCATTCAAGATTATTATTTTTTATTTTTATGTATTTTATATTATTTTAAGTTATTTCCTTGTCCACATTTGTTTTCAGAGCACATGCCATGCTCTTAAGAAGATTTTTCCGCCATTTGCAGCCCTCTAGCCCTTTCCATGTTTGTTTTAGAGCCATTTTAGTGCTCCAAAGTTCGGGTCACCATTGACTTCAATGGGGTTCGGGATCATGGTAAAGTTCGGGTTAAGTCCGGGTCACGAACCCGGACTTTTTTTTCAAGTTCGGCCGGACCCGCTGAACCCGGACATCCAGGTGTTCGATAAACTCTAAAAATAACAATAAACACATAAAACTTAAAAAAACTAACATAAAATGTTCTTAAACCCATCACAGTTCTTTAGTAAACTATTTGTGAACATAGGGCTCTTAAACCCAATAGTAGGATAGCAAATTGTATTTGTGAACTATAATCTCTTTTATTTACAACAAACAATTAATGTTAGGTACCCTATTTTATTCTATATTTTGTGTCTGAACAGCCTTTCTTGTGTACTTCTTTGTCACAGTTGGCACCATGTCTCTAGAGCAAGCAGGTGGACAGAGTATTATGTCACACACTGCAATCAATTGCATTCTTCATCTTTTTGTGCTGCACTCCTAAGGCTGCAGCTATAAAAAGATGGAAGCCAAACTGACTACGGCACACCACCTTGCATCTCCAAGAAGGGAGCTTGTAGATAAGTTGCCTATGGGTGCAATAATTAGTGGTTGACCTATGATGAGGGGGAGAAGAGTTAATATGTGTGCTACAGTTCCCAGGCTTTTTAAATCCAGTTACATGTCAGTGATATAAATATAGGAGAAGACAGGGTTCGAGATTCTTCTTTGGGAGTTTGGAAGGGCCACATCAGAAAGGATATGAAGCTACTGCACTGCTACAGCTTGCAATCCGTTTGAGGCAACAAGGTTCCAGAGAACAACCAAGACCAGTAGAATGCCAAAATTAACTACTACCTTGCTGAGGTATGCCTGGGCAGCCAGCTAGAGGTAGTTAGGGTCATTATGATGTCTCTGTTCATGTTGGACTGTATTCTGAAACATTTCAGTTAAGTTACATAAATTGCTCTAAGCCTGGTTTTACATTATTCAAAAGGTGCATGTTGGTTCTGGCGTATTAAAAGAACCAGAGTCTATAGAGCACATGTAAGGTATGAAGCTCAACTGCTACATAAGGTGTACTCAGGATATCAAGCAAGAGGAGTAATGCAGTTGCTATGGGTAACTAGTAGTAAAGTGTGGTACCTGGTGTAGCACTGCCCCCTTGAGGACTGCTGGATTATTTACCTTGGGATCCCCCTGGGTTATCGTTAGCAACTGCAGCATGCATAGTTTAACTCTTTACTCTCCGGCTCAGTCAATGAACAGTCTAGGGGATGCCATTGTGGTTCTATTTAAATTAAGGATGGGAGAAGGGAAGAGTGGGATACTCCAACTTGAACTATTCACAATAGATGAGGACCTATGTCTGAAGATGCAGGCAGGTTGTTAATTCACCTTAGATGAATTTAGGATTTACTTGTTAGGGAGAATTATCTTCGGGATACACCTCTAGTACCCCCTTTTCCTCCACCTGTTGACACCCGTTTCCTCTGACTATCCTACACCGGGGTGCCCCCCCTCAGGTCAGGCCCCTAGATACGATCCCCTGTACTCACAATACTGTTTGTCGAGGGTCTCCAGTGTCTAATCCCTCCAGTCAGCTCTCATGGACCTCTGGGTTCAGCTCCTTTCTTCCTGGTCCCCAATCCGACCACCTGTGACCACGTGCCACCACTACAGAGGAAGAGACAGCCGCCCCCCTCCCTCCTGGACTCTGCTCACCAGCCAAAGACCCCGCAGCACATGTGCTCCTGGCTTTTATACCACACGCCACAATGCACCTAGACAAGCAGTATGTACCAATCACTGGGGCTGTATCAAAGCCTGTGTACCCATTGGCCAGGTTTCCTCCACTGTCTAATATGCCTTCCCATTGGACCAGTGCAAAACACTCCCCTAGACCAGATGAATCACACACTGAGCACCATGAGCAGACCTAACCCCCAGATCCTGCCCTCTGTTAGTCAGAAAGCAATATAGAATTTGCCTGCTGCTCCTCTGATAGGCAGACAGAGCCAAAACTATACTTACTCTCTAGCACCTACCTAGGAGAGTGCTACACTGGTATAGGTGACAATCCTCCGCTAGTGAGGGGGTCAGTGTTCTGGTTTCCCTCATAGAGGTAAATTTCCAGTAGCTACTGGAACTGGACCCACGCCATGGACATTCATGACCTGGTCACATGTTTCAAGAGTGAAAGAATTAACAAGTGCATGCATGAGGTCCACGCTAGGTGCACGATAGGACCTCATTCCGTTACTGGGAGTGAAATAACAGAGGCATGCTGGAATGATGGATAGGGCATGGGCTCAGCGGTGTCCCTTATAATGCAAACATACATTAAGTTACAGTGTGTAGTGACATGGGACAGCACTTTGAGAAGTATTCTGTACTTTTTTTACTGCACACAGTGTTATGGCTCATCTCTAAGTCAGGGAACTGCAATAATTTTGGACTTTTACATGACCGTGATCACCGCCTGGTCCTGGGCATTGGTAAAAGTGTGCATGGAAAAGGTACCCCAATGTGCAGGGTGCGTAGGCCCACCCCTTTTTTTCAGTTTTGCTGTTTATTTAAAATAGGATTTTCATTAAAATGAACTCATCACATTAACCAATGGGGTAATATCAACAATACTAAATATATTATTATGAGGGAAAAAAAGGTTGTCTGTAGCTTAGCCTATGCAGCTCTTGGTCTCTGGCCATTAATGACTATTATAATCTATAGATAATTTTCAATGAGTGGTAAGATATGAAGGTAAAAATATAATCTATTAAAAACTGTACTTAGAGATAAAGTTTAAAGAGTAACTCACAATTGCGACACAAGTCATACTGTAATTTAAAGTTATTAAAATTTGCAATTCCTTTTTAATCTGCAGCGCTGTCGTTTTCTGTAAAATACAATGTAATATGGCAACCTGGAGTCCTTCCGTACACAGATAGTATTCAGAATGCCCCCCAGGAATGTTATTTCCTACTTGTGTGATTGGCTTACTGTTTTTCCAAGAAATCTGCACTAAGATACAAGTCCGATTTTTGGCTTCCCTTATAACAAAAATTTTATTTTAGTGAAATACTCTAAAAGGGAAATCACCTCTAAAGGGATGCAGACCCTGACATTTTCCTCATTAGAATCCTGAAGGTGCAGCAGCTTATTGATAATTATAAAATTACTCCTATGCACAGTCATTTTGCACATGGACAAAGACAATCAAACAGCTATTTCTTCAGAATAACAAAAGGTAGGAATCTGCAACAAAATGTGTTAAAATCCTTGCAATGTACATAGATCACGGGGGGGGGGGGGTTCCTCAGCAAAAATGAAGGGTACTGTTTAAATACATTACCAACAGTTTAGGTCACATTTAAATCTTACAGATGTACTATGAGGAGTAATAAAGAGACCATAGGCCCTCTGCATTGCCTCAAATCTGAATCTCAGTGCTTGTGTCATTGTTTGTTCTTTCTGTTAAATGTATTTAAGTCCTTTCTGTCTCCCATGCCATGCAGCTGCACATGACCTTCAATTATAGTTAGACAGATGACTGCAGTCCAATACACTTATAAACCAATGCACTTTATTTCCTAGTCAGGCCCCCAGCACCGCAGTCCTTGTATATCATTGCTCAACAAGACCACAAGACAACTATTTCTCTTGTACATCTGTGACGAATGATGACAAATCAGGCTTCCAGGCATGATCCATTAGAAATCGATATTTATTGTATTTAAGCTAGATCTCCCCTCCCTTCCTCTCAATGTTTCTATTTTCCTACTTGTCCATTTCCCTTTATTAGTATGGGTGTCCCATTGTTGAGTTACATACAAAGGCATTATCCTATGCACAAAGAGGGAATATCTACAGGTGTTGAAAAGGAAAGAATCAGAGTCTGTCTTTTGAATAAAGAAGAAAAGCTGTCTAGACCAAAATATTACAAAGGCAAAGCATGTATTGTTTCTAATCTTTTCATAAATTTTAGATATTGTAATTGTCCTGACTTACTTCTCAGCTCTTTATGAAATATAAAGATACTTTGCCTGATGACATCTACTGGTCTCATCTCAAATAATGGTTCTCATTGCTATTCCACTGACAAAGTAATATCCTTCCTAAAGTGGAACTTTACCAAAAAAAAAGAGGCAAACAGACAGGATTTCCCAAGCAATAGAGGCATACGAAGTTGGATCTACTAAAGGCAAATAGACTGTGCACTTTGCAAGTGCAATTACGCTCTGGAAATACAGTTGCTACAGAGCTTTGTCACTGAGATGAAGCTTCACTTTGCAAGGAACACCCAATCACATGCAAGGAAAATAAAATTAAAAAAAAAACATAATTTTTGCTTGCAGATGATTAGATCATGGAATTCAGCAGAGCTTCCCCTCATTTACTAAGCTCTGGAGCATCTGCACTTGCAAAGTGCACAGTCTATAGCATTTAAAAATCCACCCATAAAAGTTCCTTATTTCCCTGGGGCACTGAAGCGCTGGAGAGGTGAATATAATTGCGGTTTAAAGGCCACCAAGTGTGCTTTTATGAACAGAGAATAAACTATAGCACCAGCATTGTTCACCAATATCAGTAGCTGTGCTGATGTTTAAGGGTTAAAACTGAACCCAATCTTACCTTCAGTCTTACACAATTGTACATTTTCATTTTCTGTACTGACATTGCTTACTCTGATTGAAGTGCAGACTGTGAGCTTCTCATAGTGGGCATTAGAAGTTGCAGCAGGTCAGATAAAGCGCGTCTCATTTCCTAGCTGGAAGTTGTCCTGAATCATCTAGCCATACTGTCCAAGGCTTGCCCCTTTCATTCATTTGATTTGAGTTCTTTCAATTAGCATCACATGTGGGCATTACCTAGGATGGTCTACATGCAAAAGCAGACAAAGAAAGCAAACGTTTCCATCTGACATCCAACCTTAAAGCATTTTGCATAACTCCTCCTAGGAGCCAGCCTACTTCTTGCATCAGAGTTGGGGACTCTTCAGCTGAGTACTGTGGCGGTGTACTGTTTTGTCATCAGGAAGCTATGTACAGCACTGTGCTGGTGTCCTGACTGACCTCTGGACCTAACCAGACTTTCCCCACTTGACCAGAAACATTGACTTTACTAACCACTTAAGGACCAAGCCTATTTCTGACACTTGTTGTTTACAAAATAAAATCAGTATTCTTTGCTAGAAAATTTCTTAGAACCCCCAAACATTATGTATATTTTTTAGCAAAGACTCTAGAGAATAAAATGTTGTCATTTCAATATTTTTTGTCATGCAGTGCTTGCACAACGGTCTTTCAAATGCAATTTTTTTGGGAGAAAATACATTTCACTGAATTAAAAAAAACTAAACAGTGAAGATAGCCCAATTTTTTTGCATACTGTGATGTCACACCGAGTAAATAGATACCTAACATGTTATGGTTTAAAATTGCACACATTCGTGGAATGGCAACAAACGACGGTACTTAAAAATCTCCATAGGCTATGCTTTAAAAAAATTTAACGGTTACCAGTTCCGAGTTACAGAGAAGGTATTTTTCTAGAATTATTGCTTTCACTCTGATGATCATGGCGATACCTCACATGTGTGATTTGAACACCAATTTAATTTGCGGGTGCGACTTACGTATGCTTTTTTTTTTGTGCACAAGCTCAGGGAGACGGGGGGGGGGCTTTAAATGTTTTTTTTTTTCTATTTATTTTATTTTATTTTTAACACTTTTTCCTTAAAAAGAAAAAAAAATCTGATCACTTTTAAGGCTTTCACGAGGAATGTAGACATTTCTGTGACAGTAAAAGGCAGTGACAGGTACTCTTTATGGAGGGATGGGGGGTCTGAAAGACCCCAGACCCCTTCACTGCATTCAAAGTATTCAGGATGCTGAAATAGGCATTTCTGAATACTGACAGTTTTTTTTATATCAACGCCATTGGCAGCCGAGTAAACCAGAAGTGACGTTGAGACATTACTTCCGGGCTACATGATCGGAGACTCGATTGAAGCCGAATCCGGCTTAGTTTGAGACTTCCAACCAGCCGGTGGACATGCCAGCTGATTGCTCGGGTATCTCTGTGGGACAGGAGACCCGGGCAGAGCCACGGAAGATCTTGGCCCATTCGCTGGGATAACAGCCAAGCGGCTGCTGAGCTGCATCGGTTGTTATCACCAGAAAGCCAACCGCCGGCTTTAAAAAAGGATACCAATTTGATGCCTGCAGCTGCAGGCATCCTCCAAGTAGAACCACTTCTTCAAGCTGACGTACAGGTACATGGGTTTGCGGAAAGTGTTTAAACACATGTGTGAGAACAATTACAATTTAAACTGTTCTGGGTTTTGCAGCCCTGCATTAAAGTTTTGTGACAAAGTTACCAATTAGAATTACATAATTGTCTTAACAATTAAGTGGTTAACTGCATAATGTGCATCCAAAACCAGTAAATAAGTTTGACAAAAAGTTGCAGTTTATAGAGAACATTTTGGTCTAACTAGTAAATTAAAGCTGAATTCCAACTTTATTTTCACTAGAACTGAATAGAATAATCAATCCCAGCATAGAACCTACCTCTGTTGTAAGATCCCTGATTTTCTGTACTTTGTACCATGTGACATCCTGTATAGCCTCTGTCCATTCCATAGCCAATTTCCTGCAGCAACTAGAGTCTGTAATACTCCACTCCTCTTTATAGTCTTCCAGACTCAGCAAATGATGTAACTTCATTCACAGTTCTGGTGGTGGGTGGAATTAAATCCTAGTTAGCATTCAATCCCAGGCAGGCACACCTACAGAAAGAGCCCAAACCTTCTGTGTCCCACCTCACAGATCACAGCATTATTCAAGAAGGAAGCCCCTTTATACAAAATCTGTTCTGAAAGCTAGCTGTGCCGCTGCTGCATGTGAATGGATCACAATTACAATTCAATTCTGCCCAGGTAAATATGCTGACCAGTGTGAACAGGGAGACTCCCACCCCTCAGAATCCTCCCTCCCAGAACTCTGCTTTCTGTGAAGTGATTCATTTACATATGAAGGAAACACCTTCATAATATCCTCCCATAGCCCTTCCTCTGTAGTCTTGCAATATGCCAAGCCATTATTCTTTGGCATGCTGCAAGACAGGAAGGCCACAAGAGGAGGTATGACACATTTACACCTTTCACCACCCACACAAAGGCCCAGAAATACCCACAGTAACCTTAGGTCCCACCCACATCAACTCCCAGAACTGGTATAAGTGACCTCCATAGCCTGTCTTGAAGGGGCATGTAGTATCAGGACTGAAAAAGGAAGGAAGCAGGAACTCAAATCACTTAGAAATTTAGTCAGGGGGAGGAGTGACATCATGGACACCGAAACCTTCTGTATACAGCTAAAGGACAGAAGTTACACACAAGCTAAAAGTGGGGTTGTGATTCCTTTACATGCACAATGTATCTGTTGTTTTGGGAAGGAAAAGTTGGAGTTCTTATTTAAGTGCTAAAAAAAAGTTTATATTTGTATCTATAAGTAAAAATCAGGTGCGCTAACCCAAGATATGTGTATTAAAACATACAAGATATGTGTTGGTGAAATCAACAAAAGATAGAAAATTAATTGGTTAATGCATTCATATAAATTGATGACAAGTGCAAATCAAAAAACTCAGTCCAGTGGAACACAAGTGGGTATCAAACAATAATGTCCAAAAATGCTGATAAATAATCCAAAAGGTGATTCCAAAATTCCGTGCTACATACACAAAAAATCTGGAGGGTGCAAGCCTTGTGATAGGATAGTTCAGCGTCCCACCACCAGCTTAGCCTCTTACCAAAGAATAGAAGTTTTAAGGGCATGTAAAGATATCACTGCTCCGGAGATCATGCAGCTGCAGAGAGATTCCAAGAAACTCAGGTGACACTCTTACACACAGGTAGTACCTGGACTCTTACCAGACAAAGCAAAGATATAAGCCTGGAACTGTCACGTGTACTGGTCCTGCAAGGAATCGCTGAGCGCTTGATGGCTGATGTGACCTCTGGTGTCTAGTTTACCTCAAAGGTAGGGGACACAACAAAGGGGACCGCCATGGTGCATTATCAACAATAAATTTATTTAGGTAAAGTTAAATTGCACTTACAATATTGTAGACAATAAGTACGGGTTCCCCCAAAGTGAAGCAGAGTAGCGGTGGCCGCCTGCAGTGGTATCTAGTATAGTATTGTGACATATATAAAAACTACATGCAGTTTCTTCTGCATCATACAATGTAAAATGCTCAAAATGAGACAGACTGAACATTTCTATGTATGGTAATAAGCTGTAAAATATACATGATACTTGTAGGTCAGCAGAAATAAGGTATATAAGAGGAATTACATCCCCTTTACGCTATGTGGCCTCGGCTTGAAGGGGTTGTATGGGGTGATACCTGCAGCCGCAGGCATCACCCCGTTCTGTTTTTTAGAGCCGTAAGTCGAGATATTGCCGCGATAATTAAAGTGAGAGCAATATTTCTGGTATAAGACCTTCTCTGTAACTCTAAACAGGTAACCTGTAAACATTTTTAAAGCATCGCCTATGGAGATTTTTAAGTACCGTAGTTTGTCGCCATTCTATGAATGTGCGCAATTTTAAAGCATGACATGTTATGT
The DNA here is from genome assembly GCF_965119305.1 of Pelophylax lessonae. Classification (NCBI taxonomy): domain Eukaryota; kingdom Metazoa; phylum Chordata; class Amphibia; order Anura; family Ranidae; genus Pelophylax; species Pelophylax lessonae. The sequence continues at coordinate 71,278,311 of NC_138769.1, forward strand.
ATCTATTTACTCAGCATAACATCACATTTCACATTATACAAAAAAAAAATTGGGCTAACTTTTTTTTTATTCACGAAAATGTATTTTTTTTAAGAAATTGCGTTTAAAAGAATGCTGCGCAAATACTGTGTGACATAAAATATTGCAATGATCACCATTTTATTTTCTGAGGCCTCTTCTAAAAAAAAGTTATATATATAATGTTTGGGGGTTCTAAGTAATTTTCTAGCAAAAAATAAGGATTTTACCTTGTAGGCAACAAATGTCAGAAAAAGGCTTAGGCACGAAGGGGATAAATATGTACAATTCTATTTATTAAAGCTTGGTTCTACATAAATGGCTGACCAAAGTATGGTGGACATAACATATTACTGAAATAATATGAGGGCAGAAATGCTCTGCAGGTTACTAACTTAAACCCCCCACCGCCTTTCATAATCTGTCTGCACTGCATAGAGAAATCACTGTGTCTAATATCATTCATGTAAGTAAAAAAAAAAAAGTTTTTTCATCAAAATGGTGGTGGTGTTAGGTAAGAATGGCAAATATAGGCAGACTTCAGCTAAAAAATAAAATTTGTTAGGTGCTGATGGAACAAAAGCTATTGACTTTTTTTTGTGTGCCTGGAGTTAGGATTTAATGCCCGTTGAGAACTACTATATCTATAAAACGTTACCCATTGAATAAAATAACATTCAATGTATAACTGTCTGTATTCCTGTGTTACCTGTGTCTTCCAATTTCAGGTTTACTGGAATGACAAGCAGTATAATATGTATGGATGGAGTGAATAACAATCATTCACTATAAGGGAGTGAAAGACCTATTAGCACCCACTGATTATTATTGTGGAAACCACAATGATTCATAAAGCAAAACAGATATTCCAGCTGTTTTTTACTCATCCAAGCCATCATAAGCGCTTAAGAGGCTTTCTGTTAATGCTGATTTTATTTAATACACCCTGGTATAACATTGATTTTAAACCATGCCATTTAGTAGTCACAAATCTAAAATATTATGTTTCATTTTCTCATTCCTAGCTGGTGTGGAAGGAATACAAAATTGTCCCACTGACATTTAAAAGATGGCATATTGCTTCCATTCTCTGGATTACAAATTTAATCTGTCACATTATATGAGCGTTAAAATAGTAGTTTGGTTGCTTCATATCTTGTTTTCCCCCCGAGACACTTTATGCATTTTATCAGCTGAATAAATTAGGCAATTCAAAGTCCAACTGGTTTGTCGTCCTGATGGCTTTTGGGGGCCCTGTCAATCCCCGTAGCCTTTTCCCTCGGCCCAGCTGCACGGGTCTGAAATCGCTCGCCTGGTAATTAGGTATTTATCAGATTGTTTCTGAAAAGCCACGAGAAGGCTATCTGACACAATTATCTTTTAAAATTGAATCCCCTTTTTTAAGCCCTGCTGAGGACATTCAAAAGCAAGATGAATACTTAAGACTAAATGGCTTTCAAAGCCCTCTTGCCTTTTTAAGAACAAAAATAGGAGTAAAGCCAAAATACCATCTTGGGAGAATATTCTGTACCCTTTGTGGCACTGTATCCCTCCCTTTGTTCTCAGCCTATCATTTCATCATTATTTTATAAGCTAAATTACTTCTATCTGTCACTTCTTGGCACTGCCAAATGTCTATCAGTCTTCAAGAATTCTAAGGTCTTTCTTCAGCAATGATCCTTAAAATTAAAGGTTATTCTGTCTTGGTCCCTGAAACCTGCCTCATAAATGAAATACATCTATAATGTTATCTATCATAGCTAAGGTGGCAGAACTGCTACAACTGTCAAAGTCATTTTCTTTACCTTGACAATGGCTAAGTAGAAATCCTTTCAATAGGAAAATCTTAAACTGTTCTGTGGGGTTTAACCAAGACATGTTTATGTGAGAGAGAGCGATATATTAGAAATGGTGAATGGAATCCATTTCTGGTGTGTTATCCGTACTTAATTATGTCTTAAGGGTAGTGTTCTGGGTGATATCAATTATAAATTGCACTATTCTGTACAAAAAGACTTTGGAGGGCTCGTTACTGAAGGCAATAGAAACATAAAAATTGATTGAACAAGTTCATGGAGAGTACATCTGTTAACAATATTTAGGATCACACATAATATTTAAAGTCCTGTTCAAAATGTGATGGTAAGGAAGAACATAGGATTGATACTCTACATCCCTGGCTATAGTGTAAAAAATATCTGCTGTGGATACATGGTTCTTGTATTGTTTGGCAAAAATGTCAAAGAGAATCCATGACATCAGGTTGCTATGATATAAAAATCTCTTTATTTTTTAAACTTAAGCTATATTATTCTGAGAGGTCAGCATTGGAAAAACAGAGATTTAAGAGAGTTAAAGGGCCACTATCAAAAATGAATATAATTGTATGTTATCAGAGCAAAGGATAACTGTATCTGTCAAGTGAGGATGGCCCCACATTGATCCAAATTTGGCCTCTGCTGAACCAACTAATTTTTGATCAGTGTGTTGCCAGCTTAAGGCCTTATTCACACCTCTCTGGTGGGATATCTTGCATTATCATAAGCAAAGTCCATATCAGAGAGGCCTCAGGGCCAGTTAAAAGCAGCAGAAGCACTGCAGATCCAAACAAAATAAAAATTAAACCAGCAGAACAGTACTGTTAAAACGGAAATAAAGGCTAGATTACTCAACTTTTTTCAATGGTCCTGTCCCTTGCCCTTTCTTCAATCTAATGGCTAATTAGCAGCCATCTTATTGACCAGTGCAGGAGAACTTCCCAACTGCTCATGAGCTAGTAATCCCAGCACACAGGGATTGGGCCTGCTGCTGTAAGCTGGGATACACATGTGCTGCTCAGTTTACATGCTGGAGATCGCTGTGAGCAGGCAGATAGGCATGTTTTATTGCAGAAAAGACATTGCAGGTATCTTCTGCAGTAAAAAACCTGCCTGCTCTCAGTGAGTAACAACAGAATGTTAGTTCCAGTTTAATTTAATGGCATTCTGCCAAGAACGCCTTATGACCGCAAAGTGACCGATTTATACAGAGAGCAGGTCTGGTCACCTTGTTAACTGAGTCCCTATGTACCCCCAAACTCCAGTTTTCAACATTTTGTTTTCTGAAATGTCAGGGCATTGAAGTTATCAGCTTTTCTTTTTCCAATATTCTGGCACGGATTTAAACTATCTAGAGAATTGTGTACTTTTTTGCCTGCTACCACATAGAACTATAGACATTGCTTTTGTGCAGTAGTCTGTGCAATGATTCATCCCATGTGAGTATTATTCTTTCAGTATAAAAAGCAAAAGTAAAATATATTTCATTAAAAGAAAGACATAACTCAAAATCTGTACAAGACAATTAAAGCAAACCTGTACTGTAAGGCATGTAGGATGCAGTTTCCAGCCTTGCCTTTTGAAAATGTTGGCTCTAGCTGTCATGTTAATCAAGGGGATTCAGGTATTTATTAGATACTTGCCAAGAACAGCTATACAAATCAGGAGGTCTGACTTCAGAATATTCATGTTTGTTTGGGGTCAGTATAGTATCAAAGCTAGAGACAAATATGCAACTGATAATGACCTCAGGAGGAGGTCACAATTGTGGTCTTTATATTTCGCTCAGTATATTTTTTAGGATTATATGCCATCTATAGGATACAGTCCAACTATCAATACTTTCAGCCAGTCATCATTTCAGAATATCCCCACTCATTTCTTTCTTCTTAAAGATACCTTGTAACTGAGAATCTCTTAAGATAGAAGCACTTTTTTTGCTGAGCCAGGTGAATATTTATTGAGACATTATGGAACCATTTGCATTAATAAATAAGAGGGTGCAAATTTTAGCCAAAACAAGTGCAATCATGAAATAGCAAGATTGTCATGCCAAAATTAAAGAATGGTTAGCACCAGATACAGCAGGAAAGGGAAATTGTGGTAGTTGTAGGCTATTGGAGTTGGTACTGGGTAACCAATAGTTTATGATGGTCCAATAGATCAGTAGACTGTTTTTGAAAAGAAGGGTTTTGAGGATTTATTTAAAATTGTTGGTTGGAGCTAATATACTGTAAGTCTAATATAAGGAAAATAGTTTAAGAGAATGGAGAGTTGCTCAAGAGAAATCTGTAGCTTGTCATCAGTGTAGAGAACATTAGCAAATCAGTGAAGGAGCAGAAAGGTCGGCTTGGGTTATACTGGTATATGTGATCAGAAACATAAATGGGACATGAGCCGTGAAAAGATTTGAAAGCAAAGCACAGTAACTTACATTTTATTCTTAGGTTGACTGGAAACAAGTAAAGAGATTGACATAGAGGGGCAGCAGGTGAGGAATGGTGGGAGTGATAGATCTTACAGCAGCATTTATGATAAACTGTAGAAGTTAGAGTCTGGTTAGTGCAAGTTCAGGCAGGACTGATTCCCATTAGTCACTGTCTTACCCACAATACCACAAAAGGGACATCCAAGGTCAAAGCCATTATACCCTCTTTATATGTGTAGGCTATAACAGGTAACTGAAGTACACCCACACTGAAAGGAAAACTCCAAAAAATAAAAACAAGGCCAATGTAAAGCAACATAAACTAAGCCATGTTACTGACAGCACTGTCCTAACTACAAAGCCGCCACGATAACACATTCCTAGTTACAGAAATAATTAAACCTTATATAGATGATATTAGATTCTGAGATATTATTTTGTTACTACTTCTTTTCATGTTTAAAATTTTTTGTAATATCAAATAATTATTAGGGGAAATTACACAGTGTAAATAAGAGGTTAACATTGCTGATTCCCATCTCAGAGGGCTATATTGACCCAAAACAAGCATGCAGATTTGAAAGTCATTGTGAAGTCCGAAAACAGAAATGACTAAAGCTGTTGGATCAGCACAATAGCAAGGCAACTACATTTATCAGAAGTAGAGGTCAGCCATTGTAGTTCTATGTTCTCTCAGCACAGGCTTACTTTGAAGTGATGCTGTCAAAATATGGGAGCTGCCATTGGGAGCAGCTTGCTCAGGGGGCAAAAGGAGGAGCCAGGAGCATTGCTCAGAGCAGGTAAGTATAAGATGTTTGCTATTTAACTTCTAGACCGGACCCCTTAATGACCAGGCCATTTTTTTGCGATACGGCACTGCGTTACTTTAGCTGACAATCGCACGGTCATGTGACTTTGCACCCAGCCCAAATACAATTGATGTCCTTTTTTCCCCCACAAATAGAGCTTTCTTTTGGTGGTATTTGATTGCCTCTGCGGTTTTTATTTTTTTGCGCTATAAACAAAAAAGAGCGACAGTTCTGAAAATATATATATATTTTTTACTTTCTGCTATAAAAAATAAATAAATTAAAAAATCAAATGTTTTCATCAATTTAGGCCAATATGTATTCTGCCACATATTTTTGGTCAAAAAATAAGTGTATATTGATTGGTTTGCGCAATAGTTATCGCGTCTACAACAAGGGGATAGATTTCTGTCATTTTTATTTATTTTTTTTACTAGTAATGGCGGTGATGAGCAATTTTTAGTGGGACTGCGACATTGCGGCAGACAGATCAGGCACCTAACTGACACTGTTGACACTTTTGAGGGGACCAGTGATATTACTACAGTAATCAGTGCTTAAAAGAGGCACTGTTACTGTACTAATGACACTGGCAGGGAAGGGCTTAACACTAGGGTCGATCAAAGAGTTAAGTGTGTCCCTAGGGCAGTGATAGTGAACCTTGGCACCCCAGATGTTTTGGAACTACATTTCCCATGAGACTAAGCTACACTGCAGAGTGCATGAGCATCGTGGGAAATATAGTTCTAAAACATCTGGGGTGCAAAGATTCACCATCAATGCCCTAGGGGATGCTTTCTAACTGCGTGGGGGATGTGCTTACTAGATACTTTGTTAATCTCTGACAGAACGGTGGTCTGCCTTGTTTACATAGGCAGATTGCCATTCTGTCTCTATGGGGAGCGATCACGGGTGGCCTGCGGACATTGCATCCGCTGGACCCGCTGATTGGCTCCCCCTCCGGTCAATCAGAGTGCGCGCCCCCACTAGCTATTACACGAATAGACGTACAGGTAGTCGACCTGCCGCAGTAAGAGTGTGGCGGCTGGTCGGCAAGTGGTTAAAAAAAAATTACCTTTAATACTACTTTAAGGACTGGTAAGATACAATATATTCAATTATTTCTGTTCTTAGTATTAGGTTCACTTTAATTCCTTTAGATGTCTCAATGTTGGTAACTCACATTTATTATGTAATGTGTACTTTTTGAAAGTTGGAATCTCTCTACAAATGCAGGAGCAATTGTGAATTACTGGGCTTGTTAAGCTCTTGGGCTCCATTGATGTGTTGTGCCTTCTGAGGCCATAAATTCCACTTTTGTATCTAAGCTTGTTTCACTTTTAATACATCACAGCTTGACATATACCTATCACTAAGATTTCAGACAGTCCTAAATCAAATCTAAATGTTTCCTCTCCATTTGTACTCTCGGCTCTGATTTACTTATTCCTTCCTAGCCTTAAAAGCCAGAAGTTATATCCTTAAATATAATTATTGAAAGCATTTATTAGCCTGCAGTACTTTGCTTTGTTACTTTTTTTTGTGTATGCCCTTTATTGTTACTTACATCATGCAGTTAATTCATGGTTTCAAGCTGGCAAAAAAACAAGTTAATTACATTTCATTCTAGTTCCTATTCTTGATTCTGTAAATTACAGTTGCCGAAAGCACACAAGAGAAGCAACGTTGAAAAGCTGAAATATTAGCGGAATAGAATTTACCTGGAGATGGTAAATACTCTGAAGCTAATTTTCCTAACCTTGCATGATACTAACTGAACTGACTATTTCAAATATAAAACAATTGATTAAGGTAAGATGTATTGCAGTAACACTGCAATTGCAATGCTAAATAAAATGCAGGTTTATTTACATTTTATAAAACAGGGAAAAATCTGCGCTAGATCAAGCAAAAAGAATGAAAAGGTAAGCAACCCCTTAACCAACTATGATACCAGCTGTAAATGATCAATAAAAATAAGAAACAGTGCTAAATTCTAATAGTGCAATCATGGATAATCATATAGTAAATAATGTGGCATGAAAACAACTAAACATGCAGTGAATAAATTATGAGCAAAAATATATCACTGAAAAAATGATAGAAGTGCTTTTCAATAGTAAAAAAAGTGCTTTTCAATATTAAACAAAAGTGTCTATAAAGTGCAAAAAATTGTATAAGTAACCTTGATTGATGAAATCCACCACCAAGTATCAATACTTAGTATACGCTTCTTACCAGATATCATAGACCATAAATTATAATGGTCATCAAAGCAAAAAATAACCCCACATCTGAGATAGATGGTGGCTGCTGAGCAACAGCTACAAATGGATCAGGAATAAAAAAATTAACCAGCATAGTGAAGCCTGCTAAAATTTAAGTCCTTTTATTTAAAATATATAAAAAGTACCTTTGATGAGTTGTAAACAGGCACAAATGAGTAAAAAACCAGCAGACTATCAGCTCTTGAGAAAAAAGCACCGTGAGTGACAGCTATGCAAGCATGATGTCTTCAGTAACAGCCAATCTCGGCACATTTTGTCATCAGTGACGTCTTCTCAGGTGCTGGGTTATTTTGTGCTTTTATGACCATTATAATTTATGTTCTATGCTATCTGGTAAGAAGCGTATGCTAAGTGTTGGTGCTTGGTGGTGGATTTCATCAAGCATTGTTACTTATACACTTTTTTGAACTTTATGGACACTTTGTTTAATATTGAAAAAATACTTTTTCTTTGAAAGGTCTTTATTTGCATCAATTTCATTATCTTAGTTTCATATGATTAATTTTTTCAATGATATATTTTGCTCGTAATTTATTCACTGTATGTTTAGTTGTTTTCACGCCACATTATTTACCATATGATTATTCATGATTGCACTATTAGGATTTAGCGCTACTTTTTATTTTTATTAATTTCATTTTAGCACTGCTAAAACAAACAATGGGGCTGTTTATAATGGGCTGTTTTACTATTTGTAGCCATTTTACTAACATTATGACAAATAAAAGAACACAATTACTATGGATTAGTGATGATATGAACATACCTGGATTTAGTTCAGGGCAAGTTAGGTGAATAGGACAAGCATTTTGTTGCTAAATCCAAACCCTATTGAAGACAATGGGAGCCAAATGTTAAAAACAGTAATGGCCATTTTCTAAACTAATATGCTAGGGAAGCAGCGATTTTGGTAGTTCTTAAAGTGAAACATGAAAAACAAAAACATTGCATAAATAATATGGATGATAGGGCACTCTGGATAACAGAAGACCTCCTTTAGGGAACAGTACATAAATATTCCTGGTCATGAAGAAGGAGCGCATGCTCTGAAACGTGTCACTGCCCCCTTTGACATAATTTCCGGGTATTTGCGTTCCATGCTGGTTCTGATAGAGCAGCTTCACTTACTGCATCTTAAACTGCACTTCTTTTCACTGCTGGTTGGCTGGCTTACTATCTGCAGTTGCCACAATTTGCAGGAGGCACTTCGCTGGACGCCATATTACTTTACGATGAGGCTGTATACTGCATATCTCTTGTAAGTGTTTCTAACCATTTTTTGTTACGAAAGCTTTTAAATACTGCACTTCTCTTCTGCTTTGCACTAAATAACAATAATGAGGGGTGAGTTATTGGGGCATGGGGGATTCCCTGACCCTGCCTGTGAAGTTTTACATGTTTGCAATGTATACAACCTACTACAACAAGACAGACCTTTACAAGGAAAAAGTGTGTTAAATTGCCTGTTAAAATGACAGCTCTTGGGTTGCTTCCTTCTGTTTTCACAAAGGGCCTGGGGATTACCTTCATCTATACCAGACCCTTATCTTAGATGGGGTTCTAATACAAATGTTATTGGGGGAACCCCACAAAAAAACAGCATGGCATTCCCACCTTAATTCATACTAGGCCCTACTGGTGTGGTATGAATTTTAAAGGGGACCCAATGCAAATAGAAAAAAGCAGTGTGAGGTCTCTCATCCCTATTTAACAGTTGATCATAGTTGTCTAGTATGAATTTGAAGAGGAAACCCCACACAAAAATAAAAAGTTGTGAGGTTACCAAAAACATTCATTTTTGTGAGCAAGCAGCCAGGCAGGTAAGGAAAAGAGGGCACCCCCCTCCAGAACCATACCAAGCCACATAGCCCTCTACTCATTCACAAAAAAATGGAAAACTGTCATTAAAGACAGACACAGTTTTTGAGAAGTCCCTTAACCACTTCCGGACTGCATAAATACTGCAGCAGGGCAGCCCGGCTGCACAAAATCAAGTATAGGTACGTGATTTTGTGTAGGGGTTCTCGGGGCCCATGCACGCCGCTGGAGCACTGCTCCCACTGTGATCAGACACAGCAGGAGACAATAAGCGGGTCCGGTGGCCGCAATGTATGCCGGCCAACTGGAATCATGGGGTGTCTGCCTGTAAAAACAAGGCAGACGGCTGTTTTGTCACAAGGCAGAGAGAGATCTTCTGTTTCAGCTAAGATGAAGTGGTTAATTAAAAAATAAAACAATCATGTCATCCAGCAATGAAGATCTACATCAGTTATGATGCCTCGCACCTGTGGACCCGTCAAAAACAAACAATCACTCACTGCCGTTGTCTCCCGGATGATGCTATTGACCATATTTTTGCAAAAGCATCACGGGATCCAATTTAAAAAATTGACCATATATGGCCATGCCCTCACAGGCAAGTTACTCAACTATGTTGAGGGCATTGAACTCGTATCCCCTTTCTTGGCCTGCCAGGCTTCATGCTTGCCTAAGGGTACGCTGTGGATTTTTGAGAGGGGACCTCACGCATTTTTTTTATTTTTGCATGAGGTACCCTCTTAAAATCCACACTGGTACTGAAGGGTATAGTATAGCATTTTTTCCTACCCCAAAGCCCCCCCCCTCCCTGACCTGCCAGGCTGCATGCTCAGGTTAGGGTCTGGTATGGATTTTTGGGGGTAACCCCACACCATTTAGTTTTCCATTTTTGTCTTGCAATGGTATTGTATTAAATGTCATTTTTTGTTCCCTTCAGTTTTGCTGCAGCAGGTTCTATACAGGGTAAAGATGTGCAAATTTACAGGCAGACTAAGGGGACCCTCCCAGGCACTAAATTTAAATTATTTTTCATTTTTATTGTTTCACTTTAATCATCATTAAAATCACTGCTCCTGTAAAAATGATCTTCTTTTAAAAAACAATTTGCATTGATACGTGTCCCCCAGGGAAGTACCCGGGCCCCCATACCCTTTTTATGGCCTATAACTTGCATACAAGCCTTCAAAATGGGGGCTTTTGACTTTTCAAGTTTGGATCCTATAGACTTTAATAGAGTTTGTGACTCAAGTCTAAACTATTTACATGTTCAGGAGTTCTGGTGCAAACCGAACAGGGGAGTGGTAAGCGCAACTTTACATCAAAGGACTGACATGCTGCAATATGTTGCATTTTGTTCTTGGCTCTAGATGTACTTTAATGAAGCAAACAGCAATAATGATGCATATGCTATACTTTACTATATTATACTACACTACACTACACTACACTACATTATACTATACTATACTATACTATACTATACTATACTATACTATACTATACTATACTATACTATACTATACTATACTATACTATACTTAGTAACCACCAAATGTTACTTACCGATTGCTTTCTTAGAACAACTATATTTTGCACATGGCTCTTCATAAACAAACTTGATGGAGTTATTCCTCCTTGGCTCCCTGTGATTTTAAAGTCATTTATCTTTAATGCTTCCAGTTTAGAGTAGAAAATGAAACATAATCTGGCTGTGCTTGAGCACACTTACATATTTATTTTTCTTTTTAGGACTTGGTTGTTTGTATTTTGTTGCTATTTTATATTTTATTGTGGTATTGCTGGTAAATTAGGTAAGGGCTATTTTTGCTTTATAGAGATCATTAAAATTGATTCATTTTGGTCATCTCATTTAAAAATCCAATTTCTATTTACGGTAGATACATGCACTTATATTGTGTCTTAAATGTGTCAGCTTCTAATAATAAAATTGTATACATAAACTGAGATTGCGAGCACCCATATAAAATTATCTATGCAAGCAAATTACTTTAGCAATACTATTTTCTCTAGAACATTTACTTTCTAGACAGAACAAGATTCTGGAAAGTGAAAAATGCGAAAAGATTGTATCAAACTAAGTCCTTTAAAGATAATTTGCACTCTGAAAGCTGTGGCCAGAAAAGGCAGGCAGGAAACAATGGACTAGTCCCTAGTATTGACTTTGGCCTCTCTGCAGCTGTTTTTAGTTAATCTTACATCAAAGGACACATAATGTTATTGTGTAACCAATGGGCTATGCAGCTACCTGCAGGTGATTGTACACTGGCAAAGCAATGATGCAAGCATAGCTCTGCAGAATCCACCCCATTCTTTGCATGTCTTCAGTTCAAACCTGATTTATGCTCTTTCATTTTTCTTCTCTGAAGCCCCTTGTTGGATCCCAATTCCAGGATTGAGACAGAGGCCATTTCACTGATCCTAATTACACCAGATTGGCCAAGGAGAATGTAGTACTTTGTCATTATCAACCTCCTGGTAGACTCTTTGTGCACCCTCTTCGATCATACAGACCTTTTGCCCTCAAGGGTTGGTCTATCAAACTACTTCTTGACCGTTAACCTTAGTGGTATGGCTGTTTAAGCCCTAGTCCTGTGCTATGATCATCCCTACACTCTTAAAGGATAGGAGGGGAGGTCAACCTCTCACATGATCTACCACTGCAGACGTACATCATTTGGTTTGAAGTTGGGCATTTTCATCCCAAGAATACTCAATAAGATAAATCCTGCCTTTTCTCCAGTTTGGTCTGGATCAGCCATGTTGGTTCTTTTTCAGAGACTGATTGCCTCCAACTCCTTAATGAAAGCCTTCATGCAGAGTGTTTCTCATATTTTGGCCTCTGTACCTTCTCCATGGCATCTCAACCTGTCAGCCCTTTAGAGACCCTCCTTTGAGTCTATTAGTAATATTGCTTTATTATTATACCTTACTCATAAAATTGTCATCTCATCACTATCAACTCTGTTAGGCAAGTTTTTAAGTTGCCAGTCTTGACCCATGAAGAATATTTTTTTTCTTTTACACAAGGCAAGGATGTCCTGCAGCCAATGGCCCCTTTTCATCCAAATATGGTCTTTTCTTTCTACCCTAATCAGGATTTGGTTTTACCATTTTTCTGTCCTGCTCCTATACATCCTAAAGAGGTTCGTCTCTATTGCTCATATGGCTTTCAACAATCCATTTTTATTTTTGCCATTCCTGAAGGCCACTGCAAGGGCATTGGGATTATTGTTCCACTATCACTAGGTGGATTTAACAGCTCATTATTGTGGCCTATGTCCTTAGGAACAAAGTTCCCCCTTCCCTGGATAAAGTCAAACTCTACTAGTGTTAGTGCTTCCTGGGCTTTTCAGCACCAGACTTTATTTTCTTAACTCTGCAAGGCTGCCATCTGGTCCTCTGTTCCCATATTAATTAAGTTTAAAAGTTTTGATGTACTCCAAAAAAGATTTTTTACAGGTAAGACAAAAATTACATATTTCTCATTACTAACTCACAATGCTTTGTTGTGCATTGCCTCGCTGTATGGAGGTGACCCTTCTTGTAGATACATAGTTTTGCTTCCTTGTTGCACAACATCCAGCTATGAGAACAGTAAGCAGCACAGTAGGGACATCACCAAATTACACTCCAAATCTTGAGAATAGTAATCAGAGGCAGCTGCACCTTAAATTTTACACTGCAGATTTACAACTATGAGGCTTTTGGCACACTAGGCACATAAAGTGCATTGCTACTTTACAGGAGGATTCAAGGCTAAAGGTAATTTTTTTCAGTATACTGATAAATCTTTATTTTTTGAGTTTAGATCCACTTTTAAACTGAATTCCAGCTATTTATTAAATGTGTTTAGAAAGACAGAAGAAGGGCTATACCCTCTCTTTGGTTTTATGGCTGCCTTTGTCCAAGTTGGGTGGATTTACCTTTGTAAACTTGACACATTTCCACACATCACTAGGAAGCTTCCCTATTCTTCCCATAGCTAAAACAAGAAGTGAGAGGAAATATCTTCAAAGTGATGGAACCTTTGGTTGACACCAGGGTCATTGGAACTGGTGTCCTCATTGGAAGATTTCTCCTCTAATTCTGTTCTAGTTAAAATCCAAAATTTGGGATCCCAAAATTGTGCCCTGGGCACAATTTGAACGCATATCTATTTGAAATCACTTACAAAGGCAATAACTAGTTTTTTTAACCCGGTGCTGGCCCACCACCTCTGTTTCCTCTCCCACCTCCTCTTTTGCTTCCTTCCTTTTCTATCTCTCCCCTTCCTCTATTCCCTAATTCCCCCTGTCTCACTTCCTATTTCCCCCCCTGGCATCTTATAGGAGGCTAACCCCCTCCTTTCAGTGAGGGAACTCAGAACCCATATGTTTCGCAACCTTTCCATGGTGCATGGGTTTGGCCCCATTCCGAAAATTATAATCCTTTCTCCTCCTACAGTGTCAGGGGGATTTATCTTTCCTTGTATTTACACTTAAGTTTATAACACTTATATCTTTTTTCTTGCCCATTTATACTATCTGAACTTGTTATACTTATGTAATCTCTAATAGGTCGCGTACTGTAACGACCTCTTGTCTAGGGATGATCAAACCTTTCAAAAATCAATGGGACCCGAACTTCGGTAATCAAAAAACCCAATTTTGAAGCCCTAAAACCCAATAAATGCCCCTAAAAAGTGCCTAGGGTTCTGGGTCATGCCCCAGAGACTATTAATCACACAAAAAAAGTTCTTAAAAATTGTAATTTTTGATAGAGAGCCAATTATTGAAAAAACTATTGAAAAAAAATGAGATTTTTTTTAATTTTGACTTTGGATTTAGTGTCTGGGGGGGTCTACAAAGTGTACCTGTGAAGTTTCAGCTCTGTAGCATGTCCAGAACCAGAAAGAAAAAGATTGTTTATATTAGGTCACTTATAGAACAGGGATATGGCTCCGCTATTTTCACACCTTGCCGGTTTTGTAGCAAATGTTTTTTTGAGCATTTTTTGGGGGTTATTGGAGGCAAGCATAACATCAGAACTTCTGTGTAGGGGTATATATACACACACACTTATATGTATATATACACATACACATATATAGGTGTGAAAGTAGCAGAACATTATACTTGCGCTAATAAAATAATTAACACCAATATGGCTCCGCTTCTTTCACACCTATATGTGTGTAGGTGTATATATACATATATGTGTGTGTATATATACCCCTATACACAAGTTCAGATGTTTTGCCTGACTCCAAAGACCCCAAAAAATGCCCCAAAAAAACGCTTGCGCCAAAAAAAATTGCCCCGGTGTGTTATTGCAGGCTTTTTTTTTGGGCATTTTTACACATATATGTGTAGGTGTATATAGACATACATGTGTGTGTATATATACCCCTATACAGTTCAGATGTCATGCCTGACTCCAAAGACCACAAAAAAATGCCCCAAAAAAAAGCCTGCAATAACACACCAGCGTTTTTTGGGGCATTTTTTGGGGGGTCTTTGGAGTCAGGCAAAACATCTGAACTTGTGTATAGGGGTATATATATATACACACACACATGTATGTATATATACACCTACACATATATAGGTGTGAAAATAGCAGAACACTATGCTTGCGCTAATGAAAAAAGTAACAGGCATATGGCTCCGCTCCTATAACACGTATATATGTGTATGTGTATATATACATACATGTGTGTGTATATATATACCCCTATACACAAGTTCAGATGTTTTGCCTGACTCCAAAGACCCCAAAAAAATTCCCCAAAAAAAAAGCCTGCAATAAAACACCTGGGCGTTTTTTTTTTGGCGCGGGCGTTTTTTTTGGGCATTTTTTTGGGGTCTTTGGAGGGAGGCAAAACATCTGAACTTCTGCATAGGGGTATATATACACACACACTTATATGTATTATACACATACACATATATAGGTGTGATAGGAGCGGAGCCATATGCCTGTTAATTATTTCATTAGCGCAAGCTTAGGGTTCTGCTATTTTCACACCTATATGTGTGTAGGTGTATATATACATACATGTGTGTGTATATATACCCCTATACACAAGTTCAGATGTCATGCCTGACTCCAAACTTGTCCTCAAAAAAACCCTATAAACGCCTGCAGCAAAAAGCAGGCTGACCGGAGAGAAGCCATATCGCTGCTCTGAAAGTCACATAAGAGAAAACAATCTTTTCTCTATAGCGGTCACCCTGAAATGGAAGGGTTTGGTCACCCTGCCATAGCAGTCAGTGTCAGTTCACCCTACACTACACTACTGTCACCCTGGCACTTAACACTTTCCCTACAGAAACTTGATTTTTGAAGCTAACTAAAGTGGAAAATAGCACCCTAACTACACTAGATATCCCTTTCCTCACACTAATAATTGCTAAATGACACTTTGAAGCAGAAGTAACAGAACTGCTTCCACTCTCTTCCATGTCCCTGTATTAAAATGGTAGAAATTTGGCGGGGGCTATCTTATATACTGGGGGGCGTATTCACTAATGATTGGCCTCTGGACCCCCTAGTCACTCCAATCACATTCCTAGCATTCTCCTGCCCCCCTCAATTGGCTTTTACTAATGGTTCTGGTCCAATCACAGGCTTTTAAAGCCCATTTCCTGGCCCATTGCATTTTGGTCGGTTCTGGTTGCCGAATTCCAAACTTTTTCAGCAAAAAGTTCTAAATTCGGCCGAACCTCCAAGAGTCAATGTTCGGGTCGAACTGATGGTCGACCCGAACCGTTCGATCATCCCTACTCTTGTCATCGTTAAACTACATGTATGGAATTGTGATTGTATCTTCTTTATTGTTCTATTAATAAAAAAGATTAAAAATAAGAAAGGGTGAATCTCCCTAACAGGAGCACAGACAGCAAAAAAAAATATAAAACTGACAAGTGTTCCAATTTCTTTTCACTTTATCCAAAACTAAAAACATGTTTTGCTTTTACTTCATTGCAGCATTACCTTATGTAATACAGATGTTTTTTTTTTAATAAAAAATTGCTGGATTTGCTGGGTTACTTGTAGACCCTATACAGCAGAGATCAAAGTGGAGGAGGAAAAAGCAGCCGTAGGAATCAATCAATTGTTAACATGCAAGGTTTTTGATAGGAGAGAAGAGCAGAGTGCCAGAGAGGAGAACTCATCGGTATGCCGTTTCTTCTTTCATTGTCCAGTCATAGGTTGGGGATGGAGAGGAGACCTGTATGTATAACTGAATTTCGGTGTGTGGTGTGCAATCTCAGCATTTGATGAACAGAAAACAAATTGCATTTGTGGAATAAACTGTGGGCTTGGAGTACAGCCTTAAATGAGTACTCAAAGGTTCTTTTTAATAGAAAGGTATAATCGAATTACTTACTATGGGCAAAACAAGCAGTCATTTTATTAATCAGAAACTTTTAATCAAGAAGGTGCTTGTTTTTTTTTTTTTGTAATGTATCTGCAGAGCTTGTGAAATTCATATTATCAAAACTCTTGACTTAGCACATTGTGACAAAGTGTTCTCCTTTTATGATGTCTCTCTGCCATTCAATAATTTCCCGTAAAGTACTAAATTGTGGAGTGCAGCTTTTCTTATTGAATGTCAGCTGGAGTAAAATGTATGCTTTTAAATTAATCATGTCATTTGTCACTGTTCTCCTTGAAATTGACACAGAGGCAGCGAACACTTTCCAATCTCACTTTTCTTGCATCTTTCAGATAACATTGAGGTAATGCACTACACGGGGTCAAGATGAAATGGACAAAACCTGCTTCATTTCTTCAATCACAATCAGTGGTTTTTGCTTTTCTGTTTTTTCAACCTTTATTTGGACAACTCATTATAGGTATGTTTAATATACTTATTTAATATGTACTCATGTGTTATTGCTCTTGTTTATGCACATGTTGTCATGTGCAGGTCTATATACAGTATATATATAAATATATATATATATATATATATATATAAGGAATCTCCCATCTGTGCATAATGGAAGCCACCGTGGTCTACTTGTATTGTTGGTGACTAAGTGTGAAGAATCGTAAGCTGGCCATACATTCGTGCATTTATTTTTACATTTTTTCATTTTAATGTTTGATTTTCTAAAAGTTAGTGGGGTCAAACTGTCTTTAGTTTTTGACCACAGTGACAAAAAAAATTGAAAGAGCAGGATGTAAAATGTTTCTCCAACAATCACATTTCTAACAGTTTTTGACGTACTTTTGAACAACATTCATAAAGTCATCAAAGCTACTGATAATAATTTTGTTTGAAAACCACTAGTGTACGGCCAGCTTTAGAGACCAGGCATTTTAGTTTGGGATGGTGTGGAAGAGAACATGGGGGTCTGTGAAAAAGTGGGTGTGACCTATCAACAGTGGGTGTGGCTCAGTATGTATGGTTTAGTTTTATTAAGCATGGGAAATCAAAGCATGGCTTTTATTTACAATACAATAACTTTTTTTTCTATTCTCCTGGACATTGTTTGTATTGAGTGAGGGAATTTATCTAGTAAGAGGATGCATGAATTGTCAAGTTTAAAATCAGACAGGAGGCTACGGTATCGGGGGCTTCTCTAAGGATATGCAATATCATATTTTCAGATAAGTCAGTTACAAAAAATGAAGTGGGTCCTTGAATTCAATGAACATGGGCAGATGTCTTACTAATTATTTGCCACAGATTTGCAGGTGTAAGTTAATTAATAAATATTGTGTGCAGACAAGATCGAGAGGTCCGTCATGTTTTTAATGTAATACATCATAAATTATTGATTTATACCAAATAGTTACCTAATAATGGGGTATGGGACTGTATCTCTAAATAATTAAAAGATTGAAACACAATCCTCTGCATTACTGAGCCTGAAATCAAAGTAAAGAAGAAAAGACTTGATGTGTGAAATGACATGCAAGTAATGTTGTCAGTAACGTGACCTCCATTTTTTTTCTTGATTGCACACAGACAACAGAAAACATCTCATTGTAACAAGCGGGTGTATTTCTGATTTGCTATTTTTATATAAATAAATGTGATTAAACCAATATGATTTTCTTTTAGCTGTTCCGTTCCTAGTTATTCATGTGTAAGGTAAATAAAATAGGTATTGTGCTTCTTCTGATTTTAAGTCAGACAAAGGTAGTATTGGGTTATCCATTACGTGCTTTTAATAAAAAAAAGAAAAAGGTTATTTTTTTTATTTTTATTTCAAATGTTTATTTTTTCTTCACCTTTACATGCAAGTCAACCTGTTTATTTTTAAATATAGCCCTGTGAAAGGTGCCTACAACTGTCAGTTTTTATGTATAAGGTTCATACCCTCAAAAGAAGACAACAAACTGGTTCTGTAACTGTTTAAGGCACCGGGGCGGCATGCGGCCCTTTGAAACTCTTTGTGTGGCCTTCGGGGCCCTAGCCCCAATCTGTGTGTTCCCTATTGCCCTGGTATAGCAATGATTTCTATAAATCTCATGTAATATAGTCTACTGTGACTCCAACTCCTATAACATGTTCACAGTCTCGGACAACTCCTATAACATGTTCACAGTCTCTGACAACTCCTATAACATGTTCACAGTCTCTGACAACTCCTATAACATGTTCACAGTCTCTGACAACTCCTATAACATGTTCACAGTCTCTGACAACTCCTATAACATGTTCACAGTCTCTGACCACTCCTATAACATGTTCACAGTCTCTGACTTTCTCCTGCAGCACATCCACAGTCTATGACAGCTGTGTTTAATTTTATGATTGTTATTGTAAAATGATAATACATTTTCTGATTCTGATTCTGATCTCTTGTATCATGTCTGCAGTCCCTGGGCAGCTCTTGTATTAGGACCGCAGTCTGTGACCTTCTCATGTATCAGGTCTTCAGTTTCTGAACATCCCATATACATGTCTGCAGTCACTGAGCATCTCTTGTATTTTATCCACAGTCTCTGATCATCTTCTGTACCATATCTGTAATCTCTGACCATTCTTCCGTACCATGTCTGCAATCTCTGACCATCTTCTGTACCATACCTGTAATCTCTGACCATCTTCTGTACCATACCTGTAATCTCTGACCATTCTTCTGTACTTTGTCTGCAATATCTGACCATCTCTTGTACCGTGTCTGCAGTCTCTGACCATTTTCTGTTCCATGTCGGCAGTCTCTGACCATTTTCTGTACCATGTCACCAGTCTCTGGCTATCTCCTATATTATCCTGTTGAGTGTCTGTTGTCTCTGACTTCAAATATTCACTGAATTCTAAGTATGACCCTTTGGTGATGTGAGGGGCCACATTTGAGGTCCCCCATATCAAATAAGTTGACCATAACTAGTCTAAGACCTAGTTGTTACTTGCAGTTGAGCCACACTTCCCCCTTAAGCTGGAAAGGCAGCCATACTGGCGTTTACACATACCTTAGCCCTAATGCCTTGTGTCACAGTGCAGCAAAAATTATATCATGTCATGTTCGGTGGCCAGTACCTCTGTCGAACACGACATAATAAAGTGAATAGGACCCCACCAAAACCGAGAGCCAGGTGCTAGTCTCCTAGTTGCAGAGCAGTATTTCCATTAAAAAATCCCCCTTGCCGCTCTTTGAAAAGCGATCCACCGCGAATCACTAGCATAGATAAACAAAACTATAAACAAGCCCTAAAACTATTAGCTGGAGTTGGGCTTTGATTTATTTGTCACTTACTTGAAATCTACTAGAATGCTGCAGTGATTTCTCTCCAAAACAAAAAGCTTTGACACCTTGCTGAAGGAAGATGAACACAGGATGCCCAATAAAGGCTTTGTCATTACAGTTGACTGACTGCATCACACATGTCATTTTATTTTCTTTGATTGTAGTTCTACTTTAAGTGGCCTGATCCTTTAAATTGTATTTTTAGAGTTGCAACCCAGATTTATATAAAATATGAAAACCTTATTTTGAACTGTTTTGTTCTGTTGTATTATACACAATGCAAACAGAATCTTTCTGATCTGTAAAGCTCAGTAACCTGGCACACTTTTAAGAAGCTTTGTAATGTAATATTTGTTACAAAGCTTTAATCTCTAGGTTTCAGCATGTTCTGTTCTAGTTTTGTTGCCCAGCACTCTATGAATAATT